>NC_064643.1:272627139-273877139 GCF_023864345.2 Schistocerca serialis cubense | reverse complement strand
GTTGTAGGCACATCACGGTACACATTCTCCTTTAACGTACCCCACAGAAAGAAGTCCAGAGGTGTAAGATCAGGAGAACGGGCTGGCCAATTTATGCGTCCTCCACGTCCTATGAAACGCCCGTCGAACGTGTACCTCCCCCTCATGGTAATGTACATGTGCGTCAGTGAAAAAGACCAATAAAAAAGTGTTAGCATGTGGACGTAATGTGCTGTTCCAGTCTCTTCTGTACCTAAGGTCCATCACCGTTCCCTTTGGATCCCTACGTAATTCGGTGCTCTCCGATACACACGATCGAACAGCGGAGGAGTGGTACTCAAGCATCAACTTTAGGTTACAATATCTCCGGATGTAATTAACATTTTACAATGCAACAAACGGCACTGATTACGTATTTGTTTATATGTTCGGATGTGCTAAAAAAACTAACGGGGCTCCATTAAAAAAACGTAGGTTTGTGTTAAAAAACATACTTCCGTGTATTTTTTTATGGTTTGTATTAACCAATTACACTAGCCCCTCTCCTCACGTTCGGTCTGTGGAATCGATTCGTCAGTATTTGATGTGGTTTACGAAATACATCCAGCGGTAATGTTAGGTGACTCACCCTGTATAGTAATTTCCTTTCGTTTGATTTCTTGTCCCACGGCGATCTTTTCATCTATATTGCACTAAAAATATCTGCGCAACAGTGAAGTTTCGATAGTACAACAATAACGCGCACTTTACCCATCCATTTCAAGCTTGCATTCAGTGCTACTCGGCTCTATGGCGGGTTTGTTTTCTCCGCAGCAGTACACAGCGGTATGGGTAGGTTGCTGACGAAGAGTTGACCGATAGCACCCGTACATGGGTATATTGAATGCAGTGGAATATAGGCGCAACAACGCTATGATGAGCTGTTACTGCTGCGACGGCAAAACTTTTACATCTGTACATACCTCAATCTGGCAAGAACAGTGACACAACACAAAAATGGAATACTTGAGAAAAATCGATCTTAAGAAGTCTATGAAACTTACACTGGAGTAGCATAAGCTTTCTTTAAATTTCAAATTAGCATTTTTGGCAGTAAATTGGACTACATGCTATACAACAGTAGTAATATGGAAATCCAGTTCTCGTCTCGTCTCGTGGAATGTGAGGTGTTATCAGGTAATTATCAATTAGTTGTTTGAGTTATCACTCTTGCTATTCTAAAAACTTGTTTGGTCTAGTTATGACCCATCATGTAATTCTTTTGCCTCTTTTTCACCCCAAGTAGGCATTAAGTTCTTGGAGAAAGGTTCAATGTGGGCTTTCTGTATAGCAGAAATTCTCTTTTTTTGTGGGCTGTAACGTACTGCATTACAGAGATGTTCAGTTGTTTTCTCCTGGTATTGTTGATCTGCGTTTTTTTCTTTTTTGACTGTATGTGGCTTTCATAAAAAGATTGAATGGGTCACTCTTCTGCACTTTGAGTACTTTTATGCCACGTTTTCCATATCAGTTATGCTCGCACTTGTCATTCCAGCACAGGTAGAGGCAAACTTTTTTTTTTTTTTTTTTTTTTTACCATCGTCGTTTTAGCCCATCGGGACAGACATGCATGCATGCATGTCTGAAGGACATAATGTTTATACAGTGCCTGTATCTTACATTACAGACATCGTGATAATCAATGATATTAAAAATTACTTTCAAGTCAGCTTATACACGAAAAGTGTGACAACAACAATGTGCCGCTCTTGTCTACACATGAAAACTCGCCAGGGCAATGAATACATCCGGGTTATTTCAACCCTTTTAAAGCTACCCATGTCGACTGCTGGTGATGTGCTTGTGAAGTGGAAATGCGAAGGAGCAACCACTGCTAAACCGAGATCAAGCAGGCCTCGTGTACTGACGGACGGGGACCGTCGAACATTGCTGAGGGTGGTTATAAAAAATCGCATGAAATCAGCGGCAGGAATCAGCTGTGAGCTCCAAAGTGCTGCCAGCAATCCAGGTAGCACAATGACTGCGCGTAGAGAGATAAAAGGCATGGGTAAAATGGTGGAGTAGCTGATCACAAGCCACACGTTTCTGCAGTTAGTGCTTAGCGACACTGTAGGTGGAGTATGGAACGACGCCACTGGACTGTAGGTGACTGGAAACGAATGATTGGGGGTGATGAGTCACGCTATAACCCGAGGCCAGGGCCAGTTCGAGAGCATTTTTCCACGCACGTCTACATCTACATGGATACTCTGCAAATCACATTTAAGTGCCTGGCAGAGGGCTCATCGAACCACCTTCACAATTCGCTATTGTTCCAATTTCGTATAGCGTGGGGAAAAAAACGAACACGTAGTTTTTCCCTAGGAGCTCTAATTTCCATGATTTCATCATGGTGACCGTGTCTCTCTATGTAGGTCGGCGTCAACAAAATATTTTCGCATTCGTAGGAGGGAGTCGGTGATTGGAATGTCGTGACAAGATTCCGCAGCAACGAAAAACGCCTTTGGTTTAATGATGTCCACGCGAAATCCTGTATCATTTCACTGACGCTCTCTCCCCTATTTCGCGATAATTCAAAACGTGCTGCCCTTTGAACTTTTTCGATGTATTCCGTCAATCCTACCTGCTAAGGATCCCACACCACGCTGCAGTATTCTAAAAGAGAATGGACAAGCGTAGTGTAAGCTGTCTCCATAGTAGATCTGTTACATTTTCCAATTGTTCTGCCAATAAAACGCAGTCTTTGGTTAGCCTTCCGCACAACATTTTCTATGTGTTCCTTCCAATTTAAGTTGTTCGTAATTGTAATTCTTAGATATTTTGTTGAACGTAGTGCCTTTAGATTTGACTGATTTATTGTGTAACTGAAGTTTAACGGGATCCTTTCAGCACTCATTTAGCACTCATGTGGATGACCTCACACTTTTCGTTATTTAGGCTCAATTGCCAATTTTCGCACCCTACATATATCTTTTCTAAATCGTTTTCCAATTTGTTTTGAACTTATGATGACTTTACTACGGTTGGGATGGGTTGTTTGGGGGAAGAGACCAAACAGCGAGGTCATCGGTCTCATCGGATTAGGGAAGGACGGGGAAGGAAGTCGGCCGTGCCCTTTGAAAGGAACCATCCCGGCATTTGCCTGGAGCGATTTAGGGAAACCACAGAAAATCTAAATCAGAATGGCCGGACGCGGGATTGAACCGTCGCCCTCCCGAATGCGAGTCCAGTGTGCGACTTTACTAGTCGATAAACGATAGCGTCATCTGAAACAACGTAAGACGGCTGTTCAGATTGCCTACCAAATCGCTTATATAGATAAGGAACAGCAAAGGGCCTGTAACACTACCTTCGGGAACACCAGAAATCACTTCTGTTTTACTTGATGACTTTCCGTCAATTACTACGAACTGTGACCTCTCTGACAGGATATCACGAATCCAGTCACATAACTGAGACGACATTCCACAAGCTCGCAATTTCACTACAAGCCGCTTGCGTGGTACAGGGTCAAAAACCTTCCGGAAATCCAGATATACGGAATCAATTTGAAATTCCCTGTCAATAGCACTCAACACTTCTTGTGAGTAAAGAGCTAGTTGAGTTTCTCAAGAACTATGTTTTCTAAATCCATGTTGATTGTGTGTCAATAGACCGTTTTCTTCGAGGTAATTCATAATGTGACTTAACAATTGTCGCTCCTCCCCCACCCCGTTTTTCCTTGTACAGTTTCACTTGAATTAGTTTTCGCTCTGATTTTCGTCAGTGTATACAGATCTTCCACCTGGACGCCATTCTCCATTTGACACCCCTGGCGTACGCCACTAATTGTAATACGTCCTGTACAGGAAAGCCGGCCGCTGTGGTCGAGCGGTTCTAGGCGCTTCAGTCCGGAACCGCGCTGCTGCTACGGTCGCAGGTTCGAATCCAGCCTCGGGCATGGAAGTGTGTGACGTCCTTAGGTTAGTTAGGTTTAAGTAGTTCTAAGTCTAGGGGACTGATGACTTCAGATGTTAAGTCCCATAGTGCTTAGAGCCATTTGAACTTTTGTTTTGTACAGGAAACGTATAGTTGTGACGCATCTGGCGCTCCTCTCAACTTGACACCCCAAGCTGCGGCTTTTGTCGCTTAGGCCTTATACCGGCCCTGCTGTGGCAGTATGGAAGGGCTTGTGTTTGGGCAACGACTGGAGAACATTACCTGTCACCATGTGTAGTGCCAACAGTGAGGTACGGAGGACTTGGTGTTACGGTTTGGGCGTGTTTTCTGCGGCTTGTTTATGGTTGCCTTATTGCGCTTAAGAAAATGGTAAATGCGGCAGGATAACAACCGATTTTATAGAATTGCGTATTGCTTACATTAGAGAAACATTTCAGAGACGATGGTTGGTTGTATCAGCATGACAACTCGTCTTAGTTTCACGTGAACGGCGAAGCTGTTTTGATATTTCACGGCAAATGGTTCTACACTTGCTACTAGTCGGTACCCATTATTTGCCCCATTTTTTTTGAAACTGATACTGAATTGATAAGTCATGTGTGTGATGGAAACCATGCGAGTTCTTATGGGGTACACCAGCGCCTACCCCAGCCCTGGGGGGACAGGAGTGTACAAAAGATAACTGCTGCTGAATGTAGCTGATAATTCTAGGAGTTTGATATTTTATTTTATTTTTAATGTAAACTACGTACAACTGAGTTTTTATTCGCGATAAATAATTGTAAGCCCACTTACTCCCCTCAGGTTTAATCTTTTCTACACTGCTTCTGTACTATGCGAATCATCGCAGAGAGTACTTTTACTGTACCATAGATTACAGGAGGGTCAACGATACGCTAAACCCTGATCTTCCTTTTCTCTGCAGGAGGATCATGGCTTACGTGTCATCAAGCATAGTGTTATTTGTCCAATTTCATCTCTGTTGTCTCTATTGCCGCAATACGTAAGTGTGGATGAGATAAGTTTTCAGACCTCATTCTGGAATTTTCTAACAAAGTGATTTCTTCCAAGTGTTCGTCAGTTGCAATTTTTCAGCATTTCTTCCGCCCGAGGCAAGCGCTGTCTACTCTTCATTCACTTTCTACCTCCAGTTAGCAATCGATCCAGGAGGCGCAGTGGTTAGCACACTGAACTCGCATTCGGGAGGACGCCGGTTCAAAGCCACGTCCGAGCCTACTGATCTATGTTTACCGTGATTTCCCTATATCGCTCCAGGCTAATGCTGGGAAGTTTCCTTTGAAAGAGCACGGTCAATATCATTCCCCATCCTTGAAACAATCCGAGTTTGTCCTCTTTCTCCAAGGACCTCATTGGCGACAGACTGCTGAAACCTAAGCCTTGCTTCCTTTCAGTTAGCACGAACTCATATGGATCCTACACACTTGAGCAATCATGGACTGAACAATATCACTCATAAACATACTGTATTTTCGTCATCGTTCCACTTCCCACCGCAGTGGTTAGCACACTGGACTCGTATCCAGAAGGACGACGGTTCAAACCCGCTTCCGGCCATCCAGATTTAGGTTATCCGGGATTTCCCTAATTCGCTTCAGGCAAATGCCGGGATGGTTCCTCTGAAAGGGCACGGCCAATTTCCTTCCCATCCTTCCCTAATCCGAGCTTGTGCTCCGTCTCTAATGACCTCGTTGTCGACGGGGCGTTGAACGCTAATCTTGGGGGACTGTGGGAGATGGAATTTAAAGCGTTTTGATATAAGGAACCTGAAGCCGTAAATGTGGAATAAAGTTTATACGACCATCACTTGGCTGTTGACAAAATGGTTCAAATAACTCTGAGCACTATGGGACATAACATCTGAGGTCATCAGTCCCCTAGAACTTAGAACTACTTAAACCTAACTAACCTAAGGACAACACACACATCCATGCCCGAGGCAGGATTCGAACCTGCGACCGTAGCGGTCGCGCGGTTCCAGACTGAAGCGCCTAGAACCGCTCGGACACTCTGGGTGGCGGCTGTTGACAATCTGCGCACTATCTGTATGAGAAGTTAACAGTTGAGATACTCAGTGAACATGTGGGCCGGAATTCTTGGAGATCACCTTACTGGACCACACATCACTCCATGTTGAAGCGTGCATGGTATTTGAACTTCCTGAACTACTTCTCGCCTCAACTTCTGGAGGGCGTTCACTTGAAACTGTGCACCAGTTTGTGGCTTCACAACGATGGTGCTCCAGCACACTTCGATGGTCGAGGCATATGTCATAGACAACTTGTGTACTCAGCACCAGTAGGACAGTACCTGAGATCACTGAGAGCATCTTTACGGCGGTAGGTACCATAAGACGAGATCGCGGAATCTTACAGAGAATCGGACAAAACGTGATTCTTCATTGCGCAGTGTGTAACGAAGTCAAGGTATTGTGACTTTGAAATTTACTGTACAGTAGTGAAGCGATGCCAAAGGCCTTGCCGCAGTGGTAAAACCGGTTCCGTCAGATCACCGAAGTTAAGCGCTGTCGGGCTGGCGTAGCACTTGCGTGAGTGACCATCCGGTCTGCCTAGTGCTGTTCAAATGGTTCAAATGGCTCTGAGCACTATGGGACTTAACATCTGTGGTCATCAGTCCCCTAGAACTTAGAACTACTTAAACCTAACTAACCTAAGGACATCACACACATCCATGCCCGAGGCAGGATTCGAACCTGCGACCGTAGCGGTCACGCGGTTCCTGACTGAAGCGCCTAGAACCGCACGGCCACACCGGCCGGCCGCCTAGTGCTGTTGGCAAGCGGGGTGCACTCAGCCCTTGTGAGGCAAACTGAGGAGCTACTTGATTGAGAAGAGCGGCTCCGATCTCGTAAACTGAGCGGTGTGCTGACCACATCTGCTGACCACATCCCCGTCCATATCCGCATCCAGTGATGCCCGTGGCCTGAGGATGACACGGCGACGGTCGGTAAAGTTGGGCCTTCCAAAGCCTGTTCGGACGGAATTTAGTTTTTAGTGAAGCGACAGGGATTCGATTTACAGTGTTTGATTGTACTCTACTGCGAATAGACGTTTTCCGAACCACAGTATTCTGGTGTTTTATTTAGCCTACCGAATGCATATAAAGTGCATAGTGTTGCAAAAACTTTATTTCACATTTCCAGTTATAGATAACTTATATCAAAACTACATCCACTACAGTCTCCCAATTTTTTACTTGCTGAATACGGCATTAACAACGCCATCAGTGACTCTTTAACCCTATAATCAAGGGATGTTTTCTCGTCTTGTAATGTGCACACATTTATCTGCATTAAAAGCTAGTCACGAGTCTTCGTACTAGGTTGATATTTTGTTCATATAGAGATGGGTATTAACACAATTTTTTCGGTTAATACTTTCTCACAGACAACTGCGTCGTGTATGAACAGTCAGTGTTTGTACGGATACAAGCGTGATACCATTAGTGAGATAGTGTATGAACAATAACAGCCGTTTCACAATTTTCTGGGAAATGCCTGAAATTACTTCGACGTCTGTAGACAACCCTCTACGCTGAATAACGTATATTCTCACAGAATAGTACGGAAAAGCAGTGCATTTGTTCACGATCAACCAGTTACGGTGAAGTGACCACTTTATGGATTAACATTTAGTTAAAGCAATTATGATATTTAAATACAAGAAACTGCCTGGCGGATCAAAACAGTGTCCGGGATCCAGTCTCGAACTGGGGACCTCTGCCTTTTGCGGGCAAGCGTTCTACCGACTTTTTTAAATGCAATTTGTTCGTTATTGTTCGTTGTATCTGGTCGTAGCGGACGTCACATGACACCCATTGAAATTCACTGTCGATACCTTCACACAGATTTTTTATCACAGAGCCCAGCGAGCTCTCTGACCGAACACACTGAGCTACCATACTGGCGTCTAAGCTAACCGAGCACGACACACAACCTACCCTCAGCTTTACTTCAGCCGTTACCTCGTCTCCTACTTTCCAGACTTCACAGAAGTTCTCCTGCGAAACTTGGAAGATTAGCACTTTGGAAGAAAGGATATAGCGGAGATATGGCTTAGGCACAGACTGGGGGATGCTTCCAGAATGAAA
Organism: Schistocerca serialis cubense; assembly: GCF_023864345.2. NCBI lineage: Eukaryota > Metazoa > Arthropoda > Insecta > Orthoptera > Acrididae > Schistocerca > Schistocerca serialis. The sequence goes on along the minus strand of NC_064643.1, from coordinate 273,869,093 downwards.
TTTTCACTCTGCAGCGGAGTGTGTGTTGATATTTACAGAAAATACTTTGTGCTACGTTCTGCAGGTCTAAAACGTTTTCAGACCAGTCGCGAACCAGGCTAAGTACGAAGTGCGAAATAAATTTCCTTAGAACCGTCAGCGTGGTACCAACACTGTTAAAAATGTACAAACCCCTAATCCACCGCTATCCCAGGATATCATCAACGCCTCGACCCACTGGAATCGCCTTGAAGCCATCGATGGCTCCTTGTGGCATTCACACTTACTAGACGAGTAGAACAGCTCTCCGCAGGTATCAGCGAAATTTTTGAAACAAAGAACACTCCTCAGAACACACTGTGTTGGTAACATCAGCTGAACAACACTCGGACGTCTCCGTTAGTTGGTTTTACATACTGATGTAGAGTAAATGTACTATCAGCAATAAAAAAAAATGGCTCTGAGCACTATGGGACTTAACTGCTGAGGTCATCAGTCCCCTAGAACTTAGAACTACTTAAACCTAACTAACCTAAGGACATCGCACACATACGTGCCCGAGGCAGGATTCGAGCCTGCGACCGTAGCACTATCAGCTATAAGACATGCCTTTCAAACACGTTATCCAGACATCGCAATCACATTTTAGTGTAAACTGAACTTTCTTCTAACGACTGGGGCACTTTAGTATTGTCTCTTATGTTGGCCACACTATAATAGCGCGTAGGTGATCGGGTCCGACAGAGTCGACAACAATGCAGTGTGCAGCGCCTACCTGGAGCGGCCGCCGCGGACGCGACGTGAATGCGCACGCCAGCCATGGCAGTTCGCGACAGACTGCCGACTCCACCGCGGCGGTTGTCCGTGGCATATCGCTGGCGAAATTACCGGCCAGTTCGGGACTCGGCGGGCGACCCTCTCCCCCCTCCCCGCCCCCCTCCCTTCCCCCTCTCACAACGCATTTCAGTTCGCCGGACCCAGATACCCTCACTATTAAAATTTCATGCCACGTATCAACTGCAGCGCAGGTCGCCGAAGTGGCGTCAAATCGAAAGACCTGCACCAGGCGAACGGTCTACCCGACGGGAGGCCCTAGCCACACGACATTTCCATTTCCAACTGCAGTGTCTCTGAAACTAACGACCTGGCTTGCGGCAAGATCGTGCGCTACTGTAATCGAGACGATAGACATTATGTAGGCGGCCAGGCGCGAGTTAACGACCTTAGAACGCAAATTCGCTCAGTGCTGCTCATAAGAAACTTAGGGCTAACTGAAGGTGTCCTCACTCCTAAACGCATCGCAGTGCTTCAATGCGCGTGGTCTTGTTTGAGATAGTATACCATTGCCTTTCCTCGATCTTTGATCTGACTTACTTATCCAATTACATAGGGACCTACTGCGTAATGTGGACGCCGAATCGTGGTGTAACGTGACATTTTTCGTACAGAGCCATTCACAAAATGTTTCCGCGAAATTTCCAAAAGGAGATTTTTGTTCCTCGGGTTTCCCAAGATAACCTGGACAGTGATTCCAACAAAGACGTTTTCTAGCTCCATTTTAAATGGTTCAAATGGCTCTGAGCACTATGAGACTTAACATCTGAGGTCATCAGTCGCCTAGAACTTAGAACTAGTTAAACCTTACTAACCTAAGGACATCACACACGTCCATACCCGAGGCAGGATTCGAACCTGTGACCGTAGCGGTCGCGCGGTTCCAGACTGAAGCGCCTAGAACCGCTCGGTCACACTGGCGGGCGCTCCATTTTAGATCGGAATTCATAGTGAAGGTACTCTTACTCTCTACTGAGTTAGTTGTAAGGTTCTTGGCACCCGCAGAAATTTATCTGACAGAGAGCACGATTCCAAAATTGCCAATTTTATAGGTCCGTGCCTCAATCAGGAAAAACGGAACCCTTGTAGGATCACTTTGTTTTCCATCTGGTACCTGTCTGTCCATGCGATTGTTAAGAAACCTTTTTCTCAGGAACGGGTAGACATATCAAGTTCAAACTGCTGTCATATACTACAGGCTACAGTCCCTTGGCAGTGTATAAATTTTAAGCTTCTAAGTCGGTTCAATCAAAATATATGGCCGTTTATGTTACATATTTTGATACTCGAAAACTCTCTTATCAGAACCTGTTGGGTGCTTCCCATTGACTTACAATCATGAAATTTGGCCAGAAGCAAGGTTTCAGAGTGCAAGTAAAGCAAAAAAATCTGAAACGTGTTAAATTGTAATGATATTACATAAACACATCTTCCGCCATTTGAACACACATTGCATTGATGATCCATCAAAAGCATAACAGACGCATAAAACATAAAATGTTAGTTGTAGTCATGTTGTAGTAAGCAAATAAAAAATGTTTTAATAAATAGTTTCTCTGTGCATACATAAACTGAAGTTCCCTGTTCGCGTCGCGTACGGTAACTACTGTAGGTTCTCTGATAAGGTCTTGAAATTCCAGGGACCAATATTCTGCCAGTATCAGTATCGACAAATCGATTCCTAGGATGGGTGACATGTGAATAGCAATGGTTCACAGCATAGCTATTCCCTCATGAAGCTGCTGTAAATAATTCTCTGTACTTCAACAGGAACAATGTTGTACATTATTACAACACCAGTAGAAAAAAATGACATTCATTACCCCACATTAAGGTTGTCTGTAGCACAGAGGTTCACAATGCTGCAACCAAAAGTTCTGATCACTTACCCATTGATATAAAATGCCTGACGACAGCAAAATAAAATTTGAAACAAAACTGAAAACGTTTCTCTTTGACAACTCATCCTATTCCACAAAAGATTATCTATTACTGTAATGTGTAAATGGCGATGGGTACGAATTACAGACCTACGTCTGTCTGTCTTTAATTTAAAAAAAACTAAGAAAACAAAAATGACCAGCATGGTGGCATATTTACGAAAAAAAAATTGGCGTGAGTAAACAATAACTCGTTCCACATCATTACGATTTATCGGGCAAATGATACATGGAATATCAAGCGAACTAACCAAGTAACTAACTACTGGTATATCACACAACATGGTATAGGTTTATATACTCAAAATGAAACTGATGATGAATGTAGATGTACATTCCAGTTGTGCTGTGTTTCGTTATTCCTGAAAAACTGGCGGAGTTACTGGCGAGAAATATTCCGGGAAAAGAAACAAACAGGATACCGTTGGAAAGGCAGGCCTGCATCTTACAAAGTTTAGGCCATCATTACTAAAAAAATATAACGGACATACATGTTAAAGCAAAATATCCATTTTTATGGTGTCTTAAGCGTTTGATCCATTACCTTAATTACATTTATAGTATTCCACAATGCTGGAAGATGTTTAAAAAATTATATCTTTTTTTACCCTGTAAATTGCTATTACCGCCCACACGTTGAATGACGCATCATAAATAAGCCTTCGAAGTGAGGAGATGTGTAAACTACAATGAAAATAATGTACTGGCTATCTAACAAAACAAGGACACTATTCTGCATGGAGGTATACCACTACGCAGTTCTGTTTTTTTGACATTTCAATAATCATTCACTTTGCTGACATGAACAAGATATGATAGCATGCCTTGCTTTTTTGTTCATTTCACAAGTTTATGGCCTAAAAAAAGAACACGTAGGGAAGTTTTTCGCAAACGTGAACATTAAAAATGTTGGGCATCCGAGCTGAAAGCTGAAAATGTGACGAACAAGAAGCAGTACCAATAAGCAAACAAGCTGTAGTTTCTGAGTTCCACCTTCATTTGCTATCGATACAAATATGCAAAAGTGGAATAAAATGCATTAGGACAGCATCCTTTTCACGTGAAATCCTTCTCGTCTCGGTCATTCGAAATATATGAACAAAAGCAAGTTACATTAACGAGGTCAAATGTGTCGTGTTATTAGAGCAAACACGCATTCAGGAACAGAAAAACTTTCGAAATTGCGTTCCTGACACCATGTTAGTCATGTAGGCATTTTTAGTATTTGAAACAGTTAATGCATGCACACGACAGAAATAATGAGCAAGAAGCAATCGTAAACCGTAGTCTGCTAATGTTTTGGGCTACTTAAAATGGCGGCAGGCCTCACCCACTCTAGCTTCCAAACAACTTACAGCAAGTCTGAAGTGACACCTCCCTTCTTTTTTACCTCCACGATTTATGACTGTGGAATCAACTGCCAATAAAATGCTTGCAATTCGCGTTACTTCTAATATAAGTTTAAAAGTAAAACGTATTTTTATATTTAAGAAATGCACAGTTGGTTCACTAAACATCTATTACATGCTTGTTGGAATCATTTTATACGTTGGCCTAGTGGCCAAATACGTGAGAACAACACATCAGGTGCATCTCATTTTGCAAATACTGGCAGTCGAAGTTACAGCAAATTGATACGGTATGTCATTCATTAGACCACTGAAATTAAGCACTCTTAACCATGTCTGGTTAATCTCAAAGAGGTGACGGTGGAAACAGCCTAGCAGCTGTCGCACGACGTTCCAAGGTCGCCAAGTATGGTCGCACCGGCCTAGTTTGCGTCAGTTCCAGGCACATTCCGTCGTACCTACAATTCCATCTTTTTTGTTTATATAACTAGCTTTAAGTAGTAAGCTTTGAAATTCTTCATTGACGACAGTACTCTCATACTCTGCTCAGAATGAGCGCTAAAAAAATGTATACCAAGTTTGGAGAGTTAGTACTAAGGACCAAAACAAGACAAAAATGTCCGGTAGAGATGGGCTCTGGAATACTTACCTTAACAGCTATGAGTTGTTCATCTTCGCTATTGTGAAACACATCTCCTCTACCACAAACTCTTTGCTGTCACGGAAAACCTTCAGAATGCAATAAACAAATGAGGAAACATTCTTTTGTTATTATCCACGAATCTGTTAGTGTTGTTACTGTAAACTGTATTCACAGTAGTGGGTAAGTGCAGCGTATATGTTAGTTCTAAAGAAACCAGGTTCTCTTATGGTAAGTTTTTGATATGCTTTTGCACTGCAGTCTTATCTTTGCACTTACCAGCACGATGGGAGTCTATTGTTCTCCACAGAAAATTTGCACTTACCAGTATAATGGGAGTCTATCGTTCCCCACAGAAAATGATAAACATTCGAAATCTTTGGTGTGTGCAAGCTCCGTTACTGACATACAAACACTACAGGAACGGGTCGTCAATGCCTGCCAGAGTAACTGAGACCAACATGGAGCTTCTCAGGGTGTGCATGATTCCCTCAGACGCCGAACAGAAGCATGCTTTACTATGAATGGACACTAAATTGAGCACGCCATTTAGCGATGGCTCGCAAGTGCAGTCTTTTCTAACAACAAACAGATTACATTAAAAAGCTTTGCTGCATCTCAATAACAGATTAATACGTTCTCGTTTGTTTACTCGTTTGTTTTCTGCATTCTGTAGGCCGTTCGTAATAGCAAAGAGATTGCAGTAGAAGAATTGTGTTTTACAGTAGCAAAGATGAGTAAGTGCTCATAGCTCTTAAGGTATGGATTTAGGATGCCACGTGCATTGGACTTTTTTACTTGTTTTGGGCCGGCCGCGGCCGAGTGGTTCTAGGCGCTTCAGTCCGGAACCACGCTGCTGCTACGGTCGCAGGTTCGAATCCTGCCTCGGGCATGAATGTGTGTGATGTCCTTAGGTTTAAGTAGTTCTAAGTCTAGGGGCTGATGACCTCAGATGTTGAGTCCCATAGTGCTTAGAGCCATTTGAACCATTTTGAACTTGTTTTGGTGCATATTACCTCATTTCAAAGTGTAGAATATTTTTTAACTCCTAGTATATACCAATAAAATCTTCTTGGTCTACAAGCCACGTCATTTCGAGTATAGCATTCGAGTTTTCGATAACTGTCTTCGCCATCGTCAATAGTAGTTAAGATCGCTGACTAAGTGATTTTAACTCCTGATGGCGATGGCAGAGACTACTATCGAAAGATCGAGTGCTTTATGTGAAGAGATGCAGCTTATTTTTTGTTTTATTCTTTATTGTAATTTCATTCCCGGTACCATATGGCCTGGGGGGGGGGGGGGAGGGGGGTGGCTGGCAGCGGTACAATCCGCCGCTCTTCATCTGAGTGATACGTTTAATAAAAAGATGAAAACGGGACGTATAAAAAGCGATAAAAATAAGGACTTAAGAACATAATAAGGGGAAACATTGGGGGTTAAAACATACACTTACAAGGAGACGATCACTGTGGACGCAGCTTATAAATCGACAAGATTTTATTGAAACCTGTCACCGCGAAAGACTCCGAGAACACTCTGTACATAGTTTCTGCGTAAGCGATATGTATAGGTTTCTGTCATAAGTCGTCAGGCGCATTGTCTCTAGTGTTATGCGAGAAATGTGCAATTGTGTTTTTGCAATTTGTACATGGGCTAGGACCAAACGAATACCGCCCAAGCCAAGTGCAAATGGAAAGCATCGGTTTGTTTTCCGCAACAAACAAATTTAAAGGGTTATTTTACGTTCCCATTTGAAAGATCGGCCCCAAATAAGTCTAGTGCGATATTCGATTTAGGGGTAAGCGTTAAGATGGACAGAAAAATACGAAGCATAGGCAAAGCTTCAACAGTGAACGAGTAGTGCTGCTACATGGAGGTAGCAGACAAATGGTTCAAATGGCTCTGAGCCTATGGGACTCAACTTCTGAGGTCATCAGTCCCCTAAAACTTAGAACTACTTAAACCCAACTGAGGACATCACACACATCCATGCCCGAGGCAGGATTCGAACCTGCGACCGTAGCGGTCGCGCGGTTCCAGGCTGTAGCGTCTAGAACCGCTCGGCCACCCCGGCCGGCGAGGTAGTAGAAAGGCCAGGGCAGAGAGGCACAATGAGTCGCTGATGGGTTCTGGTTATTCCTTTGTTACTGTTCCTCTTAATACTTAACACTAAACCGTATATCACTCTAGATTAGTTTGGGTCCCCTCTATCGAATCGACACGTAAAATTCCGCTTTAAAATATTTTTTTCTGTAACGGGAAACAGGCGCTTTACGTCGCATTTGATGTGATGTGATGAGCTGCATTTTTCGTCCCAATCCATCTACACATTGCAAAAACGAAATCACAGATATCTGCCGAAACACCAGAGAAAATGCACCTGACGACTTTTGGGAGTAGCACCACGTATATGAACAAAGGGTGTTTCAAAGTCTTTGCGACAAACGTCTACGGTGATAGATTGCTTCATAGAGAACAACTTCTGTTAGACCAGAAAATTTTCGTTCACGTTTCCCAGTGACGCTACGCGACCTTTAGCATTCGCCGACCCTGGGACCAAGAGATTTCACCAAAGTAGCATGATCTGCTAACAAGATGTGCAGCATGCTACCTACCCTAGTTAACTGACAGTGATTTTCAACAAGAAAACCATAAGAATGGATGTGTCAAAGCGGACAAATATGTTTTAAAAGCGAATCAGGAACTGAGTTTTGCTCAGCCTATCGCCTTTCATGCGCAACAAATGATAGGCAACTCGCATTGTTTACGAGCGCCACAAATTGACTACAGAGGGATAACCAGTCTCAGGTGAAGCGTCAGCGAACATTCTGTCTCTAACGAAAGTTGTTCTTTCCCATGACGTGGCTTACCACTCCCAGACAACGGAAAAAAGTAAGGAAAATGTTACTACTTAAAAAGCAATCGCCATAAACTGTTAATACGCTTACCCCACTGTGAGACAAGACGGTCAGTGCCTACATGAAAAAAAGTTTGCGGCTGCCTACGAAATCATAATTGTACACTGGTGTAAACCTCTTCGTCCGAAGAAAATCGATAGCAACAAATGCCTTTCGTTGGGGCTCCAAAAATATGGAATTCGCTTGGGGAGGATGTGTAAAGGTTTCCCGGCGAAACTTCAGTAGCGTGCTCGAAATACCTTTAATTATATGAGATACATAGTGGACCTAGGTTAAGTCTAATAGTTCTTGTGTGATATAGATATCGGGACCCGGGGTATCGACTGGCAAGTATGATTGTGAAAAAATAAAGTATCTAGCCTGCTTAACTCACACAGTCCACGTTGAGTAGACTGAGTACTAGATAAATCCCAAGCTACGAATCAAGCGGTTCGTTGTAAAAGGAACAAACATTTAGGTTTTTAGTAAGCATGTGTTTACCTTGTTTCAATAATACTTGTAAGGAGAACGCTCGATCGACTCTTCTCAAGGTAAGTCATAGGCTCTGATGTAAATAACTGCTACGTTACCTGTCATTGAAATTTTTTTACGCTCTATTGTCATGCAAATACTCTTACATTCCTGTGAACGCGGTAGGTGACAAAGGTTTTGAAGAGGGCTACACTGTATCACCAATACAATACTGAACAAAGACAAAATATTGTTTAACGGTGTTACAAAAAATCTCGAAAAGTACGTGACCGTTTTACTTTAAATTTGTACACGATACTCTAATTAACTTCAGACGAACATAGGATTCATATGTTTTAATATATGTAATATATAAATATTTGTGTAATTTTTAAAGGGGAAAGGTCGTTACAAAAAATTTCGAAAAGTTCTTGACCGATTTATTTCACATGTTTACACGGTACGCTAATAAACATTCAGACAATCATACCATAGACTATTTATTTTTTAAACAAGATTGTGCAGGTTTTCTCTCAAAACTATCAACGAGAAAGACAATGCTGTGCTGTACTGTGAAAATGTGCTGTTTCGATTTCTTTCTCACGGTTAATTTCAGCTACGATAGGAGGGCATATAAACCATTATACAAATTATTAAAAATGCTTCCATTCCATGCTGGGCGCCTGGTACAGCAACAGATTATGAATTTCTGGAAATAAGAGTCTCGGTTTGCAACCAAGACCGTCTTATTTCAAGAGACAAATTATGTCCCCCATATATGTTCTTCTTATACAATTTAAGAAAAAAATTATGTACACAACAACGTGTTTTTTTTCTTGCTCCCTATCGGTTTTACAGAAAAGAAGAACATTATCTTTATTGTTTATCGGCTTATGGTTAGAATACTGCTACGGAATCTGAATCGTCCATAATCTTCTAGTCTTACCCAGTCGCAGATTAAAACGAAGTGAAATACCGTCACTGAATATTCTCGCAGATCCAGCATCTGGATACCTCTCAAAAATGGTCCAAATGGCTCTGAGCACTATGGGACTTAACATCTGAGGTCATCAGTCCTCGAGAACTTAGAACTACTTAAACCTAACTAATCTAAGGACATCACAAACATCCATGCCCGAGGCAGGATTCGAACCTGCGACCGTAGCGGTCGCGCGGTTCCAGACTGAAGCGCCTAGAATAGCTCTCTCTCATACTCTATACACCAATGATCACAACTGATTTATCCTTTCATTTTAAACGACACCAATTCCCAGTCAAGTTTTTGTTTGCAATAACAATAACCAATGCTCTAGATCAGAGAAATATGTAAGAGGATGGAGGGAAGGAGGAAGGGGGGAAATTAAGATAGGGAGGGGGAAGGAGTAGGTAGACAGAGAGAAGAGGGAGATGTAATACACAGAGAGAGGAGATGAACAAAGAGAGGGATCGGGGCAGGAGATGGGCAGAGGGAGGGTGGAGGGTTGGGTTAGGTTGTTTGGGGGAAGAGACCAAACTGCGAGGTCATCGGTCTCATCGGATTAGGGAAGGACGGGGAAGGTAGCCGGCCGTGCCCTTTCAAAGGAACTATTCCAGCATTTGCCTGGAGGAGGGTGGAGGGAAAAAGAGTTTAGGGTGTATATCCAAATCCCGTACATGTTTATCAATTGCGAAGCATTGCCGGCTTCGCTAGCAGTAACCAGAAACAACTCATGTTTTCAGATAAAACAAAGCCCCATTTCAATTGCAATAGTATCAAAACAAATGCTACGTTAGCCAAAAAAAAAAAAAAGGAATCTCTACCTCATAATAGACAGGTTCCCTTTTTCTTGTGCATCTAGGAATATTTCATATCACATTTTGGTGACTGCTAAACACAAAGAATAAGTATCTCAGTAGGTGACTATTTCTTGGTTTCCTGAGAATATCAATAGATATATCTCGATTAAATACAGCGCCAGAATAATCTGAGGAACATCAGTCGATTGAGGACGTAAAACTGCAGTTTACTTAACCTTTTGTTTGTAAATAATACGCGTAATGGATGTAACAGAAATCATTCTGTGAGCAAGCCTGCACCGAGTACATATCACAAAGAGTAAGTTAGTTACATATCTCGCCAAAATCGTCTGAGAAAAGGCAACTAACGAACTTTCGTAGAGGCGCCTAGTATATCTTTTGCCATTCATTTCCACGCCTATAACTGTCTTCTGTGAACTGGTATCTCTACTAAATGAATACACGAGTGATCGTCGTTTTGTGATCTTAGACAACTAGACCACTGATAGGCGTTAAGCAGTTGCGATAATACCAGCCCCTTACAAATTACAGTCGAAATCGTTGCTGCTCCTATGTATCTGGAGAAGTGGCGCACTGGATCCGAATTCGGGAGGAGGCCGGTTCAAATTCCCGTCCACACAACTCGTTTTCTATGTTTCGTGGATGTCACAGATCGCTTAAGTCTCATAACGGCTAGTTCGCTGGAATATAAGACGACTGATTTCCTTTTTCCAATCCGAGCTTTCACTCTGTCTCCGATATTCCTCCCTTCCTATATCTTTACGTTCTTCGGATACAGAGTGGTCGTTGTCCGTTTTGTACAGTGCCTTATTTTATAAATGAAATATTTGTAAATCTTTGAAGCAGATAAAGTGACATATGCGAAAATAGATAGAAGATTGTCCTAATTCCCTAAACAAGGACCGAAAGGAAGCATAGTTTCGTCTAAATATTTATTGTTAGAATTATATATTTTAATAAGATTCAGTCTAAATATCACTCCGACATATATCACGCGAGTGTCTATGTACATACATAAAATTGGAGAAATTCGAGGTCATACGAAGGTTTACTGCCATTCACTCTTAACGATTGTCCGCTGTGCGGTGTGGGATCCGCATCAGGTGGGACTGACGGATGACATCGAGAAAGTACAAAGAAGGGCAGCTCGTTTTGTATTATTGCGAAATAGGGGAGATAGTGTCACAGACATGATACGTGAATTGCAGTGGCAATCATTAAAACAAAGGCTTTTTCGTTGCGACGGGATCTTCTCATGAAATTTCATTCACCAGTTTTCTCCTCCGATTGCGAAAACATTCCGTTGGCACCCATCTACATAGGGCGAAATGATCATCACTATAAAATAAGAGAAATCAGGGCTCGCACAGAAAAAATTAAGTGCTCGTTTTTCCCGCGTGCCGTTCGAAAGTGGAACGTTAGAAGACAGCATGAAGGTGGTTCATTGAACCCTCTGCCAGGCACTTTATTGTGAATAGCAGAGTAATCACGTAGATGTAGATGTCGAACGCGCACCATTCACGAGTGGAAAAGGTAAGGGGGAAAACAATAGTACACAAAGTACCATCCACCACACGCCCTAAGGTAACTTGAGGATTACATGTAAGCTAGAACAAACACAGCGGTCGCTGAGTTACTTTCCAACATATTCGTCACCGTGTTTTATGTCCTTTTACTATCGTGTGATCAGCTTCTTTATTGTGTGTCATAGAATTCGACCTCCTGGGACTGAAAGTAGCGTATGACAATCGCTGCACCATTGTCCTACACCGGAAATGTTGGCCGGATGAGAATTTCTCTGAGTGTCAGAAAAGAAACGGGTGGGACGCACGCTTGCTTCTTGTTCTGAAAGGCGCATTGAAGTTTGCACGATCTGAACATCTCTGATAAATCGCTGCTGATCTATTTAATCATAAGGCGACTGGTTCGTCGTGTACTGCTCCACTTGCTCCAGAAGCTGATCACTGACGACGGGTGGCAGCCCACTACTATTTTCGTGAAAGACAGTAAACGTTTTCTTTCAAATGTCTGCATCAAGAATGCGTATCTGCTTGTTCTTGACACGTGGTCACTAGAAAAAGCCGTCAATGGATATCGATTGCCCCTACCTTCACCACCACCACTATCCCCACCACCACCATCGTTAGCCATTCGACATGAACTGCTAGATAAAAGACACCTCTGGACTTTTATCACAGATAACAATGTTCTATAACTACTTTCTCTACACTGAGCTTCATTTATTGTTTTTATTTATTTGCTGTCGATTTCGAAGCAACTACGGTTTCATCTTCAGGCATTTTAGCACTGTGATCGATGTGTTATACCACTGCATGTTACGTAAGCTAGTAACAGCCGCATCAAAAGATGCTGGAGTATTTTAACAGGGTATACTTGTGATGGTATATTACAAGGATCACAGTGATAGAGCATCTGGAAATAAAGGCATAGTTGCTTCGAAATCGATAGCATTTACATTGAAAACAAAAAACACAGCTGAGTAGAGGAAAAATAGTACCAAAATATTTTTTTATTTTCCACAATAAAAATAGTGAACAGCTTTGGAAACAGCAAGATCTGCTACACTTTTCCATGTGTTACGGTCTTCAACCGTCTATGCTCCAGCATTTTTTCCTAATCTACTCACCTTGCATTAGGTCATCGTCTGTCTTTCTTTCTGTTTTGGAATCCACCAAAGAGATTCGTCCAGGTGCCTTCCAGTCGTCTAGCTACATGTGTCTGAATTTCATTTTTCTTACAGTCCTAACTACATCTTATTCTCTTGTATGTAACCTGATCCACTTCCTAGTTTTCCTCACATGGCTAGTGATTCTTGAGATCAATCCTTCCATTGTTCGCTGAGCGACCTTCAGACTCTGAATGCTTCTCTCATTAGAAGTGCTTGTATTACCCTCACAAGTCAGAACTGGTAATACAGACTGACTGTTAACTTTCCTTTCCAGAAATGCAGGAAAACAGGGTTTAAGAACGCTATGTACGAGGGTAATCCCAAAAGTAAGGTCTCCTATTTTTTTATGAGTACATAGACCTGTTTATTTCTACAATGGTTCACATCAGTTTACAGCTTGAACATTTAGCTATTTTTCGACATAATCACCGTTTCTGTCGATGCATTTTTGTAGACGCTGTGGCAGTTTTTGTGTGCCCATGTTATACCAGCTAGCCGCCATGCTGTTCAGGAAGTTATGAACCTCTCTTTCACCTTGTCGTCGGAGCTGACTCGCTTTCCGGCCAGATGTTCTTTTAATCTAAGGAACAGGTGATAGTCACTGGGCACCAAGTCAGGACTATAGGGTGGTTGGGTGATTATGTTCCACTGAATCTGTTGCAGGAGAGCAACGGTTTGCCTAGCGATGTATAGGCGAGCATTGTCATGGAGAATGTGTACGCCCTTGCTCGACATTCCTCTTCTCCGGCACTGGATTGCGCGTTTGAGTTTTTCCAGAGTCACAGTACCTGTCAGCGTTAACTGTTGTCCCAGCGATTCAGCTCCGACGACGAGGTGAAAGAAGAGGTACATAACTTTCTGAACAGCATGGCGGCGAGCTGGTACGACACGGGCATACAAAAACTGCCACAGCATCTACGAAAATGTATTGACAGAAATGGTGATTATGTCGAAAAATAGCTAAACGTTGAAGCTGTAAACTGATGTAAACCATTGTAGAAATAAACTGGTCTATGTACTTATAAAAAAAATAGGAGACCTTACTTTTGGTATTACCCTCGTAGTTTATTTATTTCAGACCGTTTTTGAACTTTATCTATTAAACTTTTCCATTTGTTATCAGTAAACGGTCAGAAAGTACAATATGTTTACTAAAACGAATGTGCCTCACAAGGGGACCGCACGGCAATCGAATTTTTGTATTTTTACATATTTGTTATACGTGAAATTCAGAACTCAAATATTAATGCCCCAAAATAGTTTGATGCAACTCTCAAAAATTCTCGAGAAAATCGACTTTGAAGTTTTCCAACCGACTTTAATATGCTTAGGAAAAGTCGATGTTTCTCGACTGGACGTGTGACTGTGTGGTAGAATGCTCGCCTGCCACCATAGCTGTTTTAGGTTCGATTCCCAGATGCAAATTTTTAAACGAAGGTGTGTGTCCTCCTAGCAATTCCGTGAAGTTTAAAATACATAAAGACGGGGAAAAAAATCAGTAGCGCTTGAGTCTAGTAATCGCTGGTTTGAGTCTCACATGGGTCAATACATTTTTCATTATTTCCGTTCAGATCGAATGCCTATACCATTTAAACATACAATTCATGAAATAATAACAACTAACAGATATGCAATTGCTATTTTTATGAAAAATTCGCGTTCTCTTATTTCTAATTATTCATCGCACGTTAAAATCCAGTTCTCAATGCAAAAATACGTTGTTAATTACGGATCATTTATAGAATGTGGTTCAAATTTAAAAAAGCATTGCAAATTAAATTGGTTTTTTTTCTTATGTGTTTTACGCTTCATGGAAATGTTCATGGAAGCTGCACGTTTGTTTAAAATTTTGGCAGGCCTGGGAATCTAATCTCTGGCAGGCACGCGGTAGGCGAGCGCTCTACCACACAGCCACACGATCTCTCGAGAAAATGTGACCTTTCTTAAACATATTAAAGACGGTCGGAAAGCTTCAAACTCGATTTTCCCGAGTACTTTCCAGGGCTACATCGAACTGCTTAAGCTGATCGAACAGATATATTTTATAAACAAGTACTATTTTTGTTTTCCAATTTTGAGGAATGAATACTTTCTCTATAACTGCTGAGAATAGTTTTGGTGATATGAAAGCGCTTTGCCTCATTCCCCTTTCAGTTCTGAACCAGTAAGGCCACCGATTCTTTAAAGAACTGTACTCCCGTGTATAAAACAGTTCCAAGCGTCTGATTGCTTTACAAATGAGTTAATATGTTAAACATTTGTCTTTAAGCATGCACGGAAAACTTTGGGAGGGTGTAATTTTGTGTAAAGTTTGTTAAAAGTCACTAAGCGCTCTCATTCTTCAATAATGTACGAATAAAGTCTGAGTGATTTGCCCGCCGTTTCCTTCGCTGCCTCTAGACAAACGCAGTTTCTAACTGTAATACACTAAGACAAAAAGAAAAAAAAACGACTCATCACGAAGAAATTATCCGAAAGTGATGCAAATCGGTAGATGTGATGTACATGATGAGAAAAACTGGATGATTTATTCAAGAGAAAGACCTTCACAAACTGAGCAAGTCAACAACACGTTGGGCCATCTCTGGCCATTGTGAAAGCAGTTATTCGGCTTGGCGTTATTTGATAGAGTTGTTGGATGTCTTCCAGAGGTATGTCGTGCCAGATTTTGTATAACTGGAGCGTTAGATCGTCAAAAACCCGACCTGGTTGGTGGACCTTGCCCATAAAGCTTCAAACGTTCTCAACGGGAGAGAGATCCGGCGACCTTGCTGGCCAAGCTAGGGCTTAGCAAGCACGAAACCAAGCGGTAGAAATTGTCGCCTCGTGCAGGCGGGCATTATCTTACTGAAACTTAAAGCCAGGATGGGTTGCCATGAAAGGCAACAAAACAGAGCGTAGAACCGCTGTGCTGTAGTTGTGCAGCGGATGGCAACCAAAGGGGTCCTTCTATCAACTGAATTGGCACCCCAGATAATCGCACCTGGTCGTCGTGCCGTATGCTGGGCAACAGTCAGGCTGGTATCCCAAAGTTGTCTGAAGATTCTCCAGACACCTCGTGGCTGATCATCGGGGCTGAAATCGAAGCGGGGCTTGTCACTAAAGACAGTTCTACGCCAATTAATTAGATTCCAGGCTGAAGACGTGTCTGGAGACGCCCCGGCCAGTGGTAAGTTACCAACCCAACTGTCACCCCCCATTATGCCCGACAGCCAGGAGTGATGGTCTGGTGTGCCATTGCAGTTGATGGTACGACCCCTTCGTTTGACATCCGCTGTAAACTTGCTGCACAGCAGTACGCAGACGATATTCTACGCTACATTCTGTTGCCCTTCATGGCAAGCCATCCTGGGCTTACATTTCAGCAACATAATGACCGCCCGCACACAGCGAGAATTTCTACTCCTTGCCTTCACGCTCGCAAAACCCTACCTTGGCCAGCAAGGCCGCCGGAACTGTCCCCAACTGAGAACGTTTGGAACATTATGGGGTGGGCCCTCCAAACATCGCGGGATTTTGACGATCTAAAGCGCCAATTAGACAGAATTTGGCACTATATTCCTCGGGAAGACACCCAACAACTCTATTAATCAATGCCAAGCCGAATAACTGCTTACACAAGGGCCAGGAACGCGCCAATATGTCATTGACTTGATCAATTTGTGAATCTCCTTCTCTTGAATAAATCATCCAGTTTTTCTGAAATTGTTATCATTTGTTTGTCTGTATATGTACATGACATCTACCCATTTGCGTCTCATTCGGACAATTCCATCGTGGTTGGTCTTAGAGTGTATTTGACGTATTGTGTTTAGCCTTTATCATAAGATTATACTTCCTAATGAGTAGATTATGTCAGCGTATTAAATTTTTGAGTAGCTGTTTGAAATACTGCAAATCAAACCTTTGTCTCCCCTGGAAGACGTTAGTTAGGCAACCTGCACCTGGGACTAGATGACCGTGCACTGGGTTGGTCGTTTAGTGATAGCCGGCCGCTGCGGCCGAGCGGTTCTAGGCGCTTCAGTCCGGAACTGCGCTGCTGCCACAGTCGCAGGTTCGAATCCTGCCTCGGAAATGGATGTATGTGATGTTCTTAGGTTAGTTAGGTTTAAGTAGTTCTAAGGCTAGGGGACTGATGACCCCAGATGTTAAGTCCCATAGTGCTTAAAGCCATTTGAACAATTATTCTTCTTCTTATTATTATTTTAGTGATACAGATGTCCCACGACCCTGATGAAGCCTAATGGAAGCTGTATCACTAACGCAGGTATTCTCGGCTACACGTTTTCGTAAAAGTTTTTTTTATCATTCTTCAGACTGATCTGATATGGCCTGTCATGCTTTGCTTTTCCGTGTCAAACTCTTCTTTTCATAGTGGATCTTACCCCTAACGTCTTCAGTTATTTGCTTTTTGTATTCCAGTCTTAGCCTTCGCCTGCAATCTTTCGCCCTCTGTTGCGTCTCCCTCTAGACCATGAAGGTTACTTCCAACTACCTTAACACATGTCCAGTTCCTTCTTCTAGGCAGTGATTTCCTCATATTCCTTTCATCGCCGGTTCTACGAAAGATATCCTCCTTTTTTTTATCCCGTAAGTGCACATTATTTTTCAGCATTTCTGTAACTTAACATCTTAAACGCCTCGATTCCCTTCCTGTTTGCCTAGAGTCCACGATTCACTTCTACACAATACTGTGCTCCACGTGGACATTCTAAAGAATTTCGTTTTCAAATGAATTATACGTTGTACTAGTAGATTTCATTGGACAGAGAATGGCCTCTTTGCTTATGCTAGTCTGATCTTCTGTCCTTGTTTCGTCCGTCATCTGTTCTTTTGTTCACGAGGCAGCAGAATTGCTTCGTGCTGTCTGTTACGTGGTTCTCAATTTTGATACTAATATCAGGCTTGTTGCTTGTCATTAATTTCGTCTTTCTTTTGTTCACTCTCAGTCCATAATCTGTGCTCAGTAGATCGTTCATTCTATGCAACAGGTTCCGTAGTAACTATTCCTCAGTTTCACAGATAACCAAAATGCAATCAGTACGCCCTATCACTGATATCCTGTCACTCTTAATTTTAATGCCACTTGTGAACCTTCATTTTACTTGATTTACTATTTTCGGAACAGAATCAGAGAGAAAGTGCACAGTCTTCTTTTGCGTTCTTTTTTACGACGGTCATTTTAGAAGTTTTGCACACTGTAATATAGAACTGAAGAAAATAATTTATTTTACGAAAAACCTTTTAGAGGCCTTCAATATAATCTCCATTCTTGTTTATGACAGCTTTCCAACATTTTGGAAATGTCCTTCATTGTTTAGCTGTCTGATTATTCGGGTCTCTTCACTGATTGCTTCGTCAATTGCACCAAAAATATTTCCAATGAGTTTGGGAAACAAGTCAGAGTCAGATGGGCCTTTATCAGGACAGTATGGTGGGTGGAGAAGTATTTTCCAACCGTAGCTGTAGAGCGTTTCTCCCACTGGCAGGACAATATGCGGTCTTGCTGTATCGTACAAATTGAGGACACCAGCTGCAAGCATGTCAAGACTTCTTTGACGAATTTTCGGGCGGAAAAAATTTTCAGAAACAGCTTGTAGTACGTGCCTATAACAGACGTCCCTAGGGCAAGCTATGGCTACATCCACGTTATAAGCAAATACCGTCATCAGTTCCATTCTTGATTGCCGGCGATGGAATTTTTTCGTGCTTGGAGAGGCGGAACTTTTCCGTTGTGAAGACTCAGACTTCAGCTCTGGCTCAAAATATCGTATCCGGGTTTTATCAAGTGCAACAATCCTTTTCATAAACTTATTTTGTTCGATAATGTTGAAACAATTCTTCTGTGACTCTTCTGCGACCTGCTTTCTACTCACCACTCAAATCCATGCAGAACCCATCTGACAACAATTTTTCTCATCTTTAACTTTTAAATTATGCTTCCTTGAACTGGCCTCATATGTTTCTTGTCGACCTCTCTCAAAATGTCATCAACAGTAACCTGAGAAGTGCAGTCTGTTGCAGCCCATGGCCTTTAATTACTTGGGTTGTCCTCAGTGCTGACCCGACCTTAACGGTAACGAGTAAAGCACAGTGACACTGTGCTACGATCCACTACACTATTCCCACACAACTCTGCCAAAGCGTTATAAATTTCCATTGGTTCTTTGCACGTATGGATTCGATTTTGATGTAGGCACGCTGGTCACTACGAGTAATCCGACCTGACTCCGCTCCAGATTCTATTTTAAAACAATTATTCACGACACAGCCACGCGAACTAGCAGACACACACACTATAGTCACGCCTTGGGTCTCGCTCACAGCTGACATGAATTTCAACTTTACCACGCCACTATAACGGTCGCGCATGCGCAGTGTGCAGGACTTTTGAAATGGCCCTTGTAATTCACACACTTTTCTCTTGGTCTTCCATGATCGTTCTTTCTTTTTGATCTAATAAATACCCTAGACATATATTACCCATCTTTTCATAAAGAGTATACCTATTTTTCTGACTATTTCAAACTCTGTACACCACTTTTCGTTGCAGAATTCTTTTTCTTGGCAATAATCTTAGGAAGGCACCTTGCTTCCATTATCAAGCATAAAATCTGACTTGCCACTCTGGTGTTTTTACTTTTCCTTACAGAAAATACAGTCACAGACTTGCCTGTCGCAGTCAGTCCTACTTTTCAGAGCGTAAGCTGTAGCCACAGAGAACGTGGAGCATTCTGAGGAAATGTAGAAGCAATTACCTGGAGCTCGGAGGAAATAACCAGGCTCCTGGGGAATTTACCCGTCAGTCTAGCGGGAACAGTGCCGAACGCTGGGTTCAGCGACCGACCAAGGCGGCGCACTGTTAACAAAATACAGGACTCGTACTACATCCACAACTACTCCTCTGCAGTTCACAATTAAGTGCCTGGCTGAGGGTTCATCTAACTACCTTCAAGCTACTTCTCTACCGTTCCACTCTCTAACAGCGCGCGGGAAAAACGAACACTTAAATTTTTCAGTGCGAACTCTGATTTCCCTTATTTTATTATGGTGATTATTTACACCTACGTAGGGGGCGCCAACAAAATATTTTCACACTCAGAAGACAAAGTTGGTGATTGAAATATCAAGAGATGATCCTGCCGCAATGAAGGGAAGAAACCAGTTCGAATGTGATTGAAATATCAAGAGATGATCCTGCCGCAATGAAGGGAAGAAACCAGTTCGAATGAGTCTGACCATCCAGTTAGGTTTTCCGTACTATCTTCTGAACATCGGAGTGCTTTCTTTAATGAGGTGTCCCAGTCCGTGTCCAACTGAGTTCGAACCCTATCATCTAGACACTGACGTGGCATTATTGCAAACATACTACTATGAAATACTTGTTTCTTAATCCTCAGTCACAATGGAGTCAACTGATCCTCGTGTAAAGATGTGACAATCAAGACTGGCTAATTCTAGAATATCCGAAGATCGAAGTGAGACCTTTAAAAAAACAGCCACCGTACATATTTAGCCGAACAGCGAGCCTGCATGATGCATAACAATTTACAGACAGAAGTATATGTTAATGACCACAGAGCACAACAGTGCTGAAAAAACATTGATTCTGTTGAAAAAAATCATTGACAGTTCAGCAAATGCTATTGATAATAGCGATCGGAATCTTCGCATAATGAGCGAATTCTGCAGTAATGTGAATGCCGGTCGCAGAGGTGTATCAAACTCATATAGAGAATTTTTAATGAATGCTATCGGAGGGGGAACAACGTTTGTATTGTTGCAACGGGCTTGAACCCAGTTAGCTGACCTGTAAAGTAACTCCTCTAACGAATCACGAACTTCATTTGTCTCTTTGTGTTGTTTGTTCTCAGAGACGATTTGTTCTCAAATTTATGAAGTCTTAACATGTATTTCGTACATCGGTAAATATGCATAAATAATTTTCGTACGAAGGATAACGAAAGCGCTTGGAAACCACCTGCACTTCCAATAGCATCTGATGCACATTGTGGGTGTGTTATATAATTTCAAGCGGAGCATAAAAGTCTAGAAGACAGTCATCAAACTGCAATTAGTAAGCCTGTAATCAACATCGCATTAGCGTGGTCCCCTGTGCTGGGTTAAGTTCGAACGTCAGTTTGCTGCTTGTCGGTTCACTGACATTTCTGTGCCTCGTTAGCCTAATGTCCACTAACAAGAGCGTACCAAAGAAAGGGATGTATTAGGAAGGGGTTGGGGTGGAGGGTGGGGGAAAGGGAAGGGGCAGAGAGGGGGGGGGGTACT
This sequence comes from Schistocerca serialis cubense, assembly GCF_023864345.2. Classification (NCBI taxonomy): domain Eukaryota; kingdom Metazoa; phylum Arthropoda; class Insecta; order Orthoptera; family Acrididae; genus Schistocerca; species Schistocerca serialis. The sequence goes on along the minus strand of NC_064643.1, from coordinate 273,848,208 downwards.
CAGGGTAATTTTGCATAGAATGAGACTTACAACAAATGGCTTTGGGTACACTTGCTATTAATCAGTAACCACCACATTTTCTGGCTTCCTTCAAACTGATACTGCCTGCAGGGGCTGGACGTGAGTTCGAAATTTTTTCCATCGGAAGTGGAGGGGGAGTAGCTGTCCTCCCCTGTCCCTTTTTGGATCGTTCTTTTTTTGTACTTACCTTGTAAGATTAGTATTCATGTCAACTAAATTTGTGCGGAACTGGTCTCGAGCGAACACATGGAGGCCAATTTCCCTGTCGCCAGTTATTTGCAGTAATAGAAACCTTTTTAATATAGTCATACTCGTGAGCGAAATACGAGCTCCATGTTGTTATGGACTAAGGTTGGGGTTAAACTTGCTGTCGACAACGAGGTCGTTAGAGACAAAAGCATTGATTGAACTGGGCAACGCTGAAATAAATCGTTCGTCGTGTTGTTTAAGCATTTGCCTGAAATTATATATGTAAGAACATCGGTTAAAATAAATCAGGATGGCAAGACGAGAATTTAGATTTTACTACGCAAACAGTAATCTAAGATGTTAATCACCGCTTGACCGCTCTCACTGTCAGATGTTGTCACGGATATGTTCCATATAGCGCAATGTGTAGAAAGCTAGTTTGCGAGACATAGATTCAAACCCTGGCCGAACCAGCGTGTCGGATTAACGACCTTACACACTGATACGACTTCGAGAATCAGTGTCTCTTGTCGTTCCCTATGTGAATACCGAGTTGGTACCCAATAGCCTCCTCGGAATGAATCGTACGCCTACAACCAACTAAATTAGTCATCTAAATTAGATACCTACCTAGTAGACTGTAGCACCCCGTTTTTCGTATTGATGACGACAGGGAGGTATCGTTGCATTTAATCCACGAGACACTAAAAACGTTGGACAACCCTCTTGAACGAAGAACACTCATTCACCGTCCACGAATCACGGTGACTGATTTGGACTGAGACCACTATGAAGACATGTCCATCTAAGTCGCCCCGTGTTCAATAAGACCGAGGGCAGACGATCGGGGCGATTCTCAGAATCAACCCCATTTCCATTGAGTGGTCGTGGATTACCTTTCTGAACGTATCGTCAGCCTTTTTTTTCTTTTTATTGTTACCTTCAGACGTTATACACTCAGTCATCCTCTAGTACATGGTATGTTACAACTTAAAATGTGCACCCAATCACACCCATCACACAAATATAGCCAAGACACACACAGAATGATTATATTGCTTTATACAGAATAGTAAAATCGTGGTATGTTCAGCAACCAAAAAGTAATGTGTGTGTGTGTGTGTGTGTGTGTGTGTGTGTGTGTGTGTGTGTGTGTGTGTGTGTGTCCGTTCTTTCAGACAAGTCCAAAAGAACAGACACCATTTTGATCCAGCAGCCACTATGAATTAAGACGCAAAGGAATTACGGACATTGGCTGCGAATGGGTATTGATTTAAATCAATGGGGAAGTTGAAAATATGTGCCAGACCGGGATTCGAACTCTAGTCTCCTGCTTACTATACAGACGCGCTGATCTCTGCACCATCTGGACACAGTGGTGATCGCAGCTGCATCGACTACTTTAGCGCACCTCCCATCAGACCCAAATTCTCAATTTATCCACACACTACTAATGAAGTGACTCTTGCCCATTATCCTCATTACTCGCTGCATTTCGCCAATTCTCGTAGGGTTCGAGCCTGGGGTGTATCTGCACTGAATGTCTGAAATAACAGACACCACACATACATAATTAAGGCGAGAATGGCCAATGATCTCTTCAGTGCAGATTCACACCAGGCTCGGACTGTACGGGGATCGGCGAAATCCCGCGAGTAATCAAGGTAATGGACTAGGGGCACTACATTAGCAGTGTGTGGGTAAGTTGAGAATTCGGGTCTGATGGGAGGTGTGTTAAGGTAGTCCATGCTGCTGCGACCACTACGTGCATCTGTCTAGTAAGAAGGAGACCCGGGTTCGAATCCTGGTCCGACACATACTTTCACCTTTCTACATTTATTTAAATCAATGCCCGCTCACAGCCAGTGTCTATACAACGATACATCAAGCGTTGTGAGAAGTGACTTCACAATGGTAGGGAGTTATTGTCCACTAACCATCAAGCACTGTAGCGATTCAGCTGTGGCGTGGAATCGCAGTGGGCAGCCGAAAATGATGTGGTCGAAATTCTCCTCCGCGCCGCAATACATAGTGGCGAATCAAACAGTTGTAGCCCTTAGAGGTGCAGTCGGAACCGTTCATGGTTAAAGCAGAGGCGGGACAAGGTAACTAGAAACTTTCTGTGGTACACACCAAGGGAGTATCACGGCGGGGCCGAGATACGTTGTAATCTAGCTGCAAAATCCTTTCCTCTTTGTTGGTACGACAGGCGTCAGTTATTGTTCCACAACGTTCTGATCTGCTGCCGCACATCTTGCAATAAATGGCCCTGAGCACTATGGGACTTAACTTCTGAGGTCATCAGTCCCTTAGAACTTAGAACTACTTAAACCTAACTAACCTAAGGACATCACACACTTGCATGCCAGAGGCAGGATTCGAACCTGCACCGTAGCAATCGCGCGGTTCCAGACTGTAGCGCCCAGAACCGCTCGGCCACTCCGGCCGGGTCGTCTTGCAATAGGTCTGCGTAAAGAACATGTCCGTACATCTTTGTCCGTGGGTGGATGGCAGTATTAGCGAGAGCGTCAACAATTTCATTGCACCTGGTACCATGGCGCCCCTTTAGCCGCAGCATAGAGATTTTCTTGTTAGTACTCTGTAGTTCTGCAATACAGGTTACGAGCTGGTATACCAAGTAATTACATCTATTATTGACGAAATGATTCCGTCTCAGCAGTAGTGCTGGTCGCGAGTCTGACAGAATAATGATTGTACCTTTATCTAAGCGATCAGCAGATTTATGACCCTATAGAATTGTAGTGAGATCCGCTGTACGTACCTAGGTTTCCGGAGGGTGTTGAAATTGGGCACTGTTGTGCGTCTGTTCCTCGCAATATGCGCTTCCAACGCCATTTGCAATACGTGATCCACCTGCGTAGAGAGGGTGTGCATGTTACCGACCTTTTAAAAAGACTTTTAAAACAGCCAGCCTTTGGGCTGCTATTAGTAAACAAACGGATGCGCATTATCCATTAACCGTCTGTAAGGACCAGGTGCTCGTACCCTTGTACAAAATATTCTCATAATGTTCCCGCACAAAATTAAACTCAACCTTTCGGCGACAACCTCCGTCGTCTTCGCCATGAAAACCTGAGTGTCATAATTATTGCTGTGATGGCGCTATATGAGGATGTATGTGTTTCAAGTCCCGTCGACAGCGAGGTCATTATAGACGGGGCAGAAGCTCGGGTTAGGGAAGGATGCAGCAGTAAAGCGGTCGTGCCCTTTCGAAGGAACTATACTGGCATTTACCTTAAGCGATTAAGGGAAATCACGGAAAACCTAAATCAAGATGGCCAGACGCGGGTTTTAACCGTCGTCCTCCCGAATGCGATGTATGTGTTTGTCGCCATAATAAAGGAGTTCCTCAACAGGAAACTTTATCTGACCAGTCACCGTTCTACACCTGCCGCCACCGTCACCTCCACCACCACCACCACAGGTATGACTCAGCGGGGAACTGTGCTACATTATGACATACCAGCAGCCCAATTCACCTCGACAGCGAGGTCATTATAGACGGGGCAGAAGCTCGAGTTAGGGAAGGATGGAGAAGTAAAGCGGCCGTGTGTTTCCGAAGGAACCATACCGGCATTTATGGAACATCACGGAAAACCTAAATCAAGATGCCCGGACGCGGGTCTTAACCGTCGTTCTCCCGAATGCGAGTCCAATGTGCTAACCACTGCGCTGTCTCGCTCAGTGACGACGCCACAGCCAATCATGGTCGGTGAGCCGCGCGGCGTGGCCGCATGGTTTGAGGCGCCATGACACGGACTGTGCGGCCCCTCTCGCCGGAGGGTTGAGTCCTCCCTCGGGGATGGGTGCGTGTGTGTGTTGTTCTTAGCATAAGTTAGTTTAAGTAGTGTGTAAGTCTAGGGACCGATGACCTCAGCGGTTTGGTCCCTTAGGACTTCACACACATTTGAATATTTCAACATGGTCGGTGAACTTGCGAGGAAATGGCGCCACTGAGACTCAAATACATGATTTGGAGAGCAGAAAAGAAAATGCCCCCACCAAACGCTCTACATCTAAATCTACAATCCGAAAGCTACTTTTCATTCAGTGGCAGAGGGTACTTGAGATGAGCACTGAACTTCCCCGGCGCAGAAAGATTTATCCAGCAGTTCAAGAGGGCATCTTACATTTCTTAAATAGGTACCTAGAACCAAGTACGAATGTCAGGAATCTAACCCAGGACCTCGCAGGTGGAAAGAGGAGTCTGTCCGCCATTTTAACATAGCATTTTTGGCTGATTATTGACAAGTCGAAACAGCTGCCCCGTCGGAGTACAAGGGGAAAGGGAAAAGGGAGAGGGTAATTAGTCACATAAACAAAACATTGTCCCACGCCAGGTTTTGACATACTTTTACTCACGTCATGAGGAACACCTTCACTCCACTCGGGAATTGTAACATAACACTGGAAATATTCATTATCCCTAGTAACAGCGCAATATGTACATTAACATTCTCTACAGTTATAATTTGGTGCTAGGCAGCGCATATAGATAAAAAAGTACTGGTAGTGAATTTCATCACGAGTTTCCGATGACGCTGCATTATAATTACCAGTTATTACCAACTACAAGAGCCAACGGAAACTTCGTACAGGACAGATACGAAACAATGTTGACGAATCGTTACAAAACACAAATAATCACATCTGCAGACTTCTTTTTAAATCGATCAGAGGAGGGTAGGGAATAAAGTTTTTTCATGTGACTGGTGACGATACAAGCTTTTGCTGCCATATAGTTCATGTTTCGCACTTTACCATCCTTGTCCTGATCAAACTGGTTGCCTCTTTCAAATGATTTTGATGGCCGGAGATTAAACCCTATTCTTCCCTCTATGCGATTATCATTTCATCTTCCACGCCAAAGAATGGCTGGCACCTACTTATCACAATGAAGCGTTAAAAACTCATTTCTGTGCTGGATGAGTTCCCAGGTAGAATAAATATTTCTAGAGCCTCTAAAATAGCTCTTTCTACGAAATCAAAAGTACTTTGAGAACAACATAGTAAGTCGAAAATGAACAGAAAAGTAAAGCATGTCCCTGTGTATGTGTTTTAGTTTTTATCTCACAGATTTCGTTTCTTTTTCATTTTTAGAGATCTCTTCCAGAGAATCGGCATTTACTTTTGAGGTGCTTACTATGCTTTAGGCCACTTAGAAATACTCTTTTAGCATTCTTCCTGTGGCATTGCTGCCTTTCCTTTCTTTATCCTTTGTATCTGCAGGTAAGGAAGAGTCGTCGTGTGAAATTCTAATGATAGATTTTTCTCAACGGTATACAAACAAGTTCTCCTCGTACAGGTTAACGTTCTTTCCAGTCTTATTCTATGACTGCTGCAATGGAGAAGCTTTCTGTAACATAGACCTATAGGCCTATTGGTCATTTTTTGGCAAATCGTTTTAAATGGTCCGCCATATTGTATAGAATATTCTCTCCATGCTTAGTTTCTGGCAACACTTACTGTGTCTGATAAGCCATTATCTGAAATCTGTGCCCTGGATCTGTCTGTTTATGCACGTTTATTTTTACATAAAACGAAGTGATATGGAAACCAATGAAAATAAATGGAAAAAGATTTACTGCAGTAGTAATTAAAAAAACAGAAGCCACGTAGAAGAGGTCAAGAGATGATGCATATGTAAATAGTACTGGAGTTGAGGTTAGGGAAAATAAGTTTTTGCCAATGAACGGATATTGCCAGAAAAAGTGTCATCTAAAATCGTTACAAAATAACAAAAGGAATTATATGAAATATTTTATAATGCACAGAATAAGGACCTGCAAGATCCTTAATGAGCACACACGATAGGACTTGAAAGTAAAAAGCTGAACAGAAGGAAAACCGAAAACCCAAAGGCCTTTCAAAACAACACATTGGAGTTACAAAAGGAGCTAAGATACAAATTTGCGTTGTAGATTACTTTCAGAATCCAAACTTGAATATCAACGTATTATCTGAAATGTTCCGCATATACTTCTTTGAACAAACTGGTAAAAACTTACTACGAAATATGTAACTTACTTCAAAATGTTTTAGAACATTGTAACTATGCCTTGAATTTTGCTCATGATGCCAAAACACGCTGAGAAGTGGTGCAACAGATGTTTGTAGAGTATGCACTGTGGTATGCACTGCACCAGCGAAGACAGAGATACTTATCCTTAAGTGAATCAGACCCTTCTTATGTTGTTGTTGAGTTCGACTATTGTCAAAATTTACCAGTTCCGAAGATAAACGTCACCAGCCGAGTTTATAAAAGGCTTCTATGATTGCATGTAATGTTCACATGCACAAGGACACTTCGTACTTTGTGTGTTGTTTTATGGAGATGAGGGCGAAAAGAGATTCAAATGCAGTTGCCTCGTTTCTAAACAATGCTTTAAAAAATAAATTTACGAGTTCACTAATGCGAAAACAGATACTGATTTCTATTGCCTGCGGAGAAAAAAATAAAACTGTGGTTATCACTTCATTTTGTTCATGGTTAGCCACAGCATGTCAAGTGGAAATTAACACATATTTTCTGTCCAGGGACATTCTTTTGGGAAATGCGACAGGAGCTTCGGAATAATTAAATCAAAATTGAAGAAAGTGGAGCCAATCATAACTCCGTAATCATATCTTTCAGCTATGATAGAGTGTAGGACCAGTCCCTCGCCATTTAAAGTTTCTATGGAGAGGGATCTAATAAAGGACTGGAGAAGTGGTCAACAAATATGTCTTCCTATACCCATGGCAAAGGAGTGTGTATTCAAGATATAATACTCCACCAAGTAAAATAATATATAGTAGTACTACGCTGTGCTCTTCAACTTACTTTGGTACATTTATCCAGTTTCGTCTCCGGAAACAGATAGATGGTACACAACGGCTAAGAGACACTGAACTTGAAAACTGGAAATCGTGCACCAGTAATATCAGTCAAAGATGATGATGCTCATGGTTTCTTTACATACGTGAATGAAGAGAGCTGTGTTTGGTTGGATAAGATGTTTGAGGATAGCAAGGTATGAAGTGTAAGAGATGGTAATAAATAATTAACTATTATGAAATGTTATTACATAATTACATGCAGAGTCAAATATAGTCACTACTACATTTAAAACTGAACTCGTGACTGAGCTACTTGCTCCTATGAAACCGATTTGTTGTTTATTTATGGAAAAAAGACCTACAAGCAAGTTTACTATCATTCTTATATTTTTCGAGACTTTGACACTTTTAATTTACAAAATGAAATACTTGTTACAAAATCCAAATATGTTAAAAAGTTGAGTTGCATATATATTACATGTAGTTTTTACACTGAAGCGTCGAAGTTCAGGCATGCGCATTCAAATACAGATACATGTAAACAAGCAGAACACGGCGTTGCAGTCGGCAACGCCTATATAAGACGAGTCTGGCGCAGTTTTTAGATCAGATACTGTTGCTACAATGGCAGGTTATCAAGATTTAAGTGAGTCTGAACGTGGTGTTATAGTCGGCGCACGAGCGATGGGACACAGCATCTCCGAGGTAGCGATGAAGTGGGGATTCTTCCGTACGATCATTTCACGAGTGAACCGTAAATATCAGGAATCCGGTAAAACATTAAATCTCCGACATCGCTGCGGCTGGGAAAAGATCCTGCAAAAAGGGAACCAACGACGACTGAAGAGAATCGTTCAACGTGACAAAAGTGTGACCCTTCCGGAAACTGTTGCAGATTTCATAGCTGGGCCATCAACAAGGGTCAGCGTGCGAACTATTCAACGAAATATCATCGAGATGGGCTTTCGGAGCCGAAGGCCGACTCGTGTACCCTAGAAGAGTGCACGACACAAAGCTTTACGCCTCGCCTGGGCCCATCAAAGCCGGCTGTTGAGGCCGAGCGGTTCTAGGCGCTTCAGTCCGGAACCGCGCTGCTGCTACGGCCGCAGGTTCGAATCCTGCCTCGGGCATGGATGTGTGTGATGTCCTTAGGTTAGTTAGTTTTAAGTAGTTCTAAGTCTAGGGGACTGATGACCTCAGATGTTAAGTCCTATAGTCTTTAGAGCCATTTGAACCGTTTGAATTCTGAACAAACTTCCCAGCTCTAGAACTGTAAGACGTCTGCATAAAATGAGAGGTTTCATAACACACGTCTGAATACGTATAAACAGTTCGACTTGCTGAGTCTGTTTGAGACTGCTTTCTGACTTGTTACAGCCTCTGATGATGTCTCCAGCATTGGAAGACCAAACGTTAAGCAGAAAAATATGCCTCCGACCACGGTTTGACGACTATAAAACAACTACCACCAAAAAGTAAGACTTCGCTTTCTGTATGGCGCAATATTAAAACCAGGCCGAACACAGCGTACAAACTCGCTGATGATTAGAAAGAGAAAAAGAGATGCAATAAGCAAAAAATAATCAATAAGAGACACACCAGAGCTTAGAGAATATATACTTCGATCTTATTATTTTAAAATTTGCGTTAGAACTAATTTAGACTTTAAAAATGTGTTAGATTTACGAGGGAAAAAAACCGAGAAATTATGGTCAACTGACCTACTGCGTTAAAATTACTGTTCAAACATTGGTTAAAATGCATTCGACTTTTGAGATTTAACGAGTACATTGTCGTAATAACCAATGATGTGAGGCCACTTAGAGAAACAGTTTCTTCTTTCCAAATCATCCTTGATGGTTTTTGGGGTGTGGAGATGTGAACGGTGTTACTGCTTCTCGTGAGGCGAATTAAGATGCTGGCTGAATGAGTATGTAGCCTCATTGATTCTCCAGGCGCAGAAATGGCGTGAAATCCAAAAACGTTCACATGGCTGAGGGTCATCGCTGATTTAACGACGAGGGCAGAGAAAGAAGACAATAGAAAGCGTGAGTCACGACGTTGGCAACAAGTTGGGAGGAAGGAAGACATCTTACAAAGAGGGCCCCTCATTGTCAAGCAGCCAATAAGTTCCATACGTTATTCTGAAGTCAACCATTTCTGTCTGAGACATATCGTACAGGTCAAGGCAGCGCCGAGTGGTTAGGTTTGTTGAAGTTCAATTGAAGGAAGACAGAGTAAGTATACCTTCCAAAGGCGTTTGCGTGAAATATATCATTTCTGATTATGCCTGCGTATATTTTGTTACGTCCATTACAATTAGGTACTATTTCATATTAAAACACAATCAGTTTGTGCTACTGAAAAGTGCTTGAAAATGGCATGATGCTGGAATGGAATAATAAAATATATAGATATCCATAAACGAAAGTGAAGTCTTTCCATGTATATACCAAGCCTAAAATTACACATATAAAGCGTTAAATAATAAAATATTTCCAGTTGGTGTATTTTTGTGATCTTTCCAATGCGTTTGACTGCATAGACCACGTTAACCTCCTAGAAAAACTAAAGTTTTATGGAACTGACGGCTTTACAAACAACTGGTTTGAATCATACTTAGCAAACAGAATGCAAAAAGTTGTGCTGAATAATCCAAAATGTTTTGAAAGGAGAGAAAATTTTAGTTACTGGGGAAATATCATGGAGTCCCACAAGGTTCAGTTTTGGGTTCACTCTTCTTCCTAATACATGTGAACGACTTTCCACTTAACATTTTTTTTTTTTTGCAGGTGATACCAGTGTTATAATAATTCAATTAGAGAGAAAGCAGAAGAAGAGCTTGTTAATTATGTTTTTCAAAGAAATATGAAGTGGTTCTGCGAATTTGGACTCTTCCTAATTTTGAGAAACACGCTACCTATAGTACTCTACAACAAATAAAGTTATCTCACAAATTGATGTAGCACATGAACAGGAGTCAGTAAACAGCGTAGAATGCTCCTAATTTTTGTGTGTACACATTGATAAAAACTTGAACTGGAAGGAAACCATATTACTGACTCGTTCAAACAAATAAGTTCATCTAATTTTGATGTTCGTATAATTGTGTCTCGGAAAGAAATGCACAAACATGAAATGGAAGAAAAGCTTATTACTGAGCTGTTCAAACAATTAAGTTCAGCTAATTTTGATGTTCGTATAATTCCAGCTCGGAAACAAACGAATCTTTCCACTCAACAGGGTCTTATGGAATAATTTTCTGGGATAACTCATCACTTAGAAAGAAAATTTTGGTTGCACAAAAATTACCAGTAAGAATAATGTGTGGGTTCACCAACTGTCATCGCATAGGCACCTTTTCAAGAAGGTAGCCATTTTAACTGCCTAATCAGAATACATTCATTCACAACTGAAATTCGTCAAATAAGTCAACGCAATCTGACAAGAACAGTGATTTCCATACCTACAACACTATCGAGAAAAATGATCTTTATTACCCATTATTGAAGCTGTTGGTGGTTCAAAAAGGACTCAAATATGAAGCAACAAAACTTTTTTATGATTTGCTCAATACCACAAAATGACTGACGGGCAGCAAAGCAAGTTTTAATGTGATCTAAAATCATTTCTCCTGTACAACCCCTATTTACTGGACGAATTTTTATGTGAAAATTGGTAGCCTGTAAGAAAAAAAAGCACCTACTTGGTACCGATAGCTGCATGATTTCGAATAAAAAATAAAATGTTCGTTAGTGTTAACAGTTATCACAAATACATATCCAGTAAACTGACTCATTTCACATCGTTTCGTTAAGAAATTGTACAAATGATATGTGGAACATATAGCTAACTAACTAACTAACTAACTACGGGCTATGCAACCGTACCCCAAGACGTTCAAGGCGTCTGAATCAATCAAAGCATTATACCAAAGAATGTCTTTGTAGAATTTGTTATTCAGAATATGCCTGCTTGGTTCTTGTTTAATAAAAAGGATGTAGAAAGCGACACTGAATTACAGAGGGAAGGAACCAAGCCCAGGGTCTACAGTCTCGTCGATGACCACGTCTTTAAATGGAGCACTAGCCTGGATGGGAGAAGTTAAGGTAAGCCAATTGGCTGTGCCCTTTCAAATCTGAATTCCGTCGTTCGCCTTAAGTAATTTAGGGAAATTATATTACCAATATGTGCGGCTCAAATATGCTCGTCTTCTTCTTGAAGTGTGACCCGAGTAAATTAAGAGGATAGACACCACTGGTGTAGAGTACAATATTTTCAACAAAAGAGTATATTATAAAAATTATAATAGCTCTCGAGCATTCTGCAGAGAACTCTTACAAAAACTTGGTATTATCGCAGTTAATTCACAATACGTGATATATTCATGAGTATAGCTTGTCGTCACAAATATTTCACTTTCTCAAAAAATATTGCAAACTATGAATATAATACTGAAATGAACATAAAGTTCTCTAAGGATTTAAGGAGCTTAACAGTAATACAGAAAGACCACATACGTTAGAGACTGTCCAGAATATATCAAATGTCTTGTGGATCACGTGGTTGAGTTTGAATTACAAACTTTCGATGAACGAATGCTTCTACTTTGTTGATGATTATTTTCCCAGAAACTCTTGAAACTAGTTTTTCAACGTATTAGCACTTCGTTAGAGTACATCCATAACGTTAGCGTTTTATCGCACGTCGGTAAAGTGTGCATTCTTGACTTTCTTTTACGTCGCAGAGACCCCTCTCCACATTATCCGTGGAATCAGCTTCATGTAATGTGACGTTTTGTCATAGCAGAGACTATTAGATTATGCAGAACAGTTGAAATTCGTATTTATTCTAATGCAGAAAGGGAATATTAGCTAAATGTTCGCCCTCTCGGTTGCCAGTTATGATTACATAAATCTTATTCTTCATATTTTTCGTCAGAAAGAAATTCTGGTGCGTTAATTGGAATGATTTCGGCAACACTGCTACAAGTATCTCTCTGTGTTTTCACTGAATGTTGTTTAGTGCTGTCTATAAGTATTCAGGGGTACTTCCAGCAGCTAGGTGAGAAAAAGGAATCAGTTGGTTCAGTGTATAATAATAAACGGATTCTGCTAATTCGTGTTGCATTTCACGTTTCTCGCCCTCCCTCCCTCACTCCCTCCCTCCCTCCCTCCCTCCCTCTCTCTCTCTCTCTCGCCCCCCCCCTTTTATCTCTCTCTCTCTGCTCTACCTTCCTTCCCTCTCTTTTGTGATAGACGTGTTGCTTAATTGGACTCTGTGATACATACACATACACACAACTTAGATAAAATTCTGGGAATCCCCGTATCTATGTGAAATAAGTTTGAAAATCGAGGGTGAGCTCTGACCTGCGAGCCCTACGGGGTTTGCTCAAATTGGCGACCCTGTTGTTCATTCACAAAATGTATCCGCGACGCATGGTTTCATACACATGGTCCTCTACCCTGGTGCGTGTCTGTAGAGCACCACAGTCAACCCTCAAAACTCTGAACGTACCAGTTTATCGCAGCCGTTGCTGCAGTCGGACTAACATGAAAAGTGTTGGATTCACGTGACCTTAAAACGTTCTCGATACATGCGTTGTACAACTCTTCCATTACGTTCCACACCGTGAAGCGGGAGATTTGAAAGTGATCCGATCTTCAGTATTATTTTATATCCAAATGGTACTTATACATACACGGGATTCTTGTTGTCGCTGTGGTAGCCCTCCATGTACTCTATCCTGCAAGCCTCTTCATCTCCGAGTAATCACTGGAACTTACATCCTTCTGAATGTGCTTACTGTATTCATCTCTTGCTCTCCCTCTACAATTTTTACCGCCTATAATTCCTTCCAACATTAAATTGCCGACCCCTTCAGATCAGATTGTGCCACAAATTTCTTTTCTCCCCAATTCTGTTCAGTACCTTCTTGTTAGTTTCATGATCTACCCATCTAATCTTCACAGTCTTCTGCGGCACGACATTTCAAAACTTTTATTTTCTTCTTGTCTAAACTTTTTATCTTCAATGTTTCACTTCCCTACATGGCTATACTCCATAAAAACACACTACTGGCCATTAAAATTGCTACACCACAAGGATGACGTGCTACAGACGCGAAATTTAACCGGCAGGAAGAAGATGCTGTGATATGCAAATGATTAGCTTTTCAGAGCATTCACACAAGGTTGGCGCCGGTGGCGACACCTACAACGTGCTGACATGAGGAAAGTTTCCATTCGATTTCTCATACACAAACACCAGTTGACCGCCGTTGCCTGCTGAAACGTTGTTGTGATGCCTCGTGTAAGGAGGAGAATTGCGTACCATCACGTTTCCGACATTGATAAAGATCGGATTGAAGCCTATAGCGATTGCAGTTTATCGTATCGCGACATTGCTGCTCGCATTGGTCGAGATCCAATGACTGGTAGCAGAATATGGAATCGGGGGGATCAGGAGGGTAATACGGAACGCCGTGCTGGATCCCAACGGCCTCGTATCACTAGCAGTCGAGATGACAGGCAACTTATCCGCATGGCTGTAACGGATCGTGCAGCCACGTCTCGATCCCTGAGTCAACAGATGGGGACGTTTGGAAGACAACAACCATCTGCACGAACAGTTCGACGACGTTTGCAGCAGCATGGACTATCAGCTCGGAGACCGTGGCTGCAGTTGCCCTTGACGCTGCATCACAGACAGGAGCGCCTGCGATGATGTTCTCAACGACGAACCTGGGTGCACGAATGACAAAACGTCATTTTTTCGGATGAATCCAGGTTCTGTTTACAGCATCATGATGGTCGCATCCGTGTTTGGAGACATCGCGGTGAACGCACTTTGGAAGCATGTATTCGTCATCGCCATACTGGCGTATCACCCGGCGTGATGGTATGGGGTGCCACTAGTTACACGTCTCGGTCACTTCTTCTTCGCATTGACGGCACTTTGAACAGTGGAAGTTACATTTCAGATGTGTTACGACCCATGGCTCTACCCTTCATTCGATCCCTGCGAAACCCTACATTTCAGCAGGACAATGCACAACCGCATGTTGCAGGTCCTGTATGGGTCTTTATGGATACAGAAAATGTTCGACTGCTGCCCTGGCCAGCACATTCTCCAGATATCTCACCAATTGAAAACGTCTGGTCAATGATGGCCGAGCAACTGGCCCGTCACAATACGCCAGTCACTACTCTTGATGAACTGTGGTATCGTGTTGAAGCTGCATGGGCGGCTGTACCTGTACACGCCATCCAAGCTCTGTTTCACTCAATGCCCAGGCTTATCAAATTGTTTAAATGGCTCTGAGCACTATGGGACTCAACTGCTGAGGTCATAAGTTCCATAGAACGTAGAACTACTTAAAGCTAACTAACCTAAGGACATCACAAACATACATGCCCGAGGCAGGAATCGAACCTGCGACCGTAGCGGTCGCGCGGTTCCAGACTGTAGCTCCTAGAACCACTCGACCACCCCGGCCGGCCAGGCTTATTAAGTCCGTTATTACGGCCAGAGGTGATTGTTCTGGGTACTGATTTCTCAGGGTCTATGCACCTAAATTGCGTGAAAATGTAATCACATGTCAGTTCAGTATAATATATTTGTCCAATGAGTACCCGTTTATCATCTGCATTTCTTCTTGGTGTATCAATTTTAATGGCCAGTAGTGTACTTTCAGATTCGATTCGATTTAACAAACATTTCTTCTTTAGAAACAGTTTTTTTGCCAGTCCACATTTAATATCCACTCTGCTTCAGCCACCACCAGTAATTACGCTTCCCGAATAGCAAAGCTCGTCTCTAACTTTAAGTGTCTCGTTTCCTAATGTAATTCCCTCAGCATCAGATTTATTTCGACTACATTTCATTCTCGTTGTTTTGCTTTTGTTGATGTTCGTCTTATATCCTGCTTTCAAGACCCTGTCCATTTCGTTCAACTGCTCTTCCAAGAGCTTTGCTTTCTGTGACAGAATTACAAAATTGGCAACCTCGAAGTTTTTATTTTTCCCTCCTGTACTTTAACCCTACTCCAAATTTTTATTTGCTTTCCTTTACTGCTTGCTTAATGTACAGACAGAATAACACCAGCGGCAGGCTACAACCCTGTCCCACTCCTTCTCAATCACTGCTTCTCTTTCATGCCTCTCGACTCTTATAACTGCCATCTGGCTTCTGTACAAATTGTAAGTAACCTTTATCTTCCTGTATTTTATCCTTGCCACCTTCAGAATTTTAAATCAAATATTTCAGTCAGCCTAGTCAAAAGTTTTCTCTAAATCTACAAATGCTATAAACGTATGTTTGCCTTTCCTTAACCTGTCTTCTAAGATACGTCGTACTGTCAGTATTCCCTCGCGTGTTCCTACATTTCTCCGGAATCCAAACTGATCTTCCCGAGGTCGGCGTCTACTAGTTTTTGCATTCTTCTGTATGGAATCCATGTTAGTGTTGTGCAACCATGACTGATAGGTTGGTTGGCATCCGTATCAATATTTTATTTGCAATTCCCCTCTACAGCCCCTAGAAGCCTGTAAAAGTATTTGTGAAACACACTGAATACACATACTCAAAGGCAAGAGAAATGATTCGTGTCACCTACGCGAATGTAAGCAAAGAAGGGAAAGCAGAAAGGTGGAAGGAGTATATAGAGGGTCTATACAAGGGCGATGTACTTGAGGACAATATTATGGAAATGGAAGAGGATGTAGATGAAGATGAAATAGGAGATATGATACTGCGCGAAGAGTTTGACAGAGCACTGAAAGACCTGAGTCGAAACAAGGCCCCCGGAGTAGACAACATTCCATCAGAACTACTGACGGCCAGTCCTGACAAAACTCTACCATCTGGTGAGCAAGATGTATGAGACAGGCGAAATACCCTCAGACTTCAAGAAGAATATAATAATTCCAATCCCAAAGAAAGTAGGTGCTGACAGATGTGAAAATTACTGAACAATCAGTTTAATAAGTCACGGATGCAAAATACTAACGCGACTTCTTTACAGACGAATGGAAAAGCTGGTAGAAGCCGACCTCGGGGAAGATCAGTTTGGATTTCGTAGAGATATTGGAACACGTGAGGCAATACTGACCCTACGACTTATCTTAGAAGCTAGATTAAGGAAAGGCAAACCTACGTTTCTAGCATTTGTAGACTTAGAGAAAGCTTTTGACAATGTTGACTCGAATACTCTCTTTCAAATTCTGAAGGTGGCAGGGGTGAAATACAGGGAGAGAAAGGCTATTTACAATTTGTACAGAAACCAGTTGGCAGTTATAAGAGTCGAGGGACATGAAAGGGAAGCAGTGATTGGGAAGGGAGTGAGACAGGGTTGTAGCCTATCCCCGATGTTATTCAATCTGTATATTGAGCAAGCAGTGAAGGAAACAAAAGAAAAATTCGGAGTAGGTATTAAAATCCATGGAGAAGAAATAAAAACTTTGAGGTTCGCCGACGACATTGTAATTCTGCCAGAAACAGCAAAGGACTTGGAAGAGCAGTTGAACGGAATGGACAGTGTCTTGAAAGGAGGATATAAGATGAACATCAACAAAAGCCAAACGAGGATAATGGAATGTAGTCGAATTAAGTCGGGTGATGCTGAGGGAATTAGATTAGGAAGTGAGACACTTAAAGTAGTAAAGGAGTTTTGCTATTTGGGGAGCAAAATAACTGATGATGGTCGAAGTAGATAGGATATAAAATGTAGACTGGCAATGGCAAGGAAAGCGTTTCTGAAGAAGAGGAATTTGTTAACATCGAGTATAGATGTGTCAGGAAGTCGTTTCTGAAAGTATTTGTATGGAGTGTAGACATGTATGGAAGTGAAACATGGACGATAACTAGTTTGGACAAGAAGAGAATAGAAACTTTTAAAATGTGGTGCTACAGAAGAATGCTGAAGATTAGATGGGTAGATCATATAACTAATGAGGAGGTATTGAATAGGATTGGGGAGAAGAGAAGTTTGTGGCACAACTTGACTAGAAGAAGGGATCGGTTGGTAGGAGATGTTCTGAGGCATCAAGGGATCACTAATTTGGTATTGGAGGGCAGCGTGGAGGGTAAAAATCGTAGAGGGAGACCAAGAGATGAATACACCAAACAGATACAGAAGGATGTAGGTTGCAGTAGGTACTGGGAGATGAAGAAGCTTGCACAGGATAGAGTAGCATGGAGAGCTGCAGCAAGCCAGTCTCAGGACTGAAGACCACAACAACAACAACGCGAATGTAATAGTTTGGTGTGCCATGTGAACAAGAGACAGTCAGACTTTGAACTTCCCATTGCCTCGAGAGTCGAGCTCAGCATGGGCAAAACGAGCAAAATTAACCCATTTCATCGCAGCTAGCCTGTGGGTGCTGTTGTATGAGACACTAAGTCCACAAATTCATATGGGCATCTCGAATTCCACGTGCCATAGGGTATACGATGTATTTCGGTTTGGTAAAAACTGCGACCGCCGTACCACCCAGATCGTCCACCTCGCTATGGGAAGCCGAAGCCATGTCCCGGGGCGCAGAGATTAGCGTAGGATCTGGATACCGTGAATCGACGCTCGAATCTTGTGTAAAGAACGCGTGGACAGAAGAGTTACGATATACATTGGTAATGCCGAAAATCGCATGATTCGATGCATTCCTCTTACCAAGAGAATACCGTTCAGGGAGATGATGGAATACATCAATGTCAAAATATGAAAATTTCACTGCGATTCAAAAGCCAAACCAACCAACTCCATTTTTCTAGTTTTTCTATTTTGGATTTACGAAAATCTCACCAATATATTTTCAGTGGCCGAAATGTTTAACTCCATTCATTAATACTTGCATCAGTTGGTGAAAATACTGTCCACAGCAACTGAACATTTCATTACAGCTTTAGAATGCCAAAATGACTAACTTTCAATTTTCTTATTTGTATTTTCGTAGTGTTGAGTTCTTCGTATTTAAGTATTACGTCTGTCCTCCTTACTACAAATTCTAGGTGATCGTCTCATTTCATACCGCCTCTTGGTATCACCCCTAAATACTTCTACGTATTCTGACTTAGATTCTTGCACGGTTCAGAATCGAAACATAAAAAGTGTGTTAATCACCATGAAGTTTCTACGAAGCTCTGCTATAAAAAAGAATTGGTCAAATGTGTACGAATTCTTAAGGGACCAAACTGCTGAGCTCATCGGTCCCTAGACTTACATAGTACTTAAACTAACTTATGCTAAGAACAACACACACACACACACACACACACCCATGCCCGAGGGAGGACTCGAACCTCCGGCGGGAGGGCCCGCGCAATCCGTGAAATGGTGCCTTAGACCGCGCGGCCGCTCTGCAATCAAAGTGGATATTATTGATTTAAAATTTTTAATGCCTGGGAACAGCTATCTGCCAGATGACTCCGTCTTCAGTGTAGTTGAATGTAGAGCGAGACTTTAAGTGGAATGACCACGTGAAACAAATAGTAGGAAAAGCAGATGCCCGAGAGTCTTAGGAAGGATATTAACGTAGCTGATCCACAAGGGAAGTGGCTTACAAGACGCTTGATTAACCAACCCTTGAGTATCGTTCATCAGTCTGGGATACTTACCAAATAGGACTGATAGAAGAGAGAGAGAGAGAGACAGAGAGAGAGAGATGAGATCCAACGAAGAGTGGAGCGTTTCGTAACGGGATCGTTTAGTCGGCGAGAGAGCGTTACGGAGATGCTCACAAACTTCAGTTACAGACGTTACAAGAGAGGCGTTGTCAATCACGGAGAGGTTTACTACTGAAATTTCTACAGGGTACTTTCCGGGAAGAGTAGGACAACGTGTTACTTCCTCCCACATACATCTCGCGAAATGACCACGATGGGAAAATTCGAGAGATTAGAGCTAATACAGAAGTTTGCCGACAATGATTCTTCCAACGCGCCATTTGCGAGTGGAGCAAGGAAGGAGCGATCAGTTAGTGGTACCAGAAGTACCCTCGGCTACACACCGTTACTTGGCTTTTGGAATATGATGATGTAGAAGTGGAGGAAGGTAGAAACGAAACATCTTATCATAAGACTGGTACAATGCAATTAGTTACTGCAAAACAAAGAATCCCTTTGTAGTTCATCTACTCCTATATGATTGCCCTGCAAATCGGTATTAAGTGCCTGGCAGTGGATTAATCGAGCCACTTTTAAGCTGCTACTTTTCTACCGTTCCACTCTCGAATCGCCCGCGGGAAAAACGAACACCTAAATCTTCCCGCGCATGCTCTGATTTATCTTATTTGCAATGAATCATAATAATTTGTATCTACAAAGACTCTTCAAAACGTCACAACGAGCAGCAAACAGACAGTCGATACCTTACCAGCAAACCGGCTTGACATACGATGGATTCGGTTGGAGAGGTTCTTTCCTATACTCACCAACATGGCTTTGCAAATACAAACCAGGATGCCCTATACTCCGGTATTCGTCCCATCAGCAAGGAACTCGTGTCCCTCCTCAGGTATATGTCTACTGTGAGCTATGACTTCTCTAAGAAGCTACCACTTGTGAAGAGCACAACAGTCAAACATCAGAGAACTGTGACACCTTTTACTGTGCTGATGGTCACATTGGATGTTAAAAAGAAATAAATAACGAACTTTTCAGGTGACAATGTGACTAATTTCTTAAAAAATACAAATGCTACGTTGTTACCTGTCCCAGTGATTATCTGTGCTGTATTTTCATCAATTCTGTACATCACACAAAATTATAAGTGCCATAGTAATATTATGATGAATAGAAATTTTAGTTACAATTAAAGCTGAGTTTTCAATATGCATTTAATTTTAATCTCCGTTTTCTCAGTTTCTTTCGTACTGGAGTTAGTCTGTTTGGTCTCTGAATGTCACATTAAATATGAGCGATGTTACGATTCTCATCATATGTCATCGGAGAAAAATACAGGCTCTTCTAATTATGTCCATCTGTTAGTGCGACACACCATGATGCACACCATGAGTTCCGACGAATCAGCTGCGGTTCGAGTCGAGGACGACAATGGGTCGCCAACGCTCTTAGCAAGAACTGGATTCCACTGTGGAAAGTCAGAGGACCCAGCATCATTGCCCTCCAAAAGATGGCAGCTTGTTATCGGTTTGTAAGCCACCGAAAAATAGTAGTTATTACTTAAATATTCAAAGAATGCCATGTGATTTACATGTTATGTTTTAGACATAAATGTGAATTACAAAAGCATATTTTTAGTTGTAAAATGTGGAATGAATGATGCAAAATCCTCACTCCCTCGTGATTTTTTTTTTTTTTTTTTTTTGTATGTTGAAGGAGGTGATCAGTGAAATGTCAATATAATTATATGCACTATTTGTCTGAAAGAGAGTTGGGACGTAAATATTGCCTTTTATGTGTTTTACATTAAATGTTGCCCAAAAATATGATAGCTAGAACGAAACAGGCACGGTCGAGTTATCACTTCGATTCTTAGACAAAAAAAAAATAGAAATTTTCATAATTTTGCTGACAAAGACAGTGCATTTTAAGCTAAAATTCCCATCACTTGTTTTGTAATGCAAAAAGAGATCTAGTGGAGAATGTTGTGTAGAAAGCAGGAAAATGAATCTCTGTTTTTTAAACTTTTTAAAGATGGCAGCGTTTCTTTAATTTTACATGTTTACATCATTATAACAACTTTGTCAGTATTATCTATTAGACGCCGGTCAGGACACTAAGTACAATCTGAGAAACAGAGTTTTAAATTGTGACTCTGTGCAATTACATACATGTAATTTTTCTTGGTAGACATTTTTTATTTTAACTCTCCACGATTCTGGAAATCCGGTTGTAGTCGTCGGTTTTACAATTCCGCAATCGATTTTCGCTCGCATGTAAACGCAACGGGTTTTGAAACGTGCTTGGGAATGGCTTTTTATACAGCGAAGGATAAATAGAAATATTAGACTAAAGCTGTTTACGCCTCGTCTAATTGAAGAAAAATAGTGATTGTGATGACTAAATCAGAAGGCCGGCCGATGTGGCCGAGCAGTTCTAGGCGCTTCAGTCTGGAACCGCGCGACCGCTACCGTCGCAGGTTCGAATCCTGCCTTGGGCATGGATGTGTGTGATGTCCTTAGGTTAGTTAGGTTTAAGTAGTTCTAAGTTCTAGGGGACTGATGACCTCAGGTGTTAAGTCCCGTAGTGTTCAGAGCCATTTGAACCATAAATCAGAAATTGTAACAGTTGTTTTCCGGGCGCAATATTTAACTGGGCTACCAAGTCCGTGTAAACACGGCAGCGAAGACCGGTTTTTGAAATTATGGTTTCGTCTTTCGGAATACGTCTCGCATGTAAACGTAGTGACTGAGAAACAAAAAAAATCGCTGGCTTTCCACGTATTAGATCTGTGGTAAAATATTGAATTTCAGTCAAAGGTTATCTCACTGAAAAACAAAAATATAGAAAAAAATAAAAAAGTTTGTATTACTGCCCAATATCGTACATGATACCTCACAGCGTTGTACGACACTCTAGTATTATACACTCCTGGAAATTGAAATAAGAACACCGTGAATTCATTGTCCCAGGAAGGGGAAACTTTATTGACACATTCCTGGGGTCAGATACATCACATGATCACACTGACAGAACCACAGGCACATAGACACAGGCAACAGAGCATGCACAATGTCGGCACTAGTACAGTGTATATCCACCTCTCGCAGCAATGCAGGCTGCTATTCTCCCATGGAGACGATCGTAGAGATGCTGGATGTAGTCCTGTGGAACGGCTTGCCATGCCATTTCCACCTGGCGCCTCAGTTGGACCAGTGTTCGTGCTGGACGTGCAGACCGCGTGAGACGACGCTTCGTCCAGTCCCAAACATGCTCAATGGGGGACAGATCCGGAGATCTTGCTGGCCAGGGTAGTTGACTTACACCTCCTAGAGCACGTTGGGTGGCACGGGATACATGCGGACGTGCATTGTCCTGTTGGAACAGCAAGTTCCCTTGCCGGTCTAGGAATGGTAGAACGATGGGTTCGATGACGGTTTGGATGTACCGTGCTCTATTCAGCGTCCCCTCGACGATCACCAGTGGTGTACGGCCAGTGTAGGAGATCGCTCCCCACACCATGAAGCCGGGTGTTGGCCCTGTGTGCCTCGGTCGTATGCAGTCCTGATTGTGGCGCTCACCTGCACGGCGCCAAACACGCATACGACCATCATTGGCACCAAGGCAGAAGCGACTCTCATCGCTGAAGACGACACGTCTCCATTCGTCCCTCCATTCACGCCTGTCGCGACACCACTGGAGGCGGGCTGCACGATGTTGGGGCGTGAGCGGAAGACGGCCTAACGGTGTGCGGGACCGTAGCCCAGCTTCATGGAGACGGTTGCGAATGGTCCTCGCCGATACCCCAGGAGCAACAGTGTCCCTAATTTGCTGGGAAGTGGCGGTGCGGTCCCCTAAGGCACTGCGTAGGATCCTACGGTCTTGGCGTGCATCCGTGCGTCGCTGCGGTCCGGTCCCAGGTCGACGGGCACGTGCACCTTCCGCCGACCACTGGCGACAACATCGATGTACTGTGGAGACCTCACGCCCCACGTGTTGAGCAATTCGGCGGTACGTCCACCCGGCCTCCCGCATGCCCACTATACGCCCTCGCTCAAAGTCCGTCAACTGCACATACGGTTCACGTCTACGCTGTCGCGGCATGCTACCAATGTTAAAGACTGCGATGGAGCTCCGTATGCCACGGCAAACTGGCTGACACTGACGGCGGCGGTGCACAAATGTTGCGCAGCTAGCGCCATTCGACGGCCAACACCGCGGTTCCTGGTGTGTCCGCTGTGCCGTGCGTGTGATCATTGCTTGTACAGCCCTCTCGCAGTGTCCGGAGCAAGTATGGTGGGTCTGACACACCGGTGTCAATGTGTTCTTTTTTCCATTTCCAGGAGTGTATATAGACAAATTTCAAATCACAGAAACTGAGCTGACAACATTACCAAATGCTACTTCTAGCACAGACCTGACTGCAGCTGGAAATGCAATAAGGAGCCAGTTAAATAATAATATATTAATTCAGTGATAAATAGGATGTACATTTTATTAGAATTTTTTTTGGCCATTGAGGCTTCATTGCACGGGTGACATTTAGTTTCCACACTATTCGGCAGTACTATTTGATGGTGTCATGGCGGCTGCAGTGTAACACGTGTTAAGTTCGGCTCGCGAAATTTAGTTGAATTCGAAGGTGTTCTCGCAGGTGGTGTTGTCTAGTACAAGTGGAAATCGTGAAAACAACAGTGTTCTGTGCAGTAGTGCTATTTTTTTCTGTGCTCCGCCAATATCTTCGAGAAAATGGTAAACAGAAGAGTGAACAGCAGCGCGTCCAGCAGCGGGGAAGCAGCAGGTGCGGCGGGCCCGCTCTTGACGGAAGGTGCGGCCGCGGCTCCCGGTATAGCGGAGCTGGTCCACTCTGAGGTAAACGCTGCGCTTCGCGATAAAAACAATCTCGATCTGATAGCAGGCACTATATCAGATACTGTAACGGCAGCAGTATTGGCCAAAATGCGTGAAACTGTTGAGGCCAATACTGCCGAAATTACAGCACTAAAAAAGTCTCTGTCTGAATACGAGAAAAAGGCACGAGAGTTGGAAGTCAAACTATCTGCCGCAACTGACGAACTAGAACAGTACCAAAGGCGAAATAGTCTACGACTGTTTGGAGTAGTAGAAAATAAGGAAGAAGACACGGACAACCTGCTTATACAGGTTGCGCGTGAAAAATTAGGCGTTGAAGTGACCAAGGCAGACATTGACAGGAGCCATCGGGTGGGACGAAAATTACCAGGTGCCACCAAACCTCGTCCAATAATAATTAAATTTGTCTCGTGCCGAAAAAGGGCAGAGATCTTTACCCAGAAGAAGAAGTTAGCAAGGACAGGGCTTACAATAAGGGAAGATCTGACACACGAACGGCTAAAGATTTTAAACAGTGCCATATCCCATTTCGGTCTTCAGAATGTGTGGACTCAGGATGGCAGAGTAATCATTAAGACAGCAGCTGGAAAGAAGACAGTGACAAACATGACAGAACTGAATAGTATTAAGTGAAGCTACTCGAGCCAAAAGTGCAAACTTAACACCATTTGCAATTGTAACAGCCCCAATACTCAGATATAGTCTTGTAATTTTATTAATTTTTTAATTATACCCATATTTGTACCTTCAACTAATTGTTTTTGTAACTGTATTAACTTTTCACTATTTTTTTTTTGTGTCTGTAGCTCTAACCATTACTTAATTTTAGTTACTGCTAATTCTTTTTTCATTTTCTCAGTTTATTCTCTTCCGTTCTGATATAGTTCTATTGCAATTATTAGTCTCTCCTTTAGTTCATTAATCACCCATCTCTTCGGTTTAAATTGTTCATAACAAAAATCACTATCAGTATCACTTTAGCAAATTTCAATCTAATTGTAGCTTCCTACGATAATCACTAACAGTATCACTTTAGTAAATTTCAATTTAATTCTAGCTTCCTACGATAATCTATTAATTACTAAGCTTACTTCTCTCTGCTGGCAGCATCGGCCTCTTAAATCAATCCCCTCTCCCTTATTTCCACCCTAAGCTGTTTCAAATACGCTAATTACATTTCTCCTCGTACGACAGAGGATACACAGTGACAGACAGCCGTCTCTATTTTGGTCATATTCTCTTTGCACAGAATACCCCTAATCCATTTTCTATACTCCCGCAACCTCAGGAAATCTTTAGCAGGCGCCTTTCTTTCGGCACTCGCGGTGTCACAAACAGGGAGTGCAAAATCTCGGACACCCCTGTGTTATGTCACTTGGCGGAAGCAGCGGCCAGTGCCCCTTGCGGCAGGTAGTGCCTAACAAAGGGACAAACCAGTCTGCCACCCTACTCCAGGCAGCTCGGCGGAACGCGTCAGAGCTTTTAGTAGCTCACTGCAACA
This sequence comes from Schistocerca serialis cubense, assembly GCF_023864345.2. NCBI lineage: Eukaryota > Metazoa > Arthropoda > Insecta > Orthoptera > Acrididae > Schistocerca > Schistocerca serialis. The sequence goes on along the minus strand of NC_064643.1, from coordinate 273,823,163 downwards.
TCCAGTCTTTACCTGCGCATTACGAAGAACTTAGCCTCCTCTTCAACCAACTAAACTACCACGTAATCCTCTTATCCGAAACGTGGTTGAAACCACACATATCCTCTGCATCTTTTCATCTCCCAGGGTACACATTTCTTAGGGCAGACAGATCAAAAAAGCGAGGTGGCGGCGTCGGCGCGTATATACGAACAGATCTCAAAGCGAAAGTCTTATGTACGTCAAATCCTGCTGATGAAAAAGAGGCTGAATTCATGTTCATTGAAATAAATATACAAAGTCGGAAATTCTTGACTGGCGTCGTGTACAAGCCGCCAAAAATAAGCTCAATGAGTTCCTTCCAGTCGGAATTACATTCACTTCAGTGTCAATACGAACATGTCATCGTAATGGGTGACTTGAACATAGACCTGCTAAGAGACACTCCCTCCGCAATAAACCTAAGAAGACTGTTTAGTTGCAATAGCATGAACATTCTTCCATTACAACCTACACACCATACGGCGCACAGTCATACTCTTATAGACGTAATCACAACGAAACAGACTCACAAAGTAAGAGATGTTGGTCAAACATCGGCCCCTGGCCTCTCAGCACATGATGTAATATTCCTGGCCTACTCTGTGCAGCCCCCAAGGATCAAATCGCGTTACATAACTTGTAGGAACATGAAACGTATTGACCTTGACGCTCTAACAGCCGATTGCTCAGAAATCTCATGGCATCAAATAATCAGAAAACCCACAATCGACGGCAAAATTAATGAACTTGGTGATAAACTCACTGCCCTCTATGACAAACATGCACCTGTGCGCACAATCCGTGTAAGAAAATCACCTGCTCCATGGCTGACAGCTGAATTACGTCAAATGATGACTAATAGGGATGCTGCCCACAGGCGTTTCAAGGCAGATCCGAAACCCGAGCGTTTCGAAGAATATAGAAAGCTACGGAACAGAGTGAAACAATGCATTCGCAATGCTAAAATCAGGCATGCTCGCTCCCTTGTATGCAGCGATCTGACGCCCACGACTCTATGGAAGAATCTCCGTAGCTTGGGGGTCGGAAAGGCAAAATCGGAAACTACTTTTCATGTGTCAGCTAACGAATTAAATGAATTCTTCTCTGCACCTCTGAATACCAGCACAGCTGATAATTACCGTCCACAAGAATCCCCAAACAGGATAACTAACAACGATACCTTCCATCTAAAACATGTAACAACAAATACGGCAAGAAAAGCAATAATGAGAATCTCTTCTGATGCAATAGGCAACGACAGTATCGGTATAACCATGATTAAGAATGTTGCCGATATCTTAGTACCTGTCTTAACTGACATATTTAATTTTTCCCTCGTGAACGGAATATATCCTACTGCATGGAAAAGAAGCCTAATTCGACCCATCCCTAAGATCGAAAACCCGCAACTGCCTAGTGATTACCGACCAATTAGCATACTGCCTGCTGTTTCCAAAGCACTTGAATATATTGTTCATGACCAAATCACTGAACACTTGCATGAATTCAGCCTATATGACAAATTTCAATCCGGTTTCCGTAAACATCACAGCACAAACACTGCTCTAATTAAAGTAACTGATGACCTGAAATATGCCATCGACAATCGAAAGGCAACAACATTGACGCTACTGGACTTCAGCAAAGCTTTTGACACTGTTAACTTTGACATATTGCTCAGAAAAATGCAACAGCTTAATTTCTCTGATAGTGCAATGAGATGGTTTGAAAGCTACTTAAAAGACAGACAGCAATGTGTTGTCTGCGTAAATGAAAAATCTTCCTGGAAACATGTTTCCTCGGGAGTGCCACAAGGATCAGTCTTAGGACCACTTTTGTTTTCTTTATATGTCAACGATATTTCGTCGGTTCTGTCCTCCTGTAAATATCATTTCTATGCCGACGACCTCCAGCTCTACCTAAGCGTCAGACCTGAAGATGTAAACACTGCAATCGCTCAGATGAATGATGATCTGTCTTCAGTAGTGAGATGGGCGAAAAACCTGGGGCTTAAACTAAATGCAAAAAAGACGCAAGTAATCTTAATAGCCCATCAGAAATTAATAAGTTCAGATTTTCGCGAACGGCTACCTCCTATTCTGCTCGACGGTACTCCAATACCATATCAGAAAACAGTGAAGAACTTGGGTGTAACTTTGGATGAGCATCTCAACTGGGCGGAGAATACAGTCGCAGTGTGCCGAAAGACGTCTGCTTGTCTCTATGCTCTCAAAAAGTTTCGGAACATATTTCCACAGGACTTGAAACGCCAGCTCGTGCAAGCACTTGTTCTACCGAACCTCCACTATTGTGATGTGATTCAACAAGGCATGAGTAGTGAAAACAAAAGACGGCTAGAGCTAACCATGAATGCCTGTGTGCGTTACACTTGCAACATTCGCCGATATGATCATGTTAGTGCTTCATACTCCGAGCTAGGGTGGCTGCGGCCGGACAAATTGCGTGACTACCACACTCTATGTCTACTCCACCGACTCCTCATCGCGCAAGCACCCCAGTACCTTGCTTCAGAGATTAAAAACCTGTCATGTCATCATAATCGAAACACGAGGTCACTCCTATTTGGTATCCTAACTGTGCCCACTCACAAAACAAAAACTTTTGCAAACTGCTTCTCAGTTGCCGCTGTCCGCCTCTGGAACAAACTGCCCCTTACCTTGCGCAAAATTCGATCTCCTGCTGCTTTTAAGAAGAAGTTGAAGCATTTCCTACTATCATCCTCACAAAGTTCTCCACAAAATTAATGTACAAGGACAATCCCCTCATCAGTCAAATAGCAAAGCTAGCGTCTCCTATCTTGCTCCTGAGATGCCTTCCTCTTCATCTTTCTCTATTAGCCACGCAATCTTCTTTTCCTTTATATTTCCTTAATTATGTTTCATCATGTCTCTATTCTTCTCCTCCCTTCACCATGAGTCTCCCTCATACTCCCTGCTGCCGGCACTCGTATCTAAAATCTGTCTCTTCAATAATGTCTAATTATAACAGTACTTGTGACCTAAGAATATAAACTCTATATGTATGTATTTTTCCAGGTGTACCTTTCAAATTGTTTATTTCACTTTTTGTACTAGATGTAGTTTAACATGCCTACTAAAACATATCAAATGTAAAATAAGTAGAATGCCTGGTTAGATGTAAGAGAGGGCCTGATGGCCCTAATCTTGCCAGGTTAAATAAATCAATAAATAAATAAAAAATAAATAAATATTCCATGGTTTATTGCTTAGACGACCACTATAAAAATCTTAAAACCGCTCCGCAGTTTGTAACTGCACCGGGTACTGACAACAGCTATTATGAAGGGTGTGAAAACATCAAAAACACAATACGTTACCATGCCTAAAATACGGTAGGAAAACCATTGGCATTCAAAACAATTTCCAGTCGTCCCGGGATGGATAAACACTAATCACTAGCAGATCCAAGCGTTACTAACTGCCAATTTGATGTTTGTTATATGCCACCTTCATAGTACTGCAATTTTAATCGATAAAACCGTAGATTCACTAGTAGACGTACACTAAGTGGGCTAGAAGGAACCTTGATTCCGGTCCTTCCAAACACGATCCAGTGGTTCTGCCACTACGCCATCTCACTACGTCACTATCTCCGTAATTATGTGCAGTCGTCTCCTGGAAATCATCGAGGATGTCTCTTGGTACGGCGGTAGTATTGTGTAGTGCCGCCTCTGCGATGTTTTCATTCACGTACGTCATTTCCTTTTGCTCTTTATTTTTAAAAATCGGCTGTGATTCTCATTCTTGAAAGCCCTTCACACTGTCGCTGACAGCATTTTGACAGAGCCACACTCATCGGTTTCACGGATCTTCTTGAATTTCGTTAGCGTGTGGCAGTGCTTAATTTCTAAAACTTTATTTGCCGGAGCGCACCTCTTCAACCGTGCAACCCCGTCTCCTAATCACAAAAATCACATGTTTCGATTTTTGAAAAGTTGTGTTAAAACTTGTAATGAGAAATCGTTTTTTACAAAATAGTATTCTGAAATTCATATTTTAAAATATAATTTTCTTTAATCAAAACAATAAAATCGCAACAGGTACTACCGTCTGTCACTGCAACAGTGCGCGTTGCTCCACAGTTCTGCTCGATACATATTGGTATTCGTCTGTAGCCTTCGCAACTAAGCCTTCATGTTTTTAACTGGTGCCAGTTGCATCGTTCAGTCTCTTCGGAAAGAAGCTCATCTTATCTTGGATGTACTGCACACACACACACACACACACACACACACACACACACACACACACATGCTACCTTGCTCCGCGCGCTTGCCCATCGCATGACGTTGGTCACCCGCTGTCACTGGTGCTGGCGTAGCGGCAAATTAGTTACGTTGCGGTTTAATACGTGTGTCCCATTTTAAATCTCCGATGCCGACTTGTTCCAGTTACAAAAAATCCCTTGAAAGTGCCGGAACGTCGTTCCAGCCGAAATTAAGCCCTGGTGTACGGGATGCAGTGAGGGAGGGACATCTTGGCCTTGGCATAGAGCGAGAAACAGGTTTACTGAGAAAAAAAGTCAGCGATGGACATTGGACTCAGTCCGTCTCAGGTGAAGGTAAGCAACATAGTGATCTTGTGGTAACCTTGCGATTGCATGAGGGAGCAGATCTCCATAACCAGAGAGGCGTACATGCCGAATTCTTAATGACTAAATAGTTACTCTCGGCTGCAAACTTGGACCTGTTCCCGATCTGTTCTGGCTCCGCACACAGCAGTTATGAGGAGGGTATACACAGGGTGAGTCAAAAAGGACTTTACAACTTTGCAGTTATATATAAAGTTATTGACATAAATAATCGATACCTATGTCATTTTGAAGGAAAGAACCGCAAGTTGGCTTTACGCAGTGCATCAGAACCACATTGCGCCACCAGGAGCACCAGCGCAGTGTACAGTTGAAATGGCTACTTTAGTGGTGTAGAGCAACAAATTTTCGTCGTAAATTTCGTTCCGACTACTCCAAATAGCTTCCAAACAGGCCTGCAATTTACTCTTGGCACAAGAACTTTGTTGAGATGGGTTGTCGATGGATTGGCCGTGAGGGGCCATTCACATAGCTCCTCGCTCCTAAGACTTGACCCCACTGGATTTCCTTCTCTAAGGTTTTAAACGACTGTGTGTATGTCCCTCCCCTAGCAAACAATTTAGCCGACATGAAAAATCGAATGTACGCTACCGTTGCACAAATTACGCCCGATTTGTTGTAACGAGTGTAGGGAGAAATTAAGGAGTTTGATGGACTACGGGCGTAAATCCGAAAAGTGCATTTCCGGTAAAAGTGAGTCGAAGATTTGCATGTTTATATTTTATTGAAAAGCAGTTATATTTCAATTGTGTAATAATTCTGTCTTAGACCATACTTTTAACATAGAGAATCATTCCTTACAACTGAAGATATTTCTTCCATTTGTGATATATTATCCAAAATATGATGAACGGTTTACTCCCTTTTTCCATCAAACCATGATACCTCTACAAAATATCATGAAAATTGAGTTTAAAATTGCCTTTATATATTAACAAAAAATATATGTTCATGATCATTATAGTTTATGTTCCTGTTCAGGATCAGTAGCTTCTTCACTGTTTACTCTGTCTAGAAGTTCTTCATACCAGCCTTTTACTGTATCAGGAAAAAAGCGCAACAGGTCTCGAATGTCCTTCAACTTTGTTGATGCTACAGTTGGTTTCTCTATTAATGACAAAAATGAAAAATCTTCAGTGAGTCATGTTGATTTCTTAATGAACTTCCAATGTTATTTTGGAGCACCGATTGTGCCATCACTGACAAAGTGCATCCTCACATATGAGTGGAACTGGAAAGGAAATTTCCCCTGTGGCTTTGATGAGAAGAGGCCCATTAAACTTTTCTTCCAATCTCTAATAAGCTCACTTTCCCCAATGACTTGAAATGGCTCTGGTTTCTCCCTGCATTGTTTAAGGATTATGGCATACTCTTCTTTTGAATGTACAGTTTCTCTCTTCTTCAACGTTCTTTCATAAGTGCCAAAATTCCGGTCACATTGACTTCTTTTTGTCTGTAAAGTTCTGTTTCATTACCACTCACTTCACTCATTATACCACACACAAGTTAACACGCAACGCAGCTGTGTCGATACAACAATCAGTACGCATTAAACAAGGGTGACAGCTGCCTGTCATCCACTGCCTTCTTAAGATGATTGCTTAGCCTACATCAAAAATATCGAACTGAAATTTTCAGGGTGGGTAAATCAAATATGGAGGTATCGATTTAGCACTTTGACGGACAAAGGGTGTAAATCCAATTACGCCCATAGTCCATCACACTCCTCAGTTGATACCGGTGGGATGTTTACCGCATGATACATGGTAGCCACATCGAACCAAAATGACATTTGACCCTTTTATGTGACACTTGAGACTGTATGCTACAAAATGACACATCTACCAATTGTGTAAGTATTTCAATAAATTTCTATATTATTCCAAAGTTTTAGGGCCCTTTTTGACTCTCTCTGTATATCGTTTCAGACTTAGCGGCTGCCTAACTAAACTGTGGTGAAACATGTCAGATGCTACCGTGACCACTCGGATTACAGCAAGGATGTTCCATAACCCCAGCGTAATGTAATCAGAAGACTTGGTTAAATCTAGTCTATTGTTTTTCATTACTGGGAGGTTTGGTATCGTGAGACAGATTCCAGTGAAGTTGACGCAACGAAACAAGGTCCAGAGATTCACAAATAGTGCTTGCCGACGACGTTTCTCGTCAGACAAGGTGTGGGAAGCCTGCGGGAGAAGTTCACCTTGGCCACTGGCCTGTGGCAACCTCCACTGCATCGCCGACTGCCTCGTAGTTTTTGTGCGCTCGTACTTGCGCCAACGCTCCTGCCGTCACGTGTTTGCCACATTCTTCCTTCCAACTTTCGTTGTCAGTTAAATAAAACCACAAGCCGGGCTTTAAATACTGCCAAGCTTTGCATGATGAAAACTTTCCGATAATCGATCTAATGTATGGCCTTCCTTGTCTGTGTTTCTCTTGCGTCTCGAGTAAATATGTCTCGTGACTATAGAGACAATCAGATGATATCTACATTTTATTGCAGCAATTAATTTACTGAAACTGTTATAAACTTTAGCAACTTATAACTACGCCTTCTTCACCACTGTGTGTCGAGCAGACATTAGCCGTTAGCAACTACGTAAAGGTGGATTCTATTAAAAGTGTTCATCATCCAGAACTTCCAAAACTCCAAATTTTTCAACCTGGAACGCCAGCCAAACGATATAGATCTGTTCATTAATTAAAATACAAAAGAACTCCACAAACTAACTTTAAATCTTCTGGTATCATGTCTTATATTCTGACATGCACTGTCGATTTCGTGTGATTTTCGGTGACCGCCTCAGATTGTTATGTGGTGGAAAGGTAAGGAACGGGCCCCATTCACCTTCGTGAGGCCAAATGAGAAAGCATTTGAATAAACAAGCAGCGAAAGTGACACGCAAGCCGCCGAAGTGGCTTCCATTAGGCTGTCAGTCGAGTCACACGACTTTTATATTTATTTCGAAAGGCAACCATTACTAAGACAGCTACAGTTTCGTAAGGCAACTATCACTAAGATAGCTACAATTTCATGAAGACGACTGACTGATATGTACTTGATTCTTTGTGGAAACTGCGTACATTGTAGTTTCCTGAGCGTTTACAAAAGATATCCTCCAGTTATTGCTACCTTTGGCGATAGCAGCCCCGTGAGTGCATAACGAAAGTCGGTTGGTTATGTTACTATTAATCTAAAGACACCTAGTATTTTGTGCTGTATGCACTTTATTTAATAAGCCACAATAGCTTTCGGACTTCCGCTTGTTTATGACTGTGATGTTCTGCACACATTGTGTGAAATAATTTGCTCCGCTTCCAGCGGTAGTTTATTGAGGTCACTGGAGCTCTGAAAAATGCCTTGCGATATGAAAAAAGCACGGGTCATTCCTGTTTCCAAGATAGACGTGAACTGTCGTATAATTATAGTAGGTACTTTATGCTCACGCATTATGACGTTTTTAAAGAACGAAAATCTCATCTTTAAAAATCAAGATGGATTTCAAAAATACCTTGCGAAATTTAGCTCTCTCCGTTCGTTCAATAGCTGCAGGGCGCCGCGCATAAAGGATGGTGTGTTCTTTGACTTCAGGAAGGCATGCAGTACAGCTACACACTGTTGTTTAGTGAAAAAAATACGAGTCTACCGAATACCAGGCCAGACCTGTGGCAGGATACAGGGCTTTCTTGCAGAAAGAGCGCAACACGTCGTTCTCAAAGGAACAAAATCGACGAATGGAAAGGTAATTTAGGGAGTGACCAGAGCAAATGTTAGAGGGCTGCTACTATTGACAATGTATATTAATGATCTAGTCGCCATCGGCCAGTGATAACACCAGTTCCCGCCTGAATCTGCTGAGTGCTGTTGGCAAGTGGAGTGCACTGAGTCCTTGTGAGACCAATTGACTGAAAAGTAGCGGCTCCGTTCAGGAAAACTGACAACGGCCGGAAGGCCGGCGTGCTTACCACATGCCCCACCATATTCGAGTCCAGTGACGCCTACCGGCCGAGGATGAGACGGCGGTCGGTCGGTGCCGTTCGGCGTTCCGAGTCCTGTTCGGACGGAGGTTATTAACCCTCCGTTACTCGCGCGAAAATTCGTGACGTGGAGATTCGCGCGAATGACAGGCGTCATCCACAAAGCAAGCGGTCTAGTCAGTCCTTATGAGTGATTTTATGATTTTTTTTATTTAATCTAAATATAATACATATAATATTCGTACACAGTATAATATATCCTAACGTTTGAATGATTTAATAAGGTTACGTTTCAAAATAACAAATTTACATCTGTTTTCCATGTAAGCATTGAGTCGTGTGTAACAATGCAACTACTTACCAAAAGAACATGGAAATGTTTATTTCAAAACAATAACCTAACTAATAAGCGTATACAAACAGGAATTTAGTGACAAAGTGCAAACAAAATTGAAATAAAGAACATGTTGTCCGCAGCTCGTGGTCGTGCGGTAGCGTTCTCGCTTCCCGCGCCCGGGTTCCCGGGTTCGATTCCTGGCGGGGTCAGGGATTTTCTCTGCCTCGTGATGACTGGCTGTTGTGTGATGTCCTTAGATTAGTTAGGTTTAAGTAGTTCTCAGTTCTAGGGGACTGATGACCATAGATGTTAAGTCCCATAGTGCTCAGAGCCATTTGAACCATAAAGAACATGTTATTTGAACACACCTGAATCGGTCTTCACTCATGCATAAATAACATGACTCATGTCCGTTTCCCTTCGAGTTAGCCCAAAATTTCGATATACTTTTCCTAGAACAACTCCAAGATCCACACAGATATAACAAGCCAATCAAAGCTTTGACCTCCATCGCATCTGTTTCTTTAGCACCCCTTCCCCGAGAGAAGTTACCACGAATTACATTGATGTATATATTAGTGCATGTTGTGATAATGATTATTATGTTTTCATCCAAGAACAAGTTGAGAAATTCTATTTCTGTCTTTTTTATATGAGCTTGATTTCAAAATGGTTCAAATGGCTCTGAGCACCATGGGACTTAACATCTGTGGTCATCAGCCCCCTAGAACTTAGAACTACTTAAACCTAACTAACCTAAGGACATCACACACATCCATGCCCGAGGCAGGTTCAAATGGCTCTGAGCACTATGGGACTTAACATCTGTGGTTATCAGTCCCCTAGAACTTAGAACTACTTAAACCTAACTAACCTAAGGACATCACACACATCCATGCCCGAGGCAGGATTCGAACCTGCGACCGTAACGGTCACGCGGCTCCAAAGCTTGATTTTTTTGGTCCAGGCAAATGCGTAATAATATTACAAGATCTGCTTCTAATATTGGTATGATATTTATTTTTCCTCAATTTAGTTATTCCATTTTTCCCTAAAAAATGCGTCCTCTCGAGTTACGTCTTCTTGTGATTCATATTCATCATTTTCTGACACTTCTTGTTCTGTTCCTGAATCATGACCGCTTTCTTGAACAGCATCCTCAGTCTCTGAGTCAGCGCTATCACTGTGAGCATCTTCATCGCTCAGCTCACTGAACCATTCCCACCATACATTAGGATCTCTACTAAACTCTGTCTGAGGATTCTTTGCCTTTGACATTTCTTCAATAATCTAAAAATAAAGAAAATACTAGGTAATATGGAAGGTAACTGCAATCAGTGTCAATACGCCTAAATTTATGCACATAAAAAATCGATTGAATCTAGGAAAGCAATTAAGTAATAAAGACTTACCTTTGTTTCAGATTGCGGCAGGAGAGCTCGCGCGGATGGCCAGTGTCCTCCAGACTATAATAATGTTTCATAAACAATGTATCTTTCGTAACTGAAAGCCAACAATGATTGGAGCTAACAGGCGGAGAGCTAACAGAAAGGTACTGAAAATGGCGCGAACCCAGTCCAGTCTTGTCAGACAAAATTGAGAGGGAAAGTCATGTGGATGACGAGTGTCATCCGCGCCAGCAACGGAGGGTTAATGACCTAGTGGATAGCGTTGGAGGCTCGCGGACGATGCTGATAGCTGTAGGGCGACTGCAGCTACTGAAGACTAGCAAAATGTAGGAAGAGCTGCAGAAGATCGTCGATTGGTGCTGGGGCTGGCAATTGACCCTGTACCTAAATGAATACAGCGTACTGCGTATAAGTAGGAAAAGAGATCCACTGCTGTTCCAATACACTATAAACGACAAATTACTGAAAAAATAACTATTGTAACACGCCTAGGAGTAACCACCTGAAGCTATTTAAGCTGGACCGACCACATAACACAAATAGCAGGTAAAGCACACTCCAGTTTGAGATTTATAAGGAGAATCCTCAGGAAATGTAATTCATCCACGAAAAAGGTAGTTCACAAAACAATCTTTCGATCGTTTATTGAGTATTGTTCATCAGTCTAGGACCCTTACCAAGTAGGCTTATGAAAAGAGGTAAAGAAGATACGACGAAAGCGACATGTTCGTCACGGCAACGTTTACTCCGCCGAGAGGTAAGTTACGGCGTAGCTCAAACTCCAATGGGAGAGGCTATAAGAGAGGCTTTCGCATTACGGATAGGTCAACTGTTGAAATTCTGAGAGCTTGGGTTCCAAGAAGTGTCAAGCAACATATTACTTCCTCCCAAATACGTATCGCGAAATGATCGCGACAAGAAAATTAGAGAAACTAGGGCAGGTACGGAGATTTACCGACAGTCACTCTTCCCGAGCGGCTTTCGTGAATCGAACAGAGCAAGAGATTGTAGTACCAGAAGTATCCTCCGTCACACGCTGTAAGACGGCTTGCGATGTACAAATGTAGACACAGATATAGATCAGGAACATTCAGTGGAGATTATATATATGTGTGTGTGTGTGTTTTACTCTGAAATCCACAGCGTCAATTATATCTGAGGAAATAACGAAAGCATTTCAGTCGGACACTAACGCGACATTAATGAAATTTCGTTTTTGTTATTTTAGAAGATGATACTTAAGAACATAATTCAGCTCCGAACTGGATTTGCGGAATAGTTTGTTTATACGGCTTTTTAGAAAACTCGTATCGCGTATGTTTTGTTTAAATAGATAGAGCCTACACTAGAATATCATTCTGTCAAAAAATTCTTTGTTTTGAACGCTTCATCGCCAACAGAAATTCATCGAAAGTTAGCGAAGGTGTGCACAGAGCCTGCTTCTTCATTTTAGCAATTGAAATGGACGGATGGAGTCAACGTGACCGTCTTTCTGTGAAGTGCAAGGTGGATCCACGTGAGGAATACCCCAAACATGAAATCTATGTTTAAAGAAACGAGAATGTACACAGTATGATATTGGACATTCAGTGGTTACAGTCGTGCGAAATATATGGTGCCAGAGGCAGATAACAAGACAAAGTAAAGCACGATATTCATGACAAATTAACCGGAAAACTTTGTACAAGATGGGCTTCTTAATTGTTCACTAAACCTATCGCGAAATCGATTTCTTAGCATTATTTACCCCGTTAGCAAAAGTATCTATCTTATTATGTCCGCCGATATGTTATTGTGTCGGTGTGGCCGAGCGGTTCTCGGTGCTTCAGTCTGGAACCGCGCGACCGCTACGGTCGCAAGTTAGAATCCTGCCTCGGGCATGGATGTGTATGATGTCGTTAGGTTAGTTAGGTTTAAGTAGTTCTAAGTTCTAGGGGACTGATGACTTCAGATGTTAAGTCCCATAGTGCTCAGAGCTATTTGAACCATTTTGTTATTGTGTATGAAATCTGGTCCCATCTCATTACGTCAGTAAAGAAACGGCTATCAAAGCCGTGTGTGAAAACCCGTAGCTATACACCAAATAGGACGAACTCCATTTCATCTGTCAAAATGGGTGGTTAGCTTAGTGATCGATAGTGGTTCAGATTCCCCACCCAGTGCGAGTGGCTGGAGAGCGAGCTACATGCGCCAGCCGTCGGTTGCTTCCTCGGCTTGCATAGTCGCGACAAGCAGCAAGCATGTCACGTGGATTTAATTATGCAAATTGAAGGACGAGAGGGAGAAATAAAAGGGAAGGGGTAAATAAATGTAAATGTCGTGAGACTAAGGCTCGCGTCGGGTAGACCGTTGGCCGGGTGCAAGTCTTTTCATTTGACGCCACTTCGGCGACTTGCGCGTCGATGGGGATGAAATGACGATGATTAGGACAACACGAAAGCCAATCCCTGAACGGAGAAAAATCTCCGACCCAGCCGGAAATCGAACCCGGGCGCTTAGGATTGACAGTCTGTCGCGCTGACCACTCAGCTACCGGGGGCGGACAGGGAAGGGATTATTGATATCAATTGCATCAGCACTTTGTGCGATATCAGCGAGGACGAGTGAAAATGATGGCCGGACTGGGATTCGAACGCGGGATCTCTTGCTTATTAGGCAGTTGCTTTAACCACTGCGCCACCCGGACACAGTGTTTATCGGAATTACGCGGACTATCTCGGCAAGCCTCTCGGCCGACCCATATTCCCACCCAGCGCCACCTGTCCACAGTCCCTGTTCACGTCCTCCATGCTCGCTGTGTGTAGAGATTCCCTCCCGCAGGAGGTCGGACGTAATTGTGCATCCGTACTGAATGTGGTGGATCCATTGCCCATCGAGGCGAACAGTTATATAAATGTTTTGTGTCTGATCTTTCGGACATGTACGAAAGAACAAACACCACGCATCCATAGAAATGTCACTTGGAGCCGTCCACTGTCGCAAAACTACCAGTAAATATCGCGGCCCGCGGCAATTGGCGCCCAGTTTCTTGCTGGTCCTTGAAGCCTAAGTTCCGATCCATTCAAAAGTAGAGTTTTGACCTTGCCAGTACTGCGTTTGTGATTTGGATTGCTCCCTATGCTGTTGTATACGATTAAGACAACTTTGCAATACTCTGGACTTGTTTTTGGTTAACCGTTCACAATGTGATCTCTGCCGTCATGGACAACAGGAATCGCCTGTGTTGTTCCATCGGTCTCTGCATCACCTTTAATGCGGGGATCATAAACAGTTTCCTACCTGCGCAGAACACAATAAAAAAGTTAGCAATTTGTGGAAAGTAAAAGATTATCTTTATTCTGAAATGGTCTAAACAATAGCTAGCGAATACTACGCATGTCTTCTGGAACAGCTGGGTGTAAAAGTACAGCCTCGTCCCAACTATGCTGTAGAAGTTTCGCTGAGAACCCCTTACACGTCCTCCATTACAGTCCCGATCTCTTCCCATGGAATTCCTATGTTTTTGGAGCCCTGAAGAAAGAATTCGTGGAAGTCAATTTGCTTCGGACGAAGCAAACCGCAGACATTCCTTGAAGACGTTGACTGTCTTGTCTCACAGTGAGAAAATGTAGTAACTGTTATGATGATTACTTTTGAAATAGTAAATAGTTTTCATTTGACTGCCCCCTCATACAGGGTGTCTGTAAATAAAGTTCCAAAAAATGGTTCAAATGGCTCTGAGCACTATGGGACTCAACATCTTAGGTCATAAGTCCCCTAGAACTTAGAACTACTTAAACCTAACTAACCTAAGGACATCACAAACACCCATGCCCGAGGCAGGATTCGAACTTGCGACCGTAGCAGCCTCGCGGTTCCGGACTGCAGCGCCAGAACCGCACGGCCACCGCGGCCGGCAAATAATAAAGTTCCAAACCGAAAAAATGTTCAAATGTGTGTGAAATCTTATGGGACTTAACTGCTAAGGTCATCAGTCCCTAAGCTTACACACTACTTAATCTAAATTACCCTAAGGACAAACACACACACCCATGCCCGAGGGAGGACTGGAACCTCCACCGGGACCAGCCGCACAGTCCATGACTGCAGCGCCAGACCGCTCGGCTAATCCCGCGCGCCAGTTCCAAAACGCTGTAGAAAGATAACCACTGCTCACGACGTCAAATTTGAACAGCATGTTTTTGCCGCAGGGGGGAAATATCTTCCGAAAAAAAAAAACGAAAATTTGACCAATAGATAGTGCTGTAAGTGCCAGAATATACACACCAACAGATGAGCGGCACACGGTTGTTCCTCAGTTTGCGTCCGAGACTACCAAAATTACTGTCTCCAGGAAGGATCACGCGCTCCTGGTAAGGCTCTTTCATGAGAACGGTGACTGCGCGCCAGTATTCCTGCGGAATTCCCGGACGTGCAAGCGTGGGGAAATAGATATTGTCCGATGTCTGCTGAGGGTCTGGAGAAAGTTATTACCAAAATTCGAAAAGACAGCTTCTTCTGAAGTGCAATGTGTCAGAGGGAGGAAAGCAGTTGATCCGATGTCTGTCGAAGATATGGACACAGCATTGCAGGAGGGATCCGGCAGTGGTATGCAAACATGCACTGTAAGAGGAATTTCCCGAAAATTGGAAATGCCTGCGAGCACGGTGCATAAGGTCCTACGAAACATCCTGGATTGTTATCCATACAAAATCAGTCATGTTCAGGAGTTGCTTCCTGCTAACCTGCCAGCAAGACAAACGTTCGCTCTGGAATTTCTTGCTCGCATGGAAGCGGACAATGAATGGCCATGGAACATTATGTGGACAGACGAAGCCCAGTTCCATCTGCAAGTACATTTCAATACAGAGAATTGCTGAATATCGGTAATGGAAAATCCTCCCGCACATCAACCGGTACCACTTCATTCTGGCGTGGTGCGATATGATCGTATTTTTTGGAGGAGATGAGTCCTGCAGGTCCTGTTAGCTGTACCATCACTGGTAAATGCTGTGAGAGTTTTTTGTACACCAGCGCTGTTGCAACCTTTCAACAGCGTGGATGTGTGGGCAGGATCTATTTTAAGCAAGATGGCGCTCCTCGGAAATTTGTAGTAAATACCTATGGGACCAAACTGCTGAGGTCATCGGTCCCTAGGCTTACACACTACTGAATATAACTTTAACTTACGCTAAGGATAACACACACACACACACCCATGCCCGAGGGAGGATCGAACCTCCGACGGGGGGAGCCACGCGAACCGTGGCAAGACGCCTTAAACCGCACGGCTACCCTACGTGGCTGGCGCTCCTTCGAACATCGCATAGCCAGTCAAGCGGTTGCTGCAGAGGGATTTCGGAAATGTTAGAATTATCAACCATCATTTCCCTGCAGCATGGCCGTACAGATCACCTGATCTTAATCCGTGTGAATTTCGGCAATGGAGTTACCTGAAGGCTGTTGTGTTTGGTGCTCCTATTACGAACGTAGCTGAATTGAAGGTACGCATTGCACTACGTATTGTGAAAGTGACCCCCCAAAACACTACGATCTGTCGTGGAACATGTTGAATCCCGATTTCAACTTGTGACAGAAAACTGTGGACAGCATATCTAACATGCCTTGAGCCAGTCTCACGAAAATTAGAGACCGGTGTCATTTTGTATACAAGCAGACTGAAGCGACCAATGGAAATGTGTACCGTGCCGGGATTCAAATTTTTGTTCGTCGCTTCAGTGTGCATACGTATAACATAGATGTTTGAGATTTGGAAAGGTCTCTGGAACCATATGGTTTCATTTTATCGATGTCATTATGTTCTTCATGCCGTTTTTGGCCTCATGACAATTAAAAACAGACTTTTTCCCATCCAGAGTGGAACGACTTTGCATTGGAGTGCCCCAACTGCTGACTGCCGAACTTGTTTAGCCAAGCACATTGAATAGTACGGACGGTGCAATGTGCAACTCAAACCATAGGCGTAGTACTACGATTCACCTGTCATTTGTAGCCGCCATCTATTGGTAAAATTTTCGTTAAACTTTTTTGTTACATGACGTTTCGCCCTGTGTCAATAATATGCTGTCCAAATTTGACATCATTCTGAGCAGTGGTTCTCTTATACAGCGTTTTGTAACTGGAACTTTAATCGTGGACACTGTGTACTCGTTTATAGTCTATGAACACACTATTAGTCGCTCCCAACCTTTCTGAGATCATTATCCCTGAGTACAATCGGATTATTGGGTAGTACCACACATCCATCCCGCTTCCCGCACCATCGTCAATATTAGTGTCGAACTAAACGTAGAAAAAAAAAAAGACTTTTCATTCTGTATTTCTATTTTTAAAATGAAAAAAACAAATGATTTTTTGTAGGTATTTCACTAATCCACGAATTAATGAGTCAGTGACACAATTGATACTGCCTAAATCTAACGACCTTTTTTTCTGTAGAACGGTGAAGCAACTGTCAATGCATCGCGAGTGCTACTTACAACTCGTCTGAAAAGAAATCTGACTGGCCATATTCAGGGCAGACACTTGTTACAAAGCATCCTTCCTCTGCACCACTTGTCTCCCTAGCAGCACTTGCCACTTGTTTCACCCACACCCTGCTTCCCCATTTAAAATTAACGAAGTTAGAAGGTGTGCCCTGTAATTTCTGTCGATAAATCGTTTGATTGCTGGACTCCTTCCTTCTGAAATGATAGAAAGTGAAAGACTTCACGCTGGTAATACTTTGTGCCTGATCATAACCCCTAACATTAATAATAATAATAATAATGATAATAACAATAATACCGTGTAGGCCGTACAGCATTTAGTTGTGGTGTCAGTTAGTTCCTTTAATATTGCGAAGTGAATAATGGAGCAAATTCTGATCTTTTGCTGGAATTACCCACAACTCGGAGGAGGAATTTTCTTGAGAAGCGATGTGTGTGACTATTTTATTATCATAGATGCATGGCACAAACTACAACATATGTGTGTAGTGGGTGGACTATGTGAAGAAGATGTTGTCCAGACACTGGTTTCATAAGCTGTAAATTCCTCCATACAGAGTCACGCAATGATGCTGGTATTTGAGGGAGGGGGAGGACTAATTATTGCTAACTTATGTAATAATGATGAAGATAATTCTTTTAATAATAGTTTTTACCCCTCACAAAATTTTATTTTACTCCTCAGGGGGTTACCATTACGACTGAAGCCACTGCCCTGTATTGTACATTCATTTTGTTTAATAACGTTCAGCAAGAATAGCTTTGTGGTATACTGTATACGGAACGTCAAACGAAGGAAAAAAAGAACCGTAAGAGTTGTAATTGCTTAGCCTTGTCTTTCAGACCTAACAGAGGCTGGCGACCCTTATTAAACAAAGGACATAGCAATGGTTCAGGTTACCCTATGCCCATCTTCCAAATGCTTTATTTCAAGAGCGTGTGGTAATTAAGTAAACACCGCGAATTACGTGCTCCGAACTTTGTCTGGAACATTTGTTCGAATGCCGCGACTATTTCTTCTTCGACCATTCGGAGGATCGGCACATTTCACTTTAAAATTTTATTGACACCATGAATATCTGGATGTACTCGTTACTAGCTATTGCATTTTTTTGAGGGGACAGCGAGAGCTGCAATTCATGAGACAATCTTCCAACATATACCCATCAGTGTTTAACACCTCCAAACATCGGTTTTAGGTCTCATAATTAGCGCCAGAAAAATAAATATCGGCCATTCAGATCCCGAAGCGTAATCGTTGCGTGATGGTCGACGTGGGGAGCCTAATACATAGGACGGACTGTGCAAGCGATGCGTCTGCTTATCTGCTTTGCTACTCTATCCAAACAGGACTTCCAGGCAGCCGGTAAACGCTGTAATTAACCAGATGTTACAACACGCGAAACACGCAAGATAATTAGGAACTAGCTACTCTTCGAATCTTACGTCTCCCAGCTGATTAAAATTATTAATTAGAAGGCCAGTAACCAAGCTAAGTGAAAATAATAATTGCAGTCATGCTACATCCCACTGTAAGTAATTTTGAGACACTTAACTAGAATATGAGAAAGAAAACATCTCAACTGAAGACTTACCGAGCTTAAAGGCCAGAAATAAGAACTGTCATCTGGTAGGGCTTTTTTCTGTCCATAACACACGTTTTAACCATTTGTATTTCAAGTAGTGTTCGTAATAAAAGATAAGGCATGTTTGGGGATCGATTTATGTCATAAAATTAGGTAAAGAATGTGTTTGAGAAAGTACTTTTATTGAAAACCAGTCTACGAATATATTGCTACCCAGTTATGCTACAGTCTTAGAACGTTTACTTATGAGCGATTCTGAAAACTGTAGTAACCGACATGAAATTTACCAGAACAATTTTGTTTACAGAGTCCAATTTCACAAGTTTCAATTGGATGTCTATGTATCTTTCGATCCCATATTCACCTATTAGTTGTTGCATACAAGCGGCATGGAGATCGTACGGTAACCGTTTTTTAAATATAACTGTTAATTTTCATTTCCTATTTTGAGAATACATAGTGCCAGTTCACAGAAAATTCTGCCATTTTGAGCTAAATATGTTATTATCGATCAAAATACAAACTGAGTGTTTTTTTACTACATTTATTGGTGTTGAGAATGTATTTTCAGCTTAACCAGGCCATCCAGTTTTTATTAATGTTTATCGTATCCCACTATCAGTTTAACAATACATGTATTTCAGTGACTGACAAGAATTGAACAGAAAATTAAGGATCTGTTGGTTGATTGTCAGTTCGGTTCGAGATAAGGTGAAAGCAAGACAGAGGCAGTTCTGACATAGCGGCTAATCAAGAGGCCTCCATAGGATTTGCTGACCTAGAAAAAGCGATCGACAGTGTAAAATGGTGCAAGATGTTAGAAATCCTCGAAAAATTGCAAAGACAGGTAGTAATATACGAAGGTTGCTTTTTAAGTAAGGGCCGTCGCGCGTATAGTCCCGTAGTTCGCGCGGACGCCGCAACATGCCACCGCGCCACTTGCCGGCATCCTTCCCGTTCACACTGATGCAAGTTGCAGCTCTGTAGCTGATGTGCACGCATCGCTGTGCTACTTTATAATGTTTACGATTATTGAATCGCCCGCCGCTTGTGAGATACGGTCAGTGATACGTTTTTTGACCGCGAGAAGCCTATCAGCTGCAGAAATTCGTCGTCAGTTAAAAGAAGTTTATGGCTTGAATGCAATGAGTGAAGGTAAAGTGCGTAAATGGGTTAGAGAGTTTAAGAATGGACGTCAAAACGTCCATGACGAAGAACGCTCAGGCCAGCCCTCTGTGATCACTGATGATTTGGAGGCTGCAGTCGAAACAAAGATTCGTGAGGACAGAAGATTCACAATTTCCACTCTTTCTTTGGAATTTCCACAAGTTTCAAGATCGGTTTTGTACAAAATTGTGTCTGAAAACCTAAACTTTAAGAAACTGTGTTCTCGATGGGTACCCAGACTCCTCACAAGAGGACCACAAAGGGAAGAGATTTGCCACTTCATTGGACTTTTTGATTCGTTACGAGGAAGAAGGGAATGACATGTTGAGTCAAATTGTCACTGGAGATGAAACATGGGTATCCCATATCACTCCCGTTTGCAAGCGACAATCGATGGAATGGCAACACACAACCTCACCCGTCAAGGTCAAAGCCAAACAGACGCTGTCAAAGCGCAAGATTATGGCAACTGTGTTCTGGGACCGGCGCGGTGTTTTGCTAGTGGACTTTATGCCACGAGGAACGACAATCAACTCAGATGTCTACTGTGCAACTCTAAAGAAGCTCCGCAGAGCAATTCAAAACAAAAGGCGCAGCATGCTGACAAAAGGAGTTTTGCTCCTGCACGATAACGCTAGGCCTCACACCTCTCAAAAGACTCGGGATTTGATTGTTTCTTTTGGCTGGGAAGTTTTGGACCATGCACCATACAGCCCCGACCTTGCTCCTAGCGATTTTCACCTTTTCCGGTACCTGAAACACCATCTTGGCGGGCAGCGCTTCAATGACGACGATGAAGTGAAAGCGGCCGTGAACTCTTGGCTGTCAGAGCAGGCGGCCAAATTCTTTGAAGAGGGAATTAAAAACTTAGTTGTAGGGTATGACAAGTGCTTAAATAAACAAGGCAACTATGTAGAAAAATAGGAAAAAGTGTGTAGAATCAGAAAATAAAAGTTTTTTTACAAAAGTATTTATATCTTTTTTTAAAATAAAAACGACCCTTACCTAAAAAACAACCGTCGTACTACGTACAAGAACCAAGAGGGAAAGTGACAATGGAAGACCAACGACGAAGTACTCGGATTAAAAACGATGTAATAAACTTTTGTGTCTACTGTTCAATATATGTTGGAGAAGCAATGACGGAAGTAAAAGAAAGGTTCAAGAGCGGGAGTAAAATTCATAGTGAAAGGAGAACAATGATAAGATTCTCCGATTACGTTGCTGGTCCCAGTGAAAGTGAAGACGAATTGCAGGACCTTTTGAATGTAATGAACAGCCTTAGGATTAAAGAATATGGATTGAGGACAAACCAAAGAAACACGAAAGTGTTGAAGAGTAGCAGAAACGAGATTAGTGATAAAGTTAACATAAAAATTGGGGACACAAAGTAGACGCAGTGAAAGAATTCTTCTGCGTTCGAAGCGAAGCAACTCGTGACTGTCGAAACAAGGACAATGTAATATGCCCACTAGTAAAGGCAAAGAGGACATAACATATAGTCTGTTTCCATAGCTATATTAATTAGAGATATATCGGTACCGACTTACATTTTGAAATGGGACTACAGTAGTTCCTGCTGCCAGTATAATGGCTCTGAAGGAGATGAATTCAGTGGGGTTTTGCCGTTCAAATTGTGATTAATAATTTTGGAGAAGCTACATTATTTATAACTTAGGATTTATCTGTTTTCAGCGTGAAACCAATCACTTTCTTAAGCGGAAATACTTGCTGTTATACAGAATTGTGGCATCAGCTGACGTAGCTGATAGTGTCTACTTACAAAAGCGGAACTGTGAAGAAGAGTTTTATGCAAGCTGACTCTGTTGGCCCTTCGCTACATGAGTTAGACTGATACACCAAATGGACGTGGCATCTAAGGATGAATCATGGGTTAACTACAGTAACAGTTCTACTCTTGTATCCATAAGATACTTGAAAGAAAGGTTCCACGTCAAAAAGTGAATGGATTTGTATAACATGGGTTTGAATTACAAAGAATTTAAGTAATTAATTTTGCCTCATCAGTTTACTGGTTCAAATGGCTCTGAGCACTATGGGACTTAACATTTGAGGTCATCAGTCCCCTAGAACTTAGAACTACTTAAACCTAACTAACCTAAGGACATCACACACAACCATGCCCGAGGCAGGATTCGAATCTGTGACGGTAGCGGTCGCGCGGTTCCAGACTGAAGCGCCTAGAATCGATCGGCCACACCGACCGGCCATCAGTTTTCTGTCAAGGTACACATTTTTACTGCAAAATTACTTCAGAAACAACAAGAAGAAGGGAAATCACAAAAGAATGTGGCCACAAGCACTTACTTAAAGTTCCATTCATGTCATCAAACACTCTAAAAATGTCCATGGTACAGGTTACCAATCGCTGGTGCAAGTACTTCTGGACAGACTAAAGAGATTCCTTCGAGATCATCTAACATGCTGCAGCAATAGGACGTTTTAAATCCTCATGGGTCGTCAGAGCTTGTGCATAGACTTCATCTTTGAGTTTACTGCAGAAAAAAGTCTAGTGGCATCAGATCAGGCCAACTGATAACGACTTCACGTCCTGTCCAGCAACTAGAAAAGAAATGGATGAACGCTTTCATAAATACAAGAAGGTAAGAGAGCCGGAAGCCCATCGTGCTGCTTACGCATACGTCTAAGTAGTCTAAGCGGTACTTCCCAGAGGGGAACCGGTAGCACATGGGTAAGAAACTGTGCATACCTCTTACCCGTTAAGATTTCTTCAACAAAGTAAGAAGCAGTCACATAGTCTCCAATAACATCACACCACCCAAATGTTCACAATCAACTTGCCCGAGCCAGTGCGAATTCTGCCGCGTGGTCTTCGCGCCTTGCCACGGTTCGCGCTGCTGCCCCCCCCCCCCCTCTCCCCCCCTCCCCGTCGGAGCTTCGAGTCCTCCGTCGGACATGGGTGTGTTAGATTAAGTAGTGTGTAAGCCTAGAGACCGATGACCTCAGCAGTTTGGTCCCATAGCAACTTACCACAAATTTCCAATTTCCAGTGCGGATTCTCACTGTCCCAATAATGCTTACGTTTACCTTTCCATGATTTGTAAAGGTAGTTTCATCGGTAAAGAGAACTGTTTTAAGAAAGGACACATTGTCCTGATGTTGCATCAGAACCGAGCGATAGAACTCCTTACGTCTGTTGAAATTTCGCTGGCTAATCTGCCGGTTACGTGACGCGTGATGTTTGTGTGCAAAATGCGAACACTGAGCTGGCTTACTCCAGAGGGACTCGCGACTTCTCTGCCGCTAGCTAACAATTACATGGTTTATGATCAACAGTTGATAAACATCTATTTCGTTCGACCCACTTGTTGCAAGCTTGCTGTTTACCCCACGTGGTATTCCAGTGCCCTTCCAATAACAATTTGTTCACATTCACTGAACTGTCAATCTTATTGGATACCGTCTGCCGGGATAAGTTTAGTGTGTACAACTCAAATGCGCTCTTCGCCTTCCTTTTGAATTCTCCGTAATGAGGGAGCATAACTAACAAGGGAACCTCCCCATCGCTCCCCCCTCAGATTTAGTTGTAAGTTGGCACAGTGGATAGGCCTAGAAAAACTGAACACAGATCAGTCGAGAAAACAGGAAGAAGTTGTGTGGAACTATGAAAAAAATAAGCAAAATATACAAACTGAGTAGTCTATGCGCATAGGTAACATCACAGGAGGCTCTGTGCGATCGAGTGCCGTGGTCCCGTGGTTAGCGTGAGCAGCGGTGGAATGAGAGGTTCTTAGTTCAATACTTTCCCTGGGTGATAAATTTTTCTTTCTTTATTTATGAACCAAGGACCTCTCGTACCGCAGCTGCTCACGCTAACCACGTGACCACGGTGCTCCTGGGCTCATAAGCTCCTGTGATGTTGCCTATGTTGCACATGGACTACTCAGTTTGTATATTTTGCTTATTTTTTTCATAGTTCCGTACAACTTCTTCCTGTTTTCTCGATTGACCTGTGTTTAGTTTTTCAAGGCCTATCCACTGTGCCAACTTAGAACTAAATCTGATGGGGGTGCGATGGGGAGGTTCCCTTGTAAGTACTTTGGTCTGTGACAGACGCTTATTATTTAGTATGAACAAGCACTCTAAATACGCGAATATCGCAGACATAATGGAAGCTACATTTCCTCTGAGCGCCTTTTACGCCGGTATGGCTGTAGTGCAACACTCTTTTTCCTCCTTATCCGGCGTAATGTATTTCCATTTAGTAATGAAGTCACGAAGTTCCATAAGGCAGCAGAAGGTTTCATATTTAAATCAGATAAATCCTAAGTTCTAAATATCTTAATTAATTTGAAACTAGCAACCGGACTTCGAGTAAATACCGTTAAATTCATCTCTTTTAGAACTACAATATTAGCAGCAGAAATTACTATAGTTCAATTTTAAAAAGCGAAGTTGGTCCCAGTATCTCTGACAATTAATATAGCTTTAAAGTGAAACTATGCGTCGTTTAATAACGACTTTCTTACAATTCATCTGGGTGATAACAGAGTTCGATATCTTAAACATTTCCGGAAATATTTGAGGTGAACAACTTAACTGATTTAGCCTGTATAGCGTGAACGGCAGCAGCCTTATCACTCTGCCCACATTAGAAGCGGGAATTATTTCGAAATGTTACAAGCAGTCACGATCAAGCTACAGTAGCCCATTACAAACGATATTGTAACGTGCTTAAAAATGTTATTAGGAAGGCAAAGAATATGTGGTAGCAAATAGAATAGCTAATTCACAGGATAAAATCAAAACCATATGGTCAATTGCGAAGGAAGTGTTTGGTCAACAGCACAAGGTCGACGATATAAAGTCAGTTCGTAGTAAAAATATTTCTGTTACTGATAAATCGGATATATGTACAGTATTTAACAATCATTTTCTGAGCATTGCTGGTGAATTAAATAAAAGTTTAGTTTCTACAGGGAATCGTATAACTTTCTTGGCAAGTGCCTTTCCGAGATTGATGTGAAATACTCCTCTGTGTTGCATACAAGAGGGAGATTGAGTCAACAATTAAATCACTGAAGACTAAGGACTATCATGGTTATGATGGAGCGCCTAGCAGAATATTAAAGTACTGTGTTGCACATGTTAGTCCTGTATTTAGTCATATTTGTAATTTTTCCTTTAGTATTGGTCAGTTTCTTTTAGATTAGATTAGATTTACTTTCATTCCAATTGATCCGTAGTGAGGAGGTCCTCCAGGATGTGGAACATGTCAGAAAAACAACAATACATGACAAATATTTACAACTAAAACAAATAAGCTAATGTACCATTCCACAGGTCCCAAGTGGAATGATCGTCATTTTTTAATGAACACTAAGAGTCATTTTACAAATACTAATGCACTGAATTTAAAATAAAAAAGTTTTTTATTTATTTATAAGGTAATACAACTACTGTAATACTTATTTACAATGAACACATTACTGCACTGAAATGGTGCAGAAGTTAGATTATACTAACACACACACACACAAATTTTCAATGAACACATTACTGCGTTGAAATTGTGCAGAAGTTATGTTGTACTTATATACAAATCAGTTGGTTTTACTAAGAAATTCATAAATGGAGTTGAAGGAGTTGGCCACCAATAAATCCTTTAGGCTTCTCTTAAACTGAATTTCATTGGACTGAAATGGTGCAGAAGTTAGATTATACTAACACACACACACACACAAATTTTCAATGAACACATTACTGCGTTGAAATTGTGCAGAAGTTATGTTGTACTTATATACAAATCAGTTGGTTTTACTAAGAAATTCATCAATGGAGTAGAAGGAGTTGGCCACCAATAAATCCTTTAGGCTTCTCTTAAACTGAATTTCATTGGTTGTTAAGCTTTTTATGGCTTCCTGAACGATTAAAGTACTCAGTAGTAAAGCTGCTTTATAAAAAGGGAGAAAGGGATAATACAGATAATTTAGACCTATTTCTATGCCATCAGTGTTTGCTAAAGTTATTGAAAAGGCTGTGTATGTAAGGATAATTGATCATTTTATATCACACGATTTGCTATCAAATGTACAGTTCTGCTTTAGAAGTCGTTTAACAACTGAAAATGCTATACTCTCTTCTCTCTGTGAGGTACTGTATGGTTAAACATAAGGTTTCGAACGCTAGGCATATTTTTTGATTTAACTAAGGCGTTTGATTGAATTGATCACAAAATATTGCTCCAGAAGTTGGGCCATTACAGAATATGGGGAGTAGCTCATAATTGAGAATGGCTGTGATGTGGGGTCTGAGTGGGGTTCAGTCAAGTGGGGGGGGGGGGGGGGTCAGTGGTCAGTGTTGGGGCCACTCCTGTTACTTATTTATATAAATGATATGCCCTCTAGTATTACGGGTAACTCTAAAATATTTCTGTTTGCTTATGACACTAGCCTGGTAATAAAGGATGTTGGGTGCAACATTGGCTCGGTTCCAAATAGTGCAGTTCATGACCTAAGTTCATAGCATGTAGAAAATAAACTAACGCTAAATAACAGTAAGACTCGGTTTTTACAGTTTCTAACACACAATTCAACAAAACCTGACGTTTTAATTGCACAGAACAAGCATATAATTAGTGAAACTGAACAGTTCAAATTTCTAGGTGTTCAGATAGATAGTAAGATGAGTAAGATGTCGTGGAAAGTCCACGTTCAGGATCTTGTTCAAAGACTTAATGCTGCCATTTGTTTACTATTCGAACTGTATCTGAGGTGAAAGATCGTTCGACACGAAAATTAGTCTACTTTGCTTATTTTCACTCTCTTATGTCGCATGTTATTATATTTTGGAATAACTCTTCCCATTCTAAAAGGATAATTTTGGCTCAGAAACAGGTACGTTCACGAACCTCTTGCCGACCCCGACCCCTGTTCACGAGTCTGGGTATTTTGACATTGACCTCTCAAAAAAAAAAAAAAAAAAAAAAAAAAAAAAAAAAAAAAAAAAAAAAAATATATATATATATATATATATATATATTCCTTGCTGTCATTTCTTGTTAACAATATTAGCTTATTTATTCCCAAGAATGAACAGTTTTCACTTGGTTAATACTTGGCAGAAATCAGACCTACATTTGGATCGGACTTCCTTAACTCTAGTGCAGAAAAAAGTGTGCAATATACTTCTGCATCAATTTTCAATAAGCTACCACTCGAATTCAAAAATCTTTGCAGTAATCCACGCCCTTTCAAATCGAAACTGAAGAGTTTCCTAATGGGTCACTCCTATTCTGTCGAGGAGTTCCTTGAGAAATTAAGCTGATTCTTGCTGTATTGTTGATTGCGTTTACTTAAACTTATGGATTGACTTTTTTCGAGTTCATAAACATTTTATTTTTATCCTTTATTACTTTTACGTTGTAATTTCATGTACTGGCCTGTTCCATGACCTTGGAGATTTGCTCCTCCATTTGGTCCTATGGAACTTGATTTGGAAATAAATAAATAAATAAAAATGAAGAACGATATACTAAGTTCTTTTTGTTAGAAAGTCTTCAGTCCGAGAGCAAATCTGTCTTCGGTTCTAACAAGGTCTTCCCATGAACTACGAAATTATTAGGTCGATGATTACGAAGTCTTCAGTCTGAGTGCAAATCTAGTTTCACTTCTGATAATGCCTCCCCATGAAGAACGAATACATACTTCCGTTGGTTAGGTAGTCTTCAGTCCGACTACAAATCTGTTGGGATAATCCATAAGCAGGTATTTTGTTTTCTACTTGACTTTCACACCACTAGCCGGAAACCATATTGACTCTCACATAAGAGTTTTGCAGTACACAGGAAAGTCATAAATAGCACAGTATGTGTGCCACAAGTCGACAACAATTTGATGTCACTGACGTACCGGTAGGTCCGTAGTACTGCACGTCGATCTTATGAATATCCTGTATATTTTTCCAGGAACATGGCACGCTTCATTGTTCCAGCAACCTGCGGTGAAGACGTTAAGTGATGCTAAAAGAAGGGCCAATTGCTCCTCATGTTCAATACAGATTCTAACAAATTCCTCAATAAGTCTTGTGACCTTCCTATATCGCACAATTGTAGCTGTTTTTCACTTCCGTGCGACGTTTGAACGTAGAAATTTCATTGTGATATTCTTTGGTGACGCAGCTTCAGTGTACAGAATTTACTATATTAGTTTTTATTCATCCATTGGCGTTGCCAATGTTTACGGGAACTTTTTAGGTTTTCTTGACAAATCAGCAGACAGCCTCTTATTTTCGAATGCATTGAATGCTTCTCGCATATCTATCCTTGCGCAGGTTTTGACTTCAGGTTTTGTTTGTCAGCAAGATCTGGTTTTGACTCTGTTCCGCCATCACTCTGCGCTTTCATATTAGCTTCTTAATCCTGTTATTGAACCACGTTGTGCCCTTTCCATTCTCCATCGTCTCCTCTAGCACGTAGATTTGTGCTAGATACCTTGCACATTCTCTTCGCCAGAGCTGAATGTTTGCAGTTTACTGCTCAGGTTGTTTCTAATCAATTTTCTATCGCGTTTGTTAAGCGGAAATCTCTTACTGATTTGACGAATTTAAGTTCGACACTAGTGACCAGTGATGCTACAATAGCATAGTTACTTAGCAACAAGTTCACAGAATCGAAATGTCTTGGCCTTTTCTATGGCAGTAGATACAAAACGTTTCCCTCGCGAGTGAGATATCTCACTAATTGCACAAAACAACTTTTGGAAACATGGTTCAGTGGCAAGCATGGCCATGATCCACCTTATCCTACAAATCAACACAGCAGCGGATAGGGAGCTGCCGTATAGATCTAAAATACGGCGGGCAATCACCTCCCTTGCAGTGCACACACGTCGTCCAACATACAATATGTAATTAAAAGTATCCGGACACCCCAGAAACAACGTTTTTCATATTATGTGCTTTGTGCTGCCACCGCTGCCAGGTAGTACATATCAGCGATCTCAGTTGTCATTAGACATCGTGAGAGAACAGAATGGGGCGCACGGCGGAACTCACGGACTTCGAGCGTGGTCAGGTGATTGGGTATCACTTGTGTCATCCGACTGTAAGCGAGATTTCCACACTCCTAAACATCCCTAGGTCCACTGTTTCCGATGTTATGGTGAAATGGAAACGTGAAGGGACACGTACAGCACAAAAGCGTACAGGCCGACCTCGTCCGTTGACTGGCAGGGACCGCCGACAGTCGTAGAGGGTCGTAATGTGTAATAGGCAGACATCTATCCAGACCATCACACAGGAAACCCAGACTGCATCAGAATCCACTGCAATTTCTATGACAGTTAGGTGGGAGGTGAGAAAACTTGTGTTTCATGGTCGAGCGGCTACTCATAAGCCACACATCACGCCGTTAAGTGCCAAACGACGCCTCGCTGGGTGTAAGGAGCGTAAGCATTGGACGATTGAACAGTGTAAACACGTTGTGTGGAGTGACGAATCACAGTACACAATGTGGCAATCCGATGGCAGGGTGTGGGTATGGCGAAAGCCCCGTGAATGTCATCTGCCAGCGTGCATAGTGCCAACAGTAAAATTCGGAGGCGGTGGTGTTAAGGTGTAGTCCTGTTTTTTGTGGAGGGGGCTGGCACCCCTTGTTGTTTTCCGTGGCACTATCACAGCACAGGCCTATAGTGCTTCCCACTGTTGAAGGGCAATTCGGGGATGGTGACTGCATCTTTCAACACGATCGAGCACCTGTTCATAATGCACGGCCTGTGGCATAGTGATTACATGACATAACATTCCTGTAATGGACTGGCCTGCACAGAGTCCTGACATGAATCCTACAGAACACTTTTGGGATGTTTTGGAACGCCGACCTCGTGCCAGGCCTCACCGACCGACGTCAATACCTCTCCTCAGTGCAGTACTCCGTAAGGAATGGGCTGCCAGCCTCTGTGGCCGAGCGGTTCTAGGCGCTTCAGTCTGGAACAGTGCTGCTGCTACAGTCGCAGGTTCGATCGAATCCTGCCTCGGGCATGGATGTGTGTGATTTCCTTAGGTTAGTTAGGTTTAAGTAGTTTCTAAGTCTAGGGGACTGATGACCTCTGATGTTAAGTCCCATAGTGCTTAGAGCCATTTGAACCATTTTGGAATGGGCTGCCATTTCCCAAGAAACCTTCCAGAACTTGATTGAACGTATGCCTGTGAGAGTGGAAGCTGTCGTCAAGGCTAAGGGTGGGCCAACATCATACTGAATTCCAGCATTGGCGACGGACGGCGCCACGAACTTTTAAGTCATTTTCAGCCAGGTGTTCGATTACTTTTGATCACATAGTGTATCAACGGAGAGGAAAAGATATGTGATTTCAGAACGTCGAGCGATTCCAAAGGAAGCCTACACCACCATCTTTATTAAGAATGAAATTTTCACTCTGCATCGGAGTATGCGCTGATATGAAACTTCCTGACAGATAAAATTGTGTTCCGGATCGAAGCAAAGGTACCGAGTTCGAGTCTCGTTCCATCTCACAGTTAATCTGCCAGGAAGTTTCTGTATTTCTAATTCACGCTATTGGATCGATTGTTTCATAATGCTCAGTCAACCCACCCCCCTCCCCACCCTCCAACCCTCTCTCTCTCTTCCACTTCTCTCTTTCCTCTCCTACTCTTTTGTAACAGTTTTGTGAGCCATAGCGACAGCTACGAGGACAGTAGGAATAATGTAGTGGTAACCCAGTGGCTCCCGTTTCAAAAATGCAAGCGCAAATGAGATCGTTCCTGGAGACGATCCGCTGACGTTGGCGAAGTCACGCAACGGTCTAACATTAAGACGTAAGTTCATAAACTGCAGTTATATCGGCCGACAACGGATTAGGCACGAAAGAATAGAATGTTACGCAACCGACGGACGGACACAGTGAAGTAGTAATTTCAGAAGTTATGCGACAAATGCGACATTCTCATTTCCGTGCTTCCTCAGGTAAAATATTTAAAACGACACATATTTCGTATGGCACACTCACCAAGGTCACCACCAGCAGAAGATTTTTTTTTTGTTTTTCTTCCGTATCTAATGCCTAGGTCTCGGTAGTGCATAAGGGTAGCGGGGAGAAGTGGTGTTCTAAAATGGTTCAAATGGCTCTGAGCACTATGGGACTTAACATCTGTGGTCATCAGTCCCCTAGAACTTAGAACTACTTAAACCTAACTAACCTAAGGACATCACACACATCCATGCCCGAGGCAGGATTCGAACCTGCGACCGTAGCAGTCGCGCGGTTCCGGACTGAGCGCCTAGAACCGCTAGACCACCGCGGCCGGCGAGGGTGTTCTCCAACGGTTTTAAATGTCACATGTTTTATACGGTGTTCGGAAATTCCAGTTACAAACTTCTAGGACTTGTAAGTGGGAGTGAATACATAATATCACGAATTGGATCCCATGTCTGGAAACGTACCGTTTCCGCTCTACGACGGTTTCAGTTAAGATGTTTATATATCTCATCCAATTCTGCTTGCGGAATTGAGTTAGGCATGACGCAGTACTATTATCAGTACACAGTTCGAAAGGAAACATAACGAAACATCCATTTATCGCTTAAGCACATTTGCTTGTATTAACATTTAAAAATTATATGTTTACATTATTCCAGAACAAAAAAACCAGCACACTGTGCGTACAGAACTGTAGTGATACATAACGACAACGGGTCGATGTGGCGACCACCAACGTTGTTACAGACATTGTACCTACGAAGAATGTTCCGGTACACATCCCGTCTGATGTCTCTTCAGTTGCTAGTGCAGCGGACAGAACTCATACCAGCAGATCTCTCTCTGTCTCTATAGGAGTCTCGTAAATTAAACTTGACATCTGGTGACCGTTTGACGTAGTACACGTCATCCTGTCTACCCTACTGCGTACGAGGACAAGCAATTAGACATTTCTCTTTCCCTCAGCAGACGTGGACATGTTACACATCTGAACAGCGACCATTGTAGAACACTTTTTCGGAAATGGTTTCCTATTCAAAATATTATATTCTCGCCCCCAAGTCCTAGAAGCTTGTAACAAGAATTTCCTATCACCCTGTATAATGCGCTCTGGAACGTGTTTTGACGTTTCATCATATTTCGTTACTCATATTCAGAGAGCGTTTTCAAATTTAAAAGTTGGTCTAATAATTCTCCCCTTTATAATGCGTAAATATCTTAACGAACTTGCGCTAGTGTTTACACGCCTCTCTGAACAATTCTTGTCAGTTTTTTTTAGAAGTTCTTCTGTGAAACTGTACTACTTCACTAGTATTTCAAAAGCATTCTGATCAACTTTTTATGTCTGATGTAGTGTTAATCTCTTCTAAATTTTCCTTAATTTCATCTACCCAATTAATCTTGGCCTTCTTTAGACTGGCTGTGTTACACAGTCTTTAAATGGTTCTACTGTACATTCCACATACGCAAAATTTCCAGTATCTCTTGCCTACAGTATTAATGAACTTGTATTTTAGAAATCCGAGATGGCTTGACTCACTTATTATTCGAGAAGGTTTAGCTCAGTTGATTATCTTTACCATTTATGTTGGAACATTATATTAACACCAAGTGAGATGGTATCTTTTAGTGGGGCAATAAAAATGAAGCACCGGGCAATAAAAATGAAGCACCGTATACAATTTTCCTAACCGCAGAGTATGGCGTTCTACTTCTATGTTTGAGTTCCTTGAGCTACCGTAATGTTTCTTTGTATTCCGCAACTTACTTTCATGCGGATTCTCGCCATCATCTGGGTACAAAAAGAAGCAGTTTTCTGCACGCTGGCACCATGAGGGTATCGTATTAGTGATGAAGCTAATTAAACAAAATTAACTACTCTGAAAAAATAATTAATTTCGAACTGCTATATCGCTAATTAAACAGACATGCTCTAAAATGTAAAACAGTAATAGATGACAAAGAGGAATATGATGCAGAAACATAGCAATTCTTTTTTCTACCATACATAAAGAGCGTAACCAATCACATCGGTATGATACTGCGCGGTAAAAGTAAAGACAATTTTTTCTAGCAGTCGTATAACACAAGATGAGTTGTGATCGACGAAACACTAATTAGATTCACTGCAGACTGCAAGAGTACATGAAATTAGGTACAAGTGTAATAAAGTAGACTTAGGAGAGACAGGTCGTGTAGTCAGAGAGCGACTAAAGGAGAGCGAACGAGTGTGCACCCAAAGCGAGCAAGCATGTCAACCGTAGTTGAACATAGTGAAACATGCGGACAAAATGCAGGCTTTACTAACGAAACGCCAAATAGGCAGTCGTGTTTGCTAAATGTCCGAACAACTGCTGTCGAGGCGATGACTTTAGGCTACCGGTGGCTTAGTTGCTGGCTGTAGGTGCTAAGATGCCGCCACAGGCATATGAAAAACAAAAACGTAAACATAAACAAGACACCAACAGCAGAACACCGGTAAACGTTTCCTCCAGTCGTGGAAACGTCAACACGAGCCAAAACTAAACATTTCCGCCAAGTGACTAAGGTAGTCCTTAAATTTGTGAAAATCTGACTGTGTGCCACAATGTGTAAGCACTTCCCAGAAGAAAGCCTCAGCAAGAGACCCGGAATGTCGATCCAAAGAATCTGGAAACATTGCAAAATACCAATACAAAAAATTTTCTAAAGCGTAGATCGCACAAATATTTCTTTATTTTCAACAACCGGTGTCAACAGACTTTGCTGATATATTCAGGTCGTCAAAATTTTTATTAAAAAAAATTGTTCCTTTTGAGCTGAAACCTGAAGCCAAGTAAGTTTCCATGTCAGTGGATAAAATGTAGCAACTTATATAATGATTTGTCAGTAATAATGCATTTATAATCAAGAAACACCTTGTGTACAGTACATGGTCTTGCCCTAAATGTACTCGTAGTTCAAAATGGTTCAAATGGTTCTGAGCACTTTGAGACTTAACTTCTGAGGTCATCAGTCCCCTAGAACTTAGAACTACTTAAACCTAACTAACCTAAGGACATCACACAGATCCATGCCCCAGGCAGGATTCGAACCTGCGACCGTAGCAGTCGCGCGGTTCCGGACTACAGCGCCTAGAACCGCATGGCCACCGCGGCCGGCCCTAAATGTAGTGATCACAGATGACTGTTACGTCATAAAACTCACAATATACAATAAAATGCACAGTAGCACATCTATTTACGTTAGCTCGACATGTACCATTAACTGCCGATCCATCTTAGACAGTGTATATGGTACAATAGTATGAGATGTAAACAGATGTGCTGCAGTACATTTTATTGTATACTGCGATTTTTATGACTTAACATCATCTGTGAGCGCTAAATATACGGACATGGCCAAGTACACAAGGTAGTTTTTGACTGTAAATGTTATGTTACTGGTAAACCTTTGTATAAGTTGCTACCTTTTTTCCACTAATATGACAACTTGGCGTGAAGTTTCACCTCACAGGAAACACTTTGTTAACAAAAATTGTGAGGACCTGAAGATGACAGCAAAGTCTGTCGAAACCGGTTGTTAAAAATAAAGAAATATTTATACGATCTTTATAAAGTTTTTTACTAACAAGGAACCCGTTGAGTGCAAGGTCGCAAAGACATTGTCTGCCCTGCAACCACAATATTGGCTGCTGATGGCAACGTGGGGCGGAACTGGAGGTATCCAACGGTGAGCACAGCATGAGGCTACGGAGCATAATTGAATTGCTTCGTCGACGACTAAGTCGCTACAGCGCTAGTGATGTTGGTACACAGTGGAGCAATGGTTACGATAAACAAAGCAAACATTGCATTATATCTACAACAGTTGCCGACGTTGACATTTTGTCGGTAAAGAATCCAATGGATTTCGTAGAGTCACAGAGAAGTGGCAGATGAAATATTAGCGTTTCTGCAAGATGAGTCAGTGGAACGTGTGGTCTCATATACACTCGACTGTACGGACAATGTACAGAAGGAGTACAATCGTGACGATACATGCTTAACTAGTGAAATTGATACTGAAACTGGTATCGAACCATGTAGTCCATCATTCTCATCGGACCGGGAGCAACAAATCCAGTGTTCGTTAAGCGTAGTAAGGTACAATCTTTGTCCAAGAGGCGGGTACTAAACATAATTACGTACATGGAAGATCATTTGCAACATAATAAAAAATTATGGACAGATTTCGAATAAGTCTGCAGCAATATGAGTGTGTAGAGCATAAGAACAACTATGGATATTCAAGGAAGGACAAAGCGCATTCTTACAAAAACTGGTGTTTGCGCGTTTCAAAGAAGCTCGACACAATTTACAGGATGTGCATGATACTGATTTAGTACGTTATGCAGATCGAATTGCGCGCGACATAGAATACAGTGGTTTCAGGGGAAGCAATGGATGGTTGCGTAACTTCAAACAGTGCTTCAAAATGGAAGACATAAGATAACGAAATTTCAAACAAAACGTCAGCTTGACGATGCAGAGCAAACTACGGATTGCTCCGAAAATTTATACATGAGGTAAACAATCTTATCCCATAGTTCAGTAAGGAATTTCTTTTCAACTCCGACCAATCGGGATTTGAAGAGGAAAGGCATGTGAAAGAAACCTTGGAAATTAGATGTACCAAGAGAGTCGTGTCAAGATCAACTAACATCAATGCCTTAAGGCATTCGTATGTAATTATGTCGATTGTTAATCTGGATGATGAATTGGCTGGAAAGTTATTTATCGTGCTGCGAGAAGTTGGAGGTGCTCTCCCCCCACAGCAAGCAAGAGTGGAAAAATGGGCATAAGAGAACTACAACTATGGTATGATCGCTGCTTGTGGCCAACAGCTGGTCAAAATAACTTGCTTGATTTCCGGTCCGTGTATAAAAATCATACTCTTTTAGAACAAGATATCCCTCCCGAAAAATGTGTGACGTTCCAATTCATACCACTGGAACCGCTGGACAAATTCACCTCTGGATGTTTGTTTCTTCCTTGCTTGTAAGATATATTACCGCACTATATACAGCCACGCTTTAAAGGAGAGCCATTTTCACTATAAGCTCCACGACAGACACGTTTCCAACAGATCTCATCTTCCCGTTACACCGATACGATTCTATACGCATTCTTTAAGCAGTTCGCCTTTGACCTTGACGGTGCGAACCTTTGTGATCAGTGTGGTGCGCCGTTTTGGTGTTCATGGTGCAGGTTAATGGTTTGTTTTGAATATTTCTCGAACGTCGACGATGTCCATTTTGTGAAGTGTAGTAGTACATCCATCTCATGGGAGGTTGGGCTCTTCACCTCCCGAACACTCATTTTCTGTCGTCCTCCTGGCGCAAATGATGGATCATTAGCAGCTAATATCTTTTCCGTTATAATTTTTAACACGACACTTTTAAATGAGCCTTACTAAAAATTGAACTTGCGACGTCGGAGTCAAGGGGTTCCGTGTAAATAAAACAGATCGCTCCTTCTCTTTTCTCAACATGAAAAAATTCAATCAAAATCCCAATAATTTAATTCGTCGACTACGGTCACAAA
Organism: Schistocerca serialis cubense; assembly: GCF_023864345.2. Taxonomy (NCBI): domain Eukaryota; kingdom Metazoa; phylum Arthropoda; class Insecta; order Orthoptera; family Acrididae; genus Schistocerca; species Schistocerca serialis. Next base: position 273,787,005 of record NC_064643.1, on the reverse strand, counting down.
TGATTACGTTGTCAAATAACGTTGCTGCTGTGGGTTTCAGTACGAAGACTGGTTTAATTTAGCTCTGCACGGAGGAGGAGATTCCTGTTTAACGTCCCGTCGACAACGAGACGGAGCACAAGCTCGGATTAGAGAAGGATGGGGAAGGATATCGGCCTTGCCCTTTCTAAGGAACCATCCCGGCATTTGCCTGAAGCGATTTAGGGAAATCACGGAAAACCTAAATCAAGATGGCCGGACGCGGGATTGAACCGTCGTCCTCCCGAATGCGAGTCCAGTGTGCTAACCACTGCGCCACCTCGCTCGGTAGCTCTGCACGGTACTCTGCCCCGTGTATGTCTCCTCACCTCTTCATAACTACTGATAATCTACATCTAGTTTAACCTGCTCAGTGCAAGTAAGATTTGATCTCTTTCTACAATTTTTATCCCCGCATATTTCCCTAAATTGCCAAATTGACAACTTCTTGATACCTCAGTATCTTTTACTCAAGTTGTGCCATAAATTTCTTTTTCCCCCAATTCAATTCAATATACCCTCATCATTTATACGACCACTCATTACTTTTCAAAATCATTCAGTAGTACTACGTTTCAAAAGCTTCTGGTCTGAACTGCTTATGCTCCACGTTCCATTTCCACACAAGACTAAGCTCCAGACAAATACCTTTAAAAGATAATTCCTCACATATAAATTTTTATTAGGCTATCCATTTCCCACAGCTGCACCCACATTTCCGTAATTTTATTATGATGAGTGACGGTGAGTTAATGATCTCTTGTACGTGCAATAACATCAGCTATCCTCACATGTCTGCCACCCATTCGGGTAAGCATAGCTCGTGATGTGTATCCTTCCCACGTGCAGCATTGCTGCCGAGAGGTGTGTGCAAAAGGGGCGCGGGTAGAAGCAATCTATGCATCATGCTTTTGAAGTAGCTCTACATTATACAACAACTTTAATAATTTTTAAAATTGTAACATTTGTATTTATGTTCACTGATGTAAAGAAAGTTCTGTTCCCTGCTTCATCCTCTTAGTCGTCTTTTTTTTCCCCCTTCCTAAAGTAGTCTATGTTCTTCCTGAGGATTCAAGCTATCTCCATATCATATTTCGTCAAAATCAGTTCAGTGGTTTAGTCGTGAAAGGGGAAACAGACAAACATATTTTCACATTTATAATATTAGTACTGAACTGTGGATGTTAAATTCCTCTTTTTCAGAAATGCTTTTCATGCTATAGTCAGTCTTCATTTACATTCTCTCTACTTTGCCCATTATCAGTTATTCTGCTGCCCTAATAGCTAATCTCATCTACTATTTTTAGTGTCATTTCCTAATCTAATACCTCCAGAATCGCCTGACCTCATTCGACTATATCGCGTTACCCCAGTTTTACTTAGCTCTTTCCAAGACACTATCCGTTCCATTCAAAGAAATTGCTATATCATTAGCAAACTTAAATGTTTTTGTTTTTCCGCCTCACCTTTAATTCCCTTTCCAAATTTCTCCTTGGTTTCCTTTACTTCTTGATTGTTGTTGTTGTGGTCTTCAGTCCTGAGGCTGGTTTGATGCACCTCTCCATGCTACTCTATCCTGTGCAAGCTTCTTCATCTCCCAGTACTTAGTGCAACCTACATCCTTCAGAATTTGCTTAGTGTATTTATCTCTTGGTCTCCCTCTACGATTTTTACCCTCCACGCTGCCCTCCAATGTTAAATTTGATTAAGCAAATAGATTAAATAACATCAATAAAACATTAAATAACATCTTTTCCTTAGACTGTAGTAACTGCTGCCTGGTTTCTGTACATGTTGTAGACAACCTTCACTTCCCTGTATTTTTATCGCTATCCAAGATTATATTGCAGCTTTTTCTAAATCCACAAAAACATAGGTTTAATTCTCTTCTTTTTGTCTCCTACGACAACGGTACGTTTTTCGTTTACCTTTTAGTTTTTACTAAGCCTATTGTCAGCAGAAAATTACCGTCTTCTGAGTTGAAAACGTATTGGTCACTTCTCTTTTATGTAATATTTCTATTTGATATCCAATATTTCATCATTTATCTTCTTGAATCTATTTCCATATCTGTAATCACACTATATGCACTATTAGATTAAGAACCCTTTATCACATTGGTAACTGTTAGAGTAACGTTGACGCTGAAGTCGCCAGACACAATTCTGAATATTTATAGATATTTCAGCTAATACTGTAAATCCCTGTGATATCCAATAACAAAAGGAATGTTACCTGGTGATGATTTGTGTAGTCATACAATAGCATTCCCTACATTGATAATTCGAGCATTCTGTACTGAAAGTATTTTCCAGTAAATTCCCACCAGGAAGTTTTAATACATTGAACTCGGCTCCCTTCCATGACATGCTCCACTAAAGACATTTTTGCTGTAAGATTTATTTCAGAAATCGCAGAGAGCGTGTTTGCACAGTTTTGAAGCAAAACTTATTTACGCAGCAGTGGAACATTCTTAAATTGAGAATATTTTTGAACTTCTAGCTCCAACACATTGCTACTAAAACCTAGGAGATTTTTTATATAAAAAATGAGGCATCTATAGATTACAACATCTGTGTGGTGCTTATATTAGTGTTTCCTTTATGATGTACGATCACACAAAATCGTTCACAAGCTAGAGTCTTACGTATTCACGCGTCACAGGTTTTTGTAGCTTCCACTTTTTTGTTACAGCTCATAATCGTTTCACCACGTACGAGAAACGTTCTTCTGTAAACTTACAAATGGAAATGCTCGATAAGGATGTTAAAAAGAATTGTTCTATCTTAATCAGTGTACTGCCTCGATTTAAAATCAGTGCGCCGTCTTCTCATTATACGTGGGACGCCATTGCCTGTACCCAAAGATAGTAGGCAATGCATTGCCCTATCTGTTCGCGAGGGCACTGAGAACACTCCTCGAATGCTAACCAATTTTCTGTAACCGCAAAGACTGGCAGCGTAAGCCTCGTTTACGCCGGATCGAATGGAAGCGAACACAAGCGAACCAGCATTCGCAGAGAAATCACGAATTATGACTACCATTCGATTGTACCCATGAGCAAGCGTTTACACTGGATGGAACGGTAGAGAAGACACGAAAGAACGAGTGTAGTGTGGCAACCCTAAGCATCACTGTGTTATTTTTTGAGATAATTATAAATGATACTCATGTTTTACTCGATACAATAGTTATAGCCACGATTCAAAACTATTATTCAGATGGTATTATTTCACATGGTGGACAAGCAGACTCGACGAAACAAGCAAAATGGCGCAAAAAGAGAAAAATGCAATTGCTTGAATTTTTATTCTACAGTGAAACATCTGGAAGTAGTGTAATTATCGCTGAGCCGCAACTCCATAATTCCAAAAAAGTGCGCTGTTAATCCTTTTCGGTAGCTTCTCTTTCCATCTCAGAGGGAATTTTAAAAGCAGGAAATCAGTTACCGACGAGTAACATAATCTGCAGAAAGACTAGCACTTTACATTCGGGATGTTAGCAACTGCAGACGTATTGCTATAGCTACTATATCGCAGAAAGCCGCTGGTGTCTGCAGTTACATACGAAATGCTCAAGTATTTTATTAAGGTACGTATAAGGAAAATAATGGTTTTCAAGTACGATTAATCTAATGTAAAATATATATACCATGTCTTTAGTGGAAATGCCATAGCGTAATAGCGGGATAAACGGCTTTTATTGAATAGGTTATTGCAGCAAAAGCTCCTGAAATAACAGCTACACGTCTACGACGTCATTACAATTATTTTCAACGTATGCAATGAGAATCGTCAAGGCTTTTGTATATTATTGATCTTACATTAATCAACGTAGTAGATATATGTTTGCATTTATTTACTTTCAAGGAAATTTATTTTGCTGACCCATTTTAACAAAGGAGAACACAAAATATGTACCTATCCAATCCGTTCTCGCCTGATGGAATCAACTGAATTTATTGCCTTTCTCACGATCTCAGTTGCACCTAAGAGCATTTTCTACTGCAAATCTCTAGCATCCTACATTCACAATTCTTAATATATATATTCTCCTATTGTTGTTGTTGTAGTCTTCGGTCCTAAGACTGCTTTGGTGCAGCTTTCTATGATACTCTATCCTGTTCGAGCCACTTCATCTCCGAATAATTACTGCAACCTACATATTTCTGAATCTGCTTACTGTCTTCATCTCTCGGTATCCCTCTACGATTTTTACCCCCGCCCGTGCGCACACACACACTATACTCTCCAATCCTAAACTGGTGATCTCTTGATGTCAAAAATGTGTCCTATCAACCGATCCCTTCTTTTGGTCAAGTTGTGCCAGAAATCTCATGTCTCCCCAGTTCTATTCAGTACTTCCTCATAGTTACGTGATCGACCCATCTAATCTTTAGCGTTCTTCTGCAGCACCACATTTCTAAAGATTCTATTCGCTTCTAAATCTAACTTGTTTATCGTCCATGGTTCACTTCCAAACATGGCTACACTCCATAAAAGTACTTTCAGAAAAGACTTCCTGACATTTAAATCTATACTCGATGTTAACGAACTTATCTTCTTCAGAAATACTTTTTTTGCCACTGCCAATCTACATTTTATATCCTCTCTACTTCGGACATCTTAAGTTATTTGCAGCACAAATGGTTAAACTCATGTACTACTTTATTTGTCTCGTTTCACAATCTCGTTTCCTTAGGATCAGCTGATTTAATTCGACTACATTCCATTATCCTTTTTTTTTGTTTTTATTGATGTTTGTCTTATATCCTCTTTTCAGAACACTATCCATTCCGTTCAACCGCTATTCCAGGTCCTCTGCTGTCTCTGACAATTACAATGTCGTTGGCAAACGTCAACGTCTTTATTTCTTTTCCCTAAATTTTAATTCCTACTCCAAATTTTTCTTTGGTTTTTTTTACTGCTTGTTAAATGTACAGACTGAATAACATCGGGGATAGGCTACAACCCTGTCTCACCCCATTCTTAACCAGTACGTCCCCTTTCATGCCCCTCGACACTTATTGCTGCCGTATGGTTTCTGTACAAGCTTTAAATAGCATTTCACCCCATGTATTTTATTCCTGCTACTTTCAGAATTTCAAGCAGAGTATTCCAGTCAACATTGTCAAAATCTTTCTCTAAGTGTACAAATGCTATAAACGTAGGTTTAACCTATATTATAAAAGAAGTCTTAGGGTCAGTATTGCCTCGCGTGTTCCAACCTTTCTCCGGAGTGCAAGCTGATCTTCCTCGAGGACTGCTTCTACCAATTTTTCCATTCTTCTATAAAGAATTCGTGTTGGTATTTTGCAGCCAAGACTTATTAAACGGCTAGTTCGTTAATTTTCACACCTATCAGCAACTGCTTTCCTTGGAATTAGAATACCACATTCTTCTTCAAGTCTGAGGGTATTTCGCCTGTCTCATACATCTTGCGCACCAGATGGAAGAGTTGTGTCATGGCTGGCTCTCCCAAGGCTATCAGTAGTTCTGACGGAAGGTCGTCTACTCCCGGGGCCTTGTTTCGACTTAGATCTTTCAGAGCTTTGTCCCATTCTTCTTGCAGTATAATATCTCTCACATCTTCATCTACGTCCTCTTCCATTTCCATAATATTGCCCTCAAGCACATCGCCCTTGTGTAGACCCTCTATACACTCCTTCCACCTTTCTGCCTTCCTTTCTTTGCTTAGAACAGGTTTTCCACCTGAGCTCTTGATATTCATACGGTGGTTCTCTTTAATTTTCCTGATGGCACTATCTACGAGTATCTTTCCCCTAGTAATATATGCCTCTGCATCCTTACATTTATCCTCTAGCCATATCTGCTTAGGCTTTTTCCACTTCCAGTCTATCTCATTTTTGAGACATTTGTACTCTTTTTCGCTTGATTCATTTACTGAACTTTTATATTTTCTCCTTTCATCAATTAAATTCAATATCTCTTCTGTTACCCAATGATTTCTAATAGGCCTTTTTACCTATTTGATCCTCTACTGCCTTCCCTATTTCATCTATTCAAGCTACCCACTTGTATTTTACTGTATTCCTATCCCCTGTTCTAGTCAACCGATGCCTGATGTTCCCTCTGAAACTCTCAACAACCTCTGCTTCTTTCAGTTTATCCCGGTTCCATCTCCTTTAGTTCCCAACTTTTTCCAGTTTATTGTTATAATCTACAGTTCATAACCTAACCTATAAATCGTGGTTGGAGTCCACATCTGCCCCTGTGAATGACTCACAATTTAAAATCTGATTCCTAGATCTCTGTCTAACCGTTATACAATCAGTCTGAAACCTTCTGGCGTCTCCAGGTCTCTTCCACGTATAAGACCTTCTTTTACGGTTCTTAAACCAAGTGTTAGCGACGATTAAACTATGCTCTGTGCACAACTCTACCAGGCGGCTTCCTTTTTCATTCCTGTCCCCCAGTTCACATTCACCTATTATTTTTCCTTCCCTTCCTTTTCCTGCAACTGAATTCCGGTCCCCAATCCCAATTAAACTTTCGTCTCCTTTCACTATCTGAATAATTTCTTTTACTTCATCATACATTTCTTCAAGCTCTTCATCGTCTGCGGAGCTAGTTGACACGTAAACTTCTATTACTGTGGTGGACATGGGCTTCGCGTCTGTCTTGGCTACGATAATGCGTTCACTATGCTGTCCATAGTAGCTTGCCCGCATTCATATTTTCTTATTCGTTATTAAATACACTCCTGCGTTACCCCTATTTAACTTTGCATTTATAACCTGTATTGACGTAGCCAGAAGTCCTGGTCCTCCTGCCACCGGAGTTAACGTACCCCCACTGTATCTAACTTCAACCCTTCCATTTCACTTTTTAAATTTTCTAGGCTACCTGCCCGATTAAGGGATTTAACCTTCCACACTCCGATCCGCTGAATGCTTTTCCTGATGACGACATCTTCCCGATTAGTCCCCGCGCGGAGATCCGAATGGAGGCTATTTTACCTCCGGAATATTTTACCTAAGAGGACGCCATCATCATTTAACCATACAGTAAAGCCGTATGTCCTCGGGAAAAATTGCGGCTCTAGTTTCTCCTTGCTTTCAGCCGTTCACAGTACAGACATAGCAGGGCCGTTTTGGTTGATGTCACAAGGCAAGGTCAGTCAATCATCAAGACTGTTGCCCTGCAACTACTGCAAAGGCTGCTGCCCCTCTTCGGGAACCACATGTTTGTCTGGCCTCTGAAAAGGTTGTATCTACGGTACGGCTATCTGTATCGCTGAGGCACGCAAGCCACCCCATCGATGGCAAGGTCCATGATTCATGAGGGGTATATTCTCCTATCAGCAACATTACATTCTATTCCAATTATTTCTTCACGCGAGCAACTTATATCAATAGAAAACGTTGTTCCTACGCAATAAAGCAGATTAACGATATCTGTGAGCTGCAATCGGAAAACACGCAAAACTCTTTTCATGGTTCGCTGAAACACGAGCGAGCATCTTCGAATGCGAGTCGAACACAACGGAATGGTGTTTGCTCGCGCTCACTTACCGTTTACACCATAGAGAATTCTTCACTGATGTACTTTGCTTCAACTACATGACCTTCAGTAAGGAAGTAGTGGACACCACTACGTCAGGGAGCCGCCGCAATAGCGTCCTAAGACGCCTTCGCAGCGCGTGCAACGGGCGGCAATGCAGCACAGTTTCCGCTAGTCACCAGGCCATTCACCTGCGATATCGATCGCCGGCTTTCGGAAGCGGGTTAGTAGTGCATTTCCCTTGCGGCGAAAGTTCGAAGAAATGCTGCATCCTCACGTTCTGGTAGAAAGAAGCTACAGCCAGAAAGAGACCGTAATTAAGCAGGGTGTACTGATGACGCCAATGATAGATTTAATTACGGTATTTTATTTCTTATATTTGTGTCTTGCGAAACGTAGTATAAAGCCTTCCGGAATCAATCGATTTTGTGCCTCTAAGAAAACCTGGATCGACCGAAGTGCATCTTTTCCATTAGCATAAACAATTCACGTGAATATAATCACATTTCACAGACGTCAATATTTTTGTAACTGCAGCCCATCAGTCTTTCAAGACAGATTTTCATTATAACACTTATTGTTATGATCACTTTTCTATTGACAGGCTATATCTCAAGCCACCCTCCATCACACTGAAATAAATCATACGAAATACCTAAAAGACTACACTTTAAAGGCAGTCCTGCATAATACATGCGCAAGATTTAATAATATGACAATAAATTCTTGTAAATGAAAGTATACCGTACATTTTTATGCTGATACACAGTACAAGGCGCTGTCCTAAAGTTTCAGTTATCACCTCGATGAAACAAAATTACGTATTTACTCTTTTGTTTGGTAGGCTTATGTCTGCACTGTTGGTACATACAGAAATTCTGCTCCACGGTGCTGTAGTACGTCACTACAGGAGCGAATAAGAAACGGCGTTTTTTTTTCCTTCCTTCTGACTGGTTTTCTGTGGCCCTCCACGAATTCCTCTCCTGTAGCAATCTCTTCATCTCAGAGCAGCACTGCAACCTACGTCCTCAATCAGTTATTTGCTGCATGGATCCCAATCTCTGTCTTCCTCTACAGTTTTTACCTACTATAGCAGGCCTGGCCAGACAGTGCCCTGCGAGCGCGTGCGCTCCGAGCATAGCGGCGAGTGGAGCTGAGGGCTGAGGAGGAACAGGAAAAGGCTCCAGTCGTATGCCGCAAGTGTGTGGCAGTCGACTTGTCACAGTCTGATAACAATACCGATTGTGTTACATTATGTTTAGGTCTTGCATGAGGAATACTATGGCGCCTAAGCACTTGTTCAAAAAAAGAAAAGTGCAGAAGCCACGTCATTCAATGCCGAATGCGAATGGCTTTACTTTTCTTATACCTTGGAGGCCGTGCAAAGCGCTTCATAGACGATCACACTATTGTTAGATGGAAATAACAGTCATTGGAACGTCATTGAAACACCAGCCACAAAGACGATATGATGCAATTGTCTTCTGACGAGCGACAGTGAATGCTGGCTGAACTAAAGATGGGTATTAGGGGAAAAAAATAGTTAAGGGCAAGAAAAGAAGAGACAAAATCTTTTATGGTCGACATAACCAATTACTTCAATTCAGTAAGTGTCTTAATGCAAGGGGAGAGTCATTTGGTAACAGATATTGCGGAAAAATCTGATATTATCCTCAACTGCATGGACAAATCACTAACGTTATTTCAACATTTGCTTGAACATATGTGTGCGAACGTTTTTTTTTTTCTGTTTGAAATTGAGAAAGTCCTGCCAACGTTAAGTTTAACAAATTTTAATCTCCGTAACACCATATGTTTTTGTCATGAACGGTAGTTGCGGATATGCTATATAATCTAAAATCGAATTTGTTAAATTTATGAACATCACAACTTAATGTCAAATGCCTGTATGTAGAGCTTCTTGTAGTTCTGCTCGCAGAGCGAGGTGGCGCAGTGGTTAGCACACTGGACTCGCATTCGGGAGGACGACGGTTCAATCCCGTCTCCGGCCATCCTGATTTAGGTTTTCCGTGATTTCCCTAAATCGTTTCAGGCAAATGCCGGGATGGTTCCTTTGAAAGGGCACAGCCGATTTCCTTCCCAATCCTTCCCCAATCCGAGCTTGCGCTCCGTCTCTAATGACCTCGTTGTCGACGGGACGTTAAACACTAACCACCTCCACCAGTTCTGCTCACTGTATCAGCACTGTCTAATGTACTTATTGAAGTAAAGCTGGCCGCTGTAGCCGAGCGATTCTAGGCGCTTCAGTCCGGAACCGCGCTGTTGCTGCGGTCGCAGGTTCGAATCCTGCCTCGGGCATGGATGTGTGTGATGTCCTTAGGTTAGTTAGATGTAACTAGTTTTAAGTCTAGCGGACTGATCACCTCAGATGTTAAGTCCCATAGTGCTTAGAGCCATTTGAACCATTTTTGAAGTAAACAGTCAATTTGTAGCTTTGGCAGAAAAATAAAAAATTGGAAATAAACATTAGTGGTAATATCATCATTATAAAAGTACGCTGCAATATTCAATTTTTAGTAGTCACACTGTGTTGCAAACACGTCTTACTACGTTCCCCGCGTGTTTAGCCTTCGGAATAGAGCCGTCCACGTCGCACATCTCTTCGGAATAGCGTAGTAGTGGGGGAAGCCAGAATGCCGAGCAGATTCGGCTTGGCTCAAAGAGTACTCCCCGAGAGCCAGGCTGGCTCCATAGCGAAGTATCGTGCGGTAATTCTTTTACTGCCCTTCACGGAGAACAACGCTACAACAATGGTGCACCTTAATATGACACATGCTTATATGGTGAAGACGCCTATAAAGAAGCCAAAAAGGCTGAATGCCAAAGAACGAAGGGACTCGCAAGAGAAGTGGAGACTCTAGTACGTGAACATCCACATATCACAATCGAGGCCATAGGGAAGAAAGTGAAAATCAGTCGCGGATCAGTTATCAACATGTTACACGTCACTTTGTACATGACAAATGTCGCTGTCTGCTGAGCCCCGCGAGAGCTCAAACGTATTCGATAAGACCGCCGAACTATGACCCCGAGATAAAGGAGAAAAGCTACCAGTGAATTGGACATCACCGAAGAAGGCGAAGATCCAAAGATCGTCAGACTAGGTGATGCTCAGTGCTATTTGGGACTTCCATCATATGACGCTGACAAATTATCATCGTAAGGAGGCAAAACTGACGAGATTATGGGATACAGTCAAGACGAAACATCGCGGGAAGCTCTCCAGAGGCGTATTTCCTCTCTTCTACAGACCTCCATGCCATAGGCCCCTATTAGCCTAGATGGCGCTACTCATGACGTCACTAGTGGCGCCTCTAGCTGCCGGAGGGTTCGCTGCACTGTGTCTAATGGACTGTGGCGGGAGCCAGCGGCAACTATTGGATCCACTGACACACTAGCTACCGGCCCCGGCAACAGCTTTGTCCACTTGGAGCTGCAAAGACCGTCATGGGACACTGCCGTGTACGGAGCCTATTAGACGTCGGCCACTGGTGGCGCCCCTCTTTGCCCAGTGGGTCTGCACGCGCATACGGCACGTGACTCAAGCACTTGCTCTCAGCCCCACAGTCCTTCAATAACTTGTTGCTACTATACTGTGAACATCGTGTTTGTTGCAGTGTGTTACAACATTGTTAATTTTTTAACAAGTACATAAATATGAAAACACTAACTGAGGTTGACTGAGAAGCAAGAGAAATGAATAAACCTTTCCGAAGTAGAATAAACACAAAAGACCTCATTTCTTAGACTGAAAGGAAACTGCAATCTGGGATGTCACGACAAAAGCGTATCCAGAATTCGAGCAGAAACTTGTCAGTGAAGAGAATGTTTTAGGTGAGTTGTATACTAATTTCAATACCTCAACGTAGGTGTCACTTCGATACCAGGTTTGATATTACACTACTGGCCATTAAAATTGCTACACCAAGAAGAAATGCAGATGATAAAGGGTATTCATTGGACAAATATATTATACTAGAACTGACATGTGATTACATTTTCACGCAATTTGGGTGCATAGATCCTGAGAAATCAGTACACAGAACAACCACCTACGGCCGTAATAACGGCCTTGATACACCTGGGCATTGAGTCAAACAGAGCTTGGATGCCCTGTACAGGTACAGCTGCCCATGCAGCTTCAACACGATACCACAGTTCATCAAGAGTAGTGACGGCGTATTGTGACGAGCCAGTTGCTCGGCCACCATTGACCAGACGTTTTCAATTGGTGAGATATCTGGAGAATGTGCTGGCCAGGGCAGCAGTCGAACATTTTCTGAATCCAGAAAGGCCCGTACAGGACCTGCAAGATGCGGTCGTGCCTTATCCTGCAGAAATGTAGGGTTTCGCAGGGATCGAATGAAGGGTGGAGCCACGGTTCGTAACACATCTGGAATGTAACGTCCACTGTTCAGAGTGCCGTCAATGCGAAGAAGAGGTGACAGAGACGTGTAACCAATGGCACCCCATACCATCACGCCGGGTGAAACCCCAGTATGGCGATGACGAATACACGCTTCCAAAGTTCGTCCACCTCGATGTCGCCAAACACGGATGCGACCATCATGATGCTGTAAACAGAACCTGGTTCATCCGAAAAAATGACGTTTTGCCATTCGTGCACTCAGGTTCGTCGTTCAGTACGCCATCGCAGGCGCTCTTATCTGTGATGCAGCGTCAAGGGTAACCGCAGCCATGGTCTCCGAGCTGATAGTCTATGCAGCTGCAAAACGTCGTCGAACTGTTCGTGCAGATGGTTGTTGTCTTGCAAACGTCCCCATCTGTTGACTCAGGAATCGAGACGTGGCTGCACGATCCGTTACAGCCATGCGGATAAGATGCCTGTCCTCTCAGGTCATTGGATCTCGACCAACGTGAGCAGCAATGTCGCGATACGATAAACCGCAATCACGATAGGCTACAATCCGACCTTTATCAAAGTCGGAAACGTGATGGTACGCATTTCTCCTCCTTACACGAGGCATCACAACAACGTTTCACCAGGCAACGCCGGTCAACTGCTGTTTGCGTATGAGAAATCGGTTGGAAACTTTCCTCATGTCAGCACGTTTTAGGTGTCGCCACCGGCGTCAGCCTTGTGTGAATACTCTGAAAAGCTAATCATTTGCACATCATAGCATCTTCTTCCTGTCGGTTAAATTTCGCGTCTGTAGCACGTCATCTTCGTGGTGAAGCAATTTTAATGGCCAGTAGTGTATGTTCATTGCTATCAAGTGAGTCTTGAATACAAGTATACAACGCGAGTAACAGTGCACAAGCCAGATTGATCACAAGCATTATTATTTATGAATGTGTAAGCGCAAACATGGAGTAAACAATCGACTCTGTATGGCTCTTGCCTTCGAATTATAGTGAACATCTAGCACCCGTTTCTTATTAACATTTTCCGCGACTACAAACACCAAGCTTGGTGAAACACCAGGTATCTATCTCTTCGATACATATGGCCAAGCAACTCATAAAACGACAGTTTTGACACTCAAAGATAACTGAAAAGTTAATTGTCGTCCACACTTAGCTCCTCAGTGAGAGTGTAAACAATACGCGGGTCATCTGAATAATATAAGGGTTGCCCAGAAAGTAACGCACCGCATTTCTTTTTCTCAACCGAAAACAATGCTACGAATGCGAAATGTTCCATATGTATTATTTGAAGTCTCCTGAGTCAGCACGCCAAGTTTCTGTCGCTTCTGACAGATAACGTAGATACAGGACAGTTTCAAAATGGCGTCTGTAGGTGACGTACGTTACAAGCAACGTGCCGTCATTGAATTTGTCACTGCAGAGAAAGAAACTGTAGGGTATATTTACAAACGCTTGTGCAAAGTCTATGGAGCATTTGCTGTCGACAGAAGTATAGTTAGTCGCTGAGCACGGAGGGTGTGACCATCAGAAGGTTGTTCGGTGGAGCTCCACGATTTGCAGCGGTCCGGGAGGACATCCACGGCTGTCACACCTGCAAGCCGTGTCCTAGGCCCCTCGGACTTCCATTTGTCTGGGCCATTAAAGGATGCCATTCTTGAAAGACATTTTGAGGACGATGAGTAGGTGATTCGCACAGTGAAGCACTGGTCCCGCCACCAAGGCAAGGACTAGTATCGACAGGGAACACGCTCTTGTTTCGCGCTGGAGGAAGGCCGTAGAGTGGAATGGATATCACGTGGAAAAATAGGGTGTGTAGATAAAACACCATTATTTCGTGTGTGCACTTCTCATTATGTTCAATAAAGAATTGTTGAAGAAAAAATATGCAGTGCATTACTTTTCTTTGCGACCCTAGTACATTGCATGATTTCTATTTTCTACCCCTGCCCGTAACTTCTAGCATTTCTTATTCATTTCATTCCTAAGTGACTTGTATATCTGTATTCCTGAATTTCCCTGAACATTTTTGTACTTCCTTCGATCAGCGGAATCTGTCACGCATGGTTTCTTCGTAGTCACCTTCCTTGTACCTATGTTTTTCTTTCAAACTTCTGTGGTTGCCGTTTCTAGAGATGTCTGTTTGTCTTCTACTGAACTGCCTACTGAGCTGCTCATTATCGCAGTACCTATAGCCTCAGAGCACTTCAAGCGAACCTCTTCGTTCCTTAGTACTCCCGTACGAATTTTGTGCACTGATTCTTTCTGACTAGCTTCTTAAACTTCAGTCTGCCCTTCAGCATTACTTGATCTGAGTCTATATATTCTCCTGGGTAGGCCTAACACTCCAATATCTGATTTCGGAATCCCTCCCACACCACGATGTAATCTGACTGGAATCTTCCCATATATCCCGGTCTTTTCCATTAGTATCGCCTCCTCTTGTGACTCTTGAACAGGGTATTTTCTGTTGCTAGCTGAAATTTATTGCAGAATTCAATTAGTCTTTCTCCTCTCTCATTCCTACTACCAAGACCATATTCTCCCGTAAATCTTTCTTCTACTCCTACCCCTACAACCGCATTCCAGCCCCCTTGACTCAGATTTTCATCTTCCTTTATGTTCTGAATTACCCATTCAGTATCCTAATATACTTTCTCGATCTCTTAATCTTCTGCTTGCGACGTTGGCAGGTACAGCATCGAAATATTGTTGTCGGTGTGGGTATGTATTGAGTCAAGGCTAACAAGTGGATCTCGTCTTTCATCGGTGTGGCAGTGAACTGGCTGGTCATCTCTTGAGGGCGAGTATCTCCCACATGCGTCTGGAGAAACCGCTGTGCCCTGAGGCAGTACTGCGAAGTACGTGGGTGTGACATTAGACGAGCCATTCACCCGGCGCCACCAGGTAGATGACATCCTGAGCGAGCTAGCCTAACAGGGATAACGCGCCTGTTGTACCCTGTGTTGAAGACGACATTATCGCTGCCCCTTGAGCCAAGATACACCCTATACGAAACACCCACGTAGCCTATGTTTGATTAACGCTGCAGTCATATGAGAATACACACAGACACAAATACGAGGGTTATCCAGAAAATAAAAGACATCATGAAATAAAAAATTAACAATATGGAAAAAACAAATTTTATTATATACAGTTTAAAGGTACTCTCTCAAGGCTGGTAACGCAACTAACTCTAATGATCGGTCGCTTAGTTTCAAAACCCTTTTCGTTTACCAAATTCTTCGAGGTAGTTGTATGTAGTTTTGCTGATGCGGAATCAACTGGTCTGGTTCCTGTTTCAATTCTAAATGTCACACTATCCTGACGAAGTCTTATGAAAGCTGTAACATTGATGCATGCAGGGACAGATGCCCCAATGGCGGACACGTTTGCCTTTGTTCACTCTTCTAAGGAACATATGACAGAATTACAATAAAACTGTTTCATATTGAAAATATACGGTATTAGTACCAAGTAAATCACAAAAATAAATAAATAATAATTCGTTATTAATATCATTCATTATGTTTTAAAAACGTGTTTAATCCTAGAAATCAAAGGAGGGAGGAGGAGGGGAACATTACATTGCTACTAAACCATCATAAAGTTTGCTCCTCCACGTTTTATTCAAAGGAAGTCGTAATTTATAGGTTATGCATTAGTTAATTACCATTATCAGATCTACAATGATATGTTACATACCAAACTGAGTATAAAATTCCCTGTTTTATACCCTACTGCAAGAGTAAATTTTACAAGGGTTTAGTAATATAGGGTTACAATAGTACGCTTCAACTAACTATCCTAATAGCGGACACGCTGTATGAGGAACAATTCACTGCATATATGAAAGAAAATAAAACTAAATGGAATAGCAGTATCGGTGCTGGTATGGACCTTCAAAATAACAATTTATTGCTCTCTATTTAAAAGTCGTTTTCCTTGAACGCTCGTAGGCTGACGAGGCAATTTCAAATATCCCGCTAAATCATACACTAATTTTAAGAATTCTGTTTTGTTTAGGAGAAAAAACAGTTGTCTGAATATTTAAGATTTTTATTAGTTCACCTTCCAACTGATCAGTGAAAGTGTTTTTATATCTGTCCGAAGAAGGTATCATGGTTGTACTTTCCCCTTTTAAGGCAGCGACACGTCTTCCTAATGAGCTCTCAGGCATAGAAAAGGACGCAATTGCTTTCCTTACGCTAAATTTTCCTCGTAATATCCCATCGACAGCTTTGTTCATTGTCTCCTCATCCCATTTTGATTTCTTTGATACTGCCATTCTGACAATAATTCCTGAAAAATGAAAGAGAGCTTCAGGTAATTTGTCTGTAGAACTGATTCTTTGTCCGGGTTTAGGCAAGAGTGTCCCAGACTCGGGCTCACAGCAGGTTTTAGAAGACTTACTTCTATCTAAATACAGATAAGTATCGTTAACGAAAGAACAGTATCTTATTCTTAATTCATGCACATTGGAATCAATATTATAATAGCTTCGTTAAATTTAACAGTATAGGTCCCAAATTTGCTATGAAATTACCTGCGTAGCACTAGTAACAATGCATCTTCACTTCCGATTTTTCCCCACCGACAAGGACGAAAGGAAAGTGGCGTGAGAAACAACGTGAGAATCATCACGCAAGCATGTTCCTCTACAACTGCGGCACTGTCAGCTTGTGCCTTCTGTCTTGAAAATGGGTAAACTAGACAGTCCGGCGATACGGCGAGCGCTCCTGCACTTCGGTATAGGGAGACAGATTGAATCATTGCCTTTTTTTTCAGGGGCCATTAGTTTCAAAAAGTCTGTTCAGATTCAAATACGTCCTCAAAATCTGTGAATCCAAATCGAAGTGGTAGTTCACAGTCATAACAGCCTTCTTTAGTTGCGTTCATAATTTGTAAATAGTCTCTTCGACAGCCGGATCGTTTCTCTGGATGATTAAAATCGATTGTTTTGTATTCTCCGTTGGCTACAAATTTAGTCAGTATCTTATACGTTGAGGAAAGGATGCTGATAATTCTGTAGGTTTTTAAGTTTTGCTGCCTCCTTTCTTGTGGAGTATAGTTACAGTATTGTTCTTGTTTTATGGAATTTTCTTCTTTTGACGATATTCTTTAGAAATAATTTAAGTTCCATATGTATTACTGTACCTCTAACTTTAAACGATTGTACTAAACACCACATCTCAGGAGGCATTTGAGGCGCGCAGTCCGGAACCGCGCGACTGCTACGGTCGCAGGTTCGAATCCTGCCTCGGGCGTGGATGTGTGTGATGTCCTTAGGTTAGTTAGGTTTAGGTAGTTCTAAGTTCTAGGGGACTGATGACCACAAATGTTAAGTCCCAAAGTGCTCAGAACCATTTGAACCATTTTTGAACAAGGAGGCATTTGCTTTCTCCATACCTCGAATGGATCTGTACACTTCGTTCTGCAAGTCATTACTTCCTTTATTAATTGTTTGTATTTCTGATGGCCGTGCGGTTAAAAGCGCTGCAGTCTGGAACCGCAAGACCGCTACGGTCGCAGGTTCGAATCCTGCCTCGGGCATGGATGTTTGTGATGTCCTTAGGTTAGTTAGGTTTAACTAGTTCTAAGTTCTAGGGGACTAATGACCTCAGCAGTTGAGTCCCATAGTGCTCAGAGCCATTTGAACCATTTGTATTTCTGATTCAAATATTCTACTACATAAAAGCTGAAGGAAGCTATGGCTGGCTCTGAGCACTATGGGACTCAACTGCTGAGGTCATAAGTCCCGTAGAACTTAGAACTACTTAAACCTAACTAACCTAAGGACAACACACACATCCATGCCCGAGGCAGGATTCGAACCTGCGACCTTAGCGGTCGCGCGGTTCCAGACTGTAGCGCCAGAACCGCTCGGCCACCAGCGGCCGGCGAAGGAATCTATGAGTTCATGTATAATTGTTTCTGTCTCAGTTACCATTCCGTCTTAGCCTATGAAATATGGTAAGATATTGAGTCTCTGTTTTGTTTTCTTACATTCTTGCTGTTTTCGATTATTTCCGTAACCAAATTTACATAGTGCCTTCTCACATCCTTACGAAAGCATTCTGTCACGTTGATATTACCATTTGACTGAAACACATATCTTCACCTTAATAGCTAATTGTTTGATTTGACATTTTCTTTTTTTTTTTTTTTGCTTTCTTCGATCCTGTTACATATTTTAGTATTTACGAAAACACCTTCATTAAATAACTACCCTTACGTGTATACCTGTATAGCCTTCATTCCCTGTTCAATTTAATTTGGTGCGTCCCCATATACTTAAATTTTCGTACTCTGTAGCACTTCTGTCCTCTCGGGCGCTAATCGCACGCAGCCGCTGAGATCCTGCATTGCGCTGATTGTGGCCCTCCTCAATCCTTAGATTCCATTTTCGCATGACAGTCAAGGGATCCCGACCAGCGTGAGCAGCAATACAGTGGGAATCAACGTCCCAAGTGAAGGGTTGGTTTCACTGACTCCTTTTATGCCACCCACTAAGGCCTTTATATTCTGAGCGGCGGGCCGGCCGAGCGGTTCTAGGCGCTACAGTCTGGAACCGCGCGACCGCTACGATCGCAGGTTCGAATCCTGCCTCGGGCATAGATGTGTGTGATGTCCTTAGGTTCAAGTGGTCCTAAGTTCTAGGGGACTGATGACCTCAGAAGTTAGGTCCCATAGTGCTCAGAGCCATTGGAACCATTTTCTGAGCGGCGGGGTGTGTCAAATGTTTTCCTCGGCTACCCGTAAGAAGGCCCTGGGCGTCGCGCCGCGGCTCTGGCCTCCTTTGCTGAGACGTCAAAAGAGGGGGTGAAATGTCGGTGGGAGGGCTCGCAGTCGAGCAGCCGACCCGAGCGGAACGCTGCTCTCTGCACCTGGCGTAGCTGCCCGCGGATAGCTCCTTGGAGTGGTCCCTAATAAGCTACAACTGGCGTAGCTGCCAGTGACGCTCTTCTGAGCGGCACGAACCCGCGCAAGCTGCTTAACGCTTTCGGGCGCTAAGTGGCAAGAGCTTCGGCTCCACTTCCTGCAACTTCGGTTGCAAATCTCCCCAGCGGGACTCTCCCGTTCTTTGGTAGGGTAATCTCAGTGTCAGGGGCCCGTTCACGTCGGATAACCCCGCGCACTGTAGGCCGCTCTCTTCAACCCGCGCTCTCTTGCGCCGCGCATTGCACTCCGCGCAGATAGGTCGTAGGGACACCCCTCTTCTGTAGGAACAAGGTACACAGCGCTTTCGCTAAAAAGCATTATTGTCGCTCCTTAAAAAGAGCAAAATTGTCGTGTTCCATCCTTCCCTATCCAAATAAATAATTACTCCTGAAACAGCGAAGATGTCCGATCTTTCCTGTGCTTCCCCACCACTCACCCGCAGCAAAGCTGCAGCACAAGAGGCGGTAATGCCGGCTACTCCCGCCATCATTTCCGTCCCACTGTCCACCTTTCAGGAGCAGGTTGCCCTGAAGGACCAGCAGATCGCGGAACAGCTGGAGCTGATCGCAGAGCTGATGGGCAGCGAAAACACACGAACAGAAACACCCACACCACACACACAGACACCTGCTGAACAACAGAAGGACATGCCCCCTATCTCACCTCTGGCGGCCCAGGCACCGACGGAACCGGATCCAGAGCCGACAGAGGACACAACAAACACAGATGAAGACGGGCCGTGGCAGCAGGTCGGCCCAAGGCGCAAACAGCAACCAACTACGCAAACAAGTGAGCCCACAAACTCACGAGGCAACGGCCGAGCGCTGCTGCCAACACCATCCACGCCGCGAACAAACAATAACAACACAGGGACCAACACAAACAACCCTGCGACTGCAGCAACCACAAACATACACGCAGCTACGCAGAACACTAACAACACCGCGACTGGCTTCCCACCGGTCATCATTCACAACTATGGAGACCTAAGTCTCCTAAACAAAGAATTTAACAATAAGCACAGCCCCACAACATACTACTCCAAGCTCACCGGGGAACACGCCGCACTGTACGTGGCGAACAAGGCAGACTACACGAATCTACTGGACTTTCTCAAAGAAAGGAAGGTAGAACACTTCACGTACAGGACAGTCTTGGAAAAAACACAACAGTACGTGATTAAGGGGATAGACTCACGAACCCCGACCGACACGGTACACAACGAACTCTCTGCTCTCGGGTGGGAGTGCATTCGGGTAAACCGGATGTCAGAGTTCGGCACAGCGAGACCGTCACATAACTACATGGCGGAGCTGGCCGACACGGCCAAATCCCGCGACCTGCTGAAGCTAAAATTATTTCTTCACATGGTCGTTAATGTAGAGGTGTACAACACGCCGCGCACCCCCCAACAATGCCACAACTGCCAGCGCTATGCGCATGCGGGTATCAGATGCGGTCTCGCACCCCGCTGCCGCATTTGCGCTGGCGGTCACACAACCCAACGCTGCAAACTCCCCAATACAGCACCTCGCAAATGCGCCAACTGTGGTGCTGCCCATCCGGCTAACTACAGAGGGTGCATTGCTTACAAAGCAGCTCTGAGGCGCAAAATCGCGAAACATGCGAAACCTACCGCCATCACAGTTCCAAAACCGCCCCCGCGCCCAGTAAGAAGTGGAATATCCTTCGCTGGAGTGGTCGCTGGCAGCCCCAGCTGCGCGGGACGGTCAGAGGAGCCCCAGAGCTCAGAACACGCTCAGCAAACACCCCCAGCAACAGACACACAACGGACAAGCACAACAAATGACACCACTCCCGCACCGGGCACACCACACGAAACAAGCAACAACACTACTCTACCCCCTGAGATCGCGAACTGCAGCCCACCACACGTTACAGAAAACGCACCCACACAGGGACAACCACAGCGCCAGAGGAGGAGGAGAAGGAGAAACAGCCGCAGCACGAGGAACTCGACCGCACCACAACAAATACACAGTCAACAGAACACCAACACCCACGAACACATCCCGGACACTAACTCAACAACCCACATAACACACCCACTCACCTCAGAAAATACACAGGCGCCCACAACTGCCACACGAACAACCGACTCGCAGGCCAGCCCTCACCAAACGCCAACACTGGAACAAGCGGCCGCTAACACGACCAACAACTCCCAGGCCGACATGACCAATATCACAACAACATTCCAGAGAATAATGGAAACATTATTCCCCGGACGCACGACCACCGAAATAGTCACGAAGATTATGGGGTGTGTCTCACAACTCTTCATGCAGTTCATGTCGGGTACGCTCAACTGGACTAGCTTCCAAGCCACTATCACACCGCTCTTTACACTACTACATGGATAATACACCACACCAGCCCCGAAACGCA
This sequence comes from Schistocerca serialis cubense, assembly GCF_023864345.2. Classification (NCBI taxonomy): domain Eukaryota; kingdom Metazoa; phylum Arthropoda; class Insecta; order Orthoptera; family Acrididae; genus Schistocerca; species Schistocerca serialis. The sequence continues at coordinate 273,765,703 of NC_064643.1, read as the reverse complement.
GACTTAAACACAATCACACAGATACTGTTTTGGAATGCCAACGGGATCGCAAACAAAAAAGCCGAGATGGCCGCGTTCATGGAGCGAAAGGGTATCCGAATCGCTCTTGTGAACGAAACACTGCTTACGCCTCGCAAACAACTAAACCTCCCAGGATATTGCGTCTATCGTACCGACCGAGCGGATGGCAGGAGGGGAGGCGGCACGGCAATCATTATACACAGAGACATAGACCACACGAACATCGAGCTCCCAGCACTTGAAAGACTAGAGGCTACGGCCGTTAGGGTCAAGTTCAACGGAGCCAACACCACACTGGTATCGCTATACAATCCTCCTAAAAACATAGTAACACGCGATATCAGCACAGTACTCAACATGGCACCGCGGGTAATAGCCGCTGGAGACCTCAACGCAAAACACCCCGATTGGAACTCACGAATACGAACCTCCAACGGCAAGAAACTGTACGAACACGCACTAGGCCGAAACTACATTATACTTGGGCCGGACGTTCCCACGTTCGTGCCTACACAGGCCCGACATAGGCCAGACGTGTTAGACATAGCCCTCATAAAGGGCATCACATGCACACTCAACCTAACGGTTGAAAACGATCTGGACTCAGACCACATGCCTGTAATACTGCACATGGAAGAGACACTGCAGGACATCGAACCACGCAGGATGCTTAACTACAAGCGTGCGAACTGGACACTGTTCAAGGAAACGCTTGATAGTCGCATTCCTGACACCCACGAAATTAACAACACACAGCAAATCGATGAGGCTGTGGAGGCTCTCACAACTGCCGTCCAAGACGCAATGACTGACGCCATTCCATTTACAACACCAAGACAACACTCGACGGCCCTGCCCCAGGAAATCCTGGGCCTTATCTCAATGAGGAACCGCCTCAGGAGATACTGGCAGCGTACCAGGTGCCCGTTCTATAAACTGCACGTCAACAGACTCCAGGGCATAATACGGAATAAAATCCAAACATTCAGAAACGAACAATGGGGACAGAGACTCGCTCGGCTGGATACCACACGTCCTGGCGTGTGGCAGCTGGCCAGACACTTCACCAGGGAGAAACATTACATTCCCACGTTACAAGGACCAGACGGCCCAGCCTACTCCGCGACGGAGAAGGCAGAGCTTATGGCCACAACACTTGCAGCGTCCTTCATGCCGAATCTGGTTCCTTCAGACCCAGCATTCACACTTGAAACGGACCAGGAGGTTACACGACTTGTAGCCCAGCCCTCGCGCGACGTAATCAGACGTGCTAGCACAAATGAAGTCACATGGGCTATCAAGCACACCAACGCTAGAAAAGCCCCTGGGCCTGATGGCATTCAAAACCGTGTCCTCCAGGAGTTCACGGATAAAGCCGTAGAATACCTCACACACCTAACGAATGCCATCCTGACACACCAACACTTCCCTGACTTTTGGAAGGCGGCCAAGGTCCTGATGTTCAGGAAGCCAGGGAAAGACCACTCCCTCCCACAAAATTACCGACCCATCAGTCTGCTGTGCTCGCTCAGCAAGATTGTTGAGAAGGCAATACTAAAACGTATCACTAGGCATTGCATCGCCAACGACACCCTAAGACCGGAGCAATTCGGCTTTAGGAATCACCACTCGACAACACAACAACTCCTCCGCGTAGTTGAACATATAACACACGGCTACAACATGAACAAAGCCACAGGGGCCGTGTTCCTAGACATCGAAAAGGCTTTCGATCGTCTCTGGCACAACGGACTCATACGCAAACTAAGCGAAGCTGGTTTCCCAGACGGACTCGTACGTCTCATACACTCATATCTCACGAACAGATGTTTCAACACTAATGTGCAGGATAAACAATCAACACAACACGGTATCCAAGCTGGAGTACCCCAAGGAAGCATTCTGGGGCCCATCTTGTTTAACCTGTACATTAATGACTACCCAGCGACACGAAACACGACGTTAGCCGTCTACGCGGATGACACAGCCATCCTCGCGCAAGACTGGAAACCGTCGAACATCAACTCACGAATACAGACAGCACTCAGAACAGCTGAGCCTTGGCTGGAGCGATGGCGTATTAAAGTAAACGTCGACAAGTGCGAAGCAGTTCTGTTCACACGCAGACCGAAACTACTGCGCAAACACCAACACTGTAGACCGATAACACTACATACACGCCCAATACGTTTCCGAGAGAAAGTCAGATACCTTGGTGTCTGGCTGGACCGGAAACTTACATGGGGGGACCACATCGAATACGTTGCCAACCGAGCGCACGCGAGGCTCAAACAGCTCTACCCAATGCTCAACAGGGAAAGCACACTGAATAGGAGGGTGTCGAGGTCCTTATACACGACACTGATTAGACCTCTGATGACGTACGCAGCTCCCGTCTGGGGATATGCAGCTCCCACACGACTGCGCCGCCTGCAGATCATACAGAACAAAGTGCTACGAATCATTAGCAATGCTCCACGCTACACACGCACCGTGGATCTTCACCATGAATACCGCCTTGATACCCTCAAGGAAGTATTCAAGAAACACGCCACACGACTATACAGGAACTCGAGACACTCGAACAATCCTTTCATCCTTACTCTGGGAAACTACGATCACAACCACAGGTGGAAACACAAGCGACCAAAGACACTGCTAGCTAGGGCATAACCACCTATGGTAAACTAACATACGCAAACAGCGACAAACGTCGGTAAGCCCCTGCATATCAGCAATACTGACTGGCAACTACCAGCTGCTATTAGAGCCGACCAACAGGCCACAGCAGGGACACCGACGAGCTCGCCCACAGACGCACGAACAATCTCCCAACACTCCCTCACACTGTGCCTCCGGTATATGACCTATCGGACACAAGACCGATAACAAACATAACTGTTGCAGGTTGCAGGACGCTGAACGAGGACTCTGTACCAGCACCCAGCGCCAGCCGCCGGGCAGCACAAACGCACAACGTCAAGGTATCGACATGCATGATACCCACTACTAACAAAGCCTATCCTTGCACAACCTATCGCAGGCAGCAAGACAACCGCTACTGCTCTTGCCGCCCGACCTAACTTTCGCAGAGGTTTTTTTCCCTTGGCTCTTGCCTTGGCACTTTTTTTCCTCTGCCCTTCAAACCGCTACCCTTCGTCAGATTTCGACCAATCTATCTCCAGATGAGCGCGTATTAATGGTTAATCCTAACCAGACGTACGCAAACATCGCAGTACCCACATCCTGCGACACCTCACTTTAGTGAATACTAACCCTTATGCAGAGATGGCAGTAGACCTTTTGTGTTGGCCATCATGCCGGTGTGGGCGTGGAGGGGCTCCACCTCTAAAAAAAAAAAAAAAAAAAATCGGTGGGAGGGCATGTGACGACCTTCCGATCATGTGATACGTCCACGGTGGCGGAATTGAGGTGCATTTTGGTGCCAGTGCGACATCATTAACCGACCTTACACCTCGCATGGACTTCCGGGCTCTTGCTTTCTTTCTGCATGTGGCGAAGGCTTGCTATTGGAGGCGTTGTCGAGCACGGGGGTGGCGTCGCAGGGCGCTACCCTTTGTATTATTACAGACGATCGTTGTAAGCACCTTAACGCGACATTTATACTTTCGCTTCTGCACCGGAGGCAGTTACGCGATTTTAATTGTGCTGCGCGGTGTGGCTTAGCACGTGAGATTCTCTGCAATGCCTATTACTTGGTATTAAACCTCATCACCGACACTCAACTCAGTCATGTGACAACATAAGGTAAACTTGCTGCCTACACGGTGCTGCAGTTTTATTGGCTGCATTTTATATACAATCATTTGAACACCACCTGCGGGAGAGCACTTTCGGAGACAGTTCGGCACCAGTTTGACCTTATCACTACTCGTAGTAGACATCTTCAACTTTTGTGGTCCTGTCCTCCTCAGTTGCGCGTAATACTACGGTATATTGATAAGTTTCACTTATGGACCGTCTGACAGCAACTGAATAAAACACAATTTTAGTGCCATACGCGTTTCGCCTTTATTTTCTGCAAGGCATCATCAGTGGCAGGTTGCATAGACAGTTTCTTACATATTACGCTCCTGTTGCATTTTTGGTGTTGTTCGACATAGGCAACAGAAACCAAAACATTGCGTTAAAACAAGCGTTCAGTGCATAGTGCTGTGGAATGTGGAAAAAACAGCAAATTGGCGCTCATAGGAAGAAGAACAACACCAAAAATGCAACAGGAGCGTAATATGTAAGAAACTGTCTATGCAACCTGCCACTGATGATGCCTTGCAGAAAATAAAGGCGAAACGCGTATGGCACTAAAATTGTGTTTTATTCAGTTGCTGTCAGACGGTCCATAAGTGAAACTTATCAATATACTCGTAGTAGAGTTCAATTCCATCACAAATATCCTTCTTGGTGTTGCAATTACTATGAATCTTTCCGCATCTTTCAGCCAGCAGGATCGTGTGAGCGTAAGCTGCAGGAATGGGTAATTAAACAGTATGGACGCAATTATTCCGGGAAACTAGGTCGAAAGCAGAAACCACACTACAATCCGCGTTTGCCTGTGTAACTCTTTGTTCACCAGCGACAAAAATCTTCGTTATAATTATTAATGTCTTGACACGTGTTTAATGAAGTAGGCCCTACATGTCAAACTAACGTAAATACAAGTTTTTTAAAAGTAACATACAGTATTTTTATTGTATGTGATTTCACAGTGAAACGATTGGTAAACCAGGGATTATTCACTTTTTGTGGTACTCTGCAGAACAGTTATATCCTGTTGACTGTTTTGTAGAGTATCACGAAAAGTTAATAATCTCTGGTTTACCGCTGGTTATTTCTCGTAGGCCAACGTCACATCTCTGGCACAGTCATTTGGCACGATGGGGCTGTTTCACTAAGCTACACTCTGCATACCTTCTAGATGTCTTCTCTGCAGGCATATGCGCTGCTGCACTTTCCTGTTTAACTTGTGGAACATATGATTTGTAGTAGCTGCTGTCTCACAACAGGAAAGTAAATAATAATGTTACCATATTTAACCAAAATATTGGTGGATTAAAGAAGAAAGTAGATTCTCAGAAAAGTAAAGTAAAAATTATTTTGTTACCATTTTTCACCAAAATATTCCTGGATTGAAGAATAAAGTAGATGAGCTCCTGGTTTGTTTGGATGACATTGAATCTAATAATGTAATAGATATACTATGCCTGTCTGAGCATCACATTGTGTGTGATATGGAAAAGGTTATAAACTAGCTGCACATGTGAGTAGAGAGAATAAGGTGAGAGGAGGAGTTGCCACATATATCAAAAGTTATCACTGTGTAAAAAGCTTAGATACAAAAAAGTTTTGTCTAGAGCAACATATAGAAGTATGAGCCTGTCAACTTAAAGGAGGGCTCTTTTATATTTGTAACAGTGTATAGGTCCCCTTCAGGAAACTTTCATTTATTCCTGGAAAACTTGGATGCCTTGTTGTGCTATCTGTCAGATAGGGGAAAGCAAATTATTATTTTTGGGGACTTCAATGTTGATTCATTGAAAGAGTATAATAGGAAGAATGACCTGGAAGTCTTGCTCGGTTCTTTCAATTTCACATCTGTCATTAATTTTCCTACTTGTGTAGTAAAGGACAGCAGCACATTGATAGATAACACTTTTATAGACCAAGATAGGTTTAAAAACATAAACTCTTGTCTTGTTGAGAATGGGCTTTCTGATCATGATGCTCAGCTAGTTACAGTATATGACATAGCTCCATTCAGTAATTCAAAACTACCGTCCAAAATTGTGCGTTCAGTTAATGACTCAACAATTAGAAACTTCAGAGAAAATCTTCAGCAGTTAGACTGGGATGAGGTGTAAAAGGAACCCGCTGCTAATTAAAAATGTAACTTATTTCATGATACACTTGTAAGAGAATTTGAAAACTATTTCCCCAAGAAAATAGTTAAACCTAATTATAAGAAACTATGCAAAAAAACCTTGGCTTTCTTAAGGAATAAAAATTTCTTGTAACCACAAAAGGGAACTGTATCTAACAACAAGAAAGAGTAATGACCCAGAAACAGCCAAATATTACGAAAAATACTGTGCTACATTAAGAAAGGTTATTAAAAAGTTCAGAAGCATGTGCATCATATCTGAGATTAATACCTCTGATAACAAAATCAAAACAATTTGGAATATTATTACAAGGGAGACAGGACAACCAAGAGTACAGGATGACAGCATCATCACCAAAGCGAATGGAAACTTGATAAACAACAAGCCGGAAGTCGAAAACATTTTGAATAATCATTTTCTAAATGTTGTAGAGAAAATAGGATCTAAATGTTCATTAGAAGAAGCAAGGCAGTTAATGGAAGACACCTTACCCACACCATTTGATACAATTGAAATTCCACCCACCTCTCCATCTGAAATTAGGAAGATAATAAACTCTCTCAAGAATAAAAGCTCACATGGGAGTGATGGCATTTCCAGCAGGATAATAAAAGCTTGTTCCCAAGAAATAAGTGGGATTCTTGGCCACATATGTAATAGCTCTCTGAAGCAGGGTATTTTCCCAGATAGACTGAAGTATGCCATTGTTATACCACTGCATAAAAAAGGGGATACATCTAATGTCAACAACTACTTCCCAATCTCTCTTCTGACTGCCTTATCCCAAATTCTTGAAAAAGTATTGTATTGTAGAGTAGCTTCACACCTATTTAAAAATAAAGTTTTAACAAAATGTCAGTTTGGTTTCCAGAAGGGTTTTTCAACGGAAAATGCTATATATACTTTCACTAATGATATATTAAATGCTCTGAGTAACCGGAAGTCACCCGTTGGGATTTTTTGTGATCTACCAAAGGCTTTTGATTGTGTAAATACTTCTAGATAAGCTCAATTATTGTGGTATGAATGGGACAGTGGTCAAATGGTTTAAATCGTACCTAACTGGAAGAGTGCAGAAAGTTGAAATAAAAAGTTCACATAATATACAAAATACTGGTGATTTCTCAAACTGGGGAACAATCAAGAATGGGGTGCCGCAAGGTTCGGTCTTGGGTCCTCTGCTGTTCTTAATATATATTAATGACATGCCATTCTATATTCACAAAGATGCAAAGCTGGTACTTTTTGCCGATGATACAAGTATAGCTATCACACCCGACAGTCAAGAATTAACTGGTGAAATTGTAAACGATGTTTTTCAGAAAATCATTAAGTGGTTCTCTGCAAATGGGCTCTCATTAAACTTTGACAAAACACAGTATATACAGTTCCACACAGTAAATGGAATGACGCCATTAATAAATATAGACTTCGATCAGAAATCGGTGGCTAAGGTAGAATATTCAAAATTTATAGGTGTATGCATTGATTAGGGGTTGAAGTGGAAAAAACACACTGAGGATCTGCTGAAACGTTTGAGATCAGCTACTTATGCTATTAGGGTCATTGCAAATTTTGGCGATATACATCTGAGTAAATTAGCTTACCACGCCTATTTTCATTCTCTGCTTTCATATGGCATCATATTCTGGGGTAGCTCATCATTGAGTAAAAGAGTGTTCATTGCACAAAAGCGTGTAATCAGAAGAATTGCTGGAGCTCATCCAAGATCAGCCTGCAGACACTTATTTAAATAGCTAGAAATCTTCACTGTAGCCTCACAATATATATATTCACTTATGAAATTTGTTATTAACAATCCGAACGAATTCAAAAGTAATAGCAGTGTACATGGCTACAACACTAGGAGAAAGCATGATCTTCACTACTCAAGGTTAAATCTAACTTTGGCTGAGAAGGTGGTAAATTATGCTGCCACAAAAGTCTTTGGTCACTTACCTAATAGCATCAAAAGTCTGACAGATAGCCATATAACATTTAAAAGGAAATTAAAGAATTTCTTAATGGCAACTCCTTCTACTCATTAGATGAAGTTTTGAATAAAGTAAGTGGGTAATTTCCCAACCCCCCCCCCCCCCCCCAAAAAAAAAATTATAGAGTGTCATGTAATATTTTGTCTAATGTAATGTCTTGTATAGACACCTTTTATTAACCTGACACGTTCCACATCATTACGAAGTGTCGTATTCATGATCTATGGAACAAGTACTAATCTAATCTAGTGCTTTATTTGCTCTTGTTGGCGAACAAATTAATGCTCCCACAAGCCTTGCATATCTTCTATACAGCTTTCGTTGAAGATGTGCTGATATTGCTTAAGCTACATAAAAGAATTCTACATTATGCGAGGCCAACGGTTTACTTTCATTGTCAGCCGTTATCTTATCGAAAGTAGAACAATAAGAGCCGTGATTATAGTACAACTGTAAAGTTCATAATTTAGAATTGTAACTAGTCACTAGTGTGTTTTAAAAAGTTTGATTTAAATCAAACCATTATCGGCTTCGAATTTAGTACAAATCCATCTTCAGATTTTCTTTTACTTTCCTGCTGGTCGTTACTGATTTTGTGCAGTGGTATATGTTTGTGAGCGACGAATTCGTCGTATATTCGTTTGGGCTCTGAGCACTATGGGACTTAACATCTGTGGTCATCAGTCCCCTAGAACCTGGAACTACTAAAACCTAACTAACCTAAGGACATCACACACATCCATGCCCGAGGCAGGATTCGAACCTGCGACCGTAGCGGTCACGCGGTTCCAGACTGAAGCGCCTAGAACCGCACGGCCACACCGGCCGGCAAATCGTATATTCGTGTTATGTATTTTAAACGTTCCACTTTTTGACACCTGCACTATGTGATTGCTGTTAATTCTCATCCTCGGGAAACTGCTCCAACGCACATCATTCTACGTTTTACAGCACCAACGTTGTTCTTTGTCACCGACGAGCTTACCGACTTCTGATCACTTGGTAACACATCGGCAGGCATGACACGTCGCTGCTCGGGTCAGCGGCAGTCATATTCCACGATTCCATGGCTTACTTCCCGATGCTTGCAGATTGAGACCACAAATGACTATATAGCACGATAGCTGATTCGCAGTAATGACTTGTGGCATACAAAAGGTAATTTTAAAACACAACAATATTTACCTGAAAGAAAACAACTTCTTTTAATTGCACAATCAAAAACAAAAAATAACTTAACAGACAGCACAGTACACAAGAAACGCGATATACAGCTGTAATAGCAAAGCCAATAAAGACGGGAGATTTGTGTTTTTCAGCACCCGGTACTGGAGCTTGCTGCTGGAAACCAGTAACTTCCGGTAAGCGTCATGGTTCTGTTTTCACTCCAATGGTGAGCTTGGTAGTTGACCTGAAAAAAGATGTTTTCTGAAAGTGAAAACTGTAGACAAAATGTTAAGAGAATTAGGGGTCAACTGCATCAGGATGGAAGACTTGTCGATCTGAATGCTGTATTTGACCCTTCAAGCCGTCTGCATGGTGTTTTCAAGGAAAGGTCAGTTTTTTCGTGAAAACGCACAGAGCTTGTTTCTGCGGGGCCACGCTTCGTCAGAATAGATTTTACGGCTGGCTATCTAGCTTCCTTCCGTCAGCCTCCCCCGACGACTTTCTCTCGAATGCGAATGTCACGCAGAAATACCGGTCTTCGCCACGGTCCGACGCACCTCCAACACGGCCTTCCCGCAGACTGGCCGCCATATCGCGTCCTCGTTCCTTCTTGTGTGTGCGTCTGTTTAGTTTGTTTCTGCTTCTGCGACTTTAATCAGCAACGAAAACTGAACCACTACTCGATTCATTTCAGAGATTTTAGAAAAGGCCATCCTGAGGAAAATTAGGCAAGCACATCGTACAAAATATTAGACACCACAGAGGACATATCACTGATAACGTGTAACAACGCCTCTAGCATTCGCACTAAAAAGAGAAAACAACAACGAATCACGAAGGAATTATTCGAATGGGAGGGAAATCGGTAGGCATGATATACATGTTCAGACAAACAAATAATTACAATTTCAGAAAAATTGGATGACTTTTAAAGAGAAGGAGCTTCACAAATTAAGCTAGGCAGTAACGCGTTGGTCCACCTCTGGCCCCTATCCAAGAAATTTAAGCCTCGAACTGGTTGATAGAATTATAGGATATGGTCTGAAGATACGGTGAAGAATTATGTCCAATTGTCGCGCTGTATCGTCAAAATCCTGAGCTAGCTGGAGGGCAGTGCCCATAATGATCGAAACGTTCTCAACTGACGAGAGATCCAGCGACCTTGCTAGCCAAGGTAGGGTTCAAATGGTTCAAATGGCTCTGAGCGCTATGGGACTTAACATCTGAGGTCATCAGTCCTCTAGAACTTAGAACTACTTAAATCTGACTAACCTAAGGACATCACACCCACCCATGCCCGAGACAGGATTCGAACCTGCGACCGTAGCAGTTTCGCGGTTCCGGACTGAAACGCCTAGAACCACTCGGCCACCACGGCCGGCTGCCATGGTAGGGTTTAACAAGCACGAAGACGAGCAGTAAAAACTCTCACCGTACGTGAGCGGGCGTTATCTTGCTGAAACATAAGTCCAGGACGTCTTGCCACGAAGGACACCAAAATGGCGCTTAGAATATCGTCGACTTACCGCTGTGTAAGTGTGCCGGTGATGACAACCAAATGGATCCAGCTGTGGAATGACTCCTGGTTGTGGGCTGTATGGCTTGCGACAGTCAGGCTGGAGTTCAAAAAAATGGTTCAAATGGCTCTGAGCACTATGGGACTTAACATCTATGGTCATCAGTCCCCTAGAACTTAGAAGTACTTAAACCTAACTAACCTAAGGACATCACACAACACCCAGTCATCACGAGGCAGAGAAAATCCCTGACCCCGCCGGGAACAGGTTGGAGTCCCATCGCTGTCCAGAGCGTCTCCAGAAACGCTAATCATCGGGGCTCAATTCGAAGAGAGACTCATCTCTGAAGGCAATCTACTCCAGTAAATCAGATAACAGGCCGAAAACTTATCTGAAGACGCCCTAGGTAACCGTGGGATACCCAGCTTGACTGTCGCCGCCATATGACCCCTTTGATTGTCATCAGCGGTATGCTTGCAGCACAGCGGTACGTCGACGATTCTACGCTGTGTTTTGTTTCATTGCCCTTCACGGCAACCCGCACACGGCGAGGGTTTTACTGTTTGTCTTCGTGCTTGCCAAACCCTACCTTGGCCGGATATCTTCCCAATTGAGAACGTTTGGAGCATTATGCAGAGGGCCATCCCACCAACTCGTCGTCTTTTGTCTTTTCTTAGAGTATATAATGGCCACAGTTAGGTGAGAGAGTCTGAAGTTTTCTAGCTGAAGTCACTTATTGATGATTAGATCCCGTAGAGATATCATATTTCCGGGACGATGATCACTACAGTTCACCTGATGTTCCAGATAGTCTCAGACATTTTCTACGGGATTGAGACTGGATGATTCAGGGGGCCAGTGGAGGATCTTTTAACGACCACTGTTCATACGCCGTGTGATACACTATTTCTCATAGACACGTTGTAAAGTTCGCATAGGTACACCAGCAAATCGGGTAATTTCATTTTGCCTGTGGTCATAGGCACATCCAAAACAAAACGTCACGTCGATCCATCTTACCTTACTGTGCTGATACCATACAACTGCCTGGCACGTACACAACACTTACCGGTACGTCAGTAATTGAGGCTCAAATGGCTGATTATAAGATTATAGTGATGAGATGATGGTGATGGCGATGATGATGATGATAATGACAATGATAATGATTTAACTCGTTATGCACATTCCCAAAGAATTAAATATGGAAACATACAAACAATATGACCTACATTTAATTTTTGTATGTTCAGCTTTGAAGAAGAATTGAAGTAAACAGCAGTACATCTTCAGCCGTAAGTTTCGAACTCTATTACGCTACCAGTTTCGATGTTACATTACATCATGATCACGCCCCTGTACAAACAACAATATAATCAATACAACAATCAACAATAATGAAGAGGACAATCATCTCATGAAGAAGCAATAGTTTGTTAGTGACATACCGCAACTTAACTGTTGACCTATTGTCGGTATGGAAAATGAAGCCGCCAGAGGATTAATTGACAATTCTTCGTGCACACCACATTGAATTAAAGAGTAACAAATGTCTAGACCAGGGGTTCCAACCTTTTAGCTTACCTGGTCGCCACTGGAAGAAGACGGGTACCACATTTTATAATTTATCAATTTATGATCGTCTGTTGTGAAAAAGCAAGATGGAACTAATTTGACATTTTATCTAATGAAGTAGCCGTAAGATAAGAGACCAGCGCGCCCGAGATCTGACAGCTTGGCCCGTTATAAGATCGAGACTCTGGGATTCTTGCATTAGGCGTATTGGACGCCCGCTGGCGGCGGATCGGACTCCCCTGGAATAGACTGACTAGACATTGGTTAATAGCCTCGTTTTATAGTCTATCAAATTTTTCGTAGCATAAGAGAAGGTATTTAAAGATAAGCGACTTATCAGCGGAGTAAAATAAGTGGACTGGCCCTATGACGGGAATGGCACTAGAAAACTTCAGTTTACAGCTCAAGCGACAATGTTGACATAATTCTCTTGTTCATATTTAAAGAAGAGAGTTGCTAATCAGACACACGAATTGTAAAGAGGTTTTGGAGAAAATACTGAGGCATATAAACTGCAAAATGGAAGCCGATTTCTAAAAGAAACTTCAAAATGATGGTCTTAAGCTTGCGACCATTAAGCAAGCGGCGTGGACACACATCAGCAGGCAGAACGGCATGTGTAAAACCAGCACCAGTGTCCCAAATGGGAATATAATCCGTGACGTGCACTTTGCGAGGCAAGAGGCAGGAGCACTACCCCGAGAGATTCAGGAGCCAAACGAAACCAATTGAGGCACGGCGCCCCGATTCGTTCCAGGTGGAGGGGGAAGGCGAGGAGAAGTTGCTACAAGTCTCATTTTCTGCTTCGTGACGGCTGTGACGCAGGCTTTCCATCCGGCGAAAGTGCGGTTAATAACTTGTGGAAGCTAGGAGTCTCAATTACCAGATGGTGTATTGCTTTTAGTACACTCGAACAAACGGGATATCTTCCTCGTAGGACACCGACTATGTAAATGAATTATAGTATGCAAGGCTAGATAGGACTATGGCGAAGATCCCGAATGGACAGTCGACTGAATGCGGAGGGCCATTTATTTGAAGTAAGCTGTTTTGGCGCTGGGTATTGTTCTTTCAAGATCACCATGCTGGATTAGTGTTTTCATTTCTGTTGGACAGCCGACAGAGTTGATCAAACGATGCGTGTGGCTAGTGTTGAGGGCAGTACCTCAAGTAATTAAAAATGCTTCCCCTAACAGGCTCGGTAGGGTTTATTTCATTTTCAGTTAGTTTCGAAATTTCAGGCACCTCTATCACTTTCTATTTCTTGCGTTAAGCTTTTCATCTGTACGTAAATGTCTCGAACAACACCATCTGTAATCTATTTTGCCGTCCGCTGTGGTCGAGCGGTTCTAGGCGCTTCAGTCCGGAACCACGTGGCTGCTACGGTCGCAGGTTCGAATCCTGCCTCGGGCAAGGATGTGTGTGATGTCCTTAGGTTACTTAGCTTTAAGTAGTTATAAGTCTAGGGGACTGATGACCTCAGATGTCAAGTCCTATAGTGCTTAGAGCCATTTGAAACATTTGTTGGTAATCTGTTTTGCACATTCTAGTGTCAGTGTTCCTACTATACTGTCGGGACTGGAAAGTTCCATGGTCGTTCACTAAATAACGTCCCACAATTTTTTGTCGGAATATATTTGTTTTTAAGAGTTGGAATTTGATGACAGTATCAATAAATGTTTCTTTTACACATACTGTCTTTCTCCATACATCACCTTCTGTTGCCTTACGATGGCCCACGTAGAGAATCCTTCGGCTGTCCAAACACATGGAAAATCGTGTGGCCAAGCCTAGGCTGTTGGGTAATGATTTCCAATCCAGTCTGGTGATGATTTGCTGGTTTCTGAGACTTATGTGTGAGCGTGCTTTGTCGTATTGGAGCAAGATTTTTTTAATTCTCGTCAGACTGAACTCATAGGAAACGGTTCTTAAGTTTACCGAGCGCGGTAGCGCAATGGTTAGCACACTGGACGCGGATTCGGGAGGATGACGGTTCAAACCCGCGTCCGCCATCCTAATTTAGGTTTTCCGTGATTTCCTCAAATCGCTTAAGGCCAATGCTGGGACGGTTTCTTCGAAAGGTCACGGCTGCTTTCCTTCTCCTTCCTTCCCTGATCCGAGCTTGTCCTCCGTCTCTAACGACCTCGTTGTAGACTGGACGTTAAACACTAATCTCTTCCTCCTCATTTCCGGTTCTTAAATTTGTTTAAAGTCTTCACATATGCATTTCAGTTAATAGTGTCTCTTTTAGCAAGACATCCACGAGAAAGACACTATCGCTCTCCCAAAAGCGGTTTGGTTCAAATGGCTCTGAGCACTATGGGACTTAACTTCTGAGGTCATCAGTCGCCTAGAACTTAGAAGTAATTAAACCTAACTAACCTAAGGACATCACGCACATCCATGCCCGAGGCAGGATTCGAACCTGCGACCGTAGCGGTCGCTCGGCTCCAGACTGTAGCGCCCAGAACCGCACGGCCACTTCGGCCGGCCAAAAGCGGTTTGTTTCCGGATCAGAGTGTTGTACTACATTTCGTCAAATATAACGATCTGTGACGGACTACATTCGCCTCAGTCTGCTCCAACAGTTAACATGAAATGGCTTTCCATTGAATCTTGTCTGTTGTGAGCATTCGAGGAACCCATTTGAGTAACCAAGGGTCTCAAGCACTGCACGCACATTTTCAGTGCTCACCGATAGCTGCAAAGCAACTGTCGAACAGTGAGGCGCCCGTCTGCACAAATAACATCATCAGATTCACTGGGAGCAGTGGCTGTGAGATGACGTCCAGAACGTGGTCAATCATAGAGCTCAGTTTCAACAGTTCCTGACACATTAACGCTCTTTCCCCAACAGTACTATCATCAGCTGCATCATTGCGATACACTACATATAAACGTTTGTCATTGTTCACCACGATTTCTTTTTCCCCAACCAAGAATTCAGTTACAGCACATGACTTGTGAGGAGCGTCTTGCGTATACACTATTTTGGTTGTTCACTACGGCTATGCTATTTGTCAGAATTGTTCGAAGTTTGGCACACGTGTAGAAAAAACTTCAGTTTATAAGTACCTAAAATAAAGTTTTTCTGTGTGTATTGCCTGCTGTAAAAAATAGGGCACTATTTACCCAACGGCCCTAACACTAGTCCGCTATTTATAAACTTCATGCCTATGTTCTTCACATAAGGAGTATTAAATGATTAACTTTCATTCCATTCGGAACTGATGTCTATTAAGAACATCAGTAAGAGATGTCACCCTCACGGGTACGAATACACTGTTGTATGGAAACAAGCAGACTCTAAATGTCATCTTGAGACATTTCTTGATACATATGCTGCGTCAGATCACGTATACTGCTGGCTGGAGGCCGGTCTGAAAATGTACGTTTCCAATCGAATACCAGACATGCTCTGTAAGCGACAAATCTTGAGAACACGCGGGTAAGTGGAGGATCCCTAGATTTCTCAAGGAGTTTGTGACTTGAAGTGAAGTGAAAGGTCTTGCATTATCCTGTTGTTAACCTGCTCACGAAGGATGTGGTAACAGGATTTACCATTCTTGTCGCATACTAAGAACATTTCGTCTCTCTTCATAAACCAGTCCTCCTATCATACAGAATAGCTCCCCACACAGTGGTACCAAGAGGTTTTTTTTTTTTTTTTTTTTTTTTTTTTTTTTTTTTTTTTTAAATCGTATGGCTAGGGACCCCCGTCGGGCAGACCGTTCGCCGGGTGCCCGTCTTTCAATCTAACGCCACTTCGGTGACCTGCAGTCGATGAGGATGATAGGATGATGATGAGGACAGCACAACACCCAGTCCCTGGGTGGAGAAAATTCCCCGACCCAGTCGGGAATTGAACCCGGGCCCAGAGGATTGACAATCCGTCACGCTGACCATTCAGCTACCGGGGGCGGACAGAGTTTAAGATGTGTCGTCTCGAGAATCGTTACTTCCTATGAACTTTCATCAAGTCGTTTACAGGCACACTGACGTCGCTCTGACTTCTAGAGACAGAAGCGAGGCTCATCGCTGACCACCACACGATGCCACTCAGTGTCATTCTTCATTTCGTGCGACGATTTAAAGTAGACTTTATCACTGAAACAGTTTTGGATAAAGTCGTTTAGTGTTTCGGCCTTCTCTCTGTCATCCTCCGCTTCGATGCCATTATATTCACAGAATGTCTGAACAGATGTCTTCGATTCGCTTGCTGATTTAGCATAAAGCCAAACTTCTTAGGATTTTTTGTCAAACTGGTAGATGGAATTTTATTTTCTAACTAGCTATACACCCGTGCTTCGCAACGGAAATTAAAAAAGTGCAAAGAAGGTCAGCTCGTTATGTATTATTGCGAAATAGGGCAGAGCGTTACGGACATGAGAAGCGAGTTGGGGTGGTAAACATTAAACTAAAGGGAGTTTTTCGTTGCGACGAAATCGTTTCACGAAATTTCCATTACCAACTTTCTCCTCTGAATGTGAAAGTATTTTCTGGACGCCAACCTACATAGGAAGAAATGATCATCATAATAAAATAAGAGACATCAGAGCTCACACGGAAACATCTAAGGGTTCATTTTTCCCAAGCGGTGTTAGAGAGTGGAACAGTAGAGAAATTGAGGGTTGTTCGAAAAACTCTCTGGCAGGCACTTAAAGCGTGAACTGCAGAGTTGTCATGTGGTAGAAGAGCCTTTGCACACCGTAGCTTTTTGGAGTTTCGTACATCAGTCGGTAAAAATGGAACCCTTATAAGATCACTTGATCAATAAATTCGTTTCTTCTAGCCAAGAAGTCAAATATAAATGACACCTATCGAAAGAAGCAAAGTAATTTCGTTAGGTTTTTAATACACAAAGTGAAATCAGTAATTGCGTATATCCTAGCCAATTAAATTCATGTTAATTTAATTCGTAAAGATAAGACTTCTGCGCTTAGTTCAGTCACTGACGTTAACTTCCAAAAGTACTTCTGAGGTAAATATACCAAACCACTCATCTATTGGTTCTTTAGCGTACTAAGCCATCACTATAGTCATAACTACCAAACCGAGTAGACTTTCAAACTTTAAATTGCGATATTTTTTTTTCCATGACCACCTTTGATGGAATACGTTGCACCAGGCTACGCTCAATTTAGCTGTGAAGACCCCATGAAAATTCGTCTATTAGTTCTGGAGATTAGCGTGTTCAGACAAACAGGTACGACGGTTTTACAGTTTCATTATTAGCACAGTTTGATTGAAAACTACACGCAATTCTCTATTACAATAATTTTGGATTCGTTCTATTTCTGTTTGTGAAGCTTTGGCTATGCACCGAAACCCTCTTCGTTTTCGTAATAGTTTTCAAACATGGCCGTTGAATCACGACGTGTCTTTCCCATTGCTCACAGCATTGCGCGGCACATTCTGTCTAAGGTTTTGTCCATTTATGCTCAAAATTTTCGGTCCTGCAGAAGGATTTTTAATGTTGACTGTTCAGTTAATCTGAAATATATTTCTTGTCGCTCTTGCTAAGCATAAATATGTTCTTATCTTTCCTTACATTCCTCTTTACAGCAGTATTCAGTGATGCTGTAATAGCCTTTCGATCGCTGGTTCCTTGTTCTAAGCAGACTCGAAAAGTTGCGCCCAATTGATGACCAGGTGATCTATAGTGTTACCTTCACGAGTCGGTTCTCTGATTAGCTGCACAAGATAGTTTCAGGATAATGCAGTCAGAACAATTTCATTTGATTCCCTGTCGGTACTACCCGTCTTAATCACTTGAGAATCTCAGTCTGCAGCTGGTAATTTCAAATCTCCACCTAATACTATAACATAATTACGAAATTGACGTCAGTCCTCTCCAAGTTCCACCTCAAATGTCCCGCCATTACTGTTCCTGAGGAAAAGGTCCACAAAAACATCTGATGACCATGTTTAATGCACCTATAGCACTTATCTTCACCTAAATTATTTAAATAAGAGTCTACGAAAGACTCAATTACATATGTATATTTTGATAACGACTTTAACAATGAAGCTCACTCGATTGAACGAAATAAACAGCCAGTTCCTAGTTGAATCACATGATCCCACCTCTCGCCATAAGAGGGTACATCCAGCATTGTCGAACATGATCGTTTTGGTGGACCAGCTACTATGGGGTAGGGAAGCATAATGTTGCTTGGACGTACTGGCCTCGAAATCTTTGGTAAATGTACACTCGCGGATCAACATTATTGCGACACTGCGCTCCGTCTTTTCAGGGGTTCATTCTGGCGTGACTCCATTCACATAGATGATAATGCGCAACCGTTGAGCTGCACAGATGGAGCAGCTCTTGGAATGAGAGGGTACTCGGCGAACGGACTGGAGTGCCCATTCCCCCGACTTAAATCTCTGTGAGCAAGTACAAGATGATTTTGGGAGATATACTTCAGCACGCCCACATGCACCAACGACTATCCAACCGTTGTCGACCGCTCTAGTGGAGGATTGGAATGCCCTAACACAAGAACTCCTTACCGACTTTGTGGCCAGCATAGGACCACGTCGCAGGACATGCACTGTCGTCCGTGGTGATCACGAACCCGAATCCTATTAAGATCCAAGTCCCGCCTTGGGTAATATCCAGTGGACGATTGTAAATCGCGGTGACTTCAGTGTAATTATTGTTTAGAAAAAAAAGTCTCATTTCCGTTCATCTCATCGCCTATTTCTTTCCCTTACTTTCTGTACTATGCTGCGCTGAACTATGTTACTCGGCAGTGACAAATTATGCGAAAGTTACTTTCGTCCTTAAGTTTTGCACACAAACGTATATAAAGATTGGGGAGGAAATAAAACTGAGATGCCTGAAACCAGAAGACGGTTCAAATAAGAAGTGGCAAACAGTAAGCAACTTATCCGACCACATACCCGTTCGGGATCCACGCTAGAAAATAAACTCTCCTCTTTGAACCATCATGGGACCAAGACCCCTCCGTAGCCTTCAGGTACCAGTGATAATCTACACCAGGATAAATGGACGGACAGCGACTCCTCTAGATAATGTTTCCAGCAGCTTCACCACTGCGCCTGTTCGTTTAGCATAGAAAAATCTAGAATCCAATAGAGCTAAATCCTAAATAATTGTACAGAACATTTGCAAATTCAGAAATAATACAAATATGTAACTTCAGTTATAGTGAGGACTTTGCATCCGCATAATAACTTACCTATATGTACTAGAAGCCACTTCTGATCGCCAACACTCTGCAACAGTCTCGATGCGTGTTAAACAATATCGAAAGCAGTGGTGGAAAGACAAGGTAGCAGAGGACCTGCGGGAGAAAGGATGACTCAGAGAAGATGCACTGGATAGGCATTTATGGAAGAGAAGGATCCAGCAAAAAAACGCCGACCCCACATGGCGTGGGGAAAGGCTGAGATGATGATGATGATGGAGGGTTTCTCCAACCTCACCTCAGACAACGCCAACGATAGCGTCCGAAGATTACACGTCACGACGCTTCTTGGGGGCGAAATGATCCCTACCACTAATTGGAACGAAGCGTAAGTCCATATTCATTTATGCGCAGTGCTTTCAGTTACTATCTGGGTGCATGGTTTAGAATTTGATTTAGACTAAACGAAAAAGTAATGCAGGTTTACCACTTTTCGTGAATACTACCTGTGATGTCGGTGCTTTGTTATTTGTTGTATCTTGGGTGGTAACCACTGTGTGTGTGAAATTTTATGGGACTTAACTGCTAAGGTCATCAGTCCCTAAGCTTACACACTACTTAACCTAAATTATCGTAAGGACAAACACACACACCCATGCCCGAGGGAGGACTCGAACCTCTTCCGGGACCAGCCGCACAGGTAACCACTGTATCCGTGACACCAGCGTCTCTGAGTAAGTTGCGCCAACAAGAGACGAATGGCTCAAATCTAATACAATCAATGAATGATAAATCAGAGGCATCGTCCTTACCAATTGCTTCAGCTCTTATATGTTTTGAATCATAACTGACACGGAAGTCAAAAGTGCTAACGAAGGGAACACAAAATAAGCAATGAAGAGACGCAACTTCACATGCCCATCGACGATGAGTTTTAGAACCATGGTATTCACTTTATTTTGAATGGCGTTTCTTCCATACTTTTAATATCGTAACCACCGATTGTTGCGTGGCCGATCTCCACTAACATCTGAGCACTAGACCAAAAATCATAATGGAAGCTATAAACTCCACTGATGAAGATATACAGACTGTTTCTGAGTTATTCAACATAATACAGGAAAGGATGAACCCAATAAAATCGTGGCCAATCATCATAGTGTATCAATGACTTGTCATTTCACATCCGCGCAGATCTCTTTCGTAATTCCATAATATGTAAATATTGCTCTTATTTCGTGCGTTAGCGATCTTGGTGTAATGCTGGAAGAACAATTAAATTGCAGTGAAAATGCTATTTCTGTGAGTCGGAATGTGCATATGTTATATCGTATTTTATAATTTTCCAGGGACATAAAACGGCTTGGTTAAGTCTCTGAAAGAACATGCACAGAAGAGTCAACAGCAGCTGTGAAACAAGGGAAATTGCACACTCGCTCAGCAGTGAATAATTCAAAAAACAGAAAAATATAAAAATGGTAACGACACTATACACTGAGGTGACAAGTCATGGGATACCTCCTAATATCATGTCGCATCTCCTTTTGCCCGGCGTAGTGCAAAAACTCTACGTGGCATCGACTCACCAAGTCGGAAGTTCCCTGCAGAACTGCTGAACCACGCTGCTTCTATAGCCGCCCGTAAGTCTTGCCGGTGCAGGATTTTGTGCACGAACTGACATCTGCATTATGATTCATAAATATTCGATGGGATTCACATCGGGCAACCTGGGTGGCCAAGGCATTCGCTCGAGCTGTCCAGAATGTTTTTCAAACCAATCGCGAACAATTGTGGCCCGTTGACATGATGCATTGTCATCCATAAAAATTCGGTGGTTGTTTGGGAACATTAAGTCCATGGACGGCTGCAAATGGCCTCCATGTAGACGACCATAGCCATTTCCAGTCAATGATCGGTTCAGTTGGACCAGAGGATCCAGTCCAAACCACGTAAACACAGCCCACACAATTGTGGAGCCACCACCAGCATGCACAATACCTTGTTGACAACTCGAGTCCATGACTGCGCCAAACTCTATCGTCCGCTCTTACCAACTGAAATCGGGACCCATCTGACGTGGCCACGGTTTTCCG
This sequence comes from Schistocerca serialis cubense, assembly GCF_023864345.2. NCBI lineage: Eukaryota > Metazoa > Arthropoda > Insecta > Orthoptera > Acrididae > Schistocerca > Schistocerca serialis. The sequence goes on along the minus strand of NC_064643.1, from coordinate 273,744,279 downwards.
GTCGTCTGTGGTCTAACTGATATGACCACGGGCCCAGGAGAGGCGTTGAAGGCGATGTCGTGGTGTTGGCAAAGGCACTCGCGTCTGTCGTCTGGTGCCATAGCCCAAATGGTTGAAATGGCCCTGACAAGGGAACCTCCCCATCGCATCCCCCTCAGATTTAGTTATAAGTTGGCACAGTGGATAGGCCTTGAAAAACTGAACACAGATCAATCGAGAAAACAGGGAGAAGTTTTGTGGAACTATGAAAAAAATAAGCAAAATATACAAACTGAATAGTCCATGCGCAAGATAGGCAACATGAAGGCTGCTCTGGGTTCAAGTATTCCCTCGAGTGAAAAGTTTAATTTTTTATTTTCAGACAATTATCAAAGTTCAGGCACTCACACATAATCAGCTTCGCTCTCCAAAATTCTAGGACATGTTCAGAATTGCTTGGACATATGCAGGATTTGACGGTCTACACACGAAAAAATTTGAAAACGTTAAAAACAAATGTTATGACAGAGAACAGGGAAAACCGTGCGACTGTGAAACTGTTGCATTCATTTGTTGCAGTTTATGTGACAAACTCTTATGTTTTCATCACTTTTTTTGGGAGTGATTATCACATTCACAAGAAAACTTAAATCGGGCAAGGTAGAAGAATCTTTTTACCCATTCGCCAAGTGTACAAGTTAGGTGGGTCGACACATATTCCTGTCATGTGACGCACATGCCGTCACCAGTGTCGTATAGAATATATCAGACGTGTTTTCCTGTGGAGGAATCGGTTGACCTATGACCTTGCGATCAAATGTTTTCGGTTGCCATTGAAGAGGCACGTCCTTTCGTCTACTAATCGCACGGTTTTGCGGTGCGGTCGCAAAACACAGACACTACACTTATTACAGTGGACAGAGACGTCAATGAACGAACGGACAGATCATAACTTTGCGAAAATAAAGAAAATAAAATTTTCACTGGAGGGAAGACTTGAAGCAAGGACCTCTCGCTCTGCAGCTGATCACGCTAACCACGGGACCAGGGCGCTCCTGGGCTCAGAGCAGCCTTGATGTTGCCTATCTTGCACATGGACTACTCAGTTTGTATATTTTGCTTATTTTTTTCATAGTTCCACAAAACTTCTTCCTGTTTTCTCGATTGATCTGTGTTCAGTTTTTCAAGGCCTATCCACTGTGCCAACTTATAACTAAATCTGAGGGGGGTGCGATGGGGAGGTTCCCTTGGGAGCACTATGGGACTTAACATCTGAGGTCATCAGTCCCTCACACTTAGAACTACTCAAAGCCCGAGGCAGGATTCGAACCTGCGACCGTGGCAGCAGCGCGGTTCCGGACTGAAGGGCCTAGAACCGCTCTGTCACAGCGGCCGGCCTGCCATAGCCCATTAACGACAGATTTCGCCGTTCTGTCCTAACGGATACGTTCATCGTACGTCCCATATTTGATTTCTGCTGTTATTTCATGTAGTGTTGCTTGTCTGTTAGCACTAACAACACTAAGCAAACGCCGTCAAGCGAAGGCCGTCGGCCGCTGTGTTGCTCGTGGTGAGAAATAATACCTGGAACAAGGTATTCTCGGCATACTCTTCACACTGTGGATCTCGGAATATCTAATTCCCTATCGATTTTCGGAACGGAATGTCCCAGGCGTCTAGCTCCAACTCTCTCTCCGTGTTCAAAGTCTGTTAAATCCCGCTGAGCGGCCGTAATCACGTCGGAAACGTTTTCACATGAATCACCAGAGTACAAATGACAAGTCCGTCAATGCATTGGTTTTTTATACCTGTGTACGCGTTGCTACCGCCATCTGTATACGTGCATATTGCCATGCCTTGACTTTTGTTACCTCAGTATCACACAGACCCTTCGTGCACGCAGAAGTGATCGCCTGGTTCAAAACTTAGCGACCTTGGTGCGCGAAGAGGCTAAAGATCATTATGTTGGATGAGTATGGCTAGTAGACGAAAACAGCTGCCCAGCGGCTGCTACAGCTGCGCACCCCACTGCTGCACTGCGTTGGCAACTCGGAACGACACGAAATAAATCCTGATTAAGAGTCTGAAGACACGAAAGCGAAGCAGCAGTTGAGACGAGAGTGAGAAATGGTCATAGCCTATCACCGACGTTGTTCAGTCTGTACATTGAGCAAGCAGAAAAGAAAACGAATGAGACATTTGAAAAGGGAATCGAAATTCAAAGAGTAGAAATGACCACTTTGAGATCTGCCGATGAGATGCAATTCTCTCAGAGACGAGAAAGGACGAGGTACATGAGCTGAAGGGAATACATAATGTCTTGAAAAGAGGTCATAGGATGAACATCAGCAAAAATAACACAAGGGTAACGGAATATTATCGAATTAAATCAGTCAACTCTGAGGGACTGGGATTATGCAATGACACACTAAAAAGTTATAGAAGCATTTTGCTATTTGGGCAGCACGATAACTGACGCAATAGTGAGGATATAAAATGCTGACTGGCGCCATTGAAAAATTTTTAGTGAGAAGAGCGTTTCGGAAAAACAGAAACTTGTTAACAATAAGCATAAAGTTAAGTGTTAAGAAGTCTCTTCTGAAGGTGTCTCGAGTGTAGCCTTGTGTGGATGTGAACCGTGGACAGTAAACAGTTCAGACAAGAAGAAAAAATTTCAAATTGCACTGAGCACTATAGGACTTAACTGCTGTGGTCATCAGTCCCCTAGAACTTAGAACTACTTAAACCTAACTAACCTAAGGACATCACACACATCCATGCCCGAGGCAGGATTCGAACCTGCGACCGTAGCGGTCGCGCGGTTCCAGACTGCAGCGGCTAGAACCGCTCGGCCAGACAGGAAGAAAACAGAAGCTTCTGAATCCTGCTACAAAAGAGTTCTGAATATTACGTTGTGAAATGATGTATGTTGCACGAAATGTTACAAATCGATGTAAACAGTGTGCTACAATATCGATTTGTAACGATTTACGTGAACGATGTTAACATTGTTAACATTTCGTGTAGTTTACATCATTTCACGACGCACACTTGTCTGCGGTTATTGTGTTCCTACACTGAAAAGGCGTACTTTTGATGTTGACATAATGTCATGTTGTTGACACCATTTTTTCTTTTTGACGTACAACTGTCTACATGTCATATTTGTGTTGTTCTGTATATACCACTACACTCTGTGCTTCATCTTAGTATTATTTTAGCTTTGGCAATACCACTTGAAAGCGGCCTAAACACCGAAATTGCAATAGTGAAATAAATAATTTCTAAAGTCAAAGGCGAACCTGACGTCCTTTAAAAACTTCTGCATGACTGTGAACCCCGACCATGAGAAGTTAATTAGTTAGCTGTAAATGATAATTCCCATCGTGTGTTTGAGAATAAAAGTTTATCTGTCATTTTTTTAATGAACTGTCTACATGTCATGTTTGTGTAGTTCTGTATATACCAGTACAATCTATGCTTCATCTTAGTATTATTTTAGCTTTTGCAATATCACTTGAAAACGGCCTAAACACCGAAATTGCAATAGTGAAATAAGTAATTTCTAAAGTCAACGGCGAACATGACGTCCTTTAAAAATTTCTGCATAACTGTGAACCCCGACCACGAGAAGTTAATCAATTAGCTGTAAATGATAATGCCATAACAACGTGTGTTTGAGAACAAAATGTTAGCTCTTATGCCATACATGTGGTTATAAACAAAGCTAGGCAGCAGCATGTAGATGTAAACAAATGTGTGGCGAGAAATGCATCATCCCACGATAACAGCGCCAACATTTGCATCGAATCGTTTTCCGATCGCGATTAAATTCCCTCGGCAGTCGCGCCGCCAGAGGGGTCGTTAGGCGAGCTTCGAGCTACGGCGCGACCCAACAACGTCATTTTCCCTCCCTCCAGCTGTTGTCGCTCTGGACGACGGATGGGGAGCACTCACCGTCGCCGTCGGGCTGTCGATCGCCGACGAGTACGGCCTCCAGCTGCGCACCCCGCCGAGGACTGTCTTCAGCCGCCGCCATGCTCTCGCCGTCCTTCGGTGAAGTGCACTGCCGCGAGCCGGACAGAAGACTAATCTCGCGAGTCGCAGGAGTAGCCGGGTCGGCGAGCGGTCGCTGGCTCCGCGGCTTCGGTTCGGCTCCGCGCTCGCGCCGGCCCCGGCCCGCTTCAATGCTGCCACCACACCGCGCCGAAACCGCCTGCAGCACGACGGACATCCTCGCAGAAATTTCAGAACCAACAAATTGAGATACATCTAACGACACCCAGCCACACCACCAGGATAGGGATGACGGTTATCGCTCAAACGACCGGTTTTCAGTTATGCTGTATTTCTTTTTTTTTAACTCCAGGTTAACCCGAATGTTAAAACCGCTCAAAATAACCGATTTTCGGCTTTTTAAATCCTATTATTTCCCGTAATAAACGGAGAAATCAAACAACACCTGAAAAATTTTGACTCACTCAGTTTTAAGATACATAGAATCAAAATATTAAATTAAATAGACTAATAAAAGAAAACTCAGTCCGTCCACCGTTCGCTGGTTTCCTCTAAAAGTAATAAATGATTGAATACTGCAAAAAATTCTAGTATTCTCCTCTTGGTTCTAATTTTTTGAAACTCTGCCGAAAAATCGCGTTGTAATAGAGGATCATACAACTGTTTGGGCATTAGGCATAGTCACTGCTAAAGGGTGAAAACTTAGGTTGGAGAACTCTATTTTTCCTTTTAATTTGTCCTTTTCACGGCCTACAAGCAGATAAATTCATATAATGTAGAGACAGGCAACAGAAAAGCTGCTTTTCACTTTTCCTGTAATGGCAGTTGTGGGGAAGGCGGATAGTCATCTCCGGTTCATTGGTAGAATTTTGGGAAGATGTGGTTCATCTGTAAAGGAGACCGCTTATAAAACACTAATACGACCTATTCTTGAGTTACTGCTCGAGCGTTTGGGATCCCTATCAGGTCGGATTGCGGGAGGACATAGAAGCAATTCAGAGGCGGGCTGCTAAATTGTTACTGGTAGGTTTGATCATCACGCGAATGTTACGGAAATGCTTCAGGAACTCGGGTGGGAGTCTCTAGAGGAAAAAAGGCGTTCTTTTCGTGAATCGCTACTGAGGAAATTTAGAGAACCAGCATTTGAGGCTGACTGCAGTACAATTTTACTGCCGCCAACTTACATTTCGCGGAAAGACCACAAAGATAAGATAAGAGAGATTAAGGCACGTACAGAGTCATATAGGCAGTCATTTTTCCCTCGTTCTGTTTGGGAGTGGAACAGGGAGAGAAGATTCTAGTTGTAGTACATGGTACCCTCCGCCACGCACCGTATGGTGGATTGCGGTGTATGTATGTAGATGTAGATGTATATGATGTCGCAAGTTTCTTGTGACCCCCCACATCACCACCCTCCCACCACCCTCGCCGCTGTTCTTAACGTTCAAGGCACATGGAGTATTGTATTTCATTGATAGGACACTTCTTACAAAACTTCCAGACTAGGGATGGCGGAATTCTGCAATACAACTAATATCCGACGACAAAAGAGAGAAATTAACGTATATACCAGACAGGGCATGCTTCGTACATTGCACTTACATGCATACCATCCAGTAGGCCACACCACATGGTAACAGGTACATTATTCTCTCAGCAATGCTGTACCAATTCTTATGCCATGTATTTCTTGATCGTTTCTGTCACAATTGCTATTAAAATAGCACTGACAGCTTTTCCCATTTTCTATAATAACGCAATATTTGAAAGCAACTGAAATTTTACGAATAAAAACAGCTTTATTTTAAAAAACAAAAATTTTAGCACTACTACAACTACGGCCAGTTGATATTTCGGTTTCCAACTGGTTATTAGAAAAAAATTAAAAAAAACACCTGTTGTAACAGAGACCAAACAACTACCGAAAAATACCAGTTATTCAGAATTTAAATACCTGTATCGGTTTTAACTGGTCCGTTTTACCCATCCCTACACCAGGAGACCACGGCCACTCATTTTCTTAAATTGGGTGTCTCAGGAGGAATGGTCAATATCCGGGGATATGACAGGAGCGATCATTCGAAGTAAAAAGAAGTCCAGCAAACATGATCTCTGAAATGCACACCTTAAGACCAATGAGCACTTCTTCTTCTTCTTCAATACTGTGAAATAAATCTCTTTTACTGCAAGCTCTTTGCTTTTCATGTTTTGAGAGGTGACAGTATGGACTAAAACAAGAAAAATTCAGCTAAATGGGCTCCAAAGCCCATACCTGAAGAGCTAGAACACTTGTTCACCTTCGATACTGTTGAACACATCTCATCTACCGATCAAGTGTTCATAACTCTTAAGATACACATTTCAGAGTCCTTCTTTACTAGACAATTTTTTTCTTGTTTCAGTCTGTACTACCTCCTCCAAAATATGGAAAGCAAAGAACTTTTATTGGAAGAGATTCGCTTCACTGTATCGAAGGTAAAGAAGCGCTCACAGCTGTTAAGGTGTACGTTTCAGAACCCATGTTTAGTACACTATTTTGTTTCGAATGGTCGTTCCTGTCATATTCCTGAATACTGAACATACCTCCTGGGAGATCCAGCCACCTACATACTTCACCGAACGCGATGGCTCTGGTGTTAAGGAATCGGGTTCAGTCCTTTGCTTTCCTTAAATCACTTTACGCGAATGATGGGATAGTTCCTGTAGAAAGGCCACAGCTGATTTTCTTCCCTCGCTCTCTCTGCTGCGCTAGAGCCCCTTTTCTGTTGCTCTAGAGTCGAGACGACTACGGAGCCGCCGGCTGGGGTGGGCGAGCGGTTCTAGGCGCTACAGTCTGGAAGCGCGCGACCGCTACGGTCGCAGGTTCGAATCCTGCCTCGGGCATGGATGTGTGTGATGTCCTTAGGTTAGTTAGGTTTAAGTAGCTCTAAGTTCTAGGGGACTGATGACCTCAGAAGTTAAGTCCCACAGTGCTCAGAGCCATTTGAACCATTTGAACTACGGAGCCTTAAACTGGGTTTTCGTTTGTCTCAGTTCACCTCCGGTACCATTCATCATCTTGAAGCAACCGCTGTTTTGCTGACGCCTAGGCGAATTCCAACAACAAGCTTATTCTATGGCGTGCCATATGTTACCATACCCTTACTGTAGAGTTGTTTATGTGGCATTTTGAAGAAGTAAGTAAGGAAGTGAGTAGTCGTTCAGAGCAGAGATATAAATACGCGGGGAACTTTCAGAGATTGTATAAACCTTCGAGTAGAAACAATAAAGAGTTAGGAAGTAGTATTGAATAAAATGAACAGTCTACTTAGCATACAGGCTGACATGAGTATAAGCAGAGCAAGACCAGAGGAGATGAAAGGTAACAGAAAGGAGAATAACTCTTTGCTACACGTCAGAATTTCAAAAGATTTAGTTGAAGTACTGAAAGAATACTCCTTTTAAGAAAGCAAGATTGCGGAAGATGCTCGAAGGAACCAGAGTCAACAGGAGTAGATTGGTGCAAAGATAGAAACCACAATTCAACAAGTCAAGGTTTACTGGCCTAAAACGTTGATATGACTTTCATAAGGAAATTTCTTTACACGTAGCTATGGGACACAATGTTGCTTTGGAGGTGAAGTGTGAGTATGGAAAAATATGAGTTGAGAGAACTAGAAGATATTATCTTCGTACATCCATAGTTGAAATGGAGGACAGTGGTACGTCAGCTGGTATAAATTTCATGTCCAGAGATAAAGGGAAAAAAAAGAAGAGCTCTTAAACAGAAAAGGAGAGAAAATATGTGGACGGGAACACCCCTCCTCCCTCTCCCTCCCCCCTCCCACCAGCAAATGCTACACAAGAGGAAGAGCCAAGATAGTGGAACCTGTGCGTCTGAAAGGAGAAACTAGCGTTAAGCAGGGAAAGAGCGTTGCGGGCAGAGACTCATTAGAATGGCAAAGAAGATTGATTGGCTTGTATAGAGACGATATGAAAACATTACTGAACGATAGCAAATGAAGGAGAGGTGTGCGTCTACATCTACTATATCTAGAATAGGCTCCGGAACCCATTACTGATAGGTGCTGCTGTGCTGAGGGCACGAAAAGCTTGTCGTCGACTCGAGGAACTGGAAGCAGAGAATTCTCGACGGAAGCAGGCAGATCTAGAGAAGACAAAAAGAGGAGCTGAGGAGAAAGCCGCGATGTGCGAGTCAGCAGGCAATGTGCGGGTCAGCGGGTTGTTGAACAGTTAGTCCACTCTGTCAGCTCTCTATTGCAGCTAGCCTCGCTGGTACGTTGGAGCTTCTACGTACGCATACCACTTGATACAGGAAACAGAAGACCAATCGCGAGGTATTATTCTCTTGGAGAACGAATTTGTCTATCTAGTGAAAATACGTACTCCATTAGATGAAAAAAATCATGGCTAGATTACTTACGTCACATAATCTAGAGCAATCCATCAACATTGGTCGCTTCAAAGGCAATAAAAGAAAAATAAATAACGCAACACGAAGCTTGAGATGACGTAATGGCTCCAACGGTCGGTTCATTAACGCAAATCCATCTCTCTATCAAATACTAGCTGACAAACCCGGCATTGCCCGGGTATTCATTTTGTCACTTTTCTATTAGAAACATGCAGTTTCTGTTCGCTTGGCGCAGCTGCTTCTCGTACCTACAACGCCTACAACGCGATTGTGTCGACGTTTCTCTGCCAACGCGTCTGTATAGCACTGCAGACAGCTATTGTTTTCGGCTACAGCCGTTCGCGCTCCGCATTTGAAAGCCGCCAGTTGACTCTACTGTCGAAGTGTCTTAGTAGTAAAGAATGTATGGATTAAAACTTCATGCTTGGTACGCGCATTTTTCACGCATCTCAATGTTTATGACGTCATATCGAACTATGCGTTGTATTACGATATATTTGTGTAGGTACATTCAGCGGCATATGTGGAGTACCTCCTGCGAAAGTAGTTGCGAATAGAATTATTATCAAGGAAACATTAAATTTAAATTTCATGCATGATGCGGCATTTTTTCACGTATCTCAGTGTTTATGCGTCATATCTCCTGATCTCTGTGTCGTACAATGATATAATTCTGTAGGTGCATTCAGCGGCATATGCGGACGCTGTCTGCAAAATGTGTTTCTATGAGAGTTAGTAGCAAGGAAATAATAAATTTAAATATCATGAACAATGAGGCAGTTTTGACGCATCGAAGTGTTTACAACGTCTTATCTCTTGAACTGCGTGTGGTACCATGATATAATTTTGTAGATACATTTAGCGATATAAGTGAATACTGTCTGCGAAGTTTATTGCGAATAGAGTCAGTAGCACAGGAGTAATAAATATAAGCGTCATGCACGTCCATGCTGTTTTTCACGCATCTCATTATTTATGACGTTATATCTCCTGAACTACGATAGGAAGGTGGTTCCTACACCGACAGCGATTGTTGTCGGACAGTAAGGGATATGAGTTCCACGTCTGGTTGAAATCGGTCTAGTGGTTTAGGAGGAGACGTGCAACATACTTACATACATACACAAATTTCTGTAATATGTATGGATTTACTGTATATCACTCGTTAGGACGGCTTCTACAAGGATGGCAAGCGTACTAAATCACGGCACACTCTGCCTTCGGTATTGTATAGATAGGAGTCTAGTCTACAAAGTTATTTAGAGTATTTCTAGCTGGAGAACTGCAAGTTAATACACACGTTGAGACAGGACATATCGTAGGCAAACAATAGAAATCACAGGCAATATTCTAGTCTTGTAAATTCTTTATTAGTAAGCACTATTCAGTATTGTCATCGGTCGAGAGGCATGTCCTCACTCTGCAATTCACTTCAATTGATTTAAGGAGGCTGCAGAAACACAAAGCAGAGCTAGCGCACTAGAAGCAGGATTTGGACACCAACATTGTTCCATTTAAATAAATCCTTCCCTTAGGACTTAATGCAGTACATTTCTGATATAACCACTGGCTGAATTAGGTAGTTCAGTGAAAGGAACAAGAAAAGCCTCTACAAAAACTTGGACATAATTTGTCTTAAGCAATTGTTGTCCAACGGGAACAAAACCGAAATCTAGTCTTTTCATCTGTACGACCAGCTAGCGTTACTTTCTATAAACATTGCTGCACAGCTACAGTGAAATTAAACAACGGCATGATGGAACTATCAAAAGCTGCTGTAAGCTATATTTTTTTAGAAACAATTAGTTTTGGTCCAATGCCCCTTCTTAAAGTCACGGATTTACACTACATCAAGTTAAAGGAAGGTTCTCTGACGTTAAACAAATAATTATTTTTAATTGTAGCACTGTCACATACACGTTTACCTATTTTACACATTTTTCATCAGTTGTCAAGAGCAAAGGTTGACTGTCCGCTGCAGTGTTCAGCATAAGGCCTGACCAAAAACTTATTACAATTAGTGTGTCCTCAGATTGCGGTCTAATGGTGAGTGTCTGTCTCTAGATCGCAGGGTCCCGGATTCTTTTCCCAGTCCGGTCACAGCTTTCCTTCGATTACGGGTTGGGTGTTTTTGGACCGAATCATTTCACTTCATCTTCATCCCAAAGAAGCGCAAGTCTCCAAAGTTGCGTCAAATAGAAAGGCGCTTCATGCGAACGCACAACCCCAGATGGGTCTAATAGTCAATAATACCGAACGATTATTTCCATTTTCCATAAATTTTATGATACGACTTCGGTTGACAGTGTGAAGAACACAGATAAAAAGTGGGAGTCTAAAAGAAGTATCAAATGGCTCAGTCGCGGCTGATAAATTGAGAATTTTAACGGTAATTACTCGTCAATGGAAAGTTAACTTAGCTGGCCACTTGCAGTTATTCGAGACAAAATCGAACAAGGTGGTGTGTGATTTAAATCTCGACCTATGTTCTCTGGCTTTTGTTAATCATTTTAGGCAAATATGTTTCCTTTCAAAGGAGGACATAAGCGGTTCACTACCTATCCTTGCCCAATAGTGGTAGTATTCCGTTTGCAATGAACTCAGTCTAGAAGCCAGGCTATAATTCCATGCTCTTAGGTGACTAAATACCTTGGCAAGAAACGTATTTAGTAGTTCCCTGTACTTCCTCGTCCAACTAAGTCCATGGCCTGAACCAGACAGTAACTTCAAGTGCAGCTGTGAATGGCCAACTTGTTGCGTGAGCAGGCATAAGAATACAAAAGTGTCATCGCTCAATACTGGAATTTCCGCAGTGCAACCACGCGTCACAACACCAGCTGTAGGTCCACCTACAAGTTTCTCGACGAAATCAATTCTTCGGGGACAGTGAACTTCCATCGATCTTCAGTGGCTGATATTTTCTTCCGCGTTTAGAATAGGCCGAAGCCCTTCCTGCCGCATTGCGATATGATTCCAGTGTGTTTGACGACTATACGTAAGACGTTGAGTGAGGACCTTGGACTCGTGTACGGGAGGACGAAGGTTCAAATTCCCGTTCAGCCATTTACGTTTTCTGTGACTTTCCAAAATCGCTTAAAATAAATGCCAGGACGGTTCTTTTAAAAGGGTACGGCTGACTTACTTCACTATCCTTTCTTCATCCGAGATTCTTCTTTGATTCTAATGAACTCGTCGCCGTGTTACTTCTTTCTTGCTTATCCGCAGATGTTATCAGAAGCTGAATCATTAGATATGTCCAACACAGCCATAAGCTCAGAGATAACTTACTGTCAACGGTAAAAGTTTCCATAGAGGGAAAAGCATTTTTTTATTACGTCCTACAAGAATTTTTATTGGCCGTCGGCTTCTTAGGTCGCTATCAGAGGACAGTTTACTGTTGCAGCTGCAGATAAAGTCAGCTTCTGAGAGTGATATTAGATGACACCAAAGTAACGTCGTTTACGGTTAGAAAGTAGATACTCCATTTTATAAACCCATGCATTCACTAGATTTAAAAAACCAAGAACTATTCTGTAGGTGTAACTGCCTTGTCGTATATATTATTTCTCAAGTTAACATCCCTTTTTCTCAATACATGCTAGCAGGGATGAACGAGGTATCGTTAGAAAGGTTTTTTAACCAGTTCTGATGCTGCATACCGATTTTTCGGTAAAACTTACTGTTTGTGCATAATTTTAATATAAAAAGACTTAAACAACATAGCCAAAAGGGCATAACGGGTGCCCAGATTCATGCCTTTATTTTACTAAGCTATTAATCACGAATAAGAGCTTCCCTTTTATGTTATACCATTTTATTTGTTTTAAAGTGCTTATTAACGGGATAATGTGTGTATAGCGTTGTCACAGATAATAACCTTGACCACAGAGGTGCTCCATTATCTCTGCCCGTTGTACAAGTCGATTTTTCTAAACGAAACGATGAGAATTCTTACATTCATTAATCCCCCAGGATTACCGCCACATAAGCTTATACTAAAGAAAAACGCTACTGTCATGATAAGAAACCTGAACGCTAAACAGGGTTTAATCAGTGAACCACGCGTGGTTGTAACAAAACTCAATGGATTCACAATCAATACTCAGCTTATTGACACAGGGAAAACTGTTGTAATACCACGAATAAACTTAACACCATCTGATCCAAACATGCCTTTTCGATTGTCAAGAAGACAGCTGCCTATTATAATTGCATTTGCGATCACTAAAACAAGTCGCAGGGTCAAACGCTTCAAAGAGCAGGATCGTATTTACCAAACCCCGTCTTTGCTCACGGACAATTGTATGCAATCTTTTCAAGTGTAGCTACATCAACTGACATGTTTGTATTCCTTAGAGAAAACGAAAAAAAGTACACGAAATGTACATTCTTACATCAAATATCGTTTACACCGTGGCATTGTAATGCTCTGTACAGAATTTTGTTCAAATTATGTGCATGGAAATGTATATACAAGGATATATCATAAATTCATGACTAATATTTCAGGTCGTTCGGCTCATTTTCAAGATGTTTTCTCTTCATTCCCACAGTTACGCGTATCCCAATAACTACACTTATTCCAAATAATGTCCCTATTTAAAACCATAAAATTGCAAAAGTTTCGCACGGATCCCGCGATTTTCTCTTATAGCATAAATGAAATTAATGACTGAACTGAATTTTAGGGATGAAGAAATACAAATTGTTTGTTTTAAACTAAAATAGTGCTCCCTGTAGCATGCAACTGTCGAAAGCTAACGCGTTTTGTGTCTTGTCCAACAACACAGTCTATGGACAGTTCTTCTCCGCTGATAGAACTGTCAGTGGAATCATCTAGCCCGACATGCTGCAGTTGTGGCAAATGCCATACAAGTTGCAGCAGGAATTTCATCTTTCAACAAGATGGCGCCCCTCTGCATTTCCACAGTTTTGTACGAGATGACGTGAATGAGACGTAGTCACGTTGGCGAGAAGACCACGTAGCGGCCGCTGGTCTGGACTACTCGAGTGGCCAGCAAGGTCGCTGGACTTGACACCTTGGAATTTTTTCTTGTCCGCTACTCCACAGAATACCAAAATATCAGCAGTGCGAGACTATGTTGCGATAAGGAAACAGAAACCGACAGTAGAGATAATATTTTACATATATGTTCTCAATGGGTGGGGCTGGCGGTGAAGTGTAAAACCCGAAATTGTTGTTTTGACCGTCTGGCTGTAATCAAATGGAAACTATGTTCCTGATTACGACCTTCTTGTGCAGTTACACTCTTTGAACTGAATTACAAATATGTTATATTCTGCTTAATTTCGCTCTCCTTCGTACTGGGAGGGGTAAATGATTCAATGTTTTTGTTTCATACGAAACAGAAGTTGGTTTCGTCACATGGTATTCTGTGGACTCATGTCTGTTTGTTAGCCTACTGCTTACGAGTCAGTGTGTGTACTGCTCGATTTAAATGCATTGTAAATTTATTACGCAAATTCTATGTTATGTTCGTTCCCATCCGTTTTTGGTACTCTCGCCTTTAATGGACGCCAATGAAACTTTCATTCGAGTCCTGCTGAAATGTACTGTTCGTATTACCTGTCCATTTTTAGCAGTTGCAGTGAAGAATGCTCTGGTCACCAAGACTAAAAAGCATAACATCTACATCTACATCAGTACTCTGCAAGCCACTGTGAACTGCATGGCACTCAGTGGCAAGAAGCAACATTACTCAAGGCACAACTACCAATACTGTCAAAATCTGCTGACATGGAATTCTCCATTAAATGAGAGAAGTACCGATAATGGATGCAAACAAAGATAAAGTAGAATAAAAGAAATATAACTGACATGCATTTGAATCGAGCAATTCACACACAGATTCGTAAGCAGTAATAAATACACGAAAGTCGACAGAACACCATGTGACGAAATAAGCTTCTGTTTTATACCAAACAAAACCAAATATGGAATCATTTGCCCCACCCGATATTACGGATGCGAGCAGAACTCAATAAGGATACGAGCAACATATTTACAATGCAATCCAAAGAGTGCAACATACACGAGAAGTCGTACTCAGAAGCACAATGTGGTGAAACCAGCTCTTGCTAACTACGAAACGAAAACAGACACGGAAGACTAAAAATCACCCAATAAAATAGCGACATGATAGATTGATAAACTTGCAGCGCTCCAAGTGGTCTGGCAGCGAACTAACATCGTGTTACCGGAAGCCCCTATATGAGTTTCACCCCCGTGGGTTACATCACAGATAGCATTTATGTTCCACCACAGAACCTCGAAGACTTGCGACACCGTATCGCAGCACCGTCACTTCTGACATGGGTACGGACGGAATTGGAATTCCGATCACATGTGTGCCTTGTGAGGAGGGTAGACACGTAGAACATTTTAAAACGTAAAAATAACGTTGAGCGTTTATATTGCACGTACTATATCAATTGTTGCATTTTTCTTGGTCATAGACTTTACAGTTACCCTGTACTTTATTAATTTTGGGTTCGACTGCTGTCATATTTAAAAAAAAGATAAAATTAGGCCTCGGTGTAGCTGAACAGTGTCATAATTTACCATTTTGCCACGATTAGCTTAATTATTAGGACATTAAAAGTATTACGTGGAAAATTAGAACATGTCACATAAACATTAGCAAATTGATCTCGGTAAAATGAAAGTTCGGTGTGATGATGTGCAAGTTTTCTTTTTTTTTTTCCTTTTGAGTGGAAGACGTGAAGCTGCTGGTATAGCGACGATAAGATGGCTCGCTAAGCTCATTTGTGGCCGTGTGGTAAACAAATTTACGACTTGCCTTCAAATATAAATGCAGAGGTACCACCATGGCCATTTATTTTCGTAGCACAGTCATATTTATGTGACATATTTTAATTTTGTTTGTTCCACTGTAGAATGAAGTCACGAAGAAGCTTAACGGTCAGGCCATCTTCGGTGTTCTTATAGGATTTGGAGGTCAAATCCTGGACGTTAGTACCCTACAGCAGTACAACCAATTCTCAAAAAATCCAAATAATCGCCTTTGAAAATCTGAAGATTAACGGTCGTTCTGAAGTATTAAATATATCCAATTTATTAATAGTGTCACCAGTAGCTGAGTGCTCCTACAAGACTGAAAAGGTGAGTAGCATATTAGTCTTGTAATCGTCAAGATGCTGCTTCGATTCTCACCAATAGCAATTTCTTTAACTTTCTGAAAAAAATCTGTATTTATTATCAAATAGAAATATTAATCAACAAATACTGAACCACAATTTTATAACTCAACATAACATCATTTAATTTTTAGTTACTAATTGCAGAATAATGCGGGTATTCACAGTAAATTAAAAATTGGGACGAAAATTAATAAAAAAATGTATTTTTTATTTCTAGAGATTGAAGAGTAAAATTTTGTCATTTAACAATAATACATTTCGTTTGTCTGTATGAAGTTTTAATTTGTATTCAAACGAATAGCAACTAAAAATAAGAATATGTTATTTTACTGAATGTTATGATTCAGTATTTGTTAATTAACATTTATATTTGATAAAAAGTCTAGAAATTAAATAAAAGTGAAAAACTAGCAAAATACGAACTACCGCCTTCACAATTACAAGACTTCTACTCTGCACACTGTCTGTAGATTCGAAATATTTAGCGAAGATCGGAGATCTTCTAATCTGCAAAGACGATTTTTTTTCGATGTTTTTACTGCTGGGAAGTACTACTGCTTCAGGCAATTCATATCCAGTGTCTGAAATTGTGTACTTAACAAGCTGCAAGTCTGTTTGAAAATTTGGTTTAGATAACGGAAGAAATATGAGGTTCATTAGCGTGGAATGAGTGAGTACCATTTTTTCTTTAAAATCTGTGCTAACATCAACTTTCCCTCTACACTTGTTTCTGCAGTTGCGTCACTCAGTTGTCACCTGACTATAGGCTAGGAAACAAACTTGATTCGTAACCAAATAAAAAATGAGAAACGGAGGATAAGAAAAGTGTTTATTCTTTTCTGATTATTTTTATTTCTGCTAATTACTGGAGGTAATTCATTTAATGATTGTTATTCATTTAAAAAATGAAACAACGCAATTATTATTCCATCGTTTTTCGGGAGTTCATCCGGGACATTAGTACCTCTTGTATCGATATTGTGGGTGACAACCTTCCAGCCATTCTCAAGGTCTGCAAGATCTTTAAAGCACTTCACACTCTGGAGTAAATACGCATACTTCAGAGATAACACTGTTGGTAAGAAGCTTGGAGGTAAAAAAAAAGAAGGAAGTTGTCATTACGTTACAAACTTACATAGCCCAAAACATTAGGTTCACCGCATTTATACTTTCATGTTTCACCGCGTTGATACTTCCTGTGACGTCACTCTGACATA
Source organism: Schistocerca serialis cubense (assembly GCF_023864345.2). Classification (NCBI taxonomy): domain Eukaryota; kingdom Metazoa; phylum Arthropoda; class Insecta; order Orthoptera; family Acrididae; genus Schistocerca; species Schistocerca serialis. The sequence goes on along the minus strand of NC_064643.1, from coordinate 273,727,470 downwards.
TCCGTGCCCAGTTTCCACCGTGTTGAGTGTTTCGATTGAGCAGAGGCGTAATTCTTTCATCAGAAATGCCAGCTTGCGTCGTTTGCTGTTGTACTAGTCGATCCGATTATAATCTAAAGTTTAAAGTAATCACATTTCATTCGTAAGTGAAGCCGTTCAAGCAATATTTTCTTTTGTATACGTTAATTATGGTTGCGCTATACTGAATGGAAAATGACTCGTAACAAGATTTAATCACCTGAAAACAATCAAAAAGGCAAAATAACTGCCTCTTGATCCAGTCAGTTGCAACATTGCCCTAATTAGATTGAGATTCTACCACTGCACGCTATATGTTCAAGTTCACAGCTAACACACACATGCAGGAATAGTCTGTGTTAGCACAATTTGTCCATAATTGAAAAAATGTTGATTTATACTTGAAAACATTTTGTAGACACTTGAAAATTTCGGCTATTAGCCTTGCTTCATGATAGGAAACGTTTGGTTCACAGCATTCGAGACCTGGTTACAACCTCACATCGTCGTTGGACCAAGTCCCATTACGTACACTTACTGTACCCGCATGTCATTGTTTCTGCTTCAGATTTTAAGTTCCTGTTGTGCACTACTCTATAATGCTATTTTGAGGATCTTCCACAAAGTACTGTACCAGTTCAGGCTTCAAAATAATTCTACTCACGCTACACGAATGTTCCATTTCCAATCTAGTATTCTTCTTTCCTATCCTTCACGCACCAGACCGTCAATTTAAGTTTGGCTGTGATGCTATGTACACTGCTCTCGGCGCACTTCTCCGAAAATATCGCGCCTGGCAAATTAATACCGTCAAGGACGTAGCCTAAGGGGGGAGGGGGGCAGGAGGGGGGTCTGGAGGGTCTCGACACCCCCCCCCCTTCCCCTAACCCCTAAATGCAGTGCAGTGAAACTGAAAGATACAAGGGGCGATGCAAAAGTTTCAGTCTGAGGGCGTTGCTGTAGCTTATACGCGACGTAGCGCGACTGCCGTGCAGTGAAGCTGAAAGATACAGGGGGCGATGCAAAAGTTTCATAAAATGAACAAACCGCCTTCAGTCACAAGTTGTGTTTACTTACTGCACTATGCATTTCGAGCCCAGGTGCTTTTTAGTGATTTAGCACCTGAAGATGAGCCTCCAGGGCTCGAAATGCATAGTGCGGTAAATAAACACAACTTGTGACTGAAGACGGTTTGTTCTTCATTTTACGAAAGTAAAACAGTCGCGGACGAAGCACTGAAAAACAATGGATAAAATTAAGCAAAAGTTTCAGTCAGAGGGCGTTGCTGCAACTTATACGCAACTTAGCGCGACTGCGATGTGGGAATAGAAACACCGACATGTGGGCAAGGGATTACTGAGGATTCGTCTCTTTCCGACGAGCATGCGGTAAATGAGGAAACGTGAACTGTGGCTACGTTATTACCAAATACTTCCAAACAGTACCAACGTGCTGTTATTCCTTCCTTGGCTGCCGATGAACAAACACTGGTAGACATCCATCGGAGAACGGTTGGGGTTGGGTTGATTTGGTGGAAGAGACCAAACTGCGAGGTCATCGGTCTCATCGGATTATGGAAGGATGGGGAAGGAAGTCGGCCGTACCCTTTCAAGGAACCATCCCGGCATTTGCCTGAAGTAATTTAAGGAAATCACGGAAAACTTAAATCAGGATGGCCGGACGCGGGATTGAACCGCTGTCTTCCAGAATGCGAATCGAGTGTGCTGACCACTGCTCCACCTCGCGGGGTGAGCGGAGAATGAAGCGTGTGTATGAGGCAGCATGTCTGTCGAAGAGCACCGTTGTGGAATGGTGCGACAAGGGATACCGCTGCTTCATGGTAACGAACGTTCCCATACCAAAAAATTCGTAACGCAGAAGTTAGGCTAACTCAAGTGGGAGACACTTAGGCATCCGTCCTTTAGTCACGATCTCTCCGCCTAAAAAAAGACCTTGAAGGGTCGACGATCCGAGTCGGAGGAGGATTGCAGCAGGCAATTACGGACTTGTTTACGCAGCAGGACACGGTGTTTTACAAAACAGGTATCTTCTACCTGGGGCATCGGTGGGATGATTGCCTCTATGCCCACGGAGATTTTGCCTAAGTGTCGTATCAATTTTGGACCGTACGGCCTCCGAACGCAAACATTTTGGTCGCTCCTTATGCAAGGTGAGCAGCAAACTACGTACATAAAATCATTACATTAACATTTCTTTTCAGCATAAAATGAGAAACATGATGCTTTTTAAGCTTCTCTTTAACAAACTGGATCCCCCGCCCCTTTTAGAAATTCCTGGCTACGTCCTTGGTACCGTGCGTTCAGAAAGTGAATCCACTACTCGTAAACTCTTCTCGAAAAAAAGTTTATATTACAGTACTTTATTTTGCAGGCCGTTTGCACCAAAATTGCAACATTACGGCTTAATTATCTATCAAAGCTTGTACAATATTTGTTCTCAGCTACGCGGAAGTAAAAAATAATGAAAAATTCCTTACCACCATCGCCACCAATTATTATCGGTTGGTGGCACAATGAACTACGTTGATAATTCTTCAGTCTTACCGATAGCATACCAGCAACGATTTTAGGCATGCTGTTTAGTTCGTTACACATTCTAGTGGCTTTCACTGACAAAAGGATCTACGAAATGTGTATATAAAATAAAAAAAGTTAAAAATCCACAGCAGAGTGCTGGTTTGAATAAGATTTATTTAACGCAGATCGTAATAAATTGCTTTTACCAGCCCCGTTATTAATAAAATGATGACAAACAATCATAAATACACTTCAGAAAGCAGCGAAAAATATCACTGTGGCCAGTCTTCGTGCTTTCCTTCGTAGAGATCCGCCCAAAGGATTTAGAACTTAAAATTAGCACCAGCCATCGATGTTAGTCGGTAGGAAACAATTCACTTCCACAGTTATCAGCAACAGGCACACAACAGTACAGTGCGAAGGTACTCGTAACGGTCATCCATGGGACGCATTCATACTTGTTGGACAGAGGGTCGTGACAATCAGTTCTACTGAGTAAGTTCCTTACAGAGAACAATGTGAGAACTCACATGGAGAACATGATAACTCCCAGCAACACTTTCATAGAGCTCCCACAGACCTTAGTACTCTTACTGATTAACTACCACAGTCGGAGGTAACGTGATGTGTTACGTGCGTCGCACTGCTCACATACTTGTAGAGATACTTCAATTCGTTGTATCTACCTTATAAGATGACAGTTTGGCACGGCGTTGAACTTCTTTAAGATATCTAGGAAGGTTACATGTATCTTTTTTTATTTTTGCTTTGTTTGTGGAAGATGGCGGTGGGTTATATTTAATGGGATCCAAACATGGAAGTCCGCTACGCAGGCACGTGACTGCGGTCCCGGTTTTCTCTGACACGCCAGTTACGCAACTTTGTCCCTGACTTGTGCGATCGCATGAGTGGGCTGCAGCGGTAATGCGTAAAAGGCATTAGACAGTCGACCTACTATACCCTACACTCCTTAATACTGATCATCTGCGTATTAGTTCATTCTTAGGAATATTTCTTAGTCATCTCGTTATATAAGTTATTTGCAGAGACAAGTTTTCTGTTTAATTCAGTGCCTACTCACCACTGTTCCAAAACCCTGCGTGTGTGAGTATGTGAAAGCTAAATGAATTTGAAATTAATCAAGAATCAGACACACACTTGAGATCCAGTGCCGAATTTAATCTATGCAACGGAATTACTAACGCTTTAATTTATTGGCCCTGTCCGCCCCCGGTAGCTGAGTGGGATGCCGGCACGGTAGCTCATCGTGTTCGGTCAGAGGGGTAGCTGCCCTATGTAATAAAAAAAAAACTGAGTTAATGGATCAACGACGAACTGAAACGGGTGTCTTGCGACATCCGCCACGAGCAGATGCAACGAACGAAAACGAACAAAATGAGATTTAAAAAAAAAAGTGGTCAGCGCGACAGATTGTCAGTCCTAAGGGCCCGGGTTCGATTCCCGGCTGGGTCGGAGATTTTCACCGCTCAGGGACTGGGTGTTGTGTTGTCCTAATCATCATCATTTCATCCCCATCGACGCGCAAGTCGCCGAAGTGGCGTCAAATCGAAAGACTTGCACCAGGCGAACGGTCTACCCGACGGGAGGCTCTAGTCACACGACATTTTTTTTTTATTGGCCCTAGCATTGAATCTGAACGCGGGGAACTGACATAATATTAACCATTTAAGGGAAATGGTTGTGGTAATAACTCAAGATGTAAGTAACACTATTATTTGTTGTTAGAAACAGATGACTAGTAAGCAGCAAAACAGAATTATCTGGACAAGAACATTACAAAGATGTACCTTACTATGAGAACTGCAGACTATACCTCTCAGTTGTCAAAGTTATTGAAAGAGAAGGAGTTGCATAAAATCTCGGGTCTAATTCTCTAAAATAGCTACAGTAACCTGTCTGCGACGATCACTTCGACTGTCTGGAACGAACTCCCAAGAACCCTAAAGATCTGAGGACACACAGACGAATATGCCCCAGTAATAGGTATCTGGCAACTGAACGATGCCGGAGCTGTAAGCGATGATTACCATTATCTTCAATGTACTGTGAGCGCAGCGGGAACACAGCGACTCCACGAGTGTACCCTCCCTCACCTTTCCATGACTTCTGCCCCGGAATCCTTCATCTTCCACGTTTCTTCACTCTCCGTTAAGGCCTATATGGATCTGACAGTTTTAAGTCTCCTCCCAGCAGCTGTCGCATCTAATGAGGAGTCTTGGTTCTTATGGTAAGTCCTGCTTGTCTGCGCACATGCAAACTCTTGTGACTGCAATACAGTTATTGTAGAGGAAATTTTCTGTCTTCGTACCCTCTGCATGAATAATACTTATAAATTTTTGAAGCCACATAGGCTCAGTGCAACTAAATTTAACTAACTCTGCAAAGAAAGCTGTTTAATAACATCAAAAGCAACCAACAAAAAGAAAAATGGAAGGTATTCTCATCAAATGGAACATTTATTCAGTTGCAAAATGGGGGCTACAATCGGCCCTAGCCTTGTCGGAGGAATTGTTGCGTTACTTTTCTGAAATAATTTAGGAAAAGGATGGAAAGAGTAATCACGAATTGAAGATGGGTATTTCAACCTTACTTTTAGCAAATACGAATTTAGTGTGTTAGCTACTGCATGAAAAGATGGAAAAAATAAATAAGAGAGAAAAATAGTACAGCCAATGAAGAAAGAAAGAAATGAGTGATGTTTTTGTTTAAAGAGCCTAGAGTTGAACAGTTCTGAGAAGGATGCTTTTAATCAGTAAAACCCGGCAGGCACTTCGGCTAATCTATTTTCATTTTGGATGGCCTTTAATTATACAAATGGAGGGCTGTTGAATTAGTTTAATGGGAGTCTTGATGTCACAGTGATTCTGTGAGCCGATTTCACTTTCTTTTCTTGACCCCTTGCGGTCTAACATGGTTCTGGGTACATTCGTTTACTTTATGGGCTGTGAATATGAGATAGGCGACGCATTACGAGACTGGCGGAATGAGCCATGGGGTGCCATGGGCAGAGTGGCCTTCGCAGAGACGGTGGGAGAATAAATAGGAGGTAGGAAACCCACATCCTTGCCAGGGAATAGATGTCGCTTTGCCGCATGGAGAACAGGCAGGCAGGCCTGTGTCCATTTATAGGAGATAAAAGATCTTCGTTCCAGAAGGCAAAACTCTGCCAGCAGGTGGTAGGAGCTAGGAATTTGTTAGCCGGCCGTGTGGCCGAGCGGTTCTAGACGCTTCAGTCTGGAACCACGAGACCGCTACGGTCGCAGGTTCGAATCCTGCCTCGCGCATGGATGTGTGTGATGTCCTTAGGTTAGTTAGGTTTAAGTAGTTCTAAGTTCTAGGGGACTGATGAACTCCAATGTTAAGTCCCATAGTGCTCAGAGCCATGTGAACCATTTAGGAATTTGTTAAGTGATATACTTGGCGAGATATCTCCTAGCCCTCCTAAAAATTTGACAAAACAGTACTATCTACTTAGACACTGGAACAGAGTCGGCTACAAGCGTGGTAGCAAGTTTTTTAACATTTCGCGGAACCCATAACGTGAGGTTAGCTGGTGGCTGAATGAGCACCGACTGGAGTGTTAGTACTGACTTCATGAGGCGGTAAAGTCAGCTGGAAGCTTCTTAGAAAAGAGGGGGAGAAGCAGTTCGATTCATTGGCAGGTTGACGTTTCGTCGTTTCTGGGCGCGAAGTATTATCAAAGAAACAACCACGCCTTTGACGAGCTGCATCATCTCTTAAGAGGACTGGTAGTCGCTGTTTATTGTGGAGGTGAGGAAGGGGTTGCTAGGATTGCAACAATGATCAAGAAAATCGATATCAGCTCCATGAGTGACGTGTGCTGAGTCGTACGACTTTGAAATGGCTGGAACCTGTCACCCCATGACGTACGAAGTATATGGTTGAATGATAAAGAGCAACGTCTGATTGTTCCAAAAAGAATGGAACAATGTGTAAGACACACATAGTACGTAATGAGTAATGTGAAAGAAATTTAATATTCGCATGTACTATATGAAGACTTATAACAAGGAGGTATGTCAACTTAGTTGGAAGTCGTAAATGAACAGAATCTTTGAAATAAAAAAAAAAAGGCCTGCAAAGATGCAGTTTCGAATATGTGCAAAAAAATGAACTATTAACTTTTCAATTAACTGCTACGCCGGGTAGTGATGCAAACACGTTACAAAACATAATTCTTCTGCCAATTCACTTTTAATCATGAAAAATAAAATATTCCTTTTTTCTGATTATCTGTGAGTAATTAAGTATTTAAGGTATTGAAATAATAACGCACTGTAGCTCCAATTTAACTTAAAAACAATGTGGTTTATTAATATTAAATCAATTACAATATGGCGCACATATAGCTCTTACATCATTGACAGGAAAATGGGAAGTGAGTGTTCAATCATGGCTGTAATTACTCGTAAAATTTCTCGTAATGCAGCTAGCGAAAGAAGGACGCAAAGATTCAAAACGCTGATGCATGGCACCTCTAGATTTTTGCATAACCGAGTACAGAAGTTACTGTAACCGCAGATCACATAATCCTAGTCACGAGACAGTATCAGCAATGATAGCCTCTACTGACAGACAAATTGTTTAACGATGTGGAAGAGAAGAAGAAGACGAAAACGAAGAAGCAGAAGGAGGAGGAGGAGGAGAATTGTTGTTTTGCTGTGACAACTTATCTGGATGTTTACCACGACTTTTACAGTTTATGTCGTATCGAAATGTGAAGAACAGTGTGTCTGGTAAATGTTTACCAGCACAAGATGACACAAAAGTGCGAATGGAGAAAGTGTTATTGGTTTTCTTGTGATACTGTGTCTGCCTGCTTAGCTGGGTGGTAACACGCTCGCCTCCCACGCAATAGGGCTCGGGTTCGATTCCCGACAGGGTTGGAGATTTTCCCCGCTCGGAGACTGGGTGTTGTGTTTTCCTCATCACCATTTCATCCTCACCACCAACTCGCGAGTCGCCCAATGTGGCGTCGACTGAAATAAAACTTGCACTTCGTGGCCGAACTTCCCCGAATGGGGCCTCTTGGCCAACGATGCCATTCGCTCACTTCATTTTTTTTTTATACTGTTATTCGCCAATTTTTTCTCGGCAAGAATTTTCGTCACTTCTTTTTTTGAGTCATCAGCCTTCAGACTGGTTTGATGCGAGCCGGCACGAATTCCTCTGTTTGCCAAACTTTTCATCTCAAGAGTAGCACTTGCAACCTACGTCCACAATTATTTGCTGGACCTTTTCCAGTCTCTATCTTCCTCTACTGTTTTTACCGTCTACAGCTGTCTCTAGTGCCATGGAAGTTATTCCCTGATGTCTTAACACATGTCCTCTCATCCTGTCCCTTCTCACCGGCCGCGGTGGCCGAGCGGTTCTAGGCGCTTCAGTCCGGAACCGCGCGACTGCTACGGTCGCAGGTTCGAATCCTGCCTCGGGCATGGATGTGTGTGGTGTCCTTAGGTTAGTTAGGTTTAAGTAGTTCTAAGTTCTAGGGGACTGATGACCTCAGATGTTAAGTCCCATAGTGCTCAGAGCCTGTCCCTTCTCCTTGTCATTGTTTTCCACGTATTTCTTTTCGCACCGATTCTTCAGAGAACCTCCTCATTCCTTGCCTAATCATTTTCACCTAATTTTCAACATTCATCTGTATCATCACATTTCAAATGCTTCGGTTCTGTTCTGTTCCGGTTTCCCCAAGTCCATGTTTCACTACTACACAACGCTGTGATCCAAACGTACATTATCGTAAATTTCTTCCTAACATTAAGACCTTCAAGATGTTAGTTACTCGTAGACTTCTCTTGGCCAGTGTTGGTCTGCTTTTTATGTCCTCCTTGCCCCCTCCGTCGTCGGTTATTATGCTGAGTAACTAACAGTATTCCGTAACTTTACGATCACCAGTTGTGATGTTACCACCCTCTGCTACTTATCATTACCTTTGTCTTTTTTTCGATTTACTCTCGGTCTTTATTCTGTACTCATTAGACTTTTCATTCCATTCAACAGGTCCTGTAATTCCTCTTCAGTTTCATGGAGGATAGCAATGTCATCAACGAATTTCATCGTTGATACCCTCTCACCCCGAGTTTTAATCCCACTCTTGAACCTTTCTTTTATTCCCGACATTATTTCTTCGACGTATAGATTTGAAAAGCAGGGGCGAAAGATTACATCCCTGTCTTCCATACTTTTTGATCGGTGCACTTCATTCTTGATTTCCACTTTTATTGTTGCCTCTCGATTCTTGTATAAATTGTATGACACTCGTCTTTCCCTATAGCTTACCCCTACTTTTCTGAGCATTTCGAACGTCGCGCACCATTTTACATTGATGAATGCTTTTTCCAGTTCGATAGAACCTGTTAACGTATCTTGATTTTTCTTCAGTCTTGCTTTCATCAACAATCGCAAAGTCGGTACTGCCTTTACCTTCCCTAAAGCCAGACTAATCCTCATGTAACAGTTCCTTAATTTTCGTAACGTATCGCCCTGTACTGAACTGGTGTATCTAGAAATTCTAAGCTACGTGGAGTGTTTTATCTTACACAAACTCATTGAACTACTCATATGAATTCACATTAACGATGATTTAGTGTATTGCAGTCATTGTGTAGCGGGAAAGAAGCAAACTGTAAGCTTTTGTCGGTGAAGAGCCAGGTATTCAAGCAAAGTGAGACTTACGTCGACAATTATGTTCAATCAGAGGCAGATCCACTACAAATTTGGAAAAAAAATTGTTACCGAAACATCGCCCTACCTATGATAGTATGCTTCATCATTGCTACAACATCTACCACGTATTTCTGCACTACCATTTCCCTCGTCTTCCAGTCATCAGAACTGAAGTTCTCAAGACTGTGATACTAGTGGTATCGTGGGCTTCTGCCCAATATCTAAAAAACGAAGCCGCCCATTTAGTGATGAACGTATCAGCTACAAGCAGCGGTTGGTACTTACACCTGTAGAGTACCCTGAAGCAGTAGCTGGTTTTACCAGCGAGAGTATCTTCTTTTCAGTGCACAGAAAAATTTTAAGCTGCCATCACAGTGCCACCAACATCGGGGTATTCTGCCGACGGCAGACATACGCCAGTACGTGCGCTGTCTCGGTGCTACCGATCTCAATGCCCGAACGTGCAGACTTCGGGCAATGGTCGGCGGAATGCAGATAATTTTGTTTTCTTCGGACGAATCGGCGACTCTCTAGACTCAAAACAAGAATTTTGAGAAACTTTAAAGTTCAGTACTAGAAAGAAGGAGTTTGTGGCATCCTGAGAATGAAAATTATAGTAACAGGGTAATGTCTCGTAGCCTATGGTCCGAAAGCGCTATGTTACTGGAAAGAACAAGTTCTGAACAACTTGAAAATTTAGTAATAATCAATTGAACTTATATTACATTATGTACTATGGCTCTCTAGCCATTTCAGCCTCATGGCTGTGTTTTATGCAGCATGTTACTTGCGACACAGCCAAAATTTTGTGCAGGAAATTTTAAGCCTAGATTATAACATCAAATAATTATGTGTTTAAGGGGAGGTTTACTATCTTTGGCCCGAAAAAAGCATGTTCTTTGAGATTTTTTTCTCGGGATGTGTTATAGATTTCAATATCAAATTTGGTCAAAATGTTTATTGATATTTCCTCTAAAAACTGGAATTTTTTCGACCGGAAATGTAGAAGAGCAAAGGCGGAAGTGCCGTCGGAACGAAACAAAATTGCGATGTAGACCTCCACGCGCGGTATGTCACAGGTCAGCCGGCTAGTCTGAAATCAAAACTGAGTCGACGTTAGCGAAGTATATTAGAGTCTCTAGGAGTTGTACCTCGCTTCAGTTATTTTGACCATAAGAAACAAAATGGCGGCCATGTGAAAAAAAGCGTTATTATCATCGATTTTTCAACTCCGTCGGCCAAGTAAAAATATTTATAGTTGATGGATCAGAATAAAAGTGGTACAACTCCTAGACAATTTAGTTAGCTTCGTCGGAAACAAAGAATCATGCCAATCGGTACAGTAGATTTGAAGTTACCATACCGCGCGATAAAAAGAAAAAGTCACTTCGAGCGTTTGAAGTTTTGACTACATATAAATGCAATATTATGCAACTCACGCTCAATCTGCTATTCCGGGTCCATAAACTAGTCCTTCCTCTTCCTCATAGAGGGCGTTCTGCTCGATCTGGGACATTCTGCGCTGCTCCAGAGCCGCTCGTACGGCCGGTGACAAGCGGTTTTCGGCCGCTTGAATTCGGTGGTCGTCCGAATGCTTGGCGAACTGCATCGAATGGAGTCCCAGGATGACGTCCATCGTTGTCATGGTCTTCAGAATTGCTGAATACCTTCGTTGAAGCTACCCCCTGCCAGGAAAGTCGCAATCTCCACAGTTTTCGTACCAGAATGCAAATGCTTGGGAGCTAACTTCCAAACACACGCGTTCAAACTTTCATTTGAATTTTTTGTGTTTTCTCCCAAGCACAAATACAATAACTCGTCCTACGAAAGAAGAAAACTGCGTTTCCTTCCAAGCAGCGGTACAATAACTCGTCCTACGAAAGAAAAAAACTGTTGCGTGAAAAAGGCCGATTTCAGGCAGGTGCATTTTTTTGATCAACCGCGAATAACAAACATTTCCGTTCCGTATTCCGAAAAATCGTTGCAGGGGTGGATGCTAAACACTTTTGTGGATCCAAGTGTGCAGTTTAAAAAAAATCTATTTTTTGAACCAAAAGATAGTAAACCTCCCCTTAAAGGGGAATGGTGGTGTATGTCAATTTTGTTACTTGACGTTACCACTGCGAATCTTTTTTTGGATGTAGTAATTTAGCAGTGGCTGTCTACGAATTATATTCCTGATTACTGTTGTTTTTATGCCAGTAGCGTGGTGACTCTGTTCAATGATATGGTTTGCAAATGTAGAGTATATGTTTCCATTGTTCAGTGTTTCAGGTGTTCAGAGTATCGTATTCTAAAATTCATGTTTGTCTTTCACACATATGCTAAATGACAGTCATTTAAGATTAACTGACATACAGGGAGTACTCAAAAACACAGAACTACCAAAAGCATATAGTCACGCCTAATACGGTGTAGGAAAACAGTTGATATTCAAAACAACTTCTAGTCGCCTCGGAATGGATAAATACAGGTCCCGTATGGTTTTCAAAGAATCATATCCTTCCTACAAAATAAGGGCAAGTTCAGGTAGCAATGATAGAAGTGGAAAGCGTTCTCGCACCCTTCTCATCCAAGTAGACCACAAAGGCTCAATAACATTAATATCTGATGATTTTAGTGCCCTGGATGACGCAACCGATCAATAGTTGGTGGTTAGTGAGACAACATCGTTGTTACAGGTAGTCCACAAAAGCCAGTTATAGATATTGGGACTGATGTTTTGTGTATAAGGATGGTTTTAACCCCCTCAGCATCTGCTAAGGCCTGAAGATGGTTCACTGAAGCACGAAACTGATAGCCATACAATAAATGACGTTATAAGGACGGCTGTAGGTGTTTCATTTCCTTACATAAGTGATCGGATGTAGTCCGCCATACCTCCCATCCCAAGGGTGGACATACAAAAACAATCACACAAAGGTTTTTTATTTTGACTTGCCTTTTGAAGAAGCAGTTAGAAAATTCGTGAAGAAGCCTATTTTTGTCTACTGATGTGGAGGAGGAATTTGTTAAATATTTAATTATGATGGAATCTAAATTTTATATCCTGTGAAACTTCGTAGAGTTGGGCTTCTAGCTGTGTGAGAAAAGTTAAAACCCTCATCCTTTCACATGTAAAGTTGTAGGGCAGGCCTGGTTCGATCATTTCATGAACCGCAACAAATGTGTTTTCTCTATCTTAAAATCACCAGCAGCTTTACTTTCTCGAGGTAATGGGTTCATTAAGCAAGTTGCAAACGCATTTTTTAATGATCTGGAGACTGAGACTGATAAACATGCCTGCTTGCCGAATCGTATATTCAGTGTAGCCGAAACAGGTACATCCATCTTGCAAAGCAAGGTTCCTCGAGTGATTAGTCTTACAAGGCAAACTCCAGGTTGGTGCTCTAAGCGTTGCTGAGAGGGTAGTCTCATATCAAGTGTGTGTTGCATCAGTGCCGGAGGGACATTTATTCCACCACTGATGATTTTCCCCCAGGAAAAGCTGATAGATATTTTAATGAAAGGGGCCCCACGTAGCGCCATTGGAAGATGGCATATTTCTGGATAGTTAGAAGGAAACCCATTTACAGGGTGATTTAATCACATTATTAAGAAGACCAAGCCCACAGCAGATGATCCTGTCCTAATTCTTGATGGGCATAATACGCACACAATGAATACTGAGATTCTTACCATCGTAAGCCTTGGTCTTCATACAACCCATAGGATGCAACCCTTAGACAAAACATTTATACGGCCGTTAAAACATTACTGTACGGAAAATATTCGACAATGAATGCTCCATAATCACAGACTGTATAACATTTCAGAACTATTTGTCAAAGCTTACCTAATGTGTCAAACTGAAATAATTGCTCTAGTGGTTTCAAGATGACGGCAATTTGTCCTTGAAAGTGACAGGTTTTTGCTGAGGCCTACTTTGCTTTCTTTGGGTGCAACATGGCAGACTAGATCTTCCAAGTCTGCAGTACAAAAAAGCGGAATGCTTTCCACAAACAATACAACTGCTAGTATATCTTCTCAAGAGATGAAATCTTTATGAGTTCTGTAGTCGGTGCGTCAAAGAATTCAAATCAGTATATTTTGCCATCTGCTAAAGATTAAGAAGAAGTTGGTGCATCGTGACTTTCTGCCTAAAAGAAACCTAGGTAGCTGTTTAACCAAGCGGCATTTGAACGGGAATATTGGGAAACCCCACTCGAGCAAAAAAACTAAACTTTTCAGGTGATACAAAAATCATTCCAGATCTTAAAATTATTTACTTATCTTCTTTCGTTAAACTGAGGGTAGAGGGAAGAATACCATTGCTCTGTAGGTAATACTGATATATTTTCTTGGTTTAAGTTAAAATTTACGTGGTGAACATATGGTCTTTCTGAATATTTTGTAATAAATAAATATCAATCATTACTCAACTCATAATGTATTGCTAATACGGACAAAACTCAAACAAATTGGACCTATTTTTCCTTCTATTTGTCATTACACTGCACACATGGTTCATTCTTTGGCACATGTTGGCCAAATGTATACATTATATTAGAAATTCTGGATGATTTCTTCTTTTAGTAGGAATGGCAGAAATTGCCTTAGGTCACGCATTTTTTTCTCATTTATAGCCAGGTAATCTTGATTAGCCTAACTTACAGGGTTAGGTGAAATTGTAGATGGATCAGCCAGTTGGAATAAATTCTGCTTCATCCATCAATGAATAGTGTACCTTTAACAACACGAAGACTTTCAAATGAATAGCAGAACCTGCATGATATGTGTTACATGGAAGTACTGATGGTTTTTCTTTGTGCAGCCCTTATTTGATTTTCAACGGAAATAGCATTCTTTTGGTAGAACTGGCCACCATTCCTTAAAATTCAGTTCATCTTCTGATTTTGTTATTTTCATTTCAAACTTCATCTTTTTCCTGACTTCTATCATTAATGCTGCATATTCTTTCAGCAAATTTGTCATGACCATCTAATTTTCCTTTTCACCATGATGAAATCTCTAACACACGGAAGGTAAGAGTGGCCTCTAATCGGAAAGTAATGTATGGCGAACTGAAATCTTCCCTGCGCCGCAAGCATTAAACAAAATCTTATCATAGCATGGTTTTTATTTTAACCTCAACAAGAGTCGGAAAACAAGTGAAAAGGTTTAACGTGTTGCACAGTGTTATTAGTTTGGAGGTCAGTAAATTTTGCGTATAATTCTATCTCGCTACCTTTCGTTATCTTAGTTGCCATGAATTTCATCCAGCAACAGTAAATAGAGTTACATAATCAATTGAATTTAATGTTCTACATTATTGTGTTCTCTGTGATAATTTAACATTAATTTTGAAGCAATACTCTACTGCAGTCATAACTGTAAATCTATCTCTTGTCCAATTCATATATGCTTTATTTTTCACTCTTGCTCGTTCTATGGCTGCATGTTTCAGAAACTCAGCAGAATTCTTCCTCTTTTTCATTATTTTCTAAGATTTGTCATTAGCATCACCACTGTCTGTCATTTCACCACCAATAACAATAGAAACCGATTAAACCAAAGAGTAAGAGGTAACTGCTGACAAATGAAAATTTTGAGGAAGCTCACATCTTTTGTACATAAAGGGTTTCTCTACAGTGGTACGTGTAGCATCAGTGAACGTACTGTCGATGTGTAGAATGGAGAAGGCGTGCGATATATCCAAGTTTGACCGAGGATAGATTGTGAGGGGCCAAAGGCTCTGCACGAGCATTTTGGAAAATGCACGATTTGTCGGATATTCGAAGAGTGTTGTAGTGAGTGTCTTCAACAAGCGGCGAAACCACATCCAGACCCCCCCTCATTAAAATGTCGGACGTCGTAGGCCGGGCAGACTGGGGAAACAGGTCAGGTGACGAACTGTGGCGGAACTAACATCAGACTTTAATGCTGGGCAGAGTAAAAGTGTGTCCGAACATACGGTGCACTGAACACTACTAACAACGGGCGTCCGCAGCCAACGACCCATGCATTTCCCGATGACACCACGACGTCTGCAACTACAGGGTGAGGCAGTGAAACGGCACGATTTCGATAGTGGTTGTCGGGCGCGGAGGGGGGTTGCGAGAGTGGGGGAAGTGACCTTGGGCGTCTAGAGTGGTGGAAGTTTCAGTAGCCATGGAGCGTTGGTCGAGTGCGCAACGTGCATATGCCGTAAAGGCATATTACAAAAACGCGGATAGTGTGGTTGGTGCTCAACGCGCCTTTCGTCGTGAATTCAACCTGCCGCAACGGGCTCCCGTGCCATCAAGGAAAGCCATTCTCCTTTGGGTTAAAACCTTTGAAGCTACTGCTAGCACAACAAAGAAAAGAGGCGGCAGCACAAAAACAATCCGGACACCCGAGAACATTAATCGTGTACGCGAAGCGTTGGGACGAAGTCCGCGAAAATCCGCGAGACGGCACAGCGCAGAACTTGGTCTCAGCAATCGATCAGTAAGACGGATTTTGAAGAGTGACCTTCACTATCATCCATACAAAATTCATGTAGTGCAAGCCCTTAAACCTAATGACTACAATAACCGTATATGCTTTTGCCAGTCAATACTTAACGTTATTGAACGAAATGAAGAAAGAGTGCATAACTTATGGATGAGTGATGAAGTCCACTTTCATCTTAGTGGGTACGTAAATAAGCAAAACTTCAGATATTGGTCCTCAGATAACCCACACGAACTTCATGAAAAACCTCTCCATTCTGAAAAAGTAACAGTCTGGTGCGCAATGTCATCTCGTGGAATCGTGGGGCCCTATTTTTTTGAAGATGAAGATGGCAACACAGTGACGGTAACCTCTGGACGTTATGCTGACATGTTGACCATTTTTGGTCTGCCTGGAATTGATCGACATGATCCAGATGCTGAAACACTCTTCCAGCAAGATGGTGCAACAAGCCATACTGCTAATGTCTCAATGGAATTGCTCAGACTTGCATTTCCACGACGTCTAATCAGCAGGAATGGCGATTTCCCCTGGCCTGCCCGTTCACCAGATCTGACGGCACCAGACTTTTTTCTTTGGGGCTACCTCAAGTGCAAAGTCTTCCAGGAAAATCCACCAAGAACAAAAGAAGACCTGAAGGAGCGAATTCGACAGGAAATTAACAACATTCCAGTACAGATGCTACGAAACGTCATGGGACAATTTCATCTCAGGCTTAGACAATGTGTGCAGAACCAAGGACGACACCTCACTGACACCATATTTAAAAAATGATTGTTTTTAAGTTAAATCTTTAATTTCCACTCTTGTACTTGAGATCCATGTTCAACTATTATGATTTTACTTGTAAATAAATCTTTGGTGGTTTTACAAAATCGTGCCGTTTCACTGCCTCACCCTGTACAACTGAAAGGGGCACGCCCATTGGCACTGATGGTTGGCGCTGTGGCAGAGCGTTGCATGGTTTGATACCTTCTTTATCATGCCGATGGGAGGGTGCGAATCCGTGGTCTTCCAGGGGAACAGCTCCTTGACACGTGTACTGCGAGACAGAGACAAGCTGATTGTGGCTCCATTGTGCTCTGGGGAACATCCACGTGGGCATCCTTGGGTCCAATGGAATTCGTACAGGACACCATGATGGCCAAAGAGTATCGTACACTGGCTGCAGAGCATGTACACCCCTTCATGCCAATCATGCTTCCCGACGGCAGTGGCACTTTTCAACAAGATAATGCTCCATGCCACAAGGCCAGGAGTGTGATGGGGTGCTTCGAGGAACACAAGGCCTCATTACTTCCATGCCATTACGCGTCGCCGCTGTTATCCGTAACAGAGGTGGACATACCGGCGATTATGTAGACTGTCATGATGTTCTGGCAGATCATTCTATATAAATATTAACTTCGTAAATAAATTTAAATATGGAGAAGGATAGCAAGAAAATTTCTGCGGCGTACTATAGTATAATTGTACTTGATTTAATAAAAGTATCTTTCTTGTAACTGTTTCTTTAATTTTTTCAATTTGTGGGCAAACCTTAGGTTGCGCCATACGTTATTTTTGGATTCGATGTTGGCTGCAGAGCTTCCTTTCTGCACATCTGAATAGTCTCACTTCACACATGCTCCAACACTATGGTTATTTCCACAGAGATGTGCATCTCTGTGGAGTAACTTTCCTTGACAAGGACTGAGAGTATAACTTAGGTTAATTTTCATATATACGGAATTAATTCGTAATTACTAAGACACAAAAAACTGAATAAATTAATTTGTAGTTCTACTGAAATAACTGAAGTTCGGAGAAACGTTATTTAATGTGGAACTGTCTATGAAACTAATAAATTTTTATATAATTATACAGACAATTCGGAAAGCAAATATGGATATCATGGCCTCACATACGTAGCTTGAAATTTAACATTTCTAATTTAGGGTCTTCAAGAGGTTGCTTCCGAAGGAAAAAACGTGTCATCTCTTGGCGTATTTAACAGTCTAAGAGTTAAATTTTTCTTGTATAGAAAAAATTCATTTGATTCTCACACTACATAGATTCTCAGTTTTGTGTTTTATGTCAACTGGCATTTTATTACTGATACAAGGCCCATTCTGACAAGTGAGCCACTGTAACTTTCATGGCTATAGTCACAGTCTAACATAACAGTCGCGACATTCCGTATCGTTTTAGTCACCCTCAGCGAGATCAGAGTCTAAGAGGCCAGAAATTGACACTGTTGAATACGATATCGGATGAGTGCGAATACTGACTTTTATATTGATTTGTAACAGTTTTTGCGATGGGGAGTGTATTTAGAGCCATAAAAATCGACAAAGACAAAACAATGGCACCACATTTGTTATTATTTGATGTCCTGGGGACTATGGGAGATGCGAAACTGTACATTATAAGCACTCCGTCTTCAGGCCTCAAGTGGCCCATCGGGACCATCCGACCGCCGTGTTATCCTCAGATGAGGACGCGGATAGGAGGGGCGTGTGGTCAGCACACCGCTCTCCCGGTCGTTATGGTGGTTTTCTGTGACTGGAGCCGCTACTATTCGGCCGAGTAGCTCCTCAATTGGCATCACGAGGCAGAGGCACCCCAGAAAATGGCAACACCGCATGGGGGCCCAGATGGTCACCCATCCAAGTGCCTGTCACGCCCGACAGCGCATAACTTCGGTGATCTGACGGGAACCGGTGTATCCACTGCGGCAATACCGTTGCTAAACTGAATATTATGGGACAGTTTATTTACCATTCTCTTATAACGTACAGACGTTTACTGAATAGTGTCCTCTTTCCTTTAATAAAAAAAGGTTGCTAGTAAACACCTTACGCAGAAAGGCTTTGTATATCTACCTACATCTACATCTACATGGATACGCTGCAAATCAGATTTAAGTGCTTGGCAGAGGGTTTATCGAACGACCTTCATAATTCTCTATTATTCCAATCTCATATACCCAACGAGGCATAGTTTTGTTCGCTACACTTTCAGCCAAGTCAGTAAATGTGGAACGTAAGAAACCTGTGTGGGATATAATACTTACATTATTTAACGTGCCAGATAAGCCACCACAATTGTAGGTTAACCCTCGAGTGATTGCATCAAGTTTTCTAACACCAGTGGTCGCGTGGTTGACTCTGTCAACCAGCCATCGTTTTCATTAAAGATGTGAAACGTTCTACCATAATATGCTTGCTACTGAAAAATGATAAGTTTATTTTGGTTTTTTAATTAATAGAAATAAAAAATTTTAATATTCGACCTTTGTTATTTCTAAAGATACAGTTACAAAATCTAATTAAAGAATCCTAGTTTTTCATTTAACAATACATTCCTAACACACAGGATAAAGTTAAATCACATTTTACCTGCATTTATTTCTCAGTACATGTTACACATACAGCATTTATTGGATTATACTCTCTTTATTGAACATGACTATATTGTTTCTACGTAAAAACAGAGTTTACTCCTCTTGTTCCTCTACCTCATCCACAGTGCTATATGGACACTTCTCACACATAACTGCAGAGTGCTTCTTGCATACAAATACCTTACACTGACTACAACGAATTGTGGCGACAGTTTTCTGCCACACATAACGCAGCGACTCTTCTTTTTGTTTGGAGGTTCTTCTGGTTCTTGAGGTTCTTACAATTTATAAGACATTAAAAATATTTTGAGGTCATTTGGAAGTATCGAAATGTGGGATCTTTCATAACTTGTTGGGACAACTGTTTCAAAAATAGTCTCCTTGGTTTTTTTGGGCTTTCTGCATTGAAGTGAAAAGTATTTGGGCATTGATACCAGCGATGTTTAGTAAAGCGAACCAGACAGCCATTGTCCACTTCCTTGTTACCCATGCAACAGAATATTTACTGCACATTTGGTCGACTGTGTCAACCCATCCTTTTGCCATGTTGTAGTCCATGATAATGTGTGGTTTATTGGTGTTCTCATCAACTGTGCCTTCACTGTGCAAGGTGCTAAGCAGAACAACACATTTGTTTCTTTTGGGCACATACGAGGTGTGATTGGAAAGGTTTAAGAATGGATTCACTGCTGCTTACTGGTTTGGCGGGCAGGTACACGGATGGAAACTGCGTTTCCTTTATTCAGTTTGTTGTGGCAGCTGGTTGAGTGTGGGTCTGTTAGGGCTTGTTGCCGGATTCTCTCGCGTGAAAATGGACGTAAAAACGTAGCAACGAGTTTGTGTGAAATTTTGTTTTATAGCCGGGAAATCAGCTTCTGACTCTTATGAACTATTAAAAACAACTTTTGGAGATAACTGCATGAGCCAGTCAAATATTTTTAGCTGGTTCAACAGATTTAAAAATGGCCGCGAATCATTTGAAGATGAACCACGGTCCGACCGTCCTTCCACGTCAAAAACTAATGAAAATGTGGAAGTTCGCTACTTAGTGCGCTCTGATCGTAGACATACAATTAGGGAGATGGCTCATGAACTTAATTTAAGTCTCTCTGCAGTTCAGTCAATTTTAACTGAAGATCTGAACATGAGTCGAGTGTCCGCAAAATTCATTCTAAAAGCATTCTCGAGTGACCAGAGATAATACCGATTTGAAGTGTGCCAAGAAGTGACTAATCGGACTAAAAATGACCCACATTTGTTAAATAGGGTAATTACAGGTGACGAATCGTGGGTATATGGACATGATCCTGAAACAAAAGTGCAGTCTTCGGAGTGGAAGACTCCTGGTTCACCAGGACCGAAAAAGGCACGGCAAAGTCGGTCGAAAGTGAAGACAATGTTGGTGATTTTTTTCGATTCTACCGGTATTGTGCATCATGAATTTACCCCTAGAGGACAGACAATTAACCAGGAATACTACAAATGTGTCCTGGAGTGTCTGCGCGAAAAGGTGCGGAAACAATGCTCCGGCTCATCGTGCCTTCTCCATCGTTGAATTTTTGACCAAATTCAAAATTCCTGTGCTTTCACAACCGCCATTTCCCCTGATTTGGCCCCTGCGGACTTCTACCTGTTTCCCAAACTGAAACTTTCGCTGAAAGGGAAGCGTTTTGACTGGACTGAAGACATCCAAGCAATTACAGAGAGCGTCCTTAACACAATTCAGGAAAAAAATTCCAGGAATGTTTCCAAAAGCGGAAACACCGTTGGAGTCGGTGTGTTCAGTCAGAAGGGGTCTATTTTGATGGATATGCATCGCAGTTGCATGTAAGCACCACCACTGTACAATTACAAACCCATTCTTAAGACTTTCCAATCACACCTCGTATGACACCAGTGTGATATCTTTCTGGTATCCAAACAGTGAAGACCCATTGTTCCTGGATTTCAGGAGTAGGAATTCCGGAGGGATTTCCGTTTTATTTTTCTTCAAAGTTCCAATGCATGTGACGTTTCCCTGCAAAAGTGAGACTGCCAGTGGATGTCTGGTATACCAATTATCAAAAGCAATATTCCGATTTGATCCCAGCGTAGGTTCTGCCAGACGATGCACAATATCGTACGGTTTAATTGACACCTTGTAAGGGCCATCTGGTTGTATTCCACAGTACAGCTCAACAGATGCTGTATAGAATTGTTTCCGCATCGCAAATAGCAAAGAATTTCAAACCGTACTTCGCTGGTTTGTTCGGTATGTGCTTACAAACTCTCCCAAACTATAGCTTTCCTTACAGTTGGTGACAAATTTATCTAAATATGATCTGATTGATGCTAATTTGTCTCTCTCGCATCTTTGTGTTCTTGTCAATTTGTCGTCAAATCTCACGCTTCTGAGGAGAAATAAGAACAGTCTGTATGACATGCAAGCTCTAAGGATCTTCATACCAGTGGCATCTTTATTCCAAAGTTCTACAACATTTGTTTCATTTCCACCCTTCAAGCCAATCAGTAGAAGGATTCCAGTGGGAGCATATATCTCCTCCCTAGAAGTTTCCTTCATATCTCTCTCCCTAGAATAGATGTTCTGTGATACTAAGTTTCTGATATGCAAATTGGTGTATTCCACAAGTGAATCAATCATATCTGCACTAACAATCTTATTAAATGCTGTCACTTTTGTGTGATACACTTACCAGACCTGTGCGGAGCAGGTAGAATTTTTATTATATTTTTTGAGGGCGTTTTCGCCGTTTTGGCTCTTACACTTTCCTTAGACCACTTAGTTTTGCCATCTTTACCAACGAAATACCCACACATAAAATCAAAATTATCGTCACCATCTTCTTCATCTTCATGACATTGCATTTCCTCTTCAATATGTGTATGTCCTTCTCCCTGTAAAGGAACTACTTCTATATCTGATTCACTGTTGTGATCATTAACTACTATTTGTCCTTCTTCCCCGTCAGACCAGTCAAATTTAGAACACTTGCTGTCGTCCGAATCTTCAATTAGAAGCGTTTCAGTCTCCTCCTCTGATAACCCTTGTTTGAAAAAGGCCCTAAAAGTATAAATAAAAGTAAAACATAGTTGCTAATGAAAGATTTTAATCCAAAATAAAGACGGTATTCACAATTACCATAAAAATACTTACATCACAGGTGGTTGACTCTGTACACCAAACAGAACAAGGACTAAAATAAGCTGCAATTGTTGTCAATGTGCGAGCGCTACAAACGCAGCAACAATACAAGTGACCGATAGAGGTCCAACTTGAAGATAGATAGAACCGCCAGGACTACAACAATGCGTATTTTTAATTCAGAGCAAAAAAAACTAACTCTGGTTGACTCAGTCAACCAATGCGACCGCTCGAGCGTTGGAAAAACCGCACAGATGTGATGATAAATCGTCAAAAGTAATAAAGCTGTTTCCCAACACAGATGAAAGCAATTCCACATCTATTGCTAAATCCGAGACGTAAAGGGCAATAATCTTCAAAACATTAGCTTTTGAAGGAAAAGTATTTACATTTACAAGAATATCTGTGTATCAAAAAGTCGAGTGAAGTGTTTAAGACGGGGTGAATCGTTAGACTTCATAAAAAATTTATAACTGTCAAGGAAAGTGCTATGACAATAACAGACAACAATAGAAATATGCTTCTCATGCATGAAATATGTGTTTATATTCTCTTGTTTTCAGAGAAATAACCTGAAAATATACACATATTCGGAAGAATTTCTTCATGAACAAATTGTAGCTTATGTAACTGAATTGGTGTGACTCGGCTGTTTTTAAATGTATTTCACGGTAATTCAAGTCTCTTGGTAATTTACTAACGCATGGAACGCTAAAATATAACAACTGTTTCGTTAATTAAGGAGACCATAATTAAAAAGAGTCTTTATCCTTTACGATGCATGTGGTTGTCTGCTTCCTCACCGCTTGGAACGCTAGTATCGCTCCAACTATCAAACGGTAACAACTTTCGCATCAGATAGTGTCGTGAGTGTATTTATTGGACTGTGGCTATAGCGCTGCCTAATAAATACAGTCTCGACTCTCCCTGGTGCGAAAGCTGTTATAGTTTGGCAGCTGTAGCGACACTAGCGCTCCAGTCGGCGAGGGAGTAGATAGTCACATGCATCTTATGGATAAATTTTGTTTTTAATTATTTTGTACGTAACTGATCTAATAGTTGTTATAATTTTTCGTGAAATACATGTAAAAACAGCCGAACCATATCGATTCAATGACATAAGCTACAAGTCATTAGTGAAGAAATACTTTCACATACATCTTATTTGCAGCCTACTCCGCTGAAATCAAGAGAATATTACACATTTCGTGCATGAGAAGCATATATTTCTGTTAATGTCTGTTGTTATTATCACATGCACTTTCCTTGTCACTTAAATTTTTTTTCATGGAGTCTAGTGATTCGTCCTTTCTTACACTTCACTCGGCTTTCTAATACACGAGCATGTTCGTAAACGTAATGATTGCTGCTTCAAAAGCGAATATGTCGAAGATTCTTACCGCTTGTGGCTCAGATTTAGCAACAATTGTGGAGTTGGTTTCTCCAGTGTTGGTGAATAGTTTCATTGCTTTTGACGATTTATTATCAAGCCTGTGAGGTTTCCTCTTAAGCTACAGTTGTGGTGACTTATTTGATACTTTAAATAATGTAGTTGTTACAATACATATTGGTTTTCTACGTTCCACTTTCACTGATTTGGCTGAAAGTGTAGGGTACAAAACTCTGCTTTGTTGGATGGGCATACGACGTATTTCTGTAAAATGTCAGGTCTTCTGGTATTTACTAGTAATTTTTTGTTACTAAGGGAAAACGACATTATTCAGTAAATGTCTGTACATTACAAGAGAATCATACGTAAACTATCCTATAATTCAATGCTTCGTAACCCCCAGGGTGCTTACAAAATCAATTAATCACAAATGCGGTGTAATGTTTTAGTTTTTGGCGATTTTTATGGCATTACCTACACTCTCCATTGTAAAACCTATGTTACAAATCAATATAAACGTTACTAGTCGCACTCATCCGAAATGTTGCTTGCTGGCCGCTTGGGGCGCTGCTATCCCTGTGGATAAGGAAAACAAGATGGAGTGTCGCGTTTCCTATGTTAGGCTGTGGCTATAGTCGCAGTTCTGTATTTCGCCTTTGTTAGGTACAGGTATGATTAAAAGAACCTTTGACTAGGATGTAGCATACCATGGCTTTTCTTAAGTTTCTTTACGATGTTTGACTTTCAATTCGGCGAAATCATTTTTTTCTTTACTAACTTATTAATAATTAAATTAATAAATTTTAGTCACTTTGGGCGTAAAGAACAGAACGACAAGGGATGCAAACGACATATTCATCCCTACTATTTAGTTATAACTGCAGTAAGTGGTATACTCAGCTCTGAAGGATACGGTAGATTTTCAACTTGTTCATGACGAAATACGAGGGCGGTTCAGAAAGTAACCTCCGATTGGTCACAGTGCGGGTTGTGGGGGGGAGTAGCGACGCCATCTGTGCGTTCACGCACTCAACAGGTCAGTCGGCATCAAGCCGTGGTCGAGTGAACGTCGTACCTGCGCTAGTTTAGTTTTTGTGGCAGTTTGAAATGTGTGCTGCAATAGAAAACCCCGCCACATGTGAAGTGCGTGCTGTCATAAGGTTTTTTACAGCCAAAGGATATTCTGCAGCAGCTATTCATCGTGAGCTTTGTGCCGTGTACAGACCAAGAGTTATGAGTGAAGGAGTTGTCCGTGAATGGGTACGTTTATTTAAAAGTGGACGAGAAAACGTTCATGATGAAGAGAGGAGTGGTAGACCATCATTGGTGACTGACGAACTCGTTCAGACAGTTGATGCAAAAGTTCGTGAAAATCGACGTTTCTCAATGTCGGAGTTGTCTACTGGTTTTCCACAGATTTCTAAGACTCTCTTGTACGAGATAGTGACAGCAAGATTGGGTTACCGTAAGTTCTGTGCACGATGGGTGCCCAAAATTCTTACCGACCACCACAAAACTCAAAGAATGGCCTCTGCATTAGACTTTCTGTCACGTTATGAGGACGAAGGAGAACCATTGTTAAACAGAATCGTGACCGGTGACGAAACCTGGATTAAGTACGTGAACCCTGAGACAAAAGAACAATCAAAGATGTGGGCACATTCAAATTCGCCTACCAAACCAAGAAAAGCCTCGCAAGATTTTTCTGCCAGAAAACTGATGGCAACGGTGTTTTGGGATGCCAAAGGGGTGTTGTTGGTTGAATTCATGGAACGTGGTACGACCATTAATCAAGACGTGTACTGTGAAACAATAAAAATGTTACGACGGGCTATCCAGAACAAACGCCGTGGTATGCTGACTTCCGGTATCGTTTTTTTGCACGATAACGCCCGTCCTCACTCTGCTCGCAGAACAACGGCCCTTCTTGAGTCCTTCAAGTGGGACGTTATTAACCATCCACCTTACAGCCCAGACCTGGCGCCAAGTGATTATCACCTCTTCGTGCATTTGAAGAAATGGCTCGGGTCACAGCGGTTTGATGACGACGAAGAGCTCAAAGATGCGGTCACAGGCTGGCTCCAGGCACAAGCGGGTGATTTTTATGCAGAAGGAATTTCAAAGCTTGTGAAGAGATACGATAAGTGCCTCAATCGCTATGGAGACTATGTAGAAAAATAGTGCAAAGATGTAGTTGTAAGATGTATATATTAAAATATTTTTATTTAACTTGGTGTATTTTTTTAAATCAACCGGAGGTTACTTTCTGAACGGCCCTCGTACTTCTGGATATGTGTATATCTGGAGGTTATTCCGCTGAAAACAAGAGCATATGAACACACTTTTTATGCATACTACTTACTTTTTATGCATACTACTTAATTTAGGAATCAGAAGGGTAATGATTTATACGTCAATACGTTTTCCCCCATTTTACCATAACAAATGGTACCAGA
The DNA here is from genome assembly GCF_023864345.2 of Schistocerca serialis cubense. NCBI lineage: Eukaryota > Metazoa > Arthropoda > Insecta > Orthoptera > Acrididae > Schistocerca > Schistocerca serialis. Next base: position 273,701,357 of record NC_064643.1, on the reverse strand, counting down.
ACGACACACTTTTCATAGTTCTTCAGTGTGCCGTCGGCTAGATACAGCATTTTCTCGTTACACCTAAATTATAATTAAAAAACTACGATTTTCGAGACTTCACTTTCAGCACAATAAAATTAAAGCTGATGTAAAAAAAGAAACTTTTAACTGTGGTGTCTCACACCTCAAAATAACCGATTGGTCCTTATCTATTTGCGGTTCCTCTCCGTCACTAGACTGTATTCAATGACGCGCTGTTCGTTTGTCAACAAACAGCAGCGCACTCATTTCCCGGTGGAAACGACATGTTTTAGATGCTTTATACGTAATGACGCTCAGTAACGAATATCAAATACGTTTTAGCGAGTATGCTTCTCTACAATACAATCGAAACATAATACATTGATAATACTGGTGCAGTTCACGGATCGCTGGTTCAAGTCTCGCCTTGGTCATTCTTTTTTCGTTCAATTTGATATACCTACGTCTCGTAATTGTAAAATTGATTACTATTTTTATGAATAATGCATGCCTTCTTGTTTCTAATTGCATATTGCACGCGATGTTCCTGTTTGCATTTCAAATATAAATTCTTAATTACCGATATTTTATGAAAGATTGTTAATAAAAGTGTCTCAAAGTAAGAAAAACTAACAGCTTAATTTTTTAGGACGAAAACGAAAAACCAAATATTCTTTATTTGGACCCGTTGTTTTATACCACAAATGCAGTCTGTCAACGAATCAAAGCGATATGTGTCTTAGAAACATAAAAAACAATCATTTTTCACAGCATCGAACTCACCACACAAATCCTGCATTTTTACAGTTGCCACTGTAGTATTCCAATATGAACTCAACAGAACTGATCTGGGCCCAAGTTAATGGATTTGTCGCAATAAATACGGTAACAAAACTGTTAAGCTGCCACATCTACTGGAACTAACCCACGCAGCTTTTTCACATGTCACTGCCCAACCCTGGCAGGGTATAAAAAGGCACATCAGTAAAGAAGAGAAGAAAATGCGGCGCCTGGATGGCTTCGTGGATTCTGTTGTTGACCAACTCGTTATCAACGTAGCAGATGAAACTTCCATAATTGAAATGTATTTCTCGGTTTCGGATAAGGAAGGAGCTAAGAGATTACGAGATGACTGACTGTAATTAATACCTCCAATGGCTTCATTGTCCACCAATATAGTGAAATCTCTGCAGTATGCTTTTACATCACACATAACTCGCTCAAAAAAATTACTCTGTGTTGTAGGAAATTTCATCACTCCTACTATATTAGGTGAGAACGATGGCATTTTATGCTTTTCATCTGGTCGCCTAAGAAGGGTGCGGTAATGCCAGAGTTTTGCCGAATATTATTTCATTTTCTTTAAAAATTAAATGACATTCCAAGCTATACTATTTCTCTGTTCGTCTCTTTTGACGTCTGAACTGCAAATGCTCACATCATTGCAGGTTAGTTGGACCGTGCGGTCCAAATGACATGCGTCGCTACAGCTGTTGTCACGCATTGTCGCTCAGTCTATGTGCGTGTAACACAACATAAAACGTATCCTTGTGATCGTACTTGACAGTACTGGGCTTAGCTTGGCTTCCGCTCCACGTGAAACGAAATCCAATGAGATTCAAGCAAACGCGGAAGAATATTATCCACGCAAACCAAGTTGACACTAGGTTCGGTGGCTTATGGGGCCAGCAGTAAATGTATTTCCCATCTACGGTCGGTCCCATCATCCACCGCGCTGTGTCAATTTGGTTTGCTCGGATAACACATGGTGTAATGTTTACATCAGGTTTATTCTTATCATGAACACAGTATAGCTACAATTGACCATTAACCAAATTTCGCATTGTTGTTACAGTGAAGTGCAGAAGTGCTTTTCAAATAAATTTCTTCTTATTTCTTCACGTCTTCGAAGCAACGTAAGTAACATTTGCACGTGTGTTTTTAATGAGATAATCGTACAAACATCATCTGAGTGCAAGGTTATGTTTTCACAATATCTTACCGTAGTGTTAGGTTATGAAATTCTGTAGGATGTATGTTGGTTTGCACCCATCAAGTGAGTGAGGGAATGGCTATCAACTGATCGGTGCAACGCCTCACAGAATTAAATACTAATGCGTTGACCTTATATATTTGTATTACTTTTAGCTATAATGGATTGCAAGACAGTGTATTCTCTTTCAGGTGCCTAGGAAGCGGAAGAGAGCTACTACCAGGAGAGAACTGGCTGATGAAAAGCTGCAACAGGCGTTGTTACTTATAAATGAAGGGCATTCCATAAGAGTAGCAAGCAAACAGTGGAACTTTCCATTCACAACATTACGTGACAGAAAACTTAACGGAATTCCAGGAGATCCACATCTTGGCCAAAGAACAGTTTTTACTCGAGAGCAGGACACAGCTTTGGCGAAACTAATGAAGTTGATGGACAATATTTTTTAAGTACTATCTCCTCTGCAAGTCTGCAGAGTGCCTTTTGCATATACCGAGGCAGACAGTGGGCATAACAATTCTTGCAAAGTTTCGTGCTTAACTGGTAAAGACTGGCTTTATGGTTTTCTAAAAAAGTATCCCTTAAGTGTCCGAAAAGAAGCAATTAGTATAAGTGTCGTACAGCCTTTAAGCGACAGAAAGTAAAAAATTTTTTGACCAATTGTGAGTTGTGATGACAAAATTTGCTTTCACACATTATAGTATTTTTAAAGTGGACGAGACTGGAGTGACAACTATTTAAGACTCTGGAAAAGTAGTTAGCACTAGAGGGGAAGAAAAAGAGTCAGCTCTGTGGTTAGTTGGGAGTGAGGGTGATTCGATGCATGAATGCTGCAGGGGGCTCTGTTCCGCCTATTTTTGTATTCCCCGCAAAAAAGAATGTCCCCATATTTGCCAAAGGGTGGCCATCCACATCCGTTGTATTGTTGTTCCTATAATGATTGGTCAAACGAAGCTTTATTTGTTAGTTCGCTTAAGCACCTCATTCACCACTGGAAGGCTAGAGTAGACAACGAAGTGGTTTTGGTATTGGACAACCATGTTATCCATGCCACATTACAGTTATACAGCGTGTCCGAAAAGTCTTTCCCTGATTACATAATTGAAAACTTAGGCTAGATGTAAGACAGAAATATGAAACTGGTGTCTAATTGTTTACAAACTATCAAAGTTTTTTTTTTACACATCAGTAAACTTCCACATGAGCACCCTTGGTAACACGTAGCACATCTAGACGATATTCAATTTCCGTCCACACATTAGCCAACATCACTGGAGGGATCGATTCAACGAATGTGGTTATCCGTTGCCGCAGGGTTTCAGGATCTGGTACACGTGTTCGGTAGACCTCGTCCTTGACATAAACCCATAAAAAGAAATCTAATGGGGTTATGTCAGGAGAGCGTGTAGGCCAAACCGTTGGCCCGTCACGACCAATCCATCGCCCAGGAAAGGTCATATCGAGATAGGCACGGACGTCCAAACCCCAATGAGGCGGTGCACCTTCTTGCTGAAACAAGACATCGGGGTGATACTGAAGCAGCTGAAGAACAGCATACAGCTGCAACATGTCCAGATACACTGCAGATGCGATGGTAGCCTCAGCGAAGAAGAATGGCCCGATAATTCAATCGTGCAATAGCGCGCACCAAACATTCACCTTTGGACTGCCTCTGGTGCACTCCATGTCCTCGCCAGGGGGTTGTGAACCCCAATGCGCACATTATGGCGATTCACTACTCCACTGACAAAAGAAGGTCGCTTCGTCGGAAAAGGCAATTCGTCTGAGATAACCACCATCGTCCTCAATACGTGATAGCATTTCGACCGCAAAGTCATATCAACGTGTACTGTCATTGAGTAACAAGGCCTGAACGATTTGCACTTTGTATGCACGAAGCAATAAACGTTTGTGTAAAATGTCATGGAGAGAGCTTTTTGGCACCTGTAATTCAAGTGAGGCCCTGCGCACCGATTTCTTCGGACTTCGCAGAAAAGACTGCCTTACAGCTTCCACTCTGTCTGCTAAGGTTCTTGGTCGACCAGACCTCGGAAGGTCAGCAACAGATCCTATGTTCTTGAAATTCTCATACCAGGCTTTAATGCTCTTGACATCAGGTGGATTCCTTCCAAATGTTGTCTGGAAGTGTCTCTGCACTGTGATTGGTGATCGTGTCTCCTGGTACCACAGGACACGCTGTGCCTTCTCTTGATTGGTTAACATGGCTTCTTGGGCACTGCACCTCATCCACTACTTACGTACTGCGAACCTAAAACAGAAAAAAACTTTGATAGTTGTAAACAATTCAACACAAGTTTCATATTTGTATCGAACTTCTAGCTTGAGTTATCAATTTATGTAATCAGGGAAAGTCTTTTCGGACACCCCGTACGTAATGAATGTACAAGTACGGGTTGTAGACACATGGTTGACTACATCTGGAAGTTTGGGTCTGGCTATTTGAGTTGTGCTCGCATAGCCAGGCGGTACGGTGATCACTTACGATAAACGGGAGATCCGGCTTCTAGTCTCGTTGTGGTACAAATTTTTCATTTTCATCATTCCATTATACAGCAGGTGGTTGTCCATATTCGCATGTGCCAATACATTTCGTGTATCCAGCATATAGTCCCGACTCGGTCTCATCCAATTTTCATCCCTTTCCACAACTTAAAGAACATATCGAGGACTGCATTTTGACAGAGAATCAGTGCAAGGAGAGGTGAGGAGGCAGTGACTGTCGAGAAAGTCAAACATCCTACAGTGACGGTATCAACAAACTGTCTCTCGCTGGGAGAAATGTGTTCGTCGCCAGTGTGAATATGTTGAGAAATGAATATGATGACATGAAGAATAAAGATGTAGAATGTTTACAATGTTTGTTTTATTTAAAAAGCTTTAAGATTTTTCACACTGAAAATCCGGAGATATTACTTTTCAGCACCTACTCGTTATTACAGTGTTTCTTAATGACGCTTTCAACCACGAGCTCTATAAATTATAGCACTAGGTGACATAATCAAGTTTATATTTTCCCTAATGAGCAATAACATTCCGATGTAGCATTAAAATTTCAGCTTATTCTAACGGATGAGCAAATGCTTAATTAGCTGAAAAAACAACAGAGAATGACACTGTCGGTGTCACAGATATGAACTGATTTATTTTTCCAACAAGATATTACTTAGCGTCAGCATCTATTGACAGCACCAGCGTCTGCTGAAAGAAAAGAAAAATGGGCAGTTACTTCTGGAAATGCAAGATGCTCTTGACTGGATTTCGAGTTATCTTCGTTCATCGTCATTTCCCGAAATACATTTTTCTTTTCAAATCAGGATACACAATACCTGTTTTATTTCCTTCTTTTTACTTACGAAAGGTTTAGAAATACCGATGTAGCTGGGAGCAGTCTGTAAGTTTTACATTTGAACCATTCTACCTTCTAGGAAAGCATTGCTATTTATTTGTCTTAACAAAATGGACGAGGATTATGGATGGTGTTGTTGATAGCAGGATGAGGTGAATGCAATCAGAGAAACCTGAGAAACGACCCCGTTGATAATTCAGATGTTGGCTAGCGTGCATAATAAGGAGGGTGCTTATCCAAAAAGACGTTTAATTTTTTTCACGTTTGTTGATAAAATGATATTTTACTTATTATTCAATTCGTTAAATGAAGTGGGCTATTATATATAAGTACCTGTCAATCTTATTTCGTATTTGTTGCATTGACATATTTTTTTTTACAACATTGAAAATATTGTGTACCTGCACATACATATACTAACTTCAAACTCACTCATACATGCACACACATTCACTCACCTACACACACACACACACACACACACACACACACACACACACACACAATTGTACGATAAACAAAAGTTGAGTATTCTTACTATTTAAATTATATTGAATGTTTCGTTAATTTTGAGTTAATATTTTCATTCAAAATACGTAAAATCATTGCTCTAAGAAATTTGTACTTTACGCAGTGGAGTAAACCAGAACTCAATTGGCAGACTTTCAAAGTTTATTCAAAGATATTTTCTGGGTTTTTTTGTACAGGCGACCCATGCTTTCTGCTGGCTCGTTATAGAGTAATGACGTAATTATTATTTATACGGTTTGTTACTGCGGTCACCATTATTTCTGTGAAAATACCTTCACGACATTGAAGAAGCCAGTAATATCCAATAACTAAGACGTAAAACACACAACGCAGAGTAATGTAACAACCCTTAGACGAAACACGTACGCTTTTATCGCAATGTGTTCAGTCTGTTCTGTCAGTGTACTGACCGGAGTCTCGTAAACTGGTCTGTTCCCCTGTCCCCAGAAGTCCATCGGCGTCACGTCTGGTGTCCGAGCTGGTCATGGAACAGGACTACCGCGACCGATCCACTGTAGTTCAAGCGAAACACAATAATTCTGTTCCCAGTCGCTGGAGACGTGGTCCCTTATGCCAAAATGTTCAAAGATATCCCTGATGAACGTTTATAAATCTGTCGACGGAATTATGGTTCATCCCGCATAGTTTGTTTTGTAACTTTATTTTCAAATCTTATATTTAAAATAATGTAATGGTGTTTTATAGCACGTAACGAATATTACTAAATAAAGCCTGCAACAGCCATTGTTCTTGAGACTAAACGATATTTCGTTTCATACATTCCTGTACAATCACGTGATGATATGAGGGTTAGGCTAATCGTAAGATCCGAAATATATTGTGACAGCAGAAGCTGAGTACCAGTGTGTTGTAGTGGATGTGATAATAAACTATTGCATCGAGGGTCGTGAGTTCAAAACTCATCTGGACTGTACAATTTTAATTTCTATATTCGGTTCGAGTAGATTCTAGAAGTATCCACAAATGGCAAGAATCATTGTACTGCCGGCCGAAGTGGCCGTGCGGTTAAAGGCGCTGCAGTCTGGAACCGCGAGACCGCTACGGTCGCAGGTTCGAATCCTGCCTCGGGCATGGATGTTTGTGATGTCCTTAGGTTAGTTAGGTTTAACTAGTTCTAAGTTCTAGGGGACTAATGACCTCAGCAGTTGAGTTTCATAGTGCTCAGAGCCATTTGAACCATTTGAATCATTGTACTGGAATGTTCTGTAGCTGTATATATACCGTATGTGTTCTGGCCGGAGGCAGTTCGATCCGCGCTCTTGTATGTGCAACTGCTGAATAAACCTTCGTTAAGTGAAGTTAGTGTTTGTCATTCATCTACTTATACACCTTCCTCTACGTGACAGTATTTAATTCTCTGAGGTTTGCTCGCAAAGCATGACATAGTAGTGCACATACAAGGGCAATGTGATAACTTCTCTGGCTGGCATTCAAATGGCGTTGATGTCAATCAAAATTAGTAAATTGCTAATTAATAAATTTGGTGCAATAACGTTAAGTCAGAAATTTATCAGAGGAATCGTTTTGTTTTTACGACTATTTAACGCCGTGGTAAAGGCCTTCGTTTTAAATAGTTTGTTGCCAACGAACAATCATCTGAGATGGTGAAGATATTTCAGGCATCACTTCCTTTCTTTCCCGCAATTATGGATGGGTAGATGAATTCAAACCACCTCCACTTGGTCCTTGCCAAGTCGGCGGTGCGGGTCTCCTGCATCGTCCCCCTACGCTCCTCGGACCATGGGTCCTCATCATCATCATCATCATCATCACTATCATCAGATGAATTCAAACATGGCCGTATTTCTCTTGAATATGGTCCATGGGAAGGGCGTCTCTAAGCCGAAACCACTGAAAGTGCACAGTATGGCTCTGAACCGTAATCGTTTCAAAGAGCATGAAATAAGTGATGCCTTAGCCATATCTGATGAAAGACTACGGTATATTCCACATGAAGAAATAACTACGAGATAGATTTGCGCAAAGAGCCCGCAGAATTTGTTGAATGTTGCCTAAAATTTTAATGAAAAATTGATTTCGTGATAATTTTGGAATCATTTTAAAAAGAATCCAGCTAATTTTGATTATCGCTTTGTTACGTGGATGAGAAGTTGGAACGCCACTTCACACCACAAATACATAATCGAGGCACTCTACTATTTTGCGATGGCTTCATGTTAACGAAGTTGCTAAATTTCAGGCAAAATCTTTTATTAGATATATATTATGCATTGTGTTAAAAATACTTACAACTAATAAAAATTGCAATAATTTTAACCAAAAGACTGAAATATTTGACCAACCTGTGACTCTTAGGGTAAACTATTAAATTCATGGCATATAAAAAAATTATAAACCGATACAAACATGTTACAGACCAAGAATATAATGGTTATAATGCTTTAAATGCAAATATTAATGAGCAAATGGGCCTTGCAAGAAAAATAACTGAACGGTTATCAATGTGTTTAGCCTATCTGAGGGAAACAAATAAAAGTCTGAGTCAGTCTTTTTTATTTAAACTTCAACTTAGGTCTACTATTTCGTCAAGCAAATGTCAGAAAATAGTTTACAGCTGAATCAGTGATGCCTTCCAGTCAAAATTTCTTAATGTTGTTTGGGTTTTTCTTTCTGTTTCTTGGCTTTGTTTTGGCCTTCTGAAGATGGTATCCGGATTACACATTCACAGCATGGTTCCAAAGCCCACAGACTGAGCACCTGTATCTCTCCTCGCCATTTTGCTCAAATTCAACGCAAGCGAAGCACATATCTTCATCTTAATTGCCTGGGAAATCATCAAACTCATCATCGCCACACAAATCATTTTCATTTATGTTACTATTACTGTCTTCAGGATGTGAACCAAACTTTGAACTGCGGTTGAGTTTATTAGCTTCCATCGTCCTCATTTAGTGGATTTCTTGTTTAGCAGTTTTTCCTCCACTTTTTTTCTTTTGAGGGCTTCCAGTCAAAATTTCTTAATGTTGTTTGGGTTTTTCTTTCTGTTTCTTGGCTTTGTTTTGGCCTTCTGAAGATGGTATCCGGATTACACATTCACAGATTGAATTAAACCTATGTTTTGACCGAGAAGTGATGTCACGTGTTTCTTTGGGCTGAGTCACTGTAGCCAAGTGACTTCTGGAAGTTGATGTGTATGGCTTACTTACCAAACAGGATGCTGAATACGCCGAGTCATTCGACTTCGTTTTGTTCGTTGGTGATGTGCTCGTGTCTCATCACTCTCCAGGACTATTTCTGGAATTTCATCATGTTGCAAGATAGCTCCAGCAGGCAAGCATTCTTCTTCTTTGAATGTATCTGGGTTCGTAGGAATAATACCTGTTCGTTTGAACCCAGAAGTAACATTTCCAATAGCTCATACTTTGGAATACGCAGTGTTAAACATTCCAGCATTAGCACATTGGGCTGTGGTATCACATTCACGTCGAAAGGCAGATTTTTATGGGGTTATGTCAAGGACGAGGTCTACCGAACACATGTACCAGATCTTGAAACGCTGTGGCAACGGATAACCACAGACGTTGAATCGATCCCTCCAATGATGTTGGCTAATGTGTGGACGGAAATTGAATATCGCCTAGATGTGCTACGTGCTACCAAGGGTGCTCATGTGGAAGTTTACTGATGTGTGAAAAAACTTTCATATATAGTTTGCAAACAATTAGACACCAGTTTCATATTTGTATCTTACTTCTAGCCTGAGTTATCAATTTATGTAATGAGGGAAAGACTTTTCGGACACCTTGTATATTCCTGCAGAGGAGAGACATTACTTGAAAGTTGCTTGTCTGGTGTCGGCGGATAAATACGATATTGCAGTGACGACAATGAAAGTTTATACAGGGCCGGCACTCGAAACCTGATTTCCCGGTTATCACGAGCAATCGGCTTACGACGTGGCTATCCGAGCGTGACTGACGGCTAGACCCAAACTTCCAAATGTCGTCAACTATGTAGAAATGCAGTTGACGACATATGGAAGTTTGGGTCTGCCGTCAGCCGTAATCGGATAGCCAAGTAATAAGGTTACCGCGCGCGATAAGCGGGAAACTCGGATTCGAGTCCCGGTCCGGTACAAATTCTCGTTGTCGTCATTCAATTAAACAACTGATGGTTGTCCATATTAGCAACTCGAATACATTTCATGTATTTCATAACGGCTGTAGCCGCCGCAGTGCTTGTAACTTCGGGCATGGATGGGTGTGCGAAGGAACATTACATCGTAATTCGGAATAACACAGGCACTGAACATCGTATACACATCGGATGGTCGATGACAGTGAATCTAAGATGTTGGATTGTTGCAGATGACGCAACGCTCGTGTATTTCATGGGATTCTCATGCTGAAGGAGAAGCTGCTCCATATGTGATGGAATTATTCGAATTTGACTCTCGAGGGGAGGCCACGACTTTCGGATCATGGATTTACTTCAAGCTTTGTACACTTTTAGCAGTCCTTTAGGACACCGTAATGTGCACGTATTAAGGCGTACTACATAAGTGATTTCGAGGAAACTGCAAGAGAAGTTTAACGCGTCAAACGATGTATTAGTGTGTTTACAACCTTCAGCGAGAGCTGGTGGCGGTCACGCCGTTGGTGTTCAAAGTCCGTAATCGGTGGATAGCACGATCGAGTCTTGCTCATGTTTTTTTACTTTTAAGTTACTCTTTTCTCAACGTTAGCCATATTTTTCAAACATATTACATTTGAAAGGTGATATGATGAAAAGACACGTGCATTTGCACGAACTTTTAATGAATTTTCAATGCTATTTTCTTGTTTGCTAATTTTTATTATCACAACAAATACTATGTTTATAGCTATCGACAAGAAATGACCAAACGCAAAGTTTTTCTGAAAATGTACGCCTGTCGTCATTTCGGAAACCCCTTATACGTGCCATCGGGTAAGGTGCCGAGGACTGCTTTGCACCTGGGCGCTTCGATCTGCAGACAGATTTCAAGGACGAGGTACAGGCTTGGAAAGCCCATACCAAACATCGATAAATAAAGGTATAAATAGCTTTATTCAGTAATACAACGAGTTACAATATGCCAGAATATGTGGGTAATGCAAGATTAAGCGTCGGGTGTCCTTTTCTCATCTCAAGTTGCAGGACGATATTTTTCATATAGAAAACATAAATTAAAACGGCATCTGCTACAACTGAAGTTGTGGGCTAAGCAAACAGTAGTACCTGCGTAGCCCGAATATGAGCAACTACACCTCTAAACGTGTTTACATTGTGGCAGATTTATGTACAATCGACCCTGTTTTGTATTTATTGGACTACTATGTATGCTTCCATAAGGACAACACGCAATGATTCTGAATACTGGACGAGGACAGTTATTTGGTGAGACATTTTATTTGCTCGGTATCCCATGTGTCTAATATAATCTAATACAGCCATTCTGAAGATGCCGGAATCAGGTGAAATTCGTGATTGGTGAATAAATAATAAGTTTGTTTCTTAATCGTATATTACTGGTCACTGTACCAACCCCGCTATGTATTGGAAAATCCGGTTCCGGTTCCTAAAGTAACGGAGATAAAACAGTTTAATGCGCCATATGAATACTAAGACGAGACCGAAGAAGATCGCAACAGTCTTCCTTAGTACCAAGAGATCCTGGCTGTTTATCATTGTGAGAAAGATTGAGCCCTGACGTAACCATCGACTTCGTCTGGCCTTCTTGCGTGTTTTCTTTGTTTTACGACTCCGGTGCTAGTAGTTTTTCTCGTGTACACTCTGGGGGCCTCCAGGTGGCCTTGACATGGAAGCGCTCCGTCAGACGAAATGCAAGTACCGAATGACAGACAACTTTTACTAGAACCCAGTCTCGAGGTTGTGAGAGAGAAATTTCGCAGCCAAGGCAATGCCATTGTCTCTAGGTCGGCCGGGGTCGACCTTATTATTACTTCTTAGTGTATGAATTTCATAACTATAATTCAAATATTACTGTTGTTAAAACAATATGTCTTGCAAACGGTACTGCAGCCAGGGTGGATACTTCTCCAACCTCTCGTGTTCCCTTCTTCCAATCCTGCTTCTTTATATTCCTTTCGTATGGCCTTTGTAAGACCACAGCTAGCCTCTTCATTGATTAAATTTTTCTCTCCCGCTCTCAGAATCCCTCCATCATTTTCCTTCTTCTCTCACTTTCTTGAAATCTTCAGTGTTCTCTTTTCTTGTCTACTCCATTAGTGGTTCTCTGTCTTTGTCACTGATGTTTGACACATTAATAAGCAGATACCTATTTTCCCCATTTTCCATTTCCTTCCTCCTTGGGAAAGAGGAGATTAACTTTTCGTCGACAACGAGGTCATCAGGGATCGATTTCAAGCTCGGATTGTGGAAGGATAGGGAAGGAAATCGGACCGTGCCCTTTGAAAGGAACCATCCCAGCATCTGTCTGAAGCGATTTAGACAAACCACAGGGAGCCGAAATCTGGATGGCTGGATGCGGGTGTGAACCGTCTTCTCCTGAATGCGAGTCCAGTGATTCAACCACTGCGCCACCTCGCTTGATCCCCATCTTTGATCAGACCTTTCTGAATGCAATAACCTCTACGGTTCTTAACTTCCCTCTCATATTCTTACTGTTCTTGCCATTCTTCTGAAATCCATCCTGATTCCATACCCAGCAAACCGTGCCCTTTAGAGTCTGTTTTCTTCTGATATTGTTCCTTATTGTTCCTTATTCCAGTAAATTCTTGCCCACATCTTCGTCTCCATCTTTCATTTTCTATATCTGGAATTAGCACCTTTCTAAGGAGTATTCTCTCTTTCTCTTATTTATTGCTCTGCACAATGTCTCCTTAGTGGCATCATCTCATCCACGAGTAACACTGTGTTCTCCACTGTTGCCTTATAGCGTATGAGTTTTGAATTTGTTCTTATAATTATAAACGTTGTAGTTATACTATTCTTCATTTTCTTTTCCTTTACTCTCTATCTCACCCCTTCCATACTCTTGTCTCTTCATGTTACGTATTCTCCACTGCATTTAAATTTTTTCACCTTTTGCGCAATGCCTTCTTGTATTTTCCAACTCCAGTGGTGTTAGCGTCTTTGTCTTGTTGTAGACAACCCTTTGTCCCGCTCTTCTAGCTATTTTGCTCACACTGCCAACTTATTTCCTCGCATCTTCTCCTGCTTCAGTTTCTGTTGTGGCGTCCAGTATAGTATACTAGATTCATGTGTTGACTAGTCCCATCTCTTGTTCTCTTCTTCTGTAACTATCAAGGAAAATTCTTTCCCTAGATCAACAGCTGAGCACATGCGCTGTTGTCACTAGCATATCTACTGCGATAGTCCTCCAGGTGCATGATCAGTAGAGAAGCTGCAGCTGGTAACTTCGCTACGTTGTTGTTAGCTCACAAATGTGGACAGGTGGCACCGGAGGAAATATAATGTTTGTCCATCGGGTCACTAAAGGTTCAATGTGAGAAGCATGTGGAAAGCTGAAGGAGGTGCATACCATGCTTGCTCTTCCAGCGTCACTCGAGCAATCGAGTTTCTTGTCAGTACCTTTCGTAATACTACAAGAGTTTTAATACAGTCGTCTAACTACGTACTGTTTTACGAAAATGTAAACATTTGGAATGTGGCCACATGTACAGTCTGTGAAGTTTCTCATTAGCACTGAGCTCTCTAGTTCTGAACTGATGGAATTCAAAATTCTGGACCACAAATACACAGATGGAAAAAAATCGCAACACTAAGGAAGCGTTGTGTGGCAGAAACGAAAGCCGGTAGGCATGTCTGTACAGTCTTGGACAAAACGAGCGAGACCCCTCGCCTTTTCGTTGTGCTGATCCGCACAGATTTTAAGTCTGCTACACAGCGTAACAGGCAAGGCGACGAAGTGCTACCAACATACTACGCACAGGCGTGAAATTGAAAAACTATCCGAACTTTGTCAGACTGTTTTCAATCATGTCTAAGACTATATTAATGCTGATTAGTGTGTTAAACACAACACGTAATTATAAGATGTAAATGAAAAGAGAAACGCTAATTAGTGTGAACTGTACTAATAAAAATGAATTTCAACTTATCGAGATAACATAACTGTTTTAGTAAGACAAAGTACCCTAGATCGTTACGAATTAGCAAAATATAATGCGCATTCGGCCGCGAAACGGTGTGTGTCAACGTTCAGACCAGTCATACTGGATTACCGTTGCTGACCTACCATCAAAATGAGACAATTTAGCAATGCGTTAAGATTCATAATGAAATTCTGTTAAAAATCATTCAGCGCCACACTTAAGTCAATTCAATTATTGACAGAAGCGGAAAAGTAGCCAGTAACAAGTATGAAATTCTACAAGAGTTTCATATTGACATCCATAGGGCGCCGGTACAGAATAAAGCTAGCAAAAAAACGTATTGGGGACGCGAGAAATTCTTAAAATTGCTTTATTGGTAGTCTATCTGCCTCCATCGAGATTAGAACCGAAAACAAACCAGACTCCCCTTGCAGTAGCAAACACCTTTCACTACGCTAGCAGACATCCCAGGCAAACAGCCCTCTATTATTACCCCAGACATTAATAAGCCGGCAATTTGGCAATGAAAATGGCAAAATGATCTGCAGTTTCTGTTGCATAGAGTTTTCTGGACTCAAAAGCTTGAACTTTCTACTTTTGTGTCACCGCTTATGTGACAATCATTCGGGATGTTTATCGAAATACCAAATACTGTTATTAGCGAGTAAATTTAGTAGGATAATTCTGCACCACCCCCGGAAATAAACGGCGGACATTGCTGCTAAACGTATTCTACAATGTTTCGAATTCTCCATTAGAGTCGCCATAGCCAGGAAACATTCATTAGCCGAAGTGTTTCTTAAGCTATGGGAAAGCTCGCACTTCCAAAACGCGGTGGCATTAATCCTAGGATCTGAATTACCAGGTGTATAGGCAAATGGATTTTATTTGCTTTCCTGTAAACGTGATTTGGATCGAAAGCGTAGCTACGATTAATATGCTGATGTATCGACTGCAACTAGAACATTTCGAATAAAGAGTAGGGAGATTATTTATGCAGCCCTCTTCTTCAGTAACTGTCGTAGCTACTTTCGTTGTTAGGATTTAGTCACCTAAATCGGTAAAAATGGAACCCTACTAGTCGCACTTTCTTGGCCGTCTCTCTGTCTACCCAACCCTTAAAACCCGTTTGCCTCGAGTATGGGTAGACGTAATAAGCGGAAATGTATCGCACTTCCTGCGGTAAACGGTCCCTTGGTGGTGTAAAAAAGTGAGCTTCTATATGAACGCAATCTAAAGATACGGCTGTTTATGTAAAGAAAATTTACGCAACGGTAATCAAGTATGACTGGTCTGAACGTTGACACACACCGTTTCGCGGCCGAATGCGCATAATATTTTGCTAATTCGTAACGATCTAGGGTACATTGTCTTACTAAAACAGTTATGTTATCTCGATAAGTTGAAATTCATTTTTATTAGTACAGTTCACACTAATTAGCGTTTCTTCTTTCATTATATCTTATATTTACGTGTTGTGTTTAACACACTAATCAGCATTAATATAGTCTTAGACTTGATTGCAAACAGTCTGACATAGTTCGGATGGTTTTTCAATTTCACGCCTTTGCATGGTATGTTGGTAGCACTTCGTCGCCTTGCCTATTATGCTGTGTAGCAGACTTTAAAGCTGTGCGGATCAGCATAACGAAAAGGCGAGGGGTCTCACTCGTTTTGTCCACGACTGTACATCCGAAAGATGACGTCTATTGAAATTTGGCGCCAGTGGGATAAGGCCGTGTCCTACGTGAGCGACAGAAGCGACCGACAGTGAGCGACTTCTGGATACGCGACACTCCGGCGACAAGCAGCAGCATCGGGCGAAAAGCTCGGGTGTCCTGCGTGCGAGCGACCATGTCGCGCTACAAGATGGCTGCTCAGAGCCAACCAGCTGTTTCTATAAAACGGCGCCCCTAAACTGTAGAATACTGAAGCTGGAAAGTAAGGCTACAAAATTAGGTTTAATTAAGAAAATAAAGCGAAAAGGAATGCTGTGCATGAAATTTACAAAGGGAGGAATCTCCACGGAGAATTTCATATATATCATCAACTACGAAGATCACCAGACAAATTCTTCGAATACACGTGAATGAGAAGAGGAGCATTCGATTACCTCATCAATAAAGTAAAGACAAATGTTTTTTATATGATCAACAACTTTAAACAGCCAATGACTGCGGAAGAATGTCTGACTACCCTAAATACAGATATAAATACATGTATTGTATAAAGTCTCTCTGATGAGCACTTGTATTGAGTGAGTGTCTCTCTCTATATGTTTCCGAAACCACCTTGTGTTTGTCTTTATATGTACGAGTGACTGTGGGTGCTCTGTTGTGTTGAATACCTACACCGTTGGTTTGATACAGGGCGATGTATGAAACTGTTTTCACACTACACACTTCCGTTGTTGTAGCGATCTGCTGCAGACGCTGTATTGAAGTTGAAAGTGGTAATCAAAGTTGTGGCGAAATATTCGTCAGGACTCTGTTGCATAGCGATCAGATTTGCTTTCAATTCTTAAAAATGTCTAACATTGGTGGATTTAAATGATCCGTGAAATTACTCCTTTTCCGAAGAAAGCATCAAACTATTTATTTATAACTGAATGCTCCCGTCGGCAATGTTCTTGGGCTGGTATTCATTAATAGATCATAATTGAAGTATATGTCAATTGTGAAATAAACACGTCCCTTCTTCAAATGAACAATCTCTTATTGAATTTTGTGTCAATGAAATTCTTCTCGTAACATGAATTATCTGTTCACTGGCTTATATACAGATATATATAATACAATTTCCTTCAAAATCTCGCAATGGCGCCGATTTCTACTTCACAAGAATGAAAATTCCTAATGAATTACTTCTTAACAAGAACAAAGACTTCCTACACTAAGAATAGTTATCTGAGCGCTAACTGCCACAGAGTAATAAAGAATGTCTTTGTCTCTCTCTCTCTCTAGCACCGTCACGTCAAGTCACGCTGCTTTCTCTAGTATTGCATGATACATCATATATGCCTCTCTTGTGGACGAATGTTTTTGGGCAAAAACAAACACGAGCGTCACACAACACTATGTCGATGATTGTTCGTGACGCTTTATACTATTAATGTCCACTATGTAGAAATATTTATAGTAACATTTTCTCATTAGTCAATATACTATCAATTGAAAATTGAACCTAAATTATACATTGGGGTGCATATACTATAATGAGGTACAATATCGTGCTAACAAATCTGTGTTGTTTGAAAATTACTGGAGTTCAGTAGGAAAGGAATTGTTCCATGAGTCTTGTAGCTTCGGTCTTGGAATTATGTCTACAAATACGTCGTATTGTGCAGTTGCTGAATGTAGTAATAGTGGGCGTAAGACTGAAGGCGTCATTTATCATCGTTTTCCAAAAAATGTTGAACTACAGCGTAAATGGATTGCTCGTTGTAAACGAGAGGACAAAATTAATGTTAATAATGCAAGAGTTTGTTCTGAACATTTTTGTGAAAACGATTACAAACGAGACTTGCAGAATGAATTGTTAGGTCTACCTACACGGAAACTGCAACAGGATAATGCTGTTCCGTCTCTAAAAATACCGAACTGGCACGGAAATATATTCGAAGTTTCAGGTCCCAGCACCGTGAATGTTACCGGTAGCGTTGTAACAGTGAGAAAACGTCGCTGTGACGCTAGAACAGTAAAAAAAAAAAAAAAAAAAAGAGCTCTCTCAACGTTGAAAACTTTATCTCCCAAGAAAAGTAAGCTGGACAAATCCAGCAACACAGACGTTTTTACTGATCCGCTAATTTCACTTAAAGACCAGGAAATTCAAGCACTGAAGAAAGAATTGGTTAGTTTGAAGATTAAAAATGTTCGACTGGAACAAAGTATTAAGTCAATGAAAGAAGTTATAAAGCAAGCTACATCTATAACACGAAGAAGCACAAATGTGTATGCTCGGATGCGAGAAGTACACTTTCTCGGTGTTTCACACCAGGACAAATTCGTTGTCTGTTAAAGAAGAGGAAGCAAGTAAAGTGGTGCTCAGAGGACATTACAAATGCTCTTACATTGAGAGCTTTGTCTCCTAAAGCATATGCCTATCTGAGGAGGAAGAAGTGCCCTTTCCCTGCAGGTCAACACTCCAGACATGGACGAAACAGTTCAAGTGCCGACCAGGTATTTTGAAACCAGTCTTGGAGTTAATTAAAGGTAGGTCAGAAATGTTCACATCATTAGAAGCGATTGGTGTGCTAAGCTTCGACGAGATGAGCATTGACGGTCGTGTGACTTACGATTCCTCCGACGATGTAGTACTCGGACCACACAACAATGTCCAAGTCGTCATGGTTCGCAACTTGTTTTCAAAGTGGAAGCAGCCAGTGTATTATGACTTTGATGTTGCAATGTCTAGTGATTTGTTGCAGAATGTCATAAAAGAAGTTGAAACAGGAGGAATCCATATCGTAGCTGTTACGTGTGACATGGGACCAAAAAATATGAATGTGTGGAAGCAACTTGGTGTGTCTACATCCAAGACATTGATTTCAAACCCTGTTGATCATAGCAGAAAAGTCTGGGTTATTTTTGACGTTCCACATTTGCTTAAATTATTAAGAAATCATTTTCTTGGTGACGGGATCACTTTGCCTGATGGTACTGTGATTACAAAAATGGTTATAGAAGATTTTCTTCGACATCAGAAAGGCGATCTTTCGATCAATCACCACATATCGGAGTTTCATCTTAACGTTAGTGGACGTGATCGTCAGAATGTTCGAAGGGCTGCACAGATATTTTCACGTCACACTGCCCAAGCTGTGAGATATGTTCTGCATAAAGATCGCGAAGGAAGCTTCATTGAGCTCGTGAACGATGTTTTCGATGTGCTGAATTCGAGATACCCTCAAGATGAGAAGCTCTCCTTAGAAGTGGTTACGGGTTTAATATCAGAAGTCAGGGAAACTCTCTAAAAAGATTTCTTGAAATGTGTTCTAATATGCGAGTAGGAAAAAGAAACAGTCTTCTCCCGTTTCAGAGGGAATCCATTATATCAATAAATTCACTTTTTGGACTTCACAATGACATGAAAAATTCCGGAGCTACTTATATATTGACAGCCAGACTTAATCAACGTTGTCTGGAAAATTTCTTTTCCAGAATCCGTGGCCCCGTGTCTTCTGCAACTATCCAACACCTTTCGAGGAGAAAAACAGAATTCGTCTATTGATACTGACTGGAAGTGCAAGTGAAATACCTTTGTCTTCTGGTGCTTCGACTTCAGAGGACAGAAATTAGAATTCTGCTTCTGAAAACTATCCGACACCAGCTGATGAAACTGAGGAAGATTTTGCACGTTTTCTCTCGAGTGATTTATGTATCAGAATAACTGATAAATCATTTGACGTCGCTACAGATGACGAAAACTTGCTCTTAGATTTAGAGCTCAGTGATTCAGTGTGTACCAGTGAAGACTTGAATGATGATGCTTTAAAATATCTAGCAGGATATATAGCATTCAAGTGCAAAAACGTTGACAGTTCTTTGGGAAATACAGCAGGGAAGTGTGTTCTTGATACAGAATTAAGTCTGAGGCAAGAGTGGATTTCTATTATTTCAAAAGGGGGCCTCATTTCTCCCTCTGCTGACTGGTTTGCTAAAATACGTGAGTTAGAAATTATATTTGCTGCTTTTCATGGATCAAATATTTCTCATTGTAATAGAGTGATGGCAACCTTAGCAGATCATATAAGTGCGAAATTTCGCTAACTTAATAGCAAAATAGTTCAGTTATATGTCAGAACAAGAACTTTTATACGGATTAGACATTTAAACAAAAGCGCCAAAATTGATGCAATGAAACGGAATTCGGCAATGAAGAATCGGCTCTGGTCAGCGTCGTCTTCAGCATCTTCGACGTAGCTTCTGCATCAGCTTTGTAAGGTAAGTTCGAAGATTACTATCTTTTTATTTACAAAAACATGTGTAAAATAGGCAGTACCCAATTGTAAAACATTTACCGTAGTCAGATGCCTAAAACACGAGCATGAATGCGGATGCGAACATCGGCCACTAGTTTCGCGTGGCGATATATCATCATTGCTATTAATATTTATAGCATTTCTTTCGGAAACCTTGTATATAATATTAACATGAAGTGTGTTCAACCCTGTGAGCACGAAACTTTAAGTTATATGAGAAGAGAAGAGATGTGAAAACAATTATTTTGCAATCTCTCATATTCTACAAACGGAGACTGCTGCCGTCTGGCTGCCGGGTGACGTAACAAGTCGCTGACCAATGAGAGCGCACTAAGCCAATCTGGCATACCTTTTTTATTCTATGTTCCTTGAGCGTACCAAGAATCGATGAATCGTTGGAACTTGGAATCGTCACAACTCGGAAACACGCAATCGTTCTTACGATTCTTTTGAACGACGATTCGTCCGTATCACGATTCGATTTACGATTCTTTACTTAGAGACGTTCAAATGAACGACTCATTCACGAATCGCCACAACTCTAATACATAGACTTGTTGTAGCACTCGCAACGCCAGCTGGCGCGCGCCATCTATCGACCAGTAGATATAAACTACACACAAGACTTACAGGAATTTGTGAAACCGCATTATAGAGACGTTCGTGTTCAAACATAGCACGCGTTTGTAGTAAGGAATATGAACGTAAATTAAGTCCGTTTTAATACAGCTCAATTAGTAGAAGGCAAATGATATTTAAACTATTCAGTTGTCTGGCGAGCGGGCAACGTCGCGGCGTATACGATCGCCAATTGTTGGCGGCTTCTCATTATCTCAATAAAGAAGTGAGGAAAATAGAAGGTGTTTCAAAACGATCTTTACAACTTTGATCATAGATATTTCAGAAACGTGGTAAAAGGTGACGATTCATTTATATATATACATAAATGTACAGCGCAGCATCTGATATTAAACTTTAAAAACCAACCAAAAATTGATATGATAACCGAAAATTCTGAAAGAGAATGTAAATAAGATAACTCAAACCCGGAAAATGAGAGTAAAATTCATATAACGGCTGAAACCGGGTGAAGAAATCGACTGGACGAAAAAACAATCGACTGTTACAAACAGTCGGTTGTCCTTCCAACTCTTCCACGTGCTGTCAGCGAACACTTGTTTTGCGATTACCATTACTGGTATTACTGAAGTGTGTAACTCAGTAGTGCGACCGAATCATGCGTCGTGAAGTGTCAATTTTTTTCTGAAATAATAGTGTTGTGACTTGGCAAGACAACCAAGCCACTAGGAGGTAGCCGAAAGGCACGCGTTTAAGCTCACGCAGGCTGGCGTGAGGTCTGGAACAGTTAAAGGAGTTGAGTCTAGTAAAAAAAGTACATAGCTTCTGGAATACTTAACTTTAATCCATAATTGGTGAACATCGATCTGACGGTACATGCATCACAAGATAAATAGCAAATGATAATGGCGCCTTGCTAGGTCGTAGCAAATGACGTAGCTGAAGGCTATGCTAACTGTCGTCTCGGCAAATGAGAGCGTAATTGTCAGTGAACCATCGCTAGCAAAGTCGGCTGTACAACTGGGGCGAGTGCTAGGAAGTCTCTCTAGACCTGGGGTGTGGCGGCGCTCGGTCTGCAATCACTGATAGTGGCGACACGCGGGTCCGACGTATACTAACGGACCGCGGCCGATTTAAAGGCTACCACCTAGCAAGTGTGGTGTCTGGCGGTGACTCCACATTCCTCCCCCGCAAATCGGCGTACGGTTGTGTTATAAGGCTTCCGCCCGCCGTGGGGAGGACCCCATGTTGACATATGCGACGAGGTGGGGAGCCTAACAACAGGCGAGGCTGTGCCACCCGCACCCTACCATTCGGTACGAGGGGAGCTAGGAAACGCCTGACAACCTAGTCCAGGGTGCACGCCAACATGCGGTGTATGCGCCCGTAGAGAGACAGGAGGGGCCGAAGGGTCGACCTACATCGAGCCGGAGCACCCGACGGGCGAAGACGACATATGGTCCGGAGCGGACAAGACTTCCATGGCGGAGGACAACTGGTCACGGGAAGCGATCGGCGGCGCGTGACCCAGGGAGGCGCCCGGCGGTTGCAGCGACTTCGGGCGGAAGAACAGGCGGCGGCGGCGGCGCGTCGCCATGGGGCAAAATGGAAAGCAGCGTCGGTAACACCTGGGGCTGAGGCGAGCCAGTAGATGGGTCCCCAGGGCGCTGACCGGACGGCACTGTCACTGAAAGCAGACGGGGACCGGCACATCCCGTGCGACGACAGAGGCGCAGCTGATTTAGATGCCGACGCACCTCACCAGAGGCCCCCAAAACCAGATACATAGCGAGGCCGAGGCAGCGAAGAATGCGCCTTGCGATCCAACGCCATGAACCTCGATAGTTGCGATAGGATACAAGATCGCCTGGGGCAAAAGCAGGTGTCTGCCGCTGCACAGGAACCTGATGCGGCGGATGTAGCAAAGACATCAAGGTGCGATGAGGGCGACCATGAAGCAGCTCAGCCGGCGAACGACCATCTCGGGGCTGAGAGCAATACGAGGACAAAAAGAGCAATAACGCGTCCTCCCGAGAATGCGACTCTTTCAACTTCAACATCTGTGACTTGAAAGTCCTGACCAAACGTTCAGTGGCACCGTTTGACTGTGGCGAAAACGGCGTGGACGTCAGATGTTGAATACCATTGGCCTTGCAGAATGGCTGAAATTCTGCGGACATGAATTGTGGGCCATTGTCGGAAACAATAGTCTGTGGAAGACCTTCAATGCAAAAGATAGCCGATAACGCTTGGATGGTGGCAGATGACGTCGTGGAAGACATCCGGACAACAAAAGGAAAATTACTGAAGGAATCGACAACAACCAACCATCGAGCATTCCAGAACGGACCAGCAAAATCGATGTGTAAGAGTTGCCAAGGGGAAGTGGCTTTTGGCCATGCAAAGAATTTCCGCGGCGGTGCGGATTGTTGTTCGGCACACGCCATGCAAGAAGAGCACATATGCGTAATCGCAGCATCGATTCCGAACCAAGTACAGTGCTGATGAGCAAGTTGTTTCGTTCTCACTATACCCCAATGTCCTTGGTGGAGAAGCCGTAAGACAGAGGACTGTAACGAACGTGGGACCACGACCCTGGACTGATCATTATCAGAACGCAACAGCAAAACACCACGTCGTACAAAAAGTCTCTCCTTGTGAGCAAAGAAATGGCGAACCAACGGATCCTCGATCCATGACTTTGACAAGGGCCATTGCGTAGCAACAAAACGCAGAACGGTAGCAAAGACAGGGTCAGCAGCTGTGGCTGTAGCTACACGACGAAAATCAATCGGAAACGATTCGACCACGTCATCGGTTTCTGAATCAATGAACATGCAAGCAAGTTCGGAAGAATCGAATGGTCTATCCTCAGCAACAGGCAAACGGGACAACGCATCGGCGTTTCTGTGCTTAGCAGTGGACCGATACAAGATATCGTAGCGGTACTGCGAGAGGAGAATAGACCAGCGAATGAATTTCTGCGCTGTACGTGGAGATACAGGCTTGGTCGGATGAAGAAGCGATGTCAAAGGTTTGTGGTCTGTGATGATGGTAAAGTGACGACCATACAAGAAATCATGAAACTTTGTAACACCAAATACGAGAGCCAAAGCTTCTTTCTCGATCTGTGAATAATTTCTTTGTGCAGACGAGAGCAATTTGGACGCAAAGGCAATAGGGCGATCGTGCGAACCATCTTTGTGCGCAAGCACAGCACCGATCCCGAAATCCGATGCATCCACCATCAACAAAAGGGGCTTCCAGGGATCGAATGGCGTAAGGAAAGTATTGGAAAGCAACGCCGATTTCAACTGGCGAAAGGCGCGTTCGCATTCCGTCGTCCAGACGAACAGAACACCTTTACGGCGTAAGCGATGAATCAGAGCTGAAATGGAAGAGGCGTGGCGCACATAGCGATGATAGTACTTTATTTTTCCCAGCACACTCTGGAGCTGCTTCAAATTCTGCGGCGAAGGCAAGTCTTGTATGGCACGGAGGTGCTCCGGACTCGGATGTATGCCTTGGGCATTGAGTACATGGCCCAGATAGGGTAAGTCACGAGCAAAAAACACTCATTTGTCCTTCCGCAAGCGAAGACCATTTTGTCGCAAGACCTGAAATAATGTTCTGAGATTGGCTAAATGTTCTTCTTCCGTCTTTCCGGAGATCACAATATCGTAAAGATAGTTTGCTGCAGTAGGGACCGACGCACAAACAGTTTGTAGATATTGCTGAAATAATGGAGGGGCGGATGTACACCCGAATGGCATTCGTTTGAATCGGTAGAAACCAAGATGCGTGTTAACCACCAAAACGCGCTGGGATTCTTCGTCCACTGGTATTTGCAAGTACGCATCTGCTAGGTCCAACTTCGAAAAATATTTACCCGGGCACAGTTTGTCAAAAAGATCTTCCGGGCGGGGTAAAGGAAAAGTTGCAGTCACTGGTTGGGGATTCACTGTTGCCTTGAAGTCCATACAAAGTCTCAATTTTCCAGAAGGTTTTTGCAAAATTACTAAGGGTGATGCCCAGAGAGAAGCCTGCACACGTTCAATTACACCTTGTGATTCCAAATCGTTTAATGTTCTTGCGACCTCATCACGCAATGCGTGGGGAACATTGCGCGCTCTGAAAAATTTCGGTTGCGCGTTTACTTTCAGTTCCAAATGTGCTTTATAGTTCTTAGCGCAACCAAGGCTCGGTGCAAAAATGTCTGCAAACTCTTCACATAGACGAGAAACACTGTCTGAAGGCACAGTCTGGTTCACTGATAGGACCTGATTGACTATAGACAAGTTAAACAACTGAAATAAATCTAAACCAAACAAGTTCACTGCAGAAGAAGAACGAAGGACGTACAATGACACAAGTTTTGTTTGTCCCTTGTATGTTGCAAGAAGGCTGCACTGTCCTAACACAGGGAGCCCGTGACCTGAATATGTAGTTAGCTTAACATTTGCGGCATGCAGCGGAGGGGTGCCCAGCTGTTTGTATGTGTCTTGATTGATCAGTGAAACTGCAGCTCCGGTATCGAGCTGGAATGGGATCACTTTGCCGTGAATGTCCAAATCTACAAAAAGTTTATTGTCCTGCTGACGACAAGAGCGACTGTCTCGTGCAACGTGAACTGACACTGGTACAGAATCACTTGCGACTTGACGGGATTTCCGGCGATGTCGACACACACGATTTGTGGGACGAACACAGTCACTGTGAGAGAGAGTGGCACTGGGTGGAGTGGAATGAACTATGTGAATTTCCATGGGCGACGGTTCACGAGCCTGAGTATTCTTGGTTCGAGTCCGATTCCGGCGTGAAGCAAAGGGCCTGGAATGGATGTGAGTGTCCGATCGGAGCTTTTTCTGGCAAACACTTTGAACATGTCCTTTTTTATTATAAAAAAGCAAATAGCCTGGCGTGACGGACAATTCTCACACGAATGTCTAGTAGCACACTGCGGGCATGATTTTAGCACTGCATTTGTTTGCTTGCGCGGCACACAAGGTTGAGAGCTTGGCGGCAGCTGCGTGGACGGGCGCGAGGGCTGTTTACTGTTCCGTGCAGCGCGCCCGGCGGGCCGGTTAATGTGACACACGGCCGGTGAAGTTTCAAACGATTCCTGAGCAAAGTCAAGTGTGTCCTGCCGATCCAATATGTCTATCACTTGTTGAAGGGAGGGATTGACTAGTTTCAAAATCTGTTCCCGTATATGAACATCAGAAATGTTCTGTGCAATTGCTTCACGTACCATAGTATCTGAATAAGGGAGTCCACATTCACACTCAAAAGCACAATCCCTAGTAAGGCCTTGCAAGGTTGCAACCCACTCTCTATTAGTCTGACCGGCCGTACATTTTGTACGAAAGAACGTATACCATTTGGCAACTACATTAACTGATTCTTTGAAATATGTATCTAAGGCAGACAAAGTTTCTTCGTAGGACAGAGTTGCTACATCGTGTCGGGGAAACAATTTGACTATCACACGGTACGTGGACACTCCGACGCAAGAAAGGAGAAAAGGCTGCCGCTCATTACCTTGAATTCTGTAGGCGGCGAGATGGAATCCAAATTGGCGTGACCACTCCGTCCAGCTTTCCAGTGCAGCATCAAAAGGACGAAAAGTTGGTGCAACAGCGTGTTGTGGCTGCAGTAGCGGTGGAGCGGCGGCTGCCGTATTGTTTTGCATTGCACGTTGACCCTGGACGAGCTGTCCAAGGGCATCCAATAAGGCCTGCGTCTGCTGATTCTGCAAGCGATAAAATTCGGACAGTACATCTGGGGATTGTGGCGAGCCATTACACAAGTATATCAGTCTGTATTGGTACAAACGCGAATTGGCTCGTCGCCAATCCTTGGCGCCAAACTGTTGTGACTTGGTAAGACAGCCAAGCCACTAGGAGGTAGCCGAAAGGCACGCGTTTAAGCTCACGCAGGCTGGCGTGAGGTCTGGAACAGTTAAAGGAGTTGAGTCTAGTAAAAAAAGTACATAGCTTCTGGAATACTTAACTTTAATCCATAATTGGTGAACATCGGTCTGACGGTACATGCATCACAAGATAAATAGCAAATGATAATGGCGCCTTGCTAGGTCGTAGCAAATGACGTAGCTGAAGGCTATGCTAACTGTCGTCTCGGCAAATGAGAGCGTAATTGTCAGTGAACCATGCTAGCAAAGTCGGCTGTACAACTGGGGCGAGTGCTAGGAAGTCTCTCTAGACCTGCCGTGTGGCGGCGCATGATCTGCAATCACTGATAGTGGCGACACGCGGGTCCGACGTATACTAACGGACCGCGGCCGATTTAAAGGCTACCACCTAGCAAGTGTGGTGTCTGACGGTGACACCACAAATAGTGTATTAGAGATTGGTGTGGGTGATTAAAGACGTTGCTGCAATGACTCGCAAGCTAACAGATTATTTTGGAAAAACTGAGCGTAGGGCCAAAAACTCTCGTAAGGAACCTGAAGCTTGCGCTACAGAATTGTAACCGTCACAGGCTTGTGCATCTAGAGTCTACAATTTCGACAACACAAAACAATTGGTAAGAGTCATATCTTCTTGAATTTAAATAACACTTTCTTCATGTTATTGAGATTTTTTACAAGTAGTTGTTAGTTTAATTAAGTAAGGTTAGCGCTATTATGTTTAATCGATAACTAATGGTAAGAATATAACTGGTTGAAAACATAAAAAGTAAGGTCATTTTTTAAAGACGCCATTCGTCTATAAGGAGGTAATATATTTTTTGCACAAACCAGTATTATTTAAATAATTTGTACTGAAAAATAACACTTTATTCTTGTATTTTTTTACTAAAGCTGGCCATATGTATTTTAGGTATTAATAGCATCGACAACATTTTTAAGATGTGTGATGGTGGTTGCTTATTCTATGACTGAGGACACAATTGTGTATGCTGTAATGACATTTGTTTAATGTTGCAAACTTTTCACAGATATACACTCTTTTACACAGTTTACAATGTGACAATGTCAAGACAGTTATCAAAATGACGCATCTTGTCCTCTGAAATTTAACTACTCCTAAACACAACAATATTAAATTTTAACTATAAGTTTCTTCACAAAATTATTCCTACGATTACGTTATAATGTTGGTTAGTACTACGATAAATCATCCGATTCTGGTTCAAAGTTCAGTACTATTTAGGATGACAATCAAGTCTATGGACGATGGTTAGTCTTGTGACAAGTCGAGCAAAAGATTACCCAAGGTCGTTCGAGTTAACAGGGGACACAAGCTGGTGAACCAACAAGTTTACGCCTCTGCACGCGGTATTTACCTTAGCTGCGATGAACTGTCATATGCATGGCTGCCCTCTTCCTCTGAAGTTCCTATAAAACTCATTAAACCTTCGCTGAATTTTCCAGCAGAAACTTTCCCTATGTTTCTGGTTATGCAAGGAAACAAGTACTCATCCCTTGTCTTGGAGTATGGAGGTATACAAGCGCATGGCTGGAGCACCATGCACATTATAACGCCCTCTCAGTTCTCACAAGAACAATTAACTAACTGGCTGGTTCGTTTCTCCGCTGTTGGAGCTAAACAATGTTACAGCTAATTTCTAGCTGAATGTCAGCCGCTGTGAATGCAGTGTTCACACAAATTTCTCCTCTGCGTCGTACAGAGCCTTATGTGTCCTGTTCTGCACTTGACGCCTGTTGAGAGAAGGGTCCTCGAAAATTTCCGTCTTGTCTTTCTCGCAGCCGGAACTGTCTCCCCACCTGGGTTCTTTCGTTCATGTCATGGCTTTTTTGACCAATAGGAGCGTTCCTCTTAGTTTGTGGAAATTCTCTCTACCATTAAACTGCATCTAAATCTCGGCACTTTACTCCTTCCTAGTGCGTTTCCGCCAATCGGACGTTTTGTGCCCGCTCTAGACGCCTAAAAAGTTACATGTGTCCATCACGTTTGCACTACTTGCTCTTCACATGATCAAATGCGTCACTGGTTTTGTTCGTAATCATTGGAATTCCG
Source organism: Schistocerca serialis cubense (assembly GCF_023864345.2). NCBI lineage: Eukaryota > Metazoa > Arthropoda > Insecta > Orthoptera > Acrididae > Schistocerca > Schistocerca serialis. The sequence goes on along the minus strand of NC_064643.1, from coordinate 273,672,799 downwards.
AAACGCAGTTTTTTAAAGCTTTTTTCCGCTCTCCATCTGGTGGTCCATTACTTGCTCTCCCGTCTGAGTCACCTAGTCGGTCATTCGTTGACTCCCGCCTTGGGATGCGCCCTACGTGCTTTCCGCGGTACTCTCTGTGATGTGGCCTACGCCTCTCCTCGCTGTTGCTTCCAAACCAAAACGTTTCCTCTCGCTGTTTGTCTAACCTTCTGCTCATAGACATGCATTATATGATCGGTGTGTTAATACCGTCGATTGAGTGTCATCCCTTTTGCATTACTTACTTATAGGCAAATTTGTTCATTACCACCAAATTAAGTTAGGTGTCATATTCACCTTCCCGTTACGATATATAAAGCTCTTATATAACGAGCGGAACTGACCTTCATTTATTCTGCCACCTTACAAATTATTCAAAGCTTTCTTTCTCAACAATATCTGCTAACTTTCAATAATAGTCTATAAGCATGTGAGAGCATTTCAGAAGTTTCTAAAAGTTTTTGAGACTACTGGAAGAAAGCTTATAGGTGTGCAGTAAGTAATGTGATGCCGGATCTTTCCTGGTTTTGCTGTTATTAATCTGACTACGACTAACTGATGCCACAGGGTGGAACCAACCAACGACTTTCACTGACTTAGATCGCTAATGTCATGTTAAATTTTTAAGCCTTTCTGTAGGAACATTTGCAAACAAAATATCCAGGCAGAGGCCACTAAATTAAGATAAACTTAGATTTTATGCATCTTTGGACTCATAAATACCATTCATGGACCAGTTCCACAAACAAATAAGAGTTACAGTGTGTAAACTGTATCTTGACAATCCGGAATTGGTAGAAGGTGGGAGACGTCAGTCACTTGTTCCGGGGCGCCGGTAACATTAGGTAGCTGAAACACTGTCTGAAGTAGCCATTGTTGTCTGCTTTCTTACTCTTTACTGCTTCACTGTTCTGAGATTTTCTTTTTGCCATTACTGTATGGAATTGCTGCAGTTAGTACCTTCATTAAGCAAGTCAATACACAAGACCATTTCAATACTGTTTACCGAGGGCGCCCATACGAATGTTTGTAGGGGGAGAGGGCAAGACCTAAGGATATGGGGTAATGTTAATGTTTTTGAAGACAAATTGTGACTTTTAGTGGTCATAATAAATTAAAATTATTTATATGTGTAAATAATGCTACATACTTTCGTGTTGAGCAACTTGTACGTAATACATTTAAAGCATTTTTAATTCACAGGAAGAAAGACCAGAAAGGACTGAAACATATTATGACACATAAGTTATAGGAAGGGCTATTAAAGGAGCATTACGTGATGATGAGAAGCTTAGGTTTTTAAACAAATACTTGGAAGCCTCCCGCAAACTTTTCTTTTCCTACTCAAGTACAAGGGAAGCAAAACCGAAGATTAAAGCATGAATGGATGAGCCAGTACAACTGGCTTTCATACAGTAAAATGTTGCGTGGTGGATTTTGTACTGCATGTGTTCTGTTTTATCCTTCAGGTGCCAGAATCAGCTCCCAGTTACTTATTACAGCTTCCCATTAATGTAAATATTTGAAATCTTTAACTGGCCTGGTAAAAAAACATGAATAACTTGGAGATGTCGGTTTCAATCGGAAACACTTCAGATACAATAACACAATTATTCAAATAGTATTCAGGCTTGGTTTTTCAGCAAAAGTGTCTATGTTGCTAACATTTCGAGTGCTTACAAGGTTTGGTGTTTGCACTAATTTTTGTTTACTTAATCCTTTACTTAAGACATTTTTAGTTTATTTTTATAGACATTGAAAACACTGGTAAAAGAACCATTGGTCAAACACAAAAAGTCTGTAGAAGATCTTCGTCATCATGAAAACACAAAATATCACAAATTTTCCACGGAGAAGGCATAGAGTTCACCAAGTCTATGGAATCAAGTAAAAAAAGTATTGCTGTTGTCCTCAATACCGAGATATCTTCAGTTATGGAAGAAAACCGGGAACGCTTAAGGCCTATTAGAAAGACTTTAGTCCTGTGTGCTTGAAATAACCTACCTTTACGAGGACGTCATGATCACAGTTAAATTCCCCAGCTAATATAAGGAAAAAACTGAAAATCTTCTAGTCGGAAAACATGGACTGATTCTGAGTCTTTTGGCTTTTCGTGTGGATGCTGGAGATGAAGACTTAAAACATCATTTCAGTACATGTGGCCGAAACAGTTCTGTGGTAAGTAACACAGTCCAAACCCAAGTCATACATTGCATTGGTGATACTATTCGCTCCTCAATACCGAGGAATGTGAAAAAGGCTAAATTTTTTAGCATTGTGTGTCATTAAACAACTGATGACACCAGTACGGAACAGATGACATTTTGTATTAGGTACATTGACATAGAGACCTTTGTTACCAAAGACGACTTTCTGAGTTTTACTGAGCTTAAATCAACTACAGGCATTTCGATTGCAGAAGCCATCCATGAATAACTCAAGACACTGGGGCTGAATTGTAGTATCAGTTTCAGCATTCTTGTCTGCCTCTACAAACAGAAAAAAATCCCTATAGAAAGCTATAGCGCGGCTACCGTTCACAGAGTCAAAGAAAACAAAGTTGACGGCAATGTGTCCAACAAGATGGGTGGAAAGACACGATACCCTTATTACTTTCAAGGAGCTATTTGTCCCGGTCGTGACCTTGCTTGACGAACTTTCAAGTAGTCGTGAAACCAATGTAGAAACGGCTAGTAAAGCTTGTATGTTTATTTCTGCTGACCGAAGAGGAGACTTCGTAGTAGCTTTAGCAACTGCAGTAGATTGCTTCTCTTTAAGACTAAGCGAACAGCTCCAAAGTCCTGAAATGGGTTTAACAATTGCCTTAAATAATATCAATGATGTGCTTGATGTGTTCAGCAATATAAGGACGGATGCGGAAATAGAATTCGGAAGTATTCTTGAAGATGCTGTTAAATTGGCAGAAGATATTGGAAGTGTAATAGCAATGCCAAGAACTATTTTAGCACAAACCAAAAGAGAACGTTCCTGCTTCTAACGCCGAGGAATACTTCAGGCAAACAGTATTTTTACCTGAATCTTCCTGGCAGATTAAAACTGTGTGCCCGACCGAGGCTCGAACTCGGGACCTTTGCCTTTCGCGGGCAAGTGCTCTACCAACTGAGCTACCGAAGCACGACTCACGCCCGGTACTCACAGCTTTACTTCTGCCAGTACCTCGTCTCCTACCTTCCACACTTTACAGAAGCTCTCCTGCGAACCTTGCAGAACTAGCACTCCTGCCAGGAAGTTTCATATCAGTGCCCACTCCACTGCAGAGTGAAAATCTCATTCTGGAAACATCCCCCAGGCTGTGGCTAAGCCATGTCTCCGCAATATCCTTTCTTTCATGAGTGCTAGTTCTGCAAGGTTTGCAGGAGAGCTTCTGTAAAGTTTGGAAGGTAGGAGACGAGGTACTGGCAGAAGTAAAGCTGTGAGTAGCGGGCGTGAGTCGTGCTTCGGTAGCTCAGTTGATAGAGCACTTGCCCGCGAAAGGCAAAGGTCCCGAGTTCGAGTCTCGGTCGGGCACACAGTTTTAATCTCCCAGGAAGTTTCATATCAGCGCACACTCCGCTGCAGAGTGAAAATCTCATTCTGGAGTATTTTTACCTGTCGTGCATCGTTTTATTGCCGAGCTGGAAACAAGATTTCCCAAAGATTTTCGCACCATATTACCACTTGGAGGTCTTATTCCTGCATAATGTTTAAAATACAGTGAGAACGCCGTGATCCAGGCATCTGAGAAATATGAACAGTTTTGGGAGAGTTCTTCTCTTTTAATGAAAGGAGAGCTGAAACTATGGAAGAAAAAGTGGGTTTATGGAAGTAAAATACCCAAAACAGTAACTGAAGCATTAATGAATTTTGACAAGCAGTTTTTCGAAAATGTAGATGTCTTACTACAAATATTTGGGACTATTCCTGTCACCACAAGCACTCCTGAACGAGGCTTCTCTACTTTGAGACGAATAAAGACTTATTTGTGTAACACAATGGGGCAGGTGAGACTAAATGGATTGGCTCTTGCAAATATCCATAAAGAAAGAGGTATGGGCATTGAAAATATCATTGACATATTCAGTAAAAAGAAACAGAGACGCATGAGCATGACAGATTGGGCAGAAGACGGAAATAGTGAATTTTGTTGCAGAATTTTTTTTTTATATTCATGTGAAGTTCAAGTTCTTACATTCATGTCACCTTCTGTATACAGAAAATTAATGAAAACTTATTTGTTGTAAGTTGGCCTTTTTTATTGTTTATGTAATTTATAAAAACTCCTATGTGAAAATAAGTTTCTTTTACCCTGAACTCCAAAACAGTTACCAAAAACTACTTTAAGCAAACCCAAATTTTACCAATTTGTCGGTGGAGGATCTCAGGTCTCCTTTTGTTAAGCGACATTCCATTCCCCAACCCCCCCCCTCCCCTCCCCCAACTAGCTCCTAGCTCCCCCCCCCCCTCTTTACCTACTTCTAGAACCGCCCCTGAACTGAACAAGCTCCAGGGCCTGATGGAGCGCATGTCAGTTTCTATACTGAATTTGCAGCTGAGTTAGCACCTCCTAACTGTAAGGTATTGTAGATCCCTCAAACAAAAAACTGTGCCCAGTTCCTGGAAAAAAAGACAGGCCACACCTGCCTGCAAGAAGGTAGTAGAAGTGATCCACAAAACTACTGTCTAATATCCTTGACATCGATTTGTTGCAGAATTTTCAAACACATTCTGAGCTCAAACATAATGAAGTACCTTGAGAATGACTTCCTCAGTGCCAATCAGCATGGATTCTGAAAACATCGAACATGTGAAAACCAATTCACACTTTTCTCACATGACATACTGAAAGTTTTGGATCAAGGTAGTCATGTGGTATTTCTTGATTTGCGAAAACCTTTTTACTCTGTACCACACATATAGTTATTGTGCAAAGTACGATCATGTGGGCTATCAAGTGAAATTTGTGGCTGGATTGGGGACTATTTGGTAGGGAGGACACAGCATGTTATCTTGGATGGAGAATCATCGTCAGATACTGAAGTAACTTCAGGTGTGCCACAGGGAAGCATGTTGGACCCTTGCTGTTCATGTTGTATGTTAATGACCTTGCAGACAATATTAATGTAGCCTCAGCCTTTCTGCAGACAATCCATTTATCTATAATGAAGTACTGACTGAAAGAAGCTGCATAAATATTAAATCAGATCTTGATAAGATTTGAAAGTGATGCAAAGATTGGCAACTTTCTTTAAATGTACAAAAATGTAAAACTGTGCACTTCATAAAAGAAAAAACCATAGTAGCCTATGGCTATAATATCAGTGAGTCACTGTTGACTTGGCCAACTCATACAAGTAACTGGGTGTAACATTTTGTAGAGATATGAAATAGAATTATCACTTAGGCTACATCATGGGTAAAGCAGGCTATACACATAGGTTTATAGGCAGGATACTGGAGAAGTGCAACCAGTCTACAAAGGAGTCTGCATACAAATCACTCATCTGACCTTTTCTAGAACACAGCTCAAGTATGTGGGACCAGTACCAAATAGGGATAACAGGGGATATTAAATATATATAGAGAAGGGCAGCACGAATGGTCACAAGATTGTTTGATCTGCAGGAGAGCATCACAGAGATAAGACTCTTGATGACAGATGCAGACAAACGGGAGATGGTCTGCTAACAAAGTTTCAAGGACCAGCTTTAAATGATAACCCTAGGAATACACTACAACCCCCTATGCATCTCTCACACAGGGATCATGAGGATAAGATTAGAATAACTACTGCTTGTAAAGAGACATTCAAACAGTCATTCTTCCCATGCTTCGTATGTGAACAGAACAGGAAGAAACCCTAATAACTGGTACAATGGGATGTACCCTCAGCCATGCACTTCACGTGGTCTGTAGAGTGTAGATGTAGACATGTCTAGCATGGACATCTGGGACTTGCAACTCTTGAAATCAATTAATTGCCATGAAAATGTCTTTTGGCCTTTTCTGCCTCATATGTGTGACACAATGGGGTACCTTTTTCTTTTCTTAATAAAATGTCAAATATACCTTATAAAATGCAAATTTAATCATCAGTTCTATTCATATAATGCACAAATGTGTGTGGCATCCTCGTCATCTGTATCAACACCCACACATGTATTGTGGGCCCATTTCTTGCTTGAAAAGCATCTGTTCCATCCTTCTTCTGAAAAATCATGGTAATAGAGACAATGATCATCTTCATCATCACGTGTATGGTGAACAGAACCAGCCTTCTCATTGCTTTTGCCATACTTAGAAGAGGATATTATTTTTCTTCCTGCAAATTTGGGACATTTTTGTGGTAAATCCAAGCAACATTTGACATTTTTCTTAGATTGTTTTCCATTCTGAGCATCTCGGATCTCTCGTTTGTATGGGGATGACGTTAAGATGGTGGTTCGTTTTCTTGAAATTCGTTTAGCGCTTTGTACAGCTGTAGGAAATGGCAAAACTGTTTCTGATATTGTCATCAGATACTGAAGTCAGAGTCTCCTTGCTGATTGATACTGAGGGTGGTTCTTCAGTCACATTGGGTAGTTGAATATCTGTCGATGCAGATCGATGGAAATCCATATCACTGAACATGTTCCTATCAACATGCCAGATTCCATTTTGCAGAAACCCATTCAAAAATAGCAGTGATCATTGTTGCAACTTTCACATGACCTGCACCAAACAGACAAGCAATCTGAAATAAGGTCATAACTCTTCCAGGATTAGATCTTAGCCATTTTCGTACTTTGTCCTCGTAATATTTGCTCAATAGTTTCATAAATGATACACCCAGTGGCTGTAGTCTATGAAAACAATGTGGTGGAAGAAACAACAGAACCACCCCATTTTCCCGTGCTAGACCAATTGGAGTCAAACTTTTTGTGTGCATTGAATGTCCACCCAGAAGAAGCAAAACTGGTCTTTCTTTTGTCACTCCTGTGAACGAAATGAAGTTTTTCAACCAGACTGTAAAAAATCTGTTAATCATCTACCCTGTTTCGTGAACTTGAGCAGAAGTGCCAGGAGGAAGTACAGTTTGGAATTCATGTTGCATCAGTTTTCTTGGAGAGAGCAGCATGAGTGGGACATATGTTCCAACAGTAGAGGCACAAATTTTCGGCTGTCACCATTTCTCCCCTCTCACCTGATGTTCTCGCTCCAACCTGGCCACATCCCTTTCTTGCTGTTATTTTGGAGTGGCCTTTATGACTCACAGTTAGTGCCCTTTCGTCACAGTGGAAGACCTTTAAAGCAGTGAACTTGTCTACTACCTGGCAATAAAGGTCATAAAACTGTTTTGCTGCCACCTGATTCAAACCAATTACATGAGCTGCCAATGTGGCTCCAGGTCTTCCTAGGCTTAAATGAGGGTGTTTTGACATAAATCCTCTTGCCCAGTCTGTGCCTGCTTTTTCTTTGCAAAATGCAAGACGGAGGTTATTATGCTCGACTAACTGGAATGCAAGTTCATGCATCTCATCAAGAGCAACTCCAAATAGCTGAACTTCCATTTTTGTTAGATACTGCACAAGATCTTCTTCCTTCTCCTCATTAAAAATACATACAAAACGTCCCATTTTTTTATCAATTTCGTACTCTGGATCTCCCTTCTTTTCTTAAGGTGATGCTCTAAAGTTGTCTGGGGTATGTGAAACTCAGTAGCTGCCCTTCTGCATCCCATATAGCCATTCACAATCGCCTGAACTGCTTCTTGCACAGATACACTGCACCAAAGTTATCTTTCCGTCTTCTTTTTATACGTTCTTACCATTCTGAAATATAGAACCGAAAAAGGAATCCATCAGAATAAATAAAATGCAATCAAATACGAAGTAGGGCGGCAAAACCTTGTTATGCCCCACCCGTTTTGCCCCACAAGCATATTTTTACAGTTATGAGGTCTTGACAGCAAACGTAATTCAAATATTTTAAGTAATATAACGGAACAAGAACCTCATAACGTACACTCCGAAATAATAATACAGCATGTTATCTAAATGTATATCATTTCTACTTACACGAGATGAAAGAATGCTGACCAATTGCAAAACAATGACAGAATACTAGGCAGTGGCCGCAATAACACAAGACACACTCAAGGAACGATGTCAATGTTCTGATAATTCCGACGGACTGCACCACTTACCGCGGAGGTAAAACCTACATCCCGTTCTGTCCCGCTACCCGTTTTGCCCCATCCTTCCCTATTAGACATGATCTTACCTTGAAACGGTATGCTCTTGACACACTTTGAACAGAGAACTTGCCCGCCCATGAATTTAAACTGTTAGTATAATGTGGTATTAAAAATACGGAGCGACTTAGAATCTTTCACATAAAAAATTTACCACACTTCAACGCCGTGTTAAACACAGTCTGCTAAAATCGTAGGACCGCCGTGGACTACCAAGTGTGGTGTTTGCCAATGAGTCGTATCACAACAGTGGTAAATCAGAAGTGATCGTAGTCCCATCTTTTGTTTCAATTAACAGCAGGCTGCACGAAGAACATTTCACGGAATTTTTTTTGGAGAACTTTTTTATGTTTTTCGTAGTTAGGCGAGATTGCTTACTTTTTAAATCCTGCAATTGGTTAACTTAGTTTTATTATACACCATAGGTAAAACTGTTAAATCCTGTATCATAAACCAATAAAACATAACTTGTTTCATACAGTTTTAGGATCGTCGCTATTAAATACCTTTAGTAACTCACAAAAAGTCCCAACTAATGATGTTATGTCATTCAGAAGTGACGTGTGTGGCACATGAGTTGTTACCTCTAAAATAATAAATTAGATTTCTCTGTTTGTGACGGTACGTGTTTGGAAAACAGTTACGAAGAATTGTTTTATCAGCTTTTACAGATTGTAGTAAGTCGTAACAACCACTCACGATAAAACAAAAACAGAAGTCGTAGAGGGTGTCACGGTCCCATCCAGGACAGGTGAAACAGTATATAAGCAATAAGAAAAGGAGAGGTATCCCGTTTCAGTAGCTGGTATCCAGTACCTCTTCTCGTTTCAAAACCTGTCTCCAGCCTGAATCAAGAGTGAACTGTTAACTTGACGCTCTTGTACATAGCGTATGTTAGATCATCTTGAAGATCTCTCGTGCCAATGATCGACATCTCGCGTTACATTTTCTACGTTGGTATAACGTTTGACAACTGACTCGCACCGAAACTTGACAGAAGCACGTGAGTGTTGTTTGTAAACATTTACACAAGTGTATAGAAACAATGGATCAGAGGATAATTACGTTGACTAGCCTTATTCCAACAATAAGCTTGGACAATTACTTGGAAATTAGCATCACACGAAAGTTCAAGCATTTAGGTGTGTTATCAAAGAGTGGTGTACTCTCTGTTTACTTAATTTCTCGAAAAATTGACTGTGTACAGAGACGGATTTGGCGAAGTTCAAATGAAGGCAACAGGTAAGTTAGACGGAAAACACATGCAAGTGATTTTGTTAGATCTTCTAATGCTCCATTTATATTATGTCACGGGCGAAGTGCCTGGACATCTTGTGAAATCTTGCCATATGAAGTTTAGCGACTGACTTCAGATTAGCTGTAGATCGAAGCATTTAAGGTCACAAATCTAAAACGTCTGTAGAGTGCTACTGCTGTCTCGTTGACGTCCAGAAAAATCTCAGCCCCCAGCACTGAGTTTTACGAACGATATAAAGAAATAAAACTAATGTTTTTTGTCGAATTCAGTGATACTCTTAATGACGATATTTTCTCGATAACCTTTTCTCAATATTTGACATAATTTGTAAATTTTGCGAATATAATTTTACATTTCTAGTTCAAGTAATCGTCGTAACAGTTGTTACTTTCGAGGTTATTAATCGGATAATGTGCCAGTATTGTGTCAGAAAAGAATCGTAATTGGTTTCACATAAGTAGGCCTATGAGGAATGAGAGTAGTGATATGGAATGTGGTAGTCACGAATGTTGTTGATATTATTGTCATTTCGTACGTGGCTCCAATGCATCCAAATTTCTTTGCATACTGCCTTAGGTTATGCTGGGGATACTGCATTATTCTTGTGCTCTATATTTCAGTTGTATTACAGAACAGTTTCTGCAAGACAGTATCATGATCACAGTAACTTAAAATGGTCGTTTTATTATATTCTTTGTTTTGATTCAAATAACTGATTTTGCAAGCAGGTGACTTGTCAAGATCTGATTTACGGTATGATTGTATACAGTGTTTATTTATAATAGACCTGTTTCTTTATAATACAATTATGAGGCACTACACATTATTGTAAAAAAGTTATTAAGTTTCAGTTTATGTAGTCCATGCTGGGGACTGATGACTTCAGATGTTAAGTCCCATAGTGCTCAGAGCCAGCTCATTTAATCCATGCCAAAATTTGTGAATTATCTTTCTTAAATATTATTTTAATCATTTGAGATTTCTTTGTATGTATGGAAACAGGATGAATAACTAACATTGATTCAGTGCTGTAAAATTACTTTATTTCAATTTACTATGAACCATTTATTGTAGATTCTGGATGCAGACTTAAAGCCATAAGTGGAAATATGGAATTCGTTTTGTCTGTTATTCTGTAAACATTACGAATATAATTCCATGCAAATAATTCAGGATTGTAATGTAGCAAAGACCTCATAAACGTAGAGAGAAGATATACGAAGCACATCTAAATCTCAAAACAGTGGACTACATAGGTGTGTGGCGACTTTCTGGTATGCCTACACTATAGAATAATACACAGTTGTTCAGAATAACTTTTATTACTTTCACACTCGAAGACACAACGATAAACATAAACAACTCTAAGTCACTATGCCAACAGCGACAAAGATTATGCTCTAGTACATCAGCGATACGATCGTGCTAAACTCCTGTGGCAAAGAATGTCAAAGTGCTGCCACAGGTGACTTAGTTTTGCAATACAGATATCTGTAGTATTCATTGATCCTATGTGGAACACGAACATTGTATTAGAAAATAAAATCATTCACTAAGGAGGAGAGGAAAAACTCAGTGTTAGTATATATTGTAACAAGGTGTTAAGGACTGTAACTTAGATTTAAAACTTGTGTCCCTCATTTGTATCAAAAATAGAGATTTTAAATGAGTGTGGATGATTTTATGGTTAGGGAAGGTGGGGTGATATGGTGAGAGAGGCTGAGCAAGTAAAGAAGACAGCAGTATAGAGGAAGGAGGACTGTTAAAGCTTACTAGAGGCAGTTTAGAGGGAGTAGTAATTGCAAATGGGACATGAAAAAACAAGGAGATCAAATTGGAGGGAACTGCTAAGAAAATAATGGAGTTTGAGGGTAAGACAAGTGTGAAGTCCATTTTTCAATTTAGTCACCTTTTAGGTCAATCCACTTTGTTCATATCTTTTTTTTTTTAGTAGGTGCAAGCTGTGAAATATGACTGTGGATATTCTACGAAACACCCTTTTAACAAAATTGTGAAATGAAAGTTGCTACTCACCATACAGTGGGGATGCTGAGTCGCAGATGGACACAACAGAAAGACTGTTACAAATATAACTTTCAGCCAGTAAGGCCTTCTTGTTGTGCCTATCTGCAACGCAGTATCTCTGCTATATGGTGAGTAGCAACTTTCCTTTCCACAATATTGCTACATTTCATCGTGAATATTCCATTCTTTGAAACACTCTTTGAAGTGTGATGTAACCTCTACATTGGTCTTAAAGCATTCTCCAACCACAAATGACTTTATTTGTTGGGAATGATGAATGCCAGAGGGTGCCATATATGAATGGATTCCTGCAGTTCATATTCAGATCCCATAATTTCACTATCATTGACATGTATGTTCTTCTGTTCATACACTGTTTGCACAAGGTAAGTTGTAATTTGAAAATATTTTTGCACTGTTTCTTCACTTCTCTTTACACTGTTATTGCACACGCTACATAAACTCACTGGTGGCTACAGGACCATAAACATGCTGCTGTGCCCCTTGCATTCTCTTCAGTCCCCCCCTCCCCCAGAAAACTGACTCCAGGACCACAAACATCCTACCATGTGTCATGCATGCACAGCTCCATGTCATCCCTGAGCTATATTCATTCATGATGAGTGAGATGTTGAACTAGGGAAAACAACAGGACATTACTATCATGCAGTTAGAGCAAAAGCATTACAGTATTGTAATATCACAAGGTGTTGCAGTTATCACCTTTCCTTATTAACCACAAGTTTGAATTCATAAAGTAATCTCTGATTGTGTTATATACATTACATATGAAGAACATTTTAGCAGCTATTTCAAACAGATGTATTTTGATGCAATAATCTTTTTCATCTCTTTGGGCAGTTCATTATACAGTTTTATTTCCTGATAGAAAATGCTACTTTGAGTTTTTTTTTGTTTTTCCTTAGTAAATGTAAGTACAAACAGGCCCTGTTTCATGGTTAAGTGTAGAACTGTTAAGCAAATACTTAGAAAAGGCTTCCCTAAGATGTGCTTTCTCGGTGAAGTAAAGATTCCCGGTGGATGATTGTTGTTCTAGTTATTATACTTACAGCAATTTTCTGCAGGTTAACAACTGTATACGTATGTTGTGTCTTTGATCCCCCAGAAAAGAATCACATAGGCCTAACTAAGAAATGAGTGTGCCTTGGGATAGGATGTCACCATGGGATATTGGCTGTTACCAGCTGATGCTGGAACCCTAAAAGCAAAACATACATTATGTTGATTGAAACAAAAATATTTTTACTGTTCCAGTCCATACCATTTTGTTATTTCCATTGGGTCCAGTAAACATCCATAGTAATCAGCAGTTATTATACTAGCTTTTATTATTTAATCAATAAGAAGAATTCCTTTTGCACCCTGAAAACATTGCAATATTCCAGTGTCAATGTTATTCCGAGTGTCAATGTCCAAAGGAACTGGAAATGCAGCAACTACAGCCATTATGAAATATGAGAGTCATTCAATAATTAAAAAGACAAATTGGTCTGGAGAAAAAAGCATTTGTTTTTACGAAACAATACTTTTCTGCTTTTCATCATAATCCCCTTGAACATTTATGCACTTGTTTCAACTGGCTACAAACTTTTTTATTCCGGCTGCAAAGAACTTCTTTTCTTGATGTTTGAACCAATTTCTCACAAACATTTTCACGTCCTCGTCTTGGAACCTCTTCCCATGTTATGCATCCTTCAGTGCACAAAACAAATGGAAATCATTAGGTGCTAAATCAGGACTACAAGGGGGATGAGGCAGTACTTCCGAGCCCATTTTGTTAGTGGTTTCACGGGTTAGTTGAGCAATATGAGGAAATGCATTGTCTTGCTGGAGAATCACACCTCTCTTCTGAGATCCGCTACGTCTCTCTCTCTCATGACTGGCTTCACCTTGTTTAAAAGCAAATCCGGGTAGTACTTGCTGTTCATTGTATGCTGCTCTTCAAGATAATCACAAAAAACTGGACCTTCAGCTGATGCTTGGGTTTTGAATTTTTTCTTGACAGGTGAGTTGGTGTGCTTCCACTCTATGCTTTGTCTTTTTGATTCTGGCTCATAATAGTGAACCCAAGTTTCATCACAAGTTAAAATTTTGTTGAGGAAGTGCTCACCTTCTCTTTTGGAATGTTCCTTTAGCTTTGTGCACTCTCTCAACCTTGTTTCCTTGTGTAGTCACGTCAACTCCTTTGGGACCCATCGTGACATGTTTTGTGATATTTCAGCTTGCTACGGATAATGTTATGAACTTACCAGTCCTAACTTGAATCTTATAAACTATCATCTCCACAGTCACACGCTGATCGGCATGAATAATGTCATCAGTTTGACTTTCAAGTTAGAGAGTTGAAACTGCAACATAAAAAGGAGGTGGCTTATAAAACACTCGTTCGACCTATACTTGAGTATTGCTCATCAGTGTGGGATCTGTACCAGGTCGGGTTGACGGAGGAGATAGAGAAGATCCAAAGAAGAGCGGCGCGTTTCGTCACAGGGTTATTTGGTAAGCGTGATAGCGTTACGGAGATGTTTAGCAAACTCAAGTGGCAGACTCTGCAAGAGAGGCACTCTGCATCGCGGTGTAGCTTGCTGCCCAGGTTTCGAGAGGGTGTGTTTCTGGATGAGGTATCGAATATATTGCTTCCCCCTACTTATACCTCCTGCGGAGATCACGAATGTAAAATTAGACAGATTCGAGTGCGCACGGAGGCTTTCCAGCAGTCATTCTTCCTGCAAACCATACACGACTGGAATAGGAAAGGGAGGTAATGACAGTGACACGTAAAGTGCCCTCCGCCACACACTGTTGGTTGGCTTGCGGAGTATAAATGTAGATGTAGATGTCTCCTGCTCATTAGGTAGATGTGCTAACCACTACACCGTGCTGGCACAATGGCTTTGCACATCTCCGTGGACTATCCTAGACACCTCCTTCACCAATACCAAGTGGGCTGAGGCATAATGGGAATTTGGATTGAGGAGGGAGGTGTGTTGGGGTAGCCCATGCAGTTGTGCAAAGCCTCTCACCAGGGTGTGTAGTGTTCATTGCATCTGCCTAATGAGCATGAGGCTCTGGTTTGAATCACGGCCTTCATACAAATTTTAGCTCATGCTTGAATCAGCATATTTTCTTCTCATGGCATCACAATCCTTCATGGATCTTAGCCTCTTCAACAAATTTCCTCCATTCTACCCTCTCCAGTTCAGTTCTCTGCCATCCTCAAGCTCTGAGATATTTTATATCTCCTTCCACATCGTATATCCACCATTTTCATGGCCTTTCTCTCTGTCTTCTCCCAGTTGGCCTCCATTCAAACACCTTTTTAGTTGTTCATCCAGTATCCACCTTAAGGACATGTAGAAACCAGGCTATTTTCCTACTTTTTATTGTTCTTACAATGTTAGCTCCTTGTATGAGGCAATCTATCTCTGTATTCATTGTAGATCTCCAGAAACCATTGTTATTCTGAACTGCCCCACGGACCTTGTACAGAACCCTGTGTTAAAATATTCTGAGCTCCTGCTCTTTAGTATTAATTAATGACCATTTCTCATATCTATATTTTATAACTGGTCTGAGCGTGACCTTAAAAATTTGAAGTTTCAGTTGCCGGTTTAATAACCTAGAGGCCGTCAATTTCTTAAACATTTGGGAGCATCTGTTACCACTTAGGATGGCTGTTTTATATCAGTGGACATGGAATTTGTCCTGTTAATATTAGAGCCCAGATACTCAAAGTTTTGCGCTTGTTCAGAATTGAAACCAGCTGCTGATAGTTTGTCCAATTTATAATTTTCCTTCAAGGTGAAATTCATGTAATTAGTCTTCGTTATGTTAATAGAAAGGCCTCTAGATGTGGCTTCTTTCAGCTCATGTATTGTTCTCTCTAGTGAAACTCTTCTTCTACTAATAATTGCTGCATCATCATCATCATATGCACATATCTTGGTTGACTTTGTGTCTGTATAACCAGATATTGGAAGCTTTTGAATGGCTGCTTCAAGAGTTGGATTAAAAAGCATTGTAGAGAGGGCATTCCCTTGTCTGACTCCTTTAATAATGCTACACTATTGAATGAGTGGATAAATGAAACATATTTAGATGGTATACCAGGAATTAGCAAATCATTTAGTATTTTTGCCCTGTCAAGACTATCAAAGGCATGCTGGAAGTCTACACAGAGTTTATGAAGCTCAATATTATACTCATAAGCCTTAGCACATATTTGCCTCAGCACCCTCTTTTTTGACAGTTCTGCAGTTATTCCATCAGTTACTGGTGCTTTGTACCTTTTTTTAGAAAGTGAATTATCTGTTATTGACCAATTAGGCCAAAATCCACACTGATATTCTCCCAGAATCTCTCCTGCATACAGAACTACCCTTTTGTAGATAACTAGAGAAAATTTTATATGCTGCATTTAGCATGGTAATTCCTCAGTGATTCGAACAATGAGTTTGTCTCCTTGTTTATGGATTGTTTGAATTACCCCTAATGTCCACTCCTCTGGGATTCTTCCCTGATTCCAAATATGTTTGGGGATTCACTTATGGAACCAATTACCCTCTTTTTTGACAGTTCTGCAGTTATTCCATCAGTTACTGGTGCTTTGTACCTTTTTTTAGAAAGTGAATTATCTTCTGTACCTCCTCTAATGTGGGATCTTCTATCTCTGAATCTGCAGTGTAATAGACTGGCTTTGCACTATGGGTAGGATTACCCACCTCTTCGATCCAATATATGGTCTGTTTGGTTTACTTCATTTGTCCCTGGTATTTTCCAGGATCCTTTATAGATATTTTTCCTTGGGAAACAGGTACTTATGGCCTTTAACTTGTTACAAGCAAACTAGGCAATCATCATACTGTAATTACTAGTTTCACTGTACAGACTTTCCTTACCAACATGCTTCTGAAAGCCTTTCTTTGTCAAGTTTGGCACTATAGTCACCAAACACTAGTTTGGAGTTACATCTAGGTATTCTGTCACAAACCTTTCAGTCTGCATATAAACATCATAGATGTTTGAGATTTTAAAAGGTCTCTGGATCCAAATAGTTTCATTTAATCGAAGTATGTATGCCTTGTTTCAGACAGGATCCCCCGTTTCATTTGATGTTGACGTGCTATTCCAATATAGTTGGAGAGCCTATGCAATGCTGTTCAATTTTAGGAGGAGTATCAAGTGGACTGAGGCATGAATGGGAATTTGGATGACAAGGAGGGTGTACTGGGGTAGCCCATGCAGTTGTACAGAGCCACTGTGCCAGGGCGGCGTAGTGGTTAGCACGTCTGCTTAGTGAGCAGGAGACCGAGGTTCAAATCCCAGCCATGGTACAGATTTTCATTTGTCGCATCAGTCTGCATGTATACGTCATAGATATTTGTTGATGAAATTCTGGTTCATCCTGTATAGAGCCGATTGAAGAATTGTTTTTAAATAGGTGGGTATACGGATAGTGTCACAGTACATTAACTCCATTATGAAGTATGTTATAAAAAAATCATAGTTTGAAAACAACGGTAACATTCATAAACAATTTGACAAGAAGAAACTACTTGCATTATCCATTTGTGTGTGTTTGTAGGGGGAAGCGAGGTTGCAGTCTTTGGGCCAAAGACTTGCTTGATGTAACTTTCCACGCTACTGCACAGTGCAGAAATTTCTTGATCTTTGTGTAACTACTGTAACCTTCAACTGTGAATCTGCTTACTATATTGCATGTATTATACTTAATACAGAATGTACATAATACAGTATATACATAATACAGAAGTGCTCACCAAAGGATGTGGGAACCAGACTGCTCCAGTAAACACAGTAAAACTTCATTCTTTCAAATCATGTTGCAATGGCCTGCTATTGTAACTATATTGTGCTAAACATTAATTAATTTGTTTTATCTGTGACATAAAAAAAGATAGTACATATTTACAGTTGCAGCCACACACATGAGAAGTTTCTGAAGCACTTGCATTGTTATTTCCTCTCACCCATCAGAATGAATTTATTTAAAAAAAAGGTTTGGATCTCACTAGGCACATGAACTGCACTGAAAATTAAGTTTACTTTGTATTAATGAAAATAGTTTTTGCATTATTATTTTATGACCTAGGTTTTGGGTTATTTTCCCATTGTCTGGTTCACAAAGATGGCAACCAAGCAAACAAACTTCTTAATCTGTTGATTCTCAACTGAAACTATAATTGTTATATTTCCTGGTGATTTTGACGCAGTTACATTTGTTTTCTACAACATTCATTATGATGGCATGTATAATAACTATGAATAAACATACACTGGATTAGAGCTATGTGCTTAGGAATGTTTTTTTTGTCATGTATATATGAATGTAGGCACCAAGGTTCTCCTCCTAATCGGAGGTTGTAACATTGCTGAAAGAGGTGAATAGTTGAATTGAGTTGGCTTATTCAATAGTAAATATGAGGATACCACATTTTTTTAAAAATATTCCTAATAGAACGAGCTTTGAACCCTTCCTCTATGTGTTGGACTTCTACATATATTATATACTTGTGGTTTGGTTTGAGCAATGTTTGGCAAAGGATGAAATTTGGTTGTTTAATCTCCAGTTTCTACGGTGTTTCCTGAGCCTAATACAAATCGACCTCCCAGTTTGTCCAATGTAGCAGCACTGACAATCTCTGCGGATGATCTTATAAAGCCTGCTTTTCATGATGGCCAGTTGAATTGAAGAAATGTCTATCTAATGTCTATGGGACATAGAAAAATACAAAGAAACCCTTTGCCTTTAAAGTGTTGCTTATCTGCTAGATATTTTACACATGAAAGGAAACCTACATCATCAAACAATGAAAAATCCAGGATGGAATAACAACAATATTATGAAAGGTATAGATTGCTACTCACTATGTAGAGGAGATGTCAAGTCACAGATAGAAACAACAAAGAGACTGCTGAAGACCTCCTTCTGAAGTAGAAAACACACACACACATTCATGCAAACAGAAAACACACACACACACACACACACACACACACACACACACACAGATAGTATTTTCTGTAGCCAAAAGTGTAGCTGAAGAGCATGTTAAGTGAACACTGCTCCTAAGTGATAAAAGTACTGCTAGTAAAAGTTTTCAGAAACCATTTGGCTCTTTGTGGAAACTGTAAACAGAATGATACCCTTCAGGTGGACTTGAGGTGTAGTTCATATGTCTTGCTTTATTTTCAGTTTTACATTTTCTGATGATGGAAACCAGATGGCAGTTGTTTACAAACAACACTCTTGTGAAGTATTTCAAATTAATGAGACTAATTTGGAACTGTTATTTGCTGTTGCATCAGATGTCTTTTGTGGATTGCTCTCTTCCTGGGATCTTGGTAAGTGTATGCACTCAAATAAGTGCTATTAAATTTTTTCTTAATTAGAAATAAGTTCTGAGACTTATTTTTATGATTGTGCTTTTGGCAACATAGATATCAAGTGTAAACTTATCATTATTTGTAAATATTATTTTGTGAAAAACTGATTTTTGTGTGTGTTGTAAAGCAAAAGCTTATTAAGTGCTCAGTTCTTGGATTGCAAGTGTGGACCAGCTTTGATGCTGGACCATCTTTCAGGAAAGGCAGTTAAGATGTGATAAAAACCCAATTTGGGTATGAGAGCTTTTTTTAATTTTTTTTAAAGAAAATATGTGTTTTGAATCCTAAATACATTTCCCCACACAATTCACATTTTAACACAATGATTGGGAGAGGACAGACAAACCTGTAGTTCCTGAAGAGGTGCAGCAGCCTTTTCAATAGGTAAAGGTGAAAAATCTGAATGATTGACTGATCTGGCCGTGTAAAATTTAGCCAATATGGCCATGCTGTACTGGTACTGTGAATGGCAGGAAGCAAGAGTCAATATATTTGCTGAGTGAATGCAGCTGTACTGTATGACTTAATGATGACAACTTCCTCTTGGGTAAAATATTCCAGAGATAAAATAGTCTCCCATTCAGGTCTCCAGGACGGGACTGCTCAGGAAGATATTATCATTAGAAAATGCAGATGAGTATGAAAAACAATTCTATGATATTCAAAAACAGTATTAGTGGTGTGATGTCTCACCCAGTCATGTCAATGTAATACGTAGATGTAACATTGCAAAGTGATATGAAATCAGACATGCATGTAAGGTCACTAGTAGGGAAGGCAAATGGTTAGATTCAGTTTGGGAGAATTCTATGTAAGTTTTTCTCATCTGTAAAGTAGACTGCATATAGAACACTTCTGGGATCCATTCTTGAGTACTACTCAACTGTTTGGAATCCCAACATATCAGGAAGGAAAACATAAATAAAATTCAGAGGTGTATTGCTAGACTTGTAACTGCTAGGTTCCATCAATGCACTGGTATTATGGAAATATTCTGTGAATGCAGATGGGAGTCCCTGGAGGGAAGAGCCATTTGTGGCTGACTGTGGAACAAATCTACTGCCACCAATGGACATCTCACATACGAGCCATGAACGCAAGTCATTAGTGAATCTTATCATTGATACACTTTCACCTTAAATTTTAATCCACTCCAGAACAGTTCTTTTTAATCAAGTACTAGGTTCGTAGTCTTCCGTTCTTATTCCTCCCTTCTGGCTTTTGTGCATATCGTGTATTACTCGTCTTTCCTTTAGCTTGTACCAATTTTTCTGAGAATTTTGAACATCCTGCATCATTGTCAAAAACTTTTTCTGGATTGACAAATTCTATGAATGTGTCTAGATTTTTCTTAAGTTTTACTTCCATTATCAAGTACCGTGCCAGAACTTCTTCCCTGGTGCCTTTACCTTTCCTAAAGCCAAACTGTTTGTCATATAAGAAATCCTCAATCTTGCTTTCCATTCTTCTGTATCAATATTGTGAAAAGGAAAGTTGCTACTCACCATACAGCAGAGATGCTGAGTCACATATAGGCACAACAAAAAGGCCTTTGTCAAAATTAGATGACAAACACACACATACACACACACACAAACACAATTCACACACACGACTGCAGCTCAGGTAACTTCTGTATATTATTAATGTCAGCGTCATGGGTGTGTGAGCTGTTAAGCTTATTGTATGATAGAGATAACAGCTATGCAGGAAAAAATAGATTGCTTGTTACTGTAAAGATGAGGCATTAAGTTGCAGAGAGGCACAATTAAATTCACTGTATTATTGGGTCACAAGGCTTCCAAAACTGTGTTCAGTTCTAACTCGTACACTGGGGCCACCTGTTTCTTCCATATTGACTCCCATTTCTTCTTTTATCACATCATCCAACAGTTCCTTCCACTCAGAGGGACCTTCACCTTCATTGTACTGTTTCCACTTACCTGCTCTCACCTCCACATTTAACAGTGGAGTTTCTCTTACACTCTTAATTTAATGTTGATGCTTTTGCTTTTAATTTCACCACAGGTTGTTTTGATTTTTCTTTGCGCTGAATCTGTACTTTGGGATAAGTTTGCTTTGATTTCTTTACATTATCTCTGTGACCATTTCACTTCATCTTTTCTGTACTTTCTATTTATTTCACTCCTAAGTGACTTATGTTGTCTTATTCATGTCTCTTCATGGGAATTTTTGTAATTCATTCCTTTTTGATCAGCTTCTTCTGTTAACCAAAATTTCTGTGCAGTTACATTTCTTGTACATGTATTTGTTGTCCACTTTATGTGATTGGCCTTGTCAGTGATGTACATTCCTTTTCAACTGAACTGGCTTCTGTGATATTCATTATCCCTGTTTACAGCATTAGAGAACTTCAAATGAACTTCATCATCCCTCAGGTCTTCAGTACCTCTTCTGACAGTTCTTGTAAACTTCAGCCCACTCTTAATTATTATTAAATTTTGATCCGAATCATGTACGTGCTCCTGGATATGGCTTACAATACACTATCTTATTTCAGAATCTCTGTCTCAGCCAACCCAGTTGGTATTATGCCATGTCTCCTGACCATTTCTAAGAATACCTCCTCCCCTTGTGATTTTGGAACAATGTGTTCATTATTACTAGCTGAAATATACTGAAGAATTCAGTTAGTCTTCCTCCTCTCTCATTCTTTCCATTGAACCCACATTTTCCCATAACTCTGTTATCTATTCCCTCCCATACTACAGCATTCCAATCCCCCATGATTATTAAATTTTCATCTCTCCTTTGGTGTTGAATTACTCACTCAGTGTTCTTAAGTACTTTCTCTACCCCTTCATCTTCTATTTTTGATGTTGGCACATATATTTGAACTATTATTGTTGGCATTGATTTTATGAATAAATAGTGAGGGGATACTTAACTGAATTGCAGATAAAAGAAATTTATGGCACAATCCGACTAAAAGAAGGGATCAGTTGATAAGACATCTCAAGACATCAAGGAATTTGCAGAAATAGTAACAGTAATATAGAAAAATGTGGTGGATGTAAATTTTGGAGGGAGACTTAAGATGGAATACAGTAAGCAGACTCAGATGGACATATATTGCAGTAATTAAGCAGAGACAGAGAGACTTGCATGTCATACACTAGTGTGAACCGCTACATCTACCAGGTTTCAGACTAAACACTACAACAATTTCATAAAGATCATTTGTATAGATCTTGAAAATTGATTGTGATGGGTACACAAATATCCACGAGGTAAAATGCAGTTTGTAAGACAAGACTGCGTGCTCTAAAATTGAGCGATCATGGCAGATTGAAACCTAGTACAAGATACACACATGATTACTGATCTGTGCCTTTCATAGTTTTTGTTGTTGTTGTGAATTACTTGAGCTCCTACCATGCGCTTATTTGGAACTTCGCAGTGCCATTATGTATTTCCCAACATTTTTGTTAGAATTTTAAACTCTAGTTTTCCTTCTTTAATCACTAGTTATTTAAGCCCCCTGATGGGTCATTTTCCAGCATAATTATGATTTGGAATGTTTTATTCTGACCACAACAAAAAAGAGTACTGTCCGCATGACTTAAAATCACAGCATAATTTGTCCTGCTTGGAAACTGTATCTGTATACAGAGGTTATTTTCATCATCTTACTCTTGACAAAATTGCTGTGTCAGTGGGAAAAAGATGTATTCTATCAAACTGTAACAGTTTAGCAAAATTTCCACTATGGTGTGATTGCCTCTGGAGTTGATCAGCAGATTGTGTTAAATGGCAAGTAACCTGTAATTTTAAGTGGTGCGCTCCCTGCAGATATCTACAGTATTACTAAAGGAGCTGGCAGACAATTAGAGCTCAGTCAGAATAAACAGAAGTGGCAGTAATTTGTCTTTAGTATAACTAGTTAGCAGATCTGGTTAACTGGGAATAAATTGGAGCTTCATACTGACGTTCATCTGGTCATCCGCAGAGTTATCTTGGGAAGTTGTGGGGAAACTGTTGAGTTGGTCATGTGACAAAAAGCAGCAGTTGTGCGATCACCTAGTGCATTCTAATAAACTTCCTGTGGCATACAGAAAAGTGGGTATCAGTAATTGGTTCAGGAACACTGTGCATGTATGTCTAATGCTTCAATGTCCCATCAGTGACGAGTTTATTAGAAACTGAGCATGAGCTTGAATAAGGGGAAAGAAATTGGAAAATGTCCATTTGCCCATTTTGAAGAAAACTTTGCGGCCTCTGTTGTAAGTGATTAAGGGAAACCATGGAAAACCTGTATCTGTTTGTGTGGTCAGATGGTGGATTTAGACCACTGTTTTTTCCCCTGAAAGCAAGTCTAGTGTCTTACACGTGTGTGTGTGTGTGTGTGTGTGTGTGTGTGTGTGTGTGTGTGTGTGTTCACCTCAAATACATCCAGAATGAATAAACAGACAGTGCTTGAATTTCATCTTGACTTTGTGCGGCACAGGTCCATATTTGGCAGTCAGTGAAGTTTCTCTGTAGACATCTTATCCCCCACAGATAAGAAGCCCAGAGTTATTAAGTCTGGTGAGTTCAAAGCCATTTTGGAACTTCAAAATGATGGAACCAACAATCTCCCAGTGTCCTGTAAAGAAGGTCTGTAATTATTTGTGCAGAATGGGTGGAACATCTGTTACGTTGATACCACATAGATTGCGTTATGTCCAATGAGGTGTCTTCCATTAACTACAGCAGCATATCTGCAGGATCTGTAGATACTATTTAGAGTCCCGCAAGGACCAGTAATACAATTCTTGAAAAGCCTGCGACAGATATTGAAAAAACATAGTCATTGTGTATTCCCTTCTCTGAGCCACTGTGGGTCTTCAGCTCACCAGTAATGCACATTCAAAAGACTGATTTGCCCATAATATGTAGATGATGCTCCATTCATAAACAATGTCTTCCATGGAAGTGTTGATTCACTTTGAAGTTTTCATAATCACCATTCAGAAAAATGTAACCGATTTTTGAAGCTATTGCCATGATGCTGTTGGTGTAGTATTCACATAATATGTTGTTGGATGACTCCACATGTACATTCAAGCTGACTCATAGTGATGTGGACTATGCTGTTAAACTGATAGTTGCATTACTCTTATTAGTTGCTAAGCATCTTTTGTTAGTGTATTTTATTCTTCATGCTTCCAGTTTCTCGAAATTTCTGTGTGATGTTTCCAAAGGCAGATTGTGGGGTCTTGACATGATCAAGATTTTTTTTAGCATACAGTTGCACCACTGCTCTAACAGTTTGGTAACATTTGTCATAAATGAGAACCTTGTCCACTCTTTTGACTGTCATATAAGTTTTGAAAGTCTGAATAGCTGCGTAAGCAAGTTGTCTGGTCACTACAGCAGCAGAGCATAGACTGAGAGGCTTCAGGTGGTCATATAAACACACAAACCATATCTGAGCTGCACATTTACTTTCATTTGCTACAGTAGAGCAGATATTTGTAGGCCCCATTTTGTGATTGTGGGACAGTTATTTGTGGCACTGTTATTATATTACTATCTGGTCAAGTTCCATATGTGATGTGATGTTGAAGGTCTCGGACCAATGCTGCAGAAACAAAGTATGTAGTCTGATAAAAAAAGGATGGCATCAAAATTTAGTAGTCACAAATCTTAAAAATTGCTTGTATATACACCACAAAATTTGCCATATTGACTCTTATAACTTAGTAAAAACCACAGCTCAATATATTTACTTATCCTGGACATATTTGGGGTGGTCTCTCTTAGCTCTCTTATCTTGTATATTTATCTCTGTCTATGTGAATGTGATGTAAGAATTTCATAGGTGTGGGAAGAAAAGTGTTTAAAAATGAGTTTAAAATCATGTTTCCTCAGTGTTATCATGATGATCATGCATCACTCAAAATTTTTATGCCATTCTCAATAATAAAATGCTTCAGAGGTAAGAGATTCTCATTTAACTGTTTACTGCATATCTGAAGATTTCTATGAAGTATATTGGAATCAAAGTCTGCATAGATCAGACATACTGTAACATACCCTGAAGTGTTCATTTCATTTACACTGCCGCGGAATATTTAATATTTTTATGTTATTAATTTGTAAATGTGTTCTAGGTTTACAATGACTTTCCGCAATGAAGAAATAGCAGACAAAAAATGGCAGAAAGTGTCTAGAACTACTATTCTGGCACAATAAAACTGCTTAGGAAAAAAAGGTCATCTCCACCTTACATGCCAGTGGCTAATAAGGTTACAATTGTATGCTGTTCACTGTTTTATGGGGAGATAGCAATTGTCAAAATAGAAATAGATAATTGGCATCTTTAATTTGTCAGAATGTATCCAAAATGAAACAGATGTTTCACCTCATGAGTAGGATTTGAGGAAATAAAGCTTTGCTGAGACCATGCAGAATAGCTGTTTGGAATTTCCTCACATCCTATTCAACTCGGAGGCTCCAATTGAAATGGTCTGAAAGCTTCAATTCTGGAAAATTCACTTCATGACCAGAACTAACTGCCTTCAACTACTTCATCACATCCTTGTTTACTTAAAGATATTCATACTTTTAGTGGTTATTACAGTGTGGAAATCAGACACTGCTGTATTTTTGTATCTCTAAAACTTTTGTATTACATTAACAGCTAATATTCATTTTTCGTATTACCACTTTTTTTGTTCACTCTTTGTATTTTCGTAATAGTCCTAGCCAACATGACTTGTATGTGTACAAAAAAATTACCACAAATATACATTTTCCCAGATTTGTTTTGACAGTGAAGTAAATGGGAGCATTTTATATTTTTATTTTTCAGATAAAGGAGAAATAAAAGATATATCTGTGCTGTCATGTGTGAAACATGATATAGTGTTATGTGTTGACAAGAGATACCTTCTGTACCTAACTTGGAGATATCCAGAAGTTTTAAATTTAAGCAAGAAAGTTCACATACCATCCTGCATATATTTTACACAGAGTCGAGATTACATCTTTATTCTTACAGTTGGAGGAAACATCTGTATCCTTTCTCATCAAAATTTCAGAGACATTTATGATTTATTAATTGTATTGCATGTACTTATAAAATGTTAACTATGCGTACCATTGCAATTAAAGCAATTATGTTTAAGTTTGTCTGACGAGGTACTTCCACTGTGATGTTACAGGTACAGTACTTTTCTTTATAACAGCATTGTTCTATGTTATAAAACATACATTATAACACTGCCCTAAATTTTATTGATGCTTTATCTACATCTACAGACAGTAAATGTATTCATAGCCTGAAATCTATTTTGGACGTGTAACATAAATTTGGTAAATCTCTGGAATATGAAAAAGCATATTTGCATTGGCAAATAACTGGCCTGAGCTGTTAAATCAGCTTCTATTATTATTTGTAGCATTGAATCATGTCACCTCAAAATTTGTTTACCTTAAACATATAACAGCATTTTACTCAATTGAAAATGGTCAAAATGTTGGTACTTTCAACATTTATGCTGTGGTGTCCAGCAACACTGAAGAATCGTATCACTTTACTGCAATTAGTGTGACTGGAGATGGAAGAAAAATTGCAGTTGCTGATGAGAAGAGCAATGTTTTCATATTAAATGCTGAAAGTTTTTTCAGAATCAGAAGCTATCAGGAAGAAACGTAAGTTTCATCCAAAAAATGGAAGGAAAAGAAACAATACTTACATTATAATTCAACAGAACATTAACACAATTTTGACTTACAAACGATACATCCATATATTGCAGTATAATGTGCATTGTGTTGTATGTTGATAAGATATACCTCGGGGAATCAAGGGAGACTTATATATAATATTTGAGCCACAATAAGGTGCATGGTAGAGGCTACATTTTTTTACATGCATTAGTGCAGGTGCTGTTTGTTGTTGTGTTGTTGTGGTCTTCAGTCCTGAGACTGGTTTAATGCAGCTCTCCATGCTACTCTATCCTGTGCAAGCTTCTTCATCTCCCAGTACTTACT
This sequence comes from Schistocerca serialis cubense, assembly GCF_023864345.2. Taxonomy (NCBI): domain Eukaryota; kingdom Metazoa; phylum Arthropoda; class Insecta; order Orthoptera; family Acrididae; genus Schistocerca; species Schistocerca serialis. Next base: position 273,645,818 of record NC_064643.1, on the reverse strand, counting down.
GCAACCTACATCCTTCTGAATCTGCTTAGTGTATTCATCTCTTGGTCTCCATCTACGATTTTTACCCTCCACACTGCCCTCCAATGCTAAATTTGTGATCCCTTGATGCCTCAAAACATGTCCTACCAACCAATCCCTTCTTTTTGTCAAGTTGTGCCACAAACTCCTCTTCTCCCCAATTCTTTTCAATACCTCCTCATTAGTTATGTGATCTACCCATCTAATCTTCAGCATTCTTCTGTAGCACCAAATTTCGAAAGCTTCTATTCTCTTCTTGTCCAAACTATTTATCGTCCATGTTTCAGTTCCATACATGGCCACACTCCACACAAATACTTTCAGAAATGACTTCCTGATACTTAAATCTATACTCGATGTTAGCAAATTTCTCTTCTTCAGAAATGCTTTCCTTGCCATTGCCAGTCTACATTTTATATCCTCTCTACTTTGACCATCATCAGTTATTTTGCTCCCCAAATAGCAAAACTCCTTTACTACTTTAAGTGTCTCATTTCCTAATCTAATTCCCTCAGCATCACCCGATTTAATTTGACTACATTCCATTATCCTCGTTTTGCTTTTGTTGATGTTCATCTTATATCCTCCTTTCAAGACACTGTCCATTCCGTTCAACTGCTCTTCCACGTCCTTTGCTGTCTCTGACAGAATTACAATGTCATTGTCGAACCTCAAAGTTTTTGTTTCTTCTCCATGAATTTTAATACCTACTCCGAATTTTTCTTTTGTTTCCTTTACTGCTTGCTCAATATACAGATTGAATAACATCAGGGAGAGGCTACAACCCTGTCTCACTCCCTTTCCAACCACTGCTTCCCTTTCGTGCCCCTCGACTCTTATAACTGCCATCTGGTTTCTGTACAAATTGTGGATAGCCTTTCGCTCCCTGTATTTTACCCCTGCCACCCTCACAATTTGAAAGAGAGTATTCCAGTTAACATTGTCAAAAGCTTTCTCTATGTCTACAAATGCTAGAAACATAGGTTTGCCTTTTCTTAATCTTTCTTCTAAGATAAGTCGTAAGGTTAGTATTGCCTCACGTGTTCCAACATTTCTACGGAATCCAAACTGATCTTCCCCGAGGTCTACTTCTACCAGTTTTTCCATTCGTCTGTAAAGAATTCGCGTTAGTATTTTGGAGCTGTGACTTATTAAACTGATAGTTCGGTAATTTTCACATCTGTCAACACCTGCTTTCTTTGGGATTGGAATTATTATATTCTTCTTGAAGTCTGTGGGTATTTTGCCTGTCTCGTACATCTTGCTCACCAGATGGTAGAGTTTTGTCAGGACTGGCTCTCCCAGGCCATCAGTAGTTCTACTGGAATGTTATCTACTCCCGGGGCCTTGTTTCGACTCAGGTCTTTCAGTGCTCTGTCAAACTCTTCACGCAGTATCTTATCTCCCATTTCGTCTTCATCTACATCCTCTTCCATTTCCGTAATATTGTCCTTAAGTACATCGCCCTTGTATAAACCCTCTATATACTCCTTCCACCTTTCTGCTTTCCCTTCTTTGCTTAGAACTGGGTTTCCATCTGAGCTCTTGATATTCGTACAAGTGGTTCTCTTCTCTCCAAAGGTCTCTTTAATTTTCCTGTAGGCAGTATCTATCTTACCCCTAGTGAGATAAGCCTCTACATCCTTACACTTGTCCTCTAGCCATCCCTGCTTAGCCATTTTGCACTTCCTGTCGATTTCATTTTTGAGACGTTTGTATTCCTTTTTGCCTGCTTCATTTACTGCATTTTTATATTTTCTCCTTTCATCAATTAAATTCAATATTTCTTCTGTTACCCAAGGATTTCTACTAGCCCTCGTCTTTTTGCCTATTTGATCCTCTGCTGCCTTCACTACTTCATCCCTCAGAGCTACCCATTCTTCTTCTACTGTATTTCTTTCCCCCATTCCTGTCAGTTGTTCCCTTATGCTCTCCCTGAAACTCTCTACCACCTCTGGTTTAGTCAGTTTATCCAGGTCCCATCTCCTTAAATTATCACCTTTTTGTAGTTTCTTCAGTTTTAATCTACAGTTCATAACCAATAGATTGTGGTCAGAGTCCAAATCTGCCCCTGGAAATGTCTTACAATTTAAAACCTGGTTCCTAAATCTCTGTCTTACCATTATATAGTGTATCTGATACCTTTTAGTATCTCCAGGATTCTTCCATGTATACAACCTTCTTTTATGATTCTTGAACCAAGTGTTAGCTATGATTAAGTTGTCCTCTGTGCAAAATTCTACCAGATGGCTTCCTCTTTCATTTCTTCCACCCAATCCATATTCACCTACTATGTTTCCTTCTCTCCCTTTTCCTACTCTCGAATTCCAGTCACCCATGACTATTAAATTTTCGTCTCCCTTCACTACCTGAATAATTTCTTTTATCTCATCATACATTTCATCAATTTCTTCATCATCTGCAGAGCTAGTTGGCATATAAACTTGTACTACTGTAGTAGGCATGGGCTTTGTGTCTATCTTGGCCACAATAATGCGTTCACTATGCTGTTTGTAGTAGCTTACCCGCACTCCTATTTTTTTATTCATTATTAAACCTACTCCTGCATTACCCCTATTTGATTTTGTATTTATAACCCTGTATTCACCTGACCAAAAGTCTTGTTCCTCCTGCCACCAAACTTCACTGATTCCCACTATATCTAACTTTAACCTATCCATTTCCCTTTTTAAATTTTCTAACCTACCTGCCCGATTAAGGGATCTGACATCCCACGCTCCGATCTGTAGAACGCCAGTTTTCTTTCTCCTGATAATAACGTCCTCTTGAGTAGTCCCCGCCCGGAGATCCGAATGGGGGACTATTTTACGTCCGGAATATTTTACCCCAGAGGACGCCATCATCATTTAATCGTACAGTACAACTGCATGCCCTTGGGAAAAATTACGGCCGTAGTTTCCCCTTGCTTTCAGCCGTTCGCAGTACCAGCACAGCAAGGCCGTTTTGGTTAATGTTACAAGGCCAGATCAGTCAATCATCCAGACTGTTGCCCCTGCAACTACTGAAAAGGCTGCTGCCCCTCTTCAGGAACCACACGTTTGCCTGGCCTCTCAACAGATACCCCTCCGTTGTGGTTGCACCTACGGTACAGCCATCTGTATCGCTGAGGTACGCAAGCCTCCCCACCAACGGCAAGGTCCATGGTTCATGGGGGGGGGAGTGCACGTGCTTTTAACCTAATTCTATCTTAACAATGTCTTGGCAAGCAGTATATACAAGGCTGAGGGAGATAAACAGATTTTGCCTTTGAATCATCATCATCTGAGTGCATCTACATCTACATCCATGCTCTTTGAACCACTGTGATATGCATGGCAGAGTGTACATCCCATTGTACCAGTTATTAGGTTTTTTTCTGTTCCATTCATGTGTGGAGTCCAAGAAGAATGATTGACTGAATGTCTCTGTATGTACAGTAATCTTTCTAATCTTATGCTCACTATCCTTATGTAAACAATATGTAGGGGGTTGTAGTATATTCATAGAGTAGTCATTTAAAGGTGCTTTTTGATACTTTGTTAATAGACTTTCTCAGGATAGTTTACATCTATCCTCAAGAGTCTTCCAGTTCAGTTCCTTCGTTATCTCTGTGACAAATAAACCTTGAGCGCTTGTGCTTCCCTTCTGTCTATGCATTCTATATCCTGTTAGTCCTGTATGGTATGGGTCCCACGTACTTCAGCAATTTTTTCGAACTGATTGCAAGAGTGATTTGTAAGGAATCTCCTTTGTAGACTGGTTACACTTCCCCAGTATTCTACCAATAAACTGAAGTCTGCCACCATCTTTACCCAAGGTTGAACCTATGTGATCATTCCATTTCATATCCCTACAAAGTGTTACTCCCCAGGTGTGAGTTGGCCAATTCCAACAGTGACTCATTGATATTATAGTCATAATATACTACATTTTTTGTTTTGTTTTCTGAAGTGCAAAATTAATCATTTCTGAACATTTAGGGTGACTTGCCAATCTCTGCACCATGTTGAAATCTTATCAAGATCTGACTGAATACTTATGCATCTTCTGTCAGACAGTACTTCATTATTAATAAATGGATTGTCTGCAGATAGCCTGATTTTACTGTTAATATTGTCTGCAAGGTCATTAATATACAACATGAACAGCAAGGTTCCCAATACACTTCCCTGGGATACACCTGAAGTTATTTCTACATCTGACAGTGACTCTCCATCGAAGATAACATGCTGTGTCCTCCCTACCAAGAAGTCCTCAATCCAGCCACAAATTTCACTTGATACCCTATATGATCATACTTTTGACAATAAGCGTAGGTGCGGTACTGAGTCAAATGCTTTTCGGAAATCTAGAATTACTTCATCTACCTGGTTGTCTTAATCCAAAGTTTTCGATACGTTATGTCAGAAAAGTGCAAGTTGTGTTTCACATGATCATTGTTTTCGAAATCCATGCTGGTTGGTTCTGAGGATGTCATTCTGTTCAAGATACCTCATTCTGTTCAAGATACCTAATATTGAGCTTGGAATATGTTGTAAGATTCTATAACAAATCAATGTCAAGGATATTGGACAGTAGTTTTGTGGATCACATCTACTAGCCTTCTTGAAGACAGGTGTGACCTGTGCTTTTTCCGAGAACTGGGCACGGTTTTTTGTTTCAGGGATCTGCGATGGATTATAGTTAGAAGAGGGACTAACTCACTGCAAATTCAGTTCAGTGTGTGACAGTGTGGAGCTTTGTTCAATTTTAATGATTTTAACTGTTTCTCAACACCACTGACACTAATACTTATTTCATTCATCTTTTCAGTGGTACGAGGATTAAATCGGGGCAATTCTCCTGGGTCTTCCTTTGTAAGGGAACATTGGAAAGTGGAGTTAAGCATTTCAGTTTTTTTCTTTGTTCCCTTCAATTTCAGTTCCTGTGTCATTTACTAGGGACTGGACACTAACTTTGATGCCACTAATAGCCTTTACATATTACCAGAATTTCTTTGGGTGCTGTGAAAGAGCACTTGACAATATTCTGCTACAGTTGTCATTGAAGGCATCATGCATTGCTCTCTTAATAGCCAAATGTGTTTCACTCAACGTTTCTCTATCTATAGCCCTACACTTTGTTTTACACCTATTATGCAGTAATCTCTGTTTCTTTAGAAGTTTCTTTGCAGTGACTATACCATCGGGGTTTCCTCCCAATGTGTGACTTGTCCTTTTGGGTACATATCCATCCAGTGCATGGTCAACTATTTTTTTAAAATATGAGTCAGAGTTCCTCTGTATGCTCCTTCCTTGTGCTGAAAGTTTCAAGTTCCTCATTGAGATGTGACATTACTGATTTTGTATCTAGCTTACTGAACATGTGTGTCTTTCTGCTTGTTTTAGTTATCTTTTTTACTTTGATAATGATTGTTGCCACAACTGCATCATGATCACTGATACCAGTTTCGATGTGGACAGCCTCAAAGAGGTCAGGTCTGTTTTTTGCCATTAGATCCAATGTATTTCCATTGTGTGTGGGGTTCCTAACTACCTGTTCTAAACAAGTTTCAGAGAAGGCATTTAGTAAAGTTTCACGGGGTGTCGTATCATGCTCACCACTAACAAAACTGTAATTTTTCAAATTATTTCTTGGATGATTAAAGTTTCCACCAATGATTACAGTATGATTGGGGAACTTACGTACAAGCGAACTGAGGTTTTCTCTAAAGTTTTTGGTTACATCAGGACATGAGTCTGGTGGATGATAGAAGGATCCAATTATCATTTTATGCCCACCCCTAATACTGAATTTTTCCCAAACAGTCTCACAAGCCGCTTCAATTTCTGTCTTGGTGGATTTGAGTTTCTTTTCTACTGTGACAAATACACCACCCTGATTTCCCATTTGCCTATCCTTCTGATATACAGTTAAAGTTTTCCCAAAAATCCCTCTGCTATCAATTTCAGGTTCTTGTGTGATGTACCTCAGTGTTTCAGTTACTTTCTTTTGTGAGGGAAACGAGCTTGAGGCTATATAAAGGGCCCTACTTTGATAACATGTGATGACCTTTGCTGTTTTGAACTAATATGGTCCCACACACTTGAGCTATGTTACAGTATAAACTGTGTAAGTGTTCTGTAAGCAATCAAGTTTGTAGACAAATTACATTTTTCTGGTATCCAAAGATACATCAAAGCTTGTCATTTGTTTTATTTACAACTGAATGTGTGTGATCATCCTTTTAATATCCTATCACAATGTTATTCCATGGCATTTAAGTGACCTGCCTGATTTCAGATGTCACTCACTAATTGTTTGGTAACACATAATACATTTTTATGCTCTATGAATACATTTATTTACATAAAGAGCATAGTTGACAGCATTTGGATAAATTTAATCAATTTGCTGATGACTGAGAAAGATGACTTAGTGGTTACCACACTGGACTTGCATTCGGAGGATGATGCTTCAAACCCGCATCCGGCCATCCTGTTTTAGGTTTTCTGTGATTTTGACAAATCACTTCAGGCAAATGCCAGGATGGTTCCTTTGAAAGGGCATGACCAACTACATTCCCCATCCTACCTTAATCCGATGGGACCAACGGCCTCGCTGTTTGGTCCCCTCCCTCCAAATCAACCAGCCAACCAACTTCCTGAGGGCAATAGTTTCAGTACTGATGTTAGATTCAAATAATTTAGGAATTCAGTGAATTATTCACAACAGTAGTTGAAAACAAAGGGAGGAAAAATAGATCATCAGATCCATTAGATTAATTTTGAAAGGCCTCATATATTCCAATAACAGAACATCTCTTTTGCCACTCAGATGTAAGGGAGATCTCTGAAATCAGGAGGTTCGTGCAGAGCAGTAATGTGCCAGCTATGATGGCCTTTCAATCAAAGAACTGAAATCTTCTGCTGCAATGCAATCAGTCAAACAATGGTTTTGAAAACATGAGTATCCTATGTCTTTGTCTCCCTCTTTCTTCAGAACTGAGGTGTCCCTATCATAGTTGGGTCTGAATGACATCCAAATTTTGCAACCTTCACCTCTCTATCCTTCCTCCTCTATGAATAGGAATTGACTGTTTCAAATCTAGGTATGATGTTTTTTTTTCTATTTACTATTAGCAGTAGTTGAAATTTTGCCTCCTTGAACATAAATGTTACTCAAGTATTTGTGTCCTTGTCAAGTAAGCATGACACAAACATGGAACAAATTCAGAGATGTGTTGGCTGATTGTTTCTGGTCAATACAGCGCACATGAAAATATACAATAGATGTTTAGAGAACTTAAATGTGAATTTTTGGGAGAAAGGTGACATTGCTTTCACGAAACCTTGGAGAAAGTGTCGAGAACCGTTATTTGAGAAATATTTTGCTGCCATCATCTGACATCTTTTTAGACTGAACATAATTTAATGTTCTTGCTAAAAACATCAACCACAAAAAATATGTGCTTTTAGTTATCAGTGGTCCTTACAGGTTAATTGGCTCCAACTGCTTGGTATTGTCTTCAGATTGCTGCAGAAACCTGTCCCACATAGGCATACTACAATTTACCGTATAATGGAGATGCTCACCCCTACCACTCCCTGCACTTCTACCTTCTACACGCTTCCTAAAGCCCATAAACCCAACCACCCAGGATGCTCCATAACGGACGGTCACTGTGCCCCCACTGAGAGAACATGTGCTCTCGTAGGCCAGAACATTCAGCCTATTACCCGGAATCTACTCTCCTATGTTAAAGATACCAACCATTTCCTCCACCAACTCTCCACAGTTCCTCTCCCTATACCACATGGTGCCCTGCTCATCACTATTGATGCCACCTCCCTTTACACTAACATCCCTAATCTCCATGGCCTTACTGCTATTGAACACTACCATTTCCAATCCCCGATGGATTCCACACCAACTACCTCCTTCCTAGTCACCATAACCAACTATGTATATCCTCACCCACAATTACTTCTTCTTTGAAGGCATTACCTACAAACAAATCTGGGGTTTGGCTATGGACAGCATCATGGCACCGTCCTACGCCAACCTATTCATGAGCCATCTAGAGGAATCCTTCCTAAACACCCAGAATCCTAAACCCCTCACTTGGTTCAGGTTTATTGATGCAATCTTTGCGATCTGGATCGAAGGTGAAGATACCCTATCCACATTCCTCTGGAACCTTAACAGCTTCTTCCCTATTTGCTTCTTCTGTCGCACTCAAACCAACAAACCACCTTCCTGTCATCGTAACTTCTGTCTGCTTCACATCTCCTGTGCAGCAAGTTATGTAAATTTAAGTATTAGCTGTGTTTTTCTTACTTGTCACTTCTTTTTCTGTGTGTTTTTGCTTTCAGGAAGCTTTAATTTTCGAGTACTAGTAATATTGTTCCATAGATTTTGTGTTTGTTTTGAATACAGTCAGAGAGAGTCCCTTTAGTCAGCTGTAGTGCCAGTACTGCCAGTGTCATTGTAACTGCCGTCTGCTTGACATCTCCTGTGCACCAAGCTACATAAATTTAAGTATTAACTGTGTTTTTCTTACTTGTCACTTCTTTTTCCGTGTTTTTTTGCTTTTAGGAAGCTTTAATTTTCGACTCCTAGTAATAGTGTCCCATAGATTTCGTGTTTGTTTTGAATACAGTCCAGAGACAGTTGGTGCTTATTTTCATTGTTTCCAACAAGAAGTGTCTAGTAACCACAGTTTAGTCAACTATCAGCCACCTTTAGTGTATTAGCAGTCTAGTTAAAAGCTGATTATTTAACTCTCTACAGTAAATTGTTGATTTCTTAGGATGTACAGGATGTGTGACTGCTGTGTACGGATGCAGGAGGAGCTGGCCACTGTTCACGAGCAGCTGAATGTGCTGTTGGCCGCGGTCAGCCATCTTCAGACTGCTGCCTTGGAGTGCAGCGGCAGTGGGGAGTCTGGTGCATCGCATGGTACACCCCAGGTGTTACATGCTTCACCCACAGTCCCTGCTGTCGAAACCTCTTCGTGGGTACTGGGCGCGGTTGGGTCACCCTCTCCTCAAGGGGAGTGTGGGTTCAATGGCGTTTGCTTCGCACGAGGCAGAGGGTCAATGTGGAGGCTGGCCATGTGGTATTGCCCGCTCTGCCTGTGAGTGGACATGTGACCGTTCCTTCAGCAAGGTCCGAGCAGGCACATGGAGAGGGGTTTATTAGTGATTTGGAGCTCCAATGTTAGGCAGGTGAAGGAGCCCCTTAGGGAAATAGCAGAAAGGTCAGGGAAGAAGGCCAGTGTTCACTCTGTCTGCTTGCCGGGGGTCTCATCTGAGATGTGGAGGAGGCCCTGCCGGCGGCGATAGAGAGCACTGGGTGCACCTGGCTGCAAATTGTTGCTAATGTCGGCACCAGTGACTCCTGCCGTCTGGGTTCAGAGGTCATCTTCAGTTCATACAGGTGGTTGGCAGAGTTGGTGAAGGCGGAAAGCGTTGCTTGCGGGGTGGAATCTGAGCTAACTACTTGTAGTGTCATTCCCAGTACCGATCGCGGTCCTCTGGTTTGGAGCCGAGTGGAAAGCTTAAGCCAGAGGCTCAGACGATTCTATGGAGATCTGGGGTGCAAATTTCTTGACCTCCTCTATCGGGTTGAGAAATATAGGGTCCCCCTGAATAGGTCAGGTGTGCACTACATGCAGGAAGCGGCTACAAGTGTAGCGGAATATGTGTGGAGTGGACATGTGGTTTTTTTAGATTAGATAATTCCCTCCCTAGGCCCGACAAGATGCCTCCTGATACGCGACAAGGTAGCAGTAGGCAAATCGCAACAGGGAATGACAATATTAATGTGGTAATAGTAAACTGCAGGTGAATCTATAGAAAGGTCCCAGAACTGTTCTCATTAATAAACGGTCACAATGCCCGCATTGTACTAGGGACGAAAAGTTTGCTGAAACCAGTTGTAAACAGTAATCAAATTCTAAACTCAGATTGGAATGTATACCGCAGAGACAGGCTGGCCAGTGAAGGGGGAGGCGTGTTTATAACGATAAAAATGCACTAGTATCAAAGGAAATTGACGGAGATCCGAAATGTGAAATAATTTGGGTGAAGGTCATGGCTCAAACATGGTAATTGGATGTCTGTATAGGCCCCCTGGCTCAGAAGCTATTGTGGCAGAACACCTGAAGGAAGATTTGAAAAATATTTTGACCATGTTATAGTTTTGGGTGGAGATATTAATTTACCAGATATAGACTGGGAGACAAATGTTTATAACAAATGACAGGGACAAAGAATCCAGTGAAATTTTTTTAAGTGCATTATCTGAAAAATACCTTGAGTAGTTAAACAGAGAACTGACTCATGGCAATGACATATTAGACCTTCTGGTGACAAACAGACCTGAACTATTTGAAACAGTTAACGCAGAACAGGGAATCAGCGATCATAAAGCGGTTACAGCATCGGTGGTTTCAGCCTTAAATAGAAATACTAAAAAGGTAGGAAGATTTTTCTGTTTAGCAAAAGTGACAAAAAGTAGATTTCAGAGTACCTGATGGCTCAACACAAAAATTTTCTCTCTAGTACAGGTAGTATTGAGGATCAGTGGACAAAGTTCAAAACCATCGTACAGTATGCGTTAGATGAGTATGTGCCAAGCAAGAACGTAAGAGATGGAAAAGAGCCACCATGTTACAACAACCGAGTTAGAAAACTGCTGCGGAAGCAAAGGGAACTTCACAGCAAACATAAACATAGCCAAAGCCTTCCAGACAAACAAAAATTACGTGAAGCGAAATGTAGTGTGAGGAGGGCTATGTGAGAGGCGTTCAATGAATTCGAAAGTAAAGTTCTATGTACTGACTTGGCAGAAAATCCTAAGAAATTTTGGTCTTATGTCAAAGCGGTAGGTGGATCAAAACAAAATGTCCAGACACTCTGTGACCAAAATGGTGCTGAAACAGAGGATGACAGACTAAAGGCCAAAATATTAAATGTCTTTTTCCAAAGCTGTTTCACAGAGGAAGACCTCACTGTAGTTCCTTCTTTAGATTGTCGCACAGATGACAGAATGGTAGATATCGAAATAGACGACAGAGGGATAGAGAAACAATTAAAATCGCTCAAAAGAGGAAAGGCCGCTGGACCTGATCGGATACCAGTTCGATTTTACACGGAGTACGCGAAGGAACTTGCCCCCCTTCATGCAGTGGTGTACCGTAGGTCTCTAGAAGAATGTAGCATTCCAAAGGATTGGAAAAGGGCACAGGTCACCCCCGTTTTCAAGAAGGGACATCGAACAGATGTGCAGAACTATAGACCTATATCTCTAACGTCGATCAGATGTAGAATTTTGGAACACGTATTATGTTCAAGTATAATGACTTTTCTGGAGACTAGAAATCTACTCTGTAGGAATCAGCTTGGGTTTAGAAAAAGACGATCGTGTGAAACCCAGCTCATGCTATTTGTCCACGAGACTCAGAGCCCCATAGACATGGGTTCCCAGGTAGATGCCGTGTTTCTTGACTTCCACAAGGCATTTGATACTGTTTCCCACAGTCACTTAATGAACAAAGTAAGAGCACATGGACTATCAGACCAGTTGTGTGATTGGATTGAAGAGTTCTTAGATAACAGAATGTCATTCACAATGGAGAGAAGTCTTCTGAAGTAAGAGTGATTTCAGGTGTGCCGCAGGGGAGTGTCATAGGACTGTTGCTGTTCACAATATATATAAATTACCTTGTGGATAACATTGGAAGTTCACTGAGACTTTTTGTGGATGATTCTGTAGAATATTGAGAGTTTGTAACAATGGAAAATTGTACTGAAATGCAGGAGGATCTGCAACGAATTGACGCATGGTGCAGGGAATGGCAATAGAATCTCAATGTAGAAAAGTGTAATGTTTTGTGAATACATAGAAAGGAAGATCCTTTATCATTTAGCTACAATATAGCAGGTCAGTGACTGGAAGCAGTTAATTCCACAAATTATCTGGGAGTAGGCATAAGGAGTGATTTAAAATGGAATGACCATATAAAATTAATCGTCTGTAAAGCAGATGCCAGACTGAGATTCATTGGAAGAATCCTAAGGAAATGCAGTCCGAAAACAAAGGAAGTAGGTTACAGTACACTTGTTCGCCCACTGCTTAAATACTACTCACTGGTATGGGATCTGTGCCAGGTGGGGTTGATGGAGGAGATAGAGAAGATCCAACGGAGAGCAGCACGCTTCGTTAAAGAATCATTTAGTAATCACGAAAGCATTACAGAGATGGTAGATAAACTCCAGTGGAACACTCTGCAAGAGAGACGCTCAGTAGCTCGGTACAGGCATTTGTTGAAGTTTCGAGAACATACCTTCACCAAGGAGTCCAGCAGTATATTGCTCCCTCCTATGTATATCTCGCAAAGAGACCATGAGGGTAGGATCAGAGAGATTAGAGCCCACACAGATGCATACCAACAATCTTTCTTTACACGAACAATACGAGTCTGGAATAGAAGGGAGAACTGATAGAGGTACTCAAGATACCCTCCACCACACACCATCAAGTGGCTTGCAGAAAAGGAGTTTCACATGTTTTGGCCTTTATGTGATGGTCCCCTGTAGGGTTTGACCTTCATTCTTCAAAATTTTCCCGAAAAGAAAGCCAATTGGGGAAGGGTGCTGTACATGGTGTATTGTGTCCATCGTGCATTGTGATCCTTAGCCCACTTTCTGTCTGTTGCATTGCAGTCCTGCCAATTCTCCATCTCTTGGGCGAGGACACCTTCCTGTGTGCATTTTCCACCATGCACTTTGCAGTGTTGCTTTCTGTGTCGACAATGACCATGGACTTCATTGCACCTGATATCCAGCACGGTAGCCAGTCCGTTGTGGTGGGGCCACCATGTACCCTGTTGGTTGTAGCCCCCTGACCAGACATGGATCGCTCTGCTAATGCCTGTGCTGTTAACTCCCCACGTATGCCAAGAGGGAGATGCCCATCCCCCTGGGGCATCGGGACTCCCGGCAATGGCCATCCTGCCTGGTGGCCTTTGCTGCAGCTGGGTGGCGCCCATGGGGAGGGTCCCCTGGTCGGAGTGGGTGGCATCAGGGCAGATGACACCCAATCTCTTGCTGGTGGTTAAACACCAGCAGTCTCTAAGCGATCATGAGCTCAATACAATGCTCAGAAGTACGACCCCAAATCGTTCCCCTCCCTGGCTACACCATGGGAGGAACGTCAGTCTAAGGATGGCAGCGGATCTCATTCACCCTGGTACTTTGTACGTTCAAGAGCTGATGAGGAATCTTTCATGACGACGAAGCCTCAGTTTTTTGTTGAGCGTTTAGAGGACAAGTTTGGGGAGGTGGAGGGCTTGTCTAAAATGAGATCTGGGTCAGTCTTGATCAAAAAAAGCATCATCTGCCAAGTCACGGGACTTATGACAAGCTGGGGAGTGTTTCTGTAACCAACATGCCCCATAAGAGCTTAAATATGGTCCAGGGTATCATATTTCACACGGACTTTCTTTTGCAGTCTGACAAAGAGCTGTGCACCAGTTTAGAGTGGCGAGGTGTACATTTCATCTGGTGTGTCCACCGGGGTCCAAGGGATAATCAGGTTGCCACCGGTGCCTTCATCTTGGCCATCGGGGGCATCCGTCCCCACTTCTAAGCCGGAGAAGTGTAAGTCTTCTTCGGGGTCCATTGGGTCACTCCCTTCCCAGGTTTCTACTAGTGGGAAAGATGACATCTGCCAGTGGCTGAAGAGCCCGAAAGCAGCTGGTCGTAGGGCTTCACGCTCATCCTCAGTCCCAGAGTCTGAGAAGGTCAAGGTGATGGTCTACCGCTGTGATGTAAAGCCCTATATCCCTCCCCCAATATGATGCTTTAAGTGCTGAAATTTCGGCCATATGTCTTCCCGCTGTACTTCCAGTGTCACATGCTGAGATTGTGGACGCCCATCACATCCCAGTACTCCATGTGCCCTGCCTCCCATCTGTGTCAACATCGGAGAGCACCATTTGCCTTGCTCGCCAGACTGTAGGATTATCCAGAAAGAAAGGAAAATTATGGAGTAAAAGACCCTGGACTTACTGACCTACCCTGAGACTAAGAGAAAATTTGAACACCTGCATCCTTACGCTGCTGCTACAACAGTTCTGGCACCATCAGTTCCTCCAACCCAAGTCACCTCTCATAGCTGGAAAACTACATCTGCCCCTTTGATGGTGGGGGGCATTTCCCTCCCTGTTGCTCTTGCACCACCTACTTTGGGAGCAACATCCCCCCCTCCCCAACCATCGGGGGCATCTGTCCCCACTTCTAAGCTGTAGAAGCGTAAGTCTTCTTCGGGGTCTCTTGGGTCACTCCCTTCCCAGGTTTCTACTAGTGGGAAAGACGACATCCGCCAGTGGCTGAAGAGCCTAAAAGCAGCTGGTCGTAGGGCTTCACACTCATCCTCAGTCCCAGAGACTGAGCCAGTGAAGTCCTCCCAGCCAGGGAAACCCAAGGAGCAGCAAGAGGAATCCAAAAAGAAAACATCTGAGGCCAAGGAAATTGCAGTGGCACCAACACCACCACTACCTACAAGCTCTGCATCTGAGGATGGAGATTTTGGCGTCCGCTGAGGACCTAAATCTTGCCAGACCTTCAGACAAAATGGATATGGATTGCTCAGGCAAATAGTCGGTGGCAGCGGGTGACCCTGAGGCATAAAATGCCTCATTGAATGTTCGATGCCTTCCCAGTCTCATGATGACGTCATCCTCCAGTGGAATTGTGGCAGTTTTTTCCACTACACCTATTACCTGCATTGCTCTCCAGGATACCTGGTTCCCGGCAATGCGGACCACTGCCCTCCATGGCTATGAGGGTTATTACAGGAATCATAGCGACTATAATCGAGTGTCAGGTGGAGTTTGTATTTGTGTCCTAAACACAGTCTGTAGTGAACATGTCCCCCTACAAACCCCTCTTGAAGCTGTGGCTATCAGAATAAGGATGACACAGGAAATAACCGTCTGCGATGTATATCTTCCTCCAGATTGTGCAGTACCCCTGAATGTATTAGCTGCACTGATTGATCAACTCCCTAAACCTTTCCTACTTTTGGGAGATTTTAATGCCCATAACCCCTCGTGGGGTGGTACCATGCTTACTGGCTGAGTCAGAGATGTCAAAACTTGACTGTCTCAGTTCGACCTCTGCCTCTTAAACACTAGGGCCGCCACACATTTCATTGTGGCTTATGGTAGTTACTCGGCCATTGATTTATCAATTTGCAGCCCAGGACTTCTCCCATCTATCCACTGGAGAGCTCATGACAACCTGTATGGTAGTGACCACCTCCCCATCTTCCTGTCACTGCCCCAGAATCAGGCCCACAGACGCCTGCCCAGATGGGCTTTAAATAAGGCAGTCTGGGAAACTTTCACCTGTGCTGTCACCATTGAATGTTCCCCACACAGTAACATCAATGTGATTGTTGAACAGGTGACTACAACAGTTGTTTCTGGAGCAGAAAACTCAATCCCTTGCTCTTTAGTGTGCCCGAGGTGTAAGGCAGTGCTTTGGTGGTCGCTGGAAGTCGCTGAAGCAATTAAGGAGCATCGGCAAGCTCTACAGCGGCATCCTTCCCTGGAGCACCTCATAACCTTTAAATGCCTCCGTGCCCATGTTCGCTACCTTATCAAATGACGGAAGCAGATGTGTTGGGTGAGATAAGTCTCGACCATTGGGTGTCATATGCAACCATCTGGGGAAATATCAAACGTCTTTTCAGGTACCAGGCCCCAACAGGTGTCCCCAGTGTTACCATCGGGCGCTGATAACCTCGCTGTTGTGCGCCCTAAAACACTAATCATCATCAGTGTTACCATAAATGGTGAGTTATCTACTTATGCAAACGTATGCAAACGTGATTGCTGAGCACTTCGCTCCAGCTTCTGCATCGGAGGCGTGTTACTGGATGCGGATATGAAGGGGCCTGTGGTCAACACACCGCTCTCCCGGCCATATGTCAGTTTCCAAGACCGGACCTCTCATTCACTACATGCTACAGTGAATCGTATAATGCCCAATTTACAGAGTGGGAGCTCCTCAGTGCCCTTGCACATTGCCCTGACACAGCTCCTGGGCGTGACTGGATCCACAGTCAGATGATTAAACATCTCTCATCTGACTACAAGCGACATCTCCTCGTCATCTTCAACCGGATCTGGTGCGATAGCGTCTTTCCATTGCAATGGTGGGAGAGCACCAACATTTCGGTGCTCAAACGCGGTAAAAACCTGCTTGATGTGGATAGCTATCTGCCCATCAGCCTCACCAAAGTTCTTTGTAAGCTGTTGGAACGTATGGTATGTCAGCGGTTAGGTTGGGTCCTGGAGTAACGTGGCCTGCTGGCTCCATGTCAGGGTGGCTTCCGCCAGGGTCGCTCTATTTTTCACTCATTTTTGGGGGTTTTGCATGTTTGCATGTTACAGCATTCAGTCTTGTGACAATAACCTTGTGGTTACTAAACCCTACTTTGCAAATCTTAGGGATTTATGTTCTTTTAAATCTGCTTGATACTGTTTATTGCTAAGAGATCAAAGATTTGTTTGATACCTTGTTGAGCGACAGTCTCCATTCCTTCTGAACTAAATATGTAAGCATAGACCAGATGTGGTTTAAATTCAAAGAAATAGTATCAACAGCAGTTGAGATATTTACACCAAATAAATTAATAATAGATGGAACTGATCCCACAAGGTACAAAAAGCAAGTCAGAACACTGTTGCAGAAAAGCATTCCAGCTTTAAAAGAACATAAAATCCCTAAGATTTGCAAAGTTTTACAGAAGCTCGAAATTTAGCCCAGTTTTCAATGCAAGATGCTTTTAATAGTTTCCACAATGAAACTCTCTGTCTTTTAAATCTGCCAGAAATCCAAAATAGGATCTGCTTGTATGTAAAGTACGTAATCACTACCAAGTCACAAACAGTATCTCAGCTGTGTGATAGTGATGGTATAATGTTGTCGATGACAGAACCACTAAAATTGAGTTACTAAATACAATTTTCCGAAATTCCTTTACCAGAGAAGACAAAGTAAATGCTCCAGGATTAGAATTGAGAATTGCTGCCAACGTGATTAACTTAGAAGTAGATATCCTTGTTGTAGCGAAGCAACTCAAGTCACTTAATAAAAGCCATTCTTCAGGTCCAGACTGTATATCATTTAGGTTCCTTTCAGAGAATGCTGATAATAAAAGATCTGTATCCAAAGACTGGAAAGTTTTCGTAGGTCACACGATTACTCCAGCAAGGAAATAGGAGTGATCCCATGAATTACAGACCTATGTCACTGTCATTGATTTGCAATAATATTTTGGAATATACAATGTGTTCCAACATTATGAACGACCTTGAACAAAATGAACTATTGACACACAGTGAGCACAAGTTCTGAAAATATCATTCTTGTGTAACACAACTCACCTTAAGTAATGAGTACTATTGACAGAGGATCTCAAATTGGTTCCACATTTCTAGAGATCCAGTTCCTCTCAACTGACTTGTAATGAAATTGCATGCCTATGTTTTGCTAATGGGTTGATAGTTTCCTGTCAGACAGGTTGTAATTTGTAGTAACTGATGGAAAGTCACCGAGTAAAGTGGAAGTGATACCTGGCATTTTCCAAGGAAGTGTTATAGGCCCTCAGCTGTTCCTAATCTATGTGAATCATTTAGGAGACAATCTGAGCAGCCTTCCTAAGCTATTCGCAGATGATGCTGTCATTTATTACGTAATAAAGTCATCAGAAGAACATAACCAACTGCTAATTGATTTAGACAAGATACCTTTATGGTGTCCAAAGTGGAAATTGACTCTTAAATAGTGAAAAGTGTGAGGTAATCCACATGAGTGCTAAAAGGAATCTGCTGTTAAATTTTACTTACACAATAAATCACTCATGTGTAAAGCCTATCAGTCCAACTAAATACACAGGGATAACGATAATGACCAACTTAAATTAGAATAATCTCATAGAAAATGTTGTGAGGAAGGGGAACCAAAGACTGTGTTTTATTGGCAGAACACTTAGAAGATGCAACAGGTCTACTAAAGAGACTGTTTACACTGCGCTTGTTTATCATTGTAAAAGTTCAAAGAAGCACAGCTCATTTTTACTATTTTGAAATAAGGGGGAGAGTGAACTGTGTATGATACACAAGTTGGGGTGGCAATTGTTAAAACAAAGACTTTTTTCGAGAAATTTCAGTTTCCAACTTTCTTCTCCAAATGTGAAAATACTTTATTGGCACCCTCCTATGTAGGGAGATGTGATCTGCTTTTTCTTGCATCTTTGTCTCACATTGGTGTAGGGTTGGCATGGTTATTGAACAGATTTGGCATGGTTAATGGAAGAGGTGGTCAGATGCTCTTCTGTCGCCACCCCTTACTCTCTGGGACATTGCAGGACTGTACATGCACATTGATCATGAGAATTAAGTACAGCGTGAAGCTGCCACCTGCAGTATTCAGAGCCACTAGACTTCATGGCATGGAATCAAAGAGGGCCTGGCTACGATGCTGGGGAACACACTGCCATGCTGTTTATGGGAGCACCCACAAAGTGTTGACAGTTGTTGCAGGAGGACCAGAATGAAAAAGTTGGCAACCAACCATACCCTGCCCCACACATGCAAATGTGCAGGCCAGGGAAACAGTCGTACCTTTCACTTAGTGAAGGCCTGCGTGTCCTTGCTAAGTATAGATGGGCATTGTTGTACTGAAACATGGCATGTGGAACTGCTTCGGGCTCTAAAATCTCCCTGATGTAGCAGTTGCTGTTCATATTTCCCTTTATACATAGGAGATGAGTCTATCTTTTGTAGCCAGTGATGCCCCAAAGAGTTACACCTGATATTTGTCCGCTATGAAATTCACTAATGTAGTCTCCCCGATTGCTTTCGTCAGAGTCGCATCTAATGCATACAGTCATCTTTATTGGATCAGTTGAAGTGAGACTCGTTCGCAACACTGCAATTTGCTGCTCAACGCACTAGTGACTGTGTTCACATATCCACTGCAGACTGAGGCATATGTAGTTTCTGGTCAATGCAAGCTGATGCAATCCCAAGCACACCGTCAATCTGGTCTTCAGCAGACAGTATCAAACTGTCATTGTAGCCATGTCTGCACCTCTTGCAGTGCTCCAGCATCACGCCAACACTGCTGGTGAAGCTGTTTCGCCATTTATGGCCCTGTGGACCAGATGGCCAATACACTGTAGTCACGTAATGTGATCCACTACTCACCCATTGTTGTGTATGATCCTCTTCGCTAGCCCTGCACACACATCACAGTCATACCAGTGGTATGATGAACCATTTTCCCAGAGACCAGTCATTTTGCCCTGTTCAAGCCAGTGGTATGATGAACCATTTTCCCAGAGACCAGTCATTTTGCCCTGTTCAAGCCAGCTGACATGCTGATATTGTGTCCTTCAATGTGGACAAGGAATACTTGCACTTGCTTGCACATTTCCACTTCATTTGATGGCTGTACACTGACTTGGTATGGCAAAACATTGACTTGTTCAGTTACACAAAAGAGGTACTGGTGGGCCTTTGTGCACATTATCTCTCTGCAATCTTAATCACTATGGTTCTGCTGTTTCACACATCATCTGGTTTTGGAGTGACTCAGACTATTCCTCCTGGGTGTTACAATTTTCACAAGCGGTAGTGTATATACATAAAATTCCTCATGAATCTGTCTGTCTGT
Organism: Schistocerca serialis cubense; assembly: GCF_023864345.2. Classification (NCBI taxonomy): domain Eukaryota; kingdom Metazoa; phylum Arthropoda; class Insecta; order Orthoptera; family Acrididae; genus Schistocerca; species Schistocerca serialis. The sequence continues at coordinate 273,626,064 of NC_064643.1, read as the reverse complement.
CTGTCTGTCTATCTATCTGTCTGTTTGTCTAGTGAATATTGTGTCAGAACATTGCAGTTTCTAGATTAACTTTCTCATACAGACACAAAAACTTGGTGGAGGACATATTTTATAATATGTGTAGCTGTACTAATTTGTGCATTTTGCAACTACTGTACTTAAATTGCGCCACCAGAGTCACCATCTGCACATGTTGCCACAGATTCCTTCAGTGTATCCACGTTTTATGTCATTCTCATTGCTATCATAGATTAAGTTACCACTTCCTAAGTGTGGCCCGGTAGCTCAATGGTAAAGTGTCAGACTACAGATCTGAAGGTATCGCCTCAGTCCCCAATTAGCTCTAGCAATTTTACCTGTCACTTTTCACTTCTTTCAGCCCTGGCAATATTTATCAACATGAAAATTACAGAGTTGTGGTGTTGTTCAGAATCTGTTTTAAACTGCAGGCTTCCCTATAACTGGCTGGGTCAGTCAGTTCAAATGTCAGAGGAATGTAAAGGCACACCACTACCACAGGACTGCATGTAGTAAAGCATTGTGATGTTCAAACCAACTTTTGGTTCAATGGTAGCTTTATTTTTGAATCAAAATTGGCATTACTAACCTTGACTTCATTACAAAAATACATGGAGTTTCTTCATCACCATAAATTTCTTAGCATTATGAGATTAACTGCCTCTTCATTTATATTGCCATTGACACCACTATCAACAATTTGAATCTGAACATCATCACAAATGGCATCATCATGGGCCAAGATTGTACAGCAAAATTAGTATTACCACAATTATCAACAACAGAAGAAAGAATTTTAACTTGTGAAGCCAGTGACATGTCACCAACATTACAACACACTTCAGAAACGGTACCACTCACACTATATGATTGTTCACATAATGTAGTGAATGTAACTAACTAAATTCTAGATCTATTTTTGAAACATTTAAATTTTCATCATCCCTAGTTTTTATGTAGGAGAAAAATTCTCTTAAGTCATGGTGTACACCACTACATTCGCCATCTAGCAGAGATGCTGAGTCACAGAAAGACACAACAAAAAGACCGTCGGAGTTAGCTTTTGGCCAACAAAGCCTTTGTCAAAAGTAGACCCACGCACACACACACACACACACACACACACACACACACACTGTAACAAAACAAAACTCACACACACATGACCACAGTTTCTGGCAGCAGGAGCCAAACTGGCTCCAGCACCAGAGAATGTGGTCATGTCTGTGTGAATTTCATTTGTGTGTGTGTGTGTGTGTGTGTGTGTGTGTGTGTGTGTGTGTGTTGTGTGTTGTGTGTGGTCTATTTTTGACCAAGGCCTTGTTGGCCAAAAGCTAACTTTCCAATAGCCTTTTTGTTGTGCCTTTCTGCTACTCAGTACCTCCGCTATATGGTGATTAACAATTAACCTTTTCATCATTTTGTTACATTCCATTATTGGATATTAATATTCTTTATCCCTTTACACCTATCTTTTTGGTCATACTTTTCTTTCTCCTAATATGTTGATCATATTCAACTTACATATCCACTAAAACTGGTTTTCTTTTCTTTAATTGATGTTTTACTTTGCATGTTCCTTTGTCCTTCTTGGTTGTGAAACTTTTGGTGATGGAGGGTGTTGTTAGTTTCTTTGATTATGGGGTGTCGTGATCCTCACTTGCGCCAACTTACTGTGTTGTTATATTTTTCTATCATTTGTATTCCTATAATTATTTCTTATTTCTTCATTATCATAATTAGTAGGACCTTGCTGCCTCCAATCATTCATATTTATTCTCTCTATTTGCCATTTCTCATTTTGTTCTTTTTCATCTGGCCCCATTGCCACTTTCTGCTCCCATTACTATCTCTGTAACCCTATTTCTATCGCTATTGCAGTTACTGTCGCCATCATTTCTAAATACTAATGTATGTCCTACATTCCATAAAACTATCCACGTCAACATGTTGTACACTGCTTATAATCCATTGGAAACTTTCCCCTCTTTAAAGCTGATACACAATGATCACCAATCCCAGAGGTCTTTCTAAATGCATGTTTCTCTGCAATCCCTCATACAAAAAGCGCTCATGTTGTCTCTGTCTCTTGCAGCTGATTTTTTTATTGTACCTAGCTTTCAACAAAACATGCTGTACATAATTCTTTTAGACATCTTCATTGACCTACAAATAATTTATATTAACAGAATCTTCTGTCGGTTCTTGGTAGAACAACATTATAATAAGTGAAAAGCACCAGTTTGCTTTTGTTCTACAATATTACTCAGTAAATGTCTGAAGATGGCCTTGTAAGCCAAAAACCGGTTACCAATAAAAGTAATATTGTAGAACAAAAGAAATAATTTTTCGCACAATTGTTTTTCATCTTTGTAGCAGTTCATAGCAGCACTTTTAGGTAAATTTGTATTCATTTGCTTTACAAGTAAAGGAATTATATTGAGAACATACTGTACATCCCTTACTTGTAAATATTATGAATGTTAAGTTAATCTAAATATGGTGCTATGAAACACTATTTATATGCAACGAAACAAAAAAGAAACATAATGAAGTAAACAAATAGTTCTTTTATTTCTTTCTTGGCCATTGACAATGCCTTGAACAATTAAGTGAAACAGATTTGGTTAAAAATTAATAAAAATTAAGTTGTGGAGGAGGAGGAATAGTGATTTTTATCTAGAAGATAAGCAGAATTATAATAATTAGGTTACAGCCAACTATTATTCAGTACAATTCAAGTCCTTCAAAGTATTGGTGTCTCAGAGTCAACTGACTGTTTTCTGTCTTTACTAGCAAGGAATATTGAATTTTAATTCACAACTATGTATTACATTCATATGGTTTCTCTTATTCGAACAGTTTTTGAGAACTGCAACCTATTGAACTATTTATTGTTTTCAGATGGGATAGCAGTTCTAGCACCATGTCCATGTATTCAGGCTCTTCTTCTATTTCCAAGTCATCTGCTAGTCTCCAGAAATCAACCATAAAGAGGTAAGTACAGGTATGTAAAGGACATTCCATTGCCAAGTAACTTTTGATTTGATTTTTTAAAAAAGTAATAAAATCAATAATTTTTATTATTTGTGCAAGTGTAGGGTCTGGACAAAAATATGGGAATGTCATGAGAAATGCATTCTTGAACATAAATGCAGAAGATAGCGAAGCTTGCATGTTGCACTGTTGTATTCGACAGCACCTGTGCGAAGTCCCCAATAAGTTGGAAGTGGCAACTGTGATCAGAACAATGTTCTGTGTCATCGTGAGTGCACTATGACTGAATTTGAATATGGGCAGATTCTTGGTGCTCGTATGGTGGGTGCTTTTGTAACCAAAGCAGCTAAGTTTCTGATGCTTCAGAAGACACCATATCGAACATTTACACTGCATACAGGGAAAGTGGAAAAACCTCATCTGCTAAGTCACAATACAGATCAATGTGTGTTCAGCAGTCATGACAAATTGACATTGAAGAGGATTGTGACAAAAATAAGGGGACAACAGCTGCAAAACTCACTGCAGAACACAATGTCACACTCCGAATCCTGTTAGCACTGAAACAACATGAAGGTAGCTCCAATAGCAGGGGATTGCAGAGTGAACTGGAATCCCAAAACCACTCATCAGTGGTGCAAATGCCCATAACAGGAAAATGTGATGCCAAACACGTAAATCCTGGACTGTGGAGTTATTAAAAAAAGTCATTCGACTGGATGAGTCTTGTATCACACCGTTTCCAACTTTATCCGAATTTATGTCCCAACACTGAAACTTGGCTGAGGTTCAGTGATGATTAGGGCAGCTATATCATGGTAGTCCAGTCATTTATATCCTTATTGTACTGTGAGACCAGCCTTTGTATAACCTGAAGACAGAAATTTTCCTTGTATGATGATAAATAACAGATGGCAGCATTATTTATTCTTTCTGTTCACCACATTATTCCTTTATACCAGCTATTATGTCTATATTATGATTGCCAGCTTTGCTCTTCATTGTGATTATGTCATGTTCAGAGCTGGTTAATTCATTACCTCCTTTGAACCATTGATTCTCTTAGCTCATAAATCCCTTAAACTTAATATATTAAATTATACCTTTCCAGGTCATAATATTTTGAGCATTCAGGAAATTAATCACTGTTCAAATCACACAGGTGCTGGTTGTTTTGATTCTGTTCACTTTTATAGATGCCTCTCTCAATACATTCATTTCATGACCAAAAAGAAATCATTTGTTTTCTTAACTAATCCAACAGCCATTGTATAATATATGTGCAAAACAATTGTTAGTCAACGGTGTTGTCCCATCTGAGCAGTAGCTCAAATTTTTTCAGGATGACATTACAATATATACAAATTGTAATTATCACCTAAAAGAAATTATTTACTTGTAGATACATGTCTGCAGTCCTGGTACACAGTGAAATCCCCATGCTACTTTACCATAACATTCCAATAGAGAAACCAAAACAAAATGGTGTAGCCTACTGATGAAATGGATGTTTGTGTGCTGGTTCATTTTCTATGTATGTTAGGTAATAACTTTGTAACAGTCCTTGCTGAGTTCCAGGAATGGTATGATAACAAACCACTATCATCGACACAATAGTTGGGTGGCACAGACACTTTCAGTGAGGTTAAACAAGTCTGAATGGCGAAGAACAAAGAGAAAGATTCTCTCTATGAAGAGCCAGGAATTACAAGAGAAAAGTGGAGGTACTAGTGCTTGAAGATCTCTGTATCACAACCAAGGAGACAGTGGAAAAATTGAAAATCAGACATGGATCAGATTTCAAAATGTTTCATAACACATTGAAAATGAAAAAGGTTGCCACCACTGTGTTCCATTACTGCTCACAGCCATTCAAAAACCAAGCTGCACTGAGCCAAGAGTGTAAATGTGTTTAGCTGTGTCAGGCCAGTCCAGACAACTTCTTTAGCTGCATAATCACCATGGATTGATGCCAGGTACATCACTAAGACTGAGAAAAAGAATCAAAACAAGTAATGGAAACATGTGGATTCACCACCGACGAGAAAGTGAAGACCCAACCATCAGTGGGTAAGGTGATGTTGAGTGTGTTTCGGAACTGACATGGAGCAGTGCCAACAGATTTTGATTCCAAGGGGCAAACTGACGCAGGAGCATACTACCGAATCTCCTGACAAGATTAAAGGAGACTGTCAAGAGAAAGCTTCATAGAAAGCTGTCCAAGGGGATGTGTTTGCTCAGTTGTAATGTCCTATCTCATTCTGCACAGGACACATTCACAGATACTACTTCTTTAGGCTACCAAATTTGTTCTCCAGTGAAGACTTACACAATCAAGGTCTTCACTAAGTCATCCATTGTTGGGAAAAATGTGTTGAATTGAAGAGCATATATGCAAAAAAGGATAAGGATAGAACAAAATTTAATAGCTGCAACTTGATTTTTGGGAGATGATAATTAAAACATTTTGACTACCCGTCATAATATAACATCAGGAATCAGGAAACTTGCCATTGGTACTTCATGGCATATGATATTCACAAAAGAAAAAGACATTTCTTGGTATTCTGTCATAATTTTTGTGTATTTTGAAAGAGTCTGCATTTTCTTGTCCCTTCTGTTATCCAAAATAGGCAGTCTGACAAAATTAGGGATAGACAAAAACAATGCTTTTTGCAGTTGCTACAATTGTGACCTGATCAGTAACGTCATACACAAAAGAAGAGTTTGAAATTTTACCTGTTCTGTTCATTAGCCAATAAAAAACTAGTTAACGGCAACAGAAAATCATTAACTGTCCCATCTGCAGCCAAGAGATCTGAAGACTGATTTCATGCATCTCTTCAAGTGAATATATCCTGTGCGAGTCTTCATTTCTGCAAAACTAATGCTGTACTCCAGCCTTGTTCTCCCTCTATAGTTTTACCCTCCACATATACTATGACACTACCATGTTAGCTCCTACATGATACTGCGGGAATGTGTCTTACCAAGTTGTTGCTTCCATTATTCTTGTTACCATGACACTTTTTTCTCCCATGTCAGCACTGTGCCTCATCCTTATTTAGCCAATCTACCACTCAAATCTTCAGCATTCTTCTGTAGAATCATGTTTCAAAAGCAGCCAGATTTCAATTTCATATAAAGCTGCACTTCAATTAAATACTCTAAAGAAGACTTCAGAATATTTAAATTTATAACCAATGTTACTATACATCTCTTTTTCAGAAAAGCTTTTCTTACTTTTAAATATTTGATATCCACTTTACCTCTGCTGTGAGTGGCTATTTTGCTGCTGAATTAGCAAAAGTCATCTACTACATTTAGCATGTCAATTCCTAAATCTCTGTATTACCATTACATAATCTATCTAAAACCTTCCAGTGTGTCTGGGTATCTTTGACATATATGTACTTCTTTCATATTCTTAAACCGAGAGTTAGCAATGATCAAATTGTGCTTTGGGAAAAATTCTACCAGCTGACTTACCTTTCATTCCTCTTCCCCAGTTCTCATTCTCTTACTGTTTCTTCTTTTCTTTCTTTTCCTATATTGGACTTCTTGTCCTCCATCACTATTAAAATTTTCATCTCTCTTAACATACTAAATAATTTCTTTTATCTCATAGTGCATGTTTTCAATCTCTTTGTGATCTGAGGAAGTTGTAGGTACATAGAGGGTGAAGCAAACAGGACTTTACAACTTTGGAACGATACAGGAATTTATTGAGATAACTTACAGAATTGGTAGACATGTCAAGTTGTAGCAAAGAACCTCAAGTTTTACATAAAAGTGTCAGGTGTCATTTTGGTTTGATGCAGAAAATATCCCACCAGTAATTGATTTATTCCCATACTCGTTGCAGCAAATTGGGCATATTTTGTGAAACAGCAGCATAGATTCAGTTTTTCAGGTTGGCTAAATTGTTTGATGGGGGAGGAACACACAGTCTTTAATGAAACCCCAGTAAAGAAACCCAGTGGTGTCAACTCTGTGGAGAGAGGTGGCTGTGTGACTGGCCCTTCACGACCAATCCACCGACCTGGGAAGTGATTATTGAGGAAACCTTGAACTCCCATGAGGAAAGGAGTTGTTGCACCATTTTGCTGGTAGTGATCCATCCCATCTCAGTCACCTTCATTGATCTGTGGAGTCAAAAAGTTTTCAAGCATATCCAAATGTACAATGCCAGTGACAGATTTCCCCCTGAAGAAGAAAGGGTCATACACTTTCAGTTCCCCCCCTGCGGGTCCGGGGTAAGAATAGGCCCGAGGTATTCCTGCCTGTCGTAAGAGGCGACTAAAAGGAGTTTCAACCGTTTCAGCCTTCCATGTGATGGTCCCCCTTGGGGTTTGACCTCCATTTTTCAAAATTCTACAGAAGTACGAGCTTTTGGGGAAGGATGCCTTACGTGGTGTCTCACTGGTCCTCAGTGCACTAAGACCTTGGCACTCAGCATTGTAACGGCGTTGTAACCACACCCACTATTCCTCAAATTGGGCCTAAACGCCTGATGGGTTGCACAAGTTACGCCCATAGTGCGTCCCCATCTGCACCTACGATCATGATGGACTTTCCATGGCACACGAAATCCATCACGGTAGCCAGCCCGTTGTGGTAGGGTCGTCATGTACCCTCTAGGTTGTAGTCCCCTGACAACACAGGGATCGTACTGCCGATACCTGAGCTGCACCCTCCCCATGTTGGCCAAGGAGTAGATGCCCGTCTCCTTGGGGCATCAGGACTCCCGGCAATGGTCATCCTGCCAGGTGGCCCTTGCTGAGGCTGGGTGGCGCCCGTGGGGAGAGCCCCTGGTCGAAGTGGGTGGTATCGGGGCGGACATTTCGCAGATGAAACGTCAACATGTATTGGGTCGCTCTGCAGCCGAGTCTTTTAAAAAGAAAGGTACTGTCTCTGGTTCTCCTGCCCTTTCCCCCTTGGCCACTCCCTGGGAGGAAGGACAGGCCAGCCGGCTTGGGGCGAAGTACTTCCCCCGTTATTTAGTCTGTTCTCGGACCGATGGGGGGACGTTCGCCACCTCCAAGCCCATGTTCTTTGTCCAGCACATCGAGGACATCTTCGGGGAAATCGAGGCTCTCAGTAAAATGCGTTCGGTGTCCGTTCTTATAAAGACCACCTCCGCCACTCAGTCGGCGGCGCCTCTGGCGTGCGACCGACTAGGGGACATCCCAGTGTCCATTGTCCCGCATCTGGCACTGAATAGGACGCAGGGGGTTATTTTTCATCGGGACCTCCTGCTGCAATCTGATGAGGAGCTCAGGGCCAACCTGGAGCGCCGAGGCGTGCATTTCGTCCGGCGAGTCCAGCGCGGCCCCAAAGACCGTCGCATCAACACCGGGGCCTTTATCCTCGCCTTCGAGGGGGACGTTCTCCCAGAGAAGGTAAAGGTGATGTGCTACCGGTGCGATGTGCGACCTTAAGTCCCGCCTCCTATGTGCTGCTTTTGGTGTTTGCGCTTTGGGCACATGTCGTCACGGTGTGAGGCTGAGCCCCTTTGTGGTGATTGTGGACGTCCTCTTCGTGAGGAACATACATGCACCCCACCACCTCGGTGCGTCAATTGTCCTGGCATCCACTTGCCTAGATCTTTAGACTGCCCCGCGTATCAGATGGAGAAGAAGATTCAAGAATTAAAAACTTTGGATTGCCTCTCTTATTCTGAGGCCAGGAAGAAGTATGACCGCCTCCATCCCGTGACGTTGACAACTTCGTTTGCCTCAGTCATGTCCACTCCTTCCACAGTATCCTCACCCCTATCCTGTCCTCCCTCCACCTCCTCACCCCATCCGGGGTCTATGCCTCCGCCTCCCAAATCCCTCCCTTCCAAATCCTCCTCCCTCGCAGCCCCTGCCCCCCTCTGCCCCAGGGGCCACCCTTCCTCCTCCTCCCCCTCCGCCGCCTGAGAAGCGATCCTCTTCTCAGGCGTCCATTGGGGAAACGTTCCGGACCCCGGCTTCCGAGGTCCGGCATTCCAAAACGGACCCCGCGCGTGAGGACCTTCTTTGGGTCCAGTCCACCATCCCCATGCCTCATCGGACTTCCCAGAAGGCCTCCAAGAAGAAGTCTTTATCCCCCTCTCCACCCCGGCGCGTTTCGTCTGACGCTCCATCCGTGAGTCGCTGCTCCCGGCTGTCCTCAGTTTCGCCGGGACGCTCTGCTGCTGGGCACTCAGCTGGCCTCTCGTCGGCGAATGATGCTGCCCCTCCTACGCAACCCGGGAAAGCGGTCGCAGCTGGTGACGACTCGATGGAACAGGATCCGCCTCCCGCCGGTTGTAGCATTGTTCCCTCGAAACCTGGCCCTCCGCGGCCGTCGAGGTGACCAGCTCTTCACCCATTTCGTTCCCCCTTTTTTCTGACTAGTGATGGCCTTGTTACATTGGAACATAAGAGGTATTCGATCTAATCGGGAGGAATTACAACTGCTCCTCCACCTGCACTGTCCGCTTGTCCTTGGTCTCCAGGAAACCAAGTTGCGCCCAACTGACCGTATTGCTTTTCCCCACTATACCTGCGGTCTGACCTTACCCCTGTGGACGGTATTCCAGCTCATGGTGGGGTCATGTTGCTCGTTCGGGACGATGTCTGTTACCATCCCATCCCATTGACCACCCCACTCCAAGCAATAGCTGTCCGTATTACTCTTTCTGCCTTTACTTTTTCCGTTTGTACCGTCTACACTCCATCGTCGTCCGCAGTTAGTCGGGCTGACATGATGCACCTGATTGTTCAGCTTCCTCCGTCGTTTTTATTGTTTGGCGACTTCAATGCCCATCATCCCCTTTGGGGCTCTCCTGCATCCTGTCAGAGAGGCTCCCTCTTGGCGGATATCTTCAACCATCTCAATCTTGTCTGCCTCAATACTGGCGCCCCGACTTTCCTCTCAGACTCTATTCATACCTACTCCCACTTGGACCTCTCGATCTGTTCTGCCACTCTTGCCCGTCGGTTCGAGTGGTATGTCCTTTCTGACACCTATTCGAGCGACCACTTCCCCTGTGTCGTTCGTCTCCTGCACCACACCCCATCCCCACGTCCTTCGAGCTGGAACATACCGAAAGCTGACTGGGGACTTTACTCCTCCCTGGCGACCTTTCCGGACCACGATTTTCTCAGTTGTGACAGTCAGGTCGAATACCTCATGGCTGTTATCATCCATGCTGCCGAACGTTCCATTCCTCGCACTACCTCTTCTTCACGTCGCGTTTCCGTCCCCTGGTGGAATGAGGCTTGTAGAGACGCTATCCATGCTCGACGACGTGCTTTACGCGCCTTTCGCCGCCATCCTACGTTGGCGAATTGTATTGGATACAAACGACTCTGAGCGCAATGCCGTAGAGTCATCAAAGACAGCAAAAAAGCTTGTTGGGCCTCTTTCACCAGCTCCTTTAACAGTTTTACTCCCTCTTCTGTCGTCTGGGGTGGCCTGCTCCGGCTGTCGGGCATTAAGGCCCACTCCTCGGTACCTGGCCTGACTTCAGGTAATGAGGTCCTTGTTGATCCTGTGGATGTCTCCAACGCCTTCGGCCGCTTTTTCGCGGAGGTTTCAAGCTCCGCCCATTACCACCCTGCCTTCCTTCTCAGGAAAGAGGCAGAAGAGGCTCGGCGACCTTCCTTCCACTCACTGAATCTGGAAAATCATAATGCCCCCTTTACTATGCGGGAACTAGAACGTGCACTTGCACTGTCCCGGTCCTCTGCTCCGGGGCCAGATGCCATTCACGTTCAGATGCTGGCCCACCTTTCTCTGGCAGGCAAAAGCTTCCTCCTTCGTACCTACAATCGCGTCTGGACCGAAGGTCTAGTCCCCATGCGTTGGCGTGACGCTGTCGTTGTTCCTATACCCAAACCCGGGAAGGATAGACACCTTCCTTCTAGTTACCGCCCCATTTCTCTTACAAGATGTGTCTGTAAGGTGATGGAGCGCATGGTTAACGCTCGGTTAGTTTGGATTCTTGAATCTCGACGGCTACTTACCAATGTTCAATGCGGCTTTTGTCGCCGCCGCTCCGCTGTTGACCACCATGTGACCTTGTCGACATTCATCATGAACAACTTTTTGCGAAAGCACCAAACGGTAGCCATGTTCTTCGATTTGGAGAAGGCTTATGATATCTGTTGGAGAGGAGGTATCCTCCGCACCATGCACAGGTGGGGTCTACGCGGTCGCCTGCCCTTTTTTATTGTTTCCTTTTTAACAGATCGAAAGTTTAGGGTACGTGTGGGTTCCGTATTGTCCGACGTCTTCCTCCAGGAGAACGGAGTGCCTCAGGGCTCCGTCTTGAGCGTAGCCCTTTTCGCCATAGCGATCAATCCAATTATGGATTGCATTCCACCTAATGTCTCAGGCTCTCTTTTTGTCGATGACTTCGCGATCTACTGCAGTGCCCAGAGAACATGCCTCCTGGAGCGCTGCCTTCAGCATTGTCTAGACAGCCTATACTCATGGAGTGTGGCAAATGGCTTCCGGTTCTCTGAAGAGAAGACGGTTTGCATCAACTTTTGGTGATATAAAGCGTTCCTTCCGCCATCCTTACATCTCGGTCCCGTTGTTCTCCCATTCGTGGAAACAACTAAGTTTCTAGGGCTCACACTGGACAGGAAACTTTGTTGGTCTCGCCACGTCTCTTATTTGGCTGGCCGTTGTACACGTTCCCTTAATGTCCTCAGAGTTCTTAGTAGTTCATCTTGGGGAGCGGATCGCACTGTCCTGCTTCGCTTGTATCGGTCCATAGTCCGATCAAAGCTGGATTATGGGAGCCTCGTCTACTCGTCTGCTCGGCCATCCCTCTTACGCCGTCTCAACTCCATCCACCAATGGGGGTTACGTCTGCTGAATTGCCATTGACCTAACGGCGCGACGTACTGCTTTGTCGGTATGCCTGCCAGCTGTTGTCAATGCCCGACCACCCCTCTTATCAGTCCTTCTTCGCTGATTCTCTCAACCATCAGTATGGGTTGTATGTGTCTGCCCTGCTGCCCCCTGGAGTCCGCTTTCGTCGCCTCCTTTGACAATTGGATTTTGCCCTCCCTACCACCTTCAGAGAGGGTGAGAGCCCAACACCACCGTGGCTCCAGGCTCCGGTTCATATCTATCTCGACCTCAGCTCGCTCCCAAAGGAGGGTACTCCGGCTGCAGTGTATTGCTCACGGTTTGTCGAACTTCGTGCGCGACTTGCCAGTCACACCTTTATTTACACTGATAGCTCCAAAACTGATGATGGTGTCGGCTGTGCCTTTGTCGTCGGGGCCGGCACCTTGAAATACCGGCTCCTCGACCAGTGTTCCAGCTTTACGGCCGAGCTTTTTGCTCTCCATCAGGCCATTCAGTATGCCCGCGGCCACCGCCATTCATCGTGTGTACTCTGCTCTGATTCACTCAGTGCTCTTCAGAGCCTTGGACCTCCATATCCGGTCCATCCCTTGGTGCAACGGATCCAGTAGTCCCTCCATTCTTCTGCTGCTGATGGCTCTCCTGTCAGCTTTCTGTGGGTTCCAGGCCATGTAGGAGTGCCTGGGAATGAGGCTGCTGATGCTGCAGCCAAGGCTGCAGTCCTCCTGCCTCGGCCAGCCTTCCATTGTGTCCCGTCCTCTGACATTAGTGGGGTTGTTTGTAAGAGGCTTGTGTCTTTGTGGTGGGATACTTGGTCATCACTTCAAGGCAACAAGCTCCGGGCAGTAAAATCGTTCCCAACTGCTTGGACAACCTCCTCCCGACCATCTCGGCGAGAAGAGGTCTTTCTGACCAGGTTGCGGATTGGGCATTGCCGGTTTAGCCACCGCTACCTGCTCTCCGGTGACCCAGCCCCGCAGTGCCCTTGTGGTCATGCATTAACAGTGCGCCATGTTTTATAGTCGTGTCCCCGTTTTAGTCAATCTCGTGTTGTCCTGTCTCTGCCATCTACTTTACAGGATATTTTAGCTGATGACGCTCGAGCAGCTGCTCGTGTTCTTCGTTTTATTACTTTGACTGGCTTGTCCAAAGACATCTAACTCCTTCACTTATTTTATCTGCATCTTTGTAAGAACTTTCTGGTGTCCCCCCCCCTCCCATGAGTTTTACTAGATTCTATGTGCTCTAACAATTGTGACTGGGCGCTAATGACCTCAGTAGTTGAGTGCCCCCCCCCCAAAAAAAAAAAAAAACCACCACCAACAACAACAACAACACTTTCAGTTCGCTAAGGGTATAGAACTCATTAACTTTGGGGCTGTCAAGAAAGTGTTCCAGGGTTGCATGTGGATATTCACTGTCATGTATTCTGCAGTTGTGGGTGTTCTACATGCTACTGTTATGAAATGTTGACTCATCACTGAAAGTTATTGTGTTTAGGAGTATCTCGTCATCCTCTATCTGATGCATCATTTCTGCACAGAATTCCTTGTGAGCAACCAGCCGTATCAGCATCACTAATGTGCTGTGCCATTGTGTCTGTTTTCAAGTGTAAACATCTACACAGTACTTGTCAAACAGTCTTTTGTGGAATGCCATTCTCACGAGATGCACTCTCATTGATTTTTGTGGGCTGCAGGAAAAGCTCTCCTTAATCTGTTCGACATAATCAACAACATGCAGGCGACCTGTTGATTTATTGTGTCACAGTGAACAACCCGTCTCAACAAAGTTGTCATGCCAAGAGTAAATTGTAGGCCTGCTTGGCGGTTCCTTAGCATATTTGGTGTGAAATTTACGCCGAACAGTTGTTGCAAATTTCATTTCGTGAAATCAAAATGTACAGCGAGTATGCTCCGCACCAGTGAAAGTAGCCATTTGAACTGCGCACTACGCTGATGCTCTTGGTGGTGGAATGGGACACTGATGCTCTAAACGAATCAAACTTTAGGTTGTTTGATACAAAATGACACATCTACTAGTTCTGTAAGTTTTTCAATAAATTTCTGTCGCATTCCAAAGTTGTGAAGTCTTTTTTGACTCACCTTGTATATCTGTACTGCCGTAGTAAGTCACAGCATTGTTCCTATCTTGCCTAAGATGATCCAATTACTACCTTGTCCTTAATTATTTACCTACATTTCTGTTTTCTTGTTCATTTTTAGACCTACTCCTGCAGTGCCCATATTTGAATTTGTTTTCATAACTCTGCATCCACTTTACCAGATGTAACTATACACACATATGTATTTCAATATCTTTGCCAAATGGGAATGGGAATATTTGAACTCCTGCCAAATAATGTCATCAGTATGGCTTTCATTGGTAATACTAGTGATTGAGGCACTGCCATATGCAGCCTCAGTGGGTAGAGCTTACAGACCACAAAATTGGCAGCACAGCAAAGCACATGGAGTTCCTCTATTTGCATTAAGCCTTTTGAGATAAAGCCGCACATCATCAAAAGCCTGACAATAATGACCCTGCTATGGCATTTTGACTTGCTTTGGTTTCCATTGAACATTGACTTTGATTTTTAAATCTGGTTATCTGTTTGCCCACAAGCTATTCTTTTGTTTCACTAGCTCCTGATGATTCAGCATGAATTGGTGGGGTTGCCCAGAGCTTGCTACTCTCAGTGGATTTTTACTTGGGAACTGGTAATTAAATTGTGAGCTGATTTGTTCAGATGACACAATAGCTATTATCTAAATTGAAGATGATCATGATAATGATCAATGACATACTACGTTGTTTGAAATGGAGAACAGAATTAGTCATTTTTGCTGGTAACAAAAGTTACATTCTTAAAGAAACACAACAAACATCAGTGGAGAAAACAGCACAGCATGATCTCACATTAATGGATTTGGTTTAAACTTTGTTAAACTGCAGTTCATCCAGTTTGTTCTGCAGAAAATATATATAATGTTACCCAAGCTGCACTTGCATATCAGTAGTTATGGTATGATGAATGATTGTGAGTAAGTAAGCTATTATGTGTGTAATAACACCAGCTATCCTCAAGTGTCTGTGCTTTTGAGTAAGTGTAGCTCATAGTGTGCACTCACCCCTGTCATCAACCCCCCTCTCCCCTTCCCCCCACTGCCCCACCTTCACATGATGTGGTGGGGTACACACAGCATAGCTGTTGAGTGATGTATGCAGAGGGGCATCTATGCATCATGCTATTGAAGTAGCTATACATTATGCAACAAATTTAATAATTTTTTAACATATTTTATGTTCACTGATGTAAAAAATGATGTTCCATTCCTTACTTCACCCCCTTAGGGATCAGTTTTCTTGTTCTTCCTTGGGCTTCAAGCTATCTCCATACAAAATTTCATTGACTCGGTTCAGTGGTTCAGTGATGAAAATGTAACAGACACAGTTGCTTTCATTTTTATAATTTCGGTAGGGATTAAACAGATGTTCTGTTTTAAAAGGAAACAGTAAATTGGGAATACAGTTTTGTTTTTTATGAGAACTTTAACAGGAAAATTAATTTTGTGTATCTGCTCAAACAGGTAGATTTACCTATTTTCACTATACAAATTAGAAATATTAAAATTTGAGAATAATGATTGTATTTGTGAATACAATATAAGAATAAATGATCCACATTATTGTCCGGTGAATATAACCTTACTTTTGAAAGAATTAAGTAACCTGTCATAAAGCTCCTAGATAACCCATAAAAAAAGAAGATATCATTAACTAGAACTTTTTATCCATTAACCACAAGGTTGGTTCAAACAATGGAATGCAGTAATGGCTATGGCAGTACTGAAGGTGTGCACCCTTGTTTTCTGTGAAACTGAGAAAGTATAGATCAGCTAGTGAAGCATACATAAACAAACAAATACTGTCTGAACAGCCCTTGAAGGCACTGTGTCATCTTCAGCCCTTAGGTCACCAGATGTGGATACGGAGGGGCATGTGGTTGGCACACCACTCTCCCGACCATTGTCAGTATTCACGGCCGATGCCACTACTTCTCACTCAGGTAGCTCCTCGATTGGCCTCACAAGGGTGTGCTCCCTGCCGCCGTTGGATAAGCAGCTGCAGCAGCAAGTCGTATACTCCTAGCTCACTCATTTGTTACATAGTTTAATTCTTAATTTCTTTGCGTGTTTTTGGTACTTGCATTGTTTAATTCATAAATTTCGGACGTATTATAGTATTTGAGAGTTGTAGCATCGCGTTTTAGTACCTGAATAGTGTAAATTCGCGTAGTCTCCTTCCGCCGCCGAGCAGTGTCAGCAGTGCGCAAGTAGCAGCATTACTGCATTTACTAGGCAATCTTGTGTTTTAATAACCATTAAATTTTGTCGATTTGTTTGCGCTCTCTGTAGATTAGTTCAGACGTTCTTTGCACAACAGTTTTTAGCATGGATAGGGACTGCAACTGCTGTGTTCGGATGCAGGCAGTGTTGGCATCCCTTCACTCCCAGCTTCAGGCAGTGTTGGCTTCGGTCACACAGCTTGAGGCTGTTGCCAATGGGCATCACTGTGGGGGTCCGGATGGGGGTTTGTCGGGGACGGCCAGCTCGTCCCACGCATCCCCTGATCGGACTACGACTGTGGTTGCCCGGGATACTGCCCGCATTGAGGCTGATCCCTCACCTGTGGTAGAGTGGGAGGTCATCTCAAGGTGTGGCAGGGGGCGAAAGACATTCCGGAGGGCTGAAGGGAAAGCCTCTCCAGTTTGTCTGACGAACCGGTTTCAGGCTCTGTCTCAGGCTGATACTGATCTTCGGCCTGACATGGCTGCTTGTCCTGTTCCAGAGGTTGCCCCTCAGTCTGCAAGATCCGGGCAGTCGCAGAGGGTGGGCTTACTGATAGTTGGGAGCTCCAACGTCAGGCGCGTAATGGGGCCCCTTAGGGAAATGGCAGCAAGAGAGGGGAAGAAAACCAATGTGCACTCCGTGTGCATACCGGGGGGAGTCATTCCAGATGTGGAAAGGGTCCTTGCGGATGCCATGAAGGGTACAGGGTGCACCCATCTGCAGGTGGTTGCTCATGTCGGCACCAATGATGTGTGTCGCTATGGATCGGAGGAAATCCTCTCTGGCTTCCGGCGGCAATCTGATTTGGTGAAGACTGCCAGTCTCGCTAGCGGGATGAAAGCAGAGCTCACCATCTGCAGCATCGTCGACAGGACTGACTGCGGACCTTTGGTACAGAGCCGAGTGGAGGGTCTGAATCAGAGGCTGAGACGGTTCTGCGACCGTGTGGGCTGCAGATTCCTCGACTTGCGTCATAGGGTGGTGGGGTTTCGGGTTCCGCTGGATAGGTCAGGAGTCCACTACACGCAACAAGCGGCTACACGGGTAGCAGGGGTTGTGTGGCGTGGGCTGGGCGGTTTTTTAGGTTAGATGGCCTTGGGCAAGTACAGAAAGGGCAACAGCCTCAACGGGTGCGGGGCAAAGTCAGGACATGCGGGGACCAAGCAGCAATCGGTATTGTAATTGTCAACTGTCGAAGCTGCGTTGGTAAAGTAGCAGAACTTCAAGCGCTGATAGAAAGCACCAAAGCTGAAATCGTTATAGGTACAGAAAGCTGGCTTAAGCCAGAGATAAATTCTGCCGAAATTTTTACAAAGGTGCAGACGGTGTTTAGATAGGATAGATTGCATGCAACCGGTGGTGGAGTGTTCGTCGCTGTTAGTAGTATTTTTCCTGTAGTGAAGTAGAAGTGGATAGTTCCTGTGAATTATTATGGGTGGAGGTTACACTCAAGAACCGAGCTAGGTTAATAATTGGCTCCTTTTACCGACCTCCCGACTCAGCAGCATTAGTGGCAGAACAACTGAGAGAAAATTTGGAATACATTTCACATAAATTTTCTCAGCATGTTATAGTCTTAGGTGGAGATTTCAATTTACCAGATATAGACTGGGACACTCAGATGTTTAGGACGGGTGGTAGGGACAGAGCATCGAGTGACATTATACTGAGTGCATTATCTGAAAATTACCTCGAGCAATTAAACAGAGAACCGACTCGAGGAGATAACATCTTGGACCTACTGATAACAAACAGACCTGAACTTTTCGACTCTGTAAGTGCAGAACAGGGAATCAGTGATCATAAGGCCGTTGCAGCATCCCTGAATATGGAAGTTAATAGGAATATAAAAAGAGGGAGGAAGGTTTATCTGTTTAGCAAGAGTAATAGAAGGCAGATTTCAGACTACCTAACAGATCAAAACGAAAATTTCTGTTCCGACACTGACAATGTTGAGTGTTTATGGAAAAAGTTCAAGGCAATCATAAAATGTGTTTTAGACAGGTACGTGCCGAGTAAAACTGTGAGGGACGGGAAAAACCCACCGTGGTACAACAACAAAGTTAGGAAACTACTGCGAAAGCAAAGAGAGCTCCACTCCAAGTTTAAACGCAGCCAAAACCTCTCAGACAAACAGAAGCTAAACGATGTCAAAGTTAGCGTAAGGAGGGCTATGCGTGAAGTGTTCAGTGAATTCGAAAGTAAAATTCTATGTACCGACTTGACAGAAAATCCTAGGAAGTTCTGGAAGTTCTGGTCTTACGTTAAATCAGTAAGTGGCTTGAAACAGCATATCCAGACACTACGGTTGATGATGGCATTGAAACAGAGGATGACACGCGTAAAGCTGAAATACTGAACACCTTTTTCCAAAGCTTTTTCACAGAGGAAGACCGCACTGCAGTTCCTTCTCTAAATCCTCACACATACGAAAAAATGGCTGACATCGAAATAAGTGTCCAAGGAATAGAAAAGCAACTGGAATCACTCAATAGAGGAAAGTCCACTGGACCTGATGGGATACCAATTTGATTCTACACAGAGTACGCGAAAGAACTTGCCCCCCTTCTAACAGCCGTGTACCGCAAGTCTCTAGAGGAACAGAGGGTTCCAAATGATTGGAAAAGAGCGCAGATAGTCCCAGTCTTCAAGAAGGGTCGTCGAGCAGATGCGCAAAACTATAGACCTATATCTCTGACGTCGATCTGTTGTAGAATTTTAGAACATGTTTTTTGCTCGAGTATCATGTCGTTTTTGGAAACCCAGAATCTACTATGTAGGAATCAACATGGATTCCAGAAACAGCGATCGTGTGAGACCCAACTCGCTTTATTTGTTCATGAGACCCAGAAAATATTAGATACAGGCTCCCAGGTAGATGCTATTTTTCTTGACTTCCGGAAGGCGTTCGATACAGTTCCGCACTGTCGCCTGATAAACAAAGTAAGAGCCTACGGAATATCAGACCAGCTGTGTGGCTGGATTGAAGAGTTTTTAGCAAACAGAACACAGCATGTTGTTATCAATGGAGAGCCGTCTACAGACGTTAAAGTAATCTCTGGCGTGCTACAGGGGAGTGTTATGGGACCATTGCTTTTCACAATATATATAAATGATCTAGTAGATAGTGTCGGAAGCTCCATGCGGCTTTTCGCGGATGATGCTGTAGTATACAGAGAAGTTGCAGCATTAGAAAATTGTAGTGAAATGCAGGAAGATCTGCAGCGGATAGGCACTTGGTGCAGGGAGTGGCAACTGACCCTTAACATAGACAAATGTAATGTATTGCGAATACATAGAAAGAAGGATCCTTTATTGTATGATTATATGATAGCGGAACAAACACTGGTAGCAGTTACTTCTGTAAAATATCTGGGAGTATGCATGTGGAACGATTTGAAGTGGAATGATCATATAAAATTAATTGTTGGTAAGGCGGGTACCAGGTTGAGATTCATTGGGAGAGTGCTTAGAAAATGTAGTCCATCAACAAAGGAGGTGGCTTACAAAACACTCGTTCGACCTATACTTGAGTATTGCTCATCAGTGTGGGATCCGTACCAGATCGGTTTGACGGAGGAGATAGAGAAGATCCAAAGAAGAGTGGCGCGTTTCGTCACAGGGTTATTTGGTAACCGTGATAGCGTTACGGAGATGTTTAATAAACTCAAATGGCAGACTCTGCAAGAGAGGCGCTCTGCATCGCGATGTAGCTTGCTCGCCAGGTTTCGAGAGGGTGCGTTTCTGGATGAGGTATCGAATATATTGCTTCCCCCTACTTATACCTCCCGAGGAGATCACGAATGTAAAATTAGAGAGATTAGAGCGCGCACAGAAGCTTTCAGACAGTCGTTCTTCCCGCGAACCATACGCGACTGGAACAGGAAAGGGAGGTAATGACAGTGGCATGTAAAGTGCCCTCCGCCACACACCGTTGGGTGGCTTGCGGAGTATAAATGTAGATGTAGATGTAGATGTAAGGGCTGGGTGCATCCTGCTTGCCAACAGCACTCAGTACAGTCGTATGGTATGGTGATCCATCCAAGTGTTAGCCAAACCCAACAGCACTTAACTGGTCTGATGGGAGCCAGAGTTACCACTGCAACAAGGCCATTGGCAGTGAAACATACATAGAGAGGAGAAATTGCAATATCAAGTAGCATCACAACAGGTTAGGAGCTGTATTTATAGATCCTGTAAATGTTTAAGTAAAAATTGTTCAGAGAAAGATGGTTTACATCATAACAGTTTAGGTTCCAAAAACAGCTGCAAACATTTATTGATACTTGCCATATCATAAGAAATAAGGAAGCAAATGTCTATTGATGCTTGTCATATAATTAGAAATAAAGGAAACTGATAAGTGCTGATGGGGATATTAAATAACATAAATGCCACTGAAACAGTAGTATACCAAAAATTATGAATAAAACTGGGAGTGCTTGTATCATGCACTATAATGTAAATGGTTTAAATTCTGAATACTCAAGTGACAAAAACTCTAAAACAATAAGCAGCAGTGTTTTGTCACAGTTTAAAAATGTTGAAGCATTATGTTTAAATGAACATGTTTTTCTTTTTGAGCCATAAAAATCATAAATAGCATTTGCAACTTCAAAGTAGCTACCGGCTTTGGGGGGGAAGTTAATGCATAGTTATTCATTCTGATTTAGATTACCATGTAAGGCGTGAGTTTTAAATGTTTAAATGAAGAGTGTATTTTTGAGGGCTGCTGTGTTAAGAGACCTAAATATCAGTACAGTCTTGATTTATAGAATCTCAGGAGATGTGACATCTCAGCCTTTCCTACTTAAATTTCAGAGTTTGTTAGAACACCCTAGTAAAGAAAAAAAATGAAAATGCTGTTGATTTCAACATCAGTGTGTTGAGTGAAAACTGAGAGGCATCAAATTTCATTGCCTTAGTGCAAAAAATACAGTTTCAAATTAAAATTTTCTGAATGTACCAGAGAAAATGCTCAGTCAGCTACATGTATTGACAATATTTTAATGAATTATGTGTCTGAAGATAAAATAAAAGTACAGATTTTGTTTGGATTTAGGAATTTCTGATCATTCAGCTGCTCAAAGCAATTAAGGAAGTCAGTGTGAAATGGCTCTTTAATCAAGAACACTTCATTATATTTATGTAAAGCTGAATTCAACAGAAGTGCTGCAAATTTTGAAGCATTTGCAAGCATTTGTCTTTCTCTTTCTTTTTTAATGAATTATTTATTTATTTTTGAAATGTTTTAATTAAAAGCATTAAGAAAATTAAAATAGATCACTAAATATATAAGGATCTCTAGTCTTAAGAAGAGACATCTATGTACAGAATAGAAATATTGACTTTATTGAATATATTAGATGACATAAAAGTATATTAAAAAAAGTTCTCAAGGTAGCAAAGCAATTGACAAATTCATTAATTTTAAGACAAGAGAATAACTCAAAGACAGTGTGTCAATTGTGAAATCTGAATTAGGTATTAAAGCAGGGATGCACAGACCATGGTCTGATGGCCCCATGTGGCCTGCCATTCATCCAAAAGCACCTCACTGTTCATTCTTATAACTGAATTTAATCAGTCTTGATTCTCTCCCAGAAAGGAGAAGGTGGGTCATTGTAGAATTTAGTTCTTTTAAGAGTACATTGTTGTCACTATACTTTTTAAATAAAGTGAATATTTGTGAAACAAGTAATTTGAACTAATTATGCTTATGGTTTACTATATTTTTGTTTTTGTCTCAGGCTCTTATATAGTCACAGGGATGGATTCTCAGCCCATGGTATTAGCAAATCTGT
Organism: Schistocerca serialis cubense; assembly: GCF_023864345.2. Classification (NCBI taxonomy): domain Eukaryota; kingdom Metazoa; phylum Arthropoda; class Insecta; order Orthoptera; family Acrididae; genus Schistocerca; species Schistocerca serialis. The sequence goes on along the minus strand of NC_064643.1, from coordinate 273,604,040 downwards.
ACACCCCTTTATTAAAGCCTCTAGTCACAAAATTTGTAAAATGAAGTGTGAATAGATTATCGTGAATTTAGTTTAAATTTTGGAATACTTTAGTGAGCTCTTTATTAATGTGGTGAAATGAAATACCAGTGATGAGGATTATGTGAATAAAATATGTCCCTTCGAACTAGACCATAAGTCTGAATGCCTTACAAAATTTAAATCAGTTTCAGCAATAGATGTACAAATATAGATTAACACTGAAAAAGTAAACTTCTGAATTTGTGCATAAAATAGTAGGATACCCACTATCTATAATAATAAACTAGTCTTCTGAACATGGTTGTTCCCTAGAGATGCTAAACTACACAGAAGTAAAACTGCTCAAGAGAGGACATGGGAAATTATCATTCCATCTCCCCTCTTCCATTGGTGTCGAAAATGTTTGAAAGAGATGCTGCATCCAGACTCAAAATTGTTTTGAAAAATATGAGATTATTTTTAAAAACCAATTTGGCTTCCAACTTGGAAAAAGCACTATAGACACAAGTAACAAGTTTGTTGAAAAGATTATCACATCATTAGACAATAAGAATGAAGTCATAGGAATATTTTGTGACTCACAAAAGCCTTTGACTCAGTAAATTGTTCTTGGCTTATCTATAATCTTGACAGGTATGGGATCAAGGTTACTCCATACCTATGCAAAAGAAAACAAAGAGGATTCTCTCTTCAAATGCAGCAAACTATTCTTTCAAATGGAAAGCAGTAATGCAAGGTCTCTCTGGAGACTCTATTCTTCGACCTATTGTGCTTTTGTTCTACATTACTGATTTACTCATTGGTTTAAATGCCCCATTAATTTTATTTGCAGTTAATACATTGTATTAATTGAAGACCACAATGCAGAAAACATCCCTGTCTGCTTCTTAAATACAGTAAATCATCTAGAAACATGGTTTCAGCTCAATGGATTAATCCTGAACATCCTAAAATCCCACATGATCCAGTTAAGAGAAAACAGTCAGTATCACAGGATATTAAACTAAATCATAAAAATCAATATCAAGAAGAAATGGATTCAGTGAAATTTTTAAGATCAAACTTAGATAATAATTTGTAGTGGAATAAACATGTTGAGCATCTCGTAAACAAATTTTGTAGATTTGCAAGTGCAGTGCAAATATTAGCTAATGCCACTGATATGGACTCAAGAAAAACTGTATGCCATAGTTACTTCCAATCAGTTATAAGTTACAATACTGATTTATGGGGAAATTCAAATACACTGAAACTGCATAAAAGAATAATTAGAATCATGTGCTATACGTCTGAGGTAATTATGTCACTCCCTGTTACATAAAATCTGCAGTTATTAAAAGAGCCCTCCCTGCATAGCTATGACTTTATCAGTTACAGTTTAGAATATATCAAGGTAAACTGTTTTTATCATTCATATAATATAAGGATTAAGATAATTTTATACTCCCTATTCATCATTTGCACTTACGTGCTTAGACTTCCCAGTACACAGGAGTGAAAATTTACATCAAACTAAAAGGAAGGTCCATTTTGAGTATGAAGTTAGATTCACCAAAGAAAAGAAAAGAAAAGAAGAAAAAAGAAAAAAAAAAAAAAACTTATATGGTACTTTGCTTCAGCGATGCTACCACTCAGTTGAAGATTTCGTGAAGGATGAACTGAATATTTGAGCAGGCCGTAGTTTATCAATAATCTTGGAATATAAATGTGGCTGAGTTTTCACAAAAAAGTTGCATTTGCATTAAAATGTTGCTCTGTCTTATTAACCGTAGTTTAATATATCTAAAAACAAAGATGATGTGACTTACCAAATGAAAGTGCTGGCAGGTCGACAGACACACAAACGAACACAAACATACACACAAAATTCAAGCTTTCGCAACAAACTGTTGCCTCATCAGGAAAGAGGGAAGGAGAGGGAAAGACGAAAGGATGTGGGTTTTAAGGGAGAGGGTAAGGAGTCATTCCAATCCCGGGAGCGGAAAGACTTACCTTAGGGGGAAAAAAGGAAGGGTATACACTCGCACACACACACATATCCATCCACACATATACAGACACAAGCAGACATAATGTCTGCTTGTGTCTGTATATGTGTGGATGGATATGTGTGTGTGTGCGAGTGTATACCCGTCCTTTTTTCCCCCTAAGGTAAGTCTTTCCGCTCCCGGGATTGGAATGACTCCTTACCCTCTCCCTTAAAACCCACATCCTTTCGTCTTTCCCTCTCCTTCCCTCTTTCCTGATGAGGCAACAGTTTGTTGCGAAAGCTTGAATTTTGTGTGTATGTTTGTGTTCGTTTGTGTGTCTGTCGACCTGCCAGCACTTTCATTTGGTAAGTCACATCATCTTTGTTTTTAGATATATATTTCCTACGTGGAATGTTTCCCTCTATTATAACCGTAGTTTAATGTTGGTAAAATTCTATTACCCACTTTTTTGTGTGTCCAATGATAAGCATTTGTATGTTACAAGATAAATAAATCACAGTGCACAGATTGAGTCACTAAGGCAGTTATAGTGAGTCACTGATGTTTAATCACACAGCATTTTGGCACTTTTCCCATTGCAGTGTCACTATCTGCTTTTAGTAGAACTTGGGATAATTTTGAAGGAGCTGCAGTGTAGCATTATGTCTAGCTACCACTGGTTGGGAAGTACAGTGTGGTAACATCTGGGTCAGAATAATATGTACACAAAAGAATGGTGATATGGGCTAGCCATACTTAGTGGAAAACTGCACTATGCAGTAGTAATACCCATAGCAGGTACGACAATGTCGCCACACCAGGACCAGACTATTGTTATGAGTTACGTGAATAGGTGTGGGGTTTTAGTGTAACAAATGTGCCTCAGAGTCAAATAAATAATAGTAGATTCTGAGGCAGAGGCATTCATAGTCCAGCATCACCACCATGATGCTAGGTCCATGCCAGACAACAAGAGGGCCTGCGCACTGCTAGCTGCAGCCACGGGTACGAGACCAGATCAGTCCAGCTGCCACCAGCACTGAGCCTGATTCTGGGACTTGGTGCCATGGTGCCGCTGTCCTGCTGTGCGCACCCTCTGCTGTCCAGTTTCTGCCACAGGACAGCAGGTCATGTCCCATGCACATCAGTCTTCCTTCACCTGCATGATGGACATCACTGTGCCCGAGTCGTAAGTTCAGGCATCCACTGCTGCAGGACACTGCCACAGCATAACTTGGAGTGCTGCTGGTGCCATGGCAGTGGCAAGTCACAAGCTGTCACTCTGCCCAACATCAGCATTGCAGGGCGCTGACACTGTTCCTTCACACCAGTCCAAAGTTGATGCCTGTAAGCCTTCACAGGCCTAGGACCACTGGAATGAGGCGTGTCTGTCTCACATTGCTAATTATGTAATGTTTATCTGAAGTTAGTAAAATATTCTTTTTTGTCGTCAGTGTATCTATGGGGTCCCACTGGCCTGCAACCACACCATTTGCCCTACCAGTGCCTTGCCAGTGGGTCATGATTAAACATAAGAATTAAGTATGGTAATGTGGGAAGCTAAGGAATGTTCTGTCCCTGAAGGTATTATGGCTGAGTACACGAAAATGAGTAAGGTTGATGCAGTGATGAAATTAGAAACACAATGTGTCACTGTTGGGGAAGCTGTACAACTGTTGGTTAACTAAGTGTCACAGGTGAGGGTGTTGATAACATCCATGAATAATAAACTAGTGGAGAATGATGAAGAGTTGGGCTTGTTGAAAACACAGTCTAGGGTTGGATCCAGGTGTGGTGAACCTTGTTACTCCCTTTTCCTTCAGGTCGTCTGAGGATGCGGTGTTATTTGTACAGGATCTCATGTCATCAGCTGACATAGGTGGTTGGTCACACAAACATTTGTTACAGATAGGCATATTGTACATGTCAGGGGAAGATAAGTCATTTGTATGTTGCCCAGAGGCAGTGGGCAAAGCAGAAACTTTTGAAAAAATCTAGCAGGTATTGGTACAGAGATACAGGATGCAAAATAGCACACAGTTTTTCTGTGAACAATTGAGTGCTATTTCTAATAGGTATAATGAAGCCATTGAGAATTTTGTGGATAGAATTAGAAAGCTTAATGTATGTACATATGAGTTAAAATGTAGCGAGGAGGTAAATAAGTTGGTACTACAGGAGGCCAAGCAAATGGTATTCTATGCTTTCCTGATGAGTGATTTGTCACCAGGGATGTCTAGGAGGGTGTCCGCTGGTACCCTGTGTGCAGCAGTGAGGTTGGCATTGGAGTACGAGGAGATGATGTGTAGCTAGGCGTTAGAGATCAGAGAAATATATTTGTATCAAATATATGATGTATTAATTGTGGTCGTAAGGTGCAAATGCATATGAAATTCTGCCAGCTATGGAGCAGTAAGGGTGGAATGAATTACCAGTGGTTTAATGAGAATAATAACAGGGGTAGTATGGATCAGCAGCAATGGAATATGAGCAATTGTAGAAATGGTCTGAATAGTAATAAGCAGCTGTTAAACTTAAGAGGGAACCGTAGTCCCACCAAAAGGCTTTCCTAGTAAAAGTAAATGCAGTGAAAAGTGAAAGCAGAAAGTGCCATAGTGGGTGCAATACAAGGTGTGTGAGAAAAGTAATGAGGCTGATTTCTTTATCTACCAAAGTTTTTATTTTTTTCAAACAACAATATTATCCTTTCAAAGTAGTTCCCTTTGGCAGCTGTACACTGCTGGAGTCGTCATACCCAGTCTTGGTAGCATCAGTTGATATGACCTTTAACATGTCAGTCAAATTCTTTTGAATGTTCTCCAGAGTCCCAAAATGACATTATTTTGAGACTTTTTCAATTTTGGACAAAGTCTCAAGGTGAAGAGAGTGACTGTGGAACAACAAGAAAGCCTTTCGAGGTCAAAAACTTGTTGTACAAGGCAGTCAACATAATCCATCAACAGTGAAATTAAGGCTTAATTACACATGTAGCAACCTGCAGATTACTGTACCTCCGTCACCACTACTGCGGTGCATATGGATACCTGCATACATTTGGCTGCTCCAGGCCCCCACTAGAGGCTGCAGACTTTGTTCTGGCACCTCTGGTCATCTACAGCTGATCACAAGGGGTCGCTGGTGGCCAAATGCTTCTTATATAGCCATGTACCAGCTCCGGCAGCAATCTTTCATATGTTCCCTGAACTGTATTGTGCTTACTCTGTCATGCAGTGACTGTACTTATCCTGTTATGCAGTGACTTAATAAGTAGCAGGTTTCTTATGATCGTGTCTTTTATTGTGTTTGGAGTTAGAACAGCATAATTGTATATCGAGTGGCAGTGGGAAGTTGCTACAGGAGAATGCGGAGCCTGACTTACCAGTAGTTATGTTGTGTATAGTCTAACCAATGGGAGATAGTGGTACATTAGATGTGGCTTGTTGTTTAGTGCAGTGAAGTATTGTATACATACATAGAGGACTGAGGTAAGGTACTATCCATCAATGTGGATAATTTTAGTGCTGAGGAGGTTAAATTGTTAAAGGGTGATGTTAGAAGCTGTAGAGGATGGGGTTTGCTGCACAGAAGGCGTAGGCTGTAAGAGATCACAGGATACTGAAAAGACTGCATTTCAGATAAGGTGAAACCCTTGGTACAACAGAGGGGGTGCAGTTATAAGAGCTATTGTTAGAATTTCAGGACTTTTTCTTTCTGTGGGGGCCATTGCCTGCAACACGTGACGCAACAAAGGATTCTGATAGGGAGCAAAGTGGCTATACAGAATTGCACAGTCTCTGCGGCTGTTTTTCGAAGAGTTTATTAATCAGCATTGGCCGACAGCTTAATAGAAGAGAGCAGTAGCCCCTGGGGAATGGGAATTGTAATCACAACAAAGTCTAGGAATGGTTCGAGCAAGTATTGGTTCTCTTGTAATTACTGCCATTTGAGTAGTAAGACTATGACAGATGCCTGCCCAACTCCAAACATCTTGGAGGCAATTGACAATCTTGAAAAGTGCTAGTACTTCTGTGGTGTCACCGCCAGACACCACACTTGCTAGGTGGTAGTTTAAATCGGCCGCGGTCCATTTAGTTCATGTCGGACCCGCGTGTCGCCACTGTGTGATCGCAGACCGAGCGCCACCACAAGGCAGGTCTCGAGATATGGGATAGCACTCGTCCCAGTTGTACGACGACTTTGCTAGCGACTACACTGACGAAGCTTTCTCTCATTTGCTGAGAGACAGTTAGAATAGCCTTCAGCTAAGTCCATGACTACGACCTAGCAAGGCGCCATTAACCGTATCTGAAGATAGTCTTATTTGTATTATCAAGAGCGATGTAACACAAGGATGGAATAAAGTTAAGTATTCGAGGAGCTGCATACTTTTATTATTAGCTTTCACTACTTATCCTGTTCCAGAATTCACGCCCGTCTGCGTTAGATAGCGTGCATTTCGGCCTACTCTATCTACAAGGTGTTGGCACATTTACCAGCACATCATTGGCGACGAGACAACGGAAAGGGTCTTGTTCTTTCTAATTGCTTACATTTATTTGTGTCATGGCTTCGCCACAATCTCCAGATGTACTGTCCGAATTTTATCGCTTGCAGACTCAGCAGACGCAGGCGTTATTGGATGCCCTTGGACAGCTCGTCCAGGGTCAACGTGCCATTCAAACCGATGCGGCAGCCGCCGCTTCACCGCTACCACAGCCACAACATGCAGTTGCACCGCCTTTTAGGCCCTACGACCCAGACGTGGAATCGTGGACCGAGTGGTCACGCCAGTTTGGATTTCATCTCGCCGCCTACAGAATTCAAGGTAACGAGCGGCAGCCTCACTTATTGTCTTGTGTCGGCGTGCAAACGTACCGTGTGATAGTGAAATTGTTTCCCCGACGCGACGTAGCAACTCTGTCCTACGAAGAAATTTTGTCGGCATTGGACGCCTATTTCAAAGAAACAGTTAATGTAGTTGCAAAAAGGTATACTTTCTTTCGTACAAAACGTACGGCCGGTCAAACTAATCGGGAGTGGGTTGCAACTTTGCAAGGCCTTACTAGGGATTGTGCATTTGAATGTGACTGTGGCCTTCCTTATTCAGATACTATGGTGCGTGATGCAATTGCACAGAACATTTCTGATGTTCGCATACGGGAACAGATATTGAAACTAGTCAATCCCTCCCTTCAACAAGTGATAGACATATTGGATAGACAAGACACACTTGACTTTGCTCAGGAATCATTTGAAACTTCGCCAGCTGTGTGTCGCATTAACCGGCCCGCCGGGCGCGCTGCAAGGAACTGTAAACAGCGTTCGCGCATGTCCGCACAACCACGTGTCCCGCGAAAGTGAGCAAATGCAGTGCTGAAATCATGCCCGCGGTGTGCCACTAGACATTCGCGTGACAATTGCCCGTCACTCCAAGCTATTTGCTTTTTCTGTAATAAGAAAGGACATGTTCAAAAAGTTTGCCAGAAAAAGCTCAGATCAGACACTCTTAATCATTCCAGCCCTTTTGCTTCGCGCTGGAATCGAACCAAGGACACTCAGACTCGTGAACCTTCGCCCATGGACATTCATGTAGTTAATTCCGCTTCGTCCAGTGCCACTTTATTTAACAGTGACTGTGTTCGTCCCACAAAAAGTGTGCGTCGACGTCGCCGGAAATCGCGTCAATTAGCAAGTGATGCTGTCCCTGTATCAGTTCAAATTGCACAAGACAGTCGCTCTTGCCGTCAGCAGGACAATAAACTTTTTCTAGATTTGGACTTTAATGGCAAGGTCATACCATTCCAGCTCGATACCGGAGCTGCAGTTTCATTGCTCAATCATGACACGTACAAACAACTGGGCAAACCTCCGTTGCGTGCCGCAAATGTTCAGCTCAGTACATATTCAGGACAGAAAATTCCTGTGTTAGGACAGTGCAGCCTTCTTGCAACATACAAGGGACAAACAAAACTTGTGTTATTTTACGTTCTTCGTTCTTCTACTGCAGTGAACTTGTTTGGTTTAGATTTATTTCAGTTGTTTAACATGTCTATAGTAAATCAGGTCCTATTAGTGAATCAGACTGTGCCTTCAGACAGTGCTTCTCGTCTGTGTGAAGAATTTGCAGACATTTTTGCACCGGGCCTGGGTTGCGCTAAAAACTATGCAGCACATTTGGAACTGAAAGTAAACGCGCAACCAAAATTTTTCAGAGCGCGCAATGTTCCTCACGCATTGCGTGTTGAGGTCGCCAGAACATTACACGATTTAGCATCACAAGGTGTGAGTGAATGTGCGCAATGCCTTTTCGATTTCAGCTCCGCTTCATCGCTTGCGCCGTACAGGTGTTCCGTTTCTCTGGACGACGGAATGCGAACGCGCTGTTCGCCAATTGAAATCGGCGTTGCTTTCAAATACTTGCCTTATGCCATTCGATCCCCAGAAACCCCTTTTGTTGATGGTAGATGCATCGGAATTCGGGATCAGTGCTGCGCTTGCGCACAAAGTTGGCTCGCATGATCGCCCTATTGCCTTTGCGTCAAAATTGCTCTCGTCTGCGCAAAGAAATTATTCACAGATAGAGAAAGAAGCTTTGGCTCTCGTCTTTGGTGTTACTAAGTTCCATGATTTCTTGTATGGTCGTCACTTTATCATCATCACAGACCACAAACCTTTGACGTCGCTTTTCCATCCGAACAAGCCTGTACCTCCGCGTACAACGCAGAAATTCATTCACTGGTCTATTTTCCTCTCGCAGTACCGCTACGATATCTTGTATCGGTCCACTGCTAAGCACGGAAACGCCGATGCGTTGTCCCGTTTGCCTGTTGCTGAGGATAAAGCATTCGATTCTTCCGAACTTCCTTGCCTGTTCATTGATTCGAAAACCGATGACATGGTCGAATAATTTCCAATTGATTTTCGTCGTGTAGCTACAGCCACAGCTGCTGACCCTGTCCTTGCTACCGTTTTGCGTTTTGTTGCTACGCAATGGCCTTTGTCAAAGTCTTGGATCGAGGATCCGTTGGTTCGCCGATTTTTTGCTCACAAGGAGAGACTTTTTGTACGACGTGGTGTTTTGTTGTTGCGTTCTGATAATGATCAGTCCAGAGTCGTGGTCCCACGTTCGTTACAGTCCTCTGTCTTACGGCTTCTTCACCAAGGACATTGGGGTATAGTGCGAACGAAACAACTTGCTCGTCAGCACTGTACTTGGTTCGGAATCGATGCTGCGATTACGAATATATGTGTTCTTCTTGCATGGCGTGTGCCGAACAACAATCCACACCACCGCGGAAAGTCTTTGCATGGCCAAAAGCCACTTCCCCTTGACAACGCTTGCACATAGATTTTGCTGGTCCACTCTGGAATGCTCGATGGTTGGTTCTGGTAGATGCCTTCAGTAATTTTCCTTTTGTTGTCCGGATGTCTTCCACGACGTCCTCTGCCACCATCCAAGCGTTGTCTGCTATCTTTTGCATTGAAGGTCTTCCGTAGACTATTGTTTCCGATAATGGCCCACAATTCATGTCCGCAGAATTTCAGTCATTCTGCCAGGCCAATGGTATTCAACATCTGACATCCGCGCCGTTTTCGCCTCAGTCAAAAAGTGCCGCTGAACGATTGGTCCGGACTTTCAAGTCACAGATGTTGAAGTTGAAAGAGTCGCATTCTCAGGAGGACGCGTTGTTGCTCTTTTTGTCATCGTATCGCTCTCAGCCCCGAGATGGTCGCTCGCCGGCTGAGTTGCTCCACGGTCGTCCTCATCGAACCTTGATGTCTTTGCTGCATCCGCCGCATCAGGTTCCTGTGCAGCGGCAGACTCCTGCTTTTGCTCCAGGCGACGTTGTATTCTATCGCAACTATCGAGGTTCACGGCGTTGGCTCGCAGGGCGCATTCTTCGCTGCCTCGGCCGCGCGATGTATTTGGTTTTGGGGGCCTCTGGTGAGGTGCGTCGGCATCTCAATCAGCTGCGCCTCTGTCGTCGCACGGGTTCTGCCGCTCCCCGTCTGCTTTCAGCGACGGTGCTGTCCGGTCAGCGCCCTGGGGACCCATCTACTGGCTCGCCTCATCCCCAGGTGTTACCGACGATGCCTTCCATTTTGCCCCATGGCGACGCGCCGCCGCAGCTGCCGCCGCCGCCGCCGCCGCCGCCTGTTCTCCCGCCGGCGCCGCCCACATTCGACGCTTCACTGCAGCCACCAAGCGCCTCCCTGGGTCACGCGCCGCCGATCACTTCCCGTGCCCAGCTGTCCTCCGCCATGGAACTCTTGCCCGCTCCGGACCACATGGCGTCTTCGCGCGTCGGGTACCCCGACGCAATGGAGGTCGACCCTTCGGCCCCTCCTGTCTCTTTACGGGCGCATACACCGCATGTTGACGTGCACGCTGGACTAGGTTTTCAGGCGTTTCCTAGCTCCCCTTGGACCGAATGGCCGGGTGCAGGTGGCACAGCCTCGCCTGTTAGGCTCCCCACCTCATCGCTTACGTCAACATGGGGTCCTCCCCACGGCGGGCGGAAGCCTTATAACACGACCGTTCGCCGATTTGCGGGGGAGGAATGTGGTGTCACCGCCAGACACCACACTTGCTAGGTGGTAGTTTAAATCGGCCGCGGTCCATTTAGTACATGTCGGACCCGCGTGTCGCCACTGTGTGATCGCAGACCGAGCGCCACCACAAGGCAGGTCTCGAGATACGGGATAGCACTCGTCCCAGTTGTACGACGACTTTGCTAGCGACTACACTGACGAAGCCTTTCTCTCATTTGCCGAGAGACAGTTAGAATAGCCTTCAGCTAAGTCCATGACTACGACCTAGCAAGGCGCCATTAACCGTATCTGAAGATAGTCTTATTTGTATTATCAAGAGCGATGTACCACAAGGATGGAATAAAGTTAAGTATTCGAGGAGCTGCATACTTTTATTATTAGCTTTCACTACTTATCCTGTTCCAGAATTCACGCCCGTCTGCGTTAGATAGCGTGCATTTCGGCCTACTCTATCTACAAGGTGTTGGCACATTTACCAGCACATCAACTTCTCAACTATGAACTTGAAAAGTGAGTACCAGCAGTAAAAAGTGGCTCCAGGGGTTAGACCAAAGACTGCATTTTCTGCAGCTTGAGGACATTATCAGTATAGAAGAATACCATTGTTGTAAAGAATGAAGCAATTGTTAGATTGGATGTTGAGGTGTTGAAAGTGTTGAAGCCTTTTGTCAGTGTCTAGTGTATGTAGATGAGATAATAGTTTTTTCAGAAACATATGCCGAAATATAGACAAATACTGAGGGATGTGTTCAGGAGGTTACGAGCCCCACGTCTAACACTGAGTACGGAAAAATCACTTTGGGTTGCAAGAAGGTCATTATTTGAGTCACATAATTAGTAGGGATGGAATGAGGATAAGCAAGGAGTTACAATATTTTATGGGCCTCCTGAATTATTGTAGAAAGTTTGTGAGGGTATTTGTGGATATAACATGGCTGCTTATGCAGTTATTAAAGAAAGTTGTCAAGTTTTTGTGGTCTAAAGAGTGTCAGAGGGCATACATTTAACTGGAGGAGGCACTAACATAGAGTCCAATTTGTTGGCATTCCCAAGTTTTCATGAGTTTTTATTACTATGTGATGCATTAAACGATGTTCTTGTGTGCACTAGTGTTGGTGACTAGGTGGGTACTGAAGTTTGGAGTGCCAGAAACAGTAATAACTGATCAAGAAATGAACTTAATGACAGACTTGATGAAGGTGTTGTGTAGGTTGTTGAAGGTGAAGAAATTGCGAACTAGTCCACTTTATATCTTTAGTCAGATGGAAGAACGAGACAAGTTCATCAGAGGGTCAGAAGGATGCTTAGTTATTATCTTTTATAGGTTGCTGTCATTTGAGGTGGTGCATGGTAAGAAGATGCTATTGCCATTTGATATGATTAAACAGAAAGGGAGCAAGAATGGAGAGTCAGTCTGGAAATTTGCAAGAGCAGTGAGATAGGTTTGGAAGAAGGTTCAGCAAGCAAACACCAAGGTGTTGGGAAAGCAAGATGAGGCAATGAAATAAATTGGGGTTTTACCTGAGTACGAGGTGGATCAGAAGGTAAAGGAAAGATGGAGTTTGTGACATGGTACCAGAGCCTGTAACAAATGATTGAAACCATGTCACCTGTGAAAATGAAGGTACTGTTGCCAACAAGTTCAACAATTGTACCATGAGGTGTCTACCACCATTCAAAAGCACACCTGAAGTATTTACAGGGAGAACATTGTGGAACCAAGGAAGAAAGTGAGAAAGAAGGAGCGGAAGAATGAACGACAGGAGGAGGAGGTCCATACATGTCAAATGCTGTAGGCATTAAGATCGAGAAAGTTAATATGTATTGTGTTTTGTTATAATTCTTCCAGTTTTGCTTATTTTGTTTTATGTGTGTTGTAAATTGTTGAGATAGTTATAAATAAGGACGTGTGTATATGTTAGGGTAGGTAGACAGCATGCTTCGTAGTGGAGGGGAGATGGTGAAGGTTCCTGTCCTCGACCTCCTGTTTGGTGAAAGTGAGGAAGGAAGGTTGCTAATTTTGGCAGTGCTGTACAACTTAAGTGGGGCAGAATTGGGACACTGCAGAACCATTGACTGGATGGAGGAGTTTTGTTTTCTAGGTAGTAGGATGTGATATTATCTTGCCACAAATGGAAATTAAGTTTGGTGTTCAATGTATGAGAGCTAAGAAATGAGATAAGGAGGTTGGAGGAAGTGTTTACCACATTACAGCAATTAGCGAGTAGTTAGGGAGTATTTATGGAGGTATCAGAAGAACACAAGAAGCTGCTTGTGACATATGAACTATTGAAGGAGCAGATGTGGAAAGTAGTGTCACATGAGGCGCAAAAGGTGAAAAGGGGATAGATAGATTCTGGAGGCAGGATACTCAAGACAGTATTTGGGACAGTGGATACAAGCAACATAAATGAACTGAATAGGACAGCAAGAGCTGCAAGGAAATTGGCAGAAGGGAATAGGGAACTGTGGAGTGGCATCCCATGCTGATCATGAATTTGGAGAGTGTTATATGCTTTGGCAGCTAACTGGAGGGGTAATGGAGTATGCAAAAACATAGCTAACACTCTAAATCAGGATTTAGAGGCATTGTTAGCACAGGTGCAAGTATTAGATGCAAGAATAACATTGATAAAACTGTTACAGGCACTAGCAGATAGTATTTTGGATGTAAGAGCGGACTTGACAAACTTGCAAGAAGTCGTTCATCAAGCATCACATGGGTAATTGAGTGCAGTCTATTGTCACCCCAATATCTGATGGGGCTTTGGAAAATGCAAGGAGAATTACCACCAGAACCCAAGTTAGTTGTAGAGCCTAGCAGCCAGAATCAACTTTTCTGTTACAATGTAGCAACAGTGGAAGTGAAAACTGATAAGGAACAGTTGTACGTTTCAGTGAAAATACAGGTGGCAGACAAAACTCACATTGTTCAAACTTTACACAGTGCCCACCTCTCCAGTGAGGTTGGAAGTAGTGTGGAGTTTATGCAGGTTAAAGAGGATGGCCTGTTACTAATAGTGGAAAATGAGGATCCATATGTGACAATGACTGAGGGAGAATTGCAGCAATTTCAGAGTGGGATGGTTACTATATGTCCCACACGCAAGAATTAGATGGGCACAAGGAAGCATTTATGCCGTGCAGTTGTTCAGGGGGGACGGTGGAGGGTTGTCCATACTGAAAGGAGGCAATGGAACCAAAACCGAACTTCCAGTGGGTGTATTTAGCCACGACAAGATAGTAGTGATTGCAAGTTGCTATGAGCAAGGGAAGCTCATGGGAGCCAGGTTCTTAGAATTAAGAGGCAGTAGGCTGTTGATAGATGGAACTAGATGTGATATTATGGGACCAATTTTTCATCTAGCAGCTACAATGACAGGAGTTACTTTGTCAAATAAAAAACTCCACCACAGGCATATGGCCAGACTAGTCCTTGGAGGTGCTGCGTAGGTAAAACCTTACCTTTGTGAATGATATCTGGGTACCAAGCCTAGTCCATTCACTAAGTGAGACAAAAGCCACACAAGAGGGTCAGATTACTGCAGGTCAGTTAGTGCAGCACATAGAGCAGTATTGAGGTAGGAAATAGCTGTGACCATGAGTATCACAATTACTAACACCATGGTGACTCTGATTCCACTCTGTATAACTTGTGTTTGTTGTGAGATGATAAGTCATACAGAAACCTTATTGCTGGCATGCTATTCCAATGCTGGAGAGCCATGGTAATAGCAACGATTCAGGGGAAAAATAAGCTGAAGATGTGAATTGAAGTTTATGTTGGGGAGTCATTGGACTTGGGTAATCTGTGCAGCAACATTGTCAGTAGTGCTGGGGTGGTGTAATGTCAGCATTCCTGCCTGGTAAACAAGGAGACCCGGATTCAAGTCCCGGCTATGGCACAAATTCTAATTCCTTTATTCAGCTTCCATCATTATCATAGATAAAGATTAGATTTAAATGTATTGAGGAAAATTTAATTATAAGATCTATACAAGAAACCTTATCATTTGGTAGTTTAGGTTCCAGTGGACTTTGTCCCAGGAGCAAGAGATGGAGAGTGAATTTATACACTACTGGCCATTAAAATTGCTACAACGAGAAGAAATGCAGATGATAAACGGGTATTCATTGGACAAATATATTATACTAGAACTGACATGTGATTACATTTTCACGCAATTTGGGTGCATAGATCCTGAGAAATAAGTACCCAGAACAACCACCTCTGGCCGTAATAATGACCTTGATACGCCTGGGCATTGAGTCAAACAGAGCTTGGATGGCGTGTACAGGTACAGCTCCCCATGCAGCTTCAACACGATACCACAGTTCATCAAGAGTAGTGACTGGCGTATTGTGACGAGCCAGTTGCTCGGCCACCATTGACCAGACGTTTTCAATTGGTGAGAGATCTGGAGAATGTGCTGACCAGGGCAGCAGTCAAACATTTTCTGTATCCAGAAAAGCGAATGAAGGGTAGAGCCACAGGTCGTAACACATCTGAAATATAATGTCCACTGTTCAAAGTGCCGTTAATGCAAACAAGAGGTGACCGAGACGTGTAACCAATGGCACCCCATACCATCACGCTGGGTGATACACCAGTATGGCGATGACAAATACACGCTTCCAATGTGCGTTCACTGCGATGTCACCAAACACGGATGCGACCATCATGATGCTGTAAACAGAACCTGGATTCATCCAAAAAAATGACGTTTTGCCATTCGTGCACCCAGGCTCGTCGTTGAGTACACAATTGCAGGCGCTCCTGTCTGTGATGCAGCGTCGAGGGTAACCGCAGCCATGGTCTCCGATCTGATAGTCCATGCTGCTGCAAATGTCGTCGAACTGTTCGTGGAGCTGGTTGTTGTCTTGCAAACGTTCCTACCTGTTGACTCAGCGATTGAGACATGGTTGCACGATCTGTTACAGCCATGCAGATAAGATGCCTGTCATCTCGACTGCTAGTGATACGAGGCCGTTGGGATCCAGCACAGCGTTCCGTATTACCCTCCTGAACCCACCAATTCCATATTTTGCTAACAGTCATTGGATCTTGACCAGTGCGAGCTGCAATGTCATGATACGATAAACTGCAATCGCAATAGGCTACAATCTGACCTTTATCAAAGTCTGAAACGTGATGGTACGCATTTCTCCTCCTTATACGAGGCATCACAACAACGTTTCACCAGGCAACACCAGTCAATTGCTGTTTGTGTATGAGAAATCGGTTGGAAACTTTCCCCATGTCAGCATGTTGTTGGTGTTGCCACTGGCGCCCGCCTTGTGTGAATGCTCTGAAAAGCTAATCATTTGCATGTCACAGCATATTCTTCCTGTTGGTTAAATTTCGCTTCTGTAGCATGTCATCTTCGTGGTGTTGCAAGTTGAATGGCCAGTAGTACAGAAAGAACTAGTAGAGTGAAGAGCATAGGAGGAACCATAAATTTATAATATAGTAAAAGCACAGTATCTCAAATTGGGAGCTCAGTATAAAGGTGGAAGTGGTCATATAGAGAACCAGTCCTGAGCAAGTCCTGAGGGGCCTTATCTTCCCCGCAGAGGGAGTTAATGTAATGTCACAATCTGGTTTTAGTAGAACTTGGAATAATTTCTAAGGAGCCACAAAGTACCATTGTATCAAATTACTGCTGGTCAGTACATGTGTGTGACGACTTGTGGGTCAGAATAATGTGTAAGCAAAAGGGTTGTGAGATGGGCTAGCCATACTCAGCAGAAAACTGCATCGTGCAACAGTAATAGCTGTAGTGGACAGGATGATATCACATCAGCAGGGCAAGACTCTTGTTACAAGCAACATGACTGGGCACAGGGTTTTAGTGTAACAAATGCACCCTAGTGTCATATAAATTATAGAGTCTTGTATTGCAAGGAAGCAAGCGAGAAGATGTTGTTATGGGTGGCCGGTATCCTCTTTCTGCAACACAAATGCACACATGAATTAATACAGTTCTTTATTTACAAGAACTGCAAACTTTACTTAACTTGAGTGGAGTCCACATTTGTCGTAGCCTGTGATGAGCTAAACCTGCTTTATGAGTATACTGACAGATGCCAAACTGTATAAGTGAATGAGTGAGTCACTCTGGTCAGGGGCGGCGGCCTAAATATATGTTGTTGAGAAGGTGTTGGCAGCGTGTTCCTTGTGGGTGTCTCTCTGGCCTCTCTTGTGATAGGTGCATTCATTCCAGTGCCTACTAATCGATCTTTGCAGTTCCTCTTTGCCAACCAGTGTGCTGGTGACAGCTTGCACCAACACATTCCTCCCCCTGAAATGCGACATTGTTGTCATGTAGGGAGGATGGAAATGACAATGAGTAGGAGTCGGACACTGGACGTAGAGATGAGTCAGGAGCTGTGATGGTGGAGGACAGCATATTGCTGACCGTACCCCACTATCTGGCTTGTGAAGCAACAGGAACATTCTCTGGAAACCTGCTGCTTGGGCACACGTCCAGGCCTGAGGGCGTGTTTGAGGCAGTGACAGAGACAGTGACAACAGGTCCGTGTTCATTGGGTCAGTGAACAGGGGTGGCGGGAGCGAGGGCACATCGTCATGCGCTCCTTCTGGGGTGCCCTGGTGGCATCAACAGGCGGCTGCGAAGGACACGTGGTCGCCTAAGGGCCTGAATCTGGGCGAAGAAATGCAGCAGAATCACAGGGCAAATGACATGCCTAAATTTGGTTCTGGTGGCGGTGGTGCGAACCGTTGGGACCTGCAATCAAGTACATAAAAGAGCCAATGCATTCCTGGATCATGCCTCTTTCCCTTTGCCGATGGTTGCCATAAACCCTGAAAAGAACTTGCAGACCATTGGCGGTGCCGGATGCTGCGGAGGGTGTAGCAAGTCAGCAGCATCCGATGGTGGTGGTCATGCAGAAGTTCCACTAGTGAGAGTCTGTCTTGTGGGTGGGAGCAATAGGTGAGAAAGAGTTGCAGCACCTGCTCCCATGTGTGGGAGGTGCGAAGTTTGGCCATCTGCTGTTTAAAAGTGTGTACAAAGTGTCCTGTTTCCCTGTGTCCTGCAAAGTTAATGTGCACTTGTTGCCCTGGTGATTGAGTCTTAGTCCAAGCTGAGAATGTTTTTGGTGGAGTGAACTGGTTTCCTGCACATGCACGGCAGTGTGATCTCATCTGTTCAATATGGGTGTCCATGCCCTGCCAAGTACAGTGCCGTCACACTAATTGTTTAGTGTGAACAATTCCCCAATGTTCTCGGTGGATCAATCGTAACACATCCTTTTGTGAAACCCTTTGGGAATAAGCACACGTGATTGTCCACTGTTATTTTGAACTAGAATCACACCCTATTGATCTGAAAGGTTATGCTGGCAAGCAAAGTATCAGCACACTACTGAGTTCTGGATACTGTTAATGAATGAGGCCAAGACATGTGAATGTAATGCAACAAAATCTTGAGACCTGGGTTTACTTCTGTGGCCTGTGCAATGTTTCTGTAGTGCAAGGGAAAAGATTCCAGCAATTCAGGGTACTGCACATCAATTTGGCGACAAGATGCAGCAGATGCATCAAAGTCAGAGTCTGGGCCAATTGGAAGTTGAGATGTGGCGTCTGCATTGCTGTGCTTTGCCGTAGCTCTGTACACAATTTCATATTGATACTGCAAAAGCAACAAAGCCCAATGTTGTAATTTTTGAGCAGTGCCTGTAGGAACCGGCTATGACAAATGAAGCAAGGACTGCAAAGGGTTGTGATCTGTCACTAAGAAGAACTTGTGACCTTACAAATAGTGATGAAATTTAGTCACACCATACACATTAGTGAGAGCCCCTTTTTCTATTTGAGAATAATTGCACTGAATTTGAGTTAACAACTTTGAGGCAAAAGCAATAGGTCTGTCTTGTGCACCAATTCTGTGTGAAAGCATGGTGCAGATTCCATAGGAAGAAGTGTCGACCTGGGGAAACCACTTGCTTGGCAGGGTCAAAATGAACTAAACATCTGTCACTAACCAAAGCATTTTTGAGTTCCTGAAATGCGTCTTGACAGTCTTTAGTCCAGACAAGAGGTACATTTTTGTCACGCAAGTGATGCAATGGAGACGTGATCTGAGCGGCATTCAGTATGAACCAAATGTAGTATGCAGTCATGTCTAGTACTGACTGCAGTTCAGACACATTTTGAGGAACAGGCTGGTCGGATTGCAAGCAAATGAGATTGGAGAGGGTGCGCACCCTGACTGTTTATCACATGACCTAAGTACTGTAGTTCAGCTTGAAAAGTGTCACATTTTTTGAGACGACACTTGAGTCCTGCTTCTGACAACACTCCAAAAAGAGTATGCAAATTGGCAATGTGTTCCTGTGGTATATGACCTGAGACGACAATATTGTCAAGTTAGTTTGAACAGAATGGCACTTGAGCAGTCAGCTGTTCCAAGTAACGTTGATAAACGGCGGCTGTGGAAGTACTGTTGAAGGGCAAACGCAAATACTTGAACAGTCCTAAGTCTGTGTTTACAACAAACACTTTCTGTGAGTCTTTATCCAATGAAATTTGTAATCAAGCATCAAGCAAATCTATCTTAGAAAAGTGACATCTTGCACCAAGCTTGTCCACGAGTTCCTCAGGCCGAGGTAATGGATAAGTGTCAACTACTGTCTGTGGGTTGACTGTAGACTTGAAGTCAACACGAATGCGAATGCAACCAGAAGGCTTCAGCAACAAAATAAGAAGACTTGCACATTGAGTGGCTTGAATGGGAGCAGTTACATCATTATCTTGCAATTCTTTCAATTCACTGGCCACTTTGTCTCTTAAAGCAATTGGAACGGTATGGGCCCAGAAAGACTGCGTTGTCTTTCAATGTAACATGTGCTACAAAGTTGTTAGATTTCTCCTTCCTTCTGAAAACAGTTCAGGAAATTCTTTAAGCAAGTGGGCTACACTTTCTTTTGATTCAAAAGCAGACACTGAAAGTACTAAGCCCAGACAAATCAAACTTCGCCAAACCAAATGTGTTCTCACTGTCTCTTGCTTTCAACACAGTAAAATTCACTGTCCTAGAGTGAGATTTGTAAGTGGCAGGCAAACTACACTGTCCAAGCACTGGAATTTCCTGTCTGTTGTAAGCAGCGAGGTGCTTGCTTGATTTAGAAAGTCATGGTGAGCCTAACTGTTCAAACGTGGCATGATTAAGCAAAGTTACTGAGGCACCTATGTCTACCTGGAAGTTCACAGAACAGCCAGCAATTCATATTGAGACAAATAGTTTGTTAGAACATCATTACACAGTGCTAGGGTTAGGAGGAGCCACAACCTTAATCTTACTTTTGTCAGAACCTGTTGTAATTTTTGAAAACACAGTGTTCAATGCATGTGCATGGGCCTGTGTTTTTTGGGAGTGGGCAAAATTAGTTTTTTTTTTTTTTTTTTTTTTTTTTTTCATGACAAAGATACTGTTTGAGCATTGCCTTTTTTTTCCACATGTGTAACGCATTGCATTGCGTGATAGGTAATCTCCTGTTTTCTGTGGTTAGCAGAATATCTAGGGCAATACTTCACTACATTCACTGGCCTGTTTACCTGTCTACATGGCTGTCCACCTGGCTGTGTACGTGCTCATTGTAGTGGCTGCTTGGAGCAGTTGTGAACAAGGAGTGGCTCGGCCCGACAAACTGGGGCCTGGTCAAACTTATAGGCTGCTATGGCACCCGAATCGTATTGCTCTAAGATTTGCAATACTTGGGGAAATGATGGATCCAAGTACTTTAAGATCTGTTCCATTATTCTACTATCTGGGACACTGAATGTTATTGCATCACGGATCATTAAATTGCTGTAAATGATGCCACACCCACACTTAAATTTACACTTCCTAGTCGTGCCCGTTAATTCTGTATACCACTGGCAGTATCTCTGTTCCACCTTTTTCTGCAAGCGATAGAACTGATATCAAGCTGCAGTTGCTTTGAATTGCTGGTCATAGTATTGAGTTGGTGCAGCGATTACTTGGTCATAGACGAATTCATCAGGAGATGCAGTTGGGAATATTTTTTGTATTAACCTGGACACCGGGGACCCTGCAATCGAAAGGAACTATTGTAACTTTACAGTGTCTTGAACACAATGAACATGACAATGTGCTTGGAACTGAGTCAGGTATTCAATCCATTCCTACTCTGTTTCCTTAAGTTGACAGAATGTTGGTATAGTGGTTGGTGGCATTGGTTTGGCTGGTTGGTTGGTCAGTTGTGGTTGTGCAGCCGACACAGCTTGTGTAGCCAGTAGTTATTGTACTGTCGTCAGTAAGGTAGTGATTTGTTGGTTCTGAAGTTGGAAAACATGTTGGCTGTGGTGAGGGGATGGGGGGCAGAGGACGGAGGGGGTGGGAATTCATGGTTTACACAGATACATTATATCAAAAAGCAAGCAAAGCCTCTGAAAAAAGAAATTTGATTAGTTCTGTGACTCATCTCCTGGAATACTTGCAAGAACACAACAACAAATTAGTAAATAGAAACACTTGAGCACTAGCACCCCTGCAAGCTTAAATACAAGAGAAGCAAGCACAAAATCTGTGGCCAAGTTGTTTATCTTTGATGGCCACTGAATTATCCTTGATCTCCACTGTAGAGTCTTGTATCGCAAGGAAGCAAGGGAGAGAATGTTGTTATGGGTGGCCACTATTCTCTTTCTACAACATGGATTCACATGTGGATTAATATTGTTCTTTATTTACATGAACTGGAAACTTTTCTTAACTTGAATAGAGACCATATTTGTGGTATGAGCTCATCAGTAATATTGCAGACTGATGTAAAGACAGTTCTGGTTAAGGTAAACTAGTCCCTCTATAGTCACTAATCTGGTCACTATGTACTGTTGTAGCCTGTGAGGATCTAAACCCATTCTGCGAGTATAATGACAAGTGCCAAACAGGATGAGTGAATGAGTGAGTCACTCTGGTCAGTGACGGCAGCGTAAAGACATGCTGACAAGAGGATGATGGCAGTGTGTTGCTTGTGGGTGTGTTTCTGGCCTCTCTGTGATACGCACGCTCGATCCAGTGCATACCAATCGATCAACGCGCTTCATCTTTGCCAACCGGTGTGCTGGTGTCAGCTTATGCCAGCACATAAATAGTAACAGATTTTGAGGCAGAGGCATTCAGAGCCCAGGAGAACCACCTTGCCATGACACCACGTGCATGCCAGAGAATGAGATGACTGGGCTCCACCAGCTGTAGCCATGGATTCAAGACCGGATTGGGCCAGTTCCCACCAGCACTGAGCCTCGTTGTGGGTCTTGGTGCCACAGTGCCATTGTCTTTCCATCTATGCCAGCTGTCATCCGACTCCTCTCAAATGGCAGCTAGTCATGTCCCATGCACAGCAGGCTTCCTTCACATACATGGTGGATGTCACCAGGCCTGAGTTGCCTAAGCACTAGCATATGCCACAGCAGGACACTTTCACAGCTCAACAAGGAGCACTTATTATGTCAGTGCGGTGGCCCGCTGTCAGGCCATCAGCTATCATTCTACTTGATGTCAGCATTGTGGAGCGCTGACCCTGTTCTTACTTGCCAAGGCAGACGCCGATGCCTGCGAGCCTTCGCTGGTCTGGGTTGCTGGATTGGGGCTTGTCTGTCTCACATTGCTGATGATGCAATGTGTATCTGAAGTTAATCAAGTATTTTTTCTCAATCATCAGTGTATCTACTGGACTCTACATCTACATTTACAAGGTACTCCACAAGCCACTGTAAGGTGCATGGTGGAGTGTACCCTGTACCACTACTTGTGATTTCCCCTCCTGTTCTACTCACAAATAGAGTGAGGCAAAAATGACTGTCTGTATGCCACCATATGAGCCCTAATTTGTTGTATCTTCATGTTCCTTATGTGCAATGTATATTGGTGGCAGCAGAATCATTTGGCAGTCAACTTCAAATGCTGTTTCTCTAAATTTTCTCAATAGTGTTTCCCAAAAATAATGCCACATTCCCTTCAGGGATTCCCATTTGAGTTCCCGAAGCATCTTTGTAACACTTACATTTTGTGTGAATCTACTGGTAACAAATCTAGCAGCCCTCCTCTGAATTGCTTCGATGCCTTCCTTTAATCCGACCTGGTATGGCTCCCAAACACTCAAGCAGTACTCAAGGGTAGGTTGCACGTGCGAGTGTATACCTGTCCTTTTTTCCCCCTAAGGTAAGTCTTTCCGCTCCCGGGATTGGAATGACTCCTTACCCTCTCCCTTAAAACCCACTTCCTTTCGTCTTCCCCTCTCCTTCCCTCTTTCCTGATGAGGCAACAGTTTGTTGCGAAAGCTTGAATTTTGTGTGTATGTTTGTGTTTGTTTGTGTGTCTATCGACCTGCCAGCGCTTTTGTTCGGTAGGTCATCTCATCTTTGTTTTTATATATAAAATTACATTTTTTCACATTTAGGACTAGCTGCGGTTCATCACACCAACTGGAAATTTTGTGTAAGCCATCTTGTAACTTCCTTCAGTCACTCAACTTTGGCACCTTACTGTACACCATGACATCGTCAGCAAACAACCGCAGACTGCTGCCCACCCTATCTGCCAAATAATTTTTTTATATATAGAACAACAGCGTGGTCGTAGCAAACTTCCCTGGGGCACTCCTGACGATACCCTTGCCTCTGATGAACACTCGCCATCAAGGACAACATACTGGGTTCTATTATTTAAATAGTCTTTGAGCCACTCGCATATCTGTGAATTTATTCCTTTATTAACAGCCTGCAGTGGGGCACCGTGTCACATGCTTTCTGGAAATCTACAAATATGAAATTTTCCTATTGCCCTTCATCCATAATTGTCAGTATATCATGTGAGGATGTGAGAAAAGGGCAAGCTGAGTGTCGTACAAGTGCTGCTTTCTAGAACCATGCTGATTTGTCGACATAAGCTTCTTAGCCTCAAGAAAGATTATTATATTCAAACTGACAATATGTTGAAGGATTTTGCAGCAAACAGAAGTTAGGGATGTTGGTCTGTAATTTTGCAGGTCCGTTCTTGTGCCTTTCTTTTATACTGGAGTCAACTGTGCTTTTTTCCAGTCACATGGGACTTTGTGCTGGGTGATAGATTCACAATTAATCCAAGCCAAGTAATGGACAAATGCCGTAGAGTTCTCTTTGTAAAATTGAACTGGGATTCCATCTGGTCCTGGTGATTTATTTATTTTTTTTTTCAAATCTTTAAGTTGCTTCTGTATGCTAGTTATGCATATTTCTATATCATCCGTACGGGAGTCTGTCTGATGGTCAAATGACAATATGTTTATACTGTTCTCCTGCTGAATGAGTTCTTGAACATGAAATTTGAAACATTGACTTTTGTTTTGCTATCTTCAACTGCCACACCAAGCTGGTCAACAAGGGACTGAATGGAAGGCTTAGACCCACTTAGCGATTTTACATATGACCAGAATTTTCTTGTGTTCCCTGCCACATCTTTTGGTAAGCATAGTGGCCTGCAGTCTCACAGCTCACCCTACAGAGTGCCACCAAAGCTCATCACCATACACAGAGCATATCATAGATAAGATGGATGATGGATGCTGTGAACCACTAAAAAAACGTATTTAGAGCTGACATTTGTTCAAGCTGCTACAGAGCTGTACCTTTATAATTACAGTTCATATGCAGTAACATGTTTATTTTGAATTTGTAAGAATGACCTGCCGTGTTTCCATTCTTGATGTATGTCAGAAAAATAAATAAATAAATAAAATGCTGGTACATTGAGTACTTCTGACTTTAGCAGCAACCAGGTACTATTTAGTTTGGAAATGCTTTTTTTAATAAGTATCAGTTTAGAGTTACAGTTATTCATCTTCAGTCCTTTTTCTGCATCAGGCTGTATTTCTTTTAAACACATGCCTTATTTATTAGGAAGTTAGCTAATTTAATTCTTTTGGAAATTCTCAAGCAACCCAGTGGGGGGGGGGGGGGGGGGGGGGGGGGGAATTGTTTGTGGCAGCAAAATATAAAATGCTACAATGTGATTGTACTGCTCACAGACTAATCAGAAGTACCAAGATACATGCCATAGTTATTAACGTTACACAGAAATTATGTTATAAACATCCACATGTCATGATCCACATAATGATATTCAGTAGATCAGCATTATGACACACCGATCATGCTGCACTGTAATGCATATATCCAGGGGTGTGCCACTTCCTGTGGGAATACACCTTAAAGGCCACCACACATGTAACTGCAAGCTTGAGAAGCATATATGTGCAAACATGCACAAATCCCTTTTGAATCTACACAGTCCAAGCATACTTATTCAGGCATTAGTTTGTGCTTCCAATATATGTAGCTCCAATCATAATGATTAGCTCATTTGGCCAGCGTTATGTTTGTAATGTGGGAATAAGAAAAAAAAAAAAACATTGAAAAGGAGACATAAGATGTGGTGTGAAGATTGGTTAATGAAATGAAAAACTTATTCTCAAAATGTTACTCTGCGACTTGGGTATGTAGCCACATGATTGGTACAATTATTTCAGTATCAGTGGGGAAGTGTATTTGAGCCTCGTACCACACATAACCCCACTGAGTAAAAAGCAAAATACAATCATGGGAGAAGCTATAACTCCACCCAAAAGACTGACAGCAGTATTATGATTTCTCACAAACTGGTTATGAAACCTCAGACATACATCCATAATCTGTGAGTGATTATTTACCTACCTCTTCTCTTCCTACCCCCAGATAAATAAATATCTTCCATTTTTCCCTTCTGTAGTTGATTGTCAGAAAATCTATCTTTTTAATAATGACATTTCTTTCTCTAAGCCGGTCAAGTGATTTACATTTTGTTAAAAGTATAATGTATGTGATATCTGTCTTTGCATTACAGTGATAGCTCTCAATTTAATGCCCCTGATGCAGAGATAATTGAATAACATTTTCCAGCAATTTGTAATTGATTTTCTGTGTTTCACATTGATCAACATAGTTAATGAATAATGCGTCACAACTGACATTTGCTTATTCAAACTTGTACGTTTTCAGCACACACACTCAAGCATGTGTATATTGGTATGCTTGCAAAAGCTTGCATAAGTAAAAATCGAGCCTTAAGTGACTTTAACAGTCCAAATTCTTGCACAAATTTACTGTACGGCATTGCACAGAGTGGTTCATCACGTGTTCTTATCAAGGTTTCAGAAGTATGTGTGGCCATCTTTAGGGGCAACATGAAGGTAGAAGATATAGGAACAACTGGTCTGTGCATCAACAGTCAGTGTAATTTACTTAAAAGAAAAGAGATACGAGTACTGTACCATATTCCAGTCAAATACCATATATTAACAGTTCCAAAGTCCAATATCTAGAACAAAAAGTGTAAAACATACTTCAGTCTGATCATTCAACCAGCACTCATAATACATTACACTAGAAAAAAAATAGCATAATGTACATGATGTGGTCAACATGTTAAAATCAAGTGCAATGAACATCTACCAGCTCAAATATGCAGGAAAATAGTTTTATACAGGGCATTCATCTTCATGTCTGTCTTGAATATATGATTGTTGAGTGTCTCAGTATCTCATTGTATTTATGTTTCTTATTTGACCCCTGGTATTATGCACAATAGTTGACAGTTTTCATTTCTTATTTACTTGGCACAGGTGCTGTTTAGGTGTAATTAGTATAAACAAAAAACCTGTCACGAAGAGCGGTTTAAGAAAAGACATCATATTCAAACAACAAACATTACTTTGTTTACTTTGTGTCATTTACTAATTCATTCTTTTTTCTTTCATAGTGATGACTCGGTATCACTGAATGTTCCTCAGGTTTCAAGAAAGGATAAAATTTTCTCATATAAAACAACATGGAAGACTTACCTCAATTCACTGGCAATGAAAGAGGGTAATTCACAAGGTAAGTTTGTGTGTGCCTATCCAAAAGTTTCCAGGTGACAATGACGTATTGTATCAAATGCAATTCTGAATAACATACATCTTTTTTATTTTTTTGTTTCAAAATTTCAGAGACTGCGGATATGGCATGTTTATGTACAAAGCAGAGAACAAATGTATGTGCAGTAAAACTGGTGAACCTATGTAATACGTATCAGAACTCATATATTAAGTCCTTCCACCTTAGTGATAGTGGACTTAGAGTATGGTTCATGGATTCTGACTCATCTCTGGGTGGTATGTTCAGGATTTATGACAGCACTTCTGGTGTTTGTATCGCTGAAGTTGAGGTTCCTGATGATGCAGTTGTGGTAGCTGGAGGGTTTATGGATCACATCGATGCCTTTCTATCATCAAACAAGTTATCAATGTTCCTTGGAAACATTTCACGGGATGCCTTCATAAATAAGGTATGTATTTTAGTAAGTTTTCAAAATCTAATGGATATTATTTAATTTAAATTACAATGCTCTGTATTTAGTTACAAATTATTATTCATGACATCTCATACTTGAGCTCTTAATCTACAGTGTGTTCAGATAGATGTAGCTAGACAGTGCATATTTATTCCAGATTGACAATACAAATGTTTTACCTGTGTTGTTATCTGAAAAACTGAACTGCTGTAATAAAACAAGTGATTATTACTTTGATTTTTATGAATTTCCTTTTATTTCAGATATAATCACATTTTATGATAGACTCTTAATAGGTTTTGGCCTCCACTGACCATCTTTAGATTCCACTAATGATAGGTGGCATTTTGCGAAGCAAAATGTACAATATATGCATTCACAAACAAAGCAGTGCATGTATTTTGCATTGTGTTCACCAAATGCTAACCATGACTAATAGCATATGAAGGTGGCTAGTGTCAACTGAGACCAGTTATGATTTTGTCATAAAATTTGATTGTACCTGAAACAAAAAGAAATTCACAATACTTCAGTCATTGTTCTTCTTCAACAGAATGTCTTATTTTCCAAAGACGTTCATTTTTCATGATGTAATGTCCATTTCACAAACTTTTGGACACACTTCATGCGGTACCAAAGCACCTGTTGCACTTGTTTAAGGAATACTTGTGCTTTTAGATACAAAAATATTGCATGGTTTGAACCTCAGCCATATCCACTTAGGTGACAAAAATGGGGACAGTCTTGTAGGCTTCGATTTAAGAACTCAGGTTAGGTAAGCTGAACTTACCATTTGACCTGAGAAAACTATTATCTCTGCACATAGGCTGGCTAGCACAGATTCATGTTGAGTAGAACTTGTACACAGGAAATTTCAATCAAGAATAAATCAGGACAGAATTACTGAACGGGAGGCAAATTTTTACAGGAATGGGGATCTTGGCTTAACCACCCAGATCTAAAGGATGGTAAAAATATCAAGAAATAAAACTTAATCTCAATATTAACTGCACACCAATGAAATGTTTGGTCATTGAGAGGCACAACTATCCATAGCAGGCAACCTCTGGGAAACCTGCCACACCTCAGTTGTATAAGGCTTACCCCAGGCAACCGGGGCTCTCTCTGGGTGGACACTCACTTCCCTAACTGCTCATATGACTTCCACGAAGCCTAAATCACTTTTTTTTCTACTCCCAGTGGTTCAGGTGGTCCATCGGACAGTATTAACACCCAAACCCCAAAGGGACCTCATGTAAGTAATCCACCTGAGATGTCTGTAAACATCAGCACAAGCACTACTGGTAACAAACCACTACCTGTGATTAATAATGTGATTAGTGTTTTTAAATATGTTGAAGATTCATTTGGAAAAAGTCACCTTTCCACAACCATACAGCTGTAGAAGGACATGCATCTGTCAGATTCTCTCTGTTGAAAGGTTGCGAAAAGCTACACCCCCCTGATTAGTACATTGAAAACTATCTAAGTAAACAAGTTGATAATACAAACTACATGGAAAATATGTTATCAACTCTGAGCTGCACCCTGGGCTAAATTGAGCAGCACAGTGGGCTAAATTGTTGTAAAGGAATTGTAACATGCCAGACATTGTAGATACAGACACCAAACAACTCCAACAGGAACAGGAAAGCAAAAGAGTCACTGAAGTTCAGAATTTCAGGAAAGGGTTGATGGTGAGCTGCAGAAGTCAACATCCTTTATACACCAATTCTGTTTACCAATGTTGCGTTGACATATTGTAGCAAGCTTTCTCCACCTTAAAATTAGGCCCTATGTATCTAATCCAGTGCACTGCTTTAAGTCATACCACCCTGGGTATCAGCGGTCTTGTATGTGTGGAAGATGTGGCTTTTACACCCATAATTCCAGTTCTCAATGAATGAGTACCACCCTCCCCATGTGTTTCAGCTGTTCTCATGCCCATCCAGTTTTTTAGCAGAAGAGAATAAAATCCAAGAAGACATTTAAGGCCTCACAGCCACTGACATCTGGGCAATCATCTGCCTCAGTGTTGAAGCATCCTGTACTAAGGACTAGTGTTGGCACCCAGACATTAACAGCTGAGCAGAGCACATCTGCCTGCAATTGTCACTGTAGCTGCAAATCTGCACAACAAATCGAACAACCAAGCATTCCAACATCTAAAATAACGATGGCAGCAGAACCTATTGTTGGAAAGAACAACAGACCCATTGAAGGAAATATTGGGCTTCTAGAGGATCATTGGTCAATATATTTTGTACTATTTTGAATGGGAACCTGCCAGTCGTCCTCTGGCGAACCATTGAAGACTGATGGGAATGTCTGGAGTCTTAGATGGCTCACCTGAGGATGATGTGCAGGTGCCCAACTGAAATATCATGGAATGTATTGAATAACGACTGGCAAGAAGCCCGAAATTTTCCCCCAGGATGCTTGCCAGTCTTTAGTGGGTTCATGCTTGGCTACCAAGTGGTCCCAGCCTTTGCAGCATCTTTTCCCTCCCACGCTGCATGTCTACCCTCTTGCTATTATTTTCCCCTCCCTTGGGAAAAATGTCTGGGGTGCTTTTGGGGATGTTCCAAATTGTCTGTAGCTGACATAAGAACAATCTCACCATTATTTTTCATTCCGCTTTCCTTTCTTCATTCACCTTCTCCTATCCTTCTTCTGCTTTGGCATTTGAGGCTCCTCTGTTTCTTCTTCCACTCTGTGCTCTCCTGAAGGCCAGCCCAAGCGTCTGATGCGTAACAGGTGACTGGGTAAGGTGTAATTCCCAGTCCTGGGTAGACAGGCAGGGTTCGCTTGTACCCCCAGGCCCAGGGAGGGGTGATTGCCTAAGCTGCTACTTTCCCAAATTGCCGATTGGCCCCTTTGTCAGGTGTTTGAGAGGTGTGAATATCACCTAAGGCAGGTGTGCCCCCTTATGAAGGCAGTTCCCAATTGGAAGGAGCACACCATCAGAGACTCTGGCAGTCATGGGGGATTTTCTCACACTGAGATCATCATCTTTGCAGTCCACAGCTACCAAACATAAATAGAATGAAGCTCCTGATTCAAAGACCCTCCCAGCTGCATGATGGTTCCTTGTGGTTTCACGTACTGAAGAGGATCAGTTCTTTGCGTAGGTAAATCCACTTCTAATTCAGAAAGATGTTGATGCAGTTGCTGGAGCTGTGAAATCCTGCTGTGATTTACGTAATGGCACTTTGCTTTTGGAGACTACTTCTGATTCTCAAGCACAACAATTGCTTGCCTCTTCACTTCTCTGTGACCTGTTCGTGTCGAGGACCATAGAACCCTGAATTCGTCCTGTGGTGTTACTTACACGTGGCTGCTGAACAGTCTGACCGAGACCAAAATCCAGACATACCTCTCTGGTCAGGTTGTCATTGACATCCATCGGTTGATGAAAAAGGCAGGTGCCTCCTTAGTGCCCACACCCACTCTTTTCTTCACCTTTTGTAAAGTGGTGCTTCCATATAAGATCAAAGCAGGCTATGAAGCTATCACAGTCCGACCACACATTCCGAACCTAAGTGCTGCTACCAATGTCATTGTTTCAACCATACTCAGATATCTTGTTGACACCCAGCCAAATGCGTAACCTGTGGTAGGGATGCACACGAGGGCTATTGTCCGCCTCCTTCTCCCCACTGTATCAACTGCAGTGCTGACCATGCCGCCTCCTCATGAGATTGTCCCATGTATCTCAATGAGTGGGCTGCCCAGGAGATCTGGGTAAAGGAAAAAGTATTTTACCCAGTGACCCGCAAGTTAATGACTAGTCACAAACCCAGCCTTCTACCGTCTGGCACTTACAGTACTGTTCTTGCTACATCTTGCTCCATGAAGGACATGGCTACGCAGACAAGTGACCTCAAATTCAGTTCTAAGGATGTGAGATCCCCAGTGTCATGGTAGCATCACCATCCCCAGCTGTGCAGCAAGGCATCAGAACCTCACCTCATGGAGTGAAGTCACCGGCTACACAACTGGCAGGTTGAAAAAGGCAGAAGGATTACTCCTGTGACGACTTTCTGCTTCCCTCCAGCCAGCCAACACCTGAGTCTTCCTCTGATAACTGGAAAGGCTCAAAGAAGTTGAACAAAGGCAAATGGTCTTCTCCCCACCGACATGAAGATCCTCTTTGACGATGTCACCACATGATACCCTTGCCCAGCTGACCTCCATGCCACTGGTATGCACCACCAACTGTTTCCCTGTGCTGGTCTCCACAGGCCAACAGCAGAAGAAAATCGATGCCTCTGTAGACCTAATGGAGCAGGATTCTCCTGCCTCTGTGCCCTGTAGCAGCAAGTCTTTGCAGGCTGGCACTCGGCAGCGGCCGAGGTGACACACCTTCATTTTTTCCTCGTCCTGACTCTCCTCCAGTGGAACATTTGTGGCTTTTGATCCAACAAAGATGATTTACGGTTTCTCTTAGAATCACAGTGGTCACTTGTTCTCTGTCTTCAGGAAACAAAATTGTGTCCCCATGACTGCTTTGAGCTTTCACATTTCTTCTCAGTCCATTTTAACTTCCCCCGAGGTTGCTATTCCGTCTCATGGGAGAGTCACACTGCTCGTACGGGATGACGGTCGAAGTCAACCCATCTCCCTGACTATCCATCTTTAAGCTGTTGCAGTTTGCCTTTTCCTTCCTCACTTCACCTTTTCCCTCTGTACTATTTACATCCCTCTGTCATTCGATGTCACCAGACTTCCTCCAGCTTATTGGACAGCTACCCCACCCCATTCTGCTGCTTGCTGACTTTAATGAGCGCCATCCCCTTTGGGGTTTTCCCAGAACCTGTCTGAGTGGTGCCCTCTTGGTGATAATCTTAATCAAATAAACCTCTTCTTCCTGAACACAGGAGCACCCACCTTCCTCTTAGGCTCCTCACACTCATATTCCCATTTGGTCTTATCCTTCTGCACTGCCCAGCGTGCCCATCATCTCGAGAGGTCCATTCTCTTTGACACACATTCGAGTGACCATTTCCCATGTGCTATCCATTTGCTGACTTCTACCTCATCGCCTTGCACACCAAAATGGCAGCTTACTAAGACCAACTGGGGGCTTTACTCCTCTTTGCCGACATTCGAGAAACACTATTTCCCCAGTTGTGATGACCAGATGGTATTTCTTACAAATGTTATCCTTACTGCCGCAGAATGTTCCATTCCTCACACTCCCTTGGTGGACTGAGGCGTGCCGCGACACAATTCATACGTGGAGATGTGCTCTCTGCATTTTTAAGCATCATCCTACAATAGCAAACTGCATCCATTATAAACAGATGTGTGCACAATAATGTCATGTTCTTCGAGATTTCATTCACTAGTTCTGTTAATAGTTCCACTCCCTCTTCCATCATATGGGCCAGCCTCCGACGGCTCTCTGGGCCAAGATCCTTTCCTCAATTTCCAGCCTGACAGTACAGACGATGTCATCGTAGACCCTATTGCTATCTCTTACACCTTGGGTCACTATTTTGTGCAGATTTCGAGCTCCTCCCACTATCACACTGCCTCCCTCCATTGGAAACGAGGGAAGGTGGCTTGGGTGATAACCTTGTCTTCTCAGAATCATGAGTGCTACAATTCCGCCTTTACTTTGAGGCAGGCTAGGTAATGCTCTCACGTCATCGTGATCCTCTGCCTCAGGGCCAGATGCTGTTCACATTCAGCACCTTTCTCTTACGGGCATCTGGGCAGAGGGCACATTTCCCAAATACTGGCCTGAAGCCACTGTCATAACCTAAGCCGGGTGAGGACAAACACCTTCCCTCTAGCTACCGCCCCCCTCCTCGCACAAGTTGTATTTTTGAGGTGATGGAACGTATGACTCATGCCTGGCTGGTATGGTGGCTCAAGTCTTGTTATTTACTAACCACTGCACAGTGTGGATTTTGAGGACCACCGTTCTGCAGTTGAACGTCTCGTCACTTTGTCCACCCGTGTAATGAATGGTTTTCCGTAGAAATCCCAGACTGTGGCCGTGTTTTTTGATTTGGAGAAAGCCTACGACACCTGCTGGAGGACTGGTATCCTCTGTACTTTCTACACGTGGAGCTTCCATGGCTGCCTGCCCTGTTTCCTTCAGGAACTTTTAAAAGTCCGCATTTTCCAGGCGCATGTGGGTTCTGCCTTGTCCAACACCTTTACCCAGGAAAGCAATATACCCGAAGGTTCCGTACTGAATGTCATCCTCTTTGCTATCACCATTAACCCCATAATGGCCTGTCTCCCACTAGAAGTGTCTGGCTCCCTTTTTCACAACAATTTTGCCATTATGAAACTTCCTGGCAGATTAAAACTGTGTGCCGGACCGAGACTCGAACTTGGAACCTTTGCCTTTCATGGGCAAGTGCTCTACCAACTGAGCTACCCAAGCACGACTCGCGCCCCGTCCTCACAACTTCACTTCTGCCGGTACCTCGTCTCCTGGAATTTTGCCATTTATTGAAGCTCTCCATGGACTTGTTTTCTTGATCATGGATCATCGACAATGGCTTTTGTTTTTCCACTGAAAAAACCATTTGTACGACTTTCTGGTGGCGCAATCAGTTTCTCCACTGTCTTTATATCTTAATTCTGCTGCTCTTCCGTTGAAACTACGAAATTCCTGGGGCTCATGTTCAGTAGGAAGCTTTCTTTGTCCTCCCATGTGTGCTACCTGGCAGATCTTTTTATTTGGTCTCTCAATATCCTACATGTCCTCAATGGTACTTCCTGGGGTGCAGATTGAACCACCCTCCTCCATTTGTAACGGACCCTTGTCTGTTCGAAAGTAGATTATGGGTGTTTTATTTATGCATCTGCACATCCGTGGTTCTTACGCCTTCTCAATACTCTCCATCATTGTGGCATCCATTTGGCCACTGGCACCTTTTAGACAAGCCTGGTTGAGAGAGTGTATGCAGTAGCTGCCGAACTACCGCTGTGACTTTCTCTGCAGCAGATATGCATGCCGTTTGTCTGCTATGTGTGGCCCCCCATCCTATGCCTCTTCCTTCAATGACTCCTTTTATCACCAGTATGAGGCATGTCCCTCTTCTCTATTATCTCCTGGAGCTTGCTTTTGGCTCTTGCTTAACTTCACAGTACCTGAAACTTTTCTGGTGGGTGTGAACCCTTCACTACCTTGGCTTTGTGCGGCAGCCAGTGTTCATCTTGGCCTTCATTTGCTTCTGAAGGACACTACTCCAGCCTCGCTCTATCACTTTCAGTTTCATGACCTCTGCATGGAACTTCGTGATAGTACCTTTGTATATACCGATAGCTCTTACCTTTGTATACACTGATAGCTCTTGGACTGACTGTGGCGTTGGGTGTGCCTTCGTCATTGGCGCCAACGTTTTTCGGTATCGGCTTCTGGAACACTACTCAGTATTTACAGCAGATCTCTTCGCCCTGTATCAGGCCATGCAATACATCTGGTGACACAGGGTTTTCAATTACAGCATCTGCACAGACTCTCTCAGTGCCCTTCAAAGTCTCTGTGTGCTGCACGCACTCTATCCCTTAGTGCAACAGGTCCAAGAAAGCTGTCACTTGTTCACTCTTGATGGAGCCACTGTGATGTTTATGTGGGTTCCTGGTCACGTTGGTCTGACAGGAAACAAGGCTGCTGCTGCCAAGGCTGCAGTCCTCGTACCTCAGCCTGCTAGTTCTTGCATTCCCTCTGATGATCTCTGTGTTGCCGCCTGTCAGCAGGTGGTGTCACTTTGGTGTCACAATTGGTCCTCCCTTCATGAGAACAAGCTCTAGGATATTAAGGCTCTCCCAGTGGCTTGGGAAATCTCCTCTTAGCCCTCTCGCCACAAGGTCATTTTAACTAGGTAGCTTGTTGGGCATGTCTTTTTAGCCATCGCCATTTGTTAGATGGTGCTCCCCCACCACTTTGTGCACATTGCGACTGACTTTTAACTGTCCACGGTTTCCTGATGGAATGCCCTTTTTCTAACTGTATACATCCTCATTTGTGCTTGTTGTCTGAGTTATCAGCCATTTTAGCAAACGACATGCGGGCTGTCAACATTGCTTTATTTTTTATCTGTTGCAGCAATATGGTGAATGCCATTTAATTTTTAGATCTGGACCACCATTTCCCTATGGCATATTTTATAGACTTTTCTCCACGTCTCTGTTTTTAGCTGTCTTGTCTTTTGTCGATTGGGATTGATGTGTAGTTGCTTTTTACTCCTCTCCTCGTCTTTGTGTTTTACAGTTTTGACATGGGCATGTATGCCTGTAGTTGTCTACCCAGCAGATTAACCGAGCATTGTCATTTTAAACCAAAAACCAGGAAGTGGATGAATAGGTGAGCATGCTGGCAAAGTCTTGAGCTACTCTGCCATTTTTTGGCCTTATTTTGCTTAAGATAGTGAGAATCATCCATACATTTCAGCCCACCATCAAAGATTACAGATATTCTGAGATCATTGAGGGACAATTTGTTATTGCAAAAGGCCAGGGTGTCCAAAATACCTTCCCATGTGGAGTGGCTTATTATATAGGTCAGACCACACGCAGTGTGGAAGAATGCTACACTGAACTTCAGCTCTGTGCTTGCCTTTTACAACTGAGAAAGTCTGCTATTGCCAAACATTGTATCATTGGACATTCAGTGGAGTATGATTAGACTATAATTTTGACCACAGCAACATCATCTTCGGACTCCATTATTAAAAAAAATTCATGGAAATATGTCTGGCCAAAAATCTGATGAACCATGTTAGTGGCAGAGCCCTTCAAACCTGTGGCCCATCTGAGCAGTCTGTACATGCTTGCTGCATGTGAGAGAGAGAGTGAATACACTTTGCCTTAGGTCGGCGGAAGTTGCCGAAGATGACCGATGTTGCATCACCTATTAACACACCTGAGTGAGTGTTGCTCACAGCCATTTGGATGTCACATGCATGTCCAAAGCCATGTGGGTAACACACACTTGCACTCACATGCACATAGGTTGTGAATTTGCAGTGTGGTCCTGCTCAGTGTGTTTCCCTCACCACTAGGGTTGGATGGAATTTATTAAAATGATGAGAAACAAATACTGATAACAACTATTATTCATTACTCATTACAATAAATATAAATATTTATTTCAAACATTATTAATTTACATTAATAAAAATATTTATTAATCAAACAAAATAAAAAAAGTTATGAATAATAAATAATTTGAAATCGAGTGAGATTTATTACTCCGATTCTTTGTCAGTTATAAGAAATGTATATTTCATTGCTTTTAAATTAATTTTCAGAACTATACATTTTTCAAATGTCTCATCAGAAAGTGTGTTTGATGTTCAGATTTGCCTTACTGACATACTAAAGAAAATGTGTTCTACATCTTCAAAGAGGATATTGATGTGATATATTTCCTGAAATCAACTTTATTTCAGGATAACGATATGAGACTTTCAAATCACCATTTTCTTCATCAAAAATTAAGAAATTTTACTTTGGGTTTTAGTAAATAACTTCATTATCCCAAATCATATTCAAAGTAAATTTTCTTTTATGACATCATCATTTGGAACTCATGGCCCAATTTTTCAACTTTTCTTTGGCTATTGTATGTAAGATGTCTCTGCATATGAATGGTCACCAATAAATGGGGTTAAGAGGCAACTTGTCCCCTCAGTTGCTGAATATGCTACCCAACACAATGTACTTCACTTCAATGATTGCATCACAGCTTGTTTGACCTGGATTGTTCTTACCGTCATCAGATTTCTGGGTTGTGCCGAACTCTCCCTACAACATATCCTTTGTTCTTATAACCCTGCCCCCAACCTCAACCATTGCTGCCCTTCCCTGCTCCCATTCCAACGCCACACATGACTTATATCCCTTCTACATTCCAATGCTACACATGACTTCTATCCCTTCTACATTCCATACCTCCTTTTTACCTCTTTGATATTGTCAGACGCAGTCGCATTCAGACTTCACTGCCTGAAGACAGTGGCTTGTGTGAATGAGTGAGTGTTTCCATTTTGGATGAAAGACTTCGTCTGAAAGCTTAATATTTTAGTCATCCTTCTCATTGTGCCTGTCTGCAACTTAACACATCCTCTTTGTGGTGAGTATCAGTCTATCCCTTCTGTCTTTCCGTTATTCCATCCAGAACTTTCCATCGTTCGAGACACCCATATCTGATTGTTTAAGCTTTACTAGATATGGTGGTGTGCCCTTGACTTCCATCTCTGAACTGACTTATACAGCGTGTTAGAGGCAGACCTACTATTTAACACGTACTCTGTACCACGGTACAAATTAATTTGGCATTGTTAGAAGGGAAAGAAGCAATAAGTAGCAAAAAAATCATAATACCAAGAGGGGATCAAACTTCTACCGTCAGATTTCTAATGAGGAACTTAACCACTGAAACACCCACCACTGCACAATTCTATGTAACCCATTAATAAGTTATTTATCAAACAGAAACTGCACAGAGCCAGCGGAACAAACACTAGTTATGGAATTTTATACAAGAAGTAAACGAAGAAAATATGGTGGCATTCTACATTTTTCTTCATTTAAGTTACAAATAATTTATTCATGAATGAATTTATCTGAATATTGTCCAGCTCTGTTTACCACTACATCTTACACTTCCTTCCTCTTTGCAGCTAATATTATCAACTGTGACAAGTCCTATTAGTTAATTTGCTCGATTTACTCATGAAGGCCTACTGTGTTGCTAGACAAGTTTTTTGTTAATAATAGACATAGTTGACAGTTGTAATAATTTATCACACTCCACAACACAGATCTTTTTCATTTGTTCAGTCTAAAATGTGTCTCAATGTCAGTGAGATTTTAACTACAGACACTGCAGATATACTGCATATGTACAAGTGGGTGTGATTGTGTGTTGTTCATGTGGCTGTGGACATCAGCGTGATGTGATTGTAGACAATGGAGACCACCAATGATTGTGGCAAGTGGCAACCCTGACAGCTGAGTTCCATGGTTCCATCAGTGAGAGCACTGCCTGTTGGGTAGTGTCATCACTCTGTCACCACTATCTTGACACAAGCATAGAATACCCACAGCATACTACCTGAATTGAGGAGTGGGAGTTGTCTTCGTCAGTCTTCTGTGGCTCACTTCGGGCTGACACAGGCGCCCAGTTGAAATATCATGGAATGTATTGAATGGTGACGGGCTGCAAGCATGAAAAGTCTTTGAACATTTCGATTCACCATAAAAATTTTAAAATTGACAATGACAGGCCCTATCCACAGAGAGAAGAAGAGAACCAAAAACATAGTTCTTTTAAAATGGTCTTACTTGTTGTTGTTGTTGTGGTCTTCAGTCCTGAGACTGGTTTGATACAGCTCTCCATGCTACTCTATCCTGTGCAAGCTTTTTCATCTCCCAGTACCTACTGCAACCTACATCCTTCTGAATCTGCTTAGTGTATTCATCTCTTGGTCTCCCTCTACGATTTTTACCCTCCACGCTGCCCTCCAATACTAAATTGGTGATCCCTTGATGCCTCAGAACATGTCCTACCAACCGATCCCTTCTTCTGGTCAAGTTGTGCCACAAACTTCTCTTCTCCCCAATCCTATTCAATACTTCCTCATTAGTTATGTGATCTACCCATCTAATCTTCAGCATTCTTCTGTAGCACCACATTTCGAAAGCTTCTATTCTCTTCTTGTCCAAACTATTTATCGTCCATGTTTCACTTCCATACATGGCTACACTCCATACGAATACTTTCAGAAATGACTTCCTGACACTTAAATCTATATTGGATGTTAACAAATTTCTCTTCTTCAGAAACGCTTTCCTTGCCATTGCCAGCCTACATTTTATATCCTCTCTACTTCGACCATCATCAGTTATTTTGCTCCCCAAATAGCAAAACTACTTTACTACTTTAAGTGCCTCATTTCCTAATCTAATTCCCTCAGCATCACCCGACTTAATTAGACTACATTCCATTATCCTTGTTTTGCTTTTGTTGATGTTCATCTTATATCCTCCTTTCAAGACACTGTCCATTCCATTCAACTGCTCTTCCAAGTCCTTTGCTGTCTCCGACAGAATTACAATGTCATCGGCGAACCTCAAAGTTTTTATTTCTTCTCCATGAATTTTAATACCTACTCCGAATTTTTCTTTTGTTTCCTTTACTGCTTGCTCAATATACAGATTGAACAACATCGGGGAGAGGCTACAACCCTGTCTTACTCCCTTCCCAACCACTGCTTCCCTTTCATGTCCCTCGATTCTTATAACTGCCATCTGGTTTCTGTACAAATTGTAAATAGCCTTTCGCTCCCTGTATTTCACCCCTGCCACCTTTAGAATTTGAAAGAGAGTATTCCAGTCAACACTGTCAAAAGCTTTCTCTAAGTCTACAAATGCTAGAAACGTAGGTTTGCCTTTCCTTAATCTTTCTTCTAAGATAAGTCGTAAGGTCAGTATTGCCTCACGTGTTCCAGTGTTTCTACGGAATCCAAACTGATCTTCCCCGAGGTTGGCTTCTACTAGTTTTTCCATTCGTCTGTAAAGAATTCGTGTTAGTATTTTGCAGCTGTGACTTATTAAGCTGATAGTTCGGTAATTTTCACATCTGTCAACACCTGCTTTCTTTGGGATTGGAATTATTATATTCTTCTTGAAGTCTGAGGGTATTTCGCCTGTTTCATACATCTTGCTCACCAGATGATAGAGTTTTGTCAGGACTGGCTCTCCCACGGCCGTCAGTAGTTCCAATGGAATATTGTCTACTCCGGGGGCCTTGTTTCGACTCAGGTCTTTCAGTGCTCTGTCAAACTCTTCACGCAGTATCATATCTCCCATTTCATCTTCATCCTCTTCCATTTCCATAATATTGTCCTCAAGTACATCGCCCTTGTATAGACCCTCTATATACTCCTTCCACCTTTCTGCTTTCCCTTCTTTGCTTACAACTGGGTTTCCATCTGAGCTCTTGATATTCATACAAGTCGTTCTCTTATCTCCAAAGGTCTCTTTAATTTTCCTGTAGGCGGTATCTATCTTACCCCTAGTGAGATAGGCCTCTACATCCTTACATTTGTCCTCTAGCCATCCCTGCTTAGCCATTTTGCACTTCCTGTCGATCTCATTTTTGAGACGTTTGTATTCCTTGTTGCCTGTTTCACTTACTGCATTTTTATATTTTCTCCTTTCATCAATTAAATTCAATATTTCTTCTGTTACCCAAGGATTTCTACTAGCCCTCGTCTTTTTACCTACTTGATCCTCTGCTGCCTTCACTACTTCATCCCTCAAAGCTACCCATTCTTCTTCTACTGTATTTATTTCCCCCATTCCTGTCAATTGCTCCCTTATGCTCTTGAATCTCTGTACAACCTCTGGTTCTTTTAGTTTATCCAGGTCCCATCTCCTTAAATTCCCACCTTTTTGCAGTTTCTTCAGTTTTAATCTACAGGTCATAACCAATAGATTGTGGTCAGAGTCCACATCTGCCCCTGGAAATGTCTTACAATTTAGAACCTGGTTCCTAAATCTCTGTCTTACCATTATATAATCTATCTGATACCTTTTAGTATCTCCAGGGTTCTTCCACGTATACAACCTTCTTTCATGATTCTTAAACCAAGTGTTAGTTATGATTATGTTGTGCTCTGTGCAAAATTCGACCAGGCGGCTTCCTCTTTCATTTCTGTCCCCCAATCCATATTCACCTACTATGTTTCCTTCTCTCCCTTTTCCTACACTCGAATTCCAGTCACCCATGACTATTAAATTTTCGTCTCCCTTCACAATCTGAATAATTTCTTTTATTTCATCATACATTTCTTCAATTTCTTCGTCATCTGCAGAGCTAGTTGGCATATAAACTTGTACTACTGTAGTAGGCGTGGGCTTCATATCTATCTTGGCCACAATAATGCGTTCACTATGCTGTTTGTAGTAGCTTACCCGCATTCCTATTTTCCTATTCATTATTAAACCTACTCCTGCATTACCCCTATTTGATTTTGTGTTTATAACCCTGTAGTCACCTGACCAGAAGTCTTGTTCCTCCTGCCACCGAACTTCACTAATTCCCACTATATCTAACTTCAACCTATCCATTTCCCTTTTTAAATTTTCTAACCTACCTGCCCGATTAAGGGATCTGACATTCCACGCTCCAGTCCGTAGAACGCCAGTTTTCTTTCTCCTGATAACGACATCCTCTTGAGTAGTCCCCGCCCGGAGATCCGAATGGGGGACTATTTTACCTCCGGAATATTTTACCCAAGAGGACGCCATCATCATGTAATCATACAGTAAAGCTGCATGCCCTCGGGAAAAATTACGGCTGTAGTTTCCCCTTGCTTTCAGCCGTTCGCAGTACCAGCACAGCAAGGCCGTTTTGGTTAT
This sequence comes from Schistocerca serialis cubense, assembly GCF_023864345.2. Classification (NCBI taxonomy): domain Eukaryota; kingdom Metazoa; phylum Arthropoda; class Insecta; order Orthoptera; family Acrididae; genus Schistocerca; species Schistocerca serialis. The sequence continues at coordinate 273,562,705 of NC_064643.1, read as the reverse complement.
TGTTACAAGGCCAGATCAGTCAATCATCCAGACTGTTGCCCTTGCAACTACTGAAAAGGCTGCTGCCCCTCTTCAGGAACCACACGTTTGTCTGGCCTCTCAACAGATACCCCTCCGTTGTGGTTGCACCTACGGTACGGCTATCTGTATCGCTGAGGCACGCAAGCCTCCCCACCAACGGCAAGGTCCATGGTTCATGGGGGGGGATGGTCTTACTACAACCCCCAAAATCCAAGCTGGAAATGAAAACCAACAGGCCAAACCATCAGGGCCAAAGCTGCCAGACCATTCAACCGTGATCCTGTGTGATGGATCAGATGGTGAACATAATCCTGATGGAACTGGTGAGTCCCTCATGTAAACCCAACCCTCCCCCCTCCTCCGGCGCAATTTTCCACCATGGAGAAACGACAGGGGGACAGGCACTCACCACTAAAATGGCTTCTGTTCAATACTTTATTCAGGACACATGTAGAGGAACTATACCTGTTAGCTTAGGGTTGATCAGTGTGTATGTATCTTCTAAAGGAACTTTAAATTCTGTATCTGTCACTGTATCAGTGCATGAGCATCAAGGGTTGACAGTATGTTCACTCTACCTGACTTCACATGAGGTGCTAGGTGAAGAGGCTCTCAGTGAACACCTTACTCAACTCCCCCAACCCTCCCTCATTTGTGTTGATTTTAATGACACAATGTGCTTTGGGGTTCTGCTCCACCGGACCCAGGCTTAGAGAAACTGCGATTCTTCTCCTGTCTTCATATATGTGTTTCTTGAATACGGGGCAGAGCACCCATTTCAGCACTGAAATAGGGTTGATCACTGATATCAGTCTCTGAGTATGCTCTCTTGCCCTTGCACACACCACTCAAAGGTAGGAGGTCGGCGACTTGCACTCAGGTGATCTCTTTCTGATCGGGATTCACCTGGTAGGCAGATTGGTGTCTGAGAGAGAGCTGCCATCATGGGTGCTCAGTAGTGCAGACAATGCTTCTATATGCAACTTCCTGCTTTTGAACACTGAGACAGTCGCTTTCAGTGTGGGTTCAGAGGATATACAACCTGGTCGTCCAGCAAGTGGCTATACAACAGACTTTTATGCACCAGCATCACTTAAATGGTATAATTTTTGACATCAAGAAGGCATACAATATTGCTTGGAAGCATATTTTCCTTGGGCAGCTCTATGAATGAGGTTTTTGAGGGTGTCTTCCTGTTTTTGAGTGGTCCTTCCTCTCACCATGCTATGTTACATATTGAATCAGTGATGTCCTCTGTGGTCACTTTGAGAAGGAAAACGGTGTACCTCAAGGTAGTGTCTTAAGTGTGGCTGTCTTTGCGATAGCTATTAATAATAATATTACATCAGTTGTTAAATGTCCTGCCCAGAGCTCTTTGTTTGTCAATGACTTCTCTGTCTTTTGATCCTCCTTGAAACTTGCAATAATAACTCATCAGTTGCAACTGACTATTAGTTGAGGGAATGTACAGAAAACAGGAGTTTTAATTTCTCCACCAAGAAGTCTGTGTGCATTCTTTTTCACCATTCACTGTGGATGAGGTTTCTGGGCCTACTGCAGTTGGAGCACTAGCATTGCTGCAGTTGTCTGACATTTAATGTGTATCAACATGGCTTCAAAATTTACATAGCGCATTGCCCATCTGATGAAATTGATAGAAATGTATGAGGTAGATGAAGAACTGTATAACTTGTGACATCCCAAATACTAAAATAGAATAAGAAGAAGCAAGAACTGTAAAAAAATTGCAGAGGCCATTAGCCATGAAGTATGGCCATGATGTACTCCAGAGAATATGAAGGAGAAAATCTACAATTTTCGTAGAAATAAAAGTATTTCTTAATGGCTATAGTATGTACTAAATAGTTATTTGCTTCAGATGTTCCTCCTTCAGTACTTTATAAATAGCTCCACATGTTATTGGTATTATTTTCGTCAATGTGCACTGCAGTATTTGATTTCTATACTGTAAACTGGAGTAGCTCTCTCCTGTTGCAAGAAGTTGTATTGTTCCAGTAAGTCTGTCTTTTGCAGATTTAGCATTTCTGAAGTGAGTGTTCTGCTTTGTAATATGAGGAGCCACTTTCCTGAGCATATACTGAAATGTAATCTTATCCATTCACAAGTAATTTCCAAACAACTTTACATCCCTGACTTGCCACTACAATAACAGACTTTGTTGGATGCTTTTAGCAACTTGTGAAATCCACAGCTTCACTCAAGTAATTTTTCTTTTTCTCTTCTTCTGCTCCTCCTCCAAATGTAAATACAATGCAGTAGTGGTACACACAATTGCAGAGCACAGTAATAGGTCTTTTTCAGCCATTCTGAAGGAACTGTGATGTCGGAGATATTTGTCAAAGAAAATTCAACGGCAGTGTAATACTGCTATTTGAGCCATGTCAGATTTTCTCAAAGAAAATATGGCGAATATTTGATCAGATTTCTTTGGCAAAGAAAATTTTATAGTCTAATAACGGCCTATACTTGCTCAATGTACAAGGGCGGTTTGAAAAGTTCTTGGAATGGAATAGAAAAAAAAGTACTTACATTACTGAAACTTTTTTTATTTTTCAGTGTAATCTCTTTGTAGATTAATCCACTTATTCCAGTGATATTCCAATGCCTTGATTCCATCTTGAAAATGAGTTTCCTCCAGTCCTGCAAAATAGTTGTCAACTCCGGCTATCAATTCTTTGTTTGAAGTGAATCTTCCCCTACCAAGAAAAATTTTCAGTTTTGGGGAGAGATGAAAGCCTGGTGGAGCCACATCAGGTGAATAAGGCAGGTGTGGCTACAATTCATACCTTAGTTTCTGTAATTTTGTCATGGCGATGGCATATGTTTTTAATCCAGGGTCAAGAGTTGTGGCACCGTTATGCAGATAATTCATTTATTTATAATTCTTCAGTTAAAATGTGATATATCCTTTTGGATGACATCTGGAAGACATGAGCAATTTCCTGCTGTGATCCTCCATGAATATTTTGTGCATTTTTGCAATGATTTCTGGAGCAATGACACATCTTGGCTGACCACTGTGGGGATCACTATCTAAGCTCTCCTGACCAAATTGAAATTCATTTGTCCACTTGGCAACAGTTGAATATGAAGAAGCAGAGTTTCCCCTGTGTATTCTGGAAATCGGCATCAATGTCCTTTGCTTTCATACCTTTCTTTATGAAGTACTTAATCACTGCTCCAATCTTGATTTTTTTTCCATCTTCGCAAATCACAACGCAGGAACAACAGAGCCACGTCACCACCACAGCTCTCTTCCAAGAGCACTGACACGGCACATGTTTAAGGAAACAATGAATATCATGTGAACAACTTGTTGTGTTAGTGCTGACCTCTCGTGGTCATTCCGAGAACTTTTCAAACCACCCTCGTACTTCCTTCAGTGGCACGGGAAGTGAGTATCATTTGTTGGGTACTGGGGAATGTGGGTATTTGGGGCAATGAACAGGCTGACCAATCCTCCAAGGAGGCCTGCTGCACCTTCCCTTGCAGGCTGTCATTTCACTGTTGTGTCGGACTCACTTCCAAATAGGGAACAGTCCCCTGACACATGGCTTCCTACACTGACAAGACGATGGGCCTGTCTTTTATACCTGTGGCATGAAGATCATTGAGTACCACGATATTAATGGGGCTCTTTATATTGTGGTGAGAGGTCAGAAGGGAATTTCAGTGGGCATATACCATCAATTTTAGCTGATCATGAGATGAATGTACTGAAAATTTTAAAGTTTTGTGAAGTGTGTAGACTCCAGCCTAAGCTTTTAGGCAGTGTTTCAGAGTGGCTGGCTCAGCTTTTTTCTTTCAGTGACTGGCCAGCCACAGCTATCTGTATATTCATTTCCTTTTACTGTACATTTTCAGTCTCTCAACATATGTGGATTTTGTCGTGCTCTCTCTCTCTCTCTCTCTCTCTCTCTCTCTCTCTCTCTCTCTCTCTCTCTCTGTGTGTGTGTGTGTGTGTGTGTGTGTGTGTGTGTGTGTCACACCAACATATGATCATCATCATGAGGGAGAACGGACGATGGATTGGCGAGTGCTAAAAAAGAAAAACGGGTCACCGGGTCAATCAGACTCATCTAAAGTGAGAACATAGATAGACAATGATGAAGACACCTCAGCATAGATCTTTATTTTTGTTTACCCTTGGCCTCACTTGCTTGTGAATCCCTCTCATCCTGCAGTCTTACTAGCATGCCCTACCATTGCAACCTTCCCCAACCTATTTGTCTCTCCTCCTCAAGTAAGGAACTGATAGCTCCAAAGCTAAGCGAGTGTTGTCACTTTCACTTTTATATGCATCTATCTGCAGTGCTAAATATTTTGACTTTTGAAGGTAAGTATTGGTTAGCTATTCTGTCTCATTTTACTAGTGTACTATTTGAAGTTGGATTGATAAGTTTGGTAAAACAACATTTATTTTCAGAAAAATTTATTTTGCAACATAATTTCCCTAGCGCTCAATATGTTTGGTCCAACAAATACACTTAAGCTGATAAAAGAATAATTTGTTTTAAATCCTAAAAATACTTACTCACAACACAGATAATCTCTTTAGTCGATGAAAATTCTTCTATCTATGTTATTATTTTTTTAGGATTAGAAGACCTTAGGAGTAGAATGCTGAAGTATTTCACTTCAAAGAAGTGTCAGCAGTTGCACTGTGCTGATGCTAGAGTCATTTTTGTACTGGAATATTGACAGTTTCTGCTTTGACTCACTATGTGAATTGCACATTAGTACCATTCTGTGTGGACCATATCCTAACAGACTTTTGACTTCCTTTTCAGTGCTTTTCATCAACTTTGCAGGACTTTTTACGCATTCCTTATATTGTTTTACTTGATAGATGATCTATTTGAACATCTGACAGTTGTGAGTGGATTCTGATTGATTTTAAATTTCCAGCAGTAATTCACACCTTTCTTACTCTTATTCTCTTCTTGTTGTTTGAAGAGATAAAAATGATTTCACGTTTTCTCCTCATTTGGTATTGTTGTGAGCTGATAGTCTATGTTTCCTCATTAACTAACCATATTGATAAGTTTCTTTGATTTGTTTTTGCTTAAGTTATTAGTTTCATATTAAGGAAGAATTCATAGTAAACACTCTTTATATATGATATGTACACAGAGGTAGATTAAAATGAAGCACTTGTATGAATGCAGCACTATCAATTATTGATAATTGTAGTATTGAGTTCTATATATGGTGCTGAATGAACATTAGTACCTAAACTGTACACATTTTGAACTTCTGTCATCTTGAAAGTAGAGTTGTTTTTCTTAAATCATCAGTGTCCTACAGAGAAACATTCACATTTTACTTTCCAAACTGTATGTTACAGATAATGCAGTGTATGGACACTGAAACAGTCAGTCAGCTGTTACAGGGTGAAGAATGGAAAGACTTGACTGTGCCATTATCTGCACTGTCTGAAAGTCTGAAACAACATCAGATGGATGTTGCTCGTTTATCATTTGGTTTGCACTCGCAAGGTTTGCATATTTTGATATCTATTAATTTTGTCTATTATATAAAAATAAATTTTAATATACCATGTTACTGATTTTTTTCTGTTTCCTTATTTCAGTACAATGTTTCTTTCACCCTGAAAATAAGTTAGTTGTTCCATATTTTTGTTTACATCACATATGTATATTTTTTGCAGCCTTCAAGAATACATTCCATGAAAGTCCATCAGATGAAAACTTCTTGAAAATACTGAGCAATGCAACAAAAAACATGAATGACTTATTTCATGTTGTTGAATGTGCTGTCAAGGAAAACTTAAGAAATGTAGCTTTTACTTCTAACTTAATTTTGCTGTCTTTGAACCATGCATATGAACTGATACAGTTTTTACACAACAAAATCTACAGTGAAAGAAGAAACAGTGAAATCTCAGATTTCATGGACAAACGTGAATTAAAACACATTGTTACAGAAATAATGGCACATGTCATAAATTTACGATCCCAACTTAGCAGATACCCAAAGGAGCAAAACACTACTGTGAATGATTACCAACTACTTGACAGTTTGTCAGAAGATTCAAAGCTATTGTGGAACTCATGGACCTCTATGGATGACGAAAATATTGTACTTGATTCAGTTTCTAAAAATTCTGTACCTCTGGCCCAGACATACTTGATTGAAGAGCGTAACTGGAAACCGCAAGGGATAATGACTACTATGAGGAACATAGTTAATAAAAGAATCCATGAACTCTTAAGAGACAAAGACATTGCACAGTCAAGAATGCTTCTGACTAATGTGGTATGTATACAAACTAATAAACTAACAGATTAAAAGTTGTTTAAGAAAGAATTGTGCTTTTTGCCTATAAAAAAGTTGTTTTCTGAATAATTACAAGATTCTGCAACTGAATGATTATGTTTTAGCAGTTGACACTAACTTTCCCAACATTTGGATGTCTCCACAACTAAGTCTTTTTGTTTTAAATCCATGGCTTCATTGTACCAAACTGCTCATGGACCATCCGGAGGAATGCTTTATATGTATATGAAAACCTGGATGCCTCATTTAGTGCAGATTTATTTTCAACTTAATTACAATCTTGATCAAGAGCCAAGATTATGTTTTGTCCCATTGCAACCTGAATGCCTATGCTTGAATTTGCTTGATTTAATCATTGTTTGTCATTTAACTTCAGCTTTCTAATGATATTTAAGATCTTTAGTCACATAAGATCAACAAACGATGAACAATATTTCCATTTTAATTTTCATAGCTGCCAAGCTGTTCATTAACAGGAACTGTCCTCCAAACCTGGATCAGGAACACATCACCTCCAGATGCTCCACCGAATCCCACTAGCCACCTGCAATGGAGTGTGGAGCACCTCTCTTATTACATATCCAAAGCTATGTTATTACTCTGGAGTTCACACTTAAATGTTTACCAGAGGGTTCTCAATTGTTCCACTCATGAATACCATTTGAAAAACTGAACACCTAAATCCTTCTATGTAAGCTCAGATTTCTATTATTACAGTTGTCATGTCTCTCTATTTATGTGGGAGGCAACAAAATATTTTGGCATTTGGAGGAGAAAATTGGTGATTGAAATATTGTAAGAGGATCTTGCCATAATAAAAAAAACACCTTTCTTTTAATTATTGCTATCCCAACTTGTTTATCATATTCACGGCGCTGTCTCCCCTATTTCATGATAATACAAAATGGGCTCATTTCTCTAAACTTTTTTGATGATATTCATCATCAGTCCTATCTGCTAAGGATTCTGTACTATGTGGCAGTATTCCAGAAGAGGACAATATCGCAGGGAGTCTCTTCAGCTATGGTTATCACATGTTTTAAGTGTTCTGTCAATAAAACACAGTCTTTGCTTTGCCTTCCCCATAATATTTTCTATGTTATGACACCAATTAAAGTTGTTTGAAATTGTAATCCCTAGATGTTCAGATGAATTAACAACTTTTAAAATTTTCTTATTTATTCTCTAACTGAAATTTAATGGGACTTTTCTAGTACTCATGTTGAGGACCTCACATTTTTTATTGCTTAGAGACAATTGTCTCCGTGAACACTATGCAGATTCAGTATCTTGTATAAATCATTTTGTAATTCATTTTGTTCTTCTGATACTTTACTAGATAATAAATAATATCATCATCTGCAAACAATCTGCTCAGATTGTCTCCTAAAGTAGCTATATAGATTAAGAACATTAGATGGCTTTTAACACTTCCTGGCAGAACCCCAGATATCACTTCAGTATCACTAGGTGACTTCCTGTCAATTAATACAAAGATGCCCACAAAAGGCAAAGGTCGCGAGTTCGAGTCTCGGTCTGGCATACATTTTAAATCTGCCAGGAAGTTTCACATCAGCGCACACTCTGCTGCAGAGTGAAAATCTCATTCTGGAAACATCCCCCAGGCTGTGGCTTAGCCAAGTCTCCGCAATATCCTTTCTTTCAGGAGTGCTAGTTCTGCAAGGTTCGCAGGAGACTTCTGTAAAGTTTGGAAAGTAGGAGACAAGGTACTGGCAGAAGTAAAGCTGTGAGAACGGGGCGTGAGTCGTGCTTGGGTAGCAGAGATGCCCGTGAAAGGCAAAGGTCCTGAGTTCGAGTCTCGGTCCGGCGCAGAGTTTTAATCTGCCAGGAATTTTCACATCAGTGCACACTCCACTGCAGAGTGAAAATCTCTTTCTGAATACAAACTGTGACCCGACAGGAAATTACAAATCCAGTAATGCAACTGAGATTGTTCTCCATAGACAAGAAAATTGATTAAAAACCGCTTGTGAGGAAAGGTGTCAAAAAGCCTTCTTGAAACCTAGAAATGTGGAATCACCTTGAAATTCATTAGTTCTCATGAATAAAGAACCAGCTGTATTCCACAAGAATGATATTTTCTGAATCCGTGGTGGTCACCAAGAATATCTGCTTTGAAATTACTCTTGTTGGCAGCTGTTCTTGATTTGATTTCTAAAATATTCACTGCTCTTGCTATGGTGCAGGATTTTTGGAAAACTATATTTAATAATTCCCTTAGTGGTAATGTCATTGGCAGTATTACCATTGCCATTGCACAGTGAAGATAATGATTGTGGTTTGCTGCTGATATACTTTACATATGACCGGAAACTTTTTGGTTTCAATGCAAGATTTCAAGCTAGATTTTTGTTGTGAAAACTATTGAAAATATCTTACAGTGAAGTCTGCACGAAGGTTTGAGTGTCTGAAAACCATTGCCAATCTTGAAGATTTTGTGTTCTTTTACTTCTGGCATACTTTTTTCATTGTTTCTGGAACATTGCCCTGACCTGTTTTGTGTATCATGGGAGATCCATTTCATCACTTATTTTAATTTGCTTGGTACAAAACTCACAATTGCCATCAAAACTACTTTTCTGTTTTGTTTTTAATTTAAGCCACAATTGGTTGACACTTTTGTAGTTAGTATGAAAGGACTGGAGAGTGTCTCTTAGGAAGACATCAAGTTATCTGTTTTTCTAAATAGATATAATTTGTGAATTTTTTTGGTAGACTTGGATATTCCATCTTCCTTCAGGAACCTTGTGATCACTAATTCCTGTATCCATCATGTTGCTCTTTATTTGCCCAAGACTGATAGACACTAAGAGATCTACTATGTTGTTGTAACCATCTGCTCTTTGTGTGGCCTCTTGAAATACTTGCTCAAAATACTTTTCAGAGAAAGCAGTTAGTTTGAGTTTGGACAATATTTTATGTCTACCACTGATTTAAACATGTATTTTTGCCAACGTATTGAGGATAGATTGAAGACACCACTAACTACACTGATGGAAAAAAGAAAATTGCAGCACCAAAATATAATTACTTTTTAATAGTGCATTTTGTGAATACATTTACCTATGTAACCTAGTTAAGTGATTAACATTGCAGGATCACAGATTAATGTAAGTATGAGATAAGCCATTGCAAATTTGAAATTCTGGAGTTATGATATGGAGTACAGTTTTGTATGGCAGCAGGAACACACTCATGGTTATCCCAAGCACACTTACTGAAATTCTGTACATCAGTCTCGTGATTCCGGTGTAACTGCTAGAACGTTAAATGCAACCTTGCAAATGTGCAAGCATTGTGTTGTACAGGTGCCACATGTTAGTTTGTGGGCTGGAGTCCCATGCCTGCTGCACTTGGCCAGTCAATACAGGGATGGATAACGCTGTTTTTGTCTGGTGATGTCCCACATATGCTCTATTGGAGACAGATCTGGTGATTGAGCAGGCCAAGACAACATGTTGACACTCTGTAGAGCATGTTGGGTTACAACAGCAATATGTGGATGAGCATTATCTATTGGAAAACACCCCCTGGAATGCTGTTCATAAACGGCAACATAACAGGTTGAAAATCGCGAGACTGATGCACAGAATTTCAGTAAGTGTGCTTGGGATAACCATGAGAGTGCTCCTGCTGCCATACAAAACTGTACCCCATATCATAACACCAGGTATAGGTCCAGTGTGTCTCGTACACAGACAGATTGGTTGCTGGCCCTCAGCTGGCATCCTTCTAACAAGCACACGGCAATAATTGGCTCTGAAACAGAACCAGTGTTTATCAGAAAACACAACAGAACTCCACCCTCCCCTCCCACGAGCTGTTTCTTAGCACCACTTCAGTCACCAATGACGGCAGTTTGGGACCAGTGGGGTGCACACTACAGTGCATCTGGCTTGGAGCTGTCCTTAAGTAAGCAATTTGTAGCAGTTCATTGTGTTGTTGTGTTTGCCAACTTCTTCTGAAACTGCTGCTGTAGTGCAGTACTATCTGCTAAGCCATATGCTGAACACAGTGGTCTTCTCTCTTGGTAGTGCCAAGTAACCGTCCAGAGCTAGGTGTTCTTGTGACCGTCCCTTCTCATAACTGTCACTGCCAACAATCATGTGCAGTGGCTACTTTCCAGCCAAGACTTTCTGCAGTATTGCAGAAGAAACATTGAGCATCTCATAGCCCTATTACACGACTTTGATCAAACTCAGTGATGTGTTGATAATGATGTCTTTATTTTCCTAAAGGCATTCGTGACTAACATCAGCTCTCCATGTCCACTCTCAAAGGTAATTAATGCCCATGACTATTGCAGTGTATATTTAAAGCAATTTGTAATATTGTAGTGGGGCTACTAGTGCCACTCTTATGTGACTGGTGTGAAACTTGAGTAGACATCACCTTTCAGATATAGAAACATGCCTACAAGCTTTCGTTCATATTGTCCAACTCCTCCTTGGTATTGCAGTTTTTTTGCCATCAGTGTGTAATTGTAGGAGTCAAAATGAGACTCAAATTATCCATGAATCTCCAGCAACTATATCATGAAAGTCAGTAGGATTATAAAAGGAGGTAATTATTAATTTATTCCAGTTGTTAAGTACAAACCTCTGCTCGTACTGACTCATAGCAAATACCTTGTGTCTACTTTGGTTTCAGTGGCAACAGCCTCAGGCTGCTTAACTAGAAACAGCACCACTGAGAGTTGTGAGTGAAGGAACTCTTAATACATCTCACGTTCGAACACATCATTCATAGTCCTATTCACACCAAAGATGGTGTAAATCTGCACTACAGACATTCACAACAAATTAAAGAGTAAGCTAAAAAAGTAAACACACCCATACTTGTTGTTGTTGTTGTTGTTGTTGTGGTCTTCAATCCAGAGACTGGTTTGATGCAGCTCTCCATGTTACTCTATCCTGTGCAAGCTTCTTCATCTCCCAGTACCTACTACAACCTACATCCTTCTGAATCTTTTTAGTGTATTCATCTCTTGGTCTCCCTCTATGATTTTTACCCTACACCCTGCCCTCCAATACCAAATTGGTGATCCCTTGATGCCTCAGAATATGCCCTACCAACTAATCCCTTGTTCTAGTCAAGTTGTGCCACAAATTTCTCTTCTTTCCAATTCTATTCAATACCTCCTCATTAGTTATGTGATCTACCTATCTAATCTTCAGCATTCTTCTGTAGCACCACATTTCGAAAGCTTCTATTCTCTTCTTGTCTAAACTATTTATCGTCCACGTTTAACTTCCATACATGGCTACACTCCATACAAATACTTTCAGAAATGACTTCCTGACACTTAAATCTATACTCGATGTTAACCAATTTCTCTTCTTCAGAAACACGTTCCTTGCCATTGCCAGTCTACATTTTATATCCTCTCTACTTTGACCATCATGTTATTTTGCTCCCCAAATAGCAAAACTCATTTACTACTTTAAACGTCTCATTTCCTAATCTAATTCCCTCAGCATCACCCAGTTTAATTTGACTACATTCCATTATCCTTGTTTTTGTTGTGACTCGCCGATCATTCAAAGCACCGTCACGCAATTACGCGCGTCCTCTATGTGCGGCGCTGTCTGCCAGCTATGCAACAGCTGCGCCACCTAAGCAGCCAGCCGAGCAGTGGCCGCTAGACTGGGACTCAGTGCTCATTCGAATGTTAACGCGTGCACATGTCTTGCTTGTTAACTTACTCAGTGACTTATATTGTTGTGTCGTTCTGAAATATATGTGTTCAACTTGACGTTATAACAGTTTTGCTTTTGTTGATGTTTATCTTATATCCTCCTTTCAAGACACTGTCCATTCCATTCAACTGCTTTTCCAGGTCCTTTGCTGTCTCCGACAGAATTACAGTGTCATCGGCGAACCTCAACAACCCATACTTAGATTCTCATTATATAATGAACAAATAAATAATCTGTTGCTGCTCAAATGGAGGTTGGTGTCCTACTGATCTGTTTGCAACTGTCACTGATGTGACAAACTGCCTATTGACTTCTGTCTCTTTCTTGTTCAAACTGTTCGTGTGCTTTTGTATTTCTACAGCTTCTCTGAACAAGCGCGTGTGATATTGCTTCTCTACAGCCAGAACTTCCGCGTCGGCGAATTTTATTACGTGGTCGGTCTCATTCAGTGCGTGCTCTGCCACGGCCGATTTCTCCACCTGCCCCAACCTGCAATGTCGCTTATGCTCTTTGATCCTGGTGTTGATGGATCGTCCAGTCATTCCTGGCTTCCCGTACTGCAGTGAACGACCGTCGCAGGTAGCAAGAGGAGAACCGCACCGGAAATGACCGCGGAGAAGCCCTCGGACATTGGCGCGCCAGGTACATATAGTCTGCGCCCGCGAGCTCGGCTCCAGTTCACCACCGGCAATGGAGGGTGAAGCTTTGACAATGCCAGCCACTTGTGCTGGCGAAACGTCAGAAAAATAATTAGATGAACGTCGGCCGAAGAACCCAAGACAGAAGCCAATAGGCAGTTTGTCAACAAGTGGCCACGAAAGCCTTAACAATTTTGTGTCACTGATGTGTTCAAAACAAATTACAATGGTACTGAAGACAATGTAAATGTTCACTGTGCAGTTAATAAACACCTGTCTACTCTTAGTAAATACACAAGAAACAAGAAATTAAAAATTAAATTACAAAATCAGATAGGCAAAGCTATAAAAAAGTATCTTGCTTCTACTTAGAAGCTCATAATACCTACACTGTTGGTGCTGCACTAATGGAAGTGGATGCCATACTCAGTAACATAACATTCCAGATTGAAACAAGATGGTTTACATAGATGGCCTCAAGGAAATGGACATACTCAAGTTGTCACATTGTTTTCCCAGACATTCCTAAGAAATTGCTTATCAACAGAATTTAGAATCTTCAGTGCTGAGTTATATGCAATCTCAAGGGCTTTTTGTCAGATGAGATGTACTCATACAAAGTATTTTCTCATTTGCTCATATTCCCTGAGTGCCTTGTGAAGCAGCTAAAGAATGTACTTAGCAGAGATCCAATATTAAAATGTCCAGAGTACCTTGTTGTCTATACGGAAGTGTCTTTCCTTTGAGTATGGGATACATCGAATTTCATGGCAACCAGACTGCAGACTCAGCAACCAAGAAGGCATGTGATGAGAATTCAGTGATATCATGTAAAGTCCCACTGCAGTCACTTACATCATGGATAAGGACAGTCATGGGTAGTTGAGAAAGAGAGTGGCTGGAAACAAGTAACTATAATTTTAGGCCAATTGACTGTTTAATTGCCCATGACTGTTTCAGAAATATGAAAAAATTTTTTGGAAACTGCTACAAGTCACAAAATTTTGTTGGTTTATTTAAGTGTTTAACGGAGCAAAATATTTTGAGATACAAACTTTATCCTCAAGCTGCAATGACAATAAAAATCATTTATCCAAAGTACACATAGATATTTAACTTCTTCTTTACAATCTTTGAATGTAATGTGGTCATCTCACAAAGAAGGATGTCCGCAGCACATGTCAAAACTGTAAAGAACAACTTTAATGTATACGCTTACATTTGGTAAATGTTTTAGTATGACCATCACACTTTCAAGAGACTGTAAAGAACAACTGTAATATCTTTGTATATCTTTGATAAAATTCTTTGTATTGCCAATCTAGCCTGAAGATTATGTTTGTACTATGAAACTTGTTGTTCCTTCAAATCATTTAAATAAGTCAGCAAAATTTTGTGATTTGTGGTGGTCTCTGAAAAACCTTCCAAATGACAACAACCTTTGGACAGTTAAGACAGTCATGTGACAGTGGCATACTTCTGCATGTCCACTTTGATGAAACCAAATCATTTAGCTCCTCTTTGTCTGGGGCATTGCTCTTTAAATCACACATCAGACCACATATAATACACATGGTGTCATCATAACAGTTGGCCATATTTTAAGTTAATATTGTTTTTTTTTGATAAGAGAACATTAAATGACATGAACTGAGACATGCTCTCTATTTTAAGTGATTCAACATAGCATGAGTTTTAAATTTTTTGAGCAATCAGGACTCTTTCCTAAGTTGTCAGGAAATGGATTTTAATAACTGAGTGGCTGCCTCTTTCCCCTTTTTTATTTTAGTGGTCAGACAGCCTCATGTACTGTGGAAAAATTCTATTGACAATAATATGAAAAAGATAGATTGCTACTCACCATATAGTGAAAAATTGAGTCTCAGACAGGCACAACAAAAGACTACAAAACAAGTAAACTTTTGGCCAAATGGCCTTTTTCTGAAGTATAAAACACACACAAACACATTCATGTAAACACAACCCACACACATGTGACCACTGTCTCTGGGCACCAAAACCAGACTGCGAGCAGCTGGACGTGATGGGAAAAGCAATCTATGTGGGTGGTGGGGTTAAGGTGAAGGCTGGGGTGGGGTGGGGTAGGGTGGGGGGGGGGGGAGCAGCAGGATAGGGATGAGGGACAATAAAGTGCTGTTTGTAGAAGCATACAAAGATATGGTTGGGAGAGGGTACAGCAGCTAGGTGCAGTTGGGAGATTAGTCGAAATGTGGTGGGGAGGAAAGGTGGAAGGGGGGTGGGGGCGGGGGCGGGGGGGGGGGGGGGAAGGAGAGAAGTAAAAAGACTGCGGGTGCATTGGTGGAATAATAGAAGGCTGTGTAGTGCTGGAGTGGGAACAGGGAAGGTGATAGGTGGGTGAAGGACAGTGACTAATGAAGGTTGAGACCAAGGGGTTATGGGAACATAGGATATATTGCAGAGAGAGCTCCCTCCTGTGCAGTTCAGAACAGATGGTATTGGTAGGAAGGATCCAGATGGCACAGGCTGTGAAGCAGTCTTTGAAGTTTAGAGCATTCTGTTGGGCAGTGTGTTGAGCAGCTGGGTGGTCTAACTGTTTCTTGGCCACAGTTTGTCCGTGACCATTTATGTGGTGTTGGTTGTCATACCCATGTAGAATGCAGCACAGTGGTTGCAGCTTAGCTCATAGGTAACATGACTGCTTTCACAGTGTTTGTTAGTCACTGTCCTTCACCCATCTGTCCCTTTCCCTGTTCACAATCCAGCAGTACCCAGCCTTCTATTTCATCAGTGCACCCACAGCATTTTTATTTCTCTCCTTTCCCGCAACCCTGCCACATCCCCCTGCCCTTCTCTTAACTGTATCTATCTGCAGTACACTCTCCCCACCATGTGTCTGTATGCTCTCAAAAGCGGCACTTTACCATCCCCCACCCCTGTCTTGCTATCCCTCCCTCTCCCACCTCAGCCTCCACCTGCCCCAGCACGCAGATTGCATCTCCCATCACGCACAGTTGAGGAAAAACTTATTTGTTGAGCAGTCATTTGGTTGTGCCTCTTTGCAACTCAACATTTCCACTATATGGTGAGTAGCAATCTATCCTTTTTATAATATTGTCATTATTCCATCTGGGATTTTCCATTGGAAACATTCTACTGTATTACCTTCAAGCTAATCCATATTACACGAAGCAGCGTTTTATTTTCAGGCTATCATAATTTTATTGAATTGTGAGAACATGTTCTTGAGCACATGTGATGACATACACAGGATAATGCATATTTTTATTGTTTATTTTAATATTCTTATAATTTGAAATTATAACTTCATCAGCCTAAAAACTAAACTCTTGTACATTTTAAGCTCTGCCACACAATATAATTTGTAACCTGAGAGCATATTGAATTGAACAATGTTAGTACCAGTATTGGTGATGTCTGGAGGGACAGGGGTGATGTGTCTCCCTGCAGATCTGTCCTCAAGTGGGAGTCATTTGCAATTGTCCAAATATTGATGTTGTCATACTGTTTCAAAAAATGCTAATATATTTCCATAGTGCATCATCATTTTCAATTTCTTTTCTAAGGAAAACTTTTATCACTCAATCACAGGCATTCAACTGCATACATTCATATTCAACAAGGGCTCATATAACCATGATATCGACTACTCAGCAACTAAAAACTCCATCATCATCTTTATCATCTATATTCAACTGTATTCTTGTTGTTAGCTGTCCTGAAAGGTCTCTGTGCTCTCCGGCTCAACCCTGGTCACAACAGGCACGGAGATGTGATATGCCATCCATTGCTGAAATAGAACTAATACAATTACTCCAATTACGTAACATACATTACAATATTATTTAAAAAATTTACCTGAATAATAAGAGCGTATTGACTGCTAGCTACATTTAATTTAATATTTCGTCTGTTATTACTTGGGTGGAAGAGATTCTTTATTATTATTCACTCACTACACTTTGTTGAAATAGGCCTTGTAAATAACGCTACTGATTTGCTCATTGCTAGATGGGGTAGACAAGTAATACATCAGGTGTCCATAAGGCAAAGAAGTTGGTACAGGTTGAGCTTAGAGGTGTATGTCTAAGATGTTGCAGATATTTTTTTTCTTTTTTTTTTTTTTTTGACAGTAAAATGTTATTGATAAAAAATCTACTCCTCAAGTGGCAGCAGGAGAACATACATTAATTGTATAGATAAAAAATCTACTCACCAAGTGTCAGCAGGAGAACACCCTTTTTTTTGGTGGCGGGGGGGGGGGGGGGGGGGGGGGAGTGGTGGGTGGAGGGGAGAAGTGGGGGGGGAGATGGGTCAAAATTATTTTAGCTGGTATGTGATGCGGAGAGAAAATTAAATGGAGCGGATCTTATTTCAGGGTATGATTTATGAAATTCACTATCACGCTGTCAAATGAAGACCAACATGAGATGTCAAAACTTGTAATGATACAATTTAATCAGTGTAAATAGACAGTATGCAGTTAGTTATTATTTTGTGCCCAGTAGCAAACTATATACATTTCTGAAAAGTCAACAATTTTTCTATGAGCATGTAGATTAGTGTAGCTATGTATTATTGTTACTAATTTTTATTTCAGTTATTGTAAGAATATCTCTGCTACTATGGTCTCTGGAATTAAGTACTGAACAAAGAATATTACCACAGGAATTAAGTACTGAACAATGAGTTGTTGATCAGAGAATGTGAATGCTGTCTAATAAGTGGAGAAACTTACACTAACAGTAATCTAATAAGGGCAGATGGGATAAGGAGGAGGAGTAGGGGTGGGGGGATTACATGCATGGGGAGGGTGCAGGGGGGGGGGGGGGGGGCAAGAGATTGAGCATGTGGAATTGCTGTAAGCCTAAGACATATTTTGTTAGCAACATGGTAGTAAGTTCTTCATGTTGATGTGTAACTGAATGTTACATATTTTACAGGGTTATAATTCTGAAGAAGAGCTGAGAAATATATTTAGAAAATCGAGTGAGAGAAAAATACGTGATAATGTTGCAAAATACTTGGTTGACCACCACTCCTTGGACCCTCCTGAAATTGAGGCGTGGAAATTTATTTTGCTTTTGGAAGACCATTTAGAGGCAGTTGAACTTTCTGGTACCAGGTAAATATACTTTATTTTTCATTGGTGAAATGTAAACAGGCTTTCTCAGAATGTTATTTATAACATTCGGTATGCAGTAAACGTGATGAGGATTTTTCTTCTGCAAGAGTCTATACAGTACATTTGGAGCAAGTTGAAAGAGATCTACATCTTACTGTTTATACATGTGCTGCCAAGTGTAATAACATTGTGCAAATTATGTGCAATAGAAAAAAAGAAGTGAAATAAGAAGGAAAAGAAATGAGGAAATTTGAAAACTTGGCATTCCAGATAAGGGTGTTGCTAAGAAAATCTCTGTGTTGTTTAAAGTAGCAGTTCCCCCCCCCCCCCTCCCCCCCCTGCCTAGGTAAAAACTTGAATGATTAAATCTCTTTATTGATATCTTCATTATCTGGCCACATGGAGCTGTAGTGTTACATTTACTTCTACCCCAACTCCATTCATACCATCCTGAAATTCAGTTCCATGGTTGTGTAAAAAACTGTGATGTTACTCTTTCTACTATGAAGAAAAAGAGATTGATCCTGGGGGGGATATGATGATTACCCAAAGATCACATATACCAACCCATATCTCAGCAGTAAATTGCCATCATCTATTGCAGCAGAGTGCTGAAGACAACCACACATCAAGCTCAAGCCATTTGATGCTACTGCAATCACGAAAAGAACTAAGTCACTCATTGACTATTTCTCACTGGAATGTGTACCCTGAACAATAGTTTGGTATTCATTTTTAACTGGCATCTGTGAAACTGAGAGAATGGCCAAAAGAAATATGTGATCCAAAAATGACTGAGCCTCTTATCCTACATCAGCAGTGCTTTTTAAAAATTTTCTGAATCCTTAAAAATCACAAGAGGGAATCAAAGCTTTCTTGTATTGAAATTCTTCCAAGTGTCATTTGTAAAGGTGAAATTGTTCGCAAATGACTTCCAGAATATCTTACTGTAATGGATATCAAAGAAAAGCCTTTAAATTTTCAACACCAAACAGATTATCTGGAACTTTTTACTTTTGTAACTCTTGTAAGTGTGTATTGAAATAATGCTGAAGCTGACAGGATTTTGATTATTTTTTCTCATCATATGAATGTTGCAATTCTTCTTATTTCCGTACTTGCTAAGAAAATTTGAGAACAATTCTGCCTTATGCAAGATACCTTTGTATTTTTGTTTTCACCCAGACTTCTTGTGCTATTTTCTGTGGGCATGATAATTTTTGTTCTGCAAAATTGTTTCACATTAACCTTTAAAGAAACTTTTGGTGCAAAATGTTGACATTTGTAAAATGAGCAGTTATTGTAAGTGATTTTACATTGGAGCTGAGATGTGTGTCACTGATTTGAGGCATTCTATGTTGTTTATTTATGATATGTCTAAGGTTTCTAGTTTTATAGTACATTTGAAAATAAAGTGGATGCATGTATTTGTTTATGTACCTCACATGGAGCTATTGGGTATTTATGCTAGTAGCTTTAGTTTTACTGTGCAATCTACAGCTTGTCATCTGCAAACAGCAAAACATTATTTTATATTTCTGTTTAGTAAGAATTTCCAACCAAGAATAGCCATGTATCGTGTTGTTTGAGTTTTTTTTGATGCTTTGGTGCTTTTACTTCTTTATGTCAAGATAACACGCATTTTTCAATTGTATTTGTCATTACGTATAAATTTTATATGATTTTGTGCCAAGCTCAAAGTTTTCACTGCTATTATATGTTGCTGTGACTTTGGTGTTATTTTGTTTCATGGTATATTTGTTTTGGATGTGGCATGCAGGTTTGAAGTGTTGTTGACGTTTGTTGTGTTTAGTTCGTATGTTGTGTGTGTGTGTGTGTGTGTGTGTGTGGGGGGGGGGGGGGGGGGGGGGAGAGAGAGAGAGAGAGAGAGAGAGAGAGAGAGAGAGAGAGAGAGAGAGAGTTGTGGATAGGTGTATAGAGAGAGTGGTGTGCAGTGTGGGTAGGTATTATTTATATAGTTCATTTATAGTAGCAAAGAGGGCTATATTGCACAGTGATATGTATTCGTTTAGTTCTCTCTTTTCCTGGGCTATTGATTTTGGGATGTGATAGTTTTCTTCTCATGGTGATTCTTGGTAGAGGCTGTTACTAATTTTAAGGATTTTTAAATCAGTTTCTATGTTGATTAGGTGGTGACTCTGTGCTGTTAAGTGATCAGTAAATGTCGAATGTTAGCTATTGCTTTTCATTGCTGTGAGATGCTCTGTATACCTGGTTCTAAAATTCCTGCATGTTTGACCCACATATACAGCAGTTGCAGGTTAGTTTATATATTCTAGACTAGCTGTATTTATCAGTGTTGGTGATATTTCTTCCAACTCTGTTCTATATAGTGTTTTGGTTCTGTATGCTGTGTTGAACCTAGTCTCTTTAATATTGCCCACCCTGTGTGTGTGAATTTGTTGTTGCAAGTCATTTGTGCCATTTGTTGCTTACTATCTGCTGATTTGTTGTGTGTGTGTGTGTGTGTGTGTGTGTGTGTGTTTTTCATGATTATGTATTGCCTGTTTTTGTACTTTATTGTTTATTTTATGTACAGTCTTTGTATCTTACCCATTCTCATATTTGTTTTATTGTGTTCCGTTCTTCTGTGTACTTATGTTTGTTGATGGGTGTTTTGTTCTGTCTGTGTAGTAAATACCTGGAGCTGGGTTCTTTATGAGTTATGGGGTGATTGGATTGGTTCCTATAAATTGTGAACTCATGTTTGTTGTTTCTCTTACGTATTGTGAGATCTAAGAAATTGAGTTTTTTATCTGTGTCTGTTTCAGTGGTGACTATTTCTGGGTGCAGGGCGTTAATGTCTTCATGAAGTTCCTTTATACGAGATTGTGGTTCATATATTAGGCAAATTATATCGACCACACATCTGTGCCAATATTTTATTTTGTATTGCTTTGGTTTTACTATTTTGTCAAGGATTTGATTTTCTATCTTGTAGCTGGAGAGTTCTTTCTATAATGTTGATAATTTCTTATATTGGAGTTTGTGTGTACATGGAAATTATGTAAACTGAAATTATTGTTGCCATTCCTGGTGTGTTACTTGAGATTTCTGGCTTCGTTTTTGGTATGTTTGTATATTCTCTATTGCAGTGTGTGTGTGCCTTTCTTGGCTAAGAAGTATGTCGGTGCTTTGGTGAAGTCAATCAGTGGGCGTAAGGGGGTACCTGGTTTTGAATCTTGGGCAATGATTTTAGAGTGGGGGGGCTTGGGATTTTTCTGTGTCATTTATTTAATTTGTGTGTCCGTGAAAATTGTTTCTATGTTTTTCAGGGTTTTCTGTAAGTTTCTTTGGTATCAGTATGTTTGGTCACTTGTTAATACTGTGATGTTGTTGCTTTGAATGAATTCTAATGTTTTATCAGTGTATTCCTTTCCTTTTTTGAGTGCAATCAAATTGCCATTGTCAGATTTTGTGGTTATGGCATTTTGTTGTCTTAATTTCTTCTGTAGCTTTCTGTAGGTTTTTTTTTCTTCAGATGTCATTGTGTTTTCTTTTATGAGGGTTTTGTTCTTTCTGATTATGTATTTTATTTGCCTGTTAAGTTTGCATTGAAATCAGGTGTGTTCAGTCTTTCTTGTTGCTTTATGATGTATTCAGTTTCTTCTATAATATTTGCCCTTTTCAAGCAGGCTGTTTTCTCATTCACATAAATTTTAGGTATGTCTTCAGGTATGTATACAGCTTCTTTTTCCTTGAGCATTGGTGATGGGCAATATTCAGACAGTCAGTTCCAGCAATCTTCGGTAGGTCTTTGTCCCATTGGTCTAGCACTCTTTATTGTCATCTGTCTCTATCTCTTGGACTCCATTCCAGTACCGCCTTTATCCAGCTGTCATAATTTCTACCGGCAACATTGCTGGCCCATTGCCATTTCATAGTGGCTGATCTCTCTAGGATGTTTTTGACATCAGTAATTGATCTGATGTCTTGTGTCGTTTTTGTCTTTTCTTGTAACACCCAACATGCTTCTGGTGCTGTCGTAAGTTTCTGTCTTGTGTATTCAGAAAGGTCCAGGTCTCACAGATGTAAGTCATCCTGATGGGAACACATTGACAAAAAACTATTTTTTTCAGGTTTAGTGCCATGTCTGACCTGAAGATAGTTGAATGTCTTCCAAATGATTACCAGCATAGCATGGTGCATTGATAGATTTCCAATCTTATGCCTCCTGTCATATTTACAAGCTGGCTTTTTGATGGATGTGTTCTCTGTCAGTGTCCAGTAGTGTATTTTTTAATTGTGAGTTTCCTAGCAGGCTCCATTTAGTAAACATTATGTTGATCTTGGAAAGGTTTTTGTTCAGTCCCACTGCCTGACATTCTGAGGTGAGATGCAATACCAACATCTATAGCTCATCAGAATCATTTTTTCTGTAGCAGAGTGACATCTGCAATTCTCATTTTGTTAAGTCTCTTTCTGTTGATTTGAATGTCTCTTTCTCTCTAGTTTGGTTTTGATATTTCCACTTCCAGGATGGGGGAGATGGAATTATCTTTTGTCACTCCTTTGTAAACTGTGAACTCTTAAATTAGTTTCCGGACACTAACAAAATTTGCAGAAGTTTTGGATGTATGATATAGGATTTTAATAGATGCCACCTCTACCTTTTGCTCAACTATGGCTTGCATGTCAGCAGGATGGTTGACTGAATCAAAAGCCATGTCATAAACTACAGAAGCTGTACATGGTCTAGTGGGCTGATGCTGCTGTGGAATCCATCCTGCTCTATGGGTTGAGCTGTGTCAGGCATGGAACTGATATGATTTAACAATATTCTTGTAAAATTTTGTACAAAATCCTGAATAGGCTTATGAGATGATAGTCTTTTATGTCATGAATGCTTCCTTTCTTATGGAGCAGTGCTTTGTTCCTTTCAGAACTGTAACTAAAATTAATGCCTCAGTGTTGCAAGAGCAAGAAATAACAACACAAAGATGAAATGAAAGAGTATAATTTTTGTCACATGTCACAAAGTTGACAACTACAAAGATAGTATGAGTGCTGCTGCTGCTGCTGATGATGATGAATTCTTTCAGAATTTGTATTTTCCTTCCTAAGGGTTTGTTAGAAAGGTTGCAAAGGAGGGGCAGGTCACTCATGATCTGGGGTAAGAGTAACCTGCTCCTCCTCTCCAACCTATAGTAGTTAATCGCTGCTTCCTTCCTGAGGAAAAAACATGAAAGTTCTACAAGGTAGGATTAATTTTAACTACTTTTAAAAATTGCTAGTGACATTATTTGGAGTTTTGCACCCTGGTGGTTAAGTATTGATATGATTTTAATTTGAGACATTTGCTTTTGTTTGGGAAGAGAGAGAAAACAGTGACAATGCCTTTGCTATGCTATTTCTCCTTGAGAAAGTGAGGTCAACATGGCATAAACTTATACTTATTGTGGAAACGAAGAAAAACTAAATGTGGATGGTCAACAAAAAAAACTAGAGTAAAGCTTGAAGGGAAGTCACTATTCTTGGACCATAATGATGGATGTAAGGGTCTCATTAATAATGTTTTGATATAATATTGAAATCTGGAGTTGACAGTGCACTCGGACTTTTGTTGAAATTCATTAACAAATCCACAAATATTATAAAAATGTGTGTGTGTGTGTGTGTGTGTGTGTGTGTGTGTGTGTGTGTGTGTGTGTAATGTATGTATGTATGTATGTATGTATGTTCCACAGATTCTCATAAACCACTGGACTGATTTGAACCGAATTTATCATTTACTGTCTGGAAAGAATCGCTGTGGGTGTAAGAACTTCCCATCTGTCAAAAGGCTGGGGGTGGGGCCGAAAAAGCAGTGTGGCCCATGATGCATGAATACCCATACTTTATTTGTCCAGTATTTGAGAATGAGAGCAGATGATGATTTGCAACAAACCTTACACACAATTTCTAACCTTCATATAATGTTGTCTCATTTACAATGCCCATAAAATACTGAAAAGAAAAAAGGTTATTACTTACTACATTTGTGCTGTTCATGCATTAAAAGTGCTGCAAGAAGAATGATATTTTATTTTATTACTTCTTCACTACTAACTATATTAGTGGCACATTACGCAGACAATATTTGCATATACCTCTGAATGTACCAGCAAAAGTAAATCATTGTAGACACATGGTTCAGGAGATATGACATCATAAACACTGAGATGCATGAAAAACTGCCACACCATGCATTATGTTTAAATTTGTTACTTCTTTGCTACAAACTCTATTCATAACACATTTTGCAGACAGTAGCCACATACACCGCAGGATGTACTTACAAAATTATATCATTGTACGATACATGGTTCAGGAGATATGACATCATAAACATTGAGCTGCATGAAAATGGAACAGCAGGATGAAATTTTCTAAAGATACAGGTGAAATATATGTATAAATATGGGTGAAATATGTTAAATATACATGAAACACATATGACATATGCTTATGTGGGCAAAGCCACAGGTAGAAACCTGCTCCTAAACTCGTGGATTGATTTCAACCAAATTTGGTAATATATTACTTGCCATTTAGGGGAAAAAACACTGTGGGGGTGAGACCCAGTAACCTAAAATGGGAAGCCAGATTAGAACGAATGTTAGACATAAGTGTCAGAAGTAAAAAATTGTAAGTCCATAATTTTTTTGGAGGTCCAAGGTCACGAAAAGAACACAAATTTGCAGATCTTATTATGTCAGTCCAACTTTAGATGCAAATCAGTGTAACTAAATTTAAACTCAGGGCCACAGTAATGTGAGACAATTTTAATTTCTCCCCAGTTTACTGAGACAATTGTTCACTTATTAAAGTAAAGTAAAGTAGTCATCAATCTGAAGATTATTTTGAACAATGCTTTACTAGGCAGGTCCTATTGGAGCTGGTTTGGGACTGCCTTCCTCAGATCTTTAAACTTACTCACCCAGCCAGTTATAGGAGGATGTACAGTTTTAACGTGGATTCCAGACTACAGTGCAACTCTGCATTTTCTCATGTCAACCATTGATGAAAGAAGTGATAAATGACAAATAAAAATCCTAAGCTATACCAGGAACTAAACGGAGACCTTTGGATTTGTAGTCTGGCACTTTACTGCTGAGTCACCAAGCTAAACCAAGTACAACTCTAAACATTGTTACTGTAAAATAATAATGAAGTCATTACCAGAAAAATATTGAACTAGTCACTGTACTTGGCATAGTTTCAATGCACATCTTTTGGAATCTTGAAGAGTATTGCTGTAGACGTTAAGATCAGTAACTACAAAACAAATTGTTACCAAAGGGAAGACACACACATCAGCTAGAGAAAAAGGTGGCTAAGTCAAAAAAATTCCTCCGTGGAAACAGGATACTGCAGTCCCCCAGTTTAAGTTATGCTATGAATGAGAAAATGAAAAATTTGCTAATAACTGTAGAACTGAAAAGCAACTAAAATGTCAAAATGGATCAAGGCATCCACAATAATTTTTTTTGTTATAATCTAACTAGTGTTGAGTGCGCACTAAGGATGCTTTTGCACACTAAGGAAGCTTTCAGAATGGACTCAGTTCTTGTATACGTGATTAATGAAAGGTAATTTTGTTAAACTAGTAAAATCTGTGCTAAATAATGTTTATTATTAGTTTGTGAAGTTAGTTGAATTTAAATTGTTTAACTTACCGATATCATGATATTTTCTTGTAAATGTTGTTGTTGCATTTCAGTCATTTCTCAAATCATAAATGCTATTTTTCTACTCCAACTGATACTCGTTAATTCATTATTCACTATACATAGTACATATGATCATTTATCCAAGGATTACATGTGTCATTCAGGATATACTGTTGGGGGAGAGCCGGCCGCAGTGGCTGAGCTGTTCTAGACACTTCTGTCTGGAGCAGCGTGACCACTACAGTCGCAGGTTCGAATTCTGCCTCAGGCATGGATGTGTGTGATGTCCTTTGGTTAGTTAGGTTTTAGTAGTTTTAAGTTTTAGGGGACTGATGACCTCAGATGTTAAGTCCCATAGTGCTCAGAGACATTTTTTGTTGGGAGGGAAAGTGGCTGAGGTATGTCTGTGCTCTGACAAGTTTGATGACTGAGCTAGACCACTATGTATTGCTTATCTGCCATTCAGCATTTCGTGTATATAATGAAGCTACCGTTCCTTATACTATTGGTCTTGAAAATAATGAGTAACAGTTAAGTATTCCTCAATTAGTAACATCAAATGAAAATAACATTTTCTTAAGCTATTCAGTAAATCACTTCAGCCCTAGAGTGAAAGAACTGTAAGGCACATTTGTAAAACAATTGCTGGATTTTCTAGATAAATAATTTTTTTTTTTTTATTATTTAAGGATACACAATGTGTTCTATCAGTTGTTTGTTAATAAGATTTGTCTATTTATTCTTCACTTGCAGTTTTAGGTTCCTATGTCTTGGCATGACCATACAAGTTAAGATAAATACTGTATTGAAAACATGTGAGTACCTTCAGTTAGATGGAAAATAAAGTCAAGTGGAACACGTGCCCAAAGTTCACCTTTTTTGTGAAGACTGTTGACAGATCATGTAATTTTTTGTTGTTAATTGCTGTATTTAGGTTAGCATGTATGAGCTACTGATCTGAGATTTGTCCATTTGTTGTACAGTGAATTCATGTACCAGACAACCAGTAAAAAACAAAAACAAATGCAGAATAAGGAATTTTTGGGAACAGATCAGAAGCTAACAGTGGATGTTGTTCTTAAACAACCACCTGACTGGAAATCATTAGTGTTGACTGAGATTTTCTTTAATGTTCCAGGTAATTAATTCATTCATTTTGTTCCTCTGTTCTTGTGTATAATGTATCATAATGAACCAGTTTTCAGACTTTATAATACAGTTTATCTTTACATGTGGCTAAATGCTACCAATTCACAAATTTCTAAGTATAATAATGAAAAATTCTTTAGTTTAACAATGCCTCTGAGTATTTACTAGTTCATAGTATGTGTGCTACAAGTTTTTAAATAATATTTTGTCTAACTAAGACAACCAATTATTGAGGAAAATGAAAATTACTTTTAAAGTTAATTTTGCCACCAGTCAGGAATTTTAAATCATTTGGCAGGTGATCAAAATTTTTTGTTTGCGCTATAGTTAATCCTTTTTTTGAGCCTAGTTAATATTGATCTAAGTTTTTTATTATTGTGGAGATATAATAAGCAGAGCAGTCATGATGTCACAAACTTGAAGCCAATGTCTGCCCTGTTAGTATGGCCAAACATTAGTTCCTAGTGGAAGTGTTCTGATAAAAAGTGACAGCTTGCATCATTTACAGGTGTAAAGTCATTCTGATATTGTCTAAAGTGTAAAGGAATCACATTTGATGTGTAAGTGGACTCATTCAATCAATATTTTCTTTTATATATATGAATTTTAGTTGAGCTGGGATTACTCTCACTGTAACAGTTTTATTTCTTTAATTTGGCTTTAGATTTCCAACTCAAAGAGCACTCCAGTTGAATGCTGTGAGAAGGAAACATTGCAAACCATCCAGACGTAGCAAAATATGTTCTCAGAATTTTTTGGAAAAGGACATAGATGGAACAAAATTGCGTACTAAGGAAAATAGTGGATTACGACACAGCCTTTTCTCATCACATATTTCACTTCTTGGTTATTCGAAACATGTAACAAAAGGAAGCTACGTTAATGAGATCAAAGGAGTCTTATTACAGGATCAAATATGCTTTCCTGATACTGTATTATTCATGAAAGCACTGTAATATTTACTATTTGACACGACTGTTGTGTGGACACAACAGAAAATAAGTACAAGAAGGAATTGCAAAGAGTAGTCTGCTAATGTTTATGGGCTACTAACATGGCGACTCTGGCTTCAAAGCAATGTTCAGCGTAAGTCTGTAGTGCCACCTCCCCTTATTATATCTCCATATTTATTATGGACATTATTACTCTTCAGAACTGCAGTGAAGTCTGTACAGCAATTTTCATTATACATGCAGTTGGCAACTGTATTTAAAATGTGTAACACATTAAAGTGATGCCTTCCAGTTTTCATGGATGAGCATTGCAAATTATTCTTGCTGTATGCTTTTTTGCATATGACACACTTTCATGTAATTGAAACAGTGGTGGTGGCTGCTGGGTATTCTATAGTCTGAATGGGCTTATAAATGAGTTCCATGATGAGACACTATGGTTAGAGGCAGTTTCACCAGTTTTAGTCCAGGAAAAGGGCTTATCCTATATGCCCCTGTTGCTGGTCTGATATGCAAATGATAGCTACATGAGTCTTTCATGAGATACAAGACCCAGGAACCAGACAGATTCTTTGAAAATTAGTATTGTGTCATCATCATCATCATTTAAGACTGATTATGCCTTTCAGCGTTCAGTCTGGAGCATAGCCCCCCTTATACAGTTCCTCCATGATCCCCTATTCAGTGCTAACATTGGTGCCTCTTCTGATGTTAAACCTATTACTTCAAAATCATTCTTAACCGAATCCAGGTACCTTCTCCTCGGTCTGCCCCGACTCCTCCTACCCTCTACTGCTTAATCCATGAGTCTCTTGGGTAACCTTGCTTCTCCCATGCGTGTAACATGACCCCACCATCTAAGCCTGTTCGCCCTGACTGCTACATCTATAGAGTTCATTCCCAGTTTTTCTTTGATTTCCTCATTGTGGACACCCTCCTGCCATTGTTCCCATCTACTAGTACCTGCAATCATCCTAGCTACTTTCATATCCGTAACCTCAACCTTGTTGATAAGGTAACCTGAATCCACCCAGCTTTCGCTCCCATACAACAAAGTTGGTCGAAAGATTGAACGGTGCACAGATAACTTAGTCTTGGTACTGACTTCCTTCTTGCAGAAGAGAGGAGACCGTAGCTAAGCGCTCACTGCATTAGCTTTGCTACACCTCGCTTCCAGTTCTTTCACTATGTTGCCATCCTGTGAGAATATGCATCCTAAGTACTTGAAACCGTCCACCTGTTCTAACTTTGTTCCTCCTATTTGGCACTCAATCCGTTTATATTTCTTTCTCACTGACATTACTTTCGTTTTGGAGATGCTAATCTTCATACCATAGTCCTTACATTTCTGATCTAGCTCTGAAATATTACTTTGCAAACTTTCAATCGAATCTGCCATCACAACTAAGTCATCCGTATATGCAAGACTGCTTATTTTGTGTTCACATATCTTAATCTCACCCAGCCAGTCTACTGTTTTCAACATATGATCCATAAATAATATGAACAAGAGGGGAGACAGGTTGCAGCCTTGTCTTACCCCTGAAACTACTCTGAACCATGAACTCAATTTACCGTCAACTCTAACTGCTGCCTGACTATCCATGTAAAGACCTTTAATTGCTTGCAAAAGTTTGCCTCCTATTCCATAATCTTGTAGAACAGACAATAACTTCCTCCTAGGAACCCGGTCATATGCCTTTTCTAGATCTATAAAGCATAGATACAATTCCCTGTCCCACTCATAACACTTCTCCATTATTTGCCGTAAGCTAAAGATCTGGTCCTGACAACCTCTAAGAGGCCTAAACCCACACTGATTTTCATCCAATTGGTCCTCAACTAATACTCGCACTTTCCTTTCAACAATACCTGAGAAGATTTTACCCACAACACTGATTAAAGAGATACCTCTGTAGTTGTTACAATCTTTTCTGTTTCCATGTTTAAAGATTGGTGTGATTACTGCTTTTGTCCAGTCTGATGGAACCTGTCCCGACTCCCAGGCCATTTCAATTATCCTGTGTAGCCATTTAAGACCTGACATTCCACTGTATTTGATGAGTTCCGACTTAATTTCATCCACCCCAGCCGCTTTATTGCACTGCAATCTATTGACCATTTTTTCCACTTCCTCAAATGTGATCCTATTTCCATCATCATTCCTATCCCATTCTACCTTGAAATCTGAAACATTACTGATCGCATTTTCACCTACATTGAGCAACTCTTCAAAATATTCCCTCCATCTGCCCAAGGCATCCACAGGATTCACCAGCAGTTTTCCTGACCCGTCCAAAATACTTGTCATTTCCTTCTTACCTCCCTTTCGAAGACTGCTAATTACACTCCAGAATGGTTTTCCAGCAGCTTGACCCATAGTCTCCAACCTGTTTCCAAAGTCTTCCCACGATTTCTTCTTGGATGCTGCAATTATCTGTTTGGCTTTGTTTCTTTCTTCAACATAACTTTGTCTGTCTACCTGGGTTCTGGTACGTAGCCATTTTTGATACGCCTTCTTTTTCCTTTTACAGGTTGCCTTGACTGTATCATTCCACCAAGCTGTTTGCTTCATCCTACTTTTACACACTACTGTTCCAAGACATTCTTTAGCCACTTCTAGTACTGTGTCCCTGTACCTTGTCCATTCCTTTTCCAATGACTGTAATTGACTACATTCAACTAACTGGTACCTTTCTGAGATCGCTGTTATGTACTTGTGCCTGATTTCCTTATCCTGAAGTTTCTCCACTCTTATCCTCCTACATATGGACCTGACCTCCTGCACTTTCGGCCTCACAATCCCAATTTCACTGCAGATTAAATAATGATCAGTGTCATCAAAGAATCCCCTGAATACACGTGTGTCCCTCACAGCCTTCCTGAATTCCTGATCTGTTATTATATAGTCAATGACAGATGTGGTTCCCCTGCCTTCCCAAGTATACCGGTGAATGTTCTTATGTATTGTGTCATTAAAACATATTTCTGATTAACTAAAATTATGATCAAAATGTAACACTCAACCTTTTTAATTGTTTAAAAAGTGAAACCTTCCTTTTGTCTTGCTCCTGCACTCTCTGAAACCAGTGGAGGAGGAGTTAATAATTAAGTTGTCTACAAACAGAGAACACATCACAAACTGTTCACCAGTCAGTTCTAATGTTCATTGCAATGACAGAGAGGGTAACCTGTAAAATGCCTCCTCAACAAGCAGCAGTCTCGTGTCTGCATTAACTGGGAGTGTATCTCCTATACAGTAGTGGATGATCTTTCAACAAGGAAGGATTTCATTCAAATTTACATGTTTCCACTGAAGCTGGGTCTTATTTCAATCTGTCCTACAGTGATGGCTGAAAATGGGGTACACTATAATAGTGACTACAATTTAGTAGCCTGCATTATTAAACAGCACAGTGGGCAAACACAAAATGTTAATAAAGGTATAGTATTAGGAACAGAAAGCTGGTTGGAACTGGAAGTGAATAGCAATGAAATCGTAAATATATATTGTAAGGATAGGTTGGCTCAAAAATGGCAATCAATTGCTTTTGTAGACCTCCTGCATCAAGAGCTGTAGTGGTAGAGTGCTTCAGAGTGAACTTGCACAGTTTTATGAATAAGTTGCCTGATCATGCTATTGTAATAGTGGAAGACGGCAACTTACCAGGTATAAAATTGGAGAGTCATGCCATTGAACTTGTATGGATAGGGATTCATTTGACATTTTCTGAATCTCTTGTCCAAAAATTACTTTGAACAGGTAGTTAGAGAACCAACTCATGAAGATAATATCTTAGACCTCCTAGTAACAAACAGGCCTGAATTTTTCAAACCAGTTAACATAGAGGAGGGTATCAGTTATCATCAGGCTGTGATAACAGCTTTGACTAGGGGTGTTATGTGGACTGTTAAGAAAAGTAGGAATATATTTTTGCTTAGCAAGAGTGCCAAGGTAAAAGTTGCTGAGCATCTCAGTTACCAACATCAAATATTCAGTGCCAAGGATGAAAATGTAGAGCAGAAATGGAAAAAAAAATTAAAAAAATCATTCGGTATGCTGCAGACAAGTACGTTCTGAACTATGTCTTACAGAATGGGAAAGACCCTTAATGATTGAATAGCCATGCTAGAAAACTATTACATAAATAAAGAGAGCTTCATTACAGATTTAAGATAAGTCCAAAACTAGCTGACAAACAAAGGCTGAAGAAGCAAAAATGAAAATAAGTAGACCAGAGAGAGAAGTATTCAATGACTATGAAAGCAAAATTTTGCCAACTGAACTGACTAAAATCCTAAAAGATTTCAATTTTACATAAAATCAGTAAGCAGTTCAAAATCATCAGTTTCTCAGTTATCATAATGGGACTGAAAAAGAAAATGGCAGACAGAAAGCTGAAATACTGAATTTGGTTTTCCAAAACTGTTTTATCATGGACAATGGTAATGTGGCCCTCTTTTCAATCACTGAACAAACTTTGAAATGTCAGATACTGATCACGGAATTGAAAAGTATTACAGTTGCTTTACAACGGAAAGGCATCCGGACCAGATGAGATATCTATAAGATTCTACAGAGATTATGTGAAAGAACTTGCTCCCTTCTAGCAGCAATTTATCATAGGTCGCTGGAGTAATGAAGAATATGTTGGTCATTCCGATTTTCAAGAAGGCTCATAGGACAGATGCACATAATTGCAGATCTGTATTGCTGACATCAGTCAGTTGTAGAATTATGGAACTTGTCGTATCCTTATATATTATGATGTTTGTGGAGAATGAAAATCTCTTCTATTAAAATCAACATGGATTCTGCAAGCAGAGATCCTGTGAAACTCAGTTCTCTCTGTTCTTCCATATATCCAGAGTGCTGTATACATCAGTGTTTAGGTTGATGCTGTGTTCCTTGGCTTCAGGAAGACATTCGACACTGTCTCGCACCCTTTTTTTTTTGTGAAAAAATTCACGCTTATTGAGTATCAGACCAGATTTTTTACTGGACTCGAGACTTCCTTGCAGATAGAACTCAACACATTTCTTGTGATGGAAAATTATCAACAGATATAAAGGTAATTTCAGGAGTTCTCCAAGGGAGGATGCTTACTGTTTATAGTATAATGATGTAGCAGACAATGTCAGAAACTACATAATGCTGTTTTCAGATGATGTGGTTGTCTATAACAAGATAGTAATGCAGGTGATTGTAATGGTTTGCAGGAGTACCTGCAGAGTATTGATGAATGTTACTGGGACTCGCAGTTGACCCTGAACATAAATAAATGTAACATATTGCACAAACAAATGCAGATGCCAGATGCAGATGGCACCACTATTCATACTCCCTCACCTTCTTCATTCTCACTCCTCTCTTCTCCCCTCTCCCTCCCACCTGCACTTCTTACAGAGTCCCTCATTTTTATTCAATCTATATAACTCTATCAGTCAACAAATCCTCATTCACATTATTCCCTCAGTGGTTTCCCTCTCCCTATCTTGCCACTCCTTGCTAATATCCGCTTCTTAATCCACCTATGCAAGCTGTCTGGTGGTGTATTTCTATCCCATCCTTTGCTATTCCTCCCTCTTGTGAGGGATGCAACAACCGTGACCTCATACTGTTGTAGCCTTGTCAATTCCTTCTCTTCACTGTTTTCTTATTTATCTCACATATTTCACCAGACCTAATTCATCACACCATTCAAGCAAGATCATTGGAAAAATGCAGTTGTGTGCGTATGTCCACATTTATCTGTACCTATGTGCACTGAAAAAAGAATACTAGTTTGTAAGCTGAACTGTTACATTCAAGTAGTAGTTTATCCACTTATGTACAGCTCAACATTTCCACTATACCATGTGTGGAAATAGTGTAGTTTATTTAGTTTTTGTCTGAATGGCAGTTGGGCGAGAGCTGACGGTAGATACATGATTGGTTTGGTTACGCAGTCTTTCCTGTATATATTATTTGATTCGTTCATCCATCATGTAGATTTCATCACAAGGAAGAAACTTCAGAGATACAGAATACTCTGCTAACTGCTATTCATACTTATATCAGCTAAATTAAATCAAGTAAATTATAATTATAGGTGAATATGAAGTGGAGGGAAAGGAATGAAGGAGGAAGCCCCTGGTAGAATTTTGCACAGAGCATAATTTAATCATCACTAACAACTGGTTAAGAGAAGAGATTTTCACTCTGCAGCGGAATGTGCACTGATATGAAATGTCCTGGCAGATTAAAACTGTGTGCCGGACTGAGACTCGAACTCGGGACCTTTGCCTTTTGCGGGCAAGTGCTCTACCATCTGAGCTACCTAAACATGACTCACACCTCATCCTCAGAGTGGGAGACGAGGTACTGGTGGAAGGAAAGCTGTGAGGATGGGGTGTGAGTCGTGCTTGGGTAGCTCAGATGGTAGAGCACTTGCCCACGAAAGGCTAAGGTCCCGAGTTCGAGTCTCTGTCTGGCACACAGTTTTAATCTGCCAGGAAGTTTCAAATGGTTAAGAATCTTAAAAGAAGGTTGTATACATGGGAGAGACGTGTAGAAACTGGAAGTTTTCAGATTGATTATATGGTGGTTAATAGAGATTTTGCAAACAGATTTTCAGTTGTAAGACATTTCCAGAGGCAGATGTTGACTCTGACCACAATTTATTGGGCATGAACTGCAAATTAAAACTGAAGAAATTGGAAAAAGATAGGAAATTAAGAAGATGGGACCTAGATTAATTGAATGAACCAGAGGTTGTTGAGTGTTTCAGAGCATTTGGCGATGGCTGACTAGAACAAGAAAAGGAATACAGTAGATGGCGAAAGAGTAACTTTAAGAGATGAAGTAGTGAAGGTAGCAGAGGATCAAATAGGTAAAAAGAGAAAGCCTAGTAGAAATCCTTTGATAACACAACAGATATTGAATTTCATTGATGAAATGAGAAAGTATGAAAATGCAGTTTATGAAGCAGATGAAAGGGGATACAAATGTTTAAAAAATGAGATTAACAGGAAGTGCAAAATGGCTAAACAGGAATGGCTAGAGGACAAATCTAAGGGTTTATGAGCATATTGTAATAGTGGAAAGATAGATATCACCTACAGGAAAATTAAAGAGGCCTTTCGGGAAAAGAGAAGCAGCTGTATGAATATCAAGAGCTCAGATGGAAAACCAGTCCTAAGCAAAGAAGGGAAAGCTGAAAGGTGGAAGAAGTGTATAGAGGGTCTGTACAAGGGAGATGAACTTGAAGGCAATATTATAGAAAACAAACAGAGGGTAGATGAAGATGAGATGGAAGATATGGTACTGCCAAAAGAATTTGACAGCACTTCAAAAGCTCTAAGTTGAAACAAGACCACATGAGTAGATGATATTCCGTTAGAACTGCTGATATTCTTCGGAGAGCCACCCATGACAAAACTCTTCCATCTAGTGTGTGAGATACGTGAAAGGAGAAATATTCTCAGACTTCAAGAACAATGTAGTAATTCCAATTCCAAAGAAAGCAGTATGACAGATGTGAAAATTACTGAACTATCAGTTAAACAAGTCATGGTTGCAAAATACTAACATGTATTCCTTACAGAAGGTGGAAAATCTGGTAGAAGCCTACTTCAGGGAAGATCAGTCTGGATTCCGGATGAATGTAGGAATATGCTAGACAATACTGGCCCTATGACTTATCTTAGAAGATAGACTAAGGAAAGGCAAATGTTTGTTTATAGCATTTGTACACTTAGAGAAAGCTTTTGACAATGTTGACTGGAATGTTCTTGTTGAAATTGTGAAGGTAGCAGGGGTAAAATACAGGGAGCAAAACATTATTTACAACTTGAGTACAAATCCGATGGCAGTTGTACAGAGTCAAGTGTATGAAAGGGAAGCAGCAGTTGAGAAGGGAGTGAAGCAAGGCTGTAACCTATCCCCAATGTTATTCAATCATTATTTATTGAACAAGCAATAAAGGAAATGAAAGAAAAAATTGGAGTAAGAATTAAAGATCAGGGAGAAGAAATAAAAACTTCGAGGTTTCCTGACAGCATTGTAATTCTGTCAGAGACAGCAGAGGCCTTGGAAGAGAAGTTGAATGGAATGGACAGTGTCTTGAAAGGAAGATGTGAGATGAACATCAACAAAAGCAAAACAAGGATAAAGAAATGTAGTTGAATTAAATCAGGTGATGCTAAAGGAATTAGATTAGGAAACAAGACACTTAAGGTAGCAGATCAGTTTTGCTATTTGGCTGGTAAAATAACTGATAATGGCTGAAATAGAGGGGATATAAAATGCAGACTGACAATGTCGAGCAAAGCATTTCTGATGAAGAGAAATTTGCTAACATCAAATGTGGATATAAGTGTTGTAAAGTCTTTTCTGGAGATATTTGTCTGGAGTGTAGCCATGTATGGAAGTGAAACATGGACGATAAAAGGTTTAGATAAAAAGAGAAAAAAGAGAATAGAAGCTTTCAAAATGTGGTGCTACAGAGGAAGGTTAAATGTTAGATGGGTCAGTCATGTAGCTGATGAGGAGGTACTGAATACAGCTGGCGATACGAGAAAGAAATTTGTGCTACAACTTGACAAAAAGAAGGGATTGTTTGATAGGACATGTTTTGAGATATCAAGGGATCACCAGTTTAGTATTGGAGGGAAGCGGCGGCAGTGATGGTGGTGGTGGTGGGGGGGGGGGGGGGGGGAGGGAGGTAAGAGGGCAGGGTTGGTTGGTTTGTGGGATTAAAGGGACCAGACTGCTACGGTCATCGGTCCCTAAGAGGGCAGGGGATTGTAGAGGGAGTCCAAGAGATGATTACAGTGAGCAAATTCAGAAGGATATTGCTTGCAGTAGTTATTCATAGATGAAGAGGCTCGCACAAGACAGAGTAGCATGGAGAACTGCATCTAACCAGTCTTTGGACTGAAGAGCACAACAGCAACAAAAAATTAGAATGAAAGTTGCTACTTTGAAAAAAGCTGCTACCTGAATATTTCTGTAAATACTCTAAAAAATTGAGATTGATATTTTCAAATTTTTTAGCTCTATTTGAAGCATTGTTTATTATTTTAAATAAACATCCATCATATTAACAAGTACATTAATTATATTATTAAGTTTTATTCTGTATCAGCAAGCAGTGCTTTCCCATAAAACTTTAGTGTACCCTAGTAAGTGATCAGCAACCAGATGGTATAATTTAAGAGCATCAGTTTTTTAAAGTATTAGCAGTTGGGATTAATATATAAGATACTTACTGCATCTTTTAGTGTTAATATAGTATGACAGATTAAATATGCCACCTGCCTTAAAAATAATTACATTAAAATGAAAATTCATTTGAGGAGACTATAAAATTACAAAAGGATAGAGTAGCTGGCCAGTACATACTCTCAGAAGGCAAAATTTCATTACCGCTGACATACACATTGAAAGTGAAAATGTTTATCCTTTTTGTTAAAATTATTAATTCTTTCCTCAGAAAGCAAAGAGGAATAGGTTTGACAAGGTTAGAAAGGAGTTACAGGAGGTTGTGAGCACAACAGGTGAATCTCTTCGCTGGCTGTTGTGGTCGAGCAGTTGTAGACACTTCAGTCTGGAACGGCGTGACCTCTACGGTCGTAGGTTCGAATCCTGCCTCGGGCATGGATGTGTGTGATGTCCTTAGGTTAGTTAGGTTTAAGTAGTTCTAAGTTCTGGGGGACTGATGACCTCAGATGTTAAGTCCCATAGTATTCAGAGCTATTTGACCCATTTGAATCTCTTCTTCACGTAGGGTCTTAGTGATGTGCCACTCCTTTGTAAGCTTATTAAGCCTATCCCTCTTTCCTCCCTGTTGAAAGAAATAATGGTGTTGTGGTGGTGGTGGTGGTGGTGGTGGTTGTGGTAGTGGTAGTGGTAGTGGTAGTGGTAGTGGTAGTGGTTGTGGTTGTGGTTGTGGTCTCTAGTCTAAAGACTGGTTTGATACAGCTCTCCATGTTACTGTGTCCTGTTCAAGCTGCTTCGTCACCAAATAACCACTACAATATACATCCATTTCAACATGCTTTCTGCATTCATTCCTCAGTGTCTCCCCATTACCAAATTGACAATTCCTTGTTGCCTCAGAATGTGTCCTATCAGCTGATCCCTTCTTTTGGTCAAGTTGTGCCATAGATTCCTTTTTTCCTTGATTCAGTTCAGTACTGTTGTAACCCTATGCAGTGAGCATACTTAATTAAATAGCGTGCACCTGTATGGTTGGCCTACAGAGGCTGCCTCACTTGGCACGGTTTTTGTGACTAAGGAACAGTTCACTATTAAACTGTGCGTATATGTAAGCTACACTATGTGATCAAAAGTATCCAGACACCTGGCTGAAAATGACTTACAAGTTCATGGCACCTTCCATCGGCAATGCTGGAATTCAGTATGGTGTTGGTCCACTCTTAGCCTTGATGACAGCTTCCACTCTCGCAGGCATATGTTCAGTCAGGTGCTGGCAGATAATGTTCACCAGGTATTCGCCATACCGACACCCTGCCATTGGACTGTTACATTGTGTACCATGATTCGTCACTCCACACAGCATTTTTCCATTGTTCAGTCATCCAATGTTTATGCTCCTCACACCAGGTGAGACGTTGTTTGGCATTTACTGGTGTGATGTGTGGCTTACGAGCAGCCACTCAACCACGAAATCCAAGTTTTCTCACCTCCCGCCTAACTATCATAGTAAGTGCAGTGGATCTTGATACAGTTTGGACTTCCTGTGTGGTGGTCTTGAGAGATGTCTACCTATTACACATTACGACCCTCTTCAGCTGTCAGCGGTCTCTGTCAGTCACCAGACGAGGTCAGCCTGTATGCTTTTGTGCTGTGTATGTCCCTTCGTGTTTCCGCTTCACTATCACATCAGAAACAGTGGACCAAGGGATGCTTAGGAGTATGGAAATCTCATGTACAGGCATATGACACAAGTGGCACCCAATCGCCTGACCATGTTCGAAGACCGTGAGTTCCACGGACCACCCCATTCTGCTGTCTCACGATGTCTAATCACTACTGAGGTCGCTGATGAGGAGTACCTGGTGGTAGGTGACAGCACAATGCACCTAATACACAAAACGTATGTTTTTGGAGGTCTCTGGATACTTTTGATCGCATAGTGTATGATTCTGTGTGTGTGTTCTTATTACCACATCCTTGAAGCGAACTAAATTTGGTTCGTGGGAATTCTAATATTGTTTTTATGTAACATGACAGAATTTTTGGCAATGAGTACGGGGTTCTATTCTGTGTGTTTCATTTCTGGATTTCTGGATGTCAATGGAATAAATTCTCAATCTCTTGTTGAGCAGTAGTGAGCTGTCACCAGCCAGCAGCAGGCCCTCTCAATGGCACTAAATAATTTTGCAGCTTCTTTGATATGCCAAGGTTCACCACTGTTGATACAACTTCTATCTTTTCCTCCATGTTATGATACTGCAGAGGATTGGGACTCATATGAAAAATGCTTTCGGCAACATTTCTAAGCTTTTGGTGTCGCTGATCCCAACATCCACAAGGCTTTCTTCCTGCCATGGATTTATTTTTGTGTTTATCATCTTTTGTGTCAGCTATCTCCTCTGCAGGAACCTGCTAATCTCTCTTTCCATGAAATGTGCCAGTTGCTCTCCAATTGCCTTTGCAAATGTACTCATGTTATTACTGCTTACGTTAAGCTCTACCATTGCAAAAGCAGCCACAATAGCCATACGGAGCTTGGGCAATGGAACTTCATGAGCTTATTTGTTGTTGCCAGTATGTTACTGACGCTCACCGCAATGCGTATGCTGCTTTGATGACTCATGATGCTATAATATGCATCGTCTCTGACAGAGAAGTTCATGAACACATATTACAATGTGAAAACTCCTCTCTCACCGAGGGTTTGAACATTGCCCAGTCTTTCAAAGTATCTAAGGAAGTAGGAAATCAGATAGATGCATGGTATGAAGTAACCACCATTGCATCTCTACTTCAGCTGCCATCAATTAGCTCATGGATGGGGGGGGGGGGGGGGGGAGATTATGTCGCAGCTGTGCAACCGTGGTCTCCATTTTGCGTGGAGCAGTTCCATGCTAAGCAGCAGAAGCTTCAGTCAGTGTCACAACAGCAGTCATGTGCTCCCCTCTCATCATGCATCAGCATGAGCAGGCTGCGTACCCAAAGGACTGGACGATAGACTCTTGCGTCAGACTGTGCAACTGTCAAACTCATCATGCCTCTGACTTTAACGTAGATGTGGACAGTGTTTCTCAAGTAATGGTAACTCCAAACAAATTTTATATTGGCACACATGTTATGGACAAGATGTTACAAATGCAAGTAGACATGGGTGCGGCAGTGACTTTGTTAAATTATCAAACATATGTGGATCTGAGATCACCGACATTGTCCCATCTCTCGTGAGTTGAAAACTTATTTGGGTTAAACACCTTCAGAATATTTGGAGTCTGTATTTCTGATGAAGTGCATCTGGTATTGGATCAACTTCTGTACCAACAGCTGGATGGGCTATCCTCAGAATTTTCCTCACTGTTTTTGGACGGTTTAGGGTGCGCAAAAAATTTCAAGGCTCACTTCACAATGAAACCAACAGCACACCCCTGGTTTTTTTTTTTTTTTTTTTTTTTTTTTTTTTGTTGGCTGCTCTAACCCCATTCCGTTATGGGAGCAAGTGAAATCAGAACTCAATCAATTTATGTCATTGGGTGTTGTCATGACAGTCTCCTCCAGTGAATAGTCTACTCCAGTGGTCATTTTTGCCAAACCTAACAGCAACCTTCAGCTCAGTAGTGATTTCAAAAAGTCTGTATATTCAGAGTCTGTTATTGATATCTATCCCTTAACCCAGCAGAATGAACTCTTTGCTCAGCTTTCTGGAGGCCAATATTTTTCAAAAATAGATTTGTTTGAAGCCTACTTGCAGCTGCCCCCAGATGGTAACTCCAAATGTACCCTCATAGTTAATACTCCTTCAGCTGCTGCCAATAGCAGTGCCTGTCATTCAGCAATGCTAGTGCCTCTGCTCTTTTCCAACAATTTTTGGAGCAACTCACAGCCTGCATGTCGGGGTGCATTAACTACCTGACTTATATTGTGGCTTGCGGTTCCTCTATAGATGAACACTTGCAAAAGCTTTGTACCTTGTTCACGATGATACAGGCTGCCAGATTGATTTGTAACTTGGACAAATTACAATTTTTTTTTTCAGCTGTCCATTGTCTATCTTAGTTTTTATGTCTTGCATGCTGGTGTCAAGCCTGTACACTACGTAGTTGCTGATACAGTTGGCAGTGTCCTACCAGTGTCAAAGAGTTGCAAGCCTTTCTCAGAAACATTGCATATTACCATAAATTTCTTCCTGATGTGGCCACGGGGGCTCAGCCCCTCCATGCTCTCTTCTGTAAGGGTGTTACTTTTCACTGTTCACCAGCCTGCAAATGTCATCCTCTCTGATAAAAATGTGGACATCTCCAAGGTGAACAGTTTTCCCCAAGGGGGGAAGGAGTGTTGTAACCCTATACATTGAATGCGCATGCATCTGCGCATGAATGTGCATGCATCTGCGTGGCCGGCCCAAAGACTCCACCTCACTTGGCACAGCTGGCACAGCAAGTGCTGTGCCATATGCAGACAATTGTATATAAAGCACTGCATCAGGCCCTCGGCTTCTCCAATGTTTTTGTGACTAAGGAAAACTTAACTGTTGTTGTTGTCTTCAGACTACGGACTGGTTTGATGCATTTCTCAATGCTGCTCTATCCTGTGCAAGCTTCTTCATCTCCAAGTAACCATCCTTCTGAATCTGTTTAGTGTATTCATGCCTTGGTCTCCTTCTACGACTTTTACCCTCTGCGCTTCTCTCCAATACTAAATTGATGAACTCTTGATGCCTCGAAATGTGTCCTACCATCCAGTCCCTTCTTCTAGCCAATTTGTGCGACAGTTTCCTCTTCTCCCCAATTCTATTT
Organism: Schistocerca serialis cubense; assembly: GCF_023864345.2. Lineage (NCBI taxonomy): Eukaryota > Metazoa > Arthropoda > Insecta > Orthoptera > Acrididae > Schistocerca > Schistocerca serialis. The sequence continues at coordinate 273,521,113 of NC_064643.1, read as the reverse complement.
AGTACCTCTGCATTAATTATGTGATCTATCCATCTAATCTTCAGCATTCTTTTCTAGCACAACATTTCAAAAACTTCTGTTCTCTTCTTGTGTAAGCCATTTACTGTCTACGTTTTGCTTCCGTACGTGGCTACACTCCATACAAATACTTTCAGAAAAGACTTGGTGACATTTGAATCTATACTCGATGTTAACAAATTTCTCTCTTCAGAAACGCTTTCCATTTCCCTCAACATCACCTGATTTAATTAGACTACATTCCATTATCCTTGTTTTGCTTTTGTGATGTTCATCTTATATCCTCCATTCAAGGCATTGTCCATTCCGTTCAACTGCTTTTCCATGTCCTGTGCTGTCTCTGACAGAATTACAATGTTGTCAGCAAACCTCTGGTTTTTATTTCTTCTCCATGGGCTTTAATTCCTACTCCAAATTTTTCTTTTTTTTCCTTTACTGCATCCTCAATATCCAGATTGAATAACATCGGAGATAGGCTACAACCCTGTCTCACTCCCTTCTCAACCACTGCTTCCATTTCATGCCCCTTGACTCATATAACTGCCATATGGCTTCTGTGCAAATTGTAAATAGACTTTCCCTCTCTACTGTATTTTAGCCCTGCCACCTTCAGAATTTGAAAGAGAGTATTCCAATCAACATTGTCAAAAGCTTTCTCCAAGACTAAAATTCCTAGTAATGTAGGTTTGCCTTTCCTTGATCTATCTTCTAAGATACGTCGTACGGTTAGTATCGCCTCATGTGTTCCAACATTTCTACGGAATCCAAACTGATCTTCCTTGAGGTCAGTTTCTACCAGTTTTTCCATTCATCTGTAAAGAATTTGTTTTAATATTTTGCATCTGTGACTTATTAAACTGATAGTTTGATAATTTTCGCACCTGTCAACACTTGCTTTCTTTGGGGTTGGAATTACTATATTCTTCTTGAAGTCAAAGGGTATTTCGCCAGTCTCCTATGTCTTGCTCACCAGATGGTAGAGTTTTGTCAGTGCTGGCTCTCCCAAGACTATCAGTAATTCTAATGGAATGTTACCTACCCAGGACCTTGTTTCGACTCGGGTCTTTCAGTGCTCTTGTCAGATTCTTCATGCAGTATCATATCTCCATCTCATCTTTGTCCTCTTCCATTTGAATAATGTTATTCTTAATTACATCACCATTGTATAGACCCTCTATATACTCCTTCCACCTTTCTGCCTTCCCTTCTTTGCTTGGAACTGGTTTTCCATCTGAGCTCTTGATATTCATAAAAGTAATTCTCTTTTCTCCAAAGGTCTCTTTAATTTTCCTGTAGGCAGTATCTACCTTACCCCTTGTGATATATGCCTATACATTCTTAAATTTGTCTTGTAGCCATCCCTGCTTAGCCATTTTGCATTTCCTGTTGATCTCATTTTTTAGACTTTTGTATTCCTTTTTGCATGCTTCATTTACTGCGTTTTTATATTTTCTCCTTTCATCAATTAAATTCAGTTTATCTTCTGTTACCCAAGGATTTCTACTAGCCCTCGTCTTTTTATCTACTTGATCTTCTGCTGCTTTCACTATCGCGACTCTCAAAGTTACCCATTCTTCTTGTACTTTATTTCTTTGCCCTGTTCTTATCAATCATTCCCTAATGTTCTCTCTGAACCTCTCTACAACCTCTGGTTCTTTCAGTTTATCCAGGTCCCATCTCCTTAAATTTCCACCTTTTTGCAGTTTTACTCTACATTTCATAACCAATAGATTGTGGTCAGAGTCCACATCTGCCCCTGGAAATGTTGTACAATTTAAAACCTGGTTCCCAAATCTGTGTCTTACCATAATATAATCTGTCTGAAACCTTCCAGTGTCTCCAGGTCTCTTCCACTTACACAACCTTTTTTCATGATTCTTAAACCAAGTGTTAGCTATGATTGAGTTATGCTCTGTGCAAAATTCTACCAGGCAGCCTCCTCTTTCATTCCTTAGCCCCATTCCATATTCACTTACTACTTATCCTTCCCTTCCTTTTCGAATTCCAGTCCCCGATGACTATTAAATTTTCATCCTCCATCACTATCTGAATAATTTCTTTTATCTCATATAGCGGAGATGCTGAGTCGCGATAGGCACAACAAAAAGATTCACACAATTAAAGCTTTACATTCCACCCTGGATTTTCCATTGTTTGATTTTTGTCCTTTTATCTCATCATACATTTCTTCAACCTCATCATCATCTGCAGTGCTAGTTGGCATATAAACTTGTACTAGTGTGTTAGGTATGGGCTTCTTGTCTATCTTTGCTACAGTAAAGCATTCGCCATGCTGTTCGTATTAACTTACCCATACTCATATTATTGAATTCATTATTAAACTACTCCTGCATTACCCCTAGTTGATTTTGTGTTTATAAGCCTGTATTCACATGACTAGAAGTCTTGTTCCTTCTGCCACCAAACTTCGCTAATTCCCACTATATCTAACTTCAAATCTATCCATTTCCCCTTTTAAATTTTCTGACCTACCTGCCTAATTACGGGACTATTTTACCTCTGGAATACTTTACCCAAGAGGATGTCATCATCATTTAACCATATAGTAGAGCTGCAGGCCGTTTGGAAGAAATACATCTGTAGTTTCCCCTTGCTTTCAGCCGTTCACAGTACCAGCACATAAAGTCCATTTTGGGCAATGTTACAAGGCCAGATCAGTCAATAATCCAGACTGTTGCTTCTGCAACTACTGAAAAGGCTGCTGCCCCTCTTCAGGAACCACATGTTTGTGTGGCTTCTCAACAGATACCCCTCCACTGTCGTTGCGCCTATGTTACCGCTATCTCTATTGCTGAGGCAAGCAGGCCTCCCCAACAATGGCAAGATCCATGGTTAACTGTTAAACTGTGCACTTGTGTAACCCATTTCGTGTGCTTGTTCTTATCACAACATCCTTCATTGTGTCTGTATTTGCCTGTATGTGAAGTGAATTAAAATTAGTATTTGTGTAATGTTACAAAAAGTACTTCCTAATCTACCCACCTAATCTTCAACATTCTCCTGTTGCACCACGTTTCACAAGCATCCATTCTCTTCTTGTGTGAACTGCTTATTGTGCAGTATTAAAGTAAATAAATCAGAACTGTGTTTCCTCTCCTCTCCTATGTTGGTGCTTAGTTCTGTGTTGTGATTTCTTTTTTTCTAAGAGTTTCTTTTATTTTTGATGCTTTTACTCTAAGAAGTTTTTGTTGTTGCTATGAGTCATCTTTTAGATATTAAAGAAGGAAGATGACTATTGCTAAAAGTGTTCTGTTCTTGCTATAAAATTATATCCTAAGTTCATCCACAACAGGTTATGGGTCCAGGTCTGAACACTTCAGGTTCTGAGAATTATAGTATTCATTTTCCAGACTATTTTTCCATTTACTGAGATATTGGTGAGACTGCAAAATTTTTGGAATGACAGACACAGTACTGAAACTGAGTGATGATATTAGTTGTACAAACATTCGCAAATTGTCAAGTGAAGATCAGTGGGAAACATGGAAATGGCAGATTCAACTTTGTTTAAAGGAACACTCTCTTTACTCGATTATAGATGGTACACGTCAGTGTCAATCATTAGCGGAATGAGAAAAACTGTCCACCGCAAATTGGCGCTGGCAACAAGACAACGCTCGGGCAGCTCGTATCATTGGAACAGCACTTGATGTGGAACGTGCTATTCATGTAAGAAAGAAGACTGACACAAAAGAAATTTTGGATACCCTTACGTCAGTATATGAACAATCTTCATTGCAGCAACTATATATGTTGTTCGATTGTTTCTTTGAAACGTCAAGAGATAATGTTATGTGTATAACAAAACACACAATATGCTACTTGCGAACATTTTCCAAGACTTGTGCAGTGAACTGAACAAAATTACTCCATATACAATGTTGCCTCTTTCGCTGCTCCGCCATCATATTTTTGAAACATTAGGACCCGAATATCAGTTTTACAGGTCCACCTGGTATCGTGTTCCTGAAATGGAGCAGACAACACAGCTTCTAATTGAGAATTTGCGTTCGATTGAGAATTCACTAGCTAAGCAGGCAGCTGGTGCTTTCTATGCAAAATCAAATTTGAATGAGCAACATAAAAAGCTGAAGAAATTTGCAACTGGGGGGAGTAAGTCAAAGAAGAAAGAAAGTTGTACATGTCTGTATTGCAAGAAAGCTGGACATATTATTGCGAACTGCAGAAAGCGCATGGCCGCAGAAGCAGCAAAAGCGACGGCTAACATAATAATAATTCGAGTTCCAGTTTAAAAGTGAGCAACAAACCAAATACATTTCTAGCCATTAGCTTGTTGTCTCATGTTAATTCTGATAGTGCAGGTTCTTGTATTTCAGACTCTGGCACGACACATCATATTTCACCAAATAAACAGCATTTTGCTACATTCAAAAAGCTTCCGATCCCACAATGTGTACAGACAGCTGGCAAAAAAGTTATTTTTGCACATGGGACTGCCAGTATTCATATTGAAATATTCATAAGCAATAGCTGGACACCTGCTTTGCTTGAAAATGTCTGGTATGTACCTGACGTCAGACACCAACTTTTCTCTGTCAGTCAAGCTACACAATCTGGATATAATATGACTTATGTTAACAAAGGTGTTATCACTCGGTGACATAATGAAATAGTCACAATAGGAAGACTAGTTGGTTCAGTATACATTATGAACATGTGAGTTTGTCCTCCGGATTCACAGGTAATTATTAACTTAGCAACTTCAGAAGAACAACTACAATGTTGGCATGAGAGACTCGGTCATCAAGATAAAAATCGTATACAAGATGTGCTCTCTTGTTTAGGTATCAGTTAAGTGCCCTGATACCACATTGTTTCATGATGGATGTGTTCTTGGCAAATCCCACCATAAACCATTTAGTCATCCCAGGGATCATCCACAAACTGTCGGTGAGTTGATCATTGCAGACGTTAATGGACCCAAGTCTGTTGACTTTATAAAGGGTTTTCGTTACTATGTGATTTTCAAAGATGATTATTCTCATTTCATTTGGATATATTTCATTCGAAATAAATCTGAATTGGCTAATAATTAGAAAAAATTTTTTGAAGGAGTGTGATGCTGCTGGTCATAAGGTAAAAGTTTTTCGGTCTGACTGTGGAGGAGAATTTAACTGTAACTCCGTAGCTGCTGTGCTGTGAGACCATGGTATTGAGCTTTGCCTTACATGTCCAACACTCCTGAAAAAATGGTGTTGCTGAACAAGCAATCAACATATAGTTGAATTAGCTCAGTCAGTGTTAACATCTAACAAGTTACCTAAATCATATTGGGCTCATGCATGTGACACAGCTGTTTTTCTACTCATTTGTACTGGGAAGTCGAGTGTTGAAGTAAAACACGTTTCAAATTGTGGACTGGCAAAGTGTTTAAACAGTTTTAGCTATCTACGGATATTTGGATCAAAATGCTATGTTTATTTTCCAAAGAAATTTCATTCTAAGTTCAATGACAAGGCCATACCTGGCCATTTCATTGGCTATGTGAATGACAAAGATGGTTACAAAATGTGCATTCCATCAAAACACCATGTGATCATGTTGATTTTCAACCAGAAAAGCTATGTACAACTGGAAATTCAATTGAATTGCAATTTAATTCCGTATCTGAAGAAAATGGACAGGAACGTGAATCTGCTGTTGATCAGATTGAAACTAGTGACCAAGATTATTTAAATGAGTTTCCAAATCGACATCCAGTTCGTGAAATAAAATTTAGCGACTAAGAATTGGGATACCAGCCTCACCACTCTTAAGAAGCAAATGCATCAGTTTGCGTGACAAAAGCAATCCATGAAGAGCTTGCACCGACGAACTTCAACGAAACTTTGGAAAGTAGTAATTCCAGTGAGTGGTTTAATGCGATGAAAGAAGAAATGAATGCATTTGAAGAAAATGATACTTGAGACTTGGTAGAACTGCCTAAAGGAAAACATGTTATCAATAATCGATGGGTGCTTCATATTAAATATAAACCTGATGGGTCAATTGATCGATACCATGCTCACTTGGTTGTGTGAGGTCTGTTTCAATGTGCCGGACTTGATTATGATGAAACATTCAGTCCAGTTGCTCATTATGATGCTATTCATGCTGTAAAAGTGATTGCAGCAGAAGAAAATCTGAAACTTGGTCAATTCAACATTAGAACTGTATTTTTATATGGTGACTTGGGTACAGAAATATACATGGCTCAGCCGGAAAGTTTTGATGATGGGTCAGGTCGTGTTTGTCGCCTCAAGAAATCATTGTATGTACTTAAGCAATCACCTCATTGCTGGAATAATAGGTTTCATTCATTCATGAGAAAAAATGGATTTATTAATTCGACAGCAGATCCTTGCATTTACATTTGACAAAGCAAAACAGAAAAATTGCTGTTTGCTATTTATGTTGATGATGGACTTATTGTAGGGATAACTGAAAGTGCAGTGAATTCATTTTTAGATATGTTATAGTCTGAATTCAAAATAACAGTGGGATCCTTAGACTCATTTTTAGGTATGCAAATAGGGCAATGCAAGTCTGGCTTGTTTATTACACAGAGAAGATTCTGCATTGTTTTAACATGGCTGAAGCAAAACCATTAAAAACTTCGTGTGATAATGAACAATTGGACAGTAAAGATAGCAGTACTCTTGACAACAATGTTCCTTATTGTTTGGGATTGTTAATGTAACTGGCATGCTCTACTCGTCCAGATCTCGCTTATGTTGTATCAAAAGTTGCTTGATCCACTTCTTCTGATTGGAATGCTGTAAAATATATTTTCAGATATCTTTATGGTACTTCAGACTTAGGTCTCTTCTATACTTCATCGGGTGGTAAACTTTGTGCCTATGCTGACGCTGACTTTGCTGGCAACACTAAAACAAGATGATCAACAAATGGTTTTGTTTCAATGATTGGCAACACGGCTGTATCGTGGACAACCTAACTGCAGAAATCAATTGCACTATCCACCACTGAAGTGGAGTTCATTGCTGCAAGTGAAGGAACCAAGGAGTTAGTATGGCTCAACAGACTGCTGTTGGAGATCAGTGGACATAGGAACACACTCTTATTGTTAATTGACAATGGAAGTGCCATTAAGTTAGTGAAAAATGCAGTGTTCCACAGATGCTCTAAGCACATCGAAGTATGGTATTATTTTGTGCGGGAACTCTATCAAAACGGATATATCAATGTAGAATATGTATGTTCTGAAAATCAACTTGGTGACATGTTTGCAAAGCCTTTAAAATCAAACAAATTTAAAGCAATGTGTACCTAGATAGGACTTCATAACTAATGTGTTTTGACTTCTTATTTTTTATTTAAAAGTTGTTTAGCGCACCACAGTTTGATTTGGGGGAAGTGTTAAAGTAAATAAATCAGAACTGTGTTTCCTCTCCTCTCCTGCAGTGGTGCTTGGTTCTGTGTTGTGAATTTCTTTGCTTGTAAGAGTTCCCTTTATTTTCCATGCTTTTGCTCTGTGAAGTTTTTGTTGTTGCTATGAGTCATCTTTTAGATATTAAAGGAAGAAGACCACTATTGCTAAAAGTGTTGTGTTCTTGTTATAAAATTGTATCAAGTTCATCCACAACACATTTAACTTCCGTATAAGGCCACACTACAGACAAATATTTTCAGAAAAAAACTTTGCAACACTTAAATTTGTATTAAATGTTAACAAATTCCTCTTCTTCTAAAATGTATATCTTGGTATAACCAGTATACATTTTATGTCTTCTATACTTCAGCCATCATCAGTTATTTTGTTGCTGAAATAGTGAAACTCATTTATTAGTTTTAGTGTCCCATTTCCTAATCTAATTCCCTTGGCATGGCATGATTTAATTTTGTCTTCATTTCATTGCCTTTGTTTTATTTCTGTTGGTGTTCATTTTACAATCCCTTTTTAAGACTTTCTCCATTTCTGTCAATTGCTCTTTCAAGCTCTTTGCTTCTTCTAACAGAATGAGAATGTTATTGGCAAACATCAACACTTTTATTTCTTCTTGCAGGATTTTAATTCCCTTTCCAAATATCTATTTGGTTTCCTTTGCTGCATAATCAGTGTATGGATTGAACAAAATTGGGTGTAGGCCACAACCTTGTGTTACTCCCTTCTCAATTATACATCCCTTTCAAGACTTTTGAAACTTATAATTGCAGTCTAGTGTCTGTACAGGTTGTAAATAAGGTTTGTGTTATAGCAAGAACAAACACGATTTATGGAACATAGTACTTTATAGAGCCAATGTAAGATACAATGTGTGCGGAGCATTGAACATATTGAATGGACAACAGTGATACAGATTACAGGATAGGCCAAACATTCATTTGCTGTCACTTAAATAATACTGTTTCTTTGGGGTCTCACCAAAGTTCACCAGGGGGCTGACCTAGGTGGCCTCTATAAGCAGGCCTGTGAACTGTATGGATGCGCGATCTCTGAAATTGAGTGCATCATGAGTGGTGGTACATCAGTTTGCCTACTGTGTTTCATTTCTGCTACTTTCAGAATTTCAAACAGTTTGATCCAGTCAGTATTGTTGAAAGCTTTCTCCAAATCTACAAATACAATACATGTATGTTTGCCTTTCTGTACCCTACTACCTTCTAAAATGTTCACATGTTCCTACATTTCTCCAAAACCCAAAGTAATCTTCACTGAGATCAGTTTCTGTGTTTTTCCATTCATCTGTAAATAATTTGTATCAATATTTTGCAACCACAACTCATTAAAGTGATTGTTCAGTAATACATATTCACAACTGTCAGCACCTGCAGTCTTTGCATTTAAATTATTACATTCTTGTTGAAATCTGAGGATATTTCACCTGTCTCATATATCTTGTACATTACGTGGAATGGTTTTGTCTGGCTGGCTCAGCAAGAGATTTCAATAATTCTGAGGGAATGTCTTCTCCAGGAGCCTTGTTTCAACTTAGGTCTGTGAATGCCCTGTCACTTTTTTGCAGTATCATGTCTCCTATCTCCTCTCCATATATCTTCCCTTTACTGTCTATAATGCTGCGCTTAAGTATGCTATATGGTCATGTATGTTAAGATCGCAGGTAATCACACCATGCAGCCATTCACCCTGGTGGGTCCTCGTTACAGAGTAATTTACAAAAAAAATTCAGAATTTTATGTGACCCTCAGTAGTGTTATAAAATGAGTAATGGTATAATTGGTTCCATGATTTGATGGATAGGGTAGAGATTTTTTTAAATTTTTAAATCTTTATCAAAATGATGTTGATCATTATATTATTCAATTAGGTTTAAATGTAATTTTTTAATTTCTTTCTTTTCCTTTGTCACATCTTTTGAGTCACTATATGAATGTTTTCATTTGCTCTAATTGCTTTTTTAATGATATCATTATTTTTCTATTCGAAATTTTTGTAAATGTAAATTTAATTATATAATCTTCTATAATATTTAAATATTTGAAAATGCTGATCTGTCTTTTAAAAACAAAAGATTACATTATATTGGCTGTGCGATGGTGACGAAAATTTATTTTTTGTTACAAGATGTGCTCTTCTTCTTCTTCTTCTTTTTTTGTAATCATCATACAAACATTTAAAATGTAGTATTCATTCATACTGCACTGTGGGCAAAATAACACAGATGAAGATTTAAACAAAAGAAGGGATTATAAGTAAAATGAAATTCAAGCAAAATGAGGAACAGAAATGATGAAAGCAATAACATGAATGAGAAAATAAGAAGATGAAATGGAAAAAATTAATACATAAAATAAATTAAAATGACATCAAGAAAGATTTCAAGCAGAAGAGAATGATAGGAAGAAACAGAGAGCCAATGAAATAGTTGATATGATGATTGAAATGAAGTGACAAAGGAACAGAAATAAAAAATTACATTTAAAGCATTCAATTGAATACAAATAATAATCAAAGTAATTTCAATAAAAATGTAATAATAAAAATAATTTAACACACCTGATGACATTCAAACCCATAATCTTTTGCATGCAAAGTCCTTACCCTGTCCATTAAGCCACACAAGTCCATACAATAATACTTTGTTAACACTGTTGATTGATACTCACAATTCTGAATTGTTTTTTGGCAGTTACTTGCAAGTGAGGGCCCACCAGGGGGAATGGCTGCAGGGTGTGGTATCTGGTTGATGGTTTCAAAAACCCGATCTCACAGTATTTGATGTCCAAACAGTTGCTTTATTTTCTCCTAAGGTCTCTTTACTTTTTCTGTAGGTGGCATCTATATTTCCCATAGTTATGCTTGCTTCTGCGGCCTTGCATATTTTATCTAGCCTTGAGGAAGAAATTAATATTTCCAAAAGCAGAGATTAGTGTTTCCACTTTTACACGTGTCTATCAGCAGTAATGATATTTCACCTGCTGAATGCAAGTGGGTCTACTGGCCAACTCTTCATTCCCTTTGTAGTTTTATAGCTTAAACATTAATTATGATTGTTAAACAATGGAAAGTCCTAGTTGGAATATCAACAGTATTATGGAAATGATCATCATACCTGTCTGCAACGCAATGTATCTTCTTTATTGTGAGTAGCAATTTATCCTTTTCATTATCGTGAATGTTATGTACATGAACAGTTTGTCACAGCTGCAGATCTGCCATAATGTATATTTTGACATATTCTGCATAAATATGGACTCTCCTTAAAAATTGCAACAGGAAATATTGATGAGTGGCATGGATTAATGACAAACAATGTTTCATTTGGTTTTTATGGTGTAGAATAGGATGGGAAAAGTGATCTTTATGACTGTGGCTGGATCTTGGCAGCTGTTTAACTTTATTGCTTTTTATAAGGAAGACACCTCTAGAACAGTTTTCATTAAAGCATAAGATTCTCAAGGTCGAGAAGCATCTGTTGACATAGTGAGGCATGTATTTTAGGGCATTGGGATGTACAAAATAAATCTGTGGATCATTGGTCATCAGACTGCAGTAGCACTAATATGTGTTGAGATGCTATGATAGTAACATGATGCAGAAAGACTAAATGAAATTTAAATTTAAGCTTGTTGTGGGGTGGAAGTATTTCTCAGTTTAATCAAAATTCCAATATTTCTTCCTATGTTCAGTTAGTATAAAGCTCCTACAGAGTTTCAAAGGATGATTGGTATACAAATGGCTTCCAGTGATCAGCTGTCCTGCAGATAAATCATGTATATACTTTATTCAATGTGCCCTCCCAGTTTCAAAAACTATTTACCCACTCTTAGGCTCGACCAGTGTTTGTATGAGAAGTCTGTTTTTCATATATGAGTGAGATATCCAAAAGAAGCATTTTGTTACCTACACTGGTTGATGATTTAAAAACAGATCCACTGATTTAAAGCAATTGTATGTTTATAACTACATATTTTAATCTGCATTGGGTTCAGATTTTGTTTTGATGGGCTACTCTCAAGCTCTGCTATGTACAGGTTTTAAAATTTCCAGGTTCGCATTTACAAGCCCTTCTAAATCCAGATGTTACTTGGAAATATTTACTACGTAACAACAGAGATGATATTTTGGTATGTTGGATTGATTCTTATTATAACAATGGTAACCCTCCAGAAGAATCATTGGATTGTCTACACCAATGGGAAAATGCTATGAAAGATCTTTCATATCAAATGGAGAAAGATAATTTGTGTGTTTTGACTTCTGTTGAAGTAGCAAGAATGTTTGCATCAATGGAGATATCACAGTCTATGATAGACAATATAAGATTAGAAGATGCAATGCAGACAACAAAAGATCTTGTATTGGACCATTTGAGCAGGTTAGTCATAAGTATGAATATTTTCTGAATTAAAGTAATGCCCTACATTTAATTAAACTCTATGAATGAAATCATCCCACTTGGTAAAACTTGTTAATGGATATGTTGTGTTGCCTTGGGATCTGGTATTATAAAAATGTGAATATTCCATTGTCTGTTGCTTCAGTGAACTGCCTAAGAATTACCATCCTTAAATATCTTTAGTAATATATAAACAGGAAATTTTTAACATTGTTTTCAAAAATCTTGAAAAGTTCTTGACTTATTTACTTACCTATTCATTTGAAGTGACTTCACTTACCAATCAGAGTTTAGTGTGCAATAACAATAAAAAGTGCTCAATGCCAGGCATTCAAATTGATTTGTAATCAGAATGTTTTTTTGCATTGTCAGTTGTATGTTGTGCATTCATGAACAGGTAGTTCAGAAAATCAGTTGAAAACCAGCTGATACTCTTACCGCACAATATCCAAAAAACAAAAAATTTTCTGAAGTTTTGTAATTGTATTGTATACAGACATTTAAAGAAACTTAAAAACAATAAAATGAAAATGAAGGAGTCTTTTTCATTTATATTCTATATGTTTTTTTTAACATTTTTGAGTCCCAAACTTTCAAAATGGGCAAAATCACAATTAGGAGCCACAGTTTGTGTGCTGACACAATTTCCAGCGATACCCCAGATTAGGATGTATATCATATGAATTTGCCAATAAAGATGCATTGCTGGGTTTGCTAGTTAGTTATGTTTTGAAAAGAAATACTTCCCTTGTTTTTTGACTGCAGTTGGGACCAATTCAGTATAATGCAACATCTTGCCTGTAAACGGACAAATATTGCTTGAAGGTCAAAGTATGTAATTGTAATAATGTAACAATATTATGAAAACAATAATTGCTACTCATCATGTAGCAGATGCTGATCGCAGATAGGCACAACAAAAAGACTGTCGCAAAATAAGCTTTCGACCAACAAGGCCTTTATCAAAACACACACACACACACACACACACACACACACACACACACACACACACACACGACCACTGTGTCTGTCAGCTTCTTCTAATTTGTTCGCAGGTAGGATTATAAGGTCGGGATCAATTTTTAGGTGGTGGTTTGCAGTTTTTTTTTTTATTTAAGTTTTAGTTTTATTTGCATGTTGAGGGATTTGGGGACTGATGGTGAGGCAAGGTTTGAGGTTAAGAAAGTCTGGAAAGTTAATAGGGGGTGATTTTGGGGGGCAGTGATTGAGTATCACAGTTGGATGGAGGAGTGAAGTGAGTCAGGGAGGGTTCAACATTGGTCTTTGGTTGAGTCTAATTGGCAGTGTTGCTGGTGAAAAAGTGTTTCCACTGTAGGGACCTGGAGGAGGAAAGAAGGTTTTTAACAAGTTCTGCATGACTGAATTTGGGAGTGGGGCAAAAAGTGAGGCCTTTGGAAAGGATTGATACTTGTGCAGGGCTAAGGCTTTTGGAGGAAAGGTTCCTGACTGTGTTTCGGTCTGCTTAGGTTCTGGATTCTGTATGGTGGGGAGAGGTAGATTTTGAGGGTGGGATAAATGTAGAATGTCTGCGAGACAGGATTTGTCGCCTATGAGGGGATGTGAAGGAGGTATTTAGTCATAGTACAGTGAAAGTACTGTGCCTCATCATGGCAATTTACTCAACAAAACTTGCTGCCATTTCAGCCACACACTGTCACACAGGCAAATTCTCCTGAACTTGCACTGCTGTGCCTCACAGGCAGATAATCCATTGTATTCTTTAAGTTCTTTTGCATGACATTTTTAGTTACTTGACTATGCTGCAACTTAAATTATGTTTTAGTGAGTTTGCTTCCAGGAATTTGGATTGAATAAATTTGTTGATAAAGTCACAACTACCAAATTACTTCTTTTTGAGTGTGGTTTCAGCTCATTTCAGTGTAGTTTTCTTTCTTTGTAAACTACTAGTTTACTTGCTCAAAATGTTTTCTGAGTATAGGTATATAATGTATACAGTATAAATTTGGATTTGATTTATTATGGTGACTTCATTGTATCATTATTTTGTGGTTGTTAGCTTGTTTGTGAAGATAGGTAGCTACTCTTTTTACAACTCTTTTCATAAATTACATACAACAAGGAAGTCCTAGCATGTATTAGTTCCTAACTCAGGCTGTTTTTTTAGAGCGCTATAACTGTAAAAATCTCTGCCTGTGTGTCTCATAGAAGCAGACAAATTATGCAGGTGACGGAGTAGATGTTTCCTGAACACTCGGACTCTGTAGGTGACACCAATGATTCATATGTTCCTCTTGCAAAATATGAAAGTTGCAGAAATATTATAAAATGAAATGGATCAGAATATTTTGTTGGGAGAGAATGCAACTATTACCTTTAAAGTCAATGAGCACCACCCAATTGAAAACGTGAGCAATCTCAATTCTGATGATAATGTGCCAGATACGAGAAATTCAGAATGTGAACCTCCAGATTCGCCACATGTTCCAAATTTCTCTGTTGGTTTATCTGAGGACTACTTAAGTGACTCTGTTCATTATTTCAGTATAGTTAAAATATTGTACAAAACTGATAAAACTTGTTTGAGACTGATGAATTTTCTGTCTGAGATTGAATAAAAAATTGAAATCTTTGTTGAATTTCAAGACTTCATTCACTTCAAATTTTCAAATAAATACCAGTATTCAACAGTAGCTTAATACATGTCAGAAGGAAGCAATATGTATAAGCTCCAAAGGCAGATGTTCCATTTCCCTATCTGCCTCCCACGTGAACGTTCCCCAGAACACAATGTAAAATGATATTCCTATGGATGAGGGGCTACCCAAAAAATACTGGAATTACATTGCCATGGACGGAGCTTGTGTAATACACATTTCTACCGCTAGGGGTATGCAGTGCAACTCATATCCAGTTCAGTGATGCCTGTGTTGTTGACCTGGCTTGCTCTGTTCATCTGCAGTGATTGTTCTTGCTAGTGCTGTTTTTTTCTTGTTTTGTTTTTTATGAAGGAAAGTTTAAGTGAATATTGTGCAGCTGTAAAGTTTTGTTTTCTACTCAGTAAAATGATGAAAACAGCTTACCAAGATGAAGCTGCAGGAAAAACTCAAGTGTACGAGTGGTTCGCTTGATTTAAAAATGGTGACATGGCGACTGATGACGCACGTTGTTCTGGATGTCCACCAACTGTCTGAATCAATGAAAATATGTAAAAAATTTTGAGAGCTTGTGCTCACAGACCGTCAACCAATTGATCAACACCCCCTGCGGGTTCGGGGGTTAGAATAGGCCCGCGGTATTCCTGCCTGTCGTAAGAGGCGACTAAAAGGAGTCTCCAACGTTTCGGCCTTATGTGATGGTCCCCTCTCGGGTTTGACCTCCATCTTTCTAAATTATTCCGAAGAGCGAGCCAATTGGGGAAGGGCACCTTACATGGTGCACTGTATCCTTCGTGCAATTAGACCTATAGCCGTCTTTCTCGTCGTTGCAATGGTGTCCCGCTCGTTTTCGATCTCTTGGGCGATTACCACGCTGCACTCTGCAGTATTTCTTTTAACTGTGACGACGACCTTGGCCATTTTTGCACCTAAGATCCAGCACGGTAGCCAGTCCGTTGTGGTGGGGTCGCCATGTACCCTCTTGGTTGTAGCCCCCTGACAACACAGGGATCGCTCTACTGATGCCTGCGCCGTTCACTCCCCACGTATGCCAAGGAGTAGATGCCATCTCCCTGGGGCATCAGGACTCCCGGCAATGGCCATCCTGCCAGGTGGCCTTTGCTGTGGCTGGGTGGCGCCCGTGGGGAGGGCCCTTGGTCGGAGTAGGTGGCATCAGGGCGGATGACCCGCAATGAAGCGTGGTACATCATCTCTCGCTGGCGGCCAGCCGCCAGCAGTCTCTAAGCGTTCTCGGGCTCAATTTAATGCTGAAAAGTACAATCCAAAAACGTTCCCCTCTCTGGCCACGCCGTGGGAGGAACGTAAATCTCAGGATGGCAGTAGCACTTATTCGCCCCGATTCTTAGTTTGTACGAGAGCTGATGGGGAGTCTTTTCTCTCAACAAAGCCTCAGTTCTTCGTCGAGCATTTAGAGGACAAGTTTGGGGAGGTGGAGGGCTTGTCAAAAATGCGCTCTGGATCGGTCCTGATCCAAACGGCATCCTCTGCCCAGTCACGACGGTTACTTGCTTGTGACAAGTTGGGGGATGTTGCTGTTACGATCACACCGCATAAGAGTTTAAATATGGTCCAGGGAGTTATTTACCATAAGGACCTTCTTTTGCAGTCTGATGACGAGCTGCGCGCCAACTTAGAGCGCAGAGGTGTACATTTCGTCCGGCGCGTTCATCGGGGTCCGAAGGAAAATCAGATAGCTACCGGTGCCTTCATCTTGGCCTTCGAGGGTGATACGTTACCGGAAAAGGTCAAGGTGATGGTCTACCGATGTGACGTCAGGCCCTATATTCCTCCCCCGATGCGGTGCTTCAAGTGCTGGAAGTTTGGCCATATGTCTTCCCGCTGCACTTCCAGCCTCACATGTCGAGATTGCGGACGCCCGTCTCATCCCGATACTCCATGTGCCCCGCCTCCCATCTATGTCAACTGCGGGGAGCACCATTCACCTTGCTCGCCAGACTGCAGAATCTTCCAGAAAGAACGCAAAATCATGGAATATAAGACCCTGGACCGACTGACTTATACTGAGGCCAAGCGGAAATACGACCGATTACATCCCGTGCGAATGACGTCATCCTACGCCGCCGCTACAACACCTGTGCTCGCCCCATCAGTTTCACGAATTCCAGCCAGCTCGATAACCAGTAAGACTCCTCCTGCCCCCTTGCCAGTGGGGGGCTTTACCCACCGGGTTGCTCCTGCGCCACCTACCTCAGGGGCAACACCATCCCCCCCATCAGGGACGTCCGTCCCTGCTTCTAAGCCGGAGAAGTGTCCAACTTCTTCGGCTTCTCACGCTCGCAAGGGGTCCCTCGGGTCCCTCCCTTCCCAGGTTTCCACCAGTGGGAAGGCTGACGACCGCCAGTGGCGTAAGTGCCCGCAATCAGCTGGTCGACGGGCATCACGATCCTCCTCAGTCCCGGAGACTGAATCGGTGAAGCCCTCCCAGCCAGTTAAACCCAAGGAGCAGCGTGAGAAATCAAAGAAGAAGAGCTCTAAGCCCAAGGAACTCGCGGTGGCAGCCACCCCACCGCCACCTTACAGCTCTGCGACTGAGGACGAGGTGGAGATCCTGGCGTCCGCTGAGGACCTAGAAATCGCCGGTCCCTCAGACGCCATGGATAACACTAGCACGGGTGCTCAATCGGAGGCAGCAGGTGACCCAGCGGCGTAATCTGCCTTCCCCGTCCCGTCACGCCTTTCTCAGCCATGGACAATACCATCCTCCAGTGGAACTGCAGCGGTTTCTTCCACCATCTCGCTGAGCTCCGCCAACTTATTAGCTGTCATCCTTTCCTTTTCATTGCTCTGCAGGAAACTTGGTTTCCGGCAATGCGAACCCCCGCCCTCCGTGGCTATAGGGGTTATTATAAGAACCGAGCAGCTTATGAAAGGGTGTCTGGTGGCGTCTGCATATATGTCCTTTACACTCTGCACAGCGAGTCTATCCCTCTCCAGACGCCTTTAGAGGCTGTCGCTGTACGCGTGTGGACGCCACAGGCTATTACCGTCTGCAGTCTTTACCTTCCACCGGATGGTGATGTCTCGCAGCATGTCCTGGCTGCACTGGTCGCCCAATTGCCGCCACCTTTATTGCTATTGGGCGACTTCAACGCTCATAACCCTCTGTGGGGTGGGTCAGTGGCAACAGGTCGAGGCGCCATCGTTGAGCATTTATTGTCGCAGCTCGATCTCTCGCTGTTAAATGATGGTGCCTTCACACACTTCAGTGTGGCGCATGGCACCTACTCCGCCATTGACCTTTCAATCTGTAGCCATAGCCTCTTACCGTCTGTCCAATGGAGTGTGCATGACGACCTGTGTGGTAGTGACCATTTTCCGATCATTTTGTCACTACCACAGCGCCACTCTTCTGGGCGCCCTAGCAGATGGGCTATGAATAAGGCTGACTGGGACTTGTTCTCCTCCACTGCCGCTTTTGAGCCTCTCTCTACCGATGACACTGATGCGGTGGTTCAATCGGTCACCACCGGCATCGTTACTGCCGCCGAATCTGCCATTCCTCATTCCTGTGGGTCCCCTCGGCGGAAGGCTGTGCCTTGGTGGTCGCCTGAGATCGCTGAAGCGATTAAAGATCGCCGGCGGGCGCTCCAGCGTCACAAGCGACATCCCTCCTTAGCCCACCTTATCGCCTTCAAACGGCTGTGTGCGCGGGCCCGCCTCCTTATCCGCCAGGGCAAGAAGGAGTGCTGGGAGCGGTATGTGTCCACGATTGGCCTCCATGTCACTCCCTCGCAGGTCTGGGCCAAGATTCGACGCGTCTACGGCTATCGGACCCCTGCCAGCGTCCCTGCGCTCTCACTGAATGGAGCCGTTTGTACAGACTCCGACGTCATTGCAAATCGCTTAGCAGAGCTTTTTGCTATGAGTTCCGCTTCTGCGAATTACCCCCAGGCCTTCCGCTCCATTAAA
The DNA here is from genome assembly GCF_023864345.2 of Schistocerca serialis cubense. Classification (NCBI taxonomy): domain Eukaryota; kingdom Metazoa; phylum Arthropoda; class Insecta; order Orthoptera; family Acrididae; genus Schistocerca; species Schistocerca serialis. The sequence goes on along the minus strand of NC_064643.1, from coordinate 273,502,662 downwards.
GAGCGGATGGAACGTCGGAGCCTTTCGTTTCGCACCAACCACCTGGAATCTTACAATGCTCCATTCAGTGAGTGGGAATTTCGCAGTGCCCTCGCTGCTTGCCCTGATACCGCTCCTGGGCCAGATGGCATCCACTGCCAGATGCTGAAACACCTTTCAGTGGACTGCCAGCGGCGCCTTCTCGATCTTTACAACCGTCTTTGGGTCGAGGGGGAGTTTCCGTCGCAATGGCGGGAAGGCATTGTCATCCCCGTTTTGAAACCTGGAAAGAACCCTCTGGAGGTGGACAGCTACCGTCCCATTAGCCTCACCAACGTTCTTTGCAAGTTGCTTGAATGGATGGTGAGCCGGCGCTTGAATTGGGTACTGGAGTCTCGGGGCCTTCTGGCTCCATCTCAGGGTGGGTTCCGTAAAGGCCGCTCCGCCGCCGACAATCTGGTGAGCCTGGAGTCGGCCATCCGTACTGCCTTTTCCCGCCGTCAGCACCTGGTCGCTGTCTTTTTCGACATGCGGAAGGCGTACGACACGACGTGGCGTCATGACATTCTTTCTACGCTTCATGGATGGGGTCTTCGGGGTCCTCTGCCGATTTTTATCCGCAATTTTCTGTCGTGTCGTACCTTCCGCGTGCAAGTCGCTGCCTCGTATAGTTCCTCCCACGTCCAGGAGAACAGTGTGCCACAGGGTTCCGTTTTAAGTGTCAGTCTGTTTTTACTAGCCATTAACGGTCTTGCTGCGGCTGTGGGAAACTCTGTCTCCGCTTCCCTGTATGCTGACGACTTCTGCCTTTATTACAGCTCTCCCGGCATTGCAGCTGTTGAACGTCAGCTACAGGGCGCTATCCGTAGGGCGCAGTCTTGGGCTGTAGCGCATGGGTTTCAGTTTTCGGCAGCCAAGACCTGCGTTATGCATTTCTGCCGGCGACGTACTGTCCACCCGGAGCCGCAGCTTTCTCTTAACGGCGAACTTCTTTCGGTGGTGGAATCACACAGGTTTTTGGGGGTGGTTTTCGATGCCCGATTGACTTGGCTGCCTCATATCCGGCAGCTCAAACAGACGTGTTGGCGGCATCTCAATGCACTGCGATGTTTGAGCCACACCCGCTGGGGAGCCGACCGCTCTACCCTGTTACGGCTCTACCAGGCGTTAATCCAGTCCCGTCTGGATTTTGGGTGCCTGGCATATGGCTCCGCATCCCCGTCTGCGTTGCGGGTGCTGGACCCAATTCTCCACAGCGGGATACGCCTTGCCACTGGTGCTTTCCGCACCAGCCCTGTGGACAGCTTACTCGTGGAGGCAGGTGTCCCTCCACTGCGGTTCCGGCGCCAACGTTTGCTGGCCGCTTATGCTGCCCATGTTCTAAGCTCGCCCGGGCATCCTAACTATCGTCTCCTGTTCCCGCAGTCAGTCGTCCGTCTGCCGGAACGTCGGCCCCGGTCGGGTTGTCCGATCGCTATACACGTCAAGGAGCTTCTCTCCGGGCTTGGGCTTGTCCCTGTTCCACCTCCTTTCCGGGCACCTCTGCGTACACCCCCGTGGTGCGTTCCTCGCCCTTGCCTTCGGCTAGACTTGGCACAGGGCTCGAAGGACTCAGTCCCTCCAGAGGCCTTCCGCCGCCGCTTTTATTCCATCCTGGCCACGTATCAGGGCTCTGGCATTGTTTACACCGACGGCTCGATGGTTGCTGGTCGAGTCGGGTATGCGCTCACTCTAGGGGACCATTCCGAACAACGTTCCTTACCGGCTGGCTGCAGCGTTTACACTGCTGAGCTGGTCGCCATCTTTCGAGCCCTAGAGTATATCCGCTCCTGCTCAGGTGAGTCCTTCGTTATCTGTAGCGATTCCCTGAGCAGTTTACGAGCACTCGACCAGTGTTTTCCTCGTTCCCGTCTGGTGATGGCTATCCATGAGTCCCTGCATACTCTTGCGCGTTGCGGCCGCTCTGCGGTCTTCGTGTGGACCCCAGGCCATGTTGGGATCCCCGGCAACGAGAATGTTGACCGGCTGGCGAAAGAGGCGACTAGTGCACCATCTCTGGACGTTGGCGTCCCGGAGACAGATTTGCAAGCGTTCCTACGCCGCAAAATTCTGGACCTTTGGGACACTGAATGGCGCGCCCTGCCTTCACGCAACAAACTTCGGGCCATCAAGGGGGCTACCGGTGTGTGGCGCTCCTCCTTGCGGGTCTCTCACAAGGAGTCTGTTGTCCTCTGCCGGCTGCGTATTGGGCACACTCGGCTTACGCACGGCCACTTATTGCGCCGTGAGGATGCGCCTCTATGTCGCTGCGGCTCCGTTTTATCCGTGGTTCATGTTTTATTGGAGTGTCCGTTTTTAGCTGCGCTCAGGCAGTCGTTCGCACTGCCTGACTCGCTCCCTGCCCTTTTAACAGATGACCCGGCTATGGCTGACTTAGTTTTACGTTTTATTCGGGCAGGGGGTTTTTATTCTTTAATCTGAGTGTTTCTGTTTTTATCTTATTGTTTTGTGTTGATTCTGGCCTTCGGCCTCCGGTTTTAAACTGATTTTTTAATGTGTTTCAAGTGGTTGGCTTTTCCTTTTTTATTTCTCTGGTCGGCCAACCACCGTCACACTCTGTGTGCTTTTGGTTCGTTTTGTCTGGTCTTTGTCTCAGTTTCTCTCGTTCCGTGTCGTCTGTGCTCTATTGTTACTCGTTTTTTATTCTCTGTGGGTGTTTTTTTAGTACTTGGACAAAGGGACCGATGACCGTGGCAGTCTGGTCCCTTTAATCCCCCAAACCATCCATCCATCCAATTGATCAACAGGTCAGAGATTAGTGGGTTATATTGGAGCTAAGTTCAGCAAATTTCGAAGACTTGGGATTGAAAAAGGTTGCTGCGAAGTTTGTTCTTTGGTTTCTGACTGTCAATCAAAAGGAATGACGAGTTAAAACATGTCATACTTTGAAACAACAGCTTGAAACTGATCTAGATTTTCTATGAAAGCTCATTATTGGTGCTATGGCTATGACCCAGAAACAAAGCAGCAGTCAAGCCAGTGGAAGACGTCATTGTCACCCCATCCAAAAAAATGTCGTCGAGTCGAATTGAACATCAAAACAATGCTGATTAGCTTGTTCGATGCCAAGGGCGTAGTTCATTCAGAGTTTGTTCCACCAGGTGAAACTGTTAATCAGATCATTTACTTGGAAGTTTTAAGAAGATTCCACTATAGTATTCATCAAGAGAGACCCGATTTGTGGCAGACAGGAGACTGGTTCTTCCACCATGACAACCCACCTGCACTCACAGCCACTTCTGTTAGACAGTTTGTGGCTAAAAATGGCATGGTTCCACTGCACCACGTACATTACTCACCTGATCTGGCTCCATGCAACTTTTTCTTATTTCCACACATGAAAAGGGGCATGAAAGGACACTGATTTGACAACATTGAAGAAATCGAAATGAAGCTCCATGCTTCTTGACAGAGCATAGGGGAATGATGCGGGAGACCTGCACAGCCGTACTCGGCAAGGTCCTAATGGAGGTGGTTTGCCATTGCCTTCTTCCGACCACAATGGGGATGAATGATGATGATGATGATGATGTAGATGACACAACAACACCCAGTCATCTCGGGGCAGGTGAAAATCCCTGTCCTCACTGGGAATCGAACCTGGGACCCTGTGCTCGGGAAGTGAGAAAAAAAAAGAAGCAAGGGAGAAGCTTTCAGCTATTTCTAAAAATGACTACAAAAAAGCTTCAAACAGTGGAAGCACTGGTGGGACAAATGTGTTAGTATTAATGGAGACTATTTTGAAGGGGATAAGGTTGTTTTGCAAACAGTTTGACAATATATAGCTTTTAAAAAATAATTCTGGTTCTTTTTTGGTAACCCCTCATAAGTGTTTAATAGGAAACATTTCCTGATATTTTACAAAATTATATTTGTTTGCTCACTAATCTGTTTTCTGTTTCTTAGGCCATCTTCAGGTGACAACTGAATGTTGCAAACACAGATAAAATGACATGTGACATAAACAGACATTAAATGAGACTATATGGCTCCAGACACCTTTTCAAGTCTCTGCCTGATGAGCAGGAGACCCAGGTTCAAATCCTGACATTGGTACAAATTATCATTCTTCACTTCGGTCTTCATACATACACTAAATAGATATTTTTTACACAACACACAAAAATGATGACATGCAGAGTATCTAAGCAGGAAAGCATTACTTTTTTATGTAGAAATAGTTCCATTAATTAAAAGAAAAATCTTTTTTTATGAAGAGACACATTTAACAACTAATGAACAATAATGTGATTTTGAAATTTCAACCTATTATTTGTAAGCAAAACTTATTTATCAAAGGGGAAAAACAAAATTGAATTCGGTCATTTAATACTAAGTGGCATTCTGTGGCTTTTGTGTGTCAATTTCTAGCAGACTCATCTTCCTACTTTTCTTAACAGAGTGGAAGCCACATTCTCCAAGATATGAGTCATTATCTGTTAAAAGATGATAGGCAAAGGTTGAATCTTTCTTCCTCCAACATTTCTCATGTTCAGATAACTTTATTACCAAAGCTCTGCCTGACTGACCAATATAATTTTTCTCAGTGCTTGCATGTGATTTTATACACACCACTCTGTGCCAGGGGTTGCAGTTTATCTTTACTATTGGATAAAATTCTTGATATGCTGTTGATATTGTTAAATTCAGTTTTGTGGTTGTGAGACTTTAATCTTTCATGAGATTATTTGAAATTTTGCTAGTAAATGGGATGATGCACCGGTGTTTGTAACTACTGACTGCTTCTTGTTGGCCAGCATATGGGAGTGGTGTAATTTTATGCATTTTCTTTTGTCATTGTATACTATCGGTCAGGAAAAAGCTATAGCTATTACAGGAAGTGATATGTCTGATGGTGTGTAGTTCTATTTGAAAGGAAGATTCAGATATTTAATAGATTTTAGGTGATGCACCATTGAATAGAAAGCTGCATGTTTGGGATTATGTGGTTGCTGGGAGCTTTCAGGGGTACTGTATCTGTAGCTACAGTTTTTCTGCAAATACTAGATAAGTGTGTCCTTGTGCTAAAGTCTATAATAAGGTCAAAGAAATTTATAGAAGAGCCTCCCAGCTCCATTTTGAACTGAATTTTCTTATGTTGAGAGTTTAAATGTTGTAGTAATGTATTTAACAGAGTAGTCGCACAGGTCTGCAACCACAGATCATCATCATCGTCATCATCATCATTATCATTATTCTCATTCTCATATCTCAACCAGTACTTAAAATTTGTTTCAAATTATCCATGAAAATATCAGACAGTATAAGACTAAGAGGGAACCTGTTGCTATGCTGTCAGACTTGGCTATAATGTGTATTTTCTGTGTATGTGATGTCTATGGAAGTTGCTCATCATTTATATATGTTATTTATCATGTAAATCATCCATGTAACATGAAACTAATTACAATGAATTTCTTTTAGTATCTTTTCCTGTATAGACCACATCCTGTTCCACTTTTTTTTATCAGATCCTTAAAACATTGTGTACTGAATTCACAAATAAACCTCAATTTTTTGTGTGAACATTCCCATAAATGTGTGATGATGTAATGTTCATTTTCATTAGTTGTCCATGATAGCACACCAACAGTGAACACTGACTTTGAAACTGCTATCAGTCAGGATCCTTCTATCTTGCTGTACTTGAATTAGAAAATTCACTGGTGAAATCAGATTGTATGAACCAAACAATCGTTCCAACTTTCTTTCTTGTTTATATGTTTTTAGAAATATATATTGAAATGCCAACAAAGTATTAACTGTTTGTTTATGTGTCACAAGGAGCTCATCAGTAAATCTAAATTTGTTATAAATTATGGAACGTTTCCAGTGGGAATCAGTAGACTGTTAAAGTTGTCAAAGAAGTATCTTGCAGTAGCATCTTCCAAGCACATGCTCTGCTCACTGCTTGTTGCAGTATTTTTTATTTTGCTTTCAGCTTCCACATTCGTAGCAACTATTTTTTCATATTGGCTCTGACTGGGAATCAACTGATGTGTACAACAGATTTGCTAGACTTCATTTACCCTTACAGTTGTATTCAACATCTGTAATGCAAAGAAATATCATCAAACATGAAAACATTCCATTACAGCTTGTTATCCTCTTCCATACAAATTGTGGTCTGTGCTTCAGACATGATTTACAAGAAATGGTGCCCAGACAGTGCAAGTTTGGAGCATTCTCTTCTTAAGGATATACAGTGCTAGAGTTTTCTATTGATGTAATTGATGAATAATCACAAATACGCAATGACAGTGTCTGTGCTTAGGAAAATCATTATGAATAATGATCCATGATTCATTCTTTATGTAGAATTTTGTGCCAGTTTATTGACTTTGTGACAGCCTAAATAACTCTTTCAGCTAATATTGTACCTTCATCTAATACACATTTATAATTTTATGTGCAAACATTTTTACAGGTTTGGAGTCTTCGATAGTCATGAAAAAACTAGAATTTCCAGCATACTCAGAAGATTTGCCAGGGCATCATCATTACACAGGCTGAAGGATATTCTAAATGCACCAACAGCTAATATAAGTCTGCAAAGTGTTCACCAGCTATTGACAGAGCTCATACTCAAGCATAAATTATACAATTTGCCATATGTGTGTTTGGAAGACAGTAAATACACGGAAGAACAAATTCAGGAACTGTGTGAAACATTTCCTGATAGTGAAAGTACCGAGTTACATTGGTTTAAATTGTGGCTGGCATTCAGAGATTTCAATCCTAATACTACAGATGCAGCATTCATTTATAATCTAATACTTAAAACCATACAGTACTTAGGGGATAACAATGTAGAAACATTTTTAAAACAACATCCACTTGTTGTTATTGCATTGATAATGTTCAGTGGTGAGAGTCTCTCAGCTGTATATGAGCAAGGGGAGCTAGAAAACTCACCTGTAACAAAAGAAATCTTTCAGTCAACCTTGCAGAAGTTACCTCTTTTAGAAATGTCTCTGATGTCTCAAAGAAAAACTGATGAAGTGCCAGATATCACAGTGTATGAATTACTGCAGAACTGTACACCATTTGATAGCCAGAAATTTTTTTCTTGGCAGCAGTAAGTATTTTTCTCAGCACTTCCTGCACTTTTTCTGTAGAATGTATTTCTCATTGTATGTGCTGAGTTCTCCAGTACTCTATCTTCAACTCAAATGTGCATTAAAAATTGCACTGGGTTTGATTTGTCCATGTTTTGCTGAACATTAGTAATTTCTCATGTGTAATGTAAGGAACTACTTCCAATTTGTACAATTTATCATAGACTCATAGACCTTTAAATCTCTTCATATTTGCCGTACAATACCCATTATTGCAATTCCAACCTTTTGGTCATTTCCAAGTTACAGCTGCAATTGTCTGACACACAGGAATGTGTTTGCACTGTTTGGTTGTATTGTGGTGTGATGTTTGCATGCGTTCCACATTTGACATCCCACCTAATAAGTAAGATAATACAAGACATGTTCATTATAGATTATAAAACGTTATACTCTTAAACAAGTGTAAGGATGGTGCTTTTAACATAGTAGTACAGTGCTCATGCTTTTATATTTGGCACATACAAATTTGTTTGAACTGTGTGGTTCCTTGTGGCATGACACCTACACAGAGCCCCCATTTTACATAAAATACATACATACATACAATATGTGACATACACTAAAGTGACAAAGGTCATGGGATAATGATATACACATAAACAGATGGCAGCACTATCCCATACACAAGGTGTAAATGGACAGTACATTGGCGGAGATGTCATTTGTACTCAGCTGATTCACATGTGTAGTTTTCCAACGTGATTATGGCCACAATATGGGAACTGACAGACTTTGAAAACAGAATGGTAATTGGTGCTAGATGCATCATACATTCCGTTTCGGAAATTATTAGGGAATTCAATGTTCTGAGATCTGTCAACAGTGTGCTGAGAATACCAAATTTCAGGCGTTCACTCTCGCCACAGACAACACAGTGGATGATGATTGCCTTCACTTAATGACCGAGAGCAGCACTGTTTACTAGAGTTGTCAGTGCTAATAGACAATTGTGGAATTGTGGTTTATTCATCTCACGACATACATTTGCAGTCTATTTTGTTTGCTTACAGGAGACATGTCAAAAATTTGTAATACAATTACAAGCAACACTGCATGAAATACCCACAGAATTCAATGTGGGATGTACGATGAACATATCTGTTAGGATAGTGGAGTGGTGGCAGCAAATGACCAATGCTAATTCCTTAACTAACAGCACGATATTAGTTACAGCACTTCGCATGGGCTCATGACCATATTGATTGGTCTCTAGTTGAGTGGAAAACTATTGTCAGTTGAGTCACAACTTCAGTTGGTAAGGGATGATGGAAGGGTTCGAGTGTAGAGCAGACCCCATGAACCCAAGGTCCCAAGTAGTCAACAAGGCATTGTGAAAGCTGGTGGTGGCTCTACAATGGTATGAGATGTGTTTACATGGAATGGACTGGGCCCACTGGTTCCACTGAACCAATAATTGACTCGAATTTTTCAGCAGTGTGGAGACTGTTTGCAGCCATTCATGGACTTCATCTTCACAAAGAACAATGGAATTTTTATGTATGACAGTGCACCAGGTCACAATTTTTTTCAATTTGTTTGAAGAACATTTTAGACAGTTCAAGCAAATGATTTGGTCACCTATCCAACATTTATGGGACATAATCAGCAGATCAGTTTGTGCAAAAATCCTGCACACTCAACATTTTCACAATTGTGGATGGCTATATAGGCAGCAAGGCAGAGTATTTCCAAAGGCTTGTAGAGTCCATCTCATGTCAAGTTGCTGCACTATGCCAGTCAAAAGATGGTGCAACACAATGTTAGGGGGTGTCCCAAGCCTTTTGTCACCTCCGTGTATTGTCTACAGTCCAGACCGCTATGTAATACCAGAACTTTTGTAACTATGCCACATTGTTGTATGTACCTTCATGACCATGTAACATTTTACTATATTTTCTGTTTTACAGACATGCAGATGTCTTTTTTCACTGTTAATAAAATTTGATTGTCCTTCATTTCCTGTTACCAGCACCTAAGAGAATACTTATCTATGCTTGCAAAGGTTTTATATCAGGAGTTTTGTATTAGGATTCCTGCCTGCATCTTAAATGTTGTCCTGGCTATGGTGTTAAGTACATTAGAGCTGATTCCCAGCAGTTTTGACCACTACAGATTTTATTACTGACATGTACAGTAAGCACAAATTAACTTTAATGAGTTTTTTTATCTTGTCCATCACACAGCCGTAAAATCAGAGCTGCATTTATCTGTGTGTTTTTATACAATGTTCTCATATTGCAGTGATGTATTTTATACTTTATACGGATAGTGTATGTGATAAAGGCTGACATAAGCCACAGATGCTCACGCCATTTTTATTCTTTTTATTAATGCTGACTACTACTCTGTATTCAGGATATGAGAAATTTTTAGTTTGATTTTTGTGGCTGCATTGTGTGGGTGGTTTGATAAGTCTGGTAAAACAGCAAAAAAAGAAATGTTTGTTTTGTAAACGATTCATCATATTTCTCCACATAGTCTCCTTTAAGGGGTATACACTTGGTCCAGTGCTTCTCTAGCTTTTTCACCCTTATAGGTTCTGTCAAACTCTGCAAAATACTCGTTGACTAGAACTATCACTTCCTCATTTAATGAAAATTTCTTCGCAGGTAGCTGAAGTTTCAAGTTATGGTACAGGAAGAAGTCACTTGGAGCTAAGACTGATGAATACGGTGGATGACCAACCAGTTCAAAGCCCAATTAATGCACTTATGCCATTGTTATCCCTGATGGGTGGGATGCTGCATTATCCTGGTGAAAGAGCACTTTTTTTGTGTGCCAGTCTTGTTCTTTTTTAGCCAACGCAGGTTTCAAATGATTGAACAATGAAGCATAATGGGGTCCAGTTATTCTTCTGCCTGTGTCCAAGTAATCTATGAGGATTATTCGTTGGAGATCCCAAAAAACAGTGGCCATCACCTTACCAGCTGATAGAATGGTCTTTGTCTTCTTTGGTGCACTTTCACTAGCCTCTGTCCATTGTTTTGAATGCTGATTTGACTCTGGTGTGTAATGATGGATCCAGGTTTCACAAACAGTCACAAACTGGTGCAAAATGTCTTTCGGATTGTGATTAAACATCACCAGACATTGTGTTGAAATGTGTCAGATGCACTTTTGGGCAACTGTGAGCAATCATGGCATCCAGCTCGCACACAGCTTCTTCATAGACAATTGTCCACGCAGAATACTATGCACTCACTCAGTTGAGACCCGTACAATCTCGGTTACCTCACGAATTTTTATTTGGCAGTCTTGCATTACCATATTGTGGGTTTTGCCAATGTTTTCCTTTCTGGAGACCTCAATTGGACAGCCGGAGCATGCTTCATATTTGGTGCTTGACTAACCACATTTAAATTCATTAATCCAAAAGAAAATGGTCTTCAGTGATGGTTCAGGGTCTGCGTGAACTTTGTTCTATTCTGTTTTGATTTGTTTGGCAGTCCAGCCCTTCAAATCAAAATGTTTCATAACTGCAGTTTTCTCCATTTTCAATCACAGCAGGCACACTGACCAATTCAGATGGCTGTCAACAATGAGCTGTAAGCTGTACTATGTTGAAATTCTTTGTGTGATCCTTGGAATAATCCAGCTTACCAACCAAGAAGATGCAACAAAAATGTTCCATTCTTTCATGGAAATTTACCAGACCTATGAAACCACCCTCATATGTGTTTCCATCAGCGGTATGTCTAATGTTGATTAATCTTGATTGCAGCTACAACCACATGAAAATGAGCAAAATATTGGAAGTGCAATACTGGATATCATAATAAATGTACAGTCAGGGGCAAATATGAAGTATTTGAAAAATACTTCTGATTTTTATTTAATTTTTAAGTAAAAATACTGATTAAGATGTGCTCAGATGAAAATAAATCACCTAATAATCAAATTTTGCCTATCCATTTCTCTGGTTTGCCTCATGATAGCTCATCTATTCCTGAAAGCAAGTGTTTCTGTTAAGATTTATTTGTTTAGATCCTTGCTAATACAATGTAAGTAGTTTGATTATCCTTTATTTTAGAGACTTTTCTTTGTAGATTATAATATTACTTTTATTAATTTGAATTGATAAATATTTTATAGTTATTGGAATTTGGCACTGTGTCTGCAAATTTTGTTATTAATTATGGTTGTTATTACAGGACTGAGGCAGTGGATCTGCCACATTTTTCAATGCCAAAATTGGTCTCTAAATATGGATACAAATGTAAATTGGATTACTTGTATTATTTGAAACAAGGACGGCCAAGTTTTGCTGCAAATACTTTTTTAGTAGAACTGTTCAAGTGCCACAAGAGGAAATCAAAAACGATGTATGTTTATTTATAGTTCCTTTCTATATCTCTGATGTTTTATTTCCATCAATTTCATTTGATAACAGTGATATAAAATCCTGGATGAAAGATAAAAAAAAGGTATACAAGAATCTTTACCACAGTACTGGGCAGTCAACAGGAACATAAAAGTGAATGTAATGTGTTTTTGCTCAGTTATTGGTACTGAACTTTCTTCATTAGTAGTTATCTGCCTTCACAAGATAATCTCTTTCTTGTTTAATTATTTGTTTTGTTTGACGAAACTAAACTACAACAAGCTTACCAAAAGCCATTAAATATTAAGTTTACAGCTCTAAAGTATTAAGTAGCTTAAATAGTAGCATAACAGAATAGTTAAAAGTGCTTTTTTATCTTAAATAGTAGCATTACAGAATACTTAAAAGTTCTTTTGTTATTGTGTTATATCACATTTCTTACTTCACTATTTGAATTTGTTATCATTATTTTATTATTTACATGTTTCAGGACGAGGCAAGCTTCAAGCTATGCTCATGGTGTGGCATTGCAAAATTTCAGAGACACTTGTATTACAAGTGCTTGTGTATCATTTGTGGAAATGTTGGGTGCCAACTCAGAAGTTATGAGAGTACATATCACAGCTGCAAATAAAATCTTAGATTATTTGGTTTCAGAAGAACAAACTTCCACAACAAATACTGAATTATTAGTGGAAAAAGTTGGTACGTTGTTTGCTATAATAGTTGAAAGAATTAAAACATTAAATTTTGGCTTAATGTTCTTTTTTGTCACCTAGGTTTTCCTGCTATACAAAATAATGATCTTGACCATGGGGTGTGTAGAGCCATGTATATATTCAGATGTCATCATTAAGTGAAATACAGGGCCTAAATGAAATATATATTTCGCCAGCTATCCTTGTGTTAATTTTTGATATTTTCCCAAATGCCATTCTATTCTTTGGAGTTTGATTTTTATCAGGTGTTGTCTAATAATTGATAATAATAAAACACATAAAAAGTGAAACAATATGCTAAGAACAGATGGTTGAGATAGAAAATAAACAAAAAGTAGAAAATTAATGTACAGAAATATTGAATTTACCTATGTAGATACATCAGCAATGTGTTGTGTGTTTATCAGAACCACACATCAGAATACTGTGCTTGCAACTGTGGTCTGTGTTTTGAATAGGTAACTGGTGGAGGTAGGGGGAGAGAAAAGAGGGGAAAGGGGAAAAAGTGGATTGAGAGAGATTGAGAGATCAGGGAAGAAAGCAAGGAGGTGTAGTGTGAGGGATGTCGTATGCTTAATGGATTTACATTCAGTATACTTATGTAAAATGAAAGAAAGTAAAATTATGTAAGAATCATCATTAAAATATCAAGAGTGTAGAACAATGGATTAGGGATAGTGTAACCACAATGAATTTACAGTCAGCAAGACACTATAGTACCTTGTGTGACAAGAGGGAGTCATATGCTAAAATTATAAAAATTAATGTAAAAACATTAAGATTGTAGAACAAGGCCTTGTAAACTGCAAAAGAAGTAAAATAGCCAAATTATAAAAGTGGAGTTATGTAAAGTAACAAAAACTGAATTGTTTTAAAATATTACTACTGTAAAACACTGGAATTATAGAACTGTAGAGGGTATAAAACAATAATATTATAAAACTGAAACTATGTGAGCAACTAAAATTACAGTGAATGGAATATAACAGTTACAGTTAGTTGCATCTGCTTGTGCTTTGTGGTTTTGTAAAATTCACAGTTTAGCGGTGTGTGTGGAAGCCAGTCTGCATGCCGTTTTGCTGCTAGGGTGGTGTGTGAGATGATGCACGATTGTCTCTTCTCAGTGAGTGGGGCTGTTGCTTATATTTGTGCTATGTCGATGTGAATTATTGGAAGAGCCTCTGAAGTTTTTAACAAATGCACTGTTTATAAAATTGTTCTGCTGATTTAATTTATTGCCTGGCTCTTGTAAACGGTGTGCAAAAATCTCAATTTTTTCAAACCTTGGCAGGAGACATACTTAAGATTCATTTTGTAATACTTCCAAGTGTGTATCAGTGGTTCCAACAGAGTGCTTTGATGTTAGGTTTTCACCAAATGTTCTATTATTGTGAAATGAAGTGCGATCTTTGAAACATATTTCAGTTGCCTTGCCTGTGTGACCTGTGTTAACTTTAAGATATTTTCCACATTTCAATTTATATACACTTGCTACCATAAATTTTGAGGCTTTTATTGATTTGGTGCTTCGGTCTGAAGCAAAGAATGTCATAAGTCTTAAACCCTGTATGGAAATTGGTGCTACAAAACTGTAGCAGTTAGTTGTGACACCTGTCTTGTATAAATTGTGGATGTATCCACGATTTTCTTTTCTTCCCATTCACCTGTTAGCATAAAATCACTGATTTTACTTTGCTGTTGTGTTTTACTTTTTTGTAGCAGCCTTTCTCCTCTCTTGCTTGCTTAATGGCAGTTCTAATAATCCAACAGCCATTAAGTGAGCTTGAGGGGAGCAAAGAAATCACTATTATTAAACAAGTTGCAGTAAGCAACAGGTATATGATTTCAACAGTAACCAAGGTGCTACAGAAAATGGGTAACAACAACATAAAATGAGTAATAGTATGCTAAGAGGATAACAGGAAGACAAGAAAATCGCATATATGCCTGTGAGTTATAAAGGATGGATATCAGAAGTAATTGCTAAACATTTTCGTAGTAGCAATTTGTATTTACAGTTTAAGACTCATTAAATTTATTCATGAGATTGAAGCACCGCTTGAATAAAAAAAAAAAGCCTCAGAAGTCACAGCAGCAAAGTGCGTATAATGAACTGAAGCACAGAAACTGTCCAGAAGCTCTCATAGTAAAACAGACAGGATTTTTGAAATACATTTCAGGGAGCATGCTTCAATTCACAATAATAAAACAGTATTTGCATGACATCTTCTAATATCAAAGCACTTTGCTGGAACCATATAAATTCGGAAGTGCTACACATTGAACCTAAGGGACACCTCTTTGGGAATGTTTGGACAATGTGAGATGGCACAGTGGTTAGCTCTCTGAAATTTCATTCGGGAGGACAGTGGTTGATATCTGTGTTTGGCCATTCAGATTTAGGTTTTCTGTGATTTCTCTAAATCGCTCCAGGCAGATACCACGACTGTTTGTTTAAAAGGGCATGGCTGATCTCCTTCACTATCTTTGCTCTACCCCTCCCCCTCATGACCTCAATGTCAATGGGGCATTAAACTTTAACCTTGCTTCCTTCCTTCCTTCTGACAATGCGGAACAGATTGAGATTATTATGTGCTGTTTATAAGAATCTGGTATTGAGCTCTTGACATCTCACCCCCCCCACCCCACTACCCCCAGCCACCTTTCCCCTCTCCTAGTCTCGTTGTTCCACTTCTACCCCTCCCTCTACCAGTTAACTATTAAAATATGGTCCACAGTTGCATACCATAGTATTCAGGTATGTGGTTCTGATACAGACGTGACAGTTTGATGATTCTCAGCTACATAGGTAAATTCAACATGTATGTGCAAGGTTTTTCTAAGTTTTGTAAAATAATGGACACTACATATTTAGTTTTACTTTGTTTTTGGATTTGAAGATGATCCAGGGAGCTCAAAAGTAATCGCACTGCAAGTCAGGCACAGACCCCTGTCAAGTGGCCTTATTTGTGGCTCACTATCTACACTCACACACAGGCACATAAAGATGACAACAGCAAAGTTCAGTGGGCTTAAAGAGTATGTGATTGGTTTTCTGAACACTCTCTCACCCTATTAAATCTCAATTGGCCTGCAAAATCTCTGACTTGGACATCACAGAAAATCTGTGGGACGTGTTGGAACAGCAGGTAAAACTCCTACATCAGTATTCCTGGAGTTTGTTGGAACTGTGTGATCTAATCCTCAGCGAGTGGCTTAATCTGTATGCGGAGTACCTGCATAAACTTGTGGATTCACTTCCTGATGGAATCCAAGTAGTTATCAAGTCCAGGGGCGAAATCACATGGTATTAAATAACACTCGTAATTATTTCTGCAAGTGTGGCTTAATTTGTTGTCCAGTGAGCTTATTATCCATCTTCACATCCGATGGGATTTCTAAACATAGGATAGATGCATAAAAGACTTCTCAAATTACCTTTAGATTGTAAAATATATGGGAGAAGAAATCTGAGACTACCTCAAAAGAGATGGAAGGAATTTTATAAAGATGAGACAGACTTGAAAAGCCTAATCCATCAAATGAAGAAGAACGAAAATGTTAAATGTTGTTAATCACTGGCAAAACACAGATAGGAGGGAATACCTCCTGTATATGACAGAGGCAGGAAGCTCATGAACAAATTCTGATAGACTTGGCGGAAACAGAGCTTTCTCCATCCAGCAAAAGAGACAGTGGGATTATTTCATGACTGTTCAATATGGTACCCAGTGGCATCTTTGCAACAGGGACACAATAAAAGTAAACCAAGGAGATAATCAACTGTACAGTACTATCAACAGACAAGGTGTGATAGAAACAACAGTGAGAGAAATTGACAAGTAAGAGGTAAGGGAAAGGGAGAATGAGAATAAAAGTGTAGCTGACACCAAAATAACAAAGAAGAAGGAATAAACATATAAGAAGGAAACCGCAGGAAATAGTGGCAGATGTACAAATACACTACTGGCCATTAAAATTGCTACACCACAGACGTGAAATTTAACCAACAGGTAGAAGATGCTGTGATATGCAAATGTTTAGCTTTTTAGAGCATTCACACAAGGTGGTGACACCTACAATATACTGACATGAGGAAAGTTTCCAATCGATTTATCATACACAGACAGCAGTTGACCGGCGTTGCCTGGTGGAACTTTGTTGTGATGCCTCGTATAAGGAGGAGAAATGCGTACCATCACTTTTCCGACTTTGATAAAGGTCGGATTATAGGCTATTGCGATTGCGGTTTATCATATCGCGACATTGCAGCTCGCGTTGGTCGAGATCCAATGACTGTTAGCAGAATATGGAATCGGTGGGTTCAGGAGGGTAATACGGAACACCGTGCTGGATCCCAATGGCCTTGTATCACTAGCAGTCCAGATGACAGGCATCTTATCTGCATGGCTGTAACGAATCGTGCAGCCACGTCTTGATCCCTGAGTCAACAGATGGTGACGGTTGCAAGACAACAACCATCTGCACGAACAGTTCGACAACGTTTGCAGCAGCATGGACTATCAGCTCGGAGACCATGGCTGCGGTTACCCTTGACACTGCATCACAGACAGGAGCGCCTGTGATGCTGTACTCAACGGCGAACCTGGGTGCACAAATGGCAAAACGTCATTTTTTTGAATGAATCCTGGTTCTGTTTACAGCATCATGATGGTTGTATCCGTGTTTGGCGACATTGCGGTGAATGCACATTGGAAGCATGTATTCGTCATTGCCATACTGGCGTATCACTCGGCGTGATGGTATGGGGTGCCATTGGTTACACATCTCGGTCACCTCTTGTTCACATTGATGGCACTTAGAGTAGTGGACATTACATTTCAGATGTGTTACGATCCGTGGCTCTACCCTTTATTCGATCCCTGCGAAACCCTACATTTCAGCAGGATAATACACGGCTGCATGTTACAGGTCCTGTACGGGCATTTCTGGATACAGAAAATATTCAACTGCTGCCCTGGCCAGTACATTCTACAGATCTCTCACCAACTGAAAACGTCTGGTCAATGGTGGCCGTGCAACTGGCTTGTCACAATACACCAGTCACTACTCTTGATGAACTGTGGTATCGTGTTGAAGCTGCACGGGCAGCTGTACATGTACACGCCATCCAAGCTCTGTTTGACTCAGTGCCCAGGCGTATCAAGGGTGTTATTATGGCCAGAGGTGGTTGTTCTGGGTACTGATTTCTCAGGATCTATGCACCCAAATTGCATGAAAATGTAATCATGTGTCAGTTCTAGTATAATATATTTGTCCAATGAATACCTGTTTATCATCTGCATTTCTTCTTGGTGTAGCAATTTCAATGGCCAGTAGTGTAGATCAAGATTGCAATCATGGCAGCCAGAATTGTTGTTTTGTATACTAATATGTTCATGGGACTCTTCAAGATTGCTTTCCCGGAGATCAAGAACCATCAGACCCTTGTATATATTTCTGATACATTGATTAAACTTTCAACATCTTGTCTTGCGATGAAGCAAAACAGTTGAACTTTCTGAAACAGATTCTTGTTCTGGTATAAAGATTCATGATAATCTCCAGTTGCTAATGGGTAGGTACATAATTCAGTAATTGTTGAGACCATCAATGAATAACTTTGTTGATAATTCCTGCTTACAACTCTAACGTTTCCAGCAAACATATCTGTTTCAGTACTCATTGCTGGAAAATTGAGGACTGAATATAATATCCATATGAGAGCAGATTGCTTTTTATGAAACAGAAGAGGTGCTAAGCAAAGGATAGGCGCATATAAACAACAATAAGTTGTTTAACATATGTCATACATATATTTTTTTTCCAGAACTAACAAACACATACTCACAAAGCTTACATTCATACAGAGCTGTTATCTCATAACACTGCAACATGTGTGTATTACTGGTCTGGTTTTACATCAGGTCGTTCACCTCCTTCAGAATGGTTGGCCGGTCAGGACTTGAGGAAAGATTTTGAGCCTTTGCATAACTATTATGTCATTTGTCGCCACCTTTCAGTATTTTATGGTGTTGTTCTCTTAGCTACAGAGTGGTTTTCACGTAGGTTGTGATCCCAGCTGTCCTATGGGGGATGTTCGTCAGCTCCACCTCTGGGACATTGGGAGGTCTGCTGTACCAAGTCATTGTCCCGTCAACACGTGTTTTGAGCTGGCACCAACAGTGACATTGTGCATCTTGCTGCGGCTGGCCCTCAATGTGCTATGCAATAGGCAGCACCGCAGGCAACACTCTCTCTGTGGTCTGCATCCCAGAATCATGGGAGTGAATCCATGTTGAATAAATGGGGCCATTCCTCAATTCTTACTGGTTTTCGGTTGCCGATGCTTTCTCTAAATTTTTATTTGTTACCCACTGTCCTTGAACTTCAGCTTTGGTTCAGGCCCCCTCAATTATTTTTTTTTGTTGAAGGATTGCTGATTGCCTTATGCATTTGTGACAGATAATTGTCCACAATTTGTGTTTCAGATCTCCCACAATGTCTGCACCTGTCAAGGCATTTGCCACGTAATAGCTCCCCTCCATTTCACCCCCAAGACTTGTCCACACGTTCAAGATTCAGATGAAGAAATATATCATGGTCTCTTCCGCAAACAACACCTTGACATGCTTCTTGAGTTCCTCTACCCTTGTGCTGGTGGTGGATCGGAGTCCAGCCAAGATGCTCCATGGTAGCCATCCACATATGCACCTTCTCATGCTGCCCCACCAATGTCCATCGTCGTGGTTTGTTTCTGGCTCCATGGTCTGGACTTGGGGGTTTGGCTGCCAACTGAAAAGGAGTCTGGTCATGGTCCACAGTTGCTGCAGTTGCTGCAGCTGCTGCCTCTGTAGGTGCACACCTCTGAGGGGCTGGTGGAATGCCATCACAATCAGCTCCATCCTCCCACCATGGCGAGAGCCACAGTTCTGCTGCCACAACCACCCTCCTCCTTCTTTGCCCTCTCCCTCATTGCTTGCCCCGGCGTCGTGGAGTGACCTTGCTGTGGGGGTGTACATGACCTCCTTGTCAATGTTGCGTCCACACTACTTCTGCTCCTACAAACCAGTTCCAGCCCAAAATTTCCTTCTGCTGCTACCCTCATCACCTGTGGCGCCCGTCGTAGAGGCCATGGATGCATCATCAGTCGGCCTGATGCTATACCAGAGGAGTGCCCTTTGCCCAAAAGGGGAGGCATACTATAACCCTGTATGCAACATCTGGATATGCACTGTGGCTTCAGGCTGCAGGTGTGCTACATTTCAAATAGACTTCCAGTGGCAGCTGCACGGGCCACACACCCTAGGCACCTGTGGTGCCTACTGGAGTCCTCCTCTATACAAAGACATTGCAGCCAGCACTGCTTCTCATTCATGTTCTTCTACTGATTGTACTATATATATGTTTGTCATGAAGTTGAAAGTGGATCAATAAACTTTTGTTCTTGGTGGCCACACTACTGATTGTATGTAGCATTATGACAGCGGTTTTGCAGGTTTTACCAAGCCTATCTTTAACATTATTACTGGTCATAATAATACAAAAGACTATCTTTTATAAATTCTGCACATGGTCTAAAACTGATGCTGAAATTTTTGTTACCCTTGTAAAAGTGTTTAACATTTGTGTTGCGCGAAAAGATGCTCAAAACATTTAGAAAGTCATTACTAATTTCACCGTCAACACCTGTGTTTATATGTATGCCCCCATGTGTTGTTACGTTAGTTTCGGGATCTGAGACTCATTCCATGATATCAGTGAATTTGTTTAAGAAATTAGGTTACGCACACACACAGAATGATTTATTTTTTGTGCATATTTAGCTTTCTCTTCAGTGGCTGCCAATTCAAAATATTTTTCTACACTAATTATGATCATATCACCTCCAGCTCTAAAAAGTGTGCCATCACTGATATAAATACAAGATCCCCTACCTTTTCTGGTAGTGCTACAGTAGCAGCTTGCAGGTTCATATGACAATAGCTCTATATGCTCTAATTCATTATCACTGCCTCATTGCTCTGTAATGCATAGTACCATGCTGTTCAAACACAGTAATTAAACTTCAAACTCGAGTTTATTTTTAATGGACTCCTTGTTTTGATTACCGATAGACAATTCTAATCAAATTTCTGTGGTGTTTGTGCACTCCAGTATGGTACATTCTATTTTCTGGCAACACAATGAATAAATCTCTTATTTGGTTGAGATACTTTTAAGAAAGGGGAGCCTGTTATCGTGGTTTATCCTAAAAAAGGCCCAGTTCTCCTATCCGTGACAAGAGTTATTCAATAATGTGTGGCCAAACACCCATCTGCTATACTCTCACTAAACAACTCTAACGGCCTTCCTTTCCCTGTTCAGTTGAGTTTCAGACCATGCCTAGTATAGCCCCTTCTTCTGATAGTCCCCACTGGCACCAGTGCAATGTGTGTCCAGGCAGCAGTCCTCGGGACCATCTCCAGCTTTGTATTTACATGCTGTAA
The DNA here is from genome assembly GCF_023864345.2 of Schistocerca serialis cubense. Lineage (NCBI taxonomy): Eukaryota > Metazoa > Arthropoda > Insecta > Orthoptera > Acrididae > Schistocerca > Schistocerca serialis. Next base: position 273,481,973 of record NC_064643.1, on the reverse strand, counting down.
GGCACCGCCAAAACGAGGCTGAACCTGTTGCCAGAACAGCTCTACCGTGCTCACATTGGTGCTGCCGATCAATATGAATGTATCAGTATTAATAGTGGACATATTAAATGTTCAAAGTAGTCTTCTGAAGTTACTGTTAACTGCAGTATTGAAGTTCTTAAATTAGAATATAAAAGTCCTTTGATATTCTGAATTGATCTAGCAACTGAAGTCTAACTGAAAAAACTTAATTACAAAATACCCAATACGTGAAGGTCTTCCTGTTACTGTCACCAGGATACATTGTGAATTTTATGGTGATTTGCCATTTTTCTTTATTCTTATATGGTACACTGAGGTGACAGAAGTCATGAGATAGTTATATGCATATTACAGATGGTGGTCATACTGCATACGCAATGCGTAAAAGGACAGTGCATTGGCAGAGCTGTTGTTTGTACGCAGGTGATTCATGTGAAAAGGTTTTTGGATGTGATTACGGCTTCACAACAGGAACTAACAGGCTTTAAACAGAGACTAGTAGTTAGAGCTAGACACATGGGACAGTCTGTTTCAAAAATTGTTAGGAAATTCCATATTCAGAGATCAAAAATGTCAAGAGTGTGCCAAGAATACAAAATTTTAGGCATTACCTCTCACCATGGACAATGCAGTGGTCAATGGCCTTCACTTAATGTCTGAGAGCAGCAGCATTTGTGTAGAGTTGTCACCAGTGCTGACAGACAAGGAACACTGTATGAAATAACCACAGAAATTGATTTGGGATGTACAAAAAATGTATCCTGTAGGACAGTGTGGTGCAATTTGGCATTAACGGTCTATGGCAATAGATGATTGGTGCAAGAGTCTTTGCTAACAGCACAACATCACCTGCAGCACCTCTCCTGGGCTCATGATCATACATGCCATGTTGAGTTACTGGACTATGCGAGGCAAAAGGAGGTCCAACACGATATTAGGTGGTATCCCATGACTTTTGTCACTTCACTGTGTGTAGAATTAAATGCTGTATACTGGTGTAATATCTTTTGTGTGCCCAAAAAAATAAATATTTATTTCTATTACAGCTTTGCTTATGCATGGACTAATTGTGAAAAATCCTGAGGCTCCTGTTGAAATCTTATCTTTGTTACAATCTGCATTGCTGTGTGACTCAGCAATTCCACATTCTGACAGTGACTCAGAAAAGGTTGTTATAAAAGCAATTATTCAATGGGAACTTGCTGTAAAATTTGCAAAAATCCACAAAATAAAACTTCCAGAAGGTTTTTTGAATTGTTGTGCCAAGAAAGATATGTGGTTGCCTTTTTTGATGTTTGTTGATATCCATCAGTATCCCATTCCTCAGGTAAGCAACATATTACATGAAAATATATAAGCAATTTTTATGTGGTTGTGGAGCAAAGAATTTTTTTCTCTCGAGTACAGGTTCTCAGTTGAACAAATTCTCTACTTTCCCATTTAAATGTGTGGTTTTAGCAATTAATATTTCTAAATGTTATTGGTCCATTTGGAGAACCAATATGTAAATAAAATGGAAAATTACTAAGAGATTTTGCCACTTATAAGAATTTAAAAATCACAAATTCACTTTTTAAGAAAAAGGATATACACAAGTATACCTGGGCCAGCAGAGGTCTTAGATCAATAATTGCCTACATCTAAGTAAATGATAAGCTAGTGGGCCAAGTAAGGGATACAAGAGTTTATAGAGGACAAGATACAGGATCGGATCATTTCGTACTATTCTCCAGAATAGATCTTTTTACAAAATGGAAGAAAATAACTAAACAAGTAACAAACCAACAAGATCAAAGCATTTATAAGGTGTACTTGCTTGAAGAGGACAGTATCAGACACCTGTACCAAAGGATATTACATGAAGAACTAGCAAACTTATAAAACAATGACAATATAGAGGAAGAATGGCAAACTCTGAAGAATACTGTATGCGGAGTAGCAGGAGAAGCTCTCGGTAAAAAGAAAAGAATATGGAAAGTAAAAGGCCTAAAAATTTGGAATGAGGATATAATGAAAGCTGTCAAACAAAAATAGGATGCATATGTAAAACACTTAAGTAACCCCACTATTGAGAACAATACTATAAGGAGAAAAGAAATAACGCTAAATGCATAATAAGAAAAGCACATCAAGAACATTGGGATAGGTTTATTTCTAATATTGAACATGATATCCATGTAAGACAACAAATGGCATATAAGGTTTTAAAAACCTTAAACACAACAGAAAGAGAGAAGATGCAAATAAATAGTATTGAAGAAGAATATTGGATAAATCATTACAGCGAATTGTGGTATGATCATACAGCCAAGAAACTGAAATTGATGAAATACAATTTGACAAATTAACATCTGCACTGACATCATTTAAGAACAGAAAAGCAACAGGAAAAGATGGCATCAATGCTGAATTATTAAAATATGGAGGTATGATGCTACACCATTGACTTCTATATCTCTTCAATGAATGTTGGAAGAAGAAGAGTATTCCCAAAGACTGGAAAACAGCTAGAGTGATATCATTTTTTTTAAAAAAGGAGATAATTGCCTATGCAGTAATTAGAGAGGAATAAGTTTACTGGACTCAGCATATAAGGTGTATGCTAAGGTTTTAAATACTAGACTTAAAAAACACAGCAGAAGCAGTACTTCATGAGGAACAAATGGGTTTTAGGAAAGGATGCTCCACAGTAGATGCAGTTTATATTCTACAGCATATAATAGAAAAATGGAGAGAGTTCAATAAAGAAACAGACATTGCTTTTATTGACTTTAAAAAAGCTTTTGACAAAGTCAAAAGACAGAAACTTCGGGAAATAATGATGAATCGAGGATATCCAAAGCATCTAGTAAATGTGATAAAAAGTTTGTATCAAGACACAAATGTCACTGTAGATCTCAATGGTAAAACAACTAATGAGGTACCAACTAACAAAGGGGTATGACAAGGCTGCTGCATCTCTCCAACTTTATTCAACATCTACATTAATGAAATAATACATATGTGGAAATCAGAATTTCAGAAAGTCACCTACCTAGATAGGAACATTCTTTTAAATAATTTACTATATGCTGATGATGCAGTGATCTTAGCAGATAAGGAAGGTGACGTTCAGAAAGGAATCTACTTGCTAAAACGGATAAGTGCAAAATTTAACATGGAAATTTCAAAAGAAAAAAACTAAGACCATGGCCTTCATGGGGAAAGAACCAATCAGAAGCAAAATAGTGATATATCAGAAGATTTTAGAGCAGGTAAACTATTTCAGTTACCTCGGATGTGAAATGACGTATGGCTACAGCAGAGATATTGAAATTAAGCTTAGTAAATTCAGTCAGGTATGTGGAACAATCAGCAGGGACCTAAAATCAAAACCATGAAAGATACTCAAATTAAATTTTACAAAACTGTTGCAGTTCCCACACTGCTCTATTGAAGTGAGACATGGGTGATTACCAAGAAGCAAGAAAGCCGGATTCAGGCACAAGAAATGAAATTCTGTAGACGTGTTAAAGGTTGCACAAGAGAAGACAGGCTAAGAAATCAAGATATTAGAGAAGAACTGCAAATCTTTAGCCTCAATGATAAAATTCAAGATTACAGAAGAAAATGGAATGATTGTCTACAAAGAGTGAGAGACTTCCTTTAAAGGCAAGAAATTATAAGTGCCATGGGAGAGGAGACAGAGGAAGACCGCTACAGAGATGGTTACCGTAACAGGAAACTCTTGCCTAATACCTGAAGAGAAGATGAAGATGAAGATATTTCTAAACAAATTACAAAAACTGGCTAAAATTACACTTTACCAATTTCTGAGTTTATGGAACATCTTGTATCCAGTATGGATATTAAAATTTTTGGCAAAGTGAACTGAAAAATTTGGAAACTGCAAGAACCTTCATCTTGTACGTTACTCTCTTATTACTCATAATTTCAGTGTTGAGGTCTAGTAAAATATTTATATGCTTCCTGTACATGTTTTTGTGTCATGTTTCAATTGCATTTAATATTTCACTTTCATGTCCCATGATTCCTTAACATTACATGACTTTATCTTGGAGATTTATTAATAGTTGTTATGGAATGAAATCATCTTGTGTTTTGTTTTCCTTCCTCTCCATGCAGTGACCCTTTTTCTTACTCATTCTTTTGTTGAACCTGTGGCTTTCAGTACAGAGTACAATTTACTCAGTGACAATACTAGTCTGTCCACTTATGAGAAAAACTGGTGAATCTGAATGTAAGAAAGGTACGAGCTCTGTCTCTCTCCATTGTATTCGTCTTATAACTTGCGAACTGTGTACATGTTGTGATAAAATCTGTAATTCCTGTAGTGTTAATAAGTTCACACTTTAGTTCCGTTCATTGATGGTATGATGAAGAAACTAATTTTCAATCCCCCTTGATCTCTTATGATAATAAAGTTCAGAAAAATGTTAACGTCATTACCATAATATTTACAAAAGTCTGTGAAATGATAATACATTATGTGTTAAAAACATCTCACATTTATTTCTTTATTATTTCTTGCCCATTATATTGCATTAGAGCTCTTTCTGTACTAATACGTTATAAATAAAAATGAAGTACAATATCTCTGTGGCATATGATGGACTGAGATGTTGGATCTGCTGTTCATTGAAAGCTAGAAGGGGTTGCACTCAAATTTAGTACTTAGAAAATGTACATCATTAATATAGTGTGTTATTTACAGCATAGAAAGTTTCAGACAAAATAGACACTTGATAGCAAAAAAATCATATGACGACTAAAAGATTGCTTTCAATTGAAATAAAAGCTTATTAGATGTACTTAACAACTTGTTGTATTGTTTCTCATATTTTCATGCTGCATTCACTTCTTCAATTTGTCTTTTTCAGTTAACTTGAATGTAAATCTACTTATCTCTCAAGTTTTGTGAATCGAGTGATATCTGCATCTACACAGATACTCCACAAGCCACCGCATGGTGCATGGCGAAGGGTACCCTGTACAACTGCTAGTCATTTCCTTTCCTGTTCCACTCACAAATGGAGCAAGGGAACCACAAGCCACCGTATGGTGCATGGCAAAGGGTACCCTCTACAACTGCTAGTCATTTCCTTTCCTGTTCCACTCGCAAATGGAGCAAGGGAGAAATGACTGTAATGACTATATGTATGCCTTCAAATGAGCCCTAAATTCTCAGACCTTACCTTTGTGGTCCGTATGCTCAATGTATGTTGGCATCAGTAGAATCATTTGACAGTCAGCTTCAAATGCCAGTTCTCTAAATTTTCTCAGTAGTGTTTCTCGAAAAGAAAATTGCGTACCCTCCAGGGATTCCCATTTGAGTTTCCAAAGAATCTCCATAACACTTACGTATTGTTCGAACCTACCAGTAACAAATCTGGCAGCTCACCTCTGAATTGTGTTGATGTCCTCCTTCAATCCGACTTGGTACTGATCACAAACTCTAAAGCAGTATTTGAGAATATGTCACACTAGTGTCCCTATATGTGGTCTCCTTTAAAGGATGACCCACAATTTCCTAAAATGCTCCCAGTAAACCAAAGTTGACCATTCACTCAGTTGTGATCGAATTGTTCATTTATGTAGAGGAATACAGCAGTCCTATCACACTTCCCTGGGGCGCTCTTGATGATATCCTTGTCGTGATGAACACTTGGCATCGAGGACAGCTTAGTGGGTTCTATTACTTAAGAAGTCTTCAAGCCACTCACATATCTGTGAACTTATTCCATATGCTTGTACCTTCATTAACAGCCTACAATGGGGCACTATGTCAAATGCTTTCCAGAAATCTAGGTACATGAAACCTGCCTGTTGCCCTTCATTCATAGTTCACAGTGTATCATGTGAGAAAATGGCAAGCTTAGTTTCACACAAGCATTGCTTTCTAAAACCATGCTGATTCATGGGCATAAGCTTCTCAGTCTCAAGAAAATGTTGCGGGTCTGCTCTTTTGCCCTTCTTATATACAGGACTCACCTGTTCTTTTTTCCAGTCACTTTGGGCTAAGGTGACCCACTTTTTTAAAAGAAAATTAGGTAGATACTTATATACTTGACAAAAAAATGAGGAAGATTAAGATCTAGGCAAAATTTCACCAAAAATCAAAGCTGTGTTTGTAAAAGATAATTAATTAATTACACATTGCAAATACTGAGCACATATTTTTCAACTGATTTGCCTCAGTCAATCTTAGGTTTGTCCTCACTGCTCACCATAAAATCATGAACAACAATTCACGGTAAGCACTGGCACTGAAACAAAGTCGTGTAACCGCGAAGCGTCATTTGACCATTTCTAAGATAGTCGATAGACACAATGCTGATATAGAATCAGTTTCTCTGATGTCCAGTATTTTAGTGAATACTGACCATGCCCGCAAAATTTAAATGCTTGAAAAATATTTTAAAAAAAACACCAACCCAATGAGCCTGAAAATATGGGAGCCAGGAGATTATGAAAACATATGTTCAAATGCGGGTGATCCTAGGAGATATTAGAGTTGGTCACCCTACTTGGTGCTTTGTGCTGGGTGAGAGATTCATGATAAATGTAAGCTAGGTGAGGGGCCAATGTCGTAGGGTACTCTCTGTAAAACCAAATTGAGATTCCTTCCAGATCTGGTGACTTATTTGCTTTCAGTTGTTTCTCTGTGCCAGGGATGCTTGTTTCTATGCCGTACATACAGGAGTATGTGGTCTAATGATGGCATGCTTGTACGATTCCCCTGTGTGAATTTTCTCTTGAACGTGAAATTTGAAACTTTGGCTTTCATTTTGCTATCTTCAAATGCCGCACCAGACAGGTCAACAAGGGACTAAATGGTAGCTTTAGACCCACTTAGCAATTTTACATAGAACCAGAATTTACTCGGGTTCTCTGCCAGATCTTTTGTTAAGGAGTCACGGTGGTAGTTGTAAACTAGATCTTTTCACAGGTGCCTGAACCTCTACTAACCTTTGCTTGTTATCATTTGTGTGTTCTCTTTTGAACTGGGAGTGCAACAGCGTCTGCATTGTCAACATCTTCTGAATTTTGTTTTAAACCATGGTGAGCCTTTTCCATCATGCATCCAGTTACTAGGCATGTAACTCTCCAGACCGCGATTTACAATATACTTGAACTTTGCCAATAATCCCTCTACATCCATCTTACTGGAGCCAATATATTCACTCTCTAAGTGAGATAATAACAACTGATTATCTGCTCTATCTAGAAGAAACATGGTGCTAGCCTTCTTGGCTGATTTATTAACTTTCATAACCATAGTTGCTATAATGTCATCATGATTGCTCTTCCCTGTTTCTACACTGACATTGTTGATAAGATCTAGCCTGTTTGTAGCTACAAGATCTAACATTTTCCATTGCATGTGGGCTGCTGAGCTAGCTGCCCAAGACAGTTTTCAGAAAACATGTTCTGTAGTATTCCACACGACTGTCTGTCCGTGCCCCCTGCAATGAATCCGTAGACTTCCCAGTCTATACCTGGTAGGTTAAAGTCACTTCAACTAATACTGCATGTTTTGGGTACTTATGCTCATCGTAGGATGCTATGGTACTCTTTAACTGAAGGAGGACAGCATTTTCCATTGGCAAATTATGAAACTTGATGTGCATTCTAAACTCTGCAAAGACTTTCAGACTGCTTCTATCATTTTCATAGTGGCAAATAACTGCTCAGTAATAACTAATGTATAGAATATATATGTACAGTTAATACTGCCCACTATTGAGTAGGAAGTACAAAACTGTAATGTTCATATACAGTATTACTAGTGTCCAGCTGTCCGCAGCTCGTGGTCGTGCGGTAGCGTTCTCGCTTCCCGCGCCAAGGTTCCCGGGTTCGATTCCCAGCGGGGTCAGGGATTTTCTCTGCCTCGTGATGACTGGGTGTTGTGTGATGTCCTTAGGTTAGTTAGGTTTAAGTAGTTCTAAGTTCTAGGGGACTGATGACCATCAATGTTAAGTCCCATAGTGCTCAGAGCCATTTGAACCATTTTTTAGTGTCCAGCTTGACACAGTCAAGTCATTTAAATATCTGGGCATAATGTTGCAAAGTGAGAGGAGGTGGAATGAGCATGTGAAAGCTGTGATAGGGAAGGCAAATGGTCAACTTCGGTTTATTGGGAGAATTTTAGGAAAGAGTTGTTCACTTGTAAAGGAGACTGCATATAGGATGCTGGTGAGATCTATTCTTGTGTACTGCTTGAGTGTTCGGGATCCATACCAGGTCGGATTTAAGGAAGATATCAAAGCAATTCAGAGGAGGGTGGCTAGATTTGTTACTGATAGGTTTGAACAAAATGTAAGTGTTACGGAGATGTTTGGGAACTCAAATGGGAATCACTGGAGGTAAGGCAGCATTCTTTTCGAGAAACACTATTAAAAATATTTAGAGAACTGGCATTTGAAGCTGACTGCCAATAGATTCTACTCCTGCTAACATACATCATGCGTAAGGACCGAGAAGATAAGCAAGAGCTCTTGCCCATGAGAGGCAAAGGTCTTGAGTTCGAGTCTTGGTCTGGCACACAGTTTTAATCTGCCAGGAAGTTTCATAACAGCACACACTCCGCTGCAGAGTGAAAATCTCATTCTAAAAACATCCCCCAGCCTGTGGCTAAGCCACGTCTCTGCAATATCCTTTCTTCCAGGAGTGCTAGTTTTGCAAGGTTGCAGGAGAACTTCTGTGAAGTTTGGAAGGTAGGAGACAAGGTACTGGCGAATGTAAAGCTGTGAAGATGGGGCGAGAGTTGTGCTTGGGTAGCTCAGTTGGTAGAGCTCTTGCCCGCGAGAGGCAAAGGTCCCGAATTTGAGTCTTGGTGTGGCACACAGTTTTAATCTACCAAGAAGTTTCATAACAGTGCACACTCCACTGCAGAGTGAAAATGTCATTCAGGTATCAGTTATGTAGGCCAGAAATACAAAATATAATTTTAGTGTATCCATTGTGGATGATGAACTGTGACTATGATTTTATTTGGCAGTTTATCTGGTAACAAATATACAACCAGTTTATTTATTTATTTATTTATTTCTGATACGATTTATTCTTCCATAAACATGTTTTCAAGCCACTGCAGGCTTATCGTCAGACTACAAGAACATTATGCTGTGGATCAAGTACAGCTAGATGATGTACTGAAGAGTACACTGCCATATGGTATCCATCTCATTTCTATATCATACATTACCAAGCTATGTACACAACTATACAAAGTATTTAGCTGCACTTGGTTTTACACTTTAAGACCAAGTGCAGCTAAATACTGTTATCATTGTGTACATTGCTTGAAAATGTACAATATAGGAACAGATTTGATATGGATACCACAAGGCATTGCAGTCATCAGCATGACATGTAGCTACATTTGGTCCACAGCATAATGTTCTTGTAATACCTGCATCTGATGATGAGCCTGCAGTGGCTTGAAGACATGTTTATGGTAGAATAAATCATATCCAAAAACTCTTCTTTAGATTGTAGTAAGTATTTAAAGTTATATGTATTAGTAACCATACAAGGGCTCGATAAAAAGTAGCGATAACACTGCTATAACATCAAACCAGTAAGTTGGCGATGTGCAATTTGTGTTGAAACAATGAAGGCCTGTGAGATGGTTTTGTACAGTGAGCAGAGATAGTCCTCTGTCAGGCTACTGTAGTGTGTAGACCTTTGAATGTCGTAGCTGTAGTGCAACCACCCTAACATCATGTTTTCAAAGAAAGAGTAATGTTCTTGTCTCAAAATTGAGGAGACACTACGTTGGAATATGCAAGAATGTTTCCAGGGACTGCGTGAAATGTGTGGTGACACAGCATTGCCATACAGCACAATTGCATGATGTGTTGCAGTGTTCAGATTAGGCAGAAGTGCTGTGAAGGATCACCCCCATATGGCATAATCCATATAGAAGACAATACAGTTCAGCTCCCTGCTTCCTTTTTGGACACTGATTGACACTGGAATGTGCGTGAGTTAGCAGCAGGAGTCGGAGTATGCCACAACGTTGTGCTTCACATTCTGCACATTTTGGGGTACTGCAAAACTGCAGCACATTGGATATCCCATTAAATGTCTGAGGTGCAACAATGGCACTGCTGTACCATTGCACAGGATTTTTTGGGGTGTTATCAAAGCAGAGATGACAACTTCCTTCAATGCTTTGTCACTATCAATAAAACCTGTGCATGCTCTTATGAAACAAACTTGAAATGCCAGTTCAGTGAATGGGGGCATCCTGGTTCTCCTTGTTCACAGAAAGTGCTTGCTACACCAAGTGCTGGGAAGGTGATGTTGATTGTGGTGTATGATACTGAAGGTGTAATACTGCATCTTGCTGTACCACCAAAGGTGATGATAGACACTGCCTACTGCTGCACATTCCTGCAACACCACCTTCATCCAGAATTCAGGCAAAAGAGACGACATTTCATGGAACAGCATCCCATCATTCTGCTTGACAATGCACAATGCCATACTGATGTTGCCGTCCATGACCTTTAGTGTTGCTGGCAGTGGCAGGGTCTGGAACGTCCACCACACTCATCTAACATGAACCTCTGGGAATGTGATTTTTCCACCAAAGTGAAAGAACAATTTCGAGAGATCTGGTACACCACCAGAGGTGACATTATCTATGCTATATGGTGGTCAGTACAGGACATCAGCAGAAATAGAAGCACAGATGGTATACAATGTCTTCCAGACATATAACAAATGGTCATAAATAATGGGGGTGATTATATTGAAGAAGTGTAACTATAAGTACCTTTGTCAATTCAGCCATATCAGGGAAAAATAGTATGTCTCATTACATATACCAATTCCATTCTACACAGAGTACGCGAAAGAACTTGCTCCCCTTCTAACAGCCGTGTACCGCAAGTCTCTAGAGGAACGGAAGGTTCCACATGATTGGAAAAGAGCACAGGTAGTCCCAGTCTTCAAGAAGGGTCGTCGAGCAGATGAGCAAAACTATAGACCTTTATCTCTGACGTCAATCTGTTGTAGAATTTTAGAACATGTTTTTTGCTCGAGTATCATGTCGTTTTTGGAAATCCAGAATCTACTCTGTAGGAATCAACATGGATTCCGGAAACAGTGATCATGTGAGACCCAACTCGCTTTATTTGTTCATGAGACCCAGAAAATATTAGATACAGGCTCCCAAGTAGATGCTATTTTCCTTGACTTCCGGAAGGCGTTCGATACAGTTCCGCACTGTCGCCTGATAAACAAAGTAAGAGCCTACGGAATATCAGACCAGCTGTGTGGCTGGATTGAAGAGTTTTTAGCAAACAGTACACAGCATGTGGTTATCAATGGAGAGACGTCTACAGACGTTAAAGTAACCTCTGGCGTGCCACAGGGGAGTGTTATGGAACCATTGCTTTTCACAATATATATAAATGACCTAGTAGATAGTGTCGGAAGTTCCATGCGGCTTTTCACGGATGATGCTGTAGTATACAGAGAAGTTGCCGCATTAGAAAATTGTAGCGAAATGCAGGAAGATCTGCAGCGGATAGGCACTTGGTGCAGGGAGTGGCAACTGACCCTTAAGATAGACAAATGTAATGTATTGCGAATACATAGAAAGAAGGATCCTTTATTGTATGATTATATGAATGCGGAACAAACACTGGTAGCAGTTACTCCTGTAAAATATCTGGGAGTATGCGTGCGGAACAATTTGAAGTGGAATGATCATATGAAATTAATTGTTGGTAAGGCGGGTACCAGGTTGAGATTCATTGGGAGAGTCCTTAGAAAATGTAGTCCATCAACAAAGGAGGTGGCTTACAAAACACTCGTTCAACCTATACTTGAGTATTGCTCATCAGTGTGGGATCCGTACCAGGTCGGGTTGATGGAGGAGATAGAGAAGATCCAAAGAAGAGCGGCGCATTTCGTCACAGGGTTGTTTGGTAACCGTGATAGCGTTCGGAGATGTTTAGCAAACTCAAGTGGCAGACTCTGCAAGAAAGGCACTCTGCATCGCGGTGTGACTTGCTCGCCAGGTTTCGAGAGGGTGCGTTTCTGGATGAGGTATCAAATACACTCCTGGAAATGGAAAAAAAGAACACATTGACACCGGTGTGTCAGACCCACCATACTTGCTCTGGACACTGCGAGAGGGCTGTACAAGCAATGATCACACGCACGGCACAGCAGACACACCAGGAACCGCGGTGTTGGCCGTCGAATGGCGCTAGCTGCACAGCATTTGTGCACCGCCGCCGTCAGTGTCAGCCAGTTTGCCGTGGCATATGGAGCTCCATCGCAGTCTTTAACACTGGTAGCATGCCGCGACAGCGTGGACGTGAACCGTATGTGCAGCTGACGGACTTTGAGCGAGGGCGTATAGTGGGCATGCGGGAGGCCGGGTGGACGTACCGCCGAATTGCTCAACACATGGGGCGTGAGGTCTCCACAGTACATCGATGTTGTCGCCAGTGGTCGGCGGAAGGTGCACGTGCCCGTTGACCTGGGACCGGACCGCAGCGACGCACGGATGCACGCCAAGACCGTAGGATCCTACGCAGTGCCCTAGGGGACCGCACCGCCACTTCCCAGCAAATTAAGGACACTGTTGCTCCTGGGGTATCGGCGAGGACCATTCGCAACCGTCTCCATGAAGCTGGGCTACGGTCCCGCACACCGTTAGGCCGTCTTCCACTCACGCCCCAACATCGTGCAGCCCGCCTCCAGTGGTGTCGCGACAGGCGTGAATGGAGGGACGAATGGAGACGTGTCGTCTTCAGCGATGAGAGTCGCTTCTGCCTTGGTGCCGATGATGGTCGTATGCGTGTTTGGCGCCGTGCAGGTGAGCGCCACAATCAGGACTGCATACGACCGAGGCACACAGAGCCAACACCCGGCATCATGGTGTGGGGAGCGATCTCCTACATTGGCCGTACACCACTGGTGATCGTCGAGGGGACACTGAATAGTGCATGGTACATCCAAACCGTCATCGAACCCATCGTTCTACCATTCTTAGACCGGCAAGGGAACTTGCTGTTCCAACAGGACAATGCACGTCCGCATGTATCCCGTGCCACCCAACGTGCTCTAGAAGATGTGAGTCAACTACCCTTGCCAGCAAGATCTCTGGATCTGTCCCCCATTGAGCATGTTTGGGACTGGATGAAGCGTCGTCTCACGCGGTCTGCACGTCCAGCACGAACGCTGGTCCAACTGAGGCGCCAGGTGGAAATGGCATGGCAAGCCGTTCCACAGGACTACATCCAGCATCTCTACGATCGTCTCCATGAGAGAATAGCAGCCTGCATTGCTGCGAAAGGATGATATACACTGTACTAGTGCCGACATTGTGCATGCTCTGTTGCCTGTGTCTATGTGCCTGTGGTTCTGTCAGTGTGATCATGTGATGTATCTGACCCCAGGAATGTGTCAATAAAGTTTCCCCTTCCTGGGACAATGAATTCACGGTGTTCTTATTTCAATTTCCAGGAGTGTATATTGCTTCCCCCTACTTATATCTCCCGAGGAGATCACGAATGTAAAATTAGAGAGATTCGAGCGCTCACGGAGGCTTTCAGACAGTCGTTCTTCCCGCAAACCATACGCGACCGGAACAGAAAAGGGAGGTAATGACAGTGGCACGTGGGGTGCCCTCCGCCACACACCGTTGGGTGGCTTGCGGAGTATGGATGTAGATGTGGATGTAGATGTAGATGTAGACATTTTATCCAGCCCTTGTGTTATCCTGAGTTATCTAGATGCTGATCTATTTCTTTTCTGTTCTTTATACATTTTTGTATGTTTGTGAAGGTGCTGGAACTGACAAAAAGCTTTAAATCCAAGACACTGCAAGAACATTTACATCATGCAGTGGAAAGCAACATCACAACCAAGTCACAAGAAAGCATAGCAGCAAGGAAATTGACTCAAGATTCAAGAAAGCAATATTACTCTAAGATTGGATTTAAAAAGGGACAGGTAATTTAGTATTAATCTTCCTTTATTTATATCAACTACAGAGCAACGTTTTACTAGTAAATATGTTTAACTGGAGGAAGCTCTTAGTTTAGTTTAGTCACTTGTGTGTGTCACAGGCCTCATAGCTGCAACCCCTCAGTACGTTATGGGACAAGTGAGTTTGACAATTGTAATGCCCTTTCTCAGTGAAAAATACGGCAACATGCAGACAATTAGTCCAATCAACGAAGACAAAAAGGTTGATATGTGAAAAAAATAATATAGTCATAATTTTTTTTTCACAATGCTAGGAGGGAGTGTCCTGAACAACACACTAAAAATCCTGGGTAGGGGAAAGGGGGAGGGCAGCATGTGGTATTTTAATGGTATACAATTGCTGTTCACTGTTAAATGAGGTGCTGCTAGCACAACAATTTGAAGATCTACATGAATGTGATACATTTATTATAAGTTATCAATCTGTCTATCGGTGTTTGTAACGATCACATACTGTATGTGCATTTTGGCACATGTCATGGCATTGTGCTTCTGTGAAGAAGATATTGCTAAACCAATATTAAGCATCTTAAAATGACAGATGAATCTGTTGAAACTGTTAAAGTGAGACAGAAATAGCTGTGCAACTGTTGACTGAATTGTATTAAGGGATTCCTGTTTGTGAGTTAAAAAGACTCATTTATAAGACACACAGTCAAACAAAGGCAGTCATATGCAAGAAGAAGAGAGGAAAACTTGTCCGCACTGCATGCTACAACAGAGCAGGAAATGTACAGTGGCACAGATAATGGAAATCTGTGAACAATAAAATTGAAACTTCAGTCTCAGAAGACAGATATTATTGGAAGAAGAACTGTCACTGATTTAGATGGTTTCTAAAACAGTGTTGTTCACTCCACTATATTGAAATGTTAAGATCACAGCAAGTATCCTATGCAGCAAGAGACGGCAGATATACACAATAGATTTAACTGAAAGCTGCCATGTAATTGGCATTATTCTGAAAACTTTGTGGTTCACTTACAGAAAATTCAATGGTGTAAAATGTGAAGGCAGCAGAGGATCAAGTAGGTAAAAAGACGAGGGCTAGTAGAAATCCTTGGGTAACAGAAGAAATATTGAATTTAATTGATGAAAGGAGAAAATATAAAAATGCAGTAAGTGAAACAGGCAAAAAGGAATACAAACGTCTCAAAAATGATATCGACAGGAAGTGCAAAATGGCTAAGCAGGGATGGCTAGAGGACAAATGTAAGGATGTAGAGGCTTATCTCACTAGGGGTAAGATAGATAGAGCCTACAGGAAAATTAAAGAGACCTTTGGAGAAAAGAGAACCACTTGTATGAATATCAAGAGCTCAGATGGAAACCCAGTTCTAAGCAAAGAAGGGAAAGCAGAAAGGTGGAAGGAGTATATTGAGGGTCTATACAAGGGCGATGTACTTGAGGACAATGTTATGGAAATGGAAGAGGATGTAGATGAAGATGAAATGGGAGATACGATACTGCGTGAAGAGTTTGACAGAGCACTGAAAGACCTGAGTCGAAACAAGGCCCCCGGAGTAGACAATATTCCATTGGAACTACTGACGGCCGTGGGAGAGCCAGTCCTGACAAAACTCTACCATCTGGTGAGCAAGATGTATGAAACAGGCGAAATACCCTCAGACTTCAAGAAGAATATAATAATTCCAATCCCAAAGAAAGCAGGTGTTGATAGATGTGAAAATTACCGAACTATCAGCTTAATAAGTCACAGCTGCAAAATACTAACACGAATTCTTTACAGACGAATGGAAAAACTAGTAGAAGCCAACCTCGGGGAAGATCAGTTTGGATTCCGTAGAAACACTGGAACACGTGAGGCAATACTGACCTTACGACTTATCTTGGAAGAAAGATTAAGGAAAGGCAAACCTACGTTTCTAGCATTTGTAGACTTAGAGAAAGCTTTTGACAATGTTGACTGGAATACTGTCTTTCAAATTCTAAAGGTGGCAGGGGTAAAATACAGGGAGCGAAAGGCTATTTACAATTTGTACAGAAACCAGATGGCAGTTATAAGAGTCGAGGGACATGAAAGGGAAGCAGTGGTTGGGAAGGGAGTAAGACAGGGTTGTAGCCTGTCCCCGATGTTGTTCAATCTGTATATTGAGCAAGCAGTAAAGGAAACAAAAGAAAAATTCGGAGTAGGTATTAAAATTCATGGAGAAGAAATAAAAACTTTGAGGTTCGCCGATGACATTGTAATTCTGTCGGAGACAGCAAAGGACTTGGAAGAGCAGTTGAATGGAATGGACAGTGTCTTGAAAGGAGGATATAAGATGAACATCAACAAAAGCAAAACAAGGATAATGGAATGTAGTCTAATTAAGTCGGGTGATGCTGAGGGAATTAGATTAGGAAATGAGGCACTTAAAGTAGTAAAGTAGTTTTGCTATTTGGGGAGCAAAATAACTGATGATGGTCGAAGTAGAGAGGATATAAAATGTAGGCTGGCAATGGCGAGGAAAGCGTTTCTGAAGAAGAGAAATTTGTTAACATCCAGTATTGATTTAAGTGTCAGGAAGTCATTTCTGAAAGTATTCGTATGGAGTGTAGCCATGTATGGAAGTGAAACATGGACGATAAATAGTTTGGACAAGAAGAGAATAGAAGCTTTCGAAATGTGGTGCTACAGAAGAATGCTGAAGATTAGATGGGTAGATCACATAACTAATGAGGAAGTATTGAATAGGATTGGGGAGAAGAGAAGTTTGTGGCACAACTTGACCAGAAGAAGGGATCAGTTGGTAGGACATGTTCTGAGGCATCAAGGGATCACCAATTTAGTATTGGAGGGCAGCGTGGAGGGTAAAAATCGTAGGGGGAGACCAAGAGATGAATACACTAAGCAGATTCAGAAGGATGTAGGTTGCAGTAGGTACTGGGAGATGAAAAAGCTTGCACAGGATAGAGTAGCATGGAGAGCTGCATCAAACCAGTCTCAGGACTGAAGACCACAACAACAACAACAACAAAATGCAATCTGATGAATATATCCAATATTGTAGCAGCTAGGGCAGTTTGCTAAGAAAAATGCTCAACATCTGGAAATAACGTCATCACCATAATATTTATCTCAATAAGACCTGACACAATGAGAATCATACCAAGAAGCACATATGCCAGGATTCAAAGAGCAATGGTGGTTTGAAAGTGCCAACTGTCAAAGGACATAGGTTTATTATGTCTCACACATCATCATCATCATCATCATCATCATCATCATCATCATCAGACTAAGCCTTTATCACACGTGCAGAGTTAACGTATACGAGGGTAAGTCAATTATTATCCGCAATTTAATTATATTTTTGTTTATTTTGGTAGTACTGTCGTTTTATGTTGATGGTGCATGTTTTGTTTATTTGTTGTTATATCTTTGCAATTTTCAAGCTGCTAGTTTAGTTTCATTATTCTGCCATGCTGTTAATCATGGCTGCTCTGCTGTCTATTTGCACCAAAGAAGAGCAATGTTCATTGATTTGTTTCTTTTTTGTGGTTGGAAGGTGTATCAGGGGCTGAAATTCATTGAAGACTTTCAGAACAGTACGGGAACAGTGTTTTGCCACAATGGAGTGTCTACAAATGGATTGAAAAATTCCGAAATGCTCGCACAGGTGTTACGCATGATGAAGGAGTCACACAACCATTTACCTCCACAAATGAAGAAACCATTGAGCATTCACGTGAAAAAATTCTCTTAGACAGACAATTAACTATTGACGAGGTGGCACATTGTCTGCAGATTAGTCACAGTTCTGCCTATGAAATCATCCACAACAGAATTGGGTTTCATAAAGTCTGTCCAAGATGGGTCCCAAAACAACTCACACAGTTCCATAAACAAACGTGCTTGGACATCTGCAAAAAAACATTTGGATCACTATGGTAACGAAGGGGACAACTTCTTTGACAGAATCATTACTGGTGATGAGCCGGAGAGTAAAAGGCAGAGTATGGAATGGAAACATCCAAATTTTCCATGCAAGAAAAAGTTCAAGACTCAACCGTCCGCAGGAAAACTGATGCTTATGGTTTTCTGGGACGTCCAGTACTGGAACATTAGGGGGAAAGGGGCACAACAACAAACAGTGTACGTTACAGTGAGATGATTACTGCCAGGCTAAAGCCTGCAGTTCGAAGAAAGCACCAAGGATAGTGTCAAAAGGTGTTGTGTTGTTGCACGACAATGTCCGTCTGCATACTGCTACCCACACAGCTGAAACGCTCCAGAAACTCAAATTTGAAGTTCTGGACCATCCTCCATATAGTTCCGATCTTGCCCCTTCTGACTATTACTTGTTTGGTCCACCCAAACAGGTATTAAGGTGCTCTCGATTTGCCTCAGACGAAGCAGTGAAAAAAGCTGTGCATTCCTGGCTCACAGCTCAACCGAGACCCTTCTTTTATGATGGCATCAGAAAGCTTGTTCAGTGATGGACCAAGTGCGTTGAAACGCAAGGAGACTATTTTGCAAAAACAGACATAATGTCTTATGGGATAACAGCAATCAGTGATTTTATGTTACTTTAAATCCGTCTTGATTGCAAATTTTTTTTTATTATTCATATGACCGGTTTCGGTTCATTCAGAACCATCTTCAGATCTGTAAAAATAATTATACTAATTTACTATTTCACGAAAGCAAATCTTTTTCATCCTATCTTATCAACATCAAATGTACCAGAACGTACCTGATATTTAAGTTACAGGAGTAACCCGTCCAATTCAGCAACTTTCACATGCTACGTCACATAAAATTGGTTGGCAGAGTGCACGTCATTTATATTAATTATGACACTATTTCCGACAGGTGGCGTCTGGTACATTTGTTACATTCCATTTGCACATACTGTATTCAGTAGATCTTTTTTATATTAAAAATATTTAATTAAAATATGTAGATGTCAAAGCTAAAATCTGTACTTGTCAGGATTAAAAAACAGTAAAATTATCATTTTTATACGATCTAACAGGCATAGGGCAATTTATATATCTATGGTGCTGGTGTGAACTTGTTTTCTTCTACGGTCTGCTTCCGTGGTTCCCGCCACTTTGGTGTTGTGCCGCGGCCGCTCAGTCGTCTGCTGTCCATCGCCGCGGGCAAGAAGGCCGCACAGGGCGGCATATACATATCGTCGGACTTTCAACATTAGCAACAGCTACGAATTTGCCGAGCAAATTAAAGACGTACTTATACCTCAGAATGCGTCACTAGCTTCATTTGATATCACCAATCTGTACACAAACATTCCCGTAAAAGAAACGATTGAGATCATTAAGAACAATCTCCTCACTCATGGTAAATTGGCACTGGGGGAAGTGATTGAACTAGTGGAAATGTTGGAACATGTCTTGTCGTTCAATTACTTTACTTTCAATGGTAAAATTTATCAACAGAAAGACGGGCTGGCAATGGGGAACAGTTTAGCTGGGACGCTGGCTGACATTTTTGTAAATCACTTAGAAAACAAATTCTTTGATGAAAATCCCAATATCGCTGAGAAAATTGTATATTACAGGAGATATGTGGACGACTCCATTTTATTATACAAAGGAGATAAAAATGATATCGAAAACTTAGCACAAAAAATGAGCTCTCAACACCCGAAAATTAGATTCACCATGGAATTTGAAGAAAACAACCGTATAGATTACTTAGATTTAACACTAATAAAGAAAAATGGGAAGCATGAATTTAGCATATTCAGAAAACCTACGTGTACAGATCTAGTTATCAACGAGCGCTCTTGTCACCCACCGCGATACAAATGGGCATATTTTACTTCAATGGTATACAGGCTACTAAGATTGTCACTAAGCCAACACGAAGTAGAAAAGGAGTTAAGTATTTTAAAACAAGTGGCCGTAGCGAACGGATATACGTGTAAGCAGGTGATGAATATTTATAGGAAGATAAAGAAGAGGCAAATGGAACAAACAGAAGGAAGGCAAGTAGCAGTTAAGAGGAACAACAAGAAAAAATATGTAGCTCTCACTTACAATGGAAGAATTGCAGACAAAATTGAAAGATGCTTTCGTAAATCCGACGTTAAAATAGGGTTCCGAACAAATAACACGTTAAAATTGAAGCTCCGGCATAGAATATGTAATAGTAGGAATAAATTTCAGGATTCAGGTGTATATAAAATCAAATGTAATGACTGCTGTAAACAATATATAGGGCAGACTGGTAGGAACTTTGAAACCAGATTCAGGGAGCACACCTACTCTCAAAACAAAACAGCTTTTGGGGCGCATATGGCTGCGACAAAGCACTCAATCACGAATATTGAAAACAACTTAGACATCCTGCATAGAGCTCACAAGGGACGGTTCCTTAACATTTTAGAAGAGATCGAAATATACACCCATAAAAATAAAGATCCGGATTTAATCCTCAACGAACAAAGCGAATTCAATCATAACGCCTATTTTAGCATTTATGACGACCTACTAGGATGACAACTGTTGCGTATGGAGATCCAGGCTGAGGGATGAGAGATGGTGCGCGGTGGAGAAGCCGGAAGACGCGTGCAACGCCTGGCGTCGTTGACGGGGCCCTCCTGTGCGGCCCTCTTGCCCGCGGCGATGGACAGCAGACGACTGAGCGGCCGCGGCACAACACCAAAGTGGCGGGAACCACGGAAGCAGACCGTAGAAGAAAACAAGTTCACACCAGCACCATAGATATATAAATCGCCCTATGCCTGTTAGATCGTATAAAAATGATAATTTTACTGTTTTTTAATCCTGACAAGTACAGATTTTAGCTTTGACATCTACATATTTTAATTAAATATTTTTAATATAAAAAAGATCTACTGAATACAGTATGTGCAAATGGAATGTAACAAATGTACCAGACGCCACCTGTCGGTAATAGTGTCATAATTAATATAAATGACGTGCACTCTGCCAACCAATTTTATGTGACGTAGCATGTGAAAGTTGCTGAATTGGACGGGTTACTCCTGTAACTTAAATATCAGGTACGTTCTGGTACATTTGATGTTGATAAGATAGGATGAAAAAGATTTGCTTTCGTGAAATAGTAAATTAGTATAATTATTTTTACAGATCTGAAGATGGTTCTGAATGAACCGAAACCGGTCATATGAATAATAAAAAAAAAATTTGCAATCAAGACGGATTTAAAGTAGCAAGGAGACTATGTTGAAAAATGATGTACTTGTAAGTTTCCTATTTGAATACAATAAAATTTTGTAACTATTTTGCAGACAATAATTGACTTATCCTCATACATCCGATGAGTCTAGCAGTTAACATGAGGATGTGAATAGTGGTTAATTTAAACATAGATATATAGGATTTATGATGTGATTTACAGGATTATTGCCTGACCAACATGGATAATGCCAGTAATCATTCTAACAACAAAGAATGCAGAAATTTTGCAGTGGTTAGAAGAGAAAACTAGTTCAATTTTGGCTCCTAAATGAAAGGAGATATACATTGTGTGTTCAAAAAAATAATATTTTAGGTTGGCAGAAAAACGTTTATTGGTTTGGAGGTATGGCACTTTCCTCCCCTTCAAAGTAGTCTTCTTGAGAATGCACTCTCTTCTCCCAACACTTACCATTGTTGGAAAAATTCTGGAACATGTCTTTTGGAATTAAGATCAGCTGGATTGTCACATTTCTCATGAAGTCTCCCTTTGATTCAAATTGTGTAACTCTTGGGGCATTGTTAGCTTGAAAAATAACCAAAGCCATGCAGAGCCACATCAGGGTAGTAGGGAATCTAATGAACCATAGAAATGTAATGTTTGGTGAGAAAAGTCGGAATCAGATGTGCAGAATTGGTGGGAATGTTATAAGGATGAAGCTGCCAAGTTTTTGCTGCCAAGGATCCAATCATTTGCACTGCACTGCATCATGGAAATGACTAAGGACCTGCTGGCAGTATTTCTTTGTGACTGTTTGGCCTTGTGTTGTGTACTCAGGCTGCAACAACCCATGAGAATCAAAGAAAACGGTCAACGTGACTTTGACATTGCCACGGACTTGACATGCTTCTTTTGGCCTCAAGAATATCAGTTGTTTCCACTGTGATGACTGCATCTTTGTTTCTGGATCATGCCCATAAACTGATATCTCATAACCTACTACCAAGGTGTTCAGAAAGTTGGTATTACCGTTTACATTGTCAAGCATGTTCTGTATGATTTCCAGGTGGTGTTGCTTCTGCTCCATTGTCAGCAGTTTTGGTACAAATTTATCGGACATTCTCCTCAGCACAAATCATCAGTCAAAATTAAATGTACCAGTTCATGCTTACCCCTATCTCATTTGCATGTTCTCCTAATGTGATGGTCTTTCATGACCAAAGTCTGCACTTGCGCAATTACATTGTCATTTTGGCTTGTTGAGGGTCTGAATCTTGCAAATTGTTTTCACTTGGGTATCACCATGCTTTTGGCAAAATTTTAGTGCTCAGTTCATTCCATCATTTTACAACCAGACTCTTTACATGTCCTGACTCATAGGCTAACTACCAGTGACAGAAACTGTCTGTCTGTAGGAAAAAATTCATGACTGGGTGTGAATGTCTCCACCACATCTCCAATGAAGAAAGTCTCCTGTGCTTCACTGGTTTACATAGTAAAGAAGAAGGGTCATTACTTTTTGAACACACCTCATATTGGAGGATGTCAAGTGCCACAAGCACGTGTGTGACATATTTAGACCTGGCTGCTTATGGGCCACTCCCCGTTTCCTCTCTTCTACTAACAATGTGTCAGTATGTGACAGAACAGCTGCTGACCATCTACTGTCTGTGCTGGGTTGTTTCTCAGTGTTAGCTGTGCAATTTATGTTTCAAATTTGGCACAAAGGTTAAAACTAACATATACTACTAATGAGTACTTGAATGTTCAGGTAAGGGTGTTCATGTGATTAAATTTAAAAGAGTGTTGTAACAAGAGATGTAGCAATATGTATGAAATATGGAAAGGCAAAAGAATGGAACTTTTTTATCATAGGGTTCTGCAGCCATAATAATTTGTTTACACGAAGTCCTTCCCTGCTTCTAACTGTAAAATCCTTATTTCAGTATGCTATATGCTGACAGATGAAACTTTCATTTCTGAGTGAGTGCCTTGCAATGCACTGTGCATAGCCATCTCATACATATGTCATATAGCTTTGCAGACTGTATTGTTCAAAGACAGAGTTAGTGGAAATGAGCTCAACAAGCACAGGCACTGGCCCAAAGACTTCTGGTGTGTGGAAACTAACATTATGACCAGAATGGGAGTGGGAGAATGATGCAAAGTATGTAATACACCTTATTCTGGGCCCTCAGTGTCATTCAAGAACATGTGTTTTATTACATTGTGATGTGGTTGTTATATACAGGGTGTTTCAGCTAAGCTGACCACTTGAGGTATTGCCTGATTGTTTAAGGTATTGCATTTCTGTTTTCATCCAAACAAATTGTGAAAAAGTCTTCAGTAATTGGCGTATTGTTCCTTTTCACTGCTACGTTAATTACAAGGCTACAGGTATGAAATTTACGTTTTAAAATGTATCTTTAGTAATTTCTGCTGCTAGTATCGTAGTTAAAAAGGAGAAAATTGAACAGCATTTCACACTCCATAACCCAGTTAGTAGTTCCAGAAAAATTATATTTAGAACTTAGGATTTATTCATTTTGAATATGAAATCAGTTGCTGTCTTATGTTATGGTTTATGTCGTTATATGGAACTGCCACATCAGGCTCATGGTGCACTGCAATTTGACACAGCGAAGAGAGCCGACTTACAAAAGTGATATAGTGGAGAAAAGTTTTTAATTAAACTTGCACTAGTTGCATTTGGCTGTGTTGGTTGGTTGGTTGTTTGGGGAAGGAGACCAGACAGCGTGGTCATCGGTCTCATCGGATTAGGGAAGGATGGGGAAGGAAGTCGGCCGTGCCCTTTCAGAGGAACCATCCCGGCATTTGCCTGGAGTGATTTAGGGAAATCACGGAAAACCTAAATCAGGATGGCCGGAGACGGGATTGAACCGTCGTCCTCCCGAATGCGAGTCCAGTGTGCTAACCACTGCGCCACCTCGCTCGGTCATTTGGCTGTGTGTATTGGATGTTCACGCCTACTGAAAGGTATAGAATATGGCATCTAAGGATAATTAACTATTGTAACAGTTCTGTTCTTGTTGTTGCCATAATCTTGAAAGAAAATAGTACACCAACAACTGAATGGATTTGTAGAACTGAACTTCAGGCATAAAGAATGTTAAATAATAACTTCATGTCATTATTTTACTATTGAGGTAATATATAGTTGCAAAATTACATAAGCAACAGCAACAGAAATTTCATTTATGTCAAGAAGTGTTCCAAATTTCCACTGTCTACTGCAATACACTGTCTACTGCAGTCAGTGGTGCAAGGACTATACCACCCTTTCCCTTTGGGTTGCAATCTACGTGAGGGTTGATACTATGAAAACATCTTCTTCCTCATCCTTGGGTAGGTATGCCCCTTCCATTTATACTAAACTATGGTACAGGTCAATCCCCTTTTTGGTGCCCCTGCCCGCACAGTATAGGTCAGCCTCCGGGTCTGCCTACCTGCCTCTCTTTCTCTCATTTCATCTATATCAGATGCGCCCTCCCTATCTTCTCTAACAATGATTCATAGTCTTGCCTCTTTTGTACTCCTCTGCACATTATTTTATTTAAAATTTCCTGGTAAAATTTCTATCTACCTCTCCTTTCCTCCTCCTAAGTCCCTCAGCCTACCTGCATAAATTCTTCGCTTGTTCATTGCTTACAGCTCACTGATATAGCCTCAATAACTAAATGTGTTTCATCCATTGTTGTAACTTTATTTCTTTTCTTCGGGCTATTCGGTCTGCACAATCCTATTATTCATCAGAAACTTATTTGACTCGATACCTCTGGCTTAATATCTATTTCTTTTTATCTCCATTCATATTACTTTGCACTACTATAGCTATGAACACAGGTGGATATACACTTCGTCCCCCCTTGTTCCTTTAGCTTAAGCTTACTATACCATTTCACTTGAGGTGTGCAACCGTCATTACTTAGCACATGTGCTCGAGCCCTTCCTGAGCACTACTTCCCCCCTTATCTGTGACGGTTGTTACATCTCCCTGTGTATTACTTGTCTGCGTCTTTTTATTTACTTGTTTGAGTGTGGAAGTGTGATCATGCGTCCTGATTCTTCAGCCCACTGAGGTTCTTAGTTGAAGATTTATAGAAATCACGGAAAAGAGAAGGACTTTAGCGATAGAAGTATATGAATGTGGACAGAGGGAAAGATAGATTGGTACTCTTAAGAGAAGTAAGAAAGTAAATAAAAGAATTGGTTGCTGAGATCGAAGAAAGAAAGAAGACAGCTGCAAAGACAGGAAACCCTTCCCACCCCCCTTCCCCAGGATCCCCACTTCGCCAGTACTTAAGTGAGAAGCCGGAGGAGGTATGATGTTTGGCATCTCCTGCAGAACGGACATTCTCACCGTCACCTTTGAAGTCCCCGAAGAAAAGGTCTTAGCAACTCCTATGGAATGGCAAATTATGACGAACCAGTCACACTTGTTTGCGAGGGTTGTATGAAGGGCGTGGTGTGTAGGTCGTGTCTGTGCCTATGCTACCCACCTCTTTCAAAATTAGATATAAACCCTCCCCAATCACATCACACTTTACAAAAAATATAAAACATTCTATAAAAATAGAAATTATATACACTATAATCAAATAGTTATTCAGTTAGTCACTTCACTCTATATTTCATACACATGTTCAGTTTATGTCATCTTGGTATCATTCTTCCTAAACAGTACCATCATATTATATTTCCTGTTAGAATGTTACCCTGTTAGTTTTATCTCATGCTTAGAGGTTACTGTTTATTGTGACTCCTTAAATTAGTCATAATCGTGTAGTCACAATTGGTCTCTTTTTAATACTAATATGATAGGATAGCTTAAGGGCTATAAATAGATTATAGGATAGTCAAAGATTTGAAGGGAGTTCAGTGTAGGAAAACTAATGTGGAAGTAACACCGAACCCAACTCAGGAACTGGTGGATGTCACTCCGCCCATTCACACGGAACGTCAATGTCCCTGGGGGTTTTGTACATATCGTTTTATATCCTTAACATTATACATTCCCTTTTCCTCTCCCATCCCAGGATCTACTAAATATAGGGTTTTTTGGTGTACTATTGATTGAATATGATAAGGTCCTACGTATTTCAGAAAAAAATTGTGTGTTTCTTTTTTCAGTGCTGAACTTCGAAGGTGTTGTTTTACTAAGTCATCTACGTGGTATTCTGGGTCAGTTGTGGTTGCATTGTATTTATCTACCATTTTTTGGGCGCTCCTATGTAAGTTTCTACCAACTCTTTCCTGAATTGCTTGGTGATCAGCAGCTTTTTGCTCCGGCCACGAAAACACTTAATTAGAGGTTCCTATAAATGGCTTGCCAATGGCTTCTACGGGCATCATTCCTGTAGACAAATGCGGTAGCTCATTTAGATAAGCTCAAAATCTTTAATTCTTTCTGCCCATGAGGTATGAGTGTCGTGGCAATAAGTGCGGCACAACCTACCAATCTCTTTCATTACTCTTTCACAAGGCCGGCCGGTGTGGCTGAGCGGTTCTAGGCACTTCAGTCTGGAACCGCGCGACCGCTATGGTCGCATGTTCGAATCCTGCCTCGGGCATGGATGTGTGTGATGTCCTTAGGTTAGTTAGGTTTAAGTAGTTCTAAGTTCTAGGGGACTGATGATGACCTCAGATGTTAAGTCCCATAGTGCTCAGAGCCACTTGAACCATTTGAACTCTTTCACAAGGGTTTGAAGATGGATTATAGTTGGATATTAAAATGTGTCATATATTTTCCCAGGCTAAAAATTCCTTAACTTCATGGCTGGTAAACTGAGGTCCATTATCAGAAAGAAGACGCCTGGGTTTACTTGTAGCTATAAAATATTCTTGCAAACACTTGATCAGGGTTTGTGCATTAGCCTTCTTAATAGGATACAGTCTTACATATTTTGCCCTTGTCAAATGCCAATCAAAATACTTGTGCATTGTACCCCAGGCATTACTATAGTATTTAGGATCCCACAAATCTGAGATCAACTTCTCTTCTGCACTTGAAGACCAATATTTTTCCTTAAACTTTCTCTGAAAATCTTCCCAGGATGTTTTCAATATTTACTGTGCCCCATTCTGAAGCCATCTTCCCAGGATGTTTTCAATATTTACTGTGCCCCATTCTGAAGCTTCACCCTCCAAATAACCTACCGCAAACTCTATTTTCTTATCATCCTCCCAACTTATAGGTATGGCTTGGTTAAACTGTTTTAAAAAATGGGTGGGGTGTACCTGCCCGTCTGGTTGGAATTTGGGAAACTGTCTTGACAAGCCTGAATTTGATCCCCATTGCAAATCAGTTATCATGTCCTTATTTAATATAATATTTTGGGAAACTGTACCTTTCTCTAGTTTCTCCTGCATAAGCTTGAATTCTTTCCTTGAAGTTTCTAAGTCTTTCTTGGTGTTATCTAAATTGAAAGTTACCATAGGTGAAGAGATATCAACATTTAGTTTCTCTTCAACTTTTTGTCCTATTAATTCTTCTACCTGTTCTTCTAAGCCATTCAAATTTATAAGCTCTGCAGTCATTAACTTTTCTTTGAAGTTCTGATCTACAGTTTCCACCCATGATTTGACCTCTGAAATTTGCGCCTGTACTACGGAGAGCAACTTATCTTGTTTCTGGACATTGGTTTTTAGCATAGTTAATTCTCGTTCAACCACATCAAATGTAACATTACATACGTTTTTCAAAGAGTCATATCTTTCGTTAAATTGTGTTTCCAAATTACTACATTTACAGTCTACATCATATTCTAATTTTTGAACTAACTCTTTTAGATGAGCTTCATTTCTTTGTTCTAACTCCTTAAATAAAATATTTGTCTGTTCACTCAGGGAATCGGACAATTCTTTTTTCAATTCTTTTTTCCATTCTTGCATCTGATTACTTAGGATATTAACTTGAGCCCCTAGTTTTGTGTTTTACAAATCTAACTTAGAGTTTATTTCTGCCTTCAGTTCGTCCTGTTTTGTGTTCTGTGATTCAAGCTGCGCTTTGATAAACCTCATTAATTCGCCTAAATCTGACCCCTGTTTTTCAATTCCCATAGCCCCAACAGACTCTATGGATTGATGTTCTTTTTCCATTGTGTTTTGTTTTGCCTTTAATCTAGTTATCATTAAAAGTACACCTGCTTATTTCCACAACCCCCCACACTTCACAAACAATCAAAGGTCAGTAGTAGCTCACCCGGCGTCGGTGGAAGGCGGCGTTGGCACTGATGTACGGTGGCGTCAGCGTAGGTGGACGACAATGTCGGCTTTTGTGGACAGCTGCGTCCGCGTTGGTGTGATGCGACATCGGCGTTGGTGTGCGGTGGCATTGGTGTTGGTGTACGGCGGCATCGGCATTGGTGTGCGGCGGCGGCAGCGTTTGTAGACGGCGGTGTCAGCGATTTGAGACTAACTGCAGTGTTGTGCGATTTTCTTGATTCCCTTAATCATTTCACCATTTATCAGGACGATATTTCTGGATAAGTATCACGGAATTGCTCGGTTGCTATATTTTTTTCTTTTTTAATATTTCCTCTTCTTTCTCAGGTCCTTTCTTTATGGTCGCCATGTTCTTGCGGCGGCCCGGTGTAATGTTAAGCTCTCTCTATACAGCTTAAGCGTTTTTGTGGACTTACTTGTTGAAGAATGCTGGTTCTGCTTTCTTGCAGCGCAAATGTCTTCTGCTAGCACCGGATGCTTCTCCAAAGATTTCACTGCTAGGCAGGGGAAATTTTCACTCTCTCTCTCTCTCTCTCCCTCTCTCTCTCTCTCTCTCTCTCTCTCTCTCTCTCTCTCTCTCTCTCTCTCTCTCTCTCTCTTCTTATTTAAAAAATATGCTACTCTTGGAATATCATTCAATGCACCAGAACATATTTATTTCCACTTTGTACAAAAAAACAACTAAACTTTATGACGTAAGCCCACACATTACCGGGCACCCAGAATCAGTTAATTACACATTTTTGAACACAATCCATAAGCTTTTATCATGGCTGACTATCCACGTCCAGTCCATGTACTCTCAACAGCAGTTCAACGTCTAATAAACAGTCACTATTTTTAGTCTCTCCATTTGTTTTTTAACTATACAATGCTACTTTACTCTTTTCAGCCGGCCATGGAGCTTCCGGGCCATGTTTGCTTACTGTTGGCAGGTCGCGCTGAACACTTGCCAGCACCAACGAATTATCTCCCTTTCAATTTCGCCTACACAAACAATAAATGGGTGCTGTATCCCATGCTCATCCTTACGCCCTGCTTTAAAATAACGCGTGTTTGAAACGGCTGGAACACAAGTGTCTCCAGACTTTCATAAAATTCTGGGGGCACTACAAAACAAGTAATTTCTTTGTGGAATGCAGCTCATTCTTTGAACAAAACGACATGGAGAGATATAAGTGCAACTGAAGTGTACGCTGTACTAGCAATTCTAATAGGAGCTGGTCGAACTCATGGACATCGCACAAGTGCTTCCGATCTGTGGGGAGGTAATGTTGCCATTTGGCAACCATTCTTTTCTGCTGCCATGTCAAGAAACCGATTTTGGTCTATACTGAAATTCTTGTGACTTGACAACAGAGACACGAGAGCACAGAGAGCGCCATCAGGGTAGTCTTCAACAAATTTCAGTCTAACTTGTGCAAGAACTTCTATCCTTATGAATACGTGACTATTGATGAATGATTAGCAACGTACCGAGGAAACTGCCCTTTTAGGGCTTATATAAAGAGCAAGCCTGGCAAGTATGGCATTAAAATTTGGGTTTGTGCTGATGTGAAGACATCTTACTTATTACGGATCCAAATTTACACTGGAATGGTGGACAATACTTGGGAAGTGAATCAAGGACTGAGAGTTATTTCGGATCTGATGAAACCATTTCTGAATAATGGTCATGGTGTAACAACTGATAATTTTTTCACCAGTTTTCCATTGGCTGCTGAACTACTAAAACAAAACACGACATTGGTTGGTACCTTGCGTTCCAATAAGAAAGAGATTCCGAAGGAATTCTTGCCAGACAGAAAGAGAGAAGTTCACTCTTCAATGTTTGGTTTCACAAATGACTTGACCCTAGTTTCCTATGTTCCAAAGAAGGGAAAGGCGGTAATACTACTCTCTAATCAGCATAATGAGAGACAACTGAGTGGTGAAGAAAATGAACACAAACCCGAAATCATAATGCACTACAACAAAACCAAAGGTGCTGTAGATCATGGGGACAAAATGACGAGAATACAGTTTTGTTAGAGGAACAAGGCGGTGGCCACTAAGAATCTTCATGGAAATAATAGATATTGTAGCACTGAATGCATATATTCTGTACGTTCAAAGATTTCCTGAATGGCAAAAGAATAACTGAAGCTGACATAAACTCTTCACGACTGAACTGGCATTTAGACTCTGCAAAGGCAACATGGAAGAAAGAGCCAAAAATATCAATGGTCTTCATAAAGATGTACAAGATGCACTGAAAGCTTGTGGTACTGCAATTCCTACGGCAGCGATCCAGACCCATTGTTCCAAGTTACCAATGCCACAACGATGTCAAGATTGCAAGAGAAACGAAGATCGGAAAACAAGATTCTGTTGTGTAACATGCAAGAAACCTGTTTGTAATATACACAGAGAAGAAACTGTTACTGTGAAGTGCATGCAGTGCAAAAATGTACTTGACTGAAAAATTGAAAAAAGTCTTATGTTATTTTACTGCAGTGACTGTTGAGGTCCATAGATTATTAATTCTCTGTTCATTGAGTACTGAATTTAGTGAAAGATATAAAAAATTTTTTGTACTTTGTATCTGTGATCTGATTAAATACTTCTAATAACCTGAAAAGCTTTTTTTCAGTACTAAATAAACCCATTCAATGGAAATAATGAAATCTGAAAACAAATATTACAATAAAACACAAAACTCTTTTGGGGGAGTCCAAATACCCCGCTTGGTAAAACAGTGGTGTGAAAAGCTTGGTAAATGGAGGGTTAAACAAAAAGGTAATATCCAGTAAGTTGAAATTACAAACAATCCTGTCAGAGGAACATCCGCTACTGAGCATTATACCAGAGGTTGAAAATGCAGTTCCAGTTTTAAGGTTCCTTTATTTAACACATAAATGGTTTCGTGCTCTTATACGCCCATATTCAGGTGTTATACTGAAAATAGCAAGAGACTGGAGATAATTTTTACACGCAGCAATACCCATAAAAATATCCATAAAAAATATTTAAAAACTGCCAATCAGGATAGGTGCTGTGAAACCTAAGTCAACATCAAATTGACACCTGATAGTACTACGGACGACTGCCTGGGTAATGAAATATTCGAAGAACCCCGAATGCAACCAACAAGTGCAGAACATGGAGTGACAGACGCAAAGAAGGAAGCAGACTGGTAAAGCAGAGTTACCAGAGTACTGCTATTTGTTGACGGGAAGAAGAACGTGGGGCCACTAGCGCGGCCATTGACAATTTGAATTAGTGATTTACATATAAAATGCGAGAGAAACAATTACATAGAAAGTTACATGAAAAATGTTAAAAGTGCATTATGCACGGTAAAGGAACATGTCGAACAGGGCGGTAGAGAACTGTTTAAGTGTCCTGGTACTCTTTGCACATTTCTTTACCCAGGTACTGTCTGATGTCACTTTGGCATTGACTTAGGTTTCACAGCACCTTGGACGACCGGCAGTCATTCAAGGTTTTTAAATTTTTTATGGATCTTTTTTGCTTTTTTATGAGTATTGCTGTATGGAAAAATTATCTCCCCTCTCTTGCTATTTTTAGTACAACACTTGAAGATTGGTGTATAAGAGCCCGAAACTGGTCGTGTTTTAACCTCTGGTAAGTTGAAATTAGTTTGATCCTTTATGATTTTTAAATATAGACATTATTTTTATTAAAAATAATGTATTTTATCCTATTCTTTGTGCAGCCATCTGGAGAATAAGGTGTATATATTCTAGGTTGAACACCCTATAATAGGTGATCAATGCTTAACAATTTTATCACACGCAGCCTTATGGTACTGCATGTCCCTCACTTTCTTTTTGGTTCTCTACCCTAGTTGTGCAATACCTTCTCACTGGTTGTCCTGAAATTGTTGGTAGATGAATCTAACACAATGTGAAAATTATGTTTTTCATAATTGTCACAACTTGATATAAGTTTGTAGATATGTGTTACTCTTAATTCCACTTTATTGCCTGAAGGAATTTTTGTGGGTGCTACATTGTCTTAATATATTTAATTTTCTTATGTTGGCTCTCTATATCTTTTGAAGGAAACAGTATCTTTTTTTTCAGTGTACAGTACATTAGCAAAATCTTGTCAAAAATCTTTCTATGTACTTATGATATTCCAAATACACACAGTAAGGTCATGCAATTTCTGGTTCCATACAATTCTTTCATCAGTTTACGTTTTTTTTCCACATGCCATTTGCTTATGTGTAGTCTGGTTCAAAGACTGATTTGGATTGCACCATAATTTTTGGTTTGTAACTCAAATTGTTCAGTTTTGCTTTGAAAACTATGGCCGAACTTCAAAGTTTTATTGTGGAAGATTTACCATAATTCTCTAATTCTACAAAATGTATTTTATACCTTTCACAAGATTTTGTTTCATCCTCTCCTAACATGTGGAACACAAGGAGTTGTCAGCCTCCCTGTAATCTTACCCACATTTTTGTAGTCAGATATTAAGTAATGTATCTGCCACCAGTTTACTGTAACAAATCTTGTTTAAACTCTTCTTACATCAGTGCACTATGCTATAGTTAAATATCACCCAGCTGTGGTGTCTCTGGTTGTGAATCCTCAACTTCAAAGCATGTTGTAAATATTATACTCACAAACAACTATTAACATAGAATTTACACAGTTTATAACAACCTTCTGGAAAATTTGTTACCAAAAATCTCGAAAAGTCCATGACTTATTTTTTCCATTAAAACTGATTGCTTGAAAGAAATTGCTGTGCTGTGCTGTGAAAATATGTGGTTTTGATTTTTTTCTTGGTATCAGTGTCATGTATGATAGAAGGACATGTAAATCATTAGAAAATTGCTTCTCCCATGTTATTCTTTCCACAAAATTTGTATACACAACATCAGAAACCATTCACAGCTTAAAGCTGTGCTAAATACTGTCATTAAAGCCACTATCCACACAGATCCAACAGCTGGAGATGTATCTCTCATATCCCATGCTCCAACGATTCCAACCGATTTACCCTTTCATTTTAAGGAACTCAATTCCCAATCAAGGTTTTGTTTGCATGCTGAAAGTCAGAGAGAAGGTAAGAGGACATGATTGGGAGGGGTTAGGATGTATATCATACATATTTAGCAGTTGCAAAGCACTGACTGATTTGCTGCTAATAATGATAATAATAAACTCTAAATCCAAGCATGTGATATATTGACAAAAAATATGATGGATATTAAAGAGTGCGTATCCGCTCGATTATCAGTACCCATTCTAAACTATGAAGAGTTAAAGGCAGCTAAAGCACGTGAAATCTTTCAGATGTTAGGTAAAATTTTCTTTGTGTCTTAGTTAGACTAACTCAGCCTCACTCACGCGATAAATGATGCAAGACTTCAGTTGTTTGTGTCATCTTGATATAAAAACTAACAAAACTAGTAAGTAAGAGTATTTCAGGGGAATGAACTCACAGAAGTTCTCCTGCATAATCATTTAGAAAGGGGGACAAACTTAACACACAGCCTAAATGTAGCTAAAGAAGTGATAACATTGCTAGCTAAAATAGAAAAGGGAACAGCATAGGAATGTGGCATCAATAAGACCATCCTAGTGCAGCCAGAGGAAGTTGCGTGTTATGCACAGTGGGTGAGAGGAATGGGTTGAACAGAGGAGTAGGGATACAGCAAAAAGAACACTGTTGGTGTAAAGTAAATGTATGAAGTGGAAGGCATAAGGACAAAGATGAAGATGGTTAGGGGAAGGGGCTAACAGAGATTGAGACCAGGGGGAATGACATTGTCTTACAGTATAGCAATGATTTTTCTCTTGTTTATATACTTGCTGACAATTTAACACTTCAAATATACAGAGTGGTTCCCATTATTTGTATTTGTTCCACCCAAAACTTTCAGGTTAGTTAAAATGCTTCAAAATAAAGAAGGAGGAAGAGAGAGGAAGGAAGGGGAGGGGGGATGGATTTAAAAAAAGTATTGGACCAATAATAATTTGGTTTTTAAGCTCTAACAGTTGCTGTGTACACAGGTTAAGTTACAACTATTATTCTGTTTTATGTGGTAACATCATTCAGCATTTTCAAGCCATCATCCTTGGATATTTTTATGACGGTCTGTGAAATGCAAACACTTTTTAAGTAATAACTGGTGTGACAAAAATTAGGCCTACAATGTTTTAATTCATTTGTAATTTTACCGTATTCTCTGAACTGTTAGATACTGTAAGACTATGTTCTCATTATTCTGTAGCTTGGTATCTCCATGAGTATAAAGCTATTGTGAATTGAGTTAACTTATAATGTCATTTATAAACATAATTTTGTTGCATTACAGAATTACATGATACATTCTGTGACTGTGTAAAGTTAATTCTAATGGTACCTGCTATTATTGTCATGCTCGTCTGCTTTAGGAACACAGGCAGGAACATGGTTATCTGCTTTTAATGAACTACATTCACAAGTTGAAACTTCAGTATTTCACCAGGGCATGAAATGTGGCTTGCTGCTCTTTGTTTGGTCCCTGTTGGTGTTCTCTTGATTCTCTCTTCTGGTGCCTCATTAGAACTTGCATTTATCTTCTTGTGAATAATAATAATAATAGTAAAATTATAAACAGCTGACCAGTTGCAATGGATAAAGAAATCTTTACCTAGGTTTCAACAAATTTAAATTTGTCTTCTTCAGAAGGTCGCCTATGGACAATGAACATCATAGCTTACATTAGAAAGGTATGAAACTTAAGTCAAGAATAGATTTTAACACATATTAGAGAGCTCTTGCATTACAAAAATATGAGAACGACGACAGGTACTTACAATTTTACATTAGTACGGACTGATGTATCATCGCCGTTTTTACAAACGTCTGCATAGATCCATTTGTCAAAATTAAAATATAGCCCTAAAAGTAGGGTTTGTCATGTAAATATAAATTAGTATATGGATGTTGCAGAGCTCACAACCGACTGAGTGTAATCGGCCAGCGTAGTTACTCTGCAGCCAGGGCAGGTGGCGCTCATGGCGCGAACCATCTGCCGATTGGCGTACAAAAGCAACGTGTAAATTATCAGTATTAATACTGTCCTTAGATAAAGTAACAATAAAAAGAAGGAAAGCGTTTAACACTCCCGTTATAACAGTATGGGAGCCTTGGTACAATTAATGTAGTTATACATCAAACAGGCAGGTGGCGCTTACGCCGAGAGAGTTACGTACAGTGGCATATACAGCCAAAATATAAAATTACATTACAATATTAGTGAAGCCCACACACGGTATATATGTCAGAACTTTAAAATTGACAATAATGGCTCTTAAGACAGAATTACGAACCCTGGTACACAATCCAGTTAATACACATTCTCAGGGAACCAACGTTTTAGAGCCAGACAAAATCACATAAGGGCCAATGTAGTGGCAGCCATACATCGTGAGAAAACCACATTACATAAAGGGTAGTGAGCTTAAAGATTTGAAAGTGCATCATAGCTTCCTGAGAAAATAGACCATTGAGGTTACCATCATTAAGGTTTAAAGCCTTCGAAAAATTGTCTACAAGCAAGGTTCAACTGGTCGTTCAGTATATTACCGTCTTTGAGCTCTAGATGTTTAAAAATTTGTAACTCTTCCCACAGATCTAGTCTACGCCCTTTGACTTATCTGTGTAGGATAACCGTGTCTTCTAACTGTTTAGGCGTATGGCCGGCTATCAAGAGGTGTTCAGCAAAAGTAGAGTTGTGTATATTCGCTCCTTTTTTACCTAATAGGTGTTCTTTATATCTTGTTTTCACAGCTCTGCCTGTTTGACCAATGTAATATGAGGGGCAGTTATTATAGGTTATTTTGTAAACACCTGAATTAGAAAACAATCGCTGGCAATCTCTACTGAATGTACAAGATTTCTTTTTAAACTGTTATCTGTAGAGAAGGAGACGTTAGAGTTATATTTTTTCTTTAGAAGACGTTTAATCCTATACGATATATTACCCAAGAAAGGAATGGAAATAATTTTTTTATCTTCTTTGCTGTCAGTGGGGAGGTTGTTGCTCAAAGTCGAAAAGTTTTGGGAAATTTTCTTATTGAACAAGTAATCGATCATATTCTGATTGTACCCATTATTAGCCACAATCGCTTTGATGACATTCAATTCCTTTTGTTGATCAGCAGGTGATAAAGGAGTAGTTACCATTCGGTGAATGGCAGAATGAAAAAACGCCAGTTTATGAGCGTTTGGATGAGTTGCGTCAGCAGAGATGACATTATCTGAATACGTTTCCTTGCGGAAGATATTGAAATTGAAGGAACTATCCTGTATAGAAATTGTTAAATCGAGGAAGTTAAGTTCAACTTTTTCATTCTGAAGTTCTTTTGTGAAGGAAATCTTTTCATGTAAACCATTGAAAGTATTGAAGAGAAGCTCTAACTCATGATCAGTACCATCAAAAGCAATGATAATGTTGTCAACATAACGTGCATAATAGCGGATTTTGTGGCGTAATTCTGAACTTGAATTGAAGAGGGTTATTTCCAGGGCGTTGATAAAAACATCTGCTAAAATACCGGCGAGGGGGCTACCCATTGCTAGACCATCTGGTTGCATATACATTTTCCCATTAAACGTGAAATAATTGTATTTTAAAACGACCTTAAGCAAACCAATCAGTTCCGCAATCTGAATTTCACTTAGTTTTTTATGTTTGAGAAGATTCTTTTTTACAAGGGCTATGGTTTCATCAACCGGGACATTTGTATAAAGACTGACTGTCAAAGGACGCCAGTCTAGTGTCAGGTGTACATCTTACAGTTTGAATATTGTTAATTAATTCCTTACTATTTTTAACAGAAAAATTATTTTCAAATGTGAAAGCATCTTATACAAATGTCACTACCCTTTATGTAATGTGGTTTTCTCACGATGTATGGCTGCCACTACATTGGCCCTTATGTGATTTTGTCTGGCTCTAAAACGTTGGTTCGCTGAGAATGTGTATTAACTGGATTGTGGACCAGGGTTCGTAATTCTGTCTTAAGAGCCATTATTGTCAATTTTAAAGTTCTGACATATATACCATGTGTGGGCTTCACTAATATTGTAATGTAATTTTATATTTTGGCTGTATATGCCACTGTACGTAACTCTCTCGGCGTAAGCGCCACCTGCCTGTTTGATGTATAACTACATTAATTGTACCAAGGCTCCCATACTGTTATAACGGGAGTGTTAAACGCTTTCCTTCTTTTTATTGTTACTTTACCTAAGGATGGTATTAATACTGATAATTTACACATTGCTTTTGTACGCCAATCGGCACATGGTTCGCGCCATGAGCGCCACCTGCCCTGGCCGCAGAGTAACTACGCTGGCCGATTACACTCAGTCGGTTGTGAGCTCTGCAACATCCATGTACTAATTTATATTTACATGACAAACGATATTTTTAGGGCTATATTTTAATTTTGACAAATGGATCTATGCAGACGTTGGTAAAAATGGCGATGATACATCAGTCCATACTAATGTAAAATTGTAAGTACCAGTCATCGTTCTCATATTTTTGTAATGCAAGAGCTCTCTAATATGTGTTAAAATCTATTCTTGACTTAAGTTTCATACCTTTCTAATGTAAGCTATGATGTTCATTGCCCATAGGCGACCTTCTGAAGAAGACAAATTTAAATTTGTTGAAACCTAGGTAAAGATTTCTTTATCCATTGCAACTGGTGAGCTGTTTATAATTTTATTACGTGGAACTGTTGCTGTTGTGCAGCTATGTTTAAAATAATAATAATAGTAATAGTAATAGTGATAACAGTTGTTTGCATAACAGGTGGACCTGAATTCCCGTAATTAATAGGATTGATAAATGCAGCATGAAAGGATTTTTGTTTAACAACATAATGAATGTGAAGAAATATGATGAATGCTTCTAGTATTATTTTCTCTTTAACAATATTATAAAAATCATAGATTGCTACTCATGGTAAATAAGACATGTTGAGATGCAGGCAGGTACAATGAAAAGACTATCACACATTGAGCTTCTAGCCAAAGCCTTCTCCAGAAAGGAATACACACGCACATTCACACAAGCAAGCACATCTCGTACCCACACGACCAGTATCTCTGACTGTGTCAGCCAGAATGCAACTGTTTTGCATTGAAGGAAAGCAGGCAGTGGTGGGCAGGGAAGGGGAAGGGATAGCAGGGTACAGGTGGGGACTGAGAAGTCATACTGTCTAGCCGAGTATGCAAGGTCTTTATGGTGGCAGGCCAAGGCAGTGAGGCACAGTGCCGAGAGGCTGGGAGGGAGGAAGGGGGGGGGGGGGGCAGGTAGTTGATAAGGAGAGGAGCAGAGAAGGGATAAAGATAGGTGAGTGCATTGACACAATGAGGGTGAGGGAACATGAATTGGGAGGAAATGATAGGACAGGGTGTGGAAACTGTTGTGTTGAGGGTGTGGGGCAGTAGCTTACCATAGGTTGAGGCCAGTATGATTTTGGGAATGGAGGATGAGTTGTAAGGATAAGCCCCAAACTGTGCAGTCCAGAGAAGCTGGTGGAGGTTCCAAGTGGCCTCGGGTGTGAGGAAGCCATTGAAATCAAGCATATTATGTTCATCTGCATGTTGTGCCACATAGTGGTCTACTTTGCTTTTGGCCCCAGTTTGGCGGCGGGCATGTGTCCTTATAGCCAGCTAGTTGGTAGTCACAGCATGATGAACAACTTTGCAAAGATTGCAGCAGAGCTGGTAGATGATATGGCTGCTTTCATCGGTGGCCCAGCCTCTGATGACAGGACTGGTATAGGAACTGCTGGGTGGATGTATTGGGCAGCTCTTGCATCTGGGCCTTCCACAGGGATATGATGTCTGTGGCAAGGTGTTGAGTTTGGGAGTAGAATAGGGATGGACTAGGATGTTCTTGAGGTTGGGTGCGTTATGGAACACCACTTGGGAGGGGTGGGAACAATCTTGGGTAGGATGTCCCTTATTTTAGGGCACTGTGATAGGTAATCAAATGCATACGGATGTAGTGTATTTGTTCCAGTCTGTGGTTGTATTGACTGATGAAGGGAGCATTCCTCTGTATCTGGCTGTTGGAGGTGAAGGAAGGATAGGGGATGCATAGGGAAATGCCATGGGAAAATTGTTTGTGGACGGGGTTTGGAGGATAGTGCCTGTCTGTGAAGGTCTTTGTGAAATCTTCAGCATATGGCAACAGAATTCTTGACACTGCATATATACCATCCGTGGGTTGCCGGGCTGTATGTAATGTATTTTTTGGTGTGGAAGGGATGACGGCTGTCAAAATGCAGGTACATTTGGTGGTCGACAGTCAGATTGGTATCCCACTGCTGTCCGTGGTGTCTCCGTATATGCCTTTGCATGTCTTTGGGTCACAGTTCGAAGTGGCACTCTTCACTGACGAGAATTGAATTCCAGTAATGAGATTGCAGGCTGAAGACATGTCTGAAGATGTCTTGGACAGCAGTGAGATACCAACCTGACTTATCATC
This sequence comes from Schistocerca serialis cubense, assembly GCF_023864345.2. Lineage (NCBI taxonomy): Eukaryota > Metazoa > Arthropoda > Insecta > Orthoptera > Acrididae > Schistocerca > Schistocerca serialis. The sequence goes on along the minus strand of NC_064643.1, from coordinate 273,442,034 downwards.
CACCATATGGCTCAACAACCAGGAGTTTCATAGCAGGACCTCTTTAGTTGTCATCTGTGGCACCCTTACAGCACAGTGGTACATTAATGATATTCTACTCCCTGTTTCGCTGTGCTTCATGCCATCCTGGGCTTACATTTCAGCAAGATAATGACTCTCCACACTCAAAGAGTGTTTGTACTGACTGTCTTTATGCTCACCAAACCTAATCTGTCCAGAAAGATCACTAGATCTGTCACCATTTGAGAACATTTGGAGCACTATGCGGTAAGGCCCTCAAATCATCTCAGTATTTTGACATTCTGACACACTAATTGGGCAGAATTTGATACAATACCCCTCAGGAGGACATCCAACAACTCTCTCAGCCAATATCTGCTTGCATAAGGACCAGAAATGGTCAAACGTGTTATTGACTTGCTCAATGTGTGAAGCTCTTTCTTTTGAAGAAATCATCAAGTTTTTCTGAAATTACAGTGATTTGTTTACCTATATGTGTACATCACATCTACCGATTTTTGTCCCTTCAGATAATGCCTTCATGGTATGTAGTCCCCCTCTCCTGTCCCTAGGCGTATACGGCTTGATATTCTATTTATTTGTACCCATTAAGGAATTAGAAAAATGCAGAATATGGTTTGCAAACATAAAGTCTCTTATCTTCAACAATTTTCTTTTGGTGGTGATTTTCTCGGCAGCTGTATATAAATTGAAGTAGTTTAAAAGAAAAGCCTCTTTTGTACACTCCTGGAAATTGAAATAAGAACACCGTGAATTCATTGTCCCAGGAAGGGGAAACTTTATTGACACATTCCTGGGGTCAGATACATCACATGATCACACTGACAGAACCACAGGCACATAGACACAGGCAACAGAGCATGCACAATGTCGGCACTAGTACAGTGTATATCCACCTTTCGCAGCAATGCAGGCTGCTATTCTCCCATGGAGACGATCGTAGAGATGCTGGATGTAGTCCTGTGGAACGGCTTGCCATGCCATTTCCACCTGGCGCCTCAGTTGGACCAGCATTCGTGCTGGACGTGCAGACCATGTGAGACGACGCTTCATCCAGTCCCAAACATGCTGAATGGGGGACAGATCCGGAGATCTTGCTGGCCAGGGTAGTTGACTTACACCTTCTAGAGCACGTTGGGTGGCACGGGATACATGCGGACGTGCATTGTCCTGTTGGAACAGCAAGTTCCCTTGCCGGTCTAGGAATGGTAGAACGATGGGTTCGATGACGGTTTGGATTCAGTGTCCCCTCGACGATCACCAGTTGTGTACGGCCAGTGTAGGAGATCGCTCCCCACACCATGATGCCGGGTGTTGGCCCTGTGTGCCTCGGTCGTATGCAGTCCTGATTGTGGCGCTCACCTGCACGGCGCCAAACACGCATACGACCATCATTGGCACCAAGGCAGAAGCGACTCTCATCGCTGAAGACGACACGTCTCCATTTGTCCCTCCATTCACGCCTGTCGCGACACCACTGGAGGCGGGCTGCACGATGTTGGGGCGTGAGCGGAAGACGGCCTAACGGTGTGCGGGACCGTAGCCCAGCTTCATGGAGACGGTTGCGAATGGTCCTCGCCGATACCCCAGGAGCAACAGTGTCCCTAATTTGCTGGGAAGTGGCGGTGCGGTCCCCTACAGCACTGCGTAGGATCCTACGGTCTTGGCGTGCATCCGTGCGTCGCTGCGGTCCGGTCCCAGGTCGACGGGCACGTGCACCTGCCACCGACCACTGGCGACAACATCGATGTACTGTGGAGACCTCATGCCCCACGCGTTGAGCAATTCGGCGGTACGTCCACCCGGCCTCCCGCATGCCCACTATACGCCCTCGCTCAAAGTCCGTCAACTGCACATACGGTTCACGTCCACGCTGTCGCGGCATGCTACCAGTGTTAAAGACTGCGATGGAGCTCCGTATGCCACGGCAAACTGGTTGACACTGACGGCGGCGGTGCACAAATGCTGCGCAGCTAGCGCCATTCGACGGCCAACACCGCGGTTCCTGGTGTGTCCGCTGTGCCGTGCGTGTGATCATTGCTTGTACAGCCCTCTCACAGTATCCGGAGCAAGTATGGTGGGTCTGACACACCGGTGTCAATGTGTTCTTTTTTCCATTTCCAGGAGTGTATATGTACACACACACACACACACACACACACACACACACACACACACACACACACACACACACAGACATCTTTCACCTTATTGGATGCCTTGAATGATTTTTTTCATTGCCCATATAGGTTATAGCTTTAAAACTGTTTTTGTATAAAAACTTTCATGAACTGTTTTAAATATGTAAGCTATATGTGCAAATGAAAAAGAGCTTGTAGTATTTCAGGACACCCACTGAAGATTCCTTATAAATAAGGCAAAATGCATCTGGTGTGAAATAAAATTTAAAAAAGTTAATGTGCAGTGTGCAAAAGGTGTCTTTTTTTTAAGCTACTGACATTTATCTTGTCTGTTTTTTTACTGCTTATCCACTTCAGGATTGTTGTCTCTCTGTAAGCTCTTTAACGCACCCTAATTCAGTTGTGTTTGGCCACACACTAATTGAGTCAAATCCTTTTGAGGGGAACGATATTTTCTTCACAATTATTTGACTAGCAGCAGGAGAAGAGAGGCTGGCATAATGCTAGTGATCACCAAAATAAGTGCAAGCATGTGATACTGCTGGCAATGATCTTTTGATCAGATTAGCATCTCAGCCTTGAGAAATACTTAGGTTACTTTGATATCGCATTTCATCCTGTCCTCCTCTCATTCATCATCATCAATAAAACAAATGCAACACTGTACTTTACACACATTCATCACAGTCAACTGAATGAAAAACTTACACTCAAAACAATGCTCGTACTTCTGGAGAGAAGGGTACAGAATGAAGGCATAAAACCTTTCTGATTGAAGTGTTTGAATCCCTAGGGGCTTCCCAGCTCGTGATGTCATATCACAATTTTGTTTTATTTTCATTGTGGTTTGCTTAAGCATTCCAAAAATAATGGGAAGACATTTACAGTTACAGATGAAATTCAAACGTTTATTTACAGGGGCATGCTGAAAAGGAATGCCTCTAAATTTTTTGTATGAAACTCTTGAAACTATTTCAATAAAACAAACTTTATTAACATTCTAACTTTTTATTCTTTGTTTCTACATATTTATTTCTGAACACAATCACCCTGGTGATAAACACATTTCTATTTCCCCAATGATACACCAGTTTGTTGATACTGTCATAAAATGTTTGACTTTTTTGATGGAACCACAACCTCTGCTTGCACCACTTCATCACTATCAAAATGAAGTCCTTGAAGGTGTTCTTTTGGAAACAGATCTAAATGAGATGGGGCCAAGATAGGACTGTATAGAGGACAGTCGATGATAATGGACCCAGGGCACCAAATTGTTGCAGATGTCGCAATGCCTGCATGTGTGTGCCTTTCTTATGCTGAAGGAGGTGAACCCTGATTGGACATACTCTTTGACTTCGAAACTTGATTACAGCATGCTATTTCTTCAATCACTGGCCTAGTTACATTACACACTGCCATGTTACACACTTTGATTTGGAACCCTCTAGCAACAGAGGGCTGTAAATATGTAGGCATGAGAAATACAGATGTAGAATGTTAATAATGTTTGTTGTACTTAAATGGCTTTAAGATTTTTCACATAAAAAGTTTGGAGGCATTACTTTTGAGCACACCCGTGTATTACACAACAGGCCTGGTGTAGCTGTTTCATAACTCGCAATTGTTCTGCTCTTGTTGCTCTCAGATGTACATAGATGATTAATAATTACAGAGGGAGTAACCTCACCACACGTACACACCTGGAAATACACACAACTTCTCTTAATACTGCAGTGGAACTGGTGTGGGTGGTTTACAATCTCCGAGACAATCAACAATGATGAAAGGATGAAAGGCAGGAAACCCCCCACCTTTCTCCCCCCCCCATAATTGCACCCTCTCTCTCTCTCTCTCTCTCTCTCTCTCTCTCTCTCTCTCTCTCTCTTTGTGTGTGTGTGTGTGTGTGTGTGTGTGTGTGTGTGTGTGTGAGAGAGAGAGAGAGAGAGAGAGAGAGAGAGAATAGAAATAGTGTGTACACAAGCTAGCTCAGAAACAATGTTTGTGACTTCTTGATTATGTGCTATTCCTACTCAAAATTTACTGTACATAATACACGTTTTGTCAACACTTATCATTGTTTGTATTCCACTAATGATTCTGTATTATCATATTGATTGGGTGTTACACTAGACTTTTTTTTTTCTTCACAGAAAGCCATCAATGCTCCCAATACAAGCACAGACACCTGCAGCAGCTCCAGCGAGGACATGTACTCTTCACAGACATCAGCTGATGGCACACCTGTAATTAGTGACAGTTACAGTGACAACTTGCTGTTGGTGCTTCTTCAGTGCCACAATAGCCCTGATCCACCAAGAGCACTTTTATCTTCCTCACTTTTGTTGAGAAACCCTGTTCTTTCAGTCTTTGCAAACTGTTATGAGGTAAGTTGGCAGCATTTCTCTAAATTTTATGATTAAAGGTTGTATGTACCTGTTCCATGAGAATAATTTGGAACAGTTCATCTGTTTTGTTAGACACATTGCTTAACCATATAAAATAGCTTTAGCTGAAGTATTTTGCTTTAGTTTGTTTCTAGTGATTGACATTGTATTTGAAAGTTCAGTTGGAAGCAAATACGGATTGTCAAAGTTTAATAATTTTTTTTGGGTCCACATTAAATATGCATTTGAACTGTATGCTACTGTTATACATTTTAGAGAATGGTCTGAGGAACTTCCAGTCTTGGCCAACACTCCAGAATTTTTAATCACAATTATGATTCCACTGTCACTTTTGTCTCCCTCCTGACTGTCTCTTCCTTTCCTTCCTCTCCCAGGGTCTGGAGTGACATTCCTTGTTGTACACACTCCTTGTTTCTTTATGTTTTCTGTTTTGTGTCACTCTGTTGTCTAATTTAAGGAACTTGAGATTGAGAGTGTTTTTTCTGTGTTCACATATTTTTTGGCTCTGCTGTTGTTATTCCTGGCTCAGCAGTGGGTGAGTAGGTGCTCCTTTTTTGTATGACTTTTTTGATATTGCTTGTTTGACGCTGTGTTCCATCTTTCGCATTATGGTTGTTATGATTTATATGCTTGACCATTGCTGCTCAGTTGCTTTATTACTTCCTTCTAATTGTAACAATAGTATAGCAGATTCTTTAACAGGCCGTGAATCAACGATGTATGGCAGCTACCTGGATATAATACTTCTCATCTGTTAAGAATTTTACATAGACTGTATGATACGTGGTGTAGTCCATTTATTCTTTCTCAGAGGAAATGATTTCTATCTATTAAACTTTGTGACTTTCTTTTTATTGTAACAATATTATGAAAAGGAGAGATTGCTACTCACCATGTAGTGATGACCTCTGTAAGGTGAGTAGCAATCTATCATTCACATAATATTGTTGTTATTCCATCCTGAAGTTTCTTTTCATCATTGCTTTTTACACTTTTCAACTCCTTCTTTCATGGCATTCTGCAAATTAATTTACTGATTTCCTCAAAAAGTTTATAGACTTGTACCTTCTAAGTGGACATGAAGGTAATTCTGCTGCTGGTTACAAGAGTAAAAAAAAATATCTGTAAGAGCAGTTGATGTGGCCTGTAGTAGTAACTGCATCATCACTAATCTCAAGAGAATATAGTGGTCATAGGAAGAACTTGCATGTTGTTTTGTGTAAGTAGAAAAAAAAGCACTAACCTTATCTAACTCCATAGTGCTGAATGGTCTTGTTGCATCTTTTAGAGGTTGAAAAGGACTTATAATGCATTGGTTTGGATTTCTTTTACAGCTTGGACACATTCTCATTCATAGCTGTTAAAATATCACTAAAATTTATTAAAGACTGTCAGTTATTCCATAATTACCTCCATGTTTGCAGAATTGTGTGATGTTGAGTTGTAGTGTCAGTATTGTGTAGTTGTAGATCTATAGCAATAATGTGTCAGTACTGAGAAAGGCAATAGTTCTATTATGCTTCTGGGACTCAAAGAAATATTACGCAGCTTTTGTTTGTTGAAGGACTGGACCGAATTCTTTCAGAGTAATCATATGTTCCAGAAACTGTAAATTTGGGCTTTAGTCAAGCTAGCCACAAGTTTCCATCTGTCAGGTTTCTAAATGTGCTGTCATGGCCATGCTGTTTTTAAAAAGTCAATTATTTCATGACGGTAACACCTCATAGATTCTAACCAATGAAGTATCAGAGTTACACATTCATCTAGGATATTTTCCACATCTCAAAGTCTTTTTGGAAATTAATTGTTCATAGATGAGATAACGAAGTATTAGCTATTTCCTAATTATTTATAATGTCATCAATAAAAGATCAAGACTGCTTGAAATGGTGAGCTAAACTGTTTGATTGAAAGCTTATCATTATTTCAGGGGAATCATTTTAACTACACATACAAGAAATAAAAAGAATTCTATGCTACCCACACACCAATTGACATTATACACATGGACTCCACAGTGTAGGAGATGACAATACAAAAGAACATAAGGGGCAAAAACAAATTGAATATTAAGCCAGAGACTCTAAAAACAATGCTACAGCAGATTCTGTGGGAGAAATGCTACTATTCAGTAGAAGAATTCATAGAGGTTGGAAATGGCGATTTGAACAAGGGGATATTAATGCCAGATTTTTTAAATTGCATAAATATATATATATAACAAAATTGTATTATTATGATGCTGTTTGCTAACATTAGCTGTTTATGGTGAAATGTCACTATGTTTTTGATGTATCTCATGTACTTGAATGAAATTATTTGATTATGTTTGTTATGTGACTAAAAAACCACAACTCCATTTTTTAATTTGAGCTGAAACAGGATGTTTTAAGCCCAATTCAACAAGTTCTGTTAAAGTGCTGGTAGTGCAAGAAAAGTTATTAGTTTTTGCTGGCTGCAGTCTGCAGTAGTAATGTTAGGTGCGGATCTCTTGGGAAAGTGATAATTGGATAACTAGTATTTTTAAGCCAAGTGCAAGGCTTAGCAATCTCACCTGTGATTTAGACCCTTTGGGAAAGTGTCTTAGGAAAGTAAATTGTGTAACAACAGTAGGACTTGCAGCTAAAAGCTTGTACTACTACCTTAATTGTGCATTTGAGGTTAACATCAGCCACATAAGCCACATTGCCGATAATACTCCTAGTACAAGTATCAAATAATGGAAAATCCAGTATGTAATGTAACAATTTTATAAAAAGGAAAGTTTCCACTCACCATATAGCAGAAATGCTAAGTTGCTGATAGACACGACAAAAAGACTGACAAAAATAAAGCTTTTCGGTAGGTAAGGCCTTCGTCAAAAATAGACAACTGACACACACACACACACACACACACACACACACACACACACACACACACACACAGAAATGCAACTCACACAATTGACTGCAGTCTCAGGCAACTATAGCCACATGGTGTGTGTGTGTGTGTGTGTGTGTGTGTGTGTGTGTGTGTGTGTGTGTGCGCATGCATGAAGTGTGGCTACAGTTGCCTCAGACTGCAGTAGTGTGTGAGTAGCGGTTTCATTTGTGTGTGTGTGTGTGTGTGTGGTCTATTTTTGACGAAGGCCTTACTGGCTGAAAGCTTTATTTGTGACAACCTATGAAGATAATGCACTGATGAGTATGACAAGCCTTGGATGAAGCATTCTGTGAAACATGCTGGCAGACCTAGGGTAATCAGTCAGGTGAGGGGGTTGTCCATACACAAGTGTGCCTGATGTATCACACCTCATTTGGTTGGATCATATACAACATGGTTTTCATCTGAATACTTCTGGTAGGAGGCTTCCTGCATAGCCTATTATCAGAAGCATCCAGTCTGACCAAACTAGTACCCATACTATCTCCGTCATTACAAGCGTAGTGTAGTGTAGTGTAGTGTAGTGTAAATTCATCTCGAAACATAGAGCTTCAGAATAAATGTTGTTACAATTGAAATAACTACTAGCAAAATACAGTACTACAGCTTGGAAAAAACCAAGCACATCAAAGAAAATGTGTTAAGAATCTTCCATCAAAACATCAGAAACCTCAGTAATAAAAATAAACGATTACTCATTATTGGTCATTCTCACTGTCTGACATACAGTTTATGTCCATCGTTACCTTGGTTGACCTGTGTCCATCCTTTCTTTCAGAAAATTAAAGGATAGTGGATATTTCAGCAGACTTGTAGAGCATGTAATATGGAAATAACTGAAATTGAGCAGGGTGTTGGTGATGGACACAAGATAATATTGTACTTCTGTAGAGGCAACAAGAAGAAAGGAGGAATGTCTGTTAATGTCAAAAACCAAGTCAAGTGCGAGACCTTCAGCCTAATCAATGTTGCTTTGATGAAAACCTTTTGAATGGCACACCACAGTAGTGGGTCAAGAAACATGCAAACTTGTAGTACTGACAGTTTACATTTCAGCAAAGGAAAGTATCATAAGTGCAAAGTAGCTAGAAACAATTTTAATAATACAAGAGTGAATCAAATATAAGCAGAGATTTTTTTATAAGTTCCTTTAAGCTTCGGAAAAATTCTTACAGACAACCTTATTTTTCTATATAGTCTTCTGAACAGGAAACATATTTTTGCCAGCAGATAGGCACTTGTTGATTCCATTTTCATAAAATGAACATGGCTGTGAAACCAGCCAGTTCCACTCAAACACTTTGACAGCACCATTATTGTCAGTCTGGTCCACTGACTGCTTTTTCTATTGGTCCAAAAAAATGAAAATCACAGGGTGATAAGTCTGAATTGTAGGGAGGATGTTCTAAGATTAAAACTATATGGAATATTGTCAAACGGGAGACAGGGCAGCCTGACAGTGCACAGCATACCATAGCAATAAAGCTAAATGATGATGTTGTGAGTGATAATTCACAAATTGCAAGTATTTTTAACAATCGCTCTGAATGTAGCAGCAAAAATATGGTTAAAGGGTTCAGTTGAAGAAGCAAAAAAATATGTTAAAAATGTCATTCCCCAGGACTTCAGGCCTTTAGAAACAGCACCAACATCCCCCACTGAAATTAAGGGAATTATAAATATACTGAAAACCAAGAGCTCATGTGGTGTTGATGGAGTCTGTAACAGAATTTTGAAGTGTTGTTCTAATTTAATAAGTGGAGTCCTTAGCGATGTATGTAATGCTTCACTGGCACAGGGAATTTTTTCAGACAGATTGAAATACACAGTTGTCAAACTTCTTCATAAGAAAGGGGACAAGAGTGACTTAAATAATTACAGACCAATCTCATTGCTGACTTCATTTTCTAAAATATTTGAAAAAGTTATGTATTCAAGAGTAGTCTCACATTTAAGTGAAAATAATTTACTCAGCATGTCACAGTTCGGATTCCGGAAGGGTTACCCAACTGAGAATGCTATTTACACATTGACCCATCTAATAGTATAAGCCCTAAATAACAAATTATCACCAGTTGGTATTTTTGTGATCTCTCCAGGGCATTTGACTGTGTGGATCATGTCACACTCTTAGAAAAACTCCAGTTTTATGGAACTGAAGGCTACACACACAGCTGGTTTGAATAATACTTAATGAACAGAAAGCAAAAGGTTGTACTGAATAGCACAAGTAATGTTGGGAGGGTGGTAAATTCTAGTAAATGGGGAGTTATCACAAAGGGTGTCCCACAAGATTCAATTTTAGGTCCTCTGATGTTCCTTATTCAGCAAGCGGAACTAGTACTTTTTGCAGGTGACACGAGTGTTATAATAAATCCCATTCCAGAAAAAGCAGCTGAAGATTTTGTTAAGGATGTCTTTCAAAGAATTATTAAGTGGTTCTTAGAAAATGGACTCTCCCTTAATTTTGAAAAAACTTGCTATACCCAGCTCTGTACACCGAATAGAGTCATACCGACAGTTGATGCAGCATATGAACAGGGCTCTGTTACCAGGGTAGATTGCTGCAATTTTTTGGGTGTTCACAGTGATGACAGCTTGAACTGGAGGAAGCATATTACTGAGCTTCTCAAACAATTAAGTTCAGCTTATTTCGCTCTTCGTATAATCGCTAGTCTTGGTAATAAACAGATCAGCCTCCCAATGTACTTTGCATATTTCCACTCGATAATGTCCTATGGAATAGTTTTCTGGGGGTAACTCACCATGTAGACATAAAGTACTGATTGCACAAACGAGAGCAGTGAGAATAATTAGTGGTGTTCATCCAAGCACGTCATGTAGGCACCTTTTCAAGGAGTTACGTATTTTAACTGCATCATCAGAGTACATATATTTGCAAATGAAATTTGTTACAAATAATACATCTCATTTGGCAAAGAACAGTGATGTTCATACATACAACGCTAGAGGGAAAAATGACCTTTTCTATCTGTTTTTGAAGCTGTCAGTTGCTCAAAATGGAGTACATTATTCAGCAACAAAAATCTTTGATCATTTGCCCAACAACATAAACTGTCTGGCAGGTAGCAGATCAAGTTTTAAAATGTAGCTTAAAATCATTTCTTTTGGACAACTCCTTCTACTCCATGGACGAGTTTCTGTTTCAGAAATGGTAAAATAAAATAAAATAAAAATTGTACCTCTAAATGTAGCTGCATGTGTAGAACTAAAGATCTCAGTAATACAGGGTGATTCAAAAAGAATACCACAACTTTAGGAATTTAAAACTCTGCAACGACAAAAGGCAGAGCTAAGCACTATCTGTCGGCGAATTAAGGGAGCTATAAAGTTTCATTTAGTTGTACATTTGTTCGCTTGAGGCACTGTTGACTAGGCGTCAGCGTCAGTTGATGCTAAGATGGCGACCGCTCAACAGAAAGCTTTTTGTGTTATTGAATACGGCAGAAGTGAATCGACGACAGTTGTTCAGCGTGCATTTCGAACGAAGTATGGTGTTAAACCTCCTGATAGGTGGTGTATTAAACGTTGGTATAAACAGTTTACAGAGAATGGGTGTTTGTGCAAAGGGAAAAGTTCTGGACGGCCGAGAATGAGTGATGAAAAGTAGCACGCATCCAGCAAGCATTTGTTCGCAGCCCAGGAAAATCGACTCGCAGAGCTAGCAGAGAGCTGCAAATTTCACAATTAACTGTATGGAGAGTCCTACGAAAAAGGTTAGTTATGAAACCTTATCGCCTGAAATTGATTCCAGCACTGTCTGCAGCTAAGATTAAAAGAATTGATTTCTGTGATTTTATCCTAGCTCAAATGGAAACAGATGAATCTTTCGTTTCAAAGATTGTGTTTAGTGATGAAGCAACTTTCCACACTAACGGGAAAGTCAACCGTCACAATGTCTGTATATGGGGCACTGAGAATCCGCGGGAAACAACTCAGTATGAACGTGACTCGCCTAAGGTGAACGTTTTCTGTGCCATTTCAGCCAATAAAGTTTTTGGTCCCTTTTTCTTCGAAGGTGCTACTGTAACTGGACTACAGTATCTGGAGATGTTAGAGAATTGGCTGTTCCCTCAGCTCGAACAAGAAGCACAACAATTCATATTTCAGCAGCATGGAGCGCCACCACATTGGCACTTATCTGTCCATAACTACCTGAACGTCAACTACCCGAGGTGATGGATCGGCCGCCAGGCAGCCCGTGACAGAGCACTTCATCACTGGCCTCCAAGAAGCCCTGATCTTACCCCTGCGATTTTTTCTTATGGGGGTATGTTAAGGATATGGTGTTTCGGCCACCTCTCCCAGCCACCATTGATGATTTGAAACGAGAAATAACAGCAGCTATCCAAACTGTTACGCCTGATATGCTACAGAGAGTGTGGAACGAGTTGGAGTATCGGGTTGGTATTGCTCGAGTGTCTGGAGGGGACCATATTGAACATCTCTGAACTTGTTTTTGAGTGAAAAAAAAAAAACTTTTTAAATACTCTTTGTAATGATGTATAACAGAAGGTTATATTATGGTTCTTTCATTAAATACACATTTTTAAAGTTGTGGTATTCTTTTTGAATCACCCTGTATTAATATTAGCACTATTCAAATATGTATATATATCTTGTAATCTGACTTGTTCCACATCATGTCGATAAAATAATTGGGAAAATGATCTACGGAACATGACATAACTAAAACTAAACTAAAAATAAGAGCCCCTGACAAGGGTTTCTGATGATGTGCACATTTTCCTTGATCCAAAAGATGCAGTATTCACAGTAAGATGTTCACTGAGAAAATTAATGAGAAGAACTTCTTTAAATTAAAAAGTCTGTCATGTTGGTCCTCAGATTAAGCCAGTGAGTTGCATTCTTAACTATTTCTTGTCCTTGTAAAAACTGTTTGTGCCATAGTACATCTGAGTCTTTCCCAGACTGTTGTCCTCGAACTGTACCGCAAGTCTTTGCAAAATTTCAGATGGTTTGGCCCCCTCTGTTGTTAGAAACTTGATTATAAAGCATTGTGCAACAGGTGATGGGTACCTCTCGATCTGACATTGCAATTCTGACTAAAGAATGGTACGACAATGTTCTAGCTAGGGAGGACTATTACTCTAAATGAAAGAAACAATGAGTAGAGAACACGCTGCTCTCATTTACAAAAAGGTCCATAAAACAAGAATTCCAGTTTATATTTGATTCACTCTTGTATCACAGAGAATTAACCAAAGACTCATTCTTTGTTGAGACCTTAATGTTAATTTTCTATAAGATAGTACTGGTTGGGGGCAGTTATTGATGTCCAGCTTTGAACTATTTCTACTGTAAAATTCTATGTGGATATTCAACAACAGTGGTGGCCACATTGATCAAATGTTAATCGTGTTAATCAGTCATAGAAATAAGTATTTTATTGCAGTCATGAACAATTGCGTGATCACAGTTTTTAGAGAAATTACCAGAGAACACTAAGGAGAAATTTATAAAGCAGACACCACTAGTCTTGTTTTCCACTAAAACAAATATGAGTAAAATTAAACAGAAGCAAGAATAAGAGGTGGATAACTTATGGGATTAAAGTATCTCGTGCTACGAAGAGCAAGCTGTAGGTAATTCAGAATGTTAGCTGTAGTCAACAGCTGAAACTGCAGTACTGCCTGTATTGCTACATTATGTTATTAAAACAGCAAAACTCATGTACTATGCTAAAAAGGAAGAACAAGACAAAAATTTTGGAACAATAATAAACAAGACATGTTCTGAGGCATCAAGGGATCACCAATTTAGTATTGGAGGGCAGCGTGGAGGGTAAAAATCGTAAAGGGAGACCAAGAGATGAATACACTAAGCAGATTCAGAAGGATGTAGGTTGCAGTAGGTACTGGGAGATGAAAAAGCTTGCACAGGATAGAGTAGCATGGAGAGCTGCATCAAACCAGTCTCAGGACTGAAGACCACAACAACAACAACAATAAACAAGACACATAGAAAAGTAGCAACCCAAATAAAATTGATCCCCTACAGTATAGCTCTGTAAGAAATTGTAACACTCTCAAATCATTAGCTGCCAAGTTCACTGTGTACTTCCTCACAGTGGAATCAAACATTGCCCTCACTAATAAATAACCCATGCAGATGCAGCAACAGACATTTGTTTCAAATGTACAAGTCATAAAGTAACTGCAATATTCATTGCTTCATTAAACTTAATAACTCAGCTGGCTACAGTAGTGTTTCTAGCATAATACTAATTTTTTGTGCCTTGATAAAATTATCTTTAAACTGTCTTTGTAATAAATCATTACCTCAATCCATATTTCCTGACCGACTTACATATGCTGTAGTAACACCCTGCTATAACACAAGAGATAATCAAAACACAACTAGCTACAGTTTATTTCACTTCTTCAAGTCTTTTCAAACACATTTAAGGAAGTCATCAGCTGATACCGGTATCTGCATTTTCATTTTACCCCTGCATTTACATTATTGCATAGTAGTTCAGGTATGGAAATGCTTTTGATGGCTTAGCAGACCAATCCTGGCATGAAACATGTGGCCACATAGATTACACATCAGGGGGCATGCTGGGGCTGACAAAGTTTGCATCTCTGACATTTCTCATTTTCCCTACCTCCGACATTCATGCACAAAACTTAAGACACCAGTGATTATGGTATTACTCTGATCAATGTTCAGATTCTTCTTAAATTGGTCCTTACAGCAATTCGGAGGAGCACTTAGGGGTCTTGTAGTTGTGCTCATTTCACTATACAAAATTTGTCGAGGAAGTCTGTTGTTTCTCTTCTGCTGGGTATGCTCAATCCAATTGAGTTTGTGACCAGTAATGGTGGCTTCTGTACTGTACATCTTCACCTTCTGGAGAACAGTAGTGCTTGATACAAAACCATCTCATTTGATATTTATAATGTATCTAACTTCTGTTGGTTGAGGCATTCTAGTTTCTTAAGATCAAGGCATCCAGGTTTCACAATGATGGAGGAAGGTAGAAATAATAGCCACTCAATACACCATCTGTTTTTTGCATAGTGTCACATTTTTATTCAGGACGACCTGATGTAAGAGATATCTAAAAAACAATATGTGCTGCATGAATCCTGTTCTCCACATCCTTTTCCAATGTCCACTTAATTGATAATATACTTCCTAAATAGAGGAAGTGATCTAGAGGTATGCTAGAAATAGAAACATTGAAATCCAGAAAGACAGTTCCAGGAGCTGGCTGCAGGGGTGACTTTGTCTTTTGGATGTTGATGGTCAGGCCAAACCATTTACATGCAGTTCTGAAACAGTTTACAGATGGTTACAAGTATGCAGGTGCGAGGGCTGGAGAAGCACTGTTGTCTGCATACTGCAGTTCTTTTACCTAAGTGAGACTAATGAACCTTTTAGAATGCAGTCTGGACTGATTAAATAACACTCCATCAAATCTGTATTTAAGTTCTACTCATGCACTGTTTACAGATGATGTCTCGTGAAGCATGGCTTTTAGGTACAGAGTAAACAATGTTGGCATGAGGACACATCCTTGTCTGAGCCCATGAGTAATGAATTTGTCATATGTTTCATTTTGGTGTAGCACTTGTCCAGACATATAATCATGGCAAACTAGAATACAAAGTATTCGGGGCACCCAAAAGGTTTTAAAACCTTCCACATAGATTCTCTGGGCCTTTTCTAGGCCATAGAACACAAATAGTTGACAGTTGTTGGTTCGAAAGACAACTTCACAGTTACAGGTAGTCTGCATAAAACAGTTATGTTGGCCACTGATGCACTGTGTATATGGATGGAGTTAACCCCTTCAGCATCAGCTATGGCCTGAAGATGATACACTGAAGTGCCAAAACTGGTAGCAGTACAATAAATGACATCATGATGATTCTTACAATATTGAACAGCCATAGTCCCCTGGATCTCCAGTCACAAGGATGGACATACAAGAACAAATAGTAAAGGCTTATGTTGTTCCCCGCACTTTTCCTGCAGTTGTTGTGCACAAAAGATCATATCAATAGTTCCCCTGATGGGGTGAAATCCCCATTGTAATTCTGGAAGCATAGTCTTGGAAAGAGTCTGGAGGCAATTCAACAGAATTCTAACAAAAATTGCACAAGCCATGGAGATCAAGGATATGCCATGGTGTACCACATATGCTTCAGTCATCTTTTTCAAAGGTGGTGACAATTTTGTAGTTCTTCATGCTAGCAGGTACCTTATGGACTTCACACATTAGAAGAAACAGGGAGAGTAATGTGGTTTTTATGTGGAAGCCACCACTTTGAATGATCTGTAGTGGTATTTTGTCAGGTCCAGTTACCTTTCTCCATCTCATACTATCTAGAGCCTTGTTGAATTCATGAAATGTCAGTGGGACTGCATCAAAGGTTGTGTTGAATGTTGCGAGACATGTTTGAGTAAGTTGTCATCAGCAGTAGACCTATGATTTAAGAATGAGGTGAAATGCTCTTTTGAGCAATTCAAGACTTCTTGTCGTCAGTGATTATGGTCATATCGTTGGCGGCTTTCAGGGTTCCTGAAGAGGAGTGAAAAGGCCCATATATTTCTTTTCTTCGAGTGTAAAAGCTCTGAAAATCCCTGGCATCTGACAGACTTTGGATTTTCTTAGCTTTTTGTTGCCGCCAGATGTTCTTGATTGTTCTTATTTCAGTTTGATGTTTCTGCTTGAGCCCTTGAAAGCATGTTTTCTTTTCCATAAAGGATGACTCTTGGCACTTATAACATTCTTAATCACTTCATTATTGCCATCAAACAGTCATTTTTCTTTTTTGTGTCAAAACCAATGACCTCTTCTGCAGCCTTTTTGATCATGTTTTGTAAAGTGGTACATTCCTACTTGACATCTGTTGTATTACGTGTCGTATTGGTAAGTTGATCCAAAAGAGTGTCTTGCATGAGAGAGCAAACGGTTTCATTCTGCAGTCTGTTGATGTTGAATTTTCTCCTGGAGGGATTTAAGAAGTAGGATCATGTTTTATGATGGACGAAGACCCTTAGATGGCTAGCCAGCAGTTGTGATTGGTCCAGCAGGCAGTGGTGTTTCAAGGTGCTTTTGTTATCAAGGTTATCAGGGTGTCTTTCTTGTCAGACTGCTGAGTGATGACATAGTTAATGAGATGTCATTGTTTGGAGCATGGGTGCTTCCATGTAGCCTTATAACAATTAGGTAAGTGGAATTGTGTGTTGGTGATAAAAAAATTCATGCTCAGACACAGGCAAATAAGTAGCAGCCCATTTCCAACACCTTGATACCCATTATGTCTTCCCAAAAATGATTATCTCTTCCCTTTTTAGGATTTAAGTCTTCAGTTGTTATTATCATTAGCAAGTATCTTGAAGAGAACGTTTCTCAGTTGATGGTAGAACTGGTTGTCTGTATCCTCTGCACTGGATAAAGAGGGAGCATTGTCAGAGAGGAGGGAGACAAAGCTATCTCCAGTGAGGATGAATTCGAAGAATTATAATTCTTTGATTGACAGCAGTAGGTGTTAATCAATATTGTTTCACTGTTTTTGTTTTTACTGCAAATCCTTCATCAAGGGTGTGTGGTTCTTCCGTATCCTTTCCTTTATAGTAGATAGTGTATTCTGAACTAGCCTCATTGATGTGTCCTTCAGCTGATACATTGGTTTCACTTAAGGCAGCAACGTCTGTATCTAATCTAGCTAGCTCGTGGATGAGGAGAGCTGATCTTCTTTCTGGTCTGTTACCACTTAAGTGTAGAAGAGTCCTTACAGTACAAGTTACAATAGTCATAGTCGTATTGTTCTTTCTTGGTTTCTGTCCACAAATTAGGAGTAACCTTCTGAGTGTGGATTTCCAGCCTGTTACAATTGTGACTATTCATGTATAGCCCACCTTTCCTAGGGCCTTCCCCATTCAGAATGGGCAACAGTGATCCTAAATAGGCCTGCCTGTTTGCAGATACAGACCATCACACAGCTGCCGCCAGAGTGCAGGTCCATACTAACAGCTTCCAGCTTCACTAAAGCCTACTACCAGCATCCTTAGCTCACTGCCACTGGGTTTTAAGGAAAATGGCAGGAGAAATTACCATCTGCGTTACTTGTTTGAGGTGGATTTCAGCTTGTGAGGAAGTAACCAACTCATTATGATTCTGGAACCTTTCATCAGAGCACATGGGGATTAAATGTGATTTCAGACTTCAGAACAGGAACAAACTGTTGCAAGCTCAAGGACAGCAGAGAACACATTTACAGTCAGTTTATCTGGCATAACCTCTTCTGCTTTCATGACCATTTCAGATGTGAGATATTCCCCTTTCATTCACTTTGTCATTGTGTCCTAGGGTTTTGGGGAAAAGGACTACAGAAAGGGATGTGGAAAGAGGTGGGACACACTTTGTCTGTTTCATGTGCTGGGATCTGTCTGGCTGGGAAGACCCTGCCAGTAACTTGGCCAGTGCTGGCATAGCTCTCAGCTTCACACAAATGTGCAAACCCCTCCACCCGTACAGTTAGAGCTATGATAAGGTGGTGTCCCGTGGAGAGAGTTTAAGAAATTGTCTTATGACTTGATACTGACTCATTCAACTGAACAGAATTTGTTAACTGACTCTCAGCTTGGATATTCTAAAGGATTCTCAGCAGAGAAAGCAATGCAAGGCCCCACAAATAAAATGCTCACCAGCACAGCTAAACAAGGAAACGTACCCTGTTGGTGTATCTTGCCAAAGAATTTGATTGTGTAGATCACAAAATTCTACTACATATAGAATCAAATGTGTACAGTCCCAAAAGTGTTTATACTGGAACCCTTCTTGTTCTTCACCTTTGTAAATAATCTTCCAATGACTTTTTAGGGTGATCAAAAATCTGTGATGTTTGTTGTTGGCACAAGTGTCTGAACTCAATCTTGCCAGACACAGCTAAGATGGTAGCTGAAGGGCCACAAATGGTTCAAAGCTAACAGTTTGTGCCCTGATCACACAGAGACTCATATTATGTGATTTCAAACAAGCAACAATGACCTCTTAACACCAAAAGTAGACATCGGTTATCATATACTAAATGAAACACACTGTTTGAAATTCCAAGGAATCTAGTTGGATAACATGTTAAAATGGAGTCAACATGTAGGTAAACTAATTAAGTGGCTCAGTTGAGTGTAACTTGCTCTTAGAAATATTTTCAATTGTTTTGACCCAAAGACAAGAGTGTTGACTTACTTTACATGTTTTCACTTTATGTAACCTTATGGAATTATCTTCTGGACAGTACACCTAAAGTAAACAAAGAATTTATTCAGCAGAAGTAAACAGTAAAAATATTGTGTAAAGTAGATAATTGTACCTCTTGCAGAAGCCTTTTTAATAATTTCAGAATTCTTACACTCACTTCCCAACATATCCCCTTTTTAATGGTTTTTGTTGCTAACAACAGAGTGGACTTATGTAATCTAATAGGAAGACGTTCAACAAGCTCCCTTCTAACATGAAGAAAGAAATTTGAAATCCCTAACCATTCAAAGTAAAATTAAAAACATATTTCTACAAATTATCAGAATATCTAGATTCAGGGACTGGAAAGTTCTGTTAGCCACAAGGGATACAGCATTTTTCATTGCAGAGCTGCAGGACAGGTAGCGATGTGCTGTAAATAGGATGCAATATTTACATTGGATAAACTTATTCTTTGGAAAGTAGGCCTACCATCGTATTCAAGTAACTTTTACTCTTCTAGTAGCAGCTTTTTTTAATTTTTTTGCAAAATAGCAGCTTTCTTTTTAATTTGCTTGATTAAACTTAACTGACATAAGCATGAATAGCATTGTGTAGTGTAGTGATAGTTTATTGTTAATAAAGTATGCAAATTAAGTTTCTCTTATTTCCCTGTCTTTTATTAATGTGTTCCTTGGCTCATTCCACATCCCTGAAGGTTCTCCTTGTTGATAGCATCAGTGGAACACAATGAGTGAGTGAGTGAATTAATTAATTAACTGCCTGTTGGTCACTTTCTCCGTAACTGATGGCATATAGTTTCATAAATGGTACAGTCATAGTATTATTGTAGTATAATTCTTAGAGAAAATTTCAGATCATATTGGTAGCATGTGAAGGCATTCTTGTATGATGTAACCCAGTAAATTATTGTAATATTTGACAGTATAAACACCTATAAATTGTAATAGATACTACCATTTTTCCATGAGAGTAACTTTAATAATACTCGTAGTTGGTTATTAGTAATAGTGATTTTTGTTTGCTCCATTTTATGGAAGGTCTTGCTTCTTTCCTTGGTTCTTCTGTTAACATAATAAAGAAACTCACGAGTAGTTGAATTAAAGGCACCTACTTAGTTGCCTGTAGCACCCTCTTTCAATCTAAGGGAAATGACATTGTATCTCAGTGTGGACTCTTTGAGACACCAAAGGCATTGGGGAGCTGTATGATTCCATATTTGCTTAACTACCATTCACAACTGAAAGAGATAAGTTGAAGCTTCATCCAAGGTAAGCATATATGGCTCGTTAGTGTCCCAGGATGTGCTCAGAATGACTGAGGTTAAGTGATGTGGGTAGCTTCATAAGCATTCTCTTGTCTCTGCAAGGTTGTTCAAGCCATTCTGACAATCTTGGAGTGATAGTTGGCATATCGGCTTGCTGAGGTACAGGGCACTTGTATGCAAAAAACAGATGGACATAATCAAACAGTGGACTTTGTATCATTCACTGCTAGTATGAGAGACCGTATTTCATTCCATATCTGCATCCCCCGGCATGAGACTTTCTTCACCATCTGTCTGAATGGTGCCTTGTTGGCTAGTGGAATTCATCACTTCATGGGATGTTCAATGTACTCATATCTTGTCATTAGCATGTAGCAATATTTTTTATGACTCATCAGCCCGAATGACCAAAGAAAGACATCATCATATTTCTACTATGCTGTTTGATTAAAATCATTACTTTATTTAGGAACTCTGGCCAGTTTTGTGCTTTAGCTCAGGTCTTTTTCTTTATATTCTCAACATTCATGCTGATGGTTAGTACAAGTGTGGTTCAAATCCTCATCCAGCTGGACAGATTAATGTTTTCTGTGGTTTCCCTTAATGTTGTAAGACAAATGCTGAGCTGGTTCCTCTAAATAGGACACAACTCAGTTCCTGCTTCATCCATCACTCTGCCACTGGTCCTGAAATAAAGATATTTATATTCCATCTCAGTTGAGCTGTTTTTAATGGAACATTAAATCTTAATTTTTGTTTTTTCTTCTGTGCTTACTAACTTTACAAAAAATTATTTTGCATTCTTCTTCATTTCAGCCCTCATCAGTTATAGAATGCACATGTACCTGGCTGCTTTCATCACTGCCACCAAAAAATGTTTCCACCCTTTCACAAAAGCTTGAATTGGCTCTTCGACAACAGCTGTGGACCCACCGTGAACTGCAGTTAGTAGTGGAAGAAACTGTTCGAGCTCGTTTCTTACCAACTTTAGAAAGAGGTTTCAAGATATTTTTGCCGGTAAATACCTTAAAAAATTGTAGACGTTATAAATGAACAAAAAGTAATACATTATTTTCTTTTATAAGCAAATTTTAATGTCCAAGATAACAGCAAACTGCATATTTTACAGGATAATCCTCTGTGCACCTTTAGTACCTTCTTGAGGCTCTGTATTACAAATCAAGATTTTGGTGGCAGTTCAGTCACTCTGAAGCTTTTCAAAAATATGTGTGTAAACTTGAGAAAAAAGGTAAGCTTTGTGTTTGTATGATGTAACTGCCTCATATTGTGCATTTAATGCCAACAATTTTATTTCTAACAGTGCTACAACTGATGCACCTTCATTTCTGCAGTGGTGTTTCGTTTTTTTTATAAAGTCACATTGAATGCCTTTACCTGTTGCCCAGAACATTTCAGGAGAAAATGTCAAACAATGTAAAGTCCATGTTGAATAACAACAGTATGAAAGGGATAGATTGCTGCTACTCATCACATAGATGAGGCATTGAGTCAGTGGCCACTCTGGCCTGACAGTGGGCTTTGCCAGCATCTGACATGAACAGCAATCTGAGGTGGGTGATGGTAGTAAGGACAAGGCATGGGTTGAGGATGGGGAGCAGTAGCAGGAATTGGGTGAAGGAAAATGATGTGCCTTGGTGGGTACACGATAAGTCTGTTAGGTGCACTGTAGGGAGGCTGTGCCGGGAGAGAGGAAGGGAAGAGGAGAGACCTAGAGAAGGGGAAAAGAGTAGTAGGTGCATTAGTGGAATAGAAGGCATGGATAGTGGTGCAGTGGAAGCAGGGAAGGGGGTTGATGACAGTTACTAGTGAAAATTTACATGCTGAAAAAGTATTGTTTGAATACCTTTATAAGGAGTACTGCTGTCTTTGATGTCATAATGTATCAATAACTTGCTCCTTATGTAGCTACTTGCTTATTGCTGGCTTCTGCAACTTTTGGAGCTGAGTGTGCCTTTCCTATGAGGGAGCATTGTACTGCTGTATAGTAACAACAGTGCCTCAGCGCTAGTGATTAAGCACTTTCTTGGAATGCTGAGAAGACTCAATGTTGAACTTCCATACAGGATGGTCACACACCTCCACTTCATGGACAAGTAATGTGCAGAATTTGGTAGGAAGTGGAATTAATAATAGAGAACGTTACATCAGTTTGTAGAATGAAAGTCTTTCAGTAATTCAGTTATTTCATGAAAAGACATAGGGTATTAATAGATTTATGGCTGATATAGTGTGTCATTTGAGAACCAGTAATTAAATTGGAGAAACATTGATAGTAGAATATAAATAAAAAGGCTTCTATGATCCATCATTACCAGTTTTATAAAACATGGAAATGTAGTGTAGCAATGATTGCTTCAGTATAAATGTGAAACAAAAGTAACTGTTAAATGAAACAAGTTGAGTGTAGGCATTGTTAAGGAAGTGTGTTATGTCCAAAAGGAACAATAAACCAAAGTAATTTGACATCTACTGTTATTATTTCAAAGTGACATGTTTCATTCTTTGATTAATATTTGAAAGTATGAGAGAGACACATTTGTATTAGGCACATATCAGTTTATTTTTGTAACAAAGTGTGATCTCTGTGTAAAGCTTGAGTCCAATAGTCCAATAGCTGCAAAAATCAACAAGGAGAGACATTAACAAGTAAAGTGAGGAACTTTACAACTTCTGATAAACACCAGATTACTTTTTCGAATTTTTTATGAATCTCCATGTAGTTAAATCCTGCTTCAATACCTTACAATCATAAAAAATGAACTTCATAGCCAATATCTTTGCAAGCTCTTGATATAATCAAGGCAATAAAGTTCATTTTCTCATTTTCATTTAATTGCATTCATGTCAAAGTTTGGTATAGAAAGCTGTTTGATCCTTCTCTGCATACATACAAAACCATATTGTCCTGTTCTTACATATTATACCATATGCACAATAATGATGTTTCATGTAGGAAAAAGCAACATGGATCTACATTTGTCGTCATTGTTTGGTTGCAATAACTGTTATGTATCCTTACAGGCATCCCTCAAAGATATTGATACACCAGATGATGCATTCCTAACAAATGGTTATTGGCTGTCATATATATCTATTCGCCTGATTGCTATTGTTGCTGCTAACTGCTTTACATCGACATTCTGTCAGCAGCAATTTCTGCGAACATTACGTGATTCTGGATTTTCAGATAATTTACCAGGTTTGTTGTTTTGTATATGTCATAATGTAGATATGTAAACTTGTGTTGACATTATTCATCTCATTTATTCAAACAACATAATTTTTTCCTTTTGTGCAGATGCACCTGATTTTCATTATTTACTGGAGGTTGTACAGTGCTTAGCAGATAGTAATGTCAGGCCAGATTTGGAAGTCCTTTGTTCAGTAAATGTTGATGACCACAAACAAGAAATTCAGCGCTGCATAAGTGAACTTCTACAAGAAAAATCTCACCAGAAGGCACTAAATTTGGCAGCAATTACAGGGATACCAAAAGATGACATTTTCATTGCTCAGGTAATTTTAAGAACTTTGGTGCTCTACAATTTTTGTTTTTCACTGTGGGCAGAATACAGTATAAAAAGTACTAAATTTTGTGTTTGCACTGATCTTACCCATATTACAAAATGAAGTTTATTTGTTTGTACTGACATTGATCTCATTGTATGCAGGTGGTCAACAAATGGGGGGGAGGGGGAATGAACCATTTACATCTTCTGCTCACTACATTATGCTGTAGTAGCATTGGCTTTAGTGTAATCATCATTAGTTTGTTCTTCTGCTATCTTTTTTCTGAAATCTTTTTCTCAGACTGCTTTATTTCTGCTATCTGCCTTTTTGAATTTGTCTTTGACATGTTGCTACGATGGGTAGTCAGACGACTTTATATGTGCCTCTTCGTAATTTTATATATACCTTTGCAGTAATCGAGTAGAAATAATTTTTGTTTGTCACTTTTATGGTACAAGATTGATTCAAATGAAAACCTTAAAAGATCCATAAAATTTCAAAAATTTTGTGGTGGAGTTGGTAGGTGGCAGTAGTGTTCCTTGAGGTATAGAAAATGACCAGCAGGTGGCAGAGTGATGGTGCCATGTGGGAGAAGGCAGCAGCATGCACAGCAAGATAGCTGCCCTGCTGTCAACATGCACTGTGACTGAGCAGCGATCGGTGATGCATGTTTTGTGTGGTGAAGGTGTCAAACAAATTGAGATTCATCACAGAATGACAGTGGAGTTTGGAGATTCATGTTTGTCTTTGCAGCAAGCTTACAAGTGGTCTAGGAAGTTTAAAAGCGGTGTAACTGCCGTGGAGGCTGCCCCAAGAACAGGGCAGGCTCACTGCGTAGTGATGGACGAGAACATTGCATTAGTGGAGGATCTTGTAAAGGAAAACAGTCACATAACTCTGAACAAAATTCCACAAGTTTGAAGATTAGTATTGGTTCATTGTGGAATATTGTTCACAATGTACTGCACTTCAGTAAGATGTCTGCTAGATGGTTGTTATGTCAGTTGATTGCTGAATTGTGAAAGACTGTCATGTTGATGCGTGTGAAGAACTTTTGCATTGTTTCCACATCAAAGGTGATGCATTTCTGGGAAAAATTGTTACAGGCAATGAAACTTTGATCCACTATCACCAACCAGAAAAGAAATGGTCGAGCAAACAATGGTGGCACAGCTCATCGCCAAAACAAAAAAAAATTTACACTCAACTGTGTGCGGGAAAAGTCGTGCTCATTCTCTTCTGGAATGGAAAGAGAGTAATTTTGGAGCATTACATGGATAGGAGAATGGCGGTAACCAGTACTTCGTGTTCAGACATGCTGAAAAATCAGCTTCACCCTGCAGTCAGTAGTAAACAATGAGGACTTCTGACAGGAGTATTGCTACAGCATGACCATGTAGCTCATAAGCAGTCGAGACTATTAAGTAAATTAAATCTAAATGTCTGGTACATTCTCCTTATTCACCAGACCTCACTCCTAGTGACTTTCATCTGTTTGGTGTACTCAAAGAAGCAATGGGAGGGAGGCTTTCAGAAGTGAAAAAGAGGTGAAAACCGTGGTGCATGACTGACTACACAAATGACCAAAAGAATTCTTTTATCGGGGTATCTGTGCACTTCTTAAGCAGTGGAATATGTGCAATCAGCACCAAGCAGACTACTACAAAAAATGACAATAAGTTTTTTGTTCATTGTTACAGTTAAAAATATTACAGCACTTTAAACATTTTCATTTGAATCACCTTTGTATAACTTATAAGAAATAAATTTGATGCTGGTATCTTCTACTTTCACTTATACATAGCACCAGTGTTTGTGGTCTACAGATCAGTGTATCCTCATAAAATATTATTGCAAGACATTCTTGTTATGTTGAAATGATTCTTTTCATTACATGTACTTCAGGAGATTATTAACAAATTTCCATGTTTCAGTCTCATTCAAATTTGGCTTGGGTATTCTCTTATTTTCTACTCTCAACAATCCACCAGTTTTCATCCCAGTTGGCTTTGGCTATTCAGTACCTGTGCTTTATATAACCATGTAATCCTGTTCCTTTACTGTCTTCACTCTGGGAAAGAATGTCTGTATTTGGATAGTCTACATTCTTGCACACAAACGTGCTGAGAATTTGGTTTAGTGTGATTTAATGCTTGTTCCATATTCCCATTGAACAACAGTTTATTATGATGCTGAACACATTCTTATGTCAGAAGGTCAGTGTATATATTTATCTTTCAACTGTTTCTGTGGCTACATTGTGGCCCTTTACATAGCTTTCTATAAGCCTATTTTATTGCACTGTTGTGACAACTGAACTTAATTCTAGCACCGTCTTTGCAGAAAGAAAGAAAATGCACTACAGTATTACCTATTAAGACTCTTACATGAATTCTAAATCATATTTGATTTCTTTCTTTAATTTTCATTGTTTCTTATGTTCTAAGGCAGTGGGTAAATGCTCAAGCAATTTTATGGCTTCATGACTTTTCTCTCAACACTGTAATCATAAGGAGACATCCATGATTTCTACTAAATTTGTTTAAAAAAAAATTTCTGAAACAGTCATACCTGTAGACCTAGATGATCGGTTTTATATCATTAATTTCTTCAAATCAATTAGCAGTGATGCTAAACAATGCTCAAAAAGGATGAATTGGTGTGAAGACGACTGTTTAATATGGTCAAAACCAGGCATATAAGGATATAAATGAGAAGTACATGGTATGAGTCCTGATTACAAAATAACAGTGCTCTAGCAACCAAAATATAAAAAATGCACCATATTAGTGTTAATGATTTGTTGATTGCTGATAAATTTAAGGCAAAAAAATCAGTAAGGAGTCAAACACAGTTATTGGAACATAGAAATAGTGATGATGGAGAACACATTTAGTAAAGAGGGAGGAAAACTTTTAGGGAGAAACAAAGGATGAAGAGCCTAATGTAAATTAAGACCTGGTGGATGATGGGTAAGATATGTGTTGGTGTGTCAGTTCCAGTTTCCAGGGTTTCAAGAAACTGGTGTCAAGATTAAACATCCAAATCACCTGAGTATTGAAACAGATGCTTGTGGCCCAGCTGTTATGTTCAGATCATGCTCAACGAAAGTATATTGGGTATTACCAGTGTACTAGCTGACAGCCATGTAAACTTACTGATAACTTGTTGGTGAGCATGCCAGTATAAAATACGTAGCTAATCTTTCAATTAACTTGATATTGTTGTACTGTATATACAGTCTGTTAATGTGGTCAACATTACAAACAGATGGTAATGGATATTGCCTTACTTGTTCCATAATCCAATAGAGGAAACGTTTGTCCTCATACAGTGTCCATAATCATTAGTTTACTTTGAATTCTTGACTGAGGTACTCAGGAAGAGACATGAGTGCAACTTACACTTCGTATTTTGAGTCTGCGTTTCTCTGTAGCCACCCGAATGTTACGAAAATGAGTAATGCTGCGGTGTCTAAATATATGGGTAAATCAAAGTAACTTGTACAGAAGTGGGTAACTTGCTATAAAATGGTTAAAGACATGGATAACTTTGAATAACATGGCTCAATCGGTAAAGTGACTCCAAAAGTGGAAGAAATGGTTATTAACCTTTTTGTGGGAAACCCAAGCATTGTGCACAAGTAAAATTCACTGTGAAATAGCTGCCAATGCAAATTCAATGCATTTGGAGGTCTCTTCCACGTAAATATGCAGAAAACGTGGTTTCAAGGAATATTCAGATGGCACTGTAGGTGACTGGATGTACATTGCATTTTTATTTTGTTCATATACAGTGTATGTATTTGTTTTACTTTGTTGTCAAATGCATTTTTCTATTGATGCACTTGACCAGGATTTTACTTAACAGACTATATGCTCCCAGAATTTGCTCTCTACTTCGTAATGTAGTAATTTTTGCGAGTTATAAGCTGTTAGTACCATAACTCCAACTGCACAGAAAATCATGTTCGCCTTTCTTCTGTATGCAAAGTGATGTGAATTTCTTGCTCCCTACTGCCTGATTACCCCTTATCATTTTCTTCTGCCATAATGTTTATAATCAATAGAACTCCTTTTTTATGGTGGTTTGCAGGTGTGTGTGTGTGTGTGTGTGTGTGCGCGCGTTCATAAATACCGGAATAGCTCTTACCTTGACAGTACAGTTTTTGATATCCAGTGCTTTTATTTCCTGGTAAATATGAAAATGATGCTAAAGAACACAGGGAAGTACTGCACGTTTGAGGGCCTAAAATTTTTGGATTGAGTAAGTTCCTACTTCTCAGCTACAATATCAGTTTAAACTATTTTGGCTTCATATTTCAATTTTCCAAAGTGCAATTAATTGCACATTATAAATATTGTAAGAAAGTAGGAAATACTGCCAACACACATACATAAAAGTAAAAATTGTTCAGTTCTAACCTCCTACTCTCTCCGACTCCTCCCCCCTTCACTTCATTGTTCTCACTATAGGGGGGCTCCTCTTATGCTGTGGCCTGAATGACCTGCCCTTCCTTTTTAGCTATCCAAAACTTATCCTTCTTTGCTCCCCAAGGTAGGAACTAATAGTTCTGAAAGTTTGGGTTGTATCATCACTTTCTTTCATATCTATGTTATCTCTTGTAGGTGATTTCTGGCCAGCGATTCTGTGTCACAATTTCCTAATTTTTTTTGGTTTAATGTTCATTTGATTCAGTGTATTCCTCCCTCTGGCCTCCCCCCCCCCCTCCCTCCCCCTCTCAATACAAAACTTACTTACCTTATTCTTGTTATAGATGAAAAAGCTATGTTGAGTTTCATTATATCTTGTCTCCTTTCTTCTTGGCTTTTCCTATTATTCCATATACTCATTTTATAATTGAATTTTCTTTTTGAAGTGGGTTAGTAATTCCACACATTCATTCTCTGTGTTTTATTCGACATTATTAATTCAGATTACAGAAAACCATCTCACTGAAAACTAACAGTGATGTGTCCTACGTGGTAGTACACACTCAATAACAGACTGACACTGATTGTAGTCAATTAGTGTTCACTTTCATTCCACACAAAAATGCAAAAATACAAACAAACCTGTTCAGCATTGACTTAATGTGTTGATTAAACTTAACCACAAATTAATTATTCATAAACAATAAAGATTATTTAGTCTGTCCCTGAAAGTGCTTAAAAGGAAGGAATCACGATGACAGGAGTCACTGAATTAGTTTACAGTAGGGATAGTAAGTTTTATGTTCATTTAGCACTATCCAGCAAGTGTGACAAAGTCAAAATTCATTTGGTAGTATAGTGATGGAAAATATTGATCACAACTGACAGTCTAAGCTCCCCACAAAAATACCAGTCTTGGAGCACCAAGTCCATGGAAGACCATGTCAGAGGAGGCAAAGTTCCCAGGGGATTGGCTGGCTACTTGCAGTGGCTGTAGTGCAGTATCCTCCTGAGTAGGCTGCTACCGGGTCCCCATGATGTAGGTCTTAGTGGTCTCTGTGCTCAGCATTTCATACAGTGGCTGAACAGACTGAACTGGTGGAGAATGGCCAGCCACCATCCTAAATACGTGCCTGACAAAGTAATATCTTCTCGGTGCTTGGATGGCATGTAATTTGTGGAAGCAAAGTAGTGCTTCTGATTATAAAACTGTTGTCCAGGATGCGCTTGCCATCAGTTTCGAGGCTGGTGCCTCTCGTGGCGAAGCTAGTGTTGCATTTTTGCATGGTGCCAGCTGGAGTTCCACTGCAAAATAGACCAGCATGTTTTGGATACAGTCTAGATTGTTATGGGTAATACACCATGCCTCCTGTACTGTCACTGTCAGGGACTGCTCAGGGGGTGTCTTCTGTGGAGGTGGAGTATGAGCAACTTGCAAACCATGCCTGTACGTGGGTAGCTGTGGTTGCAGGTGAAGGCTTTGGATACTTCATCCCTCCCCCAGCAGATTTGTGGAATGCAGCAAATAGTAATAGAATTGCAGCACCACTGTGTGAATGTGTAGCTGCAACACTACGTAACACAGGAACTGATAGGCTGCCAGGGGCATCAGTGGATAGTGGAGGAAAGCCACCAGTGACCGGAATGAATATGGATATGGTGCATGTGCATGCATCAGGTGCAGGAAATGAAGCAGAAAATGAATCAATCCATGGATGGTGGAATCTGTCCTGAAAAGAACTGAGTGCTGGACGTTGTGCCACATGGGAGTTCCATAATTTGATGGAAGTATCTGGAGCACACCTTTTAGTGGAAGTTCAAAAATGTGCTGTATCCAGTAAAGTGCTGCAACACTCTATGTTTGACTGGTTACCGTATTTACTCGAAACTAAGCCGCACTTTTTTTTATTGTTTTTGTAATCCCAAAACCCGCCTGCGACTTAGAATCGAGTGCAAAGTAAGCGGAAGTTCTGAAAAATTTTAGTAGGTGCCGCCACAACTAACTTCTGCTGTCGAATACATGTAGCGCTACACAGGCTTGCTTTGCAGGCACAAAGATAAATACTGGCGCCAAAAACTCTGTGTGAGGGGGGGGGGAAGTTGAAGATGAGCTTTTTTCTCCGCCCGAGTTTCGACCACTGCATTTTCATACATTATCCAACGAAGTAAATACAAATTCCGTATTGTTCATCTTTGAATGTAGCAGAATTTCGATGTACTATGAAAATCCGACTGGCTAGACTGTTTGGGGTTTTTGTCAATATGGCCAACTCTACATTCTGAATTTTTTCCTACCTGTGAGAAAAGGTGGTTGCTAATAGGAACTTTTATGAATTGTGAACCACATGCAGTATTCTCTTCACCATAAGCATAATACGAATATAAACATTTTGCCATGTATTCTTTCGTGTTTGCTGCTATCTCATTTAAATCCTGTCTGCCTAATAAACTACGAAACTAGAGTGAGACAACAGCAAACGCGGAAGAATATACATATCATGTCATGTTTATATTCATATTATTCTTATGCCTAATAGTGATACAGTCAGAAATGAAGCACGGCAATTGACTAGATTTTTAAATCTAAGATGACTAATTTCTGTGCAGAATGTAATGTACTAATTTTTCCTAAACTCTCGTTCAGAACATCTTCTATCATACACAGTCTATTATTTGGTTCTTGTTGATCACTATCAAAGAAAGCAGCAGTGTAAGTAACAACAAATAGCCGTCTCTTGCCATTGTTTTGCTAATGAGACAATTCCTCTCTTTTTTTTCATTGTAAGCGGCGGTAGCGCGCACAAAAGCAAGCCATGCCGCGAACGGCGACAGGCCATAAACACTCATTATCAGAATGCGACAAACAATGCATGGCACAGTACAGTAATACATTTTCAGCTTAGAGTGACGTAAACACCTATAACAAAGAGAACGGCACTTATGAGATCAAATAAAAATAAGCAATCTATGCAAACTAGACGAAGCACATGAAAAAGGAAGGGTACCCGTATTAATATGGATGGATCGCCTGACGCATAGGAATGGCTACCTGGTAAAGCTTCACTGCTAAGCTTACAGCTCGAACCAAACTACTGTAGCTGTATCGTCATTCTTTCGACCTAAATTGTGTTTCGTATTAAAATGGACCAACTTTGTTTCGATTTGGAGGTGCGGCCGAAAACTTTTTTCTACCCTTGAATTTCGAGTCTCAAATTTCAGGTGTGGCTTAGATTAGGGAAAATATTTTTTTCCTTGATTTCGAGTCTCATTTTTCAGGTGAGGCTTAGATTCTAGTGCGGCTTAGATTCGTGTAAATACGGTATGATTGCCTGCTAAAAGGGGCAACCAAGCTGCTAGTGACATATCTGACGTGGCTCTGCTCGGCCACATACTCACTCCGTGTCTGTTGTTTGCAGTCTGGGCATTCAAATAACTGAGCCTGATCAGGCTTCACATCATACTGCACATGGAAAATAATTTGTTATTTCAGGCGAATCATAGAAAAAATATAAAACACACTTTCAAACAGAGGATTTATTCTGCTTGTCAGTAACAGGAAATAATGTTCATTTTTAATTAAATACTATTCTTGAATTCTAGAAGACAGGTATCTTTGAAAAGAAAACATGTGAAGAACTTTATATATTTATAGCCATAACTTTTACATTTTTCACTTGTTTGCAAGAGAATAAAAGCTGAAGTTATTTTTAAGGAGTAGTATTTCCCCCCATGAACCACGGACCTTGCCGTTGGTGGGGAGGCTTGCGTGCCTCAGCGATACAGATAGCCGTACCGTAGGTACAACCACAACGGAGGGGTATCTGTTGAGAGGCCAGACAAACGTGTGGTTCCTGAAGAGGGGCAGCAGCCTTTTCAGTAGTTGCAGGGGCAACAGTCTGGATGATTGACTGATCTGGCCTTGTAACAATAACCAAAACGGCCTTGCTGTGCTGGTACTGCGAACGGCTGAAAGCAAGGGGAAACTACGGCCGTAATTTTTCCCGAGGGCATGCAGCTTTACTGTATGATTAAATGATGATGGCGTCCTCTTGGGTAAAATATTCCGGAGGTAAAATAGTCCCCCATTTGGATCTCCGGGCGGGGACTACTCAAGAGGATGTCGTTATCAAGAGAAAGAAAACTGGCGTTCTACGGGTCGGAGCGTGGAATGTCAGGTCCCTTAATCGGGCAGGTAGGTTAGAAAATTTGAAAAGGGAAATGGATAGGTTAAAATTAGATATAGTGGGAATTAGTGAAGCTCGGTGGCAGGAGCAACAAGACTTTTGGTCAGGTGACTACAGGGTTATAAACACAAAGTCAAATAGGGGTAATGCAGGAGTAGGTTTAATAATGAATAGGAAAATAGGAACGCGGGTAAGCTACTACAAACAGCTTAGTGAACGCATTATTGTGGCCAAGATAGATACGAAGCCCACACCTACTACACTAGTACAAGTTTATATGCCAACTAGCTCTGCAGATGACAAAGAAATTGAAGAAATGTATGATGAAATAAAAGAAATTATTCAGATAGTGAAGGGAGACGAAAATTTAATAGTCATGGGTGACTGGAATTCGAGTGTAGGAAAAGGGAGAGAAGGAAACGTAGTAGGTGAATATGGACTGGGGCTAAGAAATGAAAGAGGAAGCCGCCTGGTAGAATTTTGCACAGAGCACAACTTAATCATAGCTAACACTTGGTTTAAGAATGATGATAGAAGGTTGTATACATGGAAGAACCCTGGAGATACTAAAAGGTATCAGATAGATTATATAATGGTAAGACAGAGATTTAGGAACCAGGTTTCAAATTGTAAGACATTTCCAGGGGCAGATGTGGACTCTGACCACAATCTATTGGTTATGACCTGTAGATTAAAACTGAAGAAACTGCAAAAAGGTGGGAATTTAAGGAGATGGGACCTGGATAAACTGAAAGAACCAGAGGTTGTTCAGAGTTTCAGGGAGAGCATAAGGGAACAATTGACAGGAATGGGGGAAAGAAACACAGTAGAAGAAGAATGGGTAGCTTTGACGGATGAAGTAGTGAAGGCAGCAGAGGATCAAGTAGGTAAAAAGACAAGGGCTAGTAGAAATCCTTGGGTAACAGAAGAAATATTGAATTTAATTGATGAAAGGAGAAAATATAAAAATGCAGTAAATGAAGCAGGCAAAAAGAGATACAAACGTCTCAAAAATGAGATCGACAGGAAGTGCAAAATGGCTAAGCAGGGATGGATAGAGGACAAATGTAAGGATGTAGAGGCTTATCTCACTAGGGGTAAGATAGATACTGCTTACAGGAAAATTAAAGAGACCTTTGGAGATAAGAGAACCACTTGTATGAACATCAAGAGCTCAGATGGAAACCCAGTTCTAAGCAAAGAAGGGAAGGCAGAAAGGTGGAAGGAGTATATAGAGGATCTATACAAGGGCGATGTACTTGAGGACAAAATTATGGAAATGGAAGAGGATGTAGATGAAGATGAAATGGGAGATACGATATTGCGTGAAGAGTTTGACAGAGCACTGAAAGACCTGAGTCGAAACAAGGCCTCCGGAGTAGACAACATTCCATCAGAACTACTGACGGCCTTGGGAGAGCCAGTCCTGACAAAACTCTACCATCTGGTGAGCAAGATGTATGAAACAGGCGAAATACCCTCAGACTTCAAGAAGAATATAATAATTCCAATCCCAAAGAAAGCAGGTGTTGACAGATGTGCGAATTACCAAACAATCAGTTTAATAAGCCACAGCTGCAAAATACTAACACGAATTCTTTACAGACGAATGGAAAAACTAGTAGAAGCCGACCTCGGGGAAGATCAGTTTGGATTCTGTAGAAACACTGGAATACGTGCGGCAATACTGACCTTACGACTTATCTTAGAAGAAAGATTAAGGAAAGGCAAACCTACATTTCTAGCATTTGTACACTTAGAGAAAGCTTTTGACAATGTTGACTGGAATACTCTCTTTCAAATTCTAAAGGTGGCAGGGGTAAAATACAGGGAGCGAAAGGCTATCCACAATTTGTACAGAAACCAGATGGCAGTTATAAGAGTCGAGGGATATGAAAAGGAAGCAGTGGTTGGGAAGGGAGTGAGACAGGGTTGTAGCCTCTCCCCGATGTTATTCAATCTGTATATTGAGCAAGCAGTAAAGGAAACAAAAGAAAAATTCGGAGTAGGTATTAAAATCCATGGAGAAGAAATAAAAACTTTGAGGTTCGCTGATGACATTGTAATTCTGTCAGAGACAGCAAAGGACTTGGAAGAGCAGTTGAACGGAATGCATGGTGTTTTGAAGGGAGGATATAAGATGAACATCAACAAAAGCAAAACGAGGATAATGGAATGTAGTCGAATTAAGTCGGGTGATGTTGAGGGTATTAGATTAGGAAATGAGACACTTAAAGTAGTAAAGGAGTTTTGCTATTTGGGGAGCAAAATAACTGATGATGGTCGAAGTAGAGAGGATATAAAATGTAGACTGGCAATGGCAAGGAAAGCAAGAAGAGAATAGAAGATTTCGAAATGTGGTGCTACAGAAGAATGCTGAAGATTAGATGGGTAGATCACATAACTAATGAGGAGGTACTGAATAGGATTGGGGAGAAGAGGAGTTTGTGGCACAACTTGACCAGAAGAAGGGATCGGTTGGTAGGACATGTTCTGAGGCATCAAGGGATCACCAATTT
The DNA here is from genome assembly GCF_023864345.2 of Schistocerca serialis cubense. Classification (NCBI taxonomy): domain Eukaryota; kingdom Metazoa; phylum Arthropoda; class Insecta; order Orthoptera; family Acrididae; genus Schistocerca; species Schistocerca serialis. The sequence goes on along the minus strand of NC_064643.1, from coordinate 273,407,345 downwards.
AGTATTGGAGGGCAGCGTGGAGAGTAAAAATCGTAGAGGGAGACCAAGAGATGAATACACTAAGCAGATTCAGAAGGATGTAGGTTGCAGTAGGTACTGGGAGATGAAGAAGCTTGCACATGATAGAGTAGCATGGAGAGCTGCATCAAACCAGTCTCAGGACTGAAGACCACAACAACAACAACAGTATTTCACTGACGTGTTCAGGATTTAATTGGTTGTGGCGATTTGTTAATAACACGTCAGTGCTATTAAAACACTGTTTACTAGTTTCGCTTGTTGCTTGGAATACATAAAATATGTCTTACGACTGCAGCTGAGTCTGGCCTGCTCCACCACTTTAAGATGTCATCATTATCACTGGGGTGCATTGAAGTGTAAACCTATGAAAAGATCCTTCTTTCTACATGGCGATGCTACTACACTTAAAGGCTCTCTGTTAATAAAGAAAAGAGAGAATGGTAATACAGAACTGATATGGAAATCATGAAGTCATAACCAAAAAAACATGTGCCTTACTTTCATGGATTTTTATATGAATTGTAATACTTCCATCTGGCTATAAGGGACTATGCACTAACCATACAAAAATGATTGTGGTAATGGTTGCATGTTGTACCTGCTTAACTTGCACATATTTGTTGCTGACTGGTAAGAGTTTCCTTCTTTCCATTTGCATCAAGCATATTCAGATCACAAAAAGATGGCTAAAACAACATAGAAGTTTTATGCTTCTAAGTAATTATTACCTCCTCACATAGGAAAGTCAGAGTTTGGTTTTTAATACATTGTAACTCCTGTTAAAAATACGTATCTATCAGTACACACCAGTAACACTATTTCATTACAGATCTATCCTTTCCTCATGTCAGAGTGAAACAGTACTTCTAGTTGCACTAATTAAACTCACTTCGCACTCATTGTCATTGACAGTCCAGATTTGTAGAAGTTAGTGAAACCAAAGAACTGACTGACTTGATTGTAAGTTCTTTTTCATCTTCTAATTCACCTTCCTGAAAGTTCAATATCATAGCACTAGAATAAATAACAGCAATTGTTTTCTATACTAAAGCAGCAACTTCATTATTTTTAGTGTGTAAAGATTCTAGTATAGTAAACTAGCTGTTCAGCATGTACACACTTCTCGTTTCAAATATGAGGAGAGGCCACTTCATGTACCATATAGTTTTGCAGTATTTAGTTGATCTGCGAAGTGCGGGGCATGATTTAACAAGGTGCTATCCTCAACAAAAATTTAGCTAAATACTGTGCTTATACAATGAGTAGCTCAAAGAACCCTTTTTCGATTTTCGAAGCCTTTTATTGTATTGGTACCTTTGCCAGTGACAAAAACAAAATTATGCAACGTGTCAGGTGAAATGTCCCAATCATCCATCCTTTCTTCTGTTTGTTTCATAATATTTACTTATGTCTTCTTTATAAGACAAATTTAATTGTAAATAAAACATTATTCACAACAGACAAATCTGTGATTATGTAATGTGCCATAAGGGTTGAATAATGCATCTGATTATGCAAACCAATCCACATATTAACTGTTGCATCACATGCTTTATTAATAACTTCAATAGTAACCCAAGGCATTATGTTCTTTCAAATCACATCAGCCTGTTCTTTGATATTTCTACTCACAGTAAAGAAATGTGCGATGCCATCTCAGATGCTGACTTCTCCATATTGTGCACCCAGAACTAGTCATTCTTGGCCTACTTTTTTGGAATCTTCACGAGAAACAATATTAAAAGATCTCATGTTTTTGGCACACATTGCAAGTCACTTTGCTGTTATACTATTTTCTGTTACTGCCAGTATCCCTGAAGAAGATGTGTCAGTGTAAAATTGGTTAAAATTGTGTTTCTTTAAGCAAATCCTACCCAAGCCAAAACACAATAATGAAGAGCAGTTTATACAGTACATGTATCCAGTAGACTTTATGATTTTGTCTACAGCCAATAGATATTTATTCCATACATCATTTCTTATACCATCCCTTTTCTTCAGTGTGTACATGTTGGTTTCAATCTTAATTCTTAGTGTGCTGGCTTCCTCATGCTGCAGGGCTGCATGCAAACACGGAATCAAACATTACTTAGAATGTGATCATGGCTTCTATGCTTGGGCGTGACTAGTGGTGCAGGCAGCCTATCCAGTTATGCTGTGCTCAGTGCACCTCTCATTTTGTGCTTACTTACTTGGTCATGCACGACTGTAGTACCCAGAGGTGTCTAATCATCCAAAAGTGCCTTAAAATGAGTGGTAGTAAATATGTTGTGATTGGAGGACATGAGTCAGTTCTGTGGCAGCTGAAATGCTGTGGGCTTCCACCACACAATGGGCAGTGGTGGGCTGGGAGTCCAGGAATATCACAGCCGACATCAGGGATGGTGGAGCATGTGGTATGGGGCACTAAGAATTTGAAGAGGCAGGACCAGCATGGAGCCCTGTTGCATCATGGAGGACAACTTAGAATTTAATGGTGTGTGGTAGCACTGAGGACTGGCTGAGAGTCCTGCTGTGCCATTGAAGACACTTCAGTAAGTGTAGGGCATGCATGTGTGCAAAAATACAAATAGCAGTGTGAAGCACAATTGACATTAAGTTGGAATTTTAGCTGAACATAAGGTAAGGTATGTGTACTTACATCAGGGTTAAGGCATAGAAGAACTTGACAGGTGTGGGCAACAGAGTGGTTTAAGTGAAAAGCATATTGTCATGTGTCATCATGAACTGTACAGCTCATCTTGTTTCTATGTTGCCATGGTGGAACAAGAAAACTTGCTTAGCACACTGGAACATGTATGACAAAATGACCCTTAAAAAAATCTTCATTGCTAAGATTGATGTGTACTTCATGGTAGCACATACTCAATAACTGGTTTCCCTGGTTATAGTCAGTTAGCATTTATTTTCATTCCACACAAAAATGCAAAAATACAAACAAACTCATTCGTCATTGACTTAGTGTGCTGACTGGACTTAACCACAAATTAATGAGTCATGAACAATAAGGATTATTTAGTCTCAGTTCAGAAAAGTGTTTGAAAGATTATAAGTTCCCCAGAAGGAATCACAATGACAGGAGTCACTGAACTAGTGTACAGTAGGGCTAATACATCGTACGTTCATTTAGCACACCTGTTCAGGAAGTGTCAGAGTCTTTTCAGTAGTGTAGTTGATCAAAGTTGATGGTCTGAGTTCCAAACAAAAATACTAGTCTTGGAGCACCGAATCTGTGGGAGGCCAAGTCAGAGGGGGAAAAGTTCGCAGGGTGAAATCTGGCTGCTTATAGTGACTGCAGTTCTGTATCTTCCAGAACAAACTGCTACCAGAACCATGTTTTGTAAATCCTGGCATTTGCTCTGTTATGGAATTGCATGAAGTGACTCTGCAAATTAAACTTCCAGAGAATGGCAGACCCTTCTCATAAATACATGCCTGACAGAGTGATGTCTGGTCAATTCTTGGAAAGCACATGAATCATTGTAACAGAGTGGTGCTTCTGATTGTGGCACTATTGTCTGGGATGCGCACATCACTGGTCTTGAGGGTAATGCCTCTCATGACAAAGCAAGTGCAGCATGTTTCTGTGGTGCTGGCTGTAGTTCCACATCAAAACAGACTGTTGTGTTTTGAACACAGTCCAGCTCGTTATGGTTGATACACCATGCCTGTCTGTGTCTGTCAATGAGGTCACCCCTAAAGAGCCAGAGCAGTGGCAATGTGCAGACCATACCTGTAATGCAGATAGCTGTGGTCGCAGGCGAAGGCCTTGAATTGCCAGACTGCATGCTAAAGACAGACTCGTTAACAAAATTAATTGGAGATTAATGGGAGGCTAATTGCTGCAATAAAATAACTAATTGAAGAGCTACTAAATAGCTTATTGTACTGAGCAGTGCAAATCTACTGTTCTCTAAGAGTAATCATTAACAGTCATTTGCATTCTACACAATGTAACTTCTCTATGAAAAGTGTTGCATTGGCTTACATATTTTGAATTTTCACATTTATAACAATATTTTGATTAAGATCATAACTATGCAACAATTTACAACTTAAAATTACTGAATTTTTATTATTTTCATTAACTGTGAGAAAGGGACATCTTAATTGAAAGACTTGCACAAGACTATTGAATAACATGAAATTACTTTTATTATTAATCTTAAAAATTATACCAATCTGTTATAATTTGTGTATTAATATTCAGACTGCCATAGTTTTTCCCAAAAACTGTCATTTACACATTTTAATAAAAATAATTTTGTAAAAAGGTTTCTGTTACTTAACAAAACCCAATTTTAATGATGCAAATAATTGACTAATGCTGTTATTCCCAACAAAACATATTACCTAATTACTTTTGCGTTTGCTTGTGATGTTTGCAAAGTTGATGAAAATTTCCTTAATGAAATAAAAATACTTAATTTTCAGTAAACACATTAAAGTGTTTTTGTGCAAAAGATTTTTACAATTATAATATGTGCTTTGAAGATAATTTCATGAAGAACATGAAATGACAAAAAAATTCTAGCTCATCACAAATTTACTTATTTGCTGTATTTCACATGTAATGTTTCTACTGAATGATCATGTTAGATAAACAGTAGTATAAGATAATAGAACAAAAATTTACTTTATTTTTCTGTATGTTATTAAATCAATAATTAAGAGATTTATGTCACTGGTACCAGTCTTATCGTCTCGTTTTCTCACTCATTAGCAAAAGTTGAGGTGACAGAAGAAATTGTTTTGAAGGAAAGAAAATTATTATAAATTTTTGGTAATGTTTAGTATACAAACTTCAACTCCATTTAATTTTTCAGTGTTTGTATGATTATACTGCATTAAACCAATCTGAAAATATTGAAGATGTAGAAAATTTCTGGAAAAAATGGCACAACATATTTTCAGATGAACAAGTAAATGCAGCACTAGTCGCAGAGTTCTTTCGCAAATGTTCGCAAGCTGCAAAAACACTCACAGAGAGGTAAGCCTGTTGTCATATTGTATCAAATGTTATGTAATAACGCAATCAGTATGCTTATGAAAACTGCAACTTGCAAACATTTCAGCAAGATGCACAAATAACAATTTTCCTGTTTGTAAAGGATATGGCAGTGAATTCATGGACATCATATCTCTCATACTCATTTCTATAAAGGTTAATAAAAAGAAAATGAGAAAGTAGATGCAAAAAACTGGTTAATGTTTTCCTGTTGTACATGATAAAATTTTGAGAATACTGCCAGTCAGGGTTCATTTCCTAAAACTATATCTCAGCTGGGCAACATCTATATTTACAGCTTCATCCATATGTTGCAAGATGTTGCATACTAAATGGTTGATAAACAGGCTGCTGATGTCAGTACTCTCTCCTTAAACTCTATAGATAAAGAAAGGTTCCCACTGATGAAGAGAGAGAGCTTACATATGGTGATCCCTCATTCTTTTCAAAAGGTTCACTGTTAAATACAAGCAAAGTTGAGGAAAGAGTATTTGGAAACAAAACAGTGATGCTCACCTGAAATTTATTGTGGATCAGAATCAGTGACCTTGTGTGTGGAACCCTTGTAAGATGTGAGACCACGCCAAAACTGACAAAAATGTCCAAGTTGCTCACTTGGTGTGACTCAAGTCTGTTGATGAAGTCAGCAGTGATGCTTATACGAGGGTTGTAACTTTAATAGTGGCAACTACACTCCTGGAAATGGAAAAAAGAACACATTGACACCGGTGTGTCAGACCCACCATACTTGCTCCGGACACTGCGAGAGGGCTGTACAATCAATGATCACACGCACGGCACAGCGGACACACCAGGAACCGCGGTGTTGGCCGTCAAATGGCGCTAGCTGCGCAGCATTTGTGCACCGCCGCCGTCAGTGTCAGCCAGTTTGCCGTGGCATACGGAGCTCCATCGCAGTCTTTAACACTGGTAGCATGCCGCGACAGCGTGGACATGAACCGTATGTGCAGTTGACGGACTTTGAGCGAGGGCGTATAGTGGGCATGCGGGAGGCCGGGTGGACGTACCGCCGAATTGCTCAACACGTGGGGCGTGAAGTCTCCACAGTACATCGATGTTGTCGCCAGTGGTCGGCGAAAGGTGCACGTGCCCGTCGACCTGGAACCGGACCGCAGCGACGCACGGATGCACGCCAAGACCGTAGGATCCTACGCAGTGCCGTAGGGGACCGCACCGCCACTTCCCAGCAAATTAGGGACACTGTTGCTCCTGGGGTATCGGTGAGGACCATTCGCAACCGTCTCCATGAAGCTGGGCTACGGTCCCGCACATCATTAGGCTGTCTTCCGCTCACACCCCAACATCGTGCAGCCCGCCTCCAGTGGTGTCGCGACAGGCGTGAATGGAGGGACGAATGGAGACGTGTCGTCTTCAGCAATGAGAGTCGCTTCTGCCTTGGTGCCAATGATGGTCGTATGCGTGTTTGGCGCCGTGCAGGTGAGCGCCACAATCAGGACTGCATACGACCGAGGCACACAGGGCCAACACCCGGCATCATGGTGTGGGGAGCGATCTCCTACACTGGCCGTACACCACTGGTGATCGTCGAGGGGACACTGAATAGTGCACGGTACATCCAAACCATCATCGAACCCATCGTTCTACCATTCCTAGACCGGCAAGGGAACTTGCTGTTCCAACAGGACAATGCATGTCCGCATGTATCCCGTGCCACCCAACGCGCTCTAGAAGGTGTAAGTCAACTACCCTGGCCAGCAAGATCTCCGGATCTGTCCCCCATTGAGCATGTTTGGGACTGGATGAAGCGTCGTCTCACGCGGTCTGCACGTCCAGCACGAACGCTGGTCCAACTGAGGCGCCAGGTGGAAATGGCATGGCAAGCCGTTCCACAGGACTACATCCAGCATCTCTACGATCATCTCCATGGGAGAATAGCAGCCTGCATTGCTGCGAAAGGTGGATATACACTGTACTAGTGCCGACATTGTGCATGCTCTGTTGCCTGTGTCTATGTGCCTGTGGTTCTGTCAGTGTGATCATGTGATGTATCTGACCCCAGGAATGTGTCAATAAAGTTTCCCCTTCCTGGGACAATGAATTCGCGGTGTTCTTATTTCAATTTCCAGGAGTGTATTTATATACAGCTTGTACAAAATAGATACGTGTTTCAAAGTTTTACTGACCTTCAAAGTTGTCACAAGCATTGTGTATAACCCATTGCCAGTGATGTGGAAGGTGTAAGATACTCTTAGCAGTGCCAGTTGTGTTGGCAGTTCGAGCTGCAGGGTCTATTGCACGATGAATTTGTAGCAGTTCTGAAGCGAATGCCGTGAAGTGTTTCCTTCAGTTTAGAAATCGAATTGGACTCAGGGAAGTGCAGTAGGTGGTATAGCACTTAGTCAAACAAATCATTAACAGCTTGCACTGTACGTGATTAAGCATTGCCCTGCAAAATGGTCGTTAGGTCCTGCAGAAATTGTCATTACTTCTGTCTCTATACTGTTCAGTTTTGCAACACAAGCTATGACCAGCTTAGAGATAGAAGTGATGACACTTTGTGCAGGACCTGACCATCATTTTGCAGGACAGGGGTCAAGCACATACAGTGCAAGCTGTTACTGATTTGTTGGACTAATGGGGCTGCTAAGTGCTATAACACCTACTGCACTCCCCTGACTTAAACCCTCGTAAGTTCAACTTGATTTCTAAACTGGAGGAAACACTCCAAGGCATTCGCTTCAGAACTGCTACAAATTCGTTTGGCAATAGACCGCTCCACTCGAACTGTCAACGCAACTGTCACTGCCAAGAATATTCCACGACTTCCGCATCACTGGCAATGGGTTATACACAGTGCTGGTGACTACTTTGAAGATATATTTTGTACGAGCTGTAAATAAATAGTTGCCACTCTTAAAGTTTCAACCCTCGTATGATGGGAATCATGTCCCCACCAATTATCTAGGAAGTGCTTAGGAAGCAAGGTATAATGTAGTGTATATCTTCATGACAAATCAACAAAATGCAATCAGTTGAAAAAAAAAATGTACAAAGGATTCTAGTAATACAACTAATGACGAAATTCTTGCTTCTATGTTGCATAACATGTCTTGCACTGTTGGTGGTAAAAGGTTTAATGTAATCATTTCTTCTATCCAACACTTGTATGCTAAGATCCTTTTGTTCCTCCTTTGCATCTTTCTTTTTCTATTGAACTACGTATTTTAGTGTGTGTTTGTGTGTGTGTGTGTGTTCTATTTATGATGTATATGGGTCATCAATCTTCTGACTGGTTTCATATAGCATGCCACAAATTCCTCTCTTGTGGCAAACTCTCCATCTCAAAGTATCACTTGCACCCCTACATGCTCAATTATTTGTGGGATGTATTCCAGTCACTTTCTTCCTCTACATATTTTACCCTTTACAGCTCTCTCTCTTGTGCCATGGAGGTAATTCCCAAGTGTGTTAACCTGTTTTATTATCCTGTCTCTTGTTCTTGTCAGTATTTTCCATGCCTACCTTTTCCTGTTGCCTATTCTTTGGACAACCTCGTATCAGCCAATCTAATGTTCAACATCCTTCTATACTACTACATCTCAAACACTTCAGTTCTCTTGTTTATAGTTTTCTCCAGCCCATGATTCACTACAGTACAGTAGGCTCCAAATGTACATTTTCAGAAATTTTGTACTCAAATCCTGTGTGTAATACAAGTAGACTTCTTTTGGTGAAGAATGTCCCCTTTGACTGTGCTAGCCTACTTTTTATGTCTTCTGTATTTTGTCTCTTGTTATTTTGCTTCCAAGCTAGCAGAATTCCGTAACTTCATCTACTTTGTAGTCGCCAAATTTGATGTTAAGTTTTTCACTAATCTCATTTCTGCTACTCCTCATTACTTCAGTCTTTATTCCACTTACTCCCTATGTATAGTGAGTACTCATTAGTCTGTCCATATGGATCAGCAAGACCCCGAATCTTCCTATCACTGAGGATAGCAGTGTGATCAGTGAATCTTATCATTGTTATTCTTTCACCCTAAATTTTAATCTCACTCTTGAACCTCTCATTTATTTCCATCATTGCATCGTCAATGTGTAGATTGAGTAGTGGGTGTAAAAGACTGCATGCCTGTCTCATTCTCTTTTTAATTTAGCACTTCATTCTTGGTCTTCCTTACTTATTGTTCTTTTTTGGTTCTTGTACAAATTGTATATTGCTCATTTTTCTCTATTGTTTACCCCTATTTGCCTCAGAATTTTGAACATCATGCACCATCTTACACTGTTGAACACTTTTTCGTATTAACATGTTTTGATTTTTCTTGAGTCTTTCTTCCATTACCAGTCACAGAATGAAAACTGCCTCTCTAAGATCTCTACCTTTCGAAACGACAAACTGGCTGTCACCCAACAACTGTGATTGTGTGATAGTTCTCACATTTGTCTGCCCTCATTAACTTTGGGATTATGTGAATGATACTTTTCCAAAATTCAGATGGTGTATCCCCAGTCTCGCAATTCAACAAACCAACTTGAGTACTCATTTGGTTGCTACTTCTGCCAATGATTTTACAAATTAGAAGGAGTGTTATCTATCCCTTCTGCCTCATTGGCTCACAAGTCATCCAAATTCTATTAAACTGTGACTCTGATACTGTCCTCCTACATTTTCTTTACCAACTCCCGTTCCTTCTCCTATCATGTTGGTGGACAAGACCTCCCCTTTGCAAAATCCTTCAGTGTACTCTTCCACCTTTTCAATTTCTCCTCAATGAGTAACAGTGGAATGCCCGTTATGCTCTTAATATGAATGCCATTGTATTTTGCTTTGCTGGAGGCTGTTTTGACTTTTCCATTTGCTGAATCAGTCCTTCCAGTGACCATTTCCTTTTGGATTTCTTTACATTTTTCTTTAACCATTTCACTTGTGCTTCTCTGCACTTCCTATTTATTTAATTACTAAGGGATTTATATTGATGTATTCCTGTCTTTCACTGAACATGTTCAACAGTTCTACAACCTTAGAGAAATCCAAATGCATCTCATTGTTCTTCACTACTTCAGTAGCACATATCTTTCCACACTGATTATTTTGGATGATTCTCTTGCACTTCAGTCTACTCTTCATTATTAGGAAGCTACAATCCAATCCTATCTCTCCTCTTGAGTGCGCCTTATAATCCAGTTTCTAATTTTGGCATCTTTGTCGCATGATGATGTAATTCAGATGGAACCTGCCTGTAACTCTGCGCCTTTTCCAGGTATACCTACTCCTCTTGAGATTTTTGAACACTGCTGTAGCTTTCTCCTTTCTCATCCCTGCTACCATGTTCGCAATCTCAAGTAACTCTTCCTTCTCTTCCTTCTCCTATTACTGTGTTCTAACCTCCTATGATTAGTAGATATTTATCTCCCTTTACATATTGGGTTACCCATTGAATACCGTCAGATACTTTCTCTCTTGCTTCAGATTTTACTTGTGACCGTAGCACATATACTTGAACTACTGTTGTTGGCATGGGATAGCTATCGAAAACTACTCTACAATTGAATTGTTCACAGTAACATACTCTCTGGTGTACCTTTCTGTTTATAATAAATCCTACTCCCATTATACCATTTTCTACTGCTGTTGATATTATCGTATATTCATTCGATCAGAAATCCTTATGCTCTTTCCGTTTCACTTCACTGACAACCACTATATCTGACTTGAACCTTTGCTTTTTCCTTTTTCAGATATTGTAGCTTCCCTACCACTTCTGAGGTTTCATGCCACAACTCACAGAATGATAACCTTTTATTGGTTATTCAGTCATTTCCTTGCAGTAAGACCCCTAAGGCTTCCCATCCTGGAGAACCAAATGGGATCTGATCTGAAATCTTTTGACAATGAAAGGATTGTCGTCCTACTTTGTTACAGGCAATGTGTCCTGAGCGACTGCATACATTTTCTTGATGCAGTGGTTTCTATTGCCTTCTGCATCCTCATGCTGTTGATAACTGCTGATTCTCTCACCGTTTAGGGCATTTTCTACACTGAGGGCAAGAGATTGCTGTGAAACTCAGTCTGTTCCTTCACCCTCTTTGACAAGGTTCTTGTCAGAACAAAGGTGTCTTTTCATACCATAACTCTTTGGCCACCATTACTGATGAGTTTTATTCAAAATTTAAACAGTGGCTGGATCAAACATTTTTATTCCTAGTCAAAGGCTCTATCCCAAGATTACAGCTGAGTTATTTATGATACATAATGTTTGTTCAATGTTTATCCTTTTTGTACCTTTTTTTATCTTCTGCCAGGTGCATCACTGAAATTTCAGTGAGTACTAAGGCAAATACAAAATGTTCTTCTAAATGCAGAAGATGATTAAAAACTCACAATATGCACCAAACGTGTTTCAGATACTGCATCCTGCACTTGTCATTAATGTGGTACCAGAAAGCGAGACTAAGCAGTGGCATCTTGGATCGACAAATTGAAGATGAAGTTGAATTTGAAATGTGGCTGTGCTGGATTCATTTAGATACAAACTCGCAGGTTACAATCTTCTTAGTTATAATTTTTGTTTCATTCCAATTTTTATTGATTTGAAATACCTTACAATCAACACAGTGTGATTTTCATTTTTCAGACAGTTCCTGAGAGTAATGTTACTCAGAAGCTCTGCTATTTAAAAACACAGTTGCTAGAGTTATCAGGAGTTGACAAAATTCAGCAGTCAAAAACTTTAGAAATAACTGAAGAAATACTGAAACTTGATTCTGTTATAGGAAAATTGCTAGACCAGGGTGACATAATTTCGTGTTGCAGGCTGCAGAAGTTTTTCATACATAAAAATCAGGTAACATTTTATGTAATTAATAGACAACTGTAACAACCTCATCGTTGATAGCATGTAAAATTCTCAAAACTCACAGGAATAATATAACATATTGCTATAAGTCAGATGATTGTACACTTGTAATGACTGTCATAAAACCACATATAAAGCATAAAAGTTAAACTGTTTCTTGAGCTTCTGAAAGCAATCGTTGTAGATAACTAGTGAAGGACAAGCCATAGCTGCAGCAGAGAACACAGATTTCCTCATGGTAAAATGTTTTATTTTTCACACAATAAAAGAAAGCTATGGCTAAGTAATTAACTCCTTTGTGTACAAGGGTGAAATTTGTTTGGTTGCTGTGAAATTCTGTTTTGACTTTTTATTGTGGTCATGAAATGCACTGTTGACATTGTTTTGTACTTCTACTTATCAAACATTTATGGAAAAAAATGGTTATATTGTAGTACATTATTGTATCTCTAATCAAAATGAACAATAGAGTAGCTTTCTTTGTAATTAGTGTTAAAGATAAAAAAGAAACAGAAAAAAATCACTTTGAATTTGTATATTAACAAAACTTTTAAGTTCCATCTTTGCATTTATTGACTTAAAAAAAAAACTAGGAAACTTTGTCCCTCTACTCTGATATAAACAATGAAAAGTCAAACACACAATCAGAATCATGCTTACAAAAGCAGTGTAAATTATAAATTGTCTTTTTCATCATTATATTTCAAATATGCATTTCCTCAAAAATTTTATGTTTTTTCATTTATCACCTTTTGTAAAAAATGCTCTTCATTTTGCAACATTCATTCTGAAGAGAGATCTTGTCATTTTGAAATCTGCTGTCTCTCTCTATCTGGTGCCAGCTAAATGACACAATCCCTGATTAATGACTGTGCATAAAATTGCTGACATTACACACCCAGATAGCCACACTTGTGGATTGTAGGTGGTGTGCTGGTTCCAGATCAATTCCACCCAGCACGTTAATGACAAGGATTTATGTGCTGGCTGCCCTGAGGTGGTTTTTGGAGAGTTTCCACATCTGACAAGGTGAATACAGGGCTGGTACCAGCATGCTATCTCAGTTATAAGACTGACAAACATTAAGGAAACTTTCATGTAGTTTCCTGTGGGATAGCACTAAAAGCAAGAAGGATGTGGTAATCAAATTCTGTGCCAATGAGAAAGGGCTGGCAACAGAAAGGGCATCTGGCCACCTCCTACCACTAATACTACCAAATCCAGATTAACCTGCCAACCCTGTAAGGCATGGCATAGGAAGAAGAGGAGGAAGAAAAAGAAGAAGAAGAAGAAAGGACAAGATTGCTGACATTAAGGAATTCTCAAAGTTCTCCTTTTCTGTGAAGCAAATGGTGCCATATACTACTGTTTAATTTCTCCAGGGATTGAATCTGTTGCTGAGTTTGCTTGAGAGTTTCAAGTAAGGCTTTGCCCATGATGTACCATGGACAGTTTGAAATTCCTTGTTGCCACTGTTACATATTACCACTGAATGTCTGTTTTGAATGAAGTATTACACAATTATGATCAATGTTGTAGAAAATCATTTGTATGCAGTTATTGATAATAATCAGTGTAGTAAGTCCAGCCAGATCAAACATCATGCACAACTCAAGTCCCCATCCGAAGTTTTCATAGGAGATCTCCCTGAAAAAGTAGTTACACTTTGTATATCATACAACAGCTCCCTACTCCTTTGTTTGCTCTGTGCGGCATCTTAATATGTCCTAGAAATGATTGGATTGGCCCATGTGACCATTCTCCTCAGAGGCGTGATAAACTGGTCATGCAAGGCACCCACCACTCACACCACTCGTAGTATAACATAGCAGACACTGTGTTGCTGTCTGCATTGCTGTCTGATATATAAAAGCAGTGTGAGGGAGAAGATGATTAGTGAAATCAGTGTGAAACTCTGATGTTTCTGGTACAGAATCCTACAAGAATATCTTGCATGGACAGCACTCATAATGCATAAAAACAAAAATTTTTTTACAAAAGGCTAATTATCAAAAAAGGTGGTGCCATAAACAATGAATGGCGGTATCTGAAGTAAGCAGCTCTTATCCCATTGTTACATGTAGTTGATGCAATTATGCTTAAGGAAAAAATGCTGAATTAAACCATTTTTGCCATGTCTGGAATATGGTAGGACCAATTTAATATGGCATCAGTGTATAGATCCAAGAAGTTGGAGGAGAATAATTGTTGTATTTGTTGTCCAATACATGTTAAATTTGTGTCCTCTTGTTCCTTTTGTGTTATGTACAACTTTACACACTGGATTTTGTGATATTAAGAGCAAGTCCATTACAGCTAAATCAGTTGTGGATATCAACAAAGGCACTGTTCACGTACGTTTCCAGATACTTTCTGCCGTTTTACCAACAAGGTGAGATGGACATTGCAGTGGAAGAAAATAGGTCATCAGTTATGAATTTAAGAAACAGGGACCCAATACTGAGTCTTGTGAAATTCCAACAATTACCCTACCCTCACTCAGGTGATGCTGGAATCCCATCACCTCCAGTAATTGTTGTCTCGTTTCCTATCTGTTAGATATGACTTAATCCCACTATTCTTTATAATAATTGCGTGATTTGCGTTGTTGAAAGCCATGGATAGATCACATAGGATTATGACTTGTATCATTTTATTGCTTAGAGATTTAAGATTTAGTATATCCATTGATTGGCCCTGACATTTATTGAGAATGTTGTGACTGAATGCAAAAGAGTGAGTTTCACAATAAGAAAACGCTTGCATCAGAAGTCAACAAAGTATTTATCACAAAAATTTCTAAAAAAGAAAAAGACAAAGCAAATCACAAAATGGGAAGGATAAAAAAAAGAATTTACCTGTAGGAGGTGAAATTCTAATTGCTGCTTATTGCCACATGTAAAAGAAGCTATCCCAGCTTTCATAAATATGAGTTCCTTTCTTGGGAAGGAAAGAAGAGTAGGTTTGGGTGTGTTATAAATGAAGAGTAGTTCACTCAGACCTGTAGATGTGAGGGACTCACCTGTTGTGAGGATGAAGGGAGCCAACAATGAAGGGGAAGCCATCAGAAAAGGAGGAGATCAAACATCAAACATAGGCAAGCACTGTGCCAGAGATGATAGATTAACAGAGTGAGAAGTAAAGAGAGATTAAGGAGAAGAAAAGAGAAATTAAAATAAAATGAATAGTGCAATTACAATGTAGGAGAAAAGAGGAAAAGGAGCTGAGGGAAATCAGGAAGAAAAGGGGGAGGATATTTCATTAAGTAAATGAGTTTTAAAAAAAGGGTCTTTGCTAATGGAGGTTAAGTCCAGGCCCATATCTAGGGACTTGAATATTTCACATAAACTATAATGCAAAAAATATTTTGACTAGGTGGTTTTTAAAAATGTTCCAAAATATGACATTTTCTTCATTCCACAGATATCATAGATTTTTTATTTTGAGTGATATAGATAGATTTGATGTGAGACATCAGTAAGTGTATTGTAATTTATAAGTATTTTTCACTTTCAAAATACCACTGAAGGAGCAAAGTAAAGAACATATTACTCTTAAGAATTAAGTCATCAGAAAAGAACAACAAAATTTTCAAAAAATAAGATTCAAATTAGAAAAACCTAACTCCGAAATTGTCCATAAAATAAAATGGTTTTTCCTTGTTTCTGTCCATATCTGAATATTTTTGCTTTCTGCATATATGTATATGATTTCAATATAGTAGAAGGAAACATTCCACGTGGGAAAAATTATATATAAAAACAAAGATGAGGTGACTTACCGAACAAAAGCGCTGGCACGTCGATAGAAACACAAACAAACAACAAACATACACACAAAATTCAAGCTTTCGCAACAAACTGTTGCCTCATCAGGAAAGAGGGAAGGAGAGGGGAAGACGAAAGGAAGTGGGTTTTAAGGGAGAGGGTAAGGAGTCATTCCAATCCCGGGAGCGGAAAGACTTACCTTAGGGGGAAAAAAGGACAGGTATACACTCGCACACACGCACATATCCATCCACACATACAGACACAAGCAGACATATTTGTCTGTATGTGTGGATGGATATGTGCGTGTGTGCGAGTGTATACCTGTCCTTTTTCCCCCTAAGGTAAGTCTTTCCGCTCCCGGGATTGGAATGACTCCTTACCCTCTCCCTTAAAACCCACTTCCTTTCGTCTTCCCCTCTCCTTCCCTCTTTCCTGATGAGGCAACAGTTTGTTGCGAAAGCTTGAATTTTGTGTGTATGTTTGTTGTTTGTTTGTGTGTCTATCGACGTGCCAGCGCTTTTGTTCGGTAAGTCACCTCATCTTTGTTTTTATATATGTATATGATTTTTTTGACAAGTACTTTCCTCTGTAGAATATAGGACAATTTTTGTTGAACACTCTCTATAGGTGCTCTGATAGAAAACACACAGTTAGCTGTGTTGCCTGAAGAGTGATGTCACCTATCTTCATTATAATCCTTATACTGACATAATTTCTGCTAAGATATATGTTTTATCTGCTGATTTATTTCTTAGCATTTTTGCTCAACTACAAAATTGATATAGGTTCTTGTTTCTCCACAGGACTTGCAACTTGTTCTAATGTGCATGGATTTAGCTGAAGGTCAGTTAACACCATATCAGCTTCCAGCGGAATATAGGGCTTTGTTGAATCCAGAGCAACCTAGAAACGTAACAGGAGGATACAAGAAAAAATCAGTGAGGTCAAAACGACTTTCTTCTATGTCATCAGGTAATCGTGTTGCTGGTTAAAAGTTTGCTCATTTGCTAATGCTACAGACACCTATGTACATACATAACTATTCCTTTTTGTTTTTTTAGCCTCATATAGTCTTCTTAACTACAGCATAAGTACTGACCAAGCAGATGATTCACAGAAAGAATATCAGGACACACTCTGTCTCCTCGAGAAGCTTGCCGACTGTATAGAACATGGGAAACATCTCGCTTCAAGAATAATTGCGTACTATCGAGTCTCTGTAAATTTGGGGCTGACTTATAAGGTAATAAAAATTAATATTTTGAGAGCCCATTAAGGTTTTCTCTCTGGTCACCAACTTGATTTTACTTTGCATTTCCTCAGATAAAATGTTGTGCTTGTCCAGAGTGAGTGTAAGAGATTTCTGTTTTGAAAGATAGAATAAAATGAAGACATGATGTTGCACAGAAACAAGGCAACAGAGTTGTCTGTCTTGCAAAACACAAAGCCAAACCATCATTTTAATTCTGTTCTTTAGTTCTCGTAGATATGTTGCCAGAATTTACATAAGGCCTGACTTTCTGAATAATTCATTTATGATTGGACTACCTCTCTGTCAGTCCCAAAAGAAAAGATATTTAATTTTGCAGTAACTTCAGTTTCCATCACTGTAAACATCATCTCAAGTGTTTATATGCCCTTTTTGATGGATATGTACCTGAACCTAATAACCCTGTAAGAACTATATTTGATTCTGCATGTGAGAACCTAATTTGCACATGCAATAGCAGCAGTTTTAGTTGCATAGTTTACCAAAAACTATTGAAACTGCAGCATGTGGAAAGTCAGAAGTTTGGATTTACACCTCTACAGACTGCCCGACAAAAAGAGTGAAGGACCCAGAAGAGCATGAGAAATCAGAATGAAACTTTGAGGGTTGAGAGGATGTGTGATGTTATTTCAGTGATTACAAAATCAAGTGAAATGTACAAACAACCTGGCAGTGTCCAGGGTAGTACAGCACCACTTTGGGCCATTGTCACATCTAAATTCCCCACACATGTAGATACTACATGATTCAACCTGAAGGCCAAATGGAGACCTACAATGAAGCTGTTTTCAAACTCTGCCAGGTGCTAATAATGCTGTCTCACATGGGTACAGAACATCTTAGTGATCACTCAACATCTGACGCTGTTCATGCCCCTTGTCTACTCTAACATGTCTTCCAACACTAAACATAAACAATACTAATGCACTCTGGTAACCATTCTGCCTGTCACTGACAATTGCAACACCATGTAAAATAAAGGAAAAGCAACCATTCACCTATAGTTGAATAATGTGTTACATGTAGGAACATGCAACAGAAAACAGTATTTACATTAGCTTTTGACCTCTTTCCCTTTCTATAGTAAAAAGCAGACACATTCACACACACAACAACCTCAGTATCCAAACACACACATTGACAGCTGGAGTAAGACTAACTGTTGATTATCTATCATTGATAGCAGTTTCCTTGGTGGTTGGCTGTGGCAAGGTGGTAGGGGAGGATGGAAATGTTGAGGAGGAGGTAGTGAAATAGTGTGAGGCAGATTTTTCAACAGATGACTCAATAGCTGCAGAACAAGATGAAAGGAATTCGGAGGACAGAATGATATAAAAGGTAGAGAGAGGGAAGGAGAGAGGAGGAAAGGAGAGGAAGGTGGAGGTGAGAAGGGGGACAGGGACAGAATAGAGAAAGTGGAAGAACTGGGGGGGGGGGGGGGGGTGAGAGAGAGAGGATGCCCACATGGGAATGGGGCAGGAAGAGTGGTGCAAGAAGCTGGGTGAGGAGTCAGTTAACTTTCCTTTAGTCACCTGATTTCAACATTGTTACCTTTTTGAATTTTTATTCCATTTTCAACTGTTTCTGCTCATTTAGGGAGAAAAAAATTATTTACTTTTGTTGCCATATTTCTTTATTTGTGTTGGTTCATCTAACTTTTTGACATACTCCAATGATGATGGGTTCTGAAAATTGATGTAGATTGTTCGTTTTTGATTTTTTGAGCATTTTTTTAAATATTTTGTATGACTATTGTTGGTGTCAAATTTTCCTCTGTTACAACTGCTTCTATTTTTGTTCCAGATTCTAATTTTGCTGTAGTAATAAAACAGCTTCTGTCATATTCTGTTCCATTGAAAAAAAACTTTTTGAGGTGGGAAAATGCAAATTGCTATAAGAGAGTCTGGAAAAGACTGATAGTTTGAAAAGGGAATGTTTGTGAAAGTGAACTATTTTCCAGTGTTTGTTCTTGCTGTATTAATTTGGAGGCAAACAAGCTTCCAGGCAGTTTTTAATCTCTCACTTTCAACAAAACATAAGTGTAACTTCAAAGTTAAATGTAGACTCATCAATTACATTTAGAAACAACCATAAAATTCAGTACATATGCCAACAAAATGGATGTTAAGTACCAAGTATAGTTCCATCACTCCGGAATTGATTTGGACATTGAAATCAGTGGTTCCAAATTACTCTGTGGATTCATCAAATAATAATTTTAGTGTTCTAAGATGGTGATCCCTGATAGTGTTCCTTAACATTTTTCACTTTTGTCTAAGAAAATGAGATACCTGACAAATTATGAGCTGGCACTTTTTCCGTGAACGTATGTCAGAAGATGAGACTACCAATGTTAGAGACAAGTAAAAATTGGCCAGGTGCGAATAGGACTTATGCACTGAGGGTTCTGTACAAAATTAATTGCATATGTAAACAGATAATCCATGCTGGGAATTGAGAACCTTGACAATTTTTGCCTGATATCAAAATTGAACTGGCAAGATATTGATCCCAGGTATATCAAGAATTTTGAGAATGTTTTAATTTGGATAACAAATGACAAAAGAAACATTTTTTGTGTGATATAATTACAAATTTGTAGTTTTCTGATTTTTTTACTTTACTTGTACTGTGAAACCTCGCTCCTTGCCAAATTTCATGATTCTATACTAATGGGAAGTGTCCTACAGATTTCAATTGATGAGTTTGCCAGTATCAAAATATGTGACTTAAATGGCCATATCTTTTGGCTGCGGTGATTCAGAAGCTTGCATTTATTACACCTCCAAGAGACTATATATTTTGGTATGTGACAGAAATTTCAACTTTATACGTCTGTCCATTCCTGAGGAAAAAAGGCCTTAACAGATGGATGGACAGACAGTCAGATAACAATTACAAAACATTTTTTTCATGTGATATAATTATAAATCCACAATTTTATGACTCTTTTCCTTTGCATGTACAGTGAAACCTTGCTTCTTGTGAAAGTTCGTGGTTTTAGACTAAAGGAAAAGATCCTGTGGGTTTTGATTAGTGATTCTGCAAGTGTCAAAATATTTTATATAAATGGCTGTATCTTTTGATGTCTTCATTGACTCAGAAGCTAATGTTTATGTTGTCACCAAGGTACCATAGACCTCAGTTTGTGACACAAATTTCAACTTGATGTGTTATAACAGTTCCAGAGAAAAAAGCGATCGTAACTGATGGATAGGCACACAGACAATCTGATTTTTAAAAAAATCTTTTCATTATAGTGTGAAATCTTGCTTCTTGCTTTTGTTTGGATTCACTTAGAAGCTTAAAATTTTTGCACCATCAAGGGAATATAGCTCTTGTTGTGTGACACAAATTTCAACTTGGTATGTCTGCCCATTCCTGACAAAAATGGTTTTGAAAAGTTGGACACACAGACAACAAAGTGATCCAGGGTTCCTTTTTTCCAATTAAGATACTGCACCCTAAATGTAATTACAAACAACCATTACACTTTGGTCAGAAGGTAAGTGTCACCTAAGAACTTTGTTTATCAGCAAAGCAGAGGGTGAAAAATTGCATCAGTAATTATGTGAAGCTCTTTCTGAAGCTAACTTGTCCCTAAATAAATCTGTATGCTGAACTAATGCCAATAAAAAAGTGTTTAGGGTTTTAGATAGTGATGCCCAGTACACCTGAGGCAGACAACTTATAAACATCAGAACTTGCAACATTTGTATGGTGCTTAATGACTATTTAAAGGCTTTGGAGTATTCAGGTGAAGAACCATCCAAATTTCTGGTTAATATTTAATGTTATTTTGACATTGGCCCTTTCACTGGAAAGAG
Organism: Schistocerca serialis cubense; assembly: GCF_023864345.2. Taxonomy (NCBI): domain Eukaryota; kingdom Metazoa; phylum Arthropoda; class Insecta; order Orthoptera; family Acrididae; genus Schistocerca; species Schistocerca serialis. The sequence goes on along the minus strand of NC_064643.1, from coordinate 273,386,608 downwards.
TTTGAAGGAAATCAATCTAAGTTTAACATTTCACATCACAAGTTTTTGAGGCATACGACCACGATCTGGCTTACTTTAGGATCTTCAACAAACAGGATTTTGGAACAGTGGGCTGGTATTCAGTATGACCTTCTTGAGCATATACCTCTGCAAAAGAATTCTGCTACTGTTCAGTCCAAATCCTATAATACCATTGTGAATGCTTTAAAAAAACCTTTAATGTAAGCAGAACTTAATTTGGTAATTTCACGCAACAAGAAGCATATAGAAATGAAAAAAATACTTCAGACCTTTTCAGCTTGTGTTTTTAAAGTTTCTGTTGTGAGAAAAATTGACAATATTTCTGGAGTTCTTCGTAGTGAACTTTTGATATTGGATAGTCTGCTTCCTTTTTTTTTTCCAACTAGTTGTTAGTGGGCAAGTAACTGAAGAGATTAGTAAACAATAAGAATATGATAAGTTGGGGTTTCTAAAGAAAGCCCTAACACATTATTTCATAGCTGGCAAACATTGAGGGAAAAGAAAGCATATCAAGTGTTCCAATGAAAAGTTTTAGGTTTATAGATTCCAAAGGAAGAATAAAGAGCAGAAGCTGCAGTGACATTTTAAAGGCTGCAAAAATGGTGCTGTTTAATATCCTACAAGGTTACTTATTACATGAGTGGGAGTGGAAGGTTGTATAGTTTGAAGATGATGACCCAGGTTTGGATGACAAAGTTATTGACAATTGCTGGTAGCAGCAGATCTCAAAAAGAGACTTGTCATTTGTAGACTTAAAGTATCCAAATATTCAAAAACCTGTTAAGGTGTCTCTTACATTGCCCCATGTAAATGTGGACATAGAGAAAAGATATTCCATTTTGAAGCACACATTAGGAAAAGACAAAGCAACAATGACTCAGAGATTTTTAAACAGTTTTTTGACTGTGGGAGGTGTTTTGGGATGTTTCCTTTCTGTGCCCATTTACTCACAGCTAATTAGGAACAAACAGGACACATACAAATTATACTGCTTATAGGGAAGAATACAGAAGGAGAAGAAAACTTGAATTAAAAGAAAAGCAAAAAGCAAAACAAAATCAAAGGCATTTTGAAAAGGAGATTAGAAAGAAGAATAACATAAAAAAAGGTCCATTAACTACGAGACAGCTGCTCACAAGTTTCAGCTAAACTGAAGAAAGCACGGAAAAAAAAAAATTAAAGTCAGAAAAATCATAGAGGGGGCACAAACCATGCAAGTAGAAGAAAGAGTGAAACAAAGGGAGGTGGAAACCATTCAGAAAAATCATTAGAAAATAAAATTTAGTATTATTACCTCATTTTTTTCTATGATTCCTAAGAAACAGTAATCTAAAAGTGTTTTGTTAACCTTTGCCCAGTATTGAAGTGTTGAATGCCATTAATTGTAAAAATGTGATGTAGATTTTGTTTGTGAATTATGATTACCAATATTGAATTGCCAATGCTAAATTACCAATGTAACTGCATATGTTAATAAATGTATATGAAGGAAAAAATGGCCATCACCATCCAGGATCATAATAGAGAAATTTAATTTTGTCTTAGCCAGTACCTTTGGCAGGGGATTATCAAAAATGAAAACAATTCATTTGTGCCATATCTGTTTATTGAAATAATTTGTCATCTTTTAAACACCTTTTTAAAATGTGTTATCACATTTTAATTACCTTTTTCAAATATTTTGTCACCTTACTCAACTTGTCCAAGTGCACCAATGACTCCTAACCCTGTAGAAGACAGTACACAATCTGGACAGGGAAGGAGTGATGTGGGTAGAAGAGAAAAGGGGAATTATTTGGTGAGGCAGTGGAGGTTTTAGGCTAGGGGGATTGTGAGAGTCCAGGGTTATGTTGGGGAAACAATTTCCACCAGCATAGTTCAGAGAAATTAGTGCTGGAAGTATTCAAATGGTTTGCATAGTGAAGCAGCTGATAATGGCCATTCAAGCAACTAGACAGTGGGTTACTTGTTATGCCCAAATAGTATGTTGCACAGTAACTGCAGTGTAGCTGATATATAAAATGGCTGCTTTGATGTGTGTTCCTGTCTGTGATAAGGGAGTAATTGCCTGTAACTGGACAGCAGTTGGAGATGGTGCATGATTATATGGGACAGGTCTTGCACATGGGTTGACTACAAACATCTATGGGGTGCAGGGCTGGGAACAAGATTGGAATAATGATGAACAAGGGATGTTCTGTACATTTGGTGGGTGACACAACAATTCCATTGGGCCTTGAGCCTTTGTTTAATTTTAGAGATTTCAGCAGTTTTGTAACTCCACAGACACAAATATCATCTTTGTGATCCAACTTCTAAAGATTGAACATTCATTCTGTAAACAACGTGTAGAATGTGGCTAAGCCAGTTCTCTTTTGTACTCTTTTTTTCCCAGGAGTACTAGACCAGCAGAGTGTGAAGGGAAACTTATGTGTACCTTCAAATGTGTAAGGTAGGTACTGGTGGAAATGAGGTCATGACAGTCTGTTATAGGTCATGCCAGACTATCTTACATAACTTATCTGCATCCATGAAATTGAGAAAATATTCTGATACCACATAATTATGCTGCCCATCTCATCACTGCAATACATGATGAATCAAATTAGAAAATAAATAATTTACTATGAATGTTCTAAGTGCCATACCAGAAAACTTACTGGTTCAAAGGGCTAATAGGGAAGCTTTAATTTCTAGTGCCATTAATACAGAGGCACTATGTTTTAATTTTGATAATACAAGTAGAGAAATACAGCAGTAATACTTTAACTAGTGGGATTGTAATCCACAAAAACTAGTTCTCATTGCTTTTTAATTTTTTTACAAGAGGAGAACAATATTACATTCATGAAAAAAGAGTGTCTCAGTTTTGAATTTTGTTTCATGCACAACTCCATTCCTGGAATCAAATGTTGCAGAGTTTACTGTAAAACTCCCTGTTCTGTTGAGGAAGAAATAGCATCTTCAACAGGCCTTTCTGTTTTCCTGCTGGTAAACATGGCTGGTCTGTCAGATGAAGTAAGACATGCCTTGAATCTGCCATAGACCTTCCTCTTTTGAATACATTGACATTTTTCCATTTTTATGTTTCAGAGTAAGAAGTTTATATAGCTGTTTGGGATGGATCGGTATGAGACACTTTCATCTTATTGCATTTGGAGATTTTATGTGCCTACACTGACAATGATGTTTCATCAGCTTCTTTAAAATCAAAGAAGTCAGTTGTCTGCATTGGAATTATATGGAATGGGTTCATAGCTTTAGCTGTCTGAACAATTTTTGTGTGCATCTTGTAGGACAAAAGGCCTGCTTACGTTTCTTCATTTCTCTATAATTGCAAAGTCTTTATTGCAGCTCAGGAAGGTGTGGCCACTCACCAAAAATGTGGATGTTATATCTTCAAACCATCTCAGGCTAAATGGAAAAAGCATGGCACTTGGGAGTCCATTGGGAAGCACTGCTTGACACAAGGAACCTGTGCCATTTAGTAATGAATGTTCAAACATATTCTCCATGATTTTGAACAAGTCTAGGGACATGCTATAGATGATCAAGAACACAACAGCATTAAAAACGTGCTTTGTGAAAAAATTACATGTAGCACATTTTCCATACCAGTTTCCAAATATTAATCACTATACTTACAATAATAATAATTCTGATAAATCTGTAAAATCAAAAGCTGATATGAGACGTACCCATCATCTGGTATGTGTATTAAACATATTCTTTCTTGTTTTATTTGATGACATCCTTATCTTGTTGCAACAGCTGCATTCTATCCCAAGTTACTAATTATATCACCTCAGATTATACTTTGGGAACCTGTACATGATTTATATTAGGCAACAGAATCAGCTGCTCACTACATTGGTCAATGTGCAGCTCATCAGAAGCAACTTCCCAGTACTACTGCATATCCTACGGTCCATGATGACACATTGACCAAGTGGCTCTCCAAAATTCAGATATTTGCAAATATTTCCAGGAAGCCAATAACTAGCATTTAAACTTCACCATCAGAATAAATGTTGTGATAAACATGTTATCGAAGAAACCCTAATCTCTTACATATATCTAATGCCGCTGGCTGATGTGCTCCTGTTGGCTCCAGCAATCATGCACTTGCAGAAGACTCTGGAAATCAATACCCAGTTGAGAACCAGTTGTACTTGCATCACTGCCCCTATCATTTCTTTTCTTTTGTTGTCAGTGAAAAGTAACCATAAGCATCTAAAGTCAGTCTCAGTGTCTGTTCTAATATGTAAATCTAATTAAAATTTCTTGTTGGTTGACGTTTATAATGGGCCACTAAAAAGTATTCCCACAATGGATGTCAGCTGCTCCTTGGTGTAGAGTCATTCAAACAGAGGGCTGGTAGCCATCACTGTATCATTTTTCTCTGTGGTCAATAGACTGCAGGCAGCTCTCGATAATGAAATACACTTTCATTCATTCTTGATGTTTCATGGAGCCAATCAAGAAAAAGAATCTTCTGGGCTGAGGAATGTCCACTCCACTATCAGTTATTGCAACTTTGTGTAAACCAACTCTGATGCCTTGGTGCTTTGTAGCAGACTTTTCGAAATAAATTTAACATTCACAAGTGTATACAGTGAATTTGAATTGCTGTTTCAGTTTAGAGTAAACTAACAGCTGCACCTGCATATTTGTACACAATAACAGAATACATATATTTTTATTTTCATGCTTGCATTCCACCAATTACCTTAGCCAGTGTTTTTAGCAAAGTATCTCTGGACCTAGTCACATTGGTTAAACACATGTATGTTACATTACAAAATGATGTGAATTGTATCAAAGACTTATACATAACATCAGTTCACAGAAAAATGAAGGGAAGACATTTTTGTGTGGAGAATTGTGGAAATGAGTAGTATATCTCCATCTACATGACTCCTCTGCAATTCACACTTAAGTGGCAAGCAGAGGGTTTCTTGAAATCACCTTCAGACTGTTTCTCTACCTTTCTGCTCTTTAACAGTGCATGAGAAAAATGAAACACTTGCGTCTTTCTGTATTTGCTCTGATTTCTCTTAAGCATGCTGATGGCAATAAAATGTTTTCATATTCAAAGGAGAAAGTTGATAATTGAAATTTCGCATGAAGATCTCGCTGCAATGAAAAATGCATTGTTTTAACGATTGCGATCCCAACTTGCTTTCATAACCATGACATCCTGTTTCACCATAATACAAATGAGGTGCCCTTCTTTGGACTTTTTTGATGTCCTCCATTAATGACATCTGTGAAGGATATCATACTGCAAAGCCAGACTCTAGCAGTAGATGGACAGGCTTAGTGTAGTGATCATTCCAATACAAGTTTTTCATAGTTGTAGTTCCCAGCAGATACTTAGTTGAATTAACAGTCTTTAAATTTTTGTGGTTTATCATGTAACAAAAATGTAATGTATTTCTTTTTGTACTCACCTTGTGGATAACCCCACATTTTTCCTTGTATATTCCTGACACTGTTTCAGTTTTGGGGTGATCTACAATAGTGTGCAACGCTCAGATGCCAGTATCACTAGTAAAGCATTTATTGTATTACGATAACTGGTTCCACCAAGACTGTGTTGCCATGTTCAGATGATATGCTCTATAACATAAATCATATTTTCCCTCAGTACTGGAAAGAGATTGAAGCACTCTTCTCAACAACAGTACTTCATAGTGAGATTATGCAGTGATTAAGAACTTGGACTTACATACGGGGAGAGGAGCATTAAAATCTCTGTCTGGTCACCCAGATTTAGTTTTCTTATGGTTTACCTAAATTGCTTAAAGCAAACACCAGTATAATTCCTTTGAAAAAGATATGGACAATTTACTTTCCAATGCTGATCCATTTTGAGATTGAACTTTGTTTCTAGTGATTCCATCATTGAAGGGATGTTAAAAATTAATCTTACTTCCTTGCAGAATACTAGTTTGAATCTAGATCAATTTAGGAAGGGAAGGGTGCTGATGGTGAATGATGTGTATAAGGAAAAAACAAAAAGATTAAAATGTGCAGTCAAGGAAGAAGCTAGTAAAATGAGAATAAATGAAAATGCTGATCACTTTAGTTTAGAGACACAAGAGATCTGTTCCAAAAATTCTAGAACTTTCTCCACAACATTTTTATACACTTGTTGTTGTTGTTGTGGTCTTCAGTCCTGAGACTGGTTTGATGCAGCTCTCCATGCTACTCTATCCTGTGCAAGCTTCTTCATCTCCCAGTACCTACTGCAACCTACATCCTTCTGAATCTGCTTAGTGTATTCATCTCTTGGTCTCCCCCTATGATTTTTACCCTCCACGCTGCCCTCAAATACTAAATTGGTGATCCCTTGATGCCTCAGAACATGTCCTACCAACCGATCCCTTCTTCTGGTCAAGTTGTGCCACAAACTTCTCTTCTCCCCAATCCTATTCAATACTTCCTCATTAGTTATGTGATCTACCCATCTAATCTTCAGCATTCTTCTGTAGCACCACATTTCAAAAGCTTCTATTCTCTTCTTGTCCAAACTATTTACCGTCCATGTTTCACTTCCATACATGGCTACACTCCATACAAATACTTTCAGAAATGACTTCCTGACACTTAAATCTATACTCGATGTTAACAAATTTCTCTTCTTCAGAAACGCTTTCCTTGCCATTGCCAGTCTACTTTTTATATCCTCTCTACTTCGTCCATCATCAGTTATTTTGCTCCCCAAATAGCAAAACTCCTTTACTACTTTAAGTGTCTCATTTCCTAATCTAATACCCTCAGCATCTCCCGACTTAACTCGACTACATTCCATTATCCTCGTTTTGCTTTTGTTGATGTTCATCTTATATCCTCCCTTCAAGACACCATCCATTCCGTTCAACTGCTCTTCCAAGTCCTTTGCTGTCTCTGACAGAATTACAATGTCATCGGCGAACCTCAAAGTTTTTATTTCTTCTCCATGGATTTTAATACCTACTCCAAATTTTTCTTTTGTTTCCTTTACTGCTTGCTCAATATAGAGATTGAATAACATCGGGGAGAGGCTACAACCCTGTCTTACTCCCTTCCCAACCACTGCTTCCCTTTCATGCCCCTCGACTCTTATAACTGCCATCTGGTTTCTGTACAAGTTGTAAATAGCCTTTCGCTCCCTGTACTTTACCCCTGCCACCTTTAGAATTTGAAAGAGAGTATTCCAGTCAACATTGTCAAAAGCTTTCTCTAAGTCTACAAATGCTAGAAACGTAGGTTTGCCTTTCCTTAATCTTTCTTCTAAGGTAAGTCGTAAGGTCAGTATTGCCTCACGTGTTCCAGTATTTCTACGGAATCCAAACTGATCTTCCCCGAGGTCAGCTTCTACTAGTTTTTCCATTCGTCTGTAAAGAATTCGTGTTAGTACTTTGCAGCTGTGGCTTATTAAACTGATTGTTCGGTAATTTTCACATCTGTCAACGCCTGCTTTCTTTGGGATTGGAATTATTATATTCTTCTTGAAGTCTGAGGGTATTTCGCCTGTTTCATACATCTTGCTCACCAGATGGTAGAGTTTTGTGAGGACTGGCTCTCCCAAGGCCATCAGTAGTTCCAATGGAATGTTGTCTACTCCCGGGGCCTTGTTTTTTTCTACTAACCCTCTTATTTTTACCTACTTGATCGTCTGCTGCCTTCACTACTTCATCCCTCAGAGCTACCCATTCTTCTTCTAGTGTATTTCTTTCCCCCATTCCTTTCAATTGTTCCCTTATGCGCTCCCTGAAACTCTGTACAACCTCTGGTTCTTTCAGTTTATCCAGGTCCCATCTCCTTAAATTCCCACCTTTTTGCAGTTTCTTCAGTTTTAATCTACAGGTCATAACCAATAGATTGTGGTCAGAGTCCACATCTGCCCCTGGAAACGTCTTACAATTTAAAACCTGGTTCCTAAATCTCTGTCTTACCATTATATAATCTATCTGATACCTTTTAGTATCTCCAGGGTTCTTCCATGTATACAACCTTCTTTCATGATTCTTAAACCAAGTGTTAGCTATGATTAAGTTGTGCTCTGTGCAAAATTCTATCAGGCGGCTTCCTCTTTCATTTCTTAGCCCCAATCCATATTCACCTACTGCGTTTCCTTCTCTCCCTTTTCCTACACTCGAATTCCAGTCACCCATGACTATTAAATTTTCGTCTCCCTTCACTATCTGAATAATTTCTTTCATTTCATCATACATTTCTTCAATTTCTTCGTCATCTGCAGAGCTAGTTGGCATATAAACTTGTACTACTGTAGTAGGTGTGGGCTTCGTATCTATCTTGGCCACAATAATGCGTTCACTATGCTGTTTGTAGTAGCTTACCCGAATTCCTATTTTCCTATTCATTATTAAACCTACTCCTGCATTACCCCTATTTGACTTTGTGTTTATAACCCTGTAGTCACCTGACCAGAAGTCTTGTTCCTCCTGCCACCGAACTTCACTAATTCCCAGTATATCTAACTTTAACCTATCCATTTCCCTTTTTAAATTTTCTAACCTACCTGCCCGATTAAGGGATCTGACATTCCACGCTCCGATCCGTAGAACGCCAGTTTTCTTTCTCCTGATAACGACATCCTCTTGAGTAGTCCCCGCCCGGAGATCCGAATGGGGGACTATTTTACCTCCGGAATATTTTACCCAAGAGGACGCCATCATCATTTAATCATACAGTAAAGCTGCATGCCCTCGGGAAAAATTACGGCCGTAGTTTCCCCTTGCTTTCAGCCGTTCGCAGTACCAGCACAGCAAGGCTGTTTTGGTTATTGTTACAAGGCCAGATCAGTCAATCATCCAGACTGTTGCCCTTGCAACTACTGAAAAGGCTGCTGCCCCTCTTCAGGAACCACACGTTTGTCTGGCCTCTCAACAGATACCCCTCCGTTGTGGTTGTACCTACGGTACGGCTATCTGTATCGCTGAGGCACGCAAGCCTCCCCACCAACGGCAAGGTCCATGGTTCATGGGGGGGGTTTATACACTTACCTTTTACTTATTGTGCATTGTATCTTTTGAAATGCTCTCCTCCACAATTGATACATCACTCCCACTCCCACCACTCCCCACTTCCAGAAGCAGTCTTGGTACACCTCTTGCTAGATTGAGCAAAGTGCCATCTGTGAATTTTGTTTTATCTCAACTGTTGCTGCAGATCTTCATCCTTTCAACAGGATTTTCAGCTTTGGAAATAAAAAAGAGACCATATGGGCCAGGTCTGGAGAGTACAGAGGTTGAAGCTGCACAGTGATTTCCTTTTTTGTGCAATAGTCATGCACCAACAGGGATGAACGTGCAGTTCATTATTATGATGCAAGAGCCATGAATTGTTTCACCACATTTCAGGCCATTTCCTTCTCGTATTTTGTCTCAGGCATTGCAACATGTTCTAGTAGTACTATTGATTAACAGTTTGCTCCTGTGGTGTGAATTCATGATGAATTAGTCCTTCAGAAAACTATCAGCATGGTTTTGACATTTGACCTCACCTGATGAGCTTTTCTTTTGTCTTGGAAAACCTTTCCCAACCCATTATGAACTCTGAACCTTCATCTCAACATCATAACCATGGATCCATGTCTCATCACCAGTTATGCTTTTCTTGAGGAACATCTCGTTCTCATTTGTGTGATGCAAAAGTTCTTCACAGGTTACGAGATGAAAGGCTTTATGGTCATGACCCCATGAGCCATGGAATGAACTTGCCAGCAACACGATGCATTCCAAGATGCTGTGTCAGGATCTAATGACATGATCCAACTGAAATGCTACATTCTTCTGCAATCTCTTGGAGCGTCAGTCTTCAATTGGCACACACAATTTCAGTGATGTTCCTTGCATGAGCATCATCGGTAGACGTCGAAGGGATTCCTGAATGAGGATCATCTTTAACTTCTGTCCAGCCATTTGTAAACCATGTGAACCATTCATAACACCAAGTAAGGCTTAAGCACTCATCACCCTAGGCTTTATACATCATTTGGTGTGTCTCCGTAAAAGATTTTCTTGAGTTTCATGCAAAATTTAATGTAGATGTGTTGCTCCTCTAACTCTGCCATATTGAAATTTGCAAACTGTGTGACACAATGTTCTACTCAGTATGGCACCGAACATTAAGTAACAGACATACAACGATGAAACTTCTACCAGTTACACGTTAAACACAGGTATGTGCAGGAGGAATGCCAACCCCATTGTGCTCCAACACACCATTGGCGTGTAATTACGAATGTTCTGGAATTTTTTGAACTGACCTCACGTATCAGCTATATTATTGGTGAAAAATTGTATAAATCATACATATTCAATTTTTCAAAATTAATTAATGTATTTAATCTGCAGAAAAGTAATTATTATCTACAGTAGGTCTTTGGACAAGTTCTCATTATTAGGCAGGGGTAACTCCATAATATAGAACATGTGCTTCTGTAACCTTCCTCATTTGATTATTCGTTAGTAGATTGTAATTTCAAATGCTAAAAAGTAGCTATTTTTTATTTGAGTGAATGAACTTAAACTTTTCTATCCAGAGTGCAGGAACACCAACCACATATCACTTTCTGATGTGACAGGTTTGGTTCCCATAATTGTGCAGCCCATCATGTCATTACCATTCATCTCAACAATACTGAAAAGTATTTATAAGTTAACGCATATGTCTGCTTTTAAGAGCATTGGTATATCACAGACAAAATATCTTTTTACATCCCTTAATAAATGAAACATAGTTAAATATCTAAATGGGCTTTTCAAATGTTGATTGTATAGTACTAAATTAAAGGAACTCCATAGCAGCTTCTGTAATCTAAGAGATTCAAATACTTTTGTTTCAGCATGTAATTAGTTTGGAAGATCCACTATCGCTAATCAGAACTGCTGTTGAAAATGACACTATAAATAAATTAGTAGTTGTGAATGATCTTGTATGTTGTGCTGGATCTACTGATGAAGAAATAGCTGAACTTTTGTGTTCAGAAATTGTGGCAGCCATCACTAGGCAGCATTTGCAAGGTAATTTGATTTTTGTTTTCTTGATGTTCCTTGTCATGTGTTTTATCAGTATTTCATAGACACTATAAATTTTAATGTTTATAATTGTGTAAGTGTCTTCAGGAAGTTGATGGAAATTCCTACTTTTCTGGAAACTTACTTTCACATTTTCTTAACTACTGTCCACTAAGGAAAGAGGTTGGTTAGAGATATATGTCATATTCATTATGAAGCTAATACAGTCAGAGCACTAGCTCATTTGGACAAAGATGAGAGAGAATATTAGCCATAGTTTTGTTTAAAGAATCACCCCAATATTCATTCCAAGTCATTAGACAAACTACGTTCAGTGAGGCGGCAAAAGTCATGGGATGCCTCCCAATATTGTTTTGGACCTTCTTTTGCCTAACATAATTCAGCAGTTTGATGTGGCATGGACTCAGAAAGTTAGTGGAAGTCCCCTGCAGAAATATTGAGCTGTGCTGCCTTTATAGCTGTCCCTAATTGCGAAAGTGTTGCCATTGCCGGATCTTGTTCACGAACTGACTTCTTGTTTATGTCCCTTAAATGTACTATGGTATTCATGTCGGTAATGTGGGTGGCCAAATCATTTGTTTGAATTGTCCAGAATGTTCTTCAAATCAATTGTGAATGATAGTGCCCAGATGACACATTTTGGGACTTGAAGTCCATTAATGGCCGCATATGGTCTCCAAGTAGCCGAGCATAACCATTTCCAGTCAATGATCAGTTCAGTTGGACCAGAGGACACAATACATTCCGTGTAAACTCAGCCCACACCATTATCGAGCCACTACCAGCTTGCACAATGCCTTGTTGACAACCTGGGTCCATGGCTTCATGGGGTGTGTGCCACACTCAAATCTTACCATCAGCTCTTACCATCTGAAATCAGGACTCATCTGACCGGGCCAGATTTTCCAGTCGCCTAGAATCCAACTTTTGTGACTCGCTGATCTTTCAAAGTGCTGCCGCGCAGTTACGCGCGTCCTCTACATGCGGTGTTGTCTGCCAGCCATGCAGCAGCAGCGCCACCTAAGCGGCCAGCTAGCCAGCGGCCGCTAGACTCGGACTCAGTTATGATATGACCGTTAGAGTGACACACGTCTTACTCTGTTTACTTGATCTGTGACTTTCATGTATTGTGTCGTCCTTGAAATATATTTGTTCAACTTGAAGTTAAAACAATTGGCGACGAGGATGGGATACGAACCCACACGTGCAAAGCACATTGGATTCCTTGTCGACGACATTTTCGTCCCTTTTTTCTCCTGGGTTAGGCCGTGAAAATGACTTTGAAGCTCATATCACTCTCAAACCCACTGTTCGGCCTAAGTTTTTTCGGGCTCGGCCCATTCCTGTGGCCCTTCGTGATCAGGTCAAACGGGAGCTGGATCATCTCACTGCTTCAGGGGTCTTGCTTCCTGTCACTTCCAGTGAGTGGTCCTCTCCTGTCGTCGTCATTGCTAAGCCAAATGGTGATATTCATCTCTGTGGCAATTTCAAGGCCACTGTAAATGCTCAATGACTTATTGACACTTACCCTATGCCTTGACCTGAAGAATTGTTCACTAAACTTGCTGGAGGCCAGTATTTTTCTAAACTTGACCTGTCAGAAGCTTATCATCAACTTCCTCTCGACACTGCTTCCCGGCCGTTTCTGGTGCTTAACAGCCTTTCGGCCTCTATCAATACCAATGATTGCCATTCGGGGTTGCCAGCGCCCCTGCTCTCTTTCAGCGATTCTTGGAACAATTATTGCTCCCTGTCCCTGGGTGTATAAATTACATGGACGACATTGTTGCCACTGGCTCCACCACTGAAGAACATCTTCAGAACCTCCACACACTTTTTCATGTCTTACAGACCACCAGTCTTAAGTGTAATCTTCAGAAATCACAATTTTTTCAGGCATCTATCACGTACTTGGGGTTTCAACTCTCTCGGGATGGTATTCGTCCGCTTCAGCACGCTGTCGCTGCGATCAATGCCCTTTCTCGCCCTACATCTGTTAAGGAACTGCAGGCCTTCTTGGGGAAAATAGCATAATATCACAAGTTTTTACCGTCTGCTGCTTCAGTGCCTCAGCCGTTACATCGCCTGTTGCATAAAAACGTGCCTTTTCACTGGTCCGCATCATGCGATGTGGCTTTCCAGAAATTGAAGGCTATGCTGAAACAGGCCCCGTGCCTGGCTACTTATCGACCTGGCCAACATCTTGTTCTTGCCACGGACGCCTCTCAATACAGGGTCGGTGCAGTCCTTGCGCACCATTTTTCTGACGGTTCTGAACAACCCATTGCTTATGCCTCCAAAACACTCATAGATGCCCAACAAAAGTATTCTCAAATTGAAAAAGAAGCTTTGGCCATTATTTATGCTCTTCATAAGTTTGGTGTTTTTCTCTATGGATCCAAGTTTCATCTTGTTACAGATCCTTGTTTCATCCATCGTCACTTCCCGACAAGGCTGCACACCGCCTCCAGCGTTGGGCTCTTTACTTGTCTCGTTTCAATTATGAGATTCATTTCTGGCCGACAGCTCAATATGCGAATGCTGATGCACTGTCTCGCCTTCCCATGGGTCCTGATCTGGCATTCAATAGGGACGAACTTTTGTGTTTCCAACTGGATGTTGCCGAGCAGCGGGTTGTGGACGCATTCCCCATCACCGACGCATTCCCCATCACCGAGGACCGGCTGGCGGCTGCTATGGGTTTTGACCCTACCCTCTCTTGGGTTTTACACTTTATTCAGAAGGGTGGCCAGATCGTCCGTCCGCTAAGACTTCTGATCCGTTGCGGAACTACTACGCTGTGCGTTACCGCCTCATGGCTAGGGATAGTGTTACCCGCCTTTCCACCGAAAATGCTTTGCCGCCTGTTGTGGTACCTGCATCTTTGTGTGCTTCAGTCTTGCGCCTCCTTCACCAAGGGCACTGGGGTGTCTCTCGCAGAAAAACTCTGGCACGCCGTCATGTGTACTGGCCCGGCATCGACTCTGAAATCGCACACATGGTCGCTGCCTGCGGCCCTTGTGCGTCACAGGCCGCTGCCCCGAAGTCATCTTTGTCACCGTGGCCTTCACCTGAGAAGCCCTGGGAGCGTATTCATGCTGACTTCGTGGGACCTTTTTAAGTACTTATTAGCTTTTCGTTATTGACGCCTACTCTAACTTTCCTTTCATTGTCCGTTGCACGTCGCCTACCACCGCGGCAACCACTAATACTCTAGCTTGCATTTTCTCTTTGGAAAGCCTTCCCTCTACTCTTGTTACTGATAATGGTCCACAATTTGCCTCTTCCGATTTTGCGGATTTTTGTGCCCGTCACTGTGTCATGCATGTCACGGCCCTTCTGTTCCATCCACAGTCAGACGGTGAGCTGAACGACTGGTACACACATTTAAGGTCAGATGAGGAAACTCCTGACTTCTTCTGCTACTGATGATGCGATTATCCACTTTCTGGCTTCTTACCATTTCACCCCCATGAGCGACCACAGCCCAGCTGAGCTCTTACATGGCCGACAGCCCCACACGCTACTTCATTTCTGCGGCCTTCCACCTCACGGCCGCGGGTGCCTTTGCTTGGCCGGTTCACCGCCGGCAACCTTGTATGGGTACGGGGATATGGCAGGCGGCCAAAATGGAGTCCTGGCCACATCTTACGACACTGTGGCCGACGCCTGTATGAAATCCAGACGGACATGGGTGTTGCAGTGCGTCATTCGGTCCAGCTTCGGCCTCGTGTGCCGGCAACACCTATTCTGGATGCCGCTACAGCACCTTCGGCTCTACCTGACGCTCGGGATCCTGGAATCTCTCATTACTCACAATGCAGTCCTCTCACCATCATATCGGTGCCAGCACAAGAACTGACACCACCAGGGGAAGTGCCCATGCAGGAACCAGATGACCACCATCTGTCGGAGCAACTCTACTCGCCTCCTTCTCCTACGGATGCGGACACATCGCCCATGTCTCCTGTTATAACAACCGGACTTGCCGCAGTGGGCAGATTGGTGCATGGGTCCCCAGCAGGTTCGACCCCCATGTCTCCTGTCATCTCGACCCGTTATCATCGGGGACACTTCCGTCCATACGGGAAGCCTCCTCCTCGAGACCTTACGGCCAGTCAAACAACACCTATGGACTTTAGCAATCTACAGGCCACCTCCATCAAGACCTGTGCAAAAACTTGAAAGGGGGGAAAAGTGTTGTGACTCGCCGATCTTTCAAAGTGCCGCCGCGCAGTTACGCGCGTCCTCTACATGTGGCACTGTCTGCCAGCCATGCAGCAGCAGCGCCACTTAAGCGGCCAGCCAGCCAGTTGCCGCTAGACTCGGACTCAGTTATGATTTGACTGTTAAAGTGTACACACGTCTTACTCTGTTTACTTGATCTGTCACTTTCATGTATTGCGTTGTCCTTGAAATATATTTGTTCAACTTGAAGTTAAAACACCAACTGATGTAGCCATGACCCCAGGAGAGACATTGCAGGCAATGTCATGCTGTTAGCAAAGGCAATCATGTTGGTTGTCTGCTGTCATAGACTACCCGTTAATGCCAGTTTTTGCTGCACTGTCGTATAGGATCTGTTTGTTTAATGTCCTATATTGATATCTGCAGTTGTTTCATGCAGTGTTGCGTGTCTGTTAGCACTGACAACTCTATGCAAATGCTGGTGCTCTCTGTCATTAAGTGGGGGCTGTCAGCCACTGCATTGTCCATGGTGAGAGTTAATGCCTGAAATTTGGTATTCTTGGCACACCCTTGACACTGTGGACCTTGGAATATGGAACTCCCGTATGATTTCCAAAATGAAATTCCCCATGCGTCTAGCTCCAACTACCATTTAGCATTCGAAGTCTGTTAACTCTTGTTGTGCAGCCATAATCATATTGGAAACCTTTTCACATGAATCACCTGAGTACAGATGACAGCTCATCAATGCACTGCCATTTTATACCTTATGTACCCTGTACTATGCCATCTCTATATGTGCGTATCACTGTCCCGTGACTTTTGTCACCTCAGTGTAAAACATTAACTGTGATGACAGAACCCTGCTCCTCCAAAATAGAAGTGCAATGTATTAATGACCCATTTTTAGGTCGTATACTATACTGCATCCAGATATGGACTCTAAGGTTAACAGATAAGTGTCTGGATTTTGGCTCCAAGATGTAGTAATTGTCATATTCAGTCATTCATTCATGATCTTCCATAGATCTGATCGAGAAGAATACCTTTAGGGATGTGAAATGAGTCAAGCTATACACATTAAAAAAAGACAAGGAAAATGTAGAAACATAATCTGTATACTATGTTAATGATAATTTGTTACTATACTGCATAATGTTTGTTCATGCTTATGCCAGATAATTTAATCAAGTTAATTACAAGGGTTGCCCAGAAGTAATGTACCATATTTTTTTCTTCAACAATTCTGTATTGAACATAATGAGAATTACACTCTCAAAAGAATGCTATTTTATCTACACGCCCTATTTTTCCATGTAACCTCCATCCCATTCTGTGGCCTTCCTCCAGTGTGAATCAAGGGCATGTATGCCCTGGCAGTACCAATCCTTGTTGTGGTGGCAGAGCCAGTGCTCACTATGTGAACTTCCATTGCTGATAGACAGATGCAGCGCCAACTGTTGAGTCATAATGTGTCTGTCCTTGTGAACGATGACATCACCTTGCTGCAACATCTCAGGTGTGACAGCCGTGGATGGTCTCCCCGACCACTGCAAATCGTGAAGCTCCACTGAACCACCTTCTGGTGATCTCATCCTCTGTGCCCAGTGACTAATGGAACCTCTATCAAAAGCAGATGCTCTGTAGGCTTTGCACAAGCGTTTGTGAATATTCCCCACAGTTTCTTTCTCTGCAGTGATAAATTCAATGACGACATGTTTCTTGTAACTTACATCATCTATTGACACCATTTTGAAGCTGTCCTGCATCTACACTACCTGTTGGAAGTGATTGAAACTTGGTGTGCTCACTCAGGAGGCTTCAGATAATACGTACGTAGCATTTCACGTTCATAGCATTGTTTTTGGCTGAGGAAAAAATGTGGCGCATTACTTTTTTGACAACCCTCGTAGGATGTAATTGCTGATGGTGTTTTTTGTTCCATCACTACAACTACAAGAAAGTGCATGTTTTTCTCATGAGATATGTTTCACTCTATTGAAGTAAGGTATCGTCAGTGGTGGTAATTTCTGCTTGGTTTCTTAGGAAGTCTGATTTTCCACTGCTTTGTAAAACAATGCATTTTTTACATTTTACGCAGCACATTTTTTCATACACCACTATTACAGTAAACGGTGGTGTATAAAAAAGTGTGCTATGTAAAACATAAAAAAAGCATAATTCTACAAAGCAGCCAAAAATTAAACTACAAGTATCAAGTGTCTAATGAAGACAGAAACTAAAGACATAACTAGCAGATGGCACTTCCTGCTGTAGAGGAGAAACCAAACAGGAATTGCCACTACTGATGATGTTTTGCTTCAATGTAGCAAAACACATCTCATGAGAAAAACATGCATTTTCTTGTAGTTGTAATGATGGATTAAAAATACCCTCAGGAATTGGAAAGCAACTATGCACAATATTGCCACACAAATGAGGAACTTAATTAAAGAGTAAGCTGCTACTTTGAAAAGCTGCTGCACCTTCAGTTTTACTAGATAACTGCTGTTCATCTGCTGGAACAGCGATAAAAAAATAAGACTAAAACAATTATAACAATAGTCTAGGATCACATGTAAGTCATTAAAAATTTGTTAATCAGGTGATCAGTTTCGATCATAGTACAATCATCATCAGACTATTGCCACTCTCTCCAGCTGTCATCATGGAGTTTTAGTGGTCAGTTGATGCTTGTACCACAACAAAATTAGCCACCTGATTAGTGTATTTTAAATTTTAACATCATACAAGCAATTCTAGACTATTTTATTTAAAAGCCTTTAGCTTTGACTTTCTGGTAATTCCCAGTCACTTTCTTTATGATGGGTTCGAGCTCGTTGAATGTCTTACTACTGCAGTATATAAGTTCACTCTGAACCTTAGAAAAGAAGGCAGAGTCTACAAGTGAGTGTAAGAATACTGAAGATTAGGTGGGTAGATCACATAATAAATGAGGAGATCTAAATAAAATTGGAGAGACAAGAAATCTGTGGCACAACTTGACTAAAAGAAGGGATCAGTTGATAGGACACATTCAGAGCCATCAAGAGATCATCAATTTAGTAGTGGAGGGAAATGTGTGTGTGTGTGTGTGTGTGTGTGTGTGTGCGCGCGCGCGCGCGCATGTGCGTGTGCGTGTGTGTGCATGCGTCTGTGTCAGGGTGGCGGTGGGGGGGATGTCAAAATCATGGAGGGAGACCAGCAGACTAATATAGTAAGCAGATTGTTGGTTGTCATGTCCACATAGAATGCAGCAAAGTGGTTGCAGCTGAGCTTGTATATCACATGACTGGTTTCACAGAGACCCTTGCCTTTGATGGGATAGGTGATGCATGTGACTGGACTGGAGTTGGTCGCAGTGGAAGGATGTACAGGACAGGTCTTGCTTCTAAATCTATGACAGGAATATGAGCTATGGCACAAGGTTCTGGGAGCAGGGATTATGTAGGGATGAATGAGAATATGTGTAGCTTCAGTGGGCAGAGGAATACCACTGTGGGAGGGGTGGGAAGGATAGTGGGTAGGACATTCCTCATTGCAGTGCACAATGAGGGATAGTTGAAACCCTGATGGGAATGTGATTCAGTTGCTCCAGTCCTGGCTGATACTAAATCATGAGGGGAATTCTCCTTTGAGGCTGGCTGGTGTGACTTTGGGAGGTGATGGGTGACTGGAGATGTAAGGCATGGGAGATCTGTTTTTGTACAAGGTTTGGAGGTTATTACAGTCTGTGAAGGCCTCAGTGAGACCCTCGGTATATTTTGACCACTGCAGATGCAAAGACTGCAGTTGGCTATGCTGTACGCAAGTGACATCTTGGTGTGAAATGGGTGGCAGCTGTTGAAGTGGAGGTATTGCTGGTGGTAGGTAGGTTTGATATGGACAGAGGTACAGATGTAGCCATCTTTGAGGTGAAGGTCAACATTGACAAAGGTGGCTTGCTGTGTTGCTTAAGACCAAGTGAAGCTAATGAGGGAGCAGAGATCCTTTCAGTGGGGGCACAATAACTGACCAAAATGTGGTATCCTTAGTGGTTGGGTTTATGGACTTTAGGAAGCATGTAGAAGGTAGGGATGCGGGGAGCAGTAGGGCTGAGGAGAGAGATGGACTCTGGGGAAAGGTCCTGGGATTGGGGTAAAGAATTGAGGATCGACTGGAGATCCTGCTGGATTTCTGGAATGGGCTCACTGTGGCAGTGTTTGTAGAAAGATGAATCTGACAGCTAGGGGAATTCTTCTGCCAGGGATTCCTTTCGCTTCAAAACAACAGAGGTGGAGCCTTTGTTAGCAGGTAGGATTAAAAGCTGGGGATCAGTTTTTAGGTGGTGTATTGTGGTTCTTTTTGTGGATATAGGATTAGTTTCCATGTTGAGGGATATGACGAATTATGGTGAAGCAAGGTTCGAGGTTAAGAAATTCTGGAAAGATAACAGGAGTGATGGGAGATGGGAGGGCAGTGGGGATGGATCATGTTTGGGTGGGGGAGTGAACTGAGTTGGGCATGGTTCAGTATTTGTTTTTGGTCAAGTATGATTGCTAGATTGGGGGCAAAAAAAAATGTTTTCATTATAGGCACCAGGAGGAGAAGGTCTTTAAAAAGTCCTGCATGTTGAATTTGGGAGTGGGGCAAAAGGTGAGGTCTTTGGTAAGGACCAATACTTCTGTGGGGCTAACACTTTTGGAGGAAAGGTTCATGATTGTGTTTCGGGTGTGTTTAGGTTCTCGATTCTGTATGGTGGTGGGAGTTTTTGAGGGTGGAGTAAATGTAGTAGGATTGCGAGGCAGGTTTTGTCAGTTATGAGGAAATGTGGGGGAGGTTTGGAGGTTGTTGTAGAGATGGTGAACAGTGGGGGATAGTTGTAGTAGGAAGTGAACAGGGTGTTTTTTGAGGTGGCACTGTGCATGTTGCTCTCGTTCCTAGAAGGCAAGAGTTTCAATGTGCGATATAGGATCCAGGAATTTGGTATTGCATTGGGGGAGAATTTTGTGGTGGATGGAGAGGAGGTTTTGCAAGTAGTTTTGGGCATGATTGATATGGTTTTACAGGACTATATTGGTGAAGGTTAAAAATTGGCAGAATCTGATCAAATGGAGGGCATTGTCAAAGGAAGGGTGGCAGCCAGAGATGGGTTATTGATGGTAAGGCCATTTGGAGGGATACCGTGAGCTAAGCAACAATGCAGGAACAGTGTGTGACACTGGATTCTTTCTAGGTATAAAGAAACTTACCTCCAGTGAAGCAAATGGACGAAGCAAGGATGCATGGTGGTGGATGAAAATGCGTACAGAAATGTAAATAACATAGAAATACACAAAAAAAGACACTAATCCAAGGGAAAAATCACAAAAAGAATAGAACTGCTAAAGTAAGAGGAAGCAAGGTGAAATCTGAGAGAGTAGGCCAAAAGTGAAAGGCAGAAACCAACTGAAATTGCTGTGAAGACACAATCAGATCAAAGAAAAAATAACTAAAGGGATTGTAATGTGGTTAGCAGGTATGTGTGTGAATAATTGTGGAGGGGGAAGCAGGTGTGAGTAGATTAGATGAAGTTAGTAGGTGCGAAATGGAATAGAGACGAGAAGAAGCAGGGAGTGGGAAGAAACTGGTAGGATGAGATACAAGTTAGTGTGGCACAGGAAGGTAAGGAAATAACACTTGAAAAAAAATGACAGTGACACAGGAAAAGTGATCAATTTGATGGTATAGGATCACAGATATCAGTTGAAGCAATGTGGGACATGAGATGCTGCACCAACAATCAGTGCAGACTTGTAGCTGTCTGTTGCATGCCGCTGAGTTGGTTGATACAGTATGGCCCATAATTAGAGCATGCAGTGTGGTTTGTAAAGCGTCAAAAGAAACACAGGAAAGAGGAACGGATTCTGTGTATAGTAATGTATTAGAAAATAGTAACAAAGGAAAACAACACTTGGTTAGAAAATGGAAGAAAAGTTGTCCGGCAAAATTGGACAATGGAAAATCCAGTATAGAATGCAGCAATATTATTAAAAGGATAGTTGCTACTCACCATATAGTCAAGATGCTGAGTTGCAGACATGCACAACACAAAGACAGTCAGAAAGTGAGCTTTTAGCCAAAAGGCCTTCGTCAGAAATATAACACACACACACACACACACACACACACACACACACACACACACACGCAACCTACACACACATGACCCCAATCTGTGGCTGCTGAGGCAAGACTGAGGAGCAGCACATAATGGGACAGGCAGCCAGGTGGTGGGGGTAAGGAGGATGGTGGAGCAGGAAGGGGGAGGGATAACAGGGTAGGTGTGGGGGATGATGAAGTGCTGAGATGCAGAGAGGGTAGGGCAACTAGGTACTGTTGGGAGGTTAGACAGAGCACGCAGCAATGGGGTGTGTGTGGTGGGTGGAGACAGGGTGGGAGGGGTGGGAGTAGCAGGAAAGTAGAGAAGTAAAAATGCTGTGCATGCATTGGTGGAATGAGGGCTGTGTACTTCTGGAATGGGGATAGGGAAGGTGTTAGATGGGTAAGGACAATGACTAATATAGGTTGAGGCCAGGCGTGTTATAGGAATGTAGGTTATATTACAGAGTGAGTTCCCACCTGTGCAATTCAGAAAAGCTGGTGTTTGTGGGAAAGATCCAGGTGGCACAGGCTGTGAAATCTTACTTTCTGACAGTCTTTTTTGTTGTGCCTGTCTGTGACTCAGTATCTTCGCTGTATGGTGAGTAACAACCATCCTTTTCAAAAGAACATATTATTTATCGTTAGGCATGTTGTCAGAGCAAATGGATCTGATCCACCTCCCTGTGTTGTATCTTAATGTGTAATTGAAATTCTGCATTTTTTATATCCAGATTGCTGTATATTTTACTATGCTGGCTTTTGGGACAGAGAGGTGCATGTGCCTGGTTAAAATCTGTGCAGCAGATTTAGAACAAGGACCAGTGTGCCAGCCAGCCTGGATGTGGTTTTTTTTTGGCAGGTTCTCACAGCCCATTAGGTGAAAGCCAGGCTAGTAATGATGTCTCATCTCGGGTACCTACTACCCATATATTAGGAACACTGTGTCATACTTTCTTGTGAAACTTACTCTAGATGCAAATAGATGGAGTTCACTGATTGTGCTTTGGGGAGGGAGGGGGGCTAATGACTTTTCAAGCTTTTTGATGTGTTAAATAGCATACTTATGCAATGTATTCAATAAAGGAATAAAAAGACATTGAGTACTGATTAAAACGAGCCAACAAATGTTAAATGTAAACTTAACCATATATATATATATATATATATATATATATATATATATATATATATATATATATATATATATATAATGGAAGGAAACATTCCACGTGGGAAAAATTATATATAAAAACAAAGATGAGGTGACTTACCGAACAAAAGCGCTGGCAGGTCGATAGACACACAAACAAACACAAACATACACACAAAATTCAAGCTTTCGCAACAAACTGTTGCCTCATCAGGAAAGAGGGAAGGAGAGGGGAAGACAAAAGGAAGTGGGTTTTAAAGGAGAGGGTAAGGAGTCATTCCAATCCCGGGAGCGGAAAGACTTACCTTAGGGGGAAAAAAGGACAGGTATACACTCGCACACACGCACATATCCATCCACACATACAGACACAAGCAGACATATTTAAAGACAAAGAGTTTGGGCAGAGATGTCAGTCGAGGCAGAAGTGTAGAGGCAAAGAAGTTGTTGAAAGACAGGTGAGGTATGAGTGGCGGCAACTTGAAATTAGCGGAGATTGAGGCCTGGCGGATGACGAGAAGAGAGGATATACTGAAGGGCAAGTTCCCATCTCCGGAGTTCGGATAGGTTGGTGTTGGTGGGAAGTATCCAGATAACGCGGACGGTGTAACACTGTGCCAAGATGTGCTGGCCGTGCACCAAGGCATGTTTAGCCACAGGGTGATCCTCATTACCAACAAACACTGTCTGCCTGTGTCCATTCATGCGAATGGACAGTTTGTTGCTGGTCATTCCCACATAGAATGCGTCACAGTGTAGGCAGGTCAGTTGGTAAATCACGTGGGTGCTTTCACACGTGGCTCTGCCTTTGATCGTGTACACCTTCCGGATTACAGGACTGGAGTAGGTGGTGGTGGGAGGGTGCATGGGACAGGTTTTGCATCGGGGGCGGTTACAAGGATAGGAGCCGGAGAGTAGGGAAGGTGGTTTGGGGATTTCATAGGGATGAACTAACAGGTTACGAAGGTTAGGTGGACGGCGGAAAGACACTCTTGGCGGAGTGGGGAGGATTTCATGAAGGATGGATCTCATTTCAGGGCAGGATTTGAGGAAGTCGTATCCCTGCTGGAGAGCCACATTCAGAGTCTGGTCCAGTCCCGGAAAGTATCCTGTCACAAGTGGGGCACTTTTGTGGTTCTTCTGTGGGGGATTCTGGGTTTGAGGGGACGAGGAAGTGGCTCTGGTTATTTGCTTCTGTACCAGGTCGGGAGGGTAGTTGCGGGATGCGAAAGCTGTTTTCAGGTTGTTGGTGTAATGATTCAGGGATTCTGGACTGGAGCAGATTCGTTTGCCACGAAGACCTAGGCTGTAGGGAAGGGACCGTTTGATGTGGAATGGGTGGCAGCTGTCATAATGGAGATACTGTTGCTTGTTGGTGGGTTTGATGTGGACGGACGTGTGAAGTTGTCCATTGGACAGGTGGAGGTCAACGTCAAGGAAAGTGGCATGGGATTTGGAGTAGGACCAGGTGACACTGATGGAACCAAAGGAGTTGAGGTTGGAGAGGAAATTCTGGAGTTCTTCTTCACTGTGAGTCCAGATCATGAAGATGTCATCAATAAATCTGTACCAAACTTTGGGTTGGCAGACTTGGGTAACCAAGAAGGCTTCCTCTAAGCGACCCATGAATAGGTTGGCGTACGAGGGGGCCATCCTGGTACCCATGGCTGTTCCCTTTAATTGTTCGTATGTCTGGCCTTCAAAAGTGAAGAAGTTGTGGGTCAGGATGAAGCTGGCTAAGGTGATGAGGAAAGAGGTTTTAGGTAGGGTGGCAGGCGATCGGCGTGAAAGGAAATGCTCCGTCGCAGCGAGGCCCTGGACGTGCGGAATATTTGTGTATAAGGACGTGGCATCAATGGTTACAAGGATGGTTTCCGGGGGTAACAGATTGGGTAAGGATTCCAGGCGTTCAAGGAAGTGGTTGGTGTCCTTGATGAAGGATGGGAGACTGCATGTAATGGGTTGAAGGTGTTGATCTACGTAGGCAGAGATACGTTCTGTGGGGGCTTGGTAACCAGCTACAATGGGGCGGCCGGGATGATTGGGTTTGTGGATTTTAGGAAGAAGGTAGAAGGTAGGGGTGCGGGGTGTCGGTGGGGTCAGGAGGTTGATGGAGTCAGGTGAAAGGTTTTGCAGGGGGCCTAAGGTTCTGAGGATTCCTTGAAGCTCCGCCTGGACATCGGGAATGGGGTTACCTTGGCAAGCTTTGTATGTGGTGTTGTCTGAAAGCTGACGCAGTCCCTCAGCCACATACTCCCGACGATCAAGTACCACGGTCGTGGAACCCTTGTCCACCGGAAGAATGACGATGGATCGGTCAGCCTTCAGATCACGGATAGCCTGGGCTTCAGCAGTGGTGATGTTGGGTGTAGGATTAAGGTTTTTTAAGAGGGATTGAGATGCAAGGCTGGAAGTCAGAAATTCCTGGAAGGTTTGGAGAGGGTGATTTTGAGGAAGAGGAGGTGGGTCCCGCTGTGACGGAGGACGGAACTGTTCCAGGCAGGGTTCAATTTGGATGGTGTCTTGAGGAGTCGGATCATTAGGAGTAGGACTTCTTCACCTACTCCTGCCAACCCAAAGTTTGGTACAGATTTATTGATGACATCTTCATGATCTGGACTCACAGTGAAGAAGAACTCCAGAATTTCCTCTCCAACCTCAACTCCTTTGGTTCCATCAGTTTCACCTGGTCCTACTCCAAATCCCATGCCACTTTCCTTGACGTTGACCTCCACCTGTCCAATGGCCAACTTCACACGTCCGTCCACATCAAACCCACCAACAAGCAACAGTACCTCCATTATGACAGCTGCCACCCATTCCACATCAAACGGTCCCTTCCCTACAGCCTAGGTCTTCATGGCAAACGAATCTGCTCCAGTCCGGAATCCCTGAATCATTACACCAACAACCTGAAAACAGCTTTCGCATCCCGCAACTACCCTCCCGACCTGGCACAGAAGCAAATAACCAGAGCCACTTCCTCGTCCCCTCAAACCCAGAATCCCCCACAGAAGAACCACAAAAGTGCCCCACTTGTGACAGGATACTTTCCGGGACTGGACCAGACTCTGAATGTGGCTCTCCAGCAGGAATACGACTTCCTCAAATCCTGCCCTGAAATGAGATCCATCCTTCATGAAATCCTCCCCACTCCGCCAAGAGTGTCTTTCCGCCGTCCACCTAACCTTCGTAACCTGTTAGTTCATCCCTATGAAATCCCCAAACCACCTTCCCTACCCTCCGGCTCCTATCCTTGTAACCGCCCCCGATGCAAAACCTGTCCCATGCACCCTCCCACCACCACCTACTCCAGTCCTGTAACCCGGAAGGTGTACACGATCAAATGCAGAGCCACGTGTGAAAGCACCCACGTGATTTACCAACTGACCTGCCTACACTGTGACGCATTCTATGTGGGAATGACCAGCAACAAACTGTCCATTCGCATGAATGGACTCAGGCAGACAGTGTTTGTTGGTAATGAGGATCACCCTGTGGCTAAACATGCCTTGGTGCACGGCCAGCACATCTTGGCACAGTGTTACACCGTCCGGGTTATCTGGATACTTCCCACCAACACCAACCTATCCGAACTCTGGAGATGGGAACTTGCCCTTCAGTATATCCTCTCTTCTCGTCATCCGCCAGGCCTCAATCTCCGCTAATTTCAAGTTGCCGCCACTCATACCTCACCTGTCTTTCAACAACTTCTTTGCCTCTACACTTCTGCCTCGACTGACATCTCTGCCCAAACTCTTTGTCTTTAAATATGTCTGCTTGTGTCTGTATGTGTGGATGGATATGTGCGTGTGTGCGAGTGTATACCTGTCCTTTTTTCCCCCTAAGGTAAGTCTTTCCGCTCCCGGGATTGGAATGACTCCTTACCCTCTCCTTTAAAACCCACTTCCTTTCGTCTTCCCCTCTCCTTCCCTCTTTCCTGATGAGGCAACAGTTTGTTGCGAAAGCTTGAATTTTGTGTGTATGTTTGTGTTTGTTTGTGTGTCTATCGACCTGCCAGCGCTTTTGTTCGGTAAGTCACCTCATCTTTGTTTTTTTTATATATATATATATATATATATATTTATTTATTTTTTTGCCTGTTGCTTCGGACATGTCTGGAAGACCAGACACCACACATATGATTAAGACTAGGATGGCCAATGAGCTTTTGACTGTGGATGTACACTGCACTCAAACCCTTACAGGTGTTGGTAAAATGCTGTGAGTAATGAGGACAATGGGCAAGGGACACTACATGAATAGAGCGTGGATAAGTTGAGAAGGGAGGTGTGCTTGGGTAGTCCATGTGATTGCGATGACTACTGTGTCCATATGGTGTAGTGGTAAGCGCATCTGCGTAGTATGCGGGAAACCAGGGTTCAAATCCCAGTCTGGCACAAATATTTGACTTTCCCCATTGATTTAAGTCGGTGCCCACTGGCAGCTAATGTCTTTAATTCCTTTGTGTCTTGATAAAGTTAACCAACATTGGCAATAACAATAATAATATTGTTAAACATAATTATTTCAGTTAGATCGTGTGGCTATTTCATAAAAACTACAATACAAATAATGAATGTGAAAGTAGTAAGGAATGTTGAATTTGATTCTGATCATTACCACTCTAAAATTAATGCCAGTCTCCTACCATCTCCTAGCCAATAAAAAGCAAAGAATGTCACATAGGTTAATCAAATATAATACAGAGAGTACTACTATAACAAAAGAATCAGTTAAAAAATATCAAGATGAAATTAAAGTGGCTGAACATGACAACTGGCAAGAAATATCCAAAGCAATTAATAATGCTGCACAAAAAAAATTTGGATCAATAAAAAGTAAAATAAAAATATAATGGAAGTAAATACGCAAAGCAGCCTTAGCAGAGAGGGCCAAAAAATGGGAAAAATGGAAATGCTCAAATAATATTGAAGATTGTGATCAATTTAAATAACAAAGAAAGGGAACAGCCTAATTAATCAGAAATACCAAACAAGCCTTTGAAAATATGAAACTTTTGGAAATAGGTGGAATCTTTGTAAAAAATTAAAACTTTTAAGAACAAAGTAAAGTGGCACCAAACTCCACATGCCTCTTTCAAAAATGAAAATGGCAGAATTGTGTTAAGCAATACTGAAAATTTTGAAATACTAGCAAGATATTTTAATCAGCTTCTGAACTGTCCTGAACTGTGTCATAAACGGAATTCTCAGATATTAATGAAAATTTGGAAGATGATTTACCACCAACTTCAGAAGAAATTGAAGTAATTATAACCCTAAAAAACAACAAAGCAAGTGGAGAAGATACAGCTAAACTTTTGAAGTGGTTCTTGCCAAAGACAGCAAATGGGCTAAATTTACTCTATTACGAAATTTGGAAAATGGAACAGATCCCAGAGGAATGGAAAATTGGTTTGGTACATCCATTCCACAAAAAAAGGTAATAAACTGGATGTAAACAGCTACAGGGGATTCTCCTTATTGTCAGTAGTGTATAAAGTATTTTCCAAGATTTTATTAAGCAGAATAGAAACAACACTAGACAGTCATATAGGTTAATATCAAGGTGTTTTTAGTAAGGGAAGGTCATGCTCAGAACAAATATTTTATCTCAAGTCAGTAATTCACCACAGGTTACTTAATTCAAAGGATATTGTAGTTATCATTGTAGATTTCAAAAAGGGTTTTGATTCTGTTGGTAGAGAAACTGTAGATAAAATAATGCAAGATTTTAGCGTAAATTGTAAACTGGTGAATGTAATATGTGAAACATTTACAGATACAGTCTGTAAAGTAAAATTTATGGGACAAATTTCACAGCCTTTTGAAATAAAAATAGGTATATGACAAGGTAATGGCTTATTCGCAATTCTTTTTAATAATGTGTTAGAGAAAACAGTGAGAATTCCAGTGTGTGATAGTAATGATGCTGTCACAGTTGACTATATATTGGACTCTAATCTGGTCAAATACACACATTTTGTGGCTAGACGTTGTGGAAGCATTCGCAGTTCAATTGATTCATCTGTTGATGTTAGTGATAAAACAATGGAATGTAACAATATCCTTTTTGTAATAACATTAGTGATAACATGCAAACCACTTGCTCACATTCTTTTTCCTCAGTTCCTCTAAATAACCCATCCCCCACTATTTCAACCTTTCTCCACCCTCTGATAAATATAAATAACTGTTAGTTTTACTTATTAAATTCTGGCATTATATTCTATAATGCATAGCTGTAATTCATATTTTTCTGTGAAGCTGATTAAGTTTAGAAATGTCTTTCAGGTGGTAACCAAAATCCAGATATAGTTCGATTATGGGGCTATGATTTAGATGCAAATTTCCATATGATATTGGAACTTTGTGAAAATCCATCATTGTTGGGATCACAGCTGTTGGAAGTTTCGAATAGATTTGGATCTAGTCAAGGGGAAACTGCATATAAAGGTATGTTGTAACTTATTGTATGTGTTGATTCTTTAGTTTCTGTAGTACTATTTCGTTACTTTTCCCCAATGACTTGGCATCTATAGTATTTTTTTGACTATACATATCTATGTGATTTAACAGAATTTTCAGTTGGTGCTTGGCTGAACGTGTCAATAATATTAAAAATTTTAATATAATTAATGTAATTTATATAATTAATAATTAATAAAATATAATATTAAAAATATTCCCAATATTCTGCAAAATTAATTTTATTCGGTCATGAACCAGCTTTTGGCTTCTCAGCTTCTTCAGGTTACAACTGACTGTCACAAACACAGATAAATATGATGTGCGACTTACACAGATATTATATCTAAAAAGAAAGATGATGAAACTTACCAAACAAAAGCGCTGGCAGGTCGATAGACACACAAACAAACACAAACATACACACAAAATTCTAGCTTTCGCAACCAATGGTTGCCTTGTCAGGAAAGAGGGAAGGAGAAGGAAAGACAAAAGGATATGGGTTTTAAGGGAGAGGGTAAGGAGTCATTCCAATCCCGGGAGCGGAAAGACTTACCTTAGGGGGAAAAAAGGACAGGTATACACTCTCGCACACACACACATATCCATCCACACATACACAGACACAAGCAGACATTTGTAAAGGCAAAGAGTTTGGGCAGAGATGTCAGTCGGGGCGGATGTACAGAGGCAAAGATGAAGTTGAAAGACAGGTGGGGTATGAGCGGCGGCAAATTGAAATTAGAAATTAGCGGAGATTGAGGCCTGGCGGATAGCGAGAAGAAAGGATATGCTGAAGGGCAAGTTCCCATCTCCGGAGTTCTGACAGGTTGGTGTTAGTGGGAAGTATCCAGATAACGCGGACGGTGTAACACTGTGCCAAGATGTGCTGGCCGTGCACCAAGGCATGTTTAGCCACAGGGTGATCCTCATTACCAACAAACACTGTCTGCCTGTGTCCATTCATGCGAATGGACAGTTTGTTGCTGGTCATTCCCACATAGAACGCTTCACAGTGTAGGCAGGTCAGTTGGTAAATCACGTGGGTGCTTTCACACGTGGCTCTGCCTTTGATCGTGGTGGTGGGAGGGCAGAGCCACGTGTGAAAGCACCCACGTGATTTACCAACTGACCTGCCTACACTGTGAAGCGTTCTATGTGGGAATGACCAGCAACAAACTGTCCATTCGCATGAATGGACACAGGCAGACAGTGTTTGTTGGTAATGAGGATCACCCTGTGGCTAAACATGCCTTGGTGCACGGCCAGCACATCTTGGCACAGTGTTACACCGTCCGGGTTATCTGGATACTTCCCACTAACACCAACCTGTCAGAACTCCGGAGATGGGAACTTGCCCTTCAGCATATCCTTTCTTCTCGCTATCCGCCAGGCCTCAATCTCCGCTAATTTCTAATTTCAATTTGCCGCCGCTCATACCCCACCTGTCTTTCAACTTCATCTTTGCCTCTGTACATCCGCCCCGACTGACATCTCTGCCCAAACTCTTTGCCTTTACAAATGTCTGCTTGTGTCTGTGTATGTGTGGATGGATATGTGTGTGTGTGCGAGAGTGTATACCTGTCCTTTTTTCCCCCTAAGGTAAGTCTTTCCGCTCCCGGGATTGGAATGACTCCTTACCCTCTCCCTTAAAACCCATATCCTTTTGTCTTTCCTTCTCCTTCCCTCTTTCCTGACGAGGCAACCATTGGTTGCGAAAGCTAGAATTTTGTGTGTATGTTTGTGTTTGTTTGTGTGTCTATCGACCTGCCAGCGCTTTTGTTTGGTAAGTTTCATCATCTTTCTTTTTAGATATATTTTTCCCACGTGGAATGTTTCCCTCTATTATATTCATATCTTTACACAGATATTATTTCTACAGAAGACAGAAAAATGTCAGAGTGCTTACATAGGAAAGCATTACATTTACTGTCACCTGGAAATAGTTCCCAATTCCGTTATTAAATTAAGTCCTCGTTACAAATACTAGATTCAAATTGTAAATTCATCTTATTTCTCATCAGTCATTAAATGTGTCACAAAAACCTCATTTACTCCCATTTTTAGTTGATGTAATTATTTTAGTGTGACAAAAAATTTAATGTTTTTCTATGTAAACTCTGTCATTATTGTATCTTCTGTGCAAATAGTATCTGTGTAAGTTGCACCTCATATTTTTCTGTGTTTGTGAGATTCAGTTGTCACCTGAAGATGGCTTGAGAAACCAAAAGCCGGGTTGTGACCAAATAAATATAATTTTGCTGAATATTAGGAAGTGTTTCCCTTTTTAATATTGTATCTATGTGACATTCAGTGACAGAATTTTGAAAAACTGAAGACTCTTAAAACAAAAAAGCGCAAAAACAGATTTGTGTGTGTGTGTGTGTGTGTGTGTGTGTGTGTGTGTGTGTGCCCTAACTTTTCATAAGTAACGTTTTCTCTTTTAGTGATAAGAAAAGGGCTGAAGAAGAGGAGGAACTGTTAACATTCCAGTATGGAACTAAGAACCTTTACAAAAAGCATTAAATTCTTCAGAATCTGCAGTTAAAGGAAACTTATAAATAAAAATCAAGCTGAATGCTCCTTCAAGTGGAATTTGAACTGATGAAAAGTTTAGGTGCATAATCCAGTTATTGTGTCAAAGGGTATCAAACTAACATTATGAAAAAATTATTTCAGGGAAAATATGGTATAAAATATGATAAATGAGAGTAATAGTAATAATAATAATAATAATAACAGGTAGGAAGAGATGGAAACTGAGGGACAAAGGAAGAGAGAAATAAAGAATAGGGAACAGTAGGAGATGTTATAAAAGTTAATGCTTGGAATGTTGTGGCGGCCATCTACATGATGAATTGTAATGCCCCAATTGTGGAAATTGCTGTTGCTTACCACTGAAGAACAGCAGCAGAAATCTTAATAGCAACTATTCTTTGAGTGCTCCAGGTTGCCTCAAAGTACGAACTTAGTGCATGTATAGCAAGACTGACTAGCTACATACCTTGCACCTGTACAGAAGTTTATGTTGGGTTCACAGGAAGGTTCATCATAAAGATCACCAAGTATAAATGACACTGCAGGTTGGGTTATGTGTAGAATGTAGACATGGCTGAACATGCATTGAGTGGCAGCTATCATGAGGGAAAATTTATATCCACAGAGTTGTTTAGTGTTTATTCTGATAATCCATTAACATACACAACCTTGGTAACAGCTTCAAAAGAAATAAAAGGAAAATCCAAGACGGAATATTATGAAAAGGAAAGTTGCCACTCACCATATAATGGAGATGCTGAGTCACAGATAGGCACAATAGATGACACACACACACACACACACACACACACACACACACACACACACACACACGCATGTGTGTATGTGTATGTGACAGTCTTTTTTGTGACAGTCTTTTTGTTGTGGCTACCTGTGACTCAGCTATATAGTGGCAATTTTCCTTTTCATAATATTGTCAACAATAAATAACAAATCCTCAAAGTAAAGTTAATGTAACTTTTGAATATTTCCAGGCATTCAGCCAGGAGGCATCATCCAAAAGGTGCAATATTTTGGCAAGTCGACTTAATGCTATCATCAGACATTTCTGAAGACTAATTCATCTCTGATGGATGATGACCCTATATCGTCTTAACCCCCCCAACCCCAGCCTCCATCTTGGTGCCTCTGTGCAGTTCATGGCTGGTGGTGGGGGAAGCATGGCGCCAGGTGGTGGGGAAAGCATAGTGGCCCATGCCACATCATGAACCACAGTCCTTCTGCAGTCACAGCCGTGTTCACATGAGGGTCACCATGGTGACAATATGTCTCCTTCTTCGGATGTCCTCACAGGAGAAGATGTCTGTGTAGACTGCTGATGTGATTTGATGATACTGAAGGCTGGATCCCAGACCTTGCTTAACTAAAAGCTGCTGTGCCTATTTATTAGTTGAGCATGCAGTTATATCTCCACTGCCTCTTTGAGAATCCAATCCCAGAATTCGATTGCTGCTACCCTTGTGCCATCGTAGTTCATATCCAGAAATATGTAGCATAATTCATTATAATGAAAAGGATAGTTGCTACTCACTGTATAGCGGAGATGCTGAGTCACAGAAAGACACATCAAAAAGACTATATTGGAACATTGGCTTTTGGCCAACAAGGCCTTTGTCAAAAATAGACCCCCCCCACCCCACCACACACACACACACACACACACACACACACACACACATACGATCTCATCTCTGGCAACTGGAGCCAGACTCTCCAGCAGCCAGAGACTGTGGTCATGTGTGTGTGTGTGTGTGTGTGTGTGTGTGTGTGTGTGTGTGTGTGTGTGTGTGTGTGTTTTTTTTGACAAATGCTTTGTCGGCCAAAAGCTAATGTTCTGACAGTCTTTTCGGTGTGCTGTTCTGTGACTCAGCACCTCCGCTATGTGGTGAGTAGTAACTATGCTTTTCATTATATTGTTACATTCCATCCTGGGTTTTCCATAGTTGGATTTAGCATACTTCATTGATATAAACTGCTCCTACTACTCTTTATTTTTAGGAAAGCAGAACTGCTATTTGGAATTCATTAGTTGACTTGGAAGAGGAGTTAAATAAGATCAGATGATGTAGTATTGTTACCAGAAAAGTGGAAAAAATGAAATAGAATTAAAATCATGACGTGATCAAAGTAGGGAATAATTAATAATAAATGAAAAACACAAGTTTGCTTTTCATTTATTATTGTAATGTTGTTCTACCAAGAACCGACGGAAGATTCTGTTAATAGGGAATAATTCCATGTAATTGCTTTCTTGTAAACAAGAAAAACAATTTTACAAGTACTGATGGAGTCTCAGACAGAATAACAACAGTTGTTTTTACTTTAAAAAACATAAAATATTGTATGGAAATTGTTCAGGTCTGTGCACCAACATGCTCGCATTCTCATAAGAAGGCAAAACTCAGTTAAAAGGGAACTGAGTTCAGTTTCTCAAACTGAGAAAGCATATGCCATAGTGCCACTAAAGAAATTGTTCGAGATGTTTTAGTCTGGGGAATAGTCAAAAATTTATGTAAGAAGTATCAAAACATCTACATGTTTCAGAAAGTTTCATTAAATTGGGAAAAGAAATTTCTAGAGAGGCCTTCAGAATAACTGAAAGACTGAAATAAGGATGCTGCCTATCTTGCACACCCTTTAACACATATGTCCAGAAGCCACTGATCTCTGGTGGAAAAAGTGCATAGATGCGGGGATTGAAATAGGGAACCATTGTGTGAACACATTCTTCTATGCCGATGATCAGGTCGTTGCAGCAGATGTTGAGGAACATATATCTTACATGCTGTTGGAATAATATAAGAAGTGAAGGTTGAAAATTAATTTTGAAAAAATGGAATATCTATGTTGCAGAGGGGATGAAAGTAACTTGTACATTGGTGGACTTCAAATTAAAGTGTGTCAAGAGTTTAAATACCTGGATAGTATCATATCATTCATGTGGTGGAAGATGTGACAGAAATATCCAATGACAGATCAGGCGGGGAAGGGCAGCTATCCAAAAATTAAATCCTTTACTTTTGTCCTCAAAATTTAGTTTAAAAGTAAAAATATAGTTATACAAATCCATTGTAGAACCAATACCAAGTTGCAGGAGTGAGTGTTGGGGACTCACAGAAAGGAAAAAAAGAGACTTAGAACTTTAGAAATGGACCACATGATTACAGCAATTAGAATTCCCTGAATTGATCACATAAGAAATGAGGAAATAAGAAAAAAGACTCAGACCGTTTATAGTATCGTGAATAGAATAGAAGAAAGACTGCTAGGATAGTTAGCGGATGTCAAAAGAATGGAAGAAGATAGGTAGCCAAAAAGAGCACTTTCATGACAATCTCCTGCAAGGAAAATAAGAGGAAGAGCACAGAAAGGGAGACTAAGGGATGTCCAAAAAGTGATGGACAGAAGAGGATGAGGAAGAATGGCAAGATTGAGGCATTTGGTGACAGAGATGCGGGATGTGGCAACAGCTGTAAGATCCCCACAACAATAAGAAGAATTTATTTTAAAAGACAGAGGTATATCAGATTAAATTAAACAAGTATTTCTGCAGTTTATGAAATAAAGTTAACACTGACATAGGCAAAAGAGGCAGTTAGTTAATAAAATACTTGTACAAGCATCAAAATATGTTGCATGTAAAAAGAGAGAAAAAGATGAGAAAATCTGAAATGGAATGAGGCTGCTGGTAATGAAAAGGTGGGCATATCAAGCAAACAGTAATAGAAATGTAATAGAACATGCTGATATTCCTTTGAGGTGCTGTGAGAAGACTGAATTAAAAAAGTTTGGAAAGAGGAATAATTGAAAACAGTAAGATTATGAAGAAACAAAACAAGAACTTATATTGGTTGAAGTGGCAGATGGCACAGTACTTAGTAATAGAGACAAACTGCCTGTTGACTTCTGTGTCAAGTTCTTTGGCCAACATTTGTTTAATAATCTTCATGGCATTTCTCCAGTAAGAGTGGCTGGCATTGTCAAAGGTTCACCCTCCATTGATGGTGGCAGATTCTAGTTGAGCCCATAGTGAGTGATTGTATTGTCACCTATAAACCACAATCAAATCAAAAACCAAAGAAAAGGGTGCCAATAAAGGACAACACTTAACAACTGAAAGCATTTCTATTCTGACACCAAAATAGAGCCAGAACAGAACTGACCTTCTGGATGAAAAGTGTAGTTATTTACACAAACATCAAATATTCCAGAATAAACAAACATTATAAACATAAGATTTGTCAAGAACCTTCCAGAAATGATAAATTCTAATTAACAAATAATTGATGGGATCAGGTTTGAACTGGCAACCCACAGATTGCCAGCCAACAATACTACATTACTAGCACGACAGTTCATGGCCATGCACCCTCTCCTGAAGAACAGCAACTCATTGTTTCAGAAGTTCTCATTGGAACTGACTACAGCCACCCTGAATCTTGATATTGTCATTGATCCTCTGTATGGAGCACTGGCGGGTCCTCACTTTCTAGGTGAAAAGGTGGGCATATCAAGCAAACAACATCCTCTCCACTATGATGAGCATTGATGGTAGCTCCTTCCATCAAAGCTTCACAGTCATCAAGTGGGTCTTCAGTTTACATGACTCTCCCAGCATTGATCTGCACCTCAGGACTGTAGTAGGGTTTTGTACAAACGTGGATGATGTCTGTGTACTTTTGGCTATTGATGAAAGGTCATAATCTTCAACTTCACATGTCATGTGCAACTATGAGTGAAGGATATGATTCGTGGTGCTAAAGTATCTCTTTAGTAACTTTTCCAATAGCCCTACTTTCCGCGCAGTCATAAAATTCAGTATCAAGTCTCCCAGGTTGCATCGCAGTCCCCAGTGCTTCGCGTTATAGCGCTCCCAGTCTTTCTCCTGTGCAGCCAGCATCTATGCAAGCCAGCTGCCTTGCTTCTTTGGTCACAATGATTAGGTGTTCCACATAGTCGTTCTGAGTATTGTCCTGTTGAAACAGAAACATTGTAGTTTCTGCCTCATGTCTGTGGAGCAGAAAGAATGGTGTGAAGCTTGTAGCTTCTTGCTTCAGCCATTTATCTGTGGATGATAAGAAGTTATCGTGCTGTTGGTGATGCAAAGTGAAATTATCTCTGCTACTGATCTCAAGTGGAAAACTTTTCCACGATCTGTGCTTCAGATTGATGTCTTCTACAAGGACCTTTGCAGTTTCTGGAGCTTCTGCAGTGAGCACAGCTTTGCTGACAATACAGCAGGTGAGATAGTCAGTGCAGACAAGTATTCATCAAATTCTGTTTGTTGACTTCAGGAACTTCCCCGAGAGGTTGATTCCAGTTTGGTGCATGGTGCTGCTGCTGCCATGATTGATACCAAGTGCCTTGAAGGTAATGACAGCAAGTACTTCCGTCAGTGGCATTAATTACAGTGGCTCACACAGCATCTGATGGGTCAGTAGAGACCTGTCCAGTGCCACCTACATCTGATTCTGTCTAGAGTCTTCATGAATCCCTGGTGACCAGAATTTGGAGCATCACCATTAAAAAATCAATCATAGTTCTTCTTATACAATGCTCCATTTATTAACGGATATTCCTCTACTCAGTTACTCCTTCTTCAAGGCTGGTTTTCAGCAGTGCTGGAAATTTTCTCTATTTTACAACATTGTCATCTAGTGCACCAATGACTGTTGTGTTCTGCCCAAAGGGTGGGGGTGGGGGGAATTCCTTTAAAGCAGTTAGTGTCTTTATGTTTGCATCCGTTTATTTCTAAAAACTAACAACTACAGTAAAATTTAATGAGCTGCCACCTCTTAATCAAGAATGTTCCTCACTCATGGTGGAGTCTTTGAACATGGTGTACAGTACTTTGTTCAGTGTCATTTAGTGGTGCGGGAAAACTCGCTTCAGTGTTGTGCTTGGTGGTAAAGAGGTACCAAAATGGCCAGGGATGGAATGGTAATAAACCTGCCTAATACTTCTGGTGCACACTGCACTTCACCGCAACATTTACACCACTCTGCAGGCAGTATTCCGAGTGCTGATACCAAGCAGACAAACCAGGCATCCATCTTTGTACAGCTGCAGTCAACGGAAGCCCCAGTGAATGTGACTCAGGAAGGTAGTGCAGAAGACACGGTAGCACCACTCTCATTAACTGAACCACAATAAAACACTGACACTGGACGCAGGTGAAAAATCCTGCTATCTGCATATACCCCAGCAAAGTATGGCAGATGGTGATATGAGGCATGTGACATTTTGTGGGACAAGCTGCTGAGAGCATGACCAGGAGGTGTTGCCTCATGGAAGCTACATTTCAGCATGTGTGGTTTCCAGAAAGCATGGCAGTCAAAGCCCTACCTTTGGCGGGAGTGACCAGTGAGGGTGCTAGGGGGATGTTGTGGTACCTTGGCTGGCAGGCAGTTTGCTGATCACTGATTTTTGGTCAGTGCAGTCCGTCCTCTGCTGCTACAGTTGGAGGTGAATGGAAGGAGTTCTCACACAATTCCCCTCTTCTGAGAGAAAAACACCAGTGCCAACCACACAGAGGAGTGTTTGGAACTGACTGATGTTGCTTGCTGCAGTTCATGTGTGGGTTGTCGCTTCTG
Organism: Schistocerca serialis cubense; assembly: GCF_023864345.2. Taxonomy (NCBI): domain Eukaryota; kingdom Metazoa; phylum Arthropoda; class Insecta; order Orthoptera; family Acrididae; genus Schistocerca; species Schistocerca serialis. The sequence continues at coordinate 273,348,453 of NC_064643.1, read as the reverse complement.
TGCTCATGCTCGTGCTGTGGTTTCCGGTGAGAGGAGGGGCATGGGCAGATCCTGTGCTCTGTGTTGGGAGGGTGTGAAATAGTGTCGATTCTCCAATGGTGTGGGTGCTAGTGGCAATGGTGACAACACTGTAGGGAATGGTGAGTACCTGTGGGAGCAGGCCGATTTCTGCATTGGCTGGAGGCTTCAAAAGGGCAGGTCTGAATGAAGGCTGCAGCCACAATTTTGGGGAAATGTCAGGGACAGGGGTGGCCTCTGGCCAGCCTATAAATATGTCAATAACATCAATACCCACTGAAGGAGGGTAGGGGCCAGCAGTGTCAAGGAGTACATGTGTGAACTTGTGTTGTGTGGGGGAAAAGGCAGGCAGTCACATGGGGGTGAATGTGCCATCCAACCTTGGCGCACTGGCTCGGAACACAAGAATGGGCCCAGTTGCTACCATCGTGATGAATGCCTGGCCAGCCAAAGCATTGTTTCATGGTGGTGGCAATAGGGCAGATGCCTGGGTGTACAAGGCCATGGATGTAATGAAATGCCAGTTTTTGGAAGGTGGGAGGGAGGAAGGGGTAGGGGTGATATTTGGAACTGTCAGGTCATGAAGGATCCACGAGGATGTCGCACCACATCTTACAGTCAGAGCCGAGTATGTAATTTAGCTGGAGGTTGAGGTCCGAATCAGCGTTCTAGCTTGGGCTAGGTCTGGGTCACCCTCTTGAGCAATGGCCAGGGCATTGCAGTCTAATGGTTGGATGATGATGCAGGGGCAGCTAAGGCAATCAGCCACAATGTTATTGATGCTGGCAACATACGAGACATTGGTAGTGAATTGTGCGATATATTCTTGTAGCCTAAACTGTTAGGTTGATATCTGGTCTGTGTCTTTTGTGCAAAAACCAGAGGCAATGGGGCAGCGGTGTGTAAAGATGTGTCCCTTGACTGAAGCTTGGAAATAGCGGATGGCTTCATGGACTGTGAGCAGCTCATGGTTGTATGCGCCCCAGTGGCATTGTGCAGCAGAGAGCGTGGACGAAAAGAAGGTGAGGGAGGTACTAAGGTGGGGAGTGGGCTGAAAGGCCCGCATTGGCGAGGTCCCATTTTGTTTTTTCGAAGCTCTTGATCACAGTGTGCTGGAGAAAGGGTCTCTTGTGTGGAGCTGTGTCAGTAAGATGGCAACAAAAAATTTGACCATGCTGATGAAACACTGGAGGCCTTTGAAGCCAGTATGGCATGGAATGTCTAGTACTACCTGTACTGTCTCGAGGAGGGGTCAGGAGTTGCTGACAGAAACTAAGTGTCCGAGGAATTCGACCTCACTCGCCCCAAAAAGGAATTTGACATGATAATGATCACTTGAGATTTCTGTAGGCAGAAAAAAATTTCACATAGATTTTGGTGGTGTTCAGTAGGGTCCCTGGAGAAGATTAGTATATCATCTAGGTATGCAAAACACCCTGGTGTGCCCAGGAGGATGTTGTCCAAACATTGCTGCCATGATTTGCGTGGCATTGCAGAGGCTGAATGTTATGAATGCATTCATGAACAGAATGAAAGGTGTGATTATGGCTATTTTTCTCTATGTCCTCCATCGTGACTGGGGTTTGTGTGTAGGCTTAAGTGCAATCTATCTTACTTTTTTGTTGTGCCTAATATTTTTATTGAGGATAGTGGCTCCCAAGATGGTATAATTGTAGGTGTGGAGGAGTGGGACAGGATAGCAGGTAGGGTACTGGACAATGAGGGTGCCAGGAACCATCCTTCTTGGGGCTGAGGTGAAGAGCCAAAGCCCAGGGGCTTTTGGAAGTGTGAAGTATGCCAGAAGAAGTAGCTCTTTGAACTTTTTTTGTGTGATTTTGCAGTTACAAAGAGGGAGGGGGCAGGCATGGCCCATGGCAGAAAACTGGTGACAGGATAAGGAGAGTAAATTCTGCAAGGCACTGAGTATATGGGCCTGAAATCACCAGCTGTTTGATGGTGATACTTATGGTGGAATGACAACCATTGCATCACAGAACATAGTCTTCTTTAGTTGCTGGTGATAAGCATCTGACATTATAGAAAAGAAAGGCCCAGAGTTGACTAGTACCCACAAAGATTGGCTGTCAATGATGATATTGATGAGATTTGCTGTCACCTTGGTTGTTGTCACCCATGGAGGATTTTCATCTGTTGTGGCCCCAAGACCATAGAGGGTTGCCTTGCTCAGTTTCCCTGAATTTGGCAGCTGTGTTAGTGGCTGGTACGTCTGTACAACAATGACAAACAGTGACAGCAGGTGCTGAACGGTCTCGTACAGTGTGTGGTGATGAGCTTTGACCCACAGATCAACTAAAACCATTTGCAGTTGACTGGCATGAATAGGACTCTTGTGATGTTGACATCTTGCTATGTAACAGTCATAAAACACTCATCATTTTTCTCTGAAAAAGTGTGTCCAGGGAGTTACCACTAGAAATGGACTGATGTGGTTGCTCTCCATCCTCCAAATATGTGCTGTTCTGTGAGGCATTTTCATGGTGGAGGGGTTGTGACTATTTCTGTTGGATGCCAGGTTGTGGATTGACAGTGGCTAGCTGGCCACATACATTCCTTGTGGTATGTTTGACTCGTGGTGGAAATTGATGCCAAACCTTAATACACCTCTTTTTCTATATTTTCTATTACCTCCTGACATACTGGATTGACATTCAAGGATGTTATGTCTTTTTTACCCTCAATCTGAAATTTCTGGGTGCTGTTCATTGCTGTACCTCTTCTCTCGTTATATGTGTTGTACAAGAGAAAGGAGCTTATTGTGGCCTTCCACAACTGCCATGGTGATAACTTTCAGTCATCAGTTATATCCGTTTTGTCCAACTCTTTTCTGTTGCATTTCCTCAATTCGCTGGCATGTCATGATGACTTCCACTTTTGCTGTGATGTCTTATACAAGAAGAGGTTGGTACATGTCTTCTGTGATTCCTTTCATCAAATGTGATAGTTTGTCAGTGTCTGTCATCTTAGGATTTGTGATGTGGCATAGAGCCAGAAAATTTTACTTGTATTACTGTGGCATTTCCCTTTGACATTGGACTCTGTTCTCCAGTTGTTCATCTACTAAGTGGACTTGTTGCCAATGGCATTGCAGTTGATAGAGTGCATCAGAGCTACTTTTGTTTAGTTGATGAAGCTGTACTGTTCGGATCTAATGCAGATGAACTTTAGTAATGAATGGAAGAACTTAATAGGCCAAGTTTGAAAGTAGGTCTGAACATTAATTTTAATGAGACTAAAATAATGCATTAAAACGAAATTCACATGAAAAAAATGTATAATTATAAGCAGGAGAGAATGACTGACTAGTGCTTACTTCCAGGAGATGAAATCTACACGTACTTCTGAGGGACACATTTAAATTTTGTCTGTCGGCAGTACTTGGAATGTCGCCCCTTGAAGATAGATACTTGGATACTTGTATTATTGGCCTGCTAGTAGTTATGTATTATACTTCCATAATCTTAAATAAATTTTCAAACTCTATATTTCTTACTTTCTGATTGATGAGTCTCCATTTCTTTAGGTTTTTTTATATATTTATGCTTTATGTTACAAATTTTTAATCTCTTGCTAGACACATTTATGTTGGCAGTACTTGGATTTTTACCTGCTGACAGTAAGTAAACTGCTGTCTAGGCATTCTTTCTCCTTGCAGTTCAGAAATAATGTATAACTAGTATATCAAGAAGAGAATAATATAAGTGATATGATTTTCCATAAGCCAGTGTTCATGAAGACAGACAACTGTAACATTTTTGCACTCCAACAGAAAAATCTGCAGCTCATCAATGTTACAACTTTTTGTATCTGTTCTCTCAGTATTTAAACCATTCATATTATAGTACATAGCAGATAACATTTGTATCAAGTGGACAATTCATCTGTTTAAACTATAAAATTGCAAGGAGAGAGATTGGCTGGCCATCACTTAGCTTCAGAGACAAAATTCTAGAACTATCAGTTTACTGACATAAAAGCAGAAAAACTATCCTAGCTTTTGAAACTATTAGTTTGCTCAACAAGGAAGAAAGGGAGGAGCTAAAAAGGATGGGCATGTTACTGAGACACAGGTTAAGACAGGTCCACCTGTTGCAATAATAAAGGGATTCCTCTCATCCTGAAATCTGAGTGAGACACTCCATCCTTTGTATCATTCCAGAGTCTATCCTAAGAGCTTCTAAAATTTATCTTAATTCTATATATGTGTCAGTCCAAATTTAGTTAGTTAATCAGTTTGGCTTGCAATCTGAAGTAGTGGAGGAAAGGCCTCATCCAGATGTAGTTAAATGTAGGTTGAAGCAGAATATTAGTTTAAAGAAAAAAGACAGGTTGGGATCAAATCAAAATAGGAAAAGAAGAATTCTGCTCCTAGGTAGCAGTCGTGGGAAGGGTGTAGGCCACGAGCTTCAGGAGAAATTAGGTTCAGGGTACCAGGCCACAAGTATTGTAAAACCAAGTGCTAGCCTTAGCCAGGTGACAGTAAACTTAGGTCCGCAGTGCAAGCACTGTGAGAAGTAAGATCAGGTAATTATAGTTGGGGGAGCAGGAAACAGCCTGGCTATGAATCGAATATATAATATTAGGAGTGACCTGAATAAAATAGGAGCAGAAACTGGGCAGACAAATGTGGTGTTTGTGGAGGTCTTTCAGCACCATGATCGGCCCTGGGTAAACGCTGCTGTACTGAGCTGAACAGGATGCTCCAGGCACTGGCAAAATCTCACATAAGTATTGTTCCAGTTGATGAAATTGGTAGGTGAGGTGTACTACATGTGGCCTGCACCAAATGGGAAGGAGAAAGGTAAGTATGCTTCTCTATTAGCAGATACTGTAAGGGAGGCCACAGTCACACAAGGGTTGATCCCTGTGGTTAATGGGACCAGGCAGACAGGTTTTTTAGGTTAAATCCAAAGACCAGACAGGCAACAATCAAGAAAAATAGAAGAAAAGGATGAAGATTGTAACTGTTCCGAAAGAACAGATACCAATGATGACCATGCAGCTTCTCTAGAAAGAAATGATAATTAATCGAAAACCTCAGCTGCCAACAGGTGTTGTTCATTACCTCAATGGGGACAGCTGAAAATGTGTGTCCCGACCAGGACTCGAACCTGGGATCTCCTGCTTACATGGCAGACGCTCTATCCATCTGAGGCACCAAGGGCACAGAGGATAGCGCAACAGCAGGGACTTATCCCTTGTATGCTTCCCATGAGACCCACATTCCCAACTGTCCACAACCTACATTCATAATGTTCCTATAAGATATTTGCCCATTAGTCATTACTCGCGCCAACTAAGGTGGCGATTACCAAAGAGTTCAGACAAAGTGTGCGCATTCACACAGGAGGAGATCAATGGCCGGGTTCCCTTTTAACTATATGAAGATAGTAACTGTTGGGAAAGAACAGATACCAATGATGACCATGCAGCTTCTCTAGAAAGAAATGATAATTAATCGGAACCCTCACCTACCAACAGGTGTTTTTGGTGTATCTCAATGGAGACAGCTGAAAATGTGTGCCCCGGCTGGGACTCAAACCTGGGATCTCCTGCTTACATGGCAGATGCTCTATCCATCTGAGCCACCCAGGGGACAGAGGATAACCCGACTGCTGGGACTTATCCCTTGCATGCTTCCCGTGAGACCCACATTCCCAACTGTCCACAATACATTCATAATGTTCCTGAAGGATATTTGTTCATTCACTCCTTACTCACACCAACTAACGTGGGAATTCCCGTAAGAGTTCGGGCAAAGTGCGTGCATTCGCACAGAAGAAGGTCAGTGGCCGGGTAGCCTTTAATTATATGAAGATAGTAACTGTTCGGAAAGAACAGATATCAGTGATGACCATGCAGCTTCTCTAGAAAGAAATGATAATTAATCAAACCCTCGGCTGCCAACAGGTGTTGTTGATATACCTCAATGGGGAAAGCTGAAAATGTGTGAATGGGAAAATATCCTTAAGGAACATTACGAATGTAGATTGCGGACAGTTGGGAATGTGGGTCTCATGGCAAGCGTGCAAGGGATAAGTCTCTGCAATCGCGCTCTCCTATGTGTTCTTGGTGGCTCAGATGGATAGAGCATCTGCCATGTAAGCAGGAGATCCCGGTTTTGAGTCCCAGTTGGGGCACACATTTTCAGCTGTCCCCATTTTGGTATATCAGCACCACCTGTTGGCAGCCGAGGGTTTCGATTAAGAATAAAAGAAGCTTCGTGTACAGTAAATAGGTATAAAGCTAAGGGTAGTATCAATTTATTCAACTAAATATCAGGGGGGGAAAAAAGTAAATGAGCTGTTAGTGTTTTAGATGATGTCTAAAATAAGAATGAGATTGATATACTTTGTCTGTCTGAACACCGTTTAACTGTGTTGATGGAAAGTATCAGTATAAATGGGCATAATTTAACATCTTTAATTTAGAACCATGGACCTCGCTGTTGGTGGGGAGGCTTGTGTGCCTCAGCAATACAGATGGCCATACCGTAGGTACAACCACAACAGAGAGGTATCTGTTGAGAGGCCAGACAAATGTGTGGTTCCTGAAGAGGGGCAGCAGCCTTTTCAGTAGTTGCAGGGGAAACAGTCTGGATGATTGACTGATCTGGCCTTGTAACGCTAACCAAAACGGCCTTGCTGTTCTGGTACTGCGAACAGCTGTAATTTTTCCCGAGGGCATGCAGTCTTATTATTCCCTCTTGGTTGTTGTACATATTGTATATGACCCGTCTCTCCCTATAGCTTACCCCCACTTTTTTCAGAATCTCAAAGAGCTTGCACCATTTTATATTGTTGAACACTTTTTCCAGGTCGACAAATCCTATGAAAGTGTCTTGATTTTTCTTTAGCCTTGCTTCCATTATTATCCGTAACATCAGAATTGCCTCTCTCGTCCCTTTACTTTTCCTAAAGCCAAACTGATCGTCACCTAGTGCATTCTCAATTTTCTTTTCCATTCTTCTGTATATTATTCTTGTAAGCAGCTTCGATGCATGAGCTGTTAAGCTGATTGTGCGATAATTCTTGCACTTGTCAGCTCTTGCCGTCTTCGGAATTGTGTGGATGATGCTTTTCCGAAAGTCAGATGGTATATCGCCAGACTCATATATTCTACACACCAATGCGAATAGTCGTTTTGTTGCCACTTCCCCAAATGATTTTAGAAATTCTGATGGAATGTTATCTATCCCTTCTGCCTTATTTGACCGTAAGTCCTCCAAAGCTCTTTTAAATTCCGATTGTAATACTGGATCCCCTATCTCTCCTAAATCGACTCCTGTTTCTTCTTCTATCACATCAGACAAACCTTCACCCTCATAGAGGCTTTCAGTGTATTCTTTCTATCTATCTGCTCTCTCCTCTGCATTTAACAGTGGAATTCCTGTTGCACTCTTAATGTTACCACCGTTGCTTTTAATGTCACCAAAGGTTGTTTTGACTTTCCTGTATGCTGAGTCTGTCCTTCCGACAATCATATCTTTTTTGATGTCTTCACATTTTTCCTGCAGCCATTTCGTCTTAGCTTCCCTGCATTTCCTATTTATTTCATTCCTCAGCAACTTGTATTTCTGTATTCCTGATTTTCCCGGAACATGTTTATACTTCCTCCTTTCATCAATCAACTGAAGTATTTCTTCTGTTACCCATGGTTTCTTCGCAGCTACCTTCTTTGTACCTATGTTTTCCTTCCCAACTTCTGTGATGGTCCTTTTTAGAGTTGTCCATTCCTCTTCAACTGTACTGCCTACAGCACTAATCCTTATTTCTGTATCTATAGCGTTAGAGAACTTCAAACGTATCTCGTCATTCCTTAGTACTTCAGTATCCCACTTCTTTGCGTATTGATTCTTCCTGACTAATGTCTTGAACTTCAGCCTACTCTTCATCACTACTATATTGTGATCTGAGTCTATATCTGCTCCTGGGTACGCCTTACAATCCAGTATCTGATTTCAGAATCTCTGTCTGACCATGATGTAATCTAATTGAAATCTTCCCGTATCTCCCGGCCTTTTCCAAGTATACCTCCTCCTCTTCTGATTCTTGAACAGGGTATTCGCTATTACTAGCTGAAACTTGTTACAGAACTCAATTAGTCTTTCTTCTCTTTCATTCCTTGTCCCAAGCCCATACTGTATGGTTAAATGATGATGGCGTCCTCTTGGGTAAAATATTCCGGAGGTAAAATAGACCCCCATTTGGATCTCCGGGCGGAGACTACCCAAGAGGACATCGTTATCAGGAGACAGGCAACTGGCATTCTACAGATCGGAGCGTGGAGTGTCAGATCCCTTAATCGGGCAGGTAGGTTAGAAAATTTAAAAAGGGAAATGGATAGGTTAAAGTGAGATATAGTAGGAATTAGTGAAGTTCGGTGGCAGGAGGAACAAGACTTTTGGTCAGGTGAATACAGGGCTATAAATACAACATCAAATAGGTGTAATGCAGGAGTCGGTTTAATAATGAATAAAAAAATAGGAGTGCGGGTAAACTACTACAAACAGCATAGTGAATGCCTTATTGTGGCCAGGATAGACACGAAGCCCATGCAGATGATGAAGAAATTGAGGAAATGTATGATGAAATGTAACACTTGGTTCAAGAATCATAAAAGAAGGTTGTATACATGGAAGAAGCCTGGAGATACTGACAGGTTTCAGATAGATTATATAATGGTAAGACAGGGATTTAGGAACCAGGTTTTAAATTGTAAGACATTTCCAGGGGCAGTTGTGGACTCTGACCGCAATATACTGGTTATGAACTGTAGATTAAAACTGAAGAAACTGCAAAAAGGTGGGAATTTTAAGGAGATGGTACCTAGATAAACTGACTAAACCAGAGGTTGTACAGAGTTTCAGGGAGAGCATAAGGAAACAATTGACAGGAATGAGGGAAAGAAATACAGTAGAAGAAGAATGGGTAGCTTTGAGAGATGAAGTAGTGAAGGCAGCAGAGGACCAAGCAGGTAAAAATAACGAGGGCTAGTAGAAATCCTTGGATAACAGAAAAAATATTGAATTTAATTGATGAAAGGAGAAAATATAAAATGCAGTAAATGAAGAAGCAAAAAGGAATACAAACGTCTCAAAAATGAGATTGGCAGGAAGTGCAAAATGGGTAAGCAGGGATGGTTAGAGGACAAATATAAGGATGTAGAGGTTTATTTCACTAGGGGTAAGATAGATACTGCCTACAGGAAAATTAAAGAGACCTTTGGAGATAAGAGAACCATTTATATGAATATCAAGAACTCAGATGGAAACCCAGTTCTAAACAAAGAATGGAAAGCAGAAAGGTGGAAGGAGTATATAGAGGGTCTATGCAAGGGTGATGTGCTGGAGGACAATATTATGGAAATGGAAGAGGATGTAGATGAAGATGGAATGGGAGATAAGATACTGCGTGAAGAGTTTGATGAAGCACTGAAAGACCTGAGTCGAAACCAGGCCCCGGGAATAGACAACATTCCATCAGAACTACTGACGGCCTTGGGAGAGCCAGTCCTGACAAAACTCTACCATCTGGTGAGCAAGATGTATGAAACAGGCGAAATACCCTCACACTTCAAGAAGAATATAATAATTCCCATCCCAAAGAAAGCAGGTGCTGACAGATGTGAAAATTACCAAACAACCAGTTTAATAAGTCACGGATGCAAAATACTAACGCGAATTCTTTATAGACGAATGGAAAAACTGTTAGAAGCCGACCTCGGGGAAGATCAGTTTGGATTCCGTAGAAATATTGGAGCACGTGAGGCAATACTGACCCTACGACTTATCTTAGAAGCTAGATTAAGGAAAAGCAAATCTACGTTTCTAGCATTTGTAGACTTAGAGAAAGCTTTTGACAATGTTGACTGGAATACTCTCTTTCAAATTCTAAAGGTGGCAGGGATAAAATACAGGGAGCGAAAGGCTATTTACAATTTGTACAGAAACCAGATGGCAGTTACAAGAGTCGAGGGGCATGAAAGGGAAGCAGTGGTTGGGAAGGGACTGAGACAGGGTTGTAGCCTATCCCCGATGTTATTCAATCTGTATATTGAGCAAGCAGTAAAGGAAACAAAAGAAAAATTCAAAGTAGGTATTAAAATCCATGGAGAAGAAATAAAAACTTTGAGGTTTGCTGATGACATTGTAATTCTGTCAGAGACAGCAAAGGACCTGGAAGAGCAGCTGAATGGAATGGATAGTGTCTTGGAAGGAGGATATAAGATGAACATCAACAAAACCAAAACGAGGATAATGGAATGTAGTCAAATTAAGTCAGGTTATGCTGAGGGAATTAGATTAGGAAATGAGACACTTAAAGTAGTAAAGGAGTTTTGCTATTTGGGGAGCAAAATAACTGATGATGATCGAAGTAGAGAGGATATAAAATGTAGACTGGCAATGGCAAGGAAAGCGTTTCTGAAGAAGAGAAATTTGTTAACATCGATTATAGATTTAAGTCTCAGGAAGTCATTTCTGAAAGTATTTGTATGGAGTGTAGCCATGTATGAAAGTGAAACATGGACAATAACTAGTTTGGACAAGAAGATGATGATGATGATGATTAGTGTTTTAGGGCGCACAACAGCGAGGTTATCAGTGCCCGTGGACAAGAAGAGAATAGAAGCTTTTGAAATGTGGTGCTACAGAAGAATGCTGAAGATTAGATGGGTAGATCATATAACTAATGAGGAGGTATTGAATAGGATTGGGGAGAAGCGAAGTTTGTGGCACAACTTGACTAGAAGAAGGGATTGGCTGGTAGTACATATTCTGAGGCATCAAGGGATCACCAATTTGGTATTGGAGGGCAGCGTGGAGCGTAAAAATCGTAGAGGGGGACCACGAGATGAATACACTAAACAGACACAAAAGAATGTAAGTTGCAGTAGGTACTGGGAGATGAAGAAGCTTGCAGAGGATAAAGTAGCGTGGAGAGCTGCATCAAACCAGTCTCAGGACTGAAGACCACAACAACGACAATTTAGCATCATACATTTGCAGATCTAGCTTGGTTAAAGGAGGAGCAGCCATTTACACAAAACAAAGGTATAAACACAAAACTGTAGAAGTAAGCAAATTTTTTGTTGATCAACACTTTGAAGTTTGTCATGTGAACTACTGCCATATAATGTAGTGTTGATATTAGCAACAGTGTACAGGATCCCATTAGGAGAATGGAATCTATTAATAAAAAAGTTTGACTCCCTGTTATGCTGGCTGTCAGACAAAAAGAATAAGTTATTAATCTTTGGTGATTTCAGTGTAAACTGTGTAAGCAATTCTGATAGGAAAAGTGAACTAGAAGTGTTATTAATGACATGTAACTTGGGATGAGTGATCAATTTCCCTACATGTCTAGATCAAGACAGTAGCAGTTTAATAGATAATGTATTTGTACAGCTGGAGGATTTAAAAGTAACAGGTGCTTTTCCTGTGACAAATGGATTATCAGACCATAATGCCCAATTCATTAACTTACAAAATCTAGCAGTGTGTACAGTTCAGAAACCATTAAGTAAAAGTGTAAGGTTGCTCAACCCAATATTTATAGAGCACTTCAGAGAAAGTTTAAGACATGCTAATTGGGAAGATGTGCATAATGAGCCAAATGCTAATGATAAATGCAACAAATTTCTTGATAAATTTATATCCCTTTTTGAACATCATTGCCCAAAAAAAAAAAAAAAAAAAAAAAAAAAGCTAAATGTAACACCAAACACTTTAAACCTCGGTTACTACAAGTATGAAACATATGTAATGCATCAGTAACTGCAGGTATTTTCCCAGACAGGTTAAAATATGCCATTGTCAAACCTCTCTACAAAAAAGGGGACACCACAGGTGTCAATAATAACTGCCCAGTATGATTGCTTACTACGTTTTCAAAAAATCGTCAAGAAAATGATGTAATCAAGAGCGGTTAGCCATCTCAGCAGTAATGTCACAGTTCAAATTTCAAAAATGCTGTACCACTGAGGCAGCAGTATATAATTTCACTGCTCATAATAGTAAAATAGTAATAGTATATACATGTAAAGTCCCATACTCCAAGGAGCGTAGGAGATGGTGCGGGAGACCCGCACCGCTGTACTAGACAAGGTCCTTGCCTTCCTCTGACCATAATGGGGATGAATTATGATGATGATGATGAAGACGACGACACAACAACACCCAGTCAGCTCGAGGCAGGAAAAATCCCTGACCCCACTGGGAATCGGACCCAGGACTCTGTGCGCAGGAAGCGAGAACGCTACTGCGAGACCACGAGCTGCGGACTAGTAGTAGTAAAATGTCACTGATAGGAATTTTCTGTGACTTATCCAAAGCATTTGATTGTATGAACCATGACATTATGCTACAGAAATTACAATTCTGCGGATTACATGGAACAGCATATGAGCAGTGTAAGACATATCTACAGAACAGGAAGCAAAAAGTTTCTTTATATGGTTCAAGTAATTTATGGAAGTTTCCCACTTCACCTAACTGGGGTGAAATTACGTTAGGTGTTCCACAGGATTTGATCATGGGCCCCCTTCTGTTCTTGATATATGTGAATGACCTCCCTTCTTATCTGAAACTAGAAGATAAACTGACACTATTTGGTGATGATACAAACATCATTATTGATTCAGTAAAAGAAACTCCAATAGAGAATGAAACAAGGAATGTCTGTGGAAAAGTTATTGATTGGTTTTCTGTGAATGGTCTTGCTCTGAACTTTGAAAAAACCCAGTACATCCAATTTTCTACTACAAGGGGTACAGTTCCTTAATTAAATATAATACATTAACGGAAGTCAGTAGCCAGGATAGATCATACTAAGTTGTTTGGTGTACATATAGATGAGAATCTTAATTGGAAAATTCATATCTGGATATCCTAAAGTGACTAGGTTCAGCAACTTTTGCAATCAGAATAACTGCCAATTTTGAGGATACAGAAATTATTAAGCTAACCTACTTTGCATACTTTCACTCTCTGATATAATACGGAATAGTATTTTGGGGTAAATCAACACTTAGGCAATAAGTATTCACTGCTCAAAAGAGAGTGGTTAGAATAAAGTGTAGGCCTCTGTTTAAGAGGTATATTTACTCAGTAATGAAATTTGTCTCAACAACATAGACCAGTTTAAAAATGACAGTGATGTTCATGATTATAATACCAGAAGAAAGGAAGACTTGCACAATCCTCTACCTAACCTATCTTTGGCACAGAAAGGGGTAAAATTTGCCGCTGTAAAACTTCTCTATAAATTACCACATGAAGTAAAATGTCTGAAAGACAGCAGTAATTGTTTCAAAAATAAATTGAAATCATATCTACTTGACTACTCCTTTTATACCAAAAATGAATTCTTGAATAGGAATGGAAAATCCAGGATGGAATGTAACAATACCAGAGAAGGAAAGTTGCTACCCACCATATAGCGGAGATGCTGAGTCACGATAGGCACAACAAAAAGATTCACACAATTATAGCTACAGAGTGTAGTTTCAGCTCTCTGAGACTGCAGACGTGTGTGCAAGTCACATTTGCGCGCGCGTGCGTGTGTGTGTGTGTGTGTGTGTGTGTGTGTGTGTGTGTGTGTGTGTGTGTGTGTGTGTGTGTGTGCAAAACTAGACATGATTGTCTTAATGGGATTTCCGCAATCATTCATTAAATAAAAATATGGCATTTCAGTCTTTGAGCACTATTTTTTTTATTTTTAATGACTGGTTTCAGGCTAGCTGCCCATCTTCAGATCACATATTGCAGTTACAGAGTAACAACTTGCACACACGTCTGCAGTCTCAGAGAGCTGAAACTACACTCTGTAGCTATAATTGTGTGAATCTTTTTGTTGTGCCTATCGCTACTCAGTCATGACAGCAAACCGATAGTTCTGCACTGACAAGTTACTCTGTAACTGCAATATGTGATCTGAAGATAGGCAGCTAGCCTGAAACCGGTCATTGAAAATAAAAAAATAGCGATCAAAGACTGAAATGCCATAATATTTTTTTAAAAGCCTTAATGGCCGAAAGCTATAATTGTGTGAATCTTTTTGTTGTTCCCTATCACGACTCAGCATCTCCGCTATATGGTGAGTAGCAACTTTCCTTCTCTGGTATTCAATAGGAATAAATAAATCTGTAGATATAATATATGCATTTTGTGCCATTTAAGGGCATATGGTGGATAATAAACATTTTAAGCTTTTTTACGTCATAATGGTCATTATTCGATTGACCAATGGAACACGTAACTAACTAACTACTTAGAATTTTGTCTTGTGAGGGTAAGTGATGACCAGACAGTATTTGTAGTTTTAACTACATTTTTGCTTTGGAGATATTTAGTTCCTTTATTTTCTATGACCTTACATGATTTTTCATCCTTACTAATAGTTAACTAGTTTCCTTTATTTTTATGGTTAGCAGGTAGCATTTATCAATTTTACTGAATATTTCTAAGCCTAAAGTATTAATGGGGGCTGGTTATAAAACTTTGGATATTGCCTTGAAATAATAAATGTACTTAACATAATTATTTTTTTGGTTTGTTGCAACTACTCTGTTATTTGTTTAATGTATTTGAGGTTTAGTCTTTCTCTGCAATTTCTGTGCTTCTACAACTCCTTCAATTTTCGATAGACAGCTGAGCCCTTTTTCTTTTTAGGTGCTTCATGAAGCATCATTTCTTTCTTGCTCTAATGAAAATTTTCTTGTTTGTGATCATTTCTCTCCAACGGCTTTTCATCATTCTTCTGTAGCACCATGTTTCGAATGCAGTTTCCCTCCTCTCTCGCTACTATCATCCTAGCTTCACAGCCATATGTTGCGAAGCTCTATACCTAGGGCTTATATTCTTTGTAGTGAGTGTATTTTTCTTCTTATTAAAAGCATTCTTGGCCCGGACAATTCTGCATACTATCTTCTTGTAGGTTCTTCCGTCACTCGTGATTTTACTTCCCAGGTAATTAAACTCATTCACTTACTCAGTTGTTTCATTTTTCGACTTTGTCACCGTCTTGTTTTCTTTGTTTCTACTGCAGACTTGAATTTTTGTTTTATGCATGTTCATTTACATATGGAATTCCTCCACCATTATTCTATCCATTGTGTTCGGGATTTTTTTGCAGGTCTCCTTCACTTTCTGCTATACCAACAACAAATTTCAGTATGAATTGTTACTCCATGTTTACTTCTTTTCTCACCCTGTTGATCGCCTTTTGCATGTTCAGAGTAAGTAAGAAACAACATTTGCATACCCTATTTTGAATGCTACCTGATTCTTCTTTATCACCACAATAAACTATTCTGATTTGATGTTTGTAGGTTTTATGTATATATCTTCTCTCTCTAAAGCTGATTCCTGATTGGCAAATGATACTAAATAATACATTCCAGTTGACATTGTCAAATGCTTTTACAAGATCTACAAATGCTATGAATGTACTCTTGCCCTTCTTCAGCTGTTTCTCTATCACTTACCTCAGAGCCAATATTGCTTCCCTTGTTCCAATACCTCTGGTAAAACCATACTGGTTTTCAGATAATTGTCCCTGTGTTTGTTTTTCAATTCTTCTAGAATAATTTTGGTGACTGTTTGTGATTCGTGGCACACCAGGCTCAATCTTTGGTGTTGTTCACATGTTCATTGTTGGTACACATTGAAATCGCAACTCTACAGTATCATAGCAAGTCACTAGTAGAGCCTAAACATAATGGTATAGCCCATTAAAAGAGTTGAGTATTGTGTGGTAATTTATTTTCAGCTAGAGAAGTCATCTGGGTTGGCCTGAATTGTATACAAGTTCTCTGCTACTGCCAAAAGTGAATTACTGCACAGTACTATACTTTATCAGTAAGCTGGACAGTTTTGTTTTCGCTCCTCTTGTGATGTACTATGGTATTGTGAAATGGGGATTTTAGTGTGTAATAGGACTGGAGACATGTAGCAGCAAACAAACAAACAGTTATGTACATAAACTTTTTTGAGATGATAATTAAAAGTTTATTGCTAGGCCTAGAATGTATGACATTAATTTCACTGCCTGTTAAAGTGGTAAGTGAGCAAATATAAGTTATAAGAGCTAAATTTCTGCATTTTGTGCTAAATAACTAAAACAACTGGACTATGGTGTCATTTGATTTCACTGTATGTCTTTTCTTTCACTTACTTTAGTTTATGTTAGTTTCTGCATATCTTTCAGTCTGCAATTATATCTGAATTCCTACAATATCTTATAGATCTTATAATTACAATTTTCCCTGAGACATGTAAGTCTCCTCTTTATCTGCAATAATGATGGAAGCAGAAGAAGTGAGTTAAAATTTGCGCTGCGACCGGGACTCGAACCTGGGTCTTCTTGCTTACTAGGCATGTTGGGGATGGCATCGACATGAGTAGTTAGTGCAGCAATGTTGATCATATTGCTGTGGTGGTGTAATGGTTAGCATTTCTGCCTAATAAGCAAGAACAGCTGCGTTTGAGTCCCGGCTGCGGCACAAATTTTGATTCACTTCTTCTGCTTCCATCATTATCCTACAATATCATTGAAACAATATTATAGAAACGATAGCTGCTATTCACCATCTAGCAGAGATGTTGAGTCACAGACAGGCACTACATAAAGAATGTCAAACAAAGCTTTTGGCCAAACAGGCCACCATCGGAATAGACAACATACACACAAACTCACACAAATTCAACTCACACACACATGATCACACACACACACACGTGTGTGTGTGTGTGTGTGTGTGTGTGTGTGTGTGTGTGTGTGTGTGTGTGAGAGAGAGAGAGAGAGAGAGAGAGAGAGAGAGAGAGAGAGAGAGAGAGAGACAGACACTGAGCATCTCTACTATATGGTGAGTAACAACAATCCTTATCATAATACTGTCATTATTCCATCCTGGATTTCCCACTACAATATCATTTGTTTTCTGGGAACAGAATCTAAAATAAAATTTTGGAAAAGTATTAACTTGAATGATTTATTCTGTTTGGAAGAAGCATATTCAGATATTGTATTTTTGTGTTAGTGAAGCAATAAGTATTCTATGTTCAACATTAAAAAATGACCCACATGGATAGCCAAGTGTGTTAATATGCCACTTCCAGGATTTGGGGATGCATACTGGTCCCAGATTGAATCTGTTCAGCAGTATAATTACAAGGGTCCATGTGCCAGCCAGCCTGGATATGGTTTTTAGGCAGTTTGTCATATCCAGCTAGGTAAATACTAGGATGGTTTCTGTATTTTGCCTGAGGTACATGATGCTCAAACATTTAGAAAATAGTCTCAAGCTTGAACATGAGCTTACTTCAGACACCTACAGATGGGGTACACAAAATTCTGTCCCGGCTGTGAGAGCTGGTGCCAGGAAGGGTATCTGTGCTGATCCTGTAGTTGAATGGGGCTGGGGCAAGGCAAGGATGAAGAAGAAGTAGTTTAATATTAATAATGTGATTAACATTTGAATTTCCTGAGGGATGTGAAAGCTTTAACTTTTAGTTAGTTACAACATAACACAAAATCAACAATGAGGCCTACTTTATTTGATAGTAGTGACTAAAGGGTCAGACAAAGACTCATTAATACAGTCATACCAGCTTACACAGCTAGTATTTACAAAATCATGTAAAAAATGAATCAAGACGACAAACCCAAAATTTCAGCTTGGCTACTCCTAAACATAAGTTTGTTGTAACTCTTCAGGCTTTCCCAGCGAGATCTTGACATGTGGAATAATCGGGTCTACTGCCAGATGTTTGTGTCGCTCTGGCAGAATATTTCGGCCACGTAACTCGTTGCCTTCTTCAGGTGCTATTTGAGACTGCCGTATTGGAGGATCTTGTCCAGTATTTATGCCCAGAGGGCGCTGGGTGCTTTCTCTGCCGTCCGCGCCCGCCTGGTGCTGCTTGTAATGTGTTGTCTCTTCCCCGGTGCTCCCTCAGACGTCCGCGCCCAACTAGGTCGCCATATGTGGCAGCTGTCTGAGGTCCGTCCTGTGTCAGGCGTTATGTTCATGGTCCGCACCCACCTGGTGCCGCTCCTGAACTTTTGGCCCTTCCCTGGTGCTCCTACCGATGTTCGTGCCTGGCTCGCCCACCATCTGTGGTTATGGCAGCTGTCTGGGGCTGGAGCCACGTTTGGTGTTCTGTTCGTAGTCCGTGCCCACTTGGCGCTGCTCCGGAGGTGTTGGCACCTCCCTGGTGCTCCCATGGACGTCCGCGCCTGCGTCGTCCACCATCTGCAGTTGTGGCAGCTGTCTGAGGCATGTCTCACGTCGGGCGCTTCGTTCGCGGTCCGCGCCTGCCTGGTGCTGCTTATAAGGTGTAGTCTCATCCCTGGTGCTCCCTCAGACGTCCGCACCCGACCTGGTCTCCATCTGTGGCAGCTCTCTGAGGCCCATCCTTTGTCGGGCACTCCGTTCACGGTCCACACCCGCCTGGCGCTGCTCCTGAGGTGTTGGCACTTCCCTGGTGCTCTGACGGTCGTCCGCATTTGGTTCGTCCATCATCTGCAGTCGTGGCGGCTGTCAGAGGCCCGTCCTGCGTCGGGGGTTGCAGTCGCAGTCCGCGCCTGTCTGGCACTGCTCTTGTGGTGTTACTACTTCTTGAGGAGTTTCTTGGTTCCTTTCGTTGGGCCCTGATAAGCTCCAGAGCCGGATTCCACGCCAAGCTGAGCTGGTAACCGCTGTCTTGGTTTATTAGGTTGTCTGTGACCTTGGTCTCGATGACCTCCTTTATGACACTGTCCCAAAATCTTGGAGTCTGTGTCACAATTTTGGTGTTGTTGTTGTCCATTGAGAGACCGAGCTCCAGACAGTGCTCTGCTATGGCAGATTTGGTTGCCTGTCTGAGTCTGGTGTGCCTCTGGTGTTCTTTGCACCTGACGTCCACCGTCCTGGTTGTCTGGCCAATGTATGATTTTCCACACTGGCACGGGATGTTGTAAATGCATGGTTTACATAGCCCCAGGTTGTCCTTCACACTCCTTAGCATTGTCCCAATTTTGGAGGGTGAACAGAAGATACTCTTTATATCATATTTTGAAATAATTCTGCTGATCTTTGCAGAAATAGGTCCAGGATATGGCAGGTATGCCACCTTCTTCGCCTCCTCTGGCTCCTCTTCTGTACCCTGTGGTTGGCTGGTAGCACGAAGTGCCCTTAGGATGTCTGTGGAGGAGTATCCATTTCTGTTGAACACCAGCTGTAGATGTTCTATCTCTGTGGCCAGACTTTCCGTATCTGACAGAGCCCGAGCCCTGTGAACTAATGTTTTCAAGACTCCATTCTTCTGTGCCTGGTGGTGGCAGCTACTGTAAGTCAGTGTGGGTGGGCTTACGATACACACTGTGCCCCAGAGTGCCATCTGCCTTCCTGTTGACCAGGACATCCAAGAATGGGAGCTGTCCATCCTTCTCTAGCTCCATAGTAAATTTTATACTTGGGTGGTGTGAATTTAGATGTTCCAAAAAGTCATCTAGCTTCTCCTTGCCATGGGGCCAAATGACAAAAGTGTCATTGACATACCTAAGAAAGCACTTGGGTTGATAAGTGGCTGATGGAAGTGCCTCCTCCTCGTACCTTTCCATGAAAAGGTTGGCTACCACAGGTGATAAAGGGCTGCCTATTGGCACTCCTTCCATTTGCTCATAAAATTGACCCCGTAAAGAAAATATGTTGAGATCAGTACATGTTCTGGGAGTCACTGCAAAGTTGAGGCCCTTGCTGAGTGCTTTTGAGGTGGCCTCATCGAGGTGCTTGTCGCTCAGGTTGACCACTGTCCGTGTGTCCCCATCCTGTTGTATCTTCTTGTTAAGGCGCTCAAACTTGGCCTGTTGACATGCTGTTGATTTCCTCATGGTGCATTCAGCCAAGGACCAGAAGGCGCAGACCGCAAACAGAGCGCCCAACACAGGACGGGCCTCAGACAGCTGCCACAGATGGTGACCAAGTCGGGTGCGGATGTCCGAGGGAGCACCGGGGAAGAGACAATACATTACAAGCAGCGCGAAGTGGGCGCGGACGGCAGAGAAAGCACCCAGCGCCCTCTGGGCATAAATACTGGACAAGATCCTCCAATACGGCAGTCTCAGGTAGCACCTGAAGAAGGCAACGAGTTATGTGGCCAAAATATTGTGCCATAGTGACACAAACATCCGGCAGTAGACCCGATTATTCCACATATCGTAAGTTTGTTGTTTTGCCACTGCATCACATTGTTTGCTAAATTATATTTGTCACAACAGGTGCTATTCTCTCAACAGAATTATACATAAATCACAAATATTTCTTAAATGAGTAGAATAATGACCAGACTTTTTCAAAACAATTCTTCAGTAATTTCTTTCAATCACAAAGCAGAAGAATGTTTACCAGTGAACATAGGCTGACATTAATAAAATCACTATTAATTTAATAGTTGAAGTTGTGAAGCAAATTTATTGTAACACTTTTGTCTAATTATTTTTATGTGTATTTCTGCAGTGCACAAAGTCATCATTGAGTTAGTGATTCGAGCACATGATTGTTTTACTGCTGCTTGTGATATGGAAGGAATAGCATCTGTGCTCAGAAAGTCTCGTATACTTACAACAAGTCTGTCGAAGAAGGAAGAATGGGGACTGATGGTAAGAATTTATTATGTTAAAATTTGTGTGATCCAAATAGAATACAGTATTAGTTTGTCATTTTACTATAATATAATTTATTTTCCAGATTACTGCTTCACAGTGTTGTTATTTTGTACGGAAAAATTGTTTGCTTCTCACTAGAAAGAGGAAACATCAGAATATGAATATGAAATGATTTAAAGATTTCTGACCTAATTAAATACCAGTAGGAATATCAGTTTATATAATGTATTCTTGTTACAAGTCAACGCAGTTCTGGCATTTATTCATCCACAGCTTAAACCCTAGGATTAAAAATTATTTGTTTTTGTTCTGAAATCACATCCACAGAGTGTCTTACATTGTGAATAGCCCCATAATAGTTCCTTTACACTCCATTCATAACTTAATGGGGCCAAATCTGGAGAATCTGTAGCATTATAGTAAATTGACAATTAATTGGGAAAGATCTACTTGAATTGTGGATGCCCTACATACCAAATCTTGTCACACATAGCTTTATGCTGTTTTATTATTACTAGATTTGGGGGGGAGGAAGGGGGGGAAGTGCTCATTGCATCCGTGGCATTCAATAAAACACAAGAGTCCTCTTGGGCCATGGCAAATAGTGGGTACTAGTTTGGCAATCCCAGATTTCCTGAGACATGAACTGGTGAGTACTGCCAGTCCTCTGTAATCTTAAGCTGAGGGAAAGCTTCAGAGACCACCATGTGGCTCAACATTGGGGCTTTGTGTCTGACAAGGAAGATGGATCTTTGCTTAACCATTCAGATCGTGAGAATGCCATAAACCTCTGTAAAAACTCAAGGTGTGCTGCATGCTGATGAGGCACATGGCTGTTGAGGCAGAACAATCACTAGTGGGCAACCTCTGGAGAACCTGCTGCATCTCAGTTGTATAAGGCTTACCCAGGCAAGCAGGGTTCTGTTTGGGTAGACCTCCACGTCCCTTGCAGCTTGTGGGAACACAGTGGCAAATCAGTTACCTAGAAACTGTCCAATGCAATGGGTGTGCCATCTGGGAATATTCACAACCACTCCTCAAAAAGATTGAGGGAGGCTTGTCCTCCTGATGACCTGATTTTATTTCGTAATGGGGCTCAAGGAGTTATAAATTAGAATATTTTCTAGGGATCAAGATGGAGGAGGAGACATTTGAACAAATGTCACCTTTATATATTCATAAAGATTTAGAAGGGCTTGCTGGTACTTTCAAAACTATTAAAAGATATCAAAATAGTTTCTTGCCCATTGAAAACAACAGGTTAAAGCAGGTGTAACTTCTAAGGAAGACCAAAAAATTTGATGAATATTTTATGGTTATTGAGATGCACAACTTCCTCAACTGAAGCAAGGGTGTAGTCACATGCCATGATATTATGTACAAGGTTACCTCAGAATGTCTTTATTGAACAAAGAATGCATAGAAATAATGGAGAAATGGAGAAGATCGACTCTTTCATTGTGATCTCCCATTCTCCATTGCTACTTGTGCACTTCAGGGCAGGTTCCTCTGATTTAGGATTAGGCCTTACATACCTAGCACTGTGAGATGTTACAAATGTCAACAATTTGGCCACACAAGACTGAGATGGGGAGATGAAGCAACTTGCAGGAAATGTGACTGCTTGTCTCCAGGAATATGCCATCAACTGCTCTGAGAGCCACTCAGTCTGGAGCTGCGAGTGCTCATTATTCACTAAAGAATGCAAAATTCAGAAAATAAAAGTGACAAAGTAGATCCCTTACATACGCTGATGACAAGAACGAATATAAGGTGACAAAGCCTCCACTCTTTGGCACTCCTTATGCTTTCTTAGTGAAGATATCTGTCACTACAGTAAACACTGTGATGCAAATGATGTCCAGCAAAACAGTACCCACCACCAGCACTGTATTTACGCCTGTACCTGCCAAAGCAAACACAGAAAAGATTCAGCAACCCAGGCAACTATATGCAAGAGAAAGACAAAATTTCAGCGTATAGTCTGATTTAAAGTAGTTGTCACTTGACATTTGCGCTGTGAAATTGCGGCGTTGTCACGTCAAGCACAGGCTGGAGATAGCCGCCTCAGTGCATTGCTACCCCGGGCGATAGAAAATCGTTTTAAGGCGTGTATCTTCTACAAAAAGTAAGTAAAAAATTTCAAACCCACATATGATGTATATTTCTACAATGTCTCTCAATCTGTCAAATATCTATTCTTAATTTTAATTAGGACAAGAGTTACGTTAATTTGTTTGAAACCATTTAAATTCTCGATTCGCAAACAGCTTATAACTTATCATGTCATTACTGAAAAACTATTGGTGTCACAGCAAAATATTTTTTTCCATTCATTACCAAAACAATGCACTCGGCAAAGAATCCTTAAAAGTTGCCGTAGTGCATTACGTTTCCTGTATATAAATTTCTAAAAACAGCGTTTTTAAGCAACCCTATCAGTACTGAATTCAAAACAAGTATGAAGCTTCAAATCTCTATCTCCTATAAATATTATGTAAATATTTTGAAATTTACGTACAATATTGGTCTCAGCGGTATCTATAAGCATATCAAATATCTTTTCTTAATTTTAATTAGGGCTGTTGTTACATTAACTATTGAAGTGTGAGAAATTTTCGCGTCCGGAAAAGTTTTCTTCTTTAGATTTCAAATCTCGAAAACTAGTACACACATTGAATGACATCTTGGTGTATATACAAAATGAAATAGAATTAAAATTAAGTCTAACTTACCGTAAGGAGATGATGAGAGCTGGCCAACAGTATTTCTTAGTCTCACAACAAGAATAAGAATTAATCGAAACAAATTCACAAACACAATATTTATTGGCAGTAAGTACACTACACACTAATCAGACAATGCAAAAACACCGCTTAATTCAGAGTCAGAGGAACTATCTGTGTCACTGCTCGTATTGACAGATATAATCAAGTCTTCGACACTTTGTTGTAAGATACCTTCATTGTTCCATGTGTCCTGTATCACTCCTTTCACGTGATGCACTACCTTCTGCCAGTCTTCCGATATCACAATTTCAACGCAATAGAGCTGATTTGGGCTCTGGTTAAACAGCATGTTGCCGCAGAAAATAAGAAATTCACATTAACCGAAGTGGAACATCTTTTGAAAGAGGCAGTTGAAATTGTGATATCGGAAGACTGGCAGAAGGTAGTGCATCACGTGAAAGGAGTGATACAGGACACATGGCATTTCAGTGCTCTGTCAAATTTGTCTGTCTCACAGTATTGCCTAATCCATCTCATCTTCATCCACTTCCTCTTCTCTTTCCGTAGTTTCTTCAAATATTTTTTTGTCACTATCTGGTTAAGCTAGCAAAAAGCATGGATAATAAAATCACATTTGTTATCACCAAACACTTAGATAACAAACTGGTACACAAAATTATACAAGCAATGAAAAAGCATAGAAAATCAGGCATATTGTAAAGTGTATGTAGTACTAACAATAAATCCCTTATAGGAAAAATGGATGGCAGTTTCATAAATTTAATAAAAATTTCTGTGAGTACCTTGACTATTTCAGACACAACAAATGCAAAAAAAAAAAAAAATTAACAGTAGCAAAATACACTCCTGGAAATTGAAATAAGAAAACCGTGAATTCATTGTCCCAGGAAGGGGAAACTTTATTGACACATTCCTGGGGTCAGATACATCACATGATCACACTGACAGAACCACAGGCACATAGACACAGGCAACAGAGCATGCACAATGTCGGCACTAGTACAGTGTATATCCACCTTTCGCAGCAATGCAGGCTGCTATTCTCCCATGGAGACGATCGTAGAGATGCTGGATGTAGTCCTGTGGAACGGCTTGCCATGCCATTTCCACCTAGCGCCTCTGTTGGACCAGCGTTCGTGCTGGACGTGCAGACCGCGTGAGACGACGCTTCATCCAGTCCCAAACATGCTCAATGGGGGACAGATCCGGAGATCTTGCTGGCCAGGTTAGTTGACTTACACCTTCTAGAGCACGTTGGGTGGCACGGGATACATGCGGACGTGCATTGTCCTGTTGGAACGGCAAGTTCCCTTGCCGGTCTAGGAATGGTAGAACGATGGGTTCGATGACGGTTTGGACGTACCGTGCACTATTCAGTGTCCCCTCGACGATCACCAGTGGTGTACGGCCAGTGTAGGAGATCGCTCCCCACACCATGATGCCGGGTGTTGGCCCTGTGTGCCCCGGTCGTATGCAGTCCTGATTGTGGCGCTCACCTGCACGGCGCCAAACACGCATATGACCATCATTGGCACCAAGGCAGAAGCGACTCTCATCGCTGAAGACGACACTTCTCCATTCGTCCCTCCATTCACGCCTGTCGCGACACCACTGGAGGCGGGCTGCACGATGTTGGGGCGTGAGCGGAAGACGGCCTAACGGTGTGCGGGACCGTAGCCCAGCTTCATGGAGACGGTTGCGAATGGTCCTCGCCGATACCCCAGGAGCAACAGTGTCCCTAATTTGCTGGGAAGTGGCGGTGCGGTCCCCTACGGCACTGCGTAGGATCCTACGGTCTTGGCGTGCATCCATGCGTCGCTGCGGTCTGGTCCCAGGTCGACAGGCACGTGCACCTTCCGCCGACCACTGGCGACTACATCGATGTACTGTGGAGA
Organism: Schistocerca serialis cubense; assembly: GCF_023864345.2. NCBI lineage: Eukaryota > Metazoa > Arthropoda > Insecta > Orthoptera > Acrididae > Schistocerca > Schistocerca serialis. Next base: position 273,323,127 of record NC_064643.1, on the reverse strand, counting down.
CCTCACGCCCCACGTGTTGAGCAATTCGGCGGTACGTCCACCCGGCCTCCCGCATGCCCACTATACGCCCTCGCTCAAAGTCCGTCAACTGCACATACGGTTCACCTCCACGCTGTCGCGGCATGCTACCAGTGTTAAAGACTGCGATGGAGCTCCGTATGCCACGGCAAACTGGCTGACACTGACGGCGGCGGTGCACAAATGTTCCATGTGTCCTGTAATTTCAATGGTAAGGAGGCAATCTGAGCACTTTATGCCCATATTTTTTTTGCTACTTCATCCACAATGTAAATTGGGTTCTTTGGCTTGTGTTGCGATACAAGTTCTAATAATTCTGCCCTTGGTAAATTACTGTTGAACTGTACCTTATGTTTCTGTAATCAGCTAACAATGTCGTTTTTCCTCGTTGCCTTTGTGGGTGCTTTATCTTGTATTACTGAGTGATAAGGAGTGTTATCCATAACAATGATAGAGTTTTTTGCTAAGTTCTGGAGCACACAGTCTTCAAACCATTTCACAAAAGTATTGTGGTTCATCACTTCATGGTAGTCGGAGGTCTTATTTGAACTGAATAGCAGCAGACAATTTGGAATGAAACCTTTTGGATTTCCGGCATGTGCTACAATTATCCTTTTTCCTCTGCCGATCGGAGCTGCCATACTACCGCTGATGGTACCATGTGTCCAGCCTTTTTTTAAACTGTGTCCTTCATTCACCCACGTTTCATCAAGCCAAACGATATCATCAAAATTTGTCCCCACTAATTCTCTAAGAAAATGACATCGCCAGGCTGCACTGTCTTGGCGTTTCATTAGTAACTTTCTGCCAGAGATGGATTTATAGCGGAATCCTAACATTTTCACAACTTGTAACAAAGACGATTTACTACCCTGAAACAGGTCAGCCGCTGTGAGGGTAGCATGTAGTTTTTTGAATGTTGGATACTCCTTCCTCGAATAAAATGCATATATTTGATGACGAATGGCATCTTCTTGAAAAGAATCAAGTTTTGTGACCCTCTTCTCTAATCGCCTCTTTTTCCCAGGTGTCTCCAATTTAGATGTTTCACTCAAGCCTTCTTTCGTGAATTTCTCCTTGCAGATTCTTATTACTGATCGTTCGCTAACTAGCAGAGCAGCTGCAGTTCGCTCCACCACCTTATCCAAAGGAACGAGAGGCCCTCCTGCATCCCTCTCTCTCTCAAAATACTCCCTTAAGGAACACACGTATTCACGTGCCTACTGCGTATAACGACGCCATGTCCACCACTTTTTGGAGGTTTCCGAGGAGTGTGCAGCCTCGGCCTCCCTCTCTTACGACTGCTTTCATCAGACATCGTAAACACGCAAAGCTACAAGTCACTCAAATCTCTCACCCGCATGTCTACAACAGCTCACTTGACAGGCAACGGGCTGCAGGGCTCCCGCCACAAATAAACCAATGGACTGACTGGCACAATGCCTTAGTCAGCTCAGCAGAGCGAAGTGGCAATGCAGTGGCAGCCGACAGCGCCGGCTGCCATTGGTTTATTTGTGGCAGGAGCTCTGCAGCCCGTTGCCTGTCAAGTGACAACTACTTTAAATCAGACTATTAAAAAGGTACCCCCAAAACAGAGTTTCTCCCAACTTCCCTTTCCCATTGAACTTGAAGGAAAAGGGGCATTGAAATTATAACAGCAGTCTACTCACAAGCTTCCTGGGCGCCATCAAATGTCATATACTCACATCTGACTAATGGGGTAGACATCCTGAAGCTAGATGCCTCGTCACCAGACCCAGACAACCCTTCCACTACCCCTCTCTCTTCCAGTGCGTCACCATGTGCCTAACAAAGTGTGTTATAGCATATGGGTCCTCCCCATGTGTTATGTTTTTCTACTCCCATGAATAAACATTTTTTTGCTCATTTTTATGTTATTTTCAACATGTTTATCTGTTGTCATGTAACACCTACGTGAAAATCTCAGTTTCTTATTTATACCGGATTCCTCTGGAATTTGTTACTCATATTATTATTTTGGCTGCTTTGATTCCATTGGTGTAATTAGTTTTCATTAGGGCACTCATAACGAAAAGTTATAACTAATTGATGCTAGCACTATAGTTTGATAAATAGGAAATTTTTGAGCTATCGGCATAATTTAATGTAATGACCCACACCAACAGAAATCTCAGCATTCTGACTTTCATGTAAAGTTCTTTCACTTATCTAAAACTGATTACCTTCTGCAGTAATTAATATCTAAGTTCTAGGCCAATGCAATTTTTCATTGCAGATTTTGTCATAACTGCTGTTAGATTCAGAACTTTGACTACATACTTTTGGTACCTTATGTTTTTGTACTGAAGACATGCAGCATTGACTGATTAACTTGGCAATTAATAATTTCATGTAACTCACTCTAATTTGCAAAATGGTACTCATTCATATAAACAAGGGGATTCAAATCAATAAGGGTAATAGTGTCTAAAGTTCTGATCAAAACCTTTTTTATAAATCAAAATTACATTATTTCTTGCAGTTCATTAAAAAAAAGAAAAAAAACACACACACACACACATTAAAAATGTCTGGAGCATTATGTATTTTTCAAAATAACAGTTTCTTCTTACGCCTGAATTTCCAGTTCACTATTTGAAAGCCTATGAGTAAATGAGTAACATCTGTGTCAGCGGTGCTCTTGTTGTTGTTTCACATCACTATTATGTATCTCCTGTACATGCTCTGGTCACCACCAAATTGAAGAACTCTAATTACTTTTGAGTGATATCTATAACCTATATTAACAGACATTTTTAATTGCACTGTGATGTCATCAACAAGTATGCGGACATTAATTATAATCAGATTGAGCTATTGTTCGACTCAGTGATGCGTGTTAAGGGTTGAACTCAGTGGACTACCTAAGTCTAATTGGCTTTAATAAACTAGTAAAGGACAGTGATAAATGTAATCTGTCATGTTTTTTTGTAAATGTGAACATTATTTTTTTACCATAGTAGGACATTCAACTTCACTGGACTGCGACTGTTAAATATTCTTATATCTGGCTTGTATGGTTGTGCTAAAAATCTGTCTGTAGTTTAAAAACTGCTCACCATAATAAAAAATGAGCTTCACACGGAATAAAATGTATGTGGTGTTGTCATCTTTGTGTAAATCTTTGAGCAAACACAACCGTGCATTCATTTAAACTTTCAGCTTCGAGTTGTTCAAGATTGGTGCTAAGAAGGATGAAACTACAAAATTCACGTCAATTCCATCCCAAATAATGGGAGTAAATTAAAACTGCAGTGCTAATATGGTTTTCAAATTTCAATGGAATATAAATGGATACAGGGCCCATTTGTAAGGACTGACACTCCTTGTACAAGATGGACCTTTTTGCCTCTGTCTCCTGGAGAACCTTTTTAAAAATATGGATGTAGCTGTACTTACTGGGTATCACCTTCACAAGAAAGACAACCTTATTGACGACAGGATGAAAGGTGAAGTAGGAGTGTTTGTGAAGGACACATTCCACTCCTCACCTGCGCCCTTAACACAACACTACAAGCAGTAGCTGTCAGGATGAAATCCCACATTCACGTCATCATGTTCTCTGTATAGCTTACCCATGAGCCCATTGATGATGAGTTCATAAAAGAGCTTATTGCTGAACTACTGCATCCATTTTCCTCTTAGGAGATTGTAATAGACATGGTGCACTCTGGGGATACAGCACCTCTTGCCACAAGGGTCAAGTATTTGAAGATCTCACGCAAAGTGAAGTGAATTGGAATGTCTATTGAAAAAAATGGACTTAGATGGCCGATAGGTGGTGTCAGTACATTTGAAGTGCTGCAGTTGCCAAGACTATGCCACCCAAAAGTTCTGAGATGAATGTTTTGACCAATGCTCTCATTGCAGTCAAGATAAATATGTCTGCATGGCCAGTAACCCATCATCCTGGTTTTTGCTACTGTTGTGTACAGCTGACATCATGCTTGACACCAGATTCTGTCTACTCAATTATTGCATCATCTTAGTTTCTCGCTTGGTTGCTCTTTGGAGGCTGTTTGTCTTGCTTGTCACTCTCTTGTGAGTCTTTGAACAGTGCTAAGGAATTTCAGGACACATACTTGCATTGCCTGAACAATATTTCTCATTGTTTCAGGTCATGAAAGATGCATTGCAGGGATGGTTGTTGCTGTCATGAGCATTACTGAACACATTTTTCCTACTCAGGAAGTTAGTATAATATCCAACACAGCTGTGCACTCAATCACAGATATATGCATGCTCTCGACTAATTACTATTTACAGGGAGGTACTTTGTGGTCGCATCGAGGGTAGAATTCCACCATTACCACAAACAACCAAGACAGTCATTCCATTCCTGGGTGGCTAAGTTGCAAGAACTGAGATGCTAAAGTTATTTCACTTGTACAAATCCAGGATGCCAAGTTTCTCATAGTGACTCTTCAATTTACAACATTATTCTTCAGCTAGCTCCAGATTTGAAGGTATGTACAGCAGCACTGAAACTGGACAACCCATGGCTACAGGATGTCTTAAGCACCAACACTTATTCAGACTCATCCATGCAACTAATGCACACCTTATGGCGAGATGAGAAGTTTCAGTGACTGAGGTACCACAGCAGGCTCCACCCACACGTAACACACATGGTGACCCCCAGCCGATAGCAATGCCATGATTCATCAATCTCATATGTGTGCATGACATCTGAAACTCCATGTGCCCCACTACAATCATCAGCAAGCACACTGCAGGGGCTATACAAATATTGCAGTCAGTAGCTCCTACAGGCCACTCATGTGGAAATTTTACATAATTCTTAGGACTTCCTATCTGGTTGTTCACTTTTAAGTGGATTCTGGGGTTATGGTTTCTTTGATTAATGGTTTCTTCGATTAATCAGGCTCCCCTAAATTGTCTCCACCTTCTCAGCACTTGGTAGCTTATGGGGCAGCTCCATCCCTCTTTAGGGTCAGTTTTTGCTCAATACGGCCTATAAACAGGTCATCCATCACATCACCTTATTTGTCATGGATCACTCTACAGCTACCAATATTTTTGGCTGAAACACAAGTATATAATTTGGATCTTCTGTCACTGTTGAGCTGAGATCATATCAGATGCAGTCTCATTCCAGGAAGTGGACTATTCTGTAGTAAGGGTATGCCTCAGACTTTAAGGCTGCATCAAGATCCACCCATATGCAGTGCCTCATTTCTGGCATGTAAGATCTATTCCAGTCACACTACATGCAGCAGTCAAACAAGGATTCAATTGACTTCAAGATGCTGGGGTAGTCGAGCCTGAAAAAATCCAGAGCACTGGATCCCCCTGGTCACATACAGTAGCAAACCTAGTGGCTTACTCTGCTTATGTGTTGGTTTCATGGCCACAGTCAATGCACAAACATGCTACAGCCAGAAGACAACATCACTAAACTTCCTGGAGGAGAATACTTCTCAAAAATCAACATGGAGGATGCATATTTATAGCTCCCTTTAGACTCATGAAACATTATTGTAGTTAATATACCTTCTGAATTATATTGAAACAAGCAGCTCTCCTGTGACATTGCATCTGCGTCCACAATCTTCTATAGGTACTTGGAACAGGAAACACCATATATCCCAACAAGCAAGAATTATGTAGATGATCTGTTAGTCACAGGAGCTCCTGGCAGCAATATTTGTAAAACACCTGCATTCACTTTACAACCTTGCAGGGTGCAGGGTTGTGTGTGCCATTTAGAGAAGTGTAGTTTTTTTTTCCAAGCAGAAGTGGAACGGGTCATTGGCTGCACAAAGAAGGAATCGAGCCAACAGATTGAAATACGGGAGCCATAGGTTCCCTATCCTAACCAGTGAACCTCCTAGAATTAAAAGCATCCACGAATAAACCCAGCTATTTCTCCAAGTTCTTGCCACAGGCTGCTTACTTCTTGCAACTCCTAAATCACTTATACAAGATGGGAGATAAATACAACTGAATCTCAGCCTGTGAACAAGTCTTTAACTAGCTAAAATGCATCTAATAAGACCCATCCCCCATCTCACGACAATCTCCCCCTTACTCCCCCTAGTGCTGGAAGCCAACACCTCTCCTTAAGGCACTGGGATGGTACTAACACGCAGGAATGAGGATGGCTCAGAACAGTCCGTATCACCTATGCGTCAATGACGTTGATTCCAGCACAATTGAACTTCATACAGATCAAAAGAGAGGTGTTGGCATTAGTGTTTTGCATCAAGAAGTTCCATAACTATATATTTGGACTAATATTGCCCCTAATCACCAACCATAAGCTGTTGGTGTCATTATTCAGGCTATGCTCCAGCCTCCCAGATGGACGACTCATCTTCTCCAGTGCCAGTTGGTGTTCTGAGCAGGTATAATTATACCATGCATATGATCCGATAGTGCAGCATTCATATGCTGATGTATTGTCATGTTTGCCTTGGGTGTAGGGCCCAGAATTCGATCAGCAAGAAGCACTAAGTTTCTACATCAACACTGAGAGGAAACAAATGCTATGAAGCTTGCCCATTACAGCAGCACATGTCACTGCCACCACTCATCAGGAATCAGTCTTGTTGCAGATCTGCACTATGTCACCTATCAGGGAAACGTATTTTATCTGAAGGATGAGCAATGAGCTAAATTGGTGGAAACACATCTATCACTGCTCTTTGTCATAGATGATGTCATTTTCTTGGACTCAGACAATGGCACACATTGGTTGGTCATTTCAGCAGAATTTTAGCAACAAATAATGAGCTAGCTGCTCCAGAGACTCTGGCGGATATCCTGCATGAAGACATTAGCTGGGAGAGATGTGTACTTGCTAGGAGTCTGTGGAGACATTAAGAAGACAACATTCAGGTGCATAGTGTGTGCTGAACACCACAATCTTTCACCCACAGCAACCTTAGAACTGCATACACCTGGGCTTTATTAACCATTTTTGGGAAATATGTGGTTACCCATTGTAGACTATGCAAGGTACCTGTATGTTGAAGCATGGTGTCCACCACGAGAGAAGCCACTCTCACTGGCTCAGGTTATGGTGGTTGGAGGGTTACCCTGCACACTGGTTTCAGACAATGGGCTACAGTTCACAGTGGTCATCTTCAATGACTTCTGTGTAACCAGCTGTATACAGGATGTCTTCAGCCCTCGGATCTATGCATCTTTCAAAGGCGAACCTGAATACTGGTTATGGACATTTAAACAGCAAATGCTAAAAGTTGTAGAATCTACTAATACATCATCAGCCTGTACACTCTTTCTTTGAGTACCTACAGAACCACATCAATCACAGCTCAGCTGAATTAGACTACACCATGGGAGTCAGCCAAGATCTTTGCTTCTCCTTCTGACACCACCCTCACTCATCACCTGCACTCATCATCCAGAGTGTTACTTACCAGGTACTGCTCTCTAGGCTTGCTGCTATGAGAGTAACTACCAGTGGATGCTAGTAACAATAGCCGAGACAAGTGGGTAGCACATAATATCAGTGCAAATGTCAAAAGCAATAGTGTTCCACAAACAAATCCAGTTTTGACCTCCAATATTGGTGGATTCTCAGATGTGTCCATGGAAGGCCTTAGAACTCCTTGCAGCACTGGTTAACAGTGATGTGGTGATGAAAGCCACCAGTCATGCAACACCAACCTCATTGCTGTTTCTCAGCTGGTTAGTGAACAGGCTAGGCCGTGCTCTTTCCAGGGACGCTCTTAGTGTGGCTGAGATAAATACAATGGCATGATGTGATTGGTTAGTGTGATATTACTTATATTGTGCACAGTTAATATCTGGATTGTCTCTACCTCATTAGAATGTAATCTTGATTTGTCATTTGATTGCTCTGTGGAATCTGTCTGCTTGTCATTTGCTTGTCCATTTATTGTTGTCATAATGATTATCTCACCTAGGACAGTTGCCATTTACTTGTTCCATAGATCTCTGGGTATTCTCAGTTCCTGCCCAACTTAGGTCTCGAGTTGGTTCTTTGCACTCGGTCTGAAATCCTGCAGTCTTGGTGCTATGGCAGTTGTCAAAGTATTGTATAAATCTCCAAATGTTTGCCTTTCTTCAGCCTATCTTCTAAGATAGGTGTCAAAGTCATTACTGCTTCAAGTGTTCCTCCATTTCTTCAAAACTCAAAGTGACCTTCATTGAGGTCAGCTTCTGCCACTCAGTCCTTTGTCCTGTAGACAATTTGTGGTAGTACTTCACAACCGTGACTTATTAATCTGCTGCTCATGCCTGTCAAGACCTGCTTTCTTTGCTGTTGGAATTATTGCGTTCTTCTTGAAATGTGAGTGTATTTAACCCTTCTCATGTATTCTGCATACCAGTTGGAACTGTTTTGTCATGATGGTTCTCCTGAGGAATTTAATTGTGAAATAATGTTGTCTAGTCCAGGATCCTCATTTGTAATTAAGTCTTTCAGTGCTCTGTCAAATTTGTCTGTCTCACAGTATTGCCTAATCCATCTCATCTTCATCCACTTCCTCTTCTCTTTCCGTAGTGTCTTCAAATATTTTTTTGTCACTATCTGGTTAAGCTAGCAAAAAGCATGGATAATAAAATCACATTTGTTATCACCAAACACTTAGATAACAAACTGGTACACAAAATTATACAAGCAATGAAAAAGCATAGAAAATCAGGCATATTGTAAAGTGTATGTAGTACTAACAATAAATCCCTTATAGGAAAAATGGATGGCAGTTTCATAAATTTAATAAAAATTTCTGTGAGTACCTTGACTATTTCAGACACAACAAATGCAAAAAAAAAAAAAAAAAAATTAACAGTAGCAAAATACACTCCTGGAAATTGAAATAAGAACACCGTGAATTCATTGTCCCAGGAAGGGGAAACTTTATTGACACATTCCTGGGGTCAGATACATCACATGATCACACTGACAGAACCACAGGCACATAGACACAGGCAACAGAGCATGCACAATGTCGGCACTAGTACAGTGTATATCCACCTTTCGCAGCAATGCAGGCTGCTATTCTCCCATGGAGACGATCGTAGAGATGCTGGATGTAGTCCTGTGGAACGGCTTGCCATGCCATTTCCACCTAGCGCCTCTGTTGGACCAGCGTTCGTGCTGGACGTGCAGACCGCGTGAGACGACGGTTCATCCAGTCCCAAACATGCTCAATGGGGGACAGATCCGGAGATCTTGCTGGCCAGGTTAGTTGACTTACACCTTCTAGAGCACGTTGGGTGGCATGGGATACATGCGGACATGCATTGTCCTGTTGGAACGGCAAGTTCCCTTGCCGGTCTAGGAATGGTAGAACGATGGGTTCGATGACGGTTTGGACGTACCGTGCACTATTCAGTGTCCCCTCGACGATCACCAGTGGTGTACGGCCAGTGTAGGAGATCGCTCCCCACACCATGATGCCGGGTGTTGGCCCTGTGTGCCCCGGTCGTATGCAGTCCTGATTGTGGCGCTCACCTGCACGGCGCCAAACACGCATATGACCATCATTGGCACCAAGGCAGAAGCGACTCTCATCGCTGAAGACGACACTTCTCCATTCGTCCCTCCATTCACGCCTGTCGCGACACCACTGGAGGCGGGCTGCACGATGTTGGGGCGTGAGCGGAAGACGGCCTAACGGTGTGCGGGACCGTAGCCCAGCTTCATGGAGACGGTTGCGAATGGTCCTCGCCGATACCCCAGGAGCAACAGTGTCCCTAATTTGCTGGGAAGTGGCGGTGCGGTCCCCTACGGCACTGCGTAGGATCCTACGGTCTTGGCGTGCATCCGTGCGTCGCTGCGGTCTGGTCCCAGGTCGACAGGCACGTGCACCTTCCACCGACCACTGGCGACTACATCGATGTACTGTGGAGACCTCACGCCCCACGTGTTGAGCAATTCGGCGGTACGTCCACCCGGCCTCCCGCATGCCCACTATACGCCCTCGCTCAAAGTCCGTCAACTGCACATACGGTTCACCTCCACGCTGTCGCGGCATGCTACCAGTGTTAAAGACTGCGATGGAGCTCCGTATGCCACGGCAAACTGGCTGACACTGACGGCGGCGGTGCACAAATGCTGCGCAGCTAGCGCCATTCGACGGCCAACACCGCGGTTCCTGGTGTTTCCGCTGTGCCGTGCGTGTGATCATTGCTTGTACAGCCCTCTCGCAGTGTCCGGAGCAAGTATGGTGGGTCTGACACACCGGTGTCAATGTGTTTTTTTTTCCATTTCCAGGAGTGTATATCAGTAAAGCATGCCATGATTTCCAAAGATATGATGACCTACAAGTACGACACAAATGTGACACTTCAGACCTTTCCACCAGTGTGCTTAATACATGGTTCTCAGGTCTTTGGATGGATCAAACTGTGTAAATCCCAATTAATATTTTGAGCATGTAGACATGGTCATCAAAGGGAGACTTCTGTCACCTTTAGGACCAACTTATTTTTGTGGAGAACTGTAAAGAAAAGCACTACAGTCAGCAGAATCCAAGTCTTTCTGCTTTTTGTAATATGTGGATGACATGTTTGTGATGTGGCCTCATGGAGTAAAAACACTATCCATGTTGCTTCAGTGCATGTCTGCTCAATCTGAATATGTAATTTTTGAAGGACATCAAAAAGGATCACACTTTGCCCTTTGTGGATATTTTGATATGAAGGAAAATTGACAGAAAGTTAAAGCCCAGTTCGTTCTATTCCATTGACGTATTTTTTAGTGGAACCATTTGACATGTATATATTTGGTAATAATATCAAATAATGTGTGAGTATTACATAAATTCTGACTTCTGCAAATCCTCCGAGCAGTAATGCAGTCATTGTAAATAGGTGTTGTAAACTGATTTTCTCTGTGATGATGTGTGGCTACAATAGCCTAAGAATTATCCCATGGATCTCAGTGTATTGTACATTTACACTTTTTGTGGCAAGTTTGTTATTACCTCTTAAATGAAAATATGTTTAAGATTCTTTTGGGTATTCCACATCCATGAGGACTATTTCATTTTGGATCTGTGGAGGGAACTTTAGCATCTCTCTTCTTTGTTTGTAAAAAATGTATTATATTTTCTTGTTTTATACCATATTGTACATTCTTGGTGATCCACTCACTGCAGATCTGTGGAATGAAAACTATATCTAATCTTCATTATGTAATATTCTGTTTGTGTTAATCACTTTACTGTTTTAGACTTTCCCTTGTTAAGTCAACGACTTTCATAATCCACTTAATTAACAGATTGACAAGTTCTACTCATGAAAATCACAGTTCTGGGGATATACCCATAGTGCGTCTTAATTTTTTTGTTTTAGAATTATGTAAAAATTTCAAATGCAACTTTTTAACTTACGTTCAATTGATGTCTGGTGTTTAATCTCATTTGCGCCCTGATTTAAATTTGTGTAAGGACAATTTGATAGTTTTGTGAAATTACTGGTTCATGCAGGCATTAGTAAAATTCTGATTACAGATTGCAAAAAAGATATTATCTTTAATACACTTGAGATATAACATAAGATTCCTATTATATCATTCTTGCAGTCCTATGACGACCCTTATCTTTCTCACTGTGCAAAATCCAAATAGTATGATGTGTTACACATTCCTCTTCTTTCCAGGTCCGCTTACTTACTGGTGTTGGTCGGTATATGGAAATGACTTACATTTTCCAGATACTGAAAGAAAATGCACATTTTGAACTTCTGCTTGGAAAAGGACTTGACAAGGTATTATTCACAGTGCACAACTAAATTCATAATATTTAATATTGTGTTATGGTTAAAGCCTGAAAATTATCAGAATTAGCAGCAGCACACTGAGATATGATTGTTAATGTAAATATCTTAGATGATCATCTGTAACTTCCAAAGCTGGAATTTTTATAGTCCAAATCAAATTATCTGATGTTTTACACCATTGTGCAATGCAGTGTCCACATTGTCCTGTTATCCTTGTGCTAAAATCATCTCCATCGTTTTCTTTATGAAGTTCTCAACTCAAACTGAACTAAATACTGGAGTTTGGGTTTATCAGACAAAGACAAGGGTTTTAACAAGAATATTTCTCTAGGTTTCATTTCCTAATCAAACTCTCTCACCACTGCTTAATTACATTAATTACCTCTGTTTTATGTTTGTCGGTGTTCATTTTATAACCTCTTTTCAAGATGCTGTCCATTTGTTTCAGCTGCTGTTGAGAGAGTCCCTTGCCATCTTTGATAGAACTACAGCTTCATCAGCAGATCTTCAAAAGTTTTTATTTCTTCTCCCTCAACTTTAATTCCCTTTCCAAAATTCTTCTTTGTTTCCTTCACAGCTTTGCTTAGTGTACGGATTTAATAACATTGGGGATAGGGTGTAAACCTGTTTCAATTCCTTTTCAACCACTGCTGCCCTCTCACAGCATTCGGCTCTTATAATTGCAGTTTGGTTTCTGCACAGGTTGTAGATAACCCTTTATTCCTTCTATTTATCACAGATACCTTCCAAACTTTGAAGAGCATATCCCAGGCAACATTGTCAAAAACTTCCTCTAAATCTATGAAAGTTATAAATGTGGATTTTATTTATAGTGCAACAGTGTTAAATCTATTATGTGATTTTTTTGTTTTCATTACAGTGTACAGAAAACAGTTGACTGAATCATAGTCAAAGCTGTGAGATTGATCTAGTTATAAAACATTCATTGAAAGGTGAAAGAAACAGCTTGATAGACAGCTAATATACTACAGTATGTAACTGTAGCTGACTACTAGATTAAATACTGGTGATTCAGCCATGCATTAAAGTTGCCATTGTAAAGAGATTAGATAGGAGATGAGGTTGTACTTGAATTTTTATATGTGCCACACTCATTTGAATTTTGTCATCTAAATAAAGGGGCAGGTCCCTGTTTGAGTTTACATTTGCACATTTTTTTCATGTTATAAAATATACTTTGTTGCGTTGGTAATGTGAATGGCTGAAAGCAAGGGGAAACTCCAGGCTTTATTTTTCCTGAGGGCATGTAGCTCTACTTTATAGCTAAATGATGATGCTATCCCCTCGACTAAACTATTCCAGTGGCAAAATATTCACTCATTTTGATCTCTTGGTGGAGACAACTCACAAGAATATTGTCACTGGGAAAAAAGCATGAAATGTTAGATCCCTTAATCATTTCGACAGGTTCAAAGTTCAAGTTAGATATAGTGAGAGCAAATGAAGTACGGGGGAAAAGGGAGCTGTGGTCAGATTAATGCAGGGTATACATCACAGGATGCTGAAACATCATAAATATGGCTGGCAAAGAGTTCTTGGGCTTCCAGCTGGGTGGTGGTGTCTTCAAACTGCGACGTTTTGACGAGTGACATACTCATCATCTTCTGGCGAAGTGCCGAGACTTTGCGGATGCCGGTCCCTTTATACCTGCAGTGTGCCCCCCACCACCTAGCCGCAGGAGGCTGGCTCCAGAGGAGCCGGCGGGCGGGGCAGAGGGGGAAGCGGGTGCGCCGTTCGCGTCTCTGTCAGAGCATTCTGATCGCGTCTCGTGAGCTGGACGGTTCTTGTTGCGTTCCTGGCGTATTGCGGCTAATGCTGGATTCCAGGCCGTGCTCAGTTGATAGCCTTCATCCCTGTTCACAAGATTCTCGTGGACCCGTATTTCTATTGATTCTTTAATGACGCTATCCCAATAGCTCCCGGCTCGGCACAGCACCCTGGTGTTTTCGAAATCAAAGGTGTGGTTTTCTTTGATGCTATGTTCAGCTATAGCAGATTTCTCCATCTGTCCAAGTCGAACATGCCTGATGTGTTCCTCGCACCTTTTAGAGATGCAGCGCTGCGTTTGACCAATGTACTGCACACCACATTCGCATGCAATGCTGTATATACCAGGTGTGTTTAGTTTGAGTGGGTCTTTAGCTGAGCCCAGCAGCTCTTTCGTCATCGGCGGGGGTCGGAAGACGGTATTTATGTTTGATTTTCTTAATAGCCTCCCGATTTTGGCTGATGTGGGCCCCAAATATGGAAGAAAGGCGAGTCTCTTGTTAACTTCCTCTTCCTCTTCCTGAAATTTGTCAGCCTGTCTCCTCTTGAAGGCCCTGCTAATCTGTGTTTCACTGTACCCGTTTTTCCGAAATACCTCTCTTAGGTGGTTTAATTTGTCTGAGAGGCTTTCTTTGTCACAAATGACGTGCGCCCTATGTACCAAGGTGGTCAGTACTGACTGGCATTGTGCCGGATGGTGGCAGCTGGTTGCATGGAGGTACAGGTCTGTGTGCGTCTTTTTTCTATATACTGAATGGCCCAGCGTGCCATCCGCTTTCTTCCTGATCAGTATGTCCAGGAATGGAATTCAGCCATGCTCTTCTACTTCCATCGTGAAGGTGATATTCTCATGTATGCCGTTTAGGTGGTCCATAAACTCCTCCAGTGCCTGCCTGCCATGCTGCCAAATCACGAAAGTGCCGTCCACATAGCGGAAGAAGTGCCTGGGTTTACGGTGAGCAGTTTGTAGTGCCACCTCCTCAAAGTGTTCCATATAAATATTCGCGATCCCTGGAGCAAGGGGAGATCTCATGGCCACTCCATCCACTTGTTCATAATGCTCTCCATTGCACTTGAAGTAGGTGGTCGTAAGTGCATATTCAAAGAGCTTCACTGTTTCAGGCTCGAAGTGCTGATTAAGGAGCGCCAAGGCATCTTGTAGCGTTACTTTCGTAAACAAGGAGGTGACGTCGAAGCTCATGAGTAGGTCATCACTCTGTATTCGGATGTCCTTCAGTATTCTAACGAAATCTGCAGAGTTTTTCACGTGATGACTGCAGTGTCCCACCAGTGGTTTCAATAGTATCGCCAGGTATTTGGCCAGTCCATAACTGTGCGAGTTGATAGTGTCCAGAATCGGACGTAGAGGCACCCCATCTTTGTGAATCTTGGGCAATCCATACAGGCGCGGTGTCGCTGGCACTGTGGGATACAGCTGTTTCTGCACTGCCTCTGGTAGATCTGAGTCCTTCAGTAGCACCACGGTTTTCCTGGTCATTGTCAATGTAGGGTCCTTGTTGAGTTTCCTGTAGGCTGGGTCTTGCAGCAGAGAGCTGATTTTCTGTTGGTAGTCGACTGTGCGAATCAGCAGCATCGCATTTCCCTTGTCTGCTGGGAGGACCATGATGCCCCAGCATCATCCCTCAGTGCGCGGATAGCCTCTCGCTCCGGCACAGTAATGTTGGCTTTAGGGAGTCGTGACTTGTCGATGATCCTGCAAGTCTCCCATCGGATCTGCTCTGCTTCCTCCTTGGGTAGGCCCCGGATTGCTTCCTCTACGCTGCTGATGATGTCCCGTTTCGGTATGGTCCTTGGTACAGGTGCAAAGTTCAACCCTTTCGTGAGGACAGAAGTTGTGGCTGCATCTAGCACCTTATCTGTCAAATTTACAATAGCTCTGGTGATATTTGTCACCTTCTGGGTTGACTGAGCTCCAGAGAGTCTGCCGAATTTGTCGATCTGTTTTGCGGCAACATGTTGTTTCTGCACCTCACTGTCAGTGTGAGAGCTGCAGTCAACCCACTCCCAAGCGTGTGCCGGTAATGCTTCTGCCATTTTCAGGTGACATGCGATCAGGATGCATGCATTCTTGTCCAGTTCTTGCCGTGTATAGTGAATGCATTCCCTGACAATGGCCATCCCTGCTCGCCGAAAAATATGTTCGGTTTTCTTCGTTTTCACAGGATGTCTTAATTCCGCAAATCGTGGCAAGATGTTCTTGTCTCGGCAATGTTGGAGGAAAGCCAATGAGCTGAGCAATTTGGCTTTCCTGTTGCGTTCTTTCTGCAGCAGCTTGAAGCTACAGAGCATCTCCTCCCCGTAGTGGTGTCGTAAATGTATACAGCATTGCATTGCACGCGTATGTGGTGTGCAGTACATTGGTCAAACGCAGTGCTGCATCTCTAAAAGGTGCGAGGAACACATCAGGCATGTTCGACTTGGACAGATGGAGAAATCTGCTATAGCTGAACATAGCATCAAAGAAAACCACACCTTTGATTTTGAAAACACCAGGGTGCCGTGCCGAGCCGGGAGCTATTGGGATAGTGTCATTAAATAATCAATAGAAATACGGGTCCACGACAATCTTGTGAACAGGGACGAAGGCTATCAACTGAGCGTGGCCTGGAATCCAGCATTAGCTGCAATACGCCAGGAACGCAACAAGAACCATCCAGCTCATGAGACGCGATCAGAATGCTCTGACTGAGACATGAACAGCGCACCCGCTTCCCCCTCCATCCCGCCCGCCGGCTCCTCTGGACCCAGCCTCCCGCGGCCAGGTGGTGGGGGGCACACCACAGGTATAAAGGGACTGGCATCCGCAAAGTCTCGGCACTTCACCAGAAGATGATGAGTATGTCACTTGTCGAAACGTCGCAGTCTGAAGACACTGCCACCCGGCTGGAAGCCCGAGAACTCTTCGCCAGCTGTATACGCCGGGAAAGCATACATTCACATCATAAATACGTTCCACATTGGTCAGTGAACTTTTGGAGTATGCTGAAGAATATAATAATATAACTTTCCGCCACCAGATAAAAAGAAAAGCGCTCTAACCAGTCCGGACGTAGTGCGGGTGCAGGGAAAGTGGAGGAATGGTCAAACACATGATAACAGTGGTTCCAGCACATTTATGAGCATTTATTAGCATATAGTCACAAGTTACATGTGTTCAGTACTGTTTCTTGACTGAGCAACAAGCTGCATCCGTAATACAGGCTGGTTGACATTTGCTCGCAGCATATCCAGTGTAATCAGAGCATTATGTTTTCTTATGCTACCTTTCAGATCAGAAAGCATCTGGATACATCCCTGATAGACATAATCTTTCAGATATCCCCAGAACCAGGAGTAACATGGATTTAAGTTGGGAGATCTGGAAGACCACACATCTTGAAATTGCCTAGAGCTGCTGCGGTCATTGTTAAACATTTGTCAAAGCAAATCTTTGAACTGGCAAGTTACATGTGGTGTCACCCCATCTTGCATGAAAATAGTGGTGTGGACACAGATGCATTCTTGCAAGCTGGAATTGTCTTGCACAAGATGGTCCTTATAATGCGCGGATATCACTGTTCACCTGAAAAGCCTGTGAGGTGTCATCTCCTCAAAGGGACCAAGAACAAAGAACCTTGTGGAATCACACCACTTAGTCACCTGAGTTTCTGAGGATTCACAGAACCAGGCAGAGTAAAATTTGCCTCGTCCACCCAAAGAATATTCCCCAGCCAAACGTCATTCCTTCTATGTGTGCCAATAAATGAAGGGCAAAGTCACGGCATTGTAGCCTATCTCGGAGCTTCAATTGATACACATTCTGAATCTTGTAGGGATACCAGTGTAAAGTGTGCCACAAAATTTTTGAACTGGTGACTAGGCAAGAGAGAATTCCTGTGTGACAACTCAAGCACTGGATGCAGAATTCAAGGCATGGTTGGCTTTAGCTATAGCATATTCAACAACAGCTGCCTTGGAAATGGGGCACCTCCCTTTCCCAGCTGCACCACCTAGTTCACCTGTTTCTTCAAATTTGTTAACTGTATTCTTTAGTCCATTTATTGGTGTGGAGCCTCTTTGCAGCTGTTTCTGTCAGCGATATTCTTGCTATTATTGCTGCTGTTCAGGTAACACAACTTTACCAATAATGCAGAATCTTTCTTCTCAATAGCCATTGCATTTTGTACAGACAACTTCAACCTTCTTAACCTTTTACACCAATAGTCACTTCACAAAAGATATTAACATGCATTGCCAAATGACAGACAGCATACTGGCGTCAAAACAGGAAACATTTCACACACTGACTGGTTATAGTGCCATATTTTCACCTGGTGGCAGAAAGTGGAACTATTATTTGTTCCAGCATATTTTGCAAGCACACCAATTGATTGAAACAGGAGAAAGGAATACCATAGAAGATGAATGGGTGGCTTCAAGAGATGACATAGTGATGACAGCTGAGAATCAGATAGACAAAAAGGCAAGGTTTGGTAGAAGTCATTGGATATCATAGAAGAATTTAATTTATAACCGGATGAAAAATAAAATAGCAGCAGTGGAAGCAGCCAATAGAAAATACAGATATCTAAACTGTGAGATTGACAGAAAGTGCAGATGTCTAAGGAATGGTTAGAGCGCAAATGCAAGGCTGTAGAGTCATAGACATCATAGAAGGGCTGCACATGAGAAATGAACTTTATGTCCATATTGCAGAAAGGAGATAGAAAGTAAATGAAGATGAAGTAGAGGTATGATATGGTGAGAAAAATTTGACATAGCACAGAAAGATTTAACTCGAAGCCAGATCCTTGAAGTAGTTGGCTTTTCCTCAGTCCCCAAGGATCCAAACTGCAGATATACACTTGAGGACAAATCTAATGCATCAATTATTCCATATCATCTCAGTTCATGTGAAGGCAGCCATCAGCATGTCTGCTTGTCAACGCCTGTACCTGTTCAAAAATCCCAAGTATGTTCTGAATGCATTGACAACCATCCACATTGTGTTCCCAAAGATCATCAGCACTATCAACAGGCCCAGATTACTCCAAAACGCTTAAATACACAAAAAAAATCCAATGGGTTGAAGTTGGGGAACCTGGAAGGCCATGGAATTGGAGGGCCGTGCCCAAAACACTTGTTGTTGAAATGCCGTTTACCAGCTGTGAGGTATCTGAATGATGATAAAATCAAATGAGGGCAGTTTATCATGATGTAATTTATGCCTCACTTGCAGTGTTTTGAAATGAAGGTAACTTTAGACATTAACAGTGTTGCAACATTGGCATGACTGCATTGTGGGTACATCATATCAGGGAAACCATTGGCTTCCAGACCTAGCTTTATTATGATTATTTGTTTGTTTTATTGTCCTCTATTCATCCATTTCACTAGTACCTATAATAGTCAAATATCCTGTATATGACATAGGAAGAATACTGTCAGACTTCCAGAATCAATGTAATAATTCCAATTACAAAGAAGGCAGGTGCTGACAATGTGATTATTACCAAATTATTGGTTTAATAAAACATGGTTGCAAATGATTTACAGAAGAATGGTAAAACTTGGAATATTAGTTTGCTTCCCAGAAAGAATGTAGGGACAACCTTACAACATCTCTTAGAAGATATGTTGAAGAAAGGCAAAACTACATGCTGTAGCAAGAATAAACACTGTTTTTGGAACATAGTACTTTATAGAGCAACACGTAAGATACAGGTTGCACGTAGCACTGAACACATTGACTGGACAGCAGTAACACAGGGTAGAGAATAGGCTGAGCACTCGTTTGCAGTCACTTAAATAATACAGTTTCATTGACAGCTCACCAGAATGCACCTGGGGGCCAATCCAAGTGGCCTTTGTTAGGAGGCCTGTGAACTGTATGGACACACAATCTCTGAAATGCATGTGTCATGAGTGAAGGTACATCACTCCTCCCTTCAATGGGTACAGAAAAACACTAGACACAGAAAAATACATTGTTAAAAAAAAGTGAAAAATACAGAAAAACCACTGGTACAGAAAATAGCCCTGGTACTGAAAACAGCACTGGTACCATGCAGAAGAAGGAAATCAAATAGCTCTGATCTCACAAGGTCCTCAGATTATGTAATGGAAAACACCAGTGACTGTACTGACATCCCTTCCATCACCCGAAGGCGGCGGCTACTGCAGCATGTGGCAGACAGGCACCAGCAAATAGGGGCAGAAGTGACGAGGGGTGGTTTGCCCACCGTCTCCCTCGCGTGAGAGGCCGTAGGGCAAGACCGGGGATGGCAGCCTAGGAATGGGGATAGAGGTAGGAACCCCAGACAGCGATCTACCAGGCAGTGACCCCCACTGTGATGCTATCGCCTGCAATACAGGAACAGGCATCAGCAATGCGAGAGGTGTTGGATGCTCCAGAACAGAATCCTCTGGGCATGACCGCAGCTGGTTAAAGTGACAGGACGTCCACCCTCAGGAGTGCAAACGAAGCACAGGCACTGGCCCCGGTGAGGCTCAATGGTGGTAGGAACCCAGTTCAGGCAGTGGCTGAAACCACAAGCCCAGACAGATGCAACTAGCCAGAACCATCGCGCAGCCACTGATGCCTGTGGGTATGTCATCAGTTGCAGCAGGTGAAGAGGATCCATACTTGGCATACATGTTGCCGCTCTGCTGGGCTCTTGTACCCCACCTGAATGAGACAGTACAAACTCAAAAAACAGTCTAAAGCAGCTTCAGGGGACCTACCAGGTACATACTTCCACATCTGAGTCTTAAAATCTGAATGATGTGTTCGGCCTCACCACTAGATTGAGGATGAAATGAGAGAGCTGTTAGTGGTGAACATCACTAGCCCAACAACAAGATGTAAATTCTTATCAGCATTCATTGTATATGGAAGTCCCTCAATTGCAGAAAATCTTAGACAGAGCCGAAATAGTGGCCACTGTGGATGTGGACAGACAATGCACCACTTAGGGAAACTTGGAATAGGCATCCACTATGGTGAGCCAATATTGACGTAGGAAGGGCCCAGCGGAATCAACATGTAGACTGCCCCACAGTCACTGTGGCATCATCCAGGGGTAAAAAGACACCCGCAGGACCGCCTATTGCTGAACATAGTGAGTTCAAGTGGTGATAAGCCACATTAATATCCCCATCTGTACCCAGCCAGCACACATGCAGGTGGGCCAAAGCTTTGGTGTGAGGGGTCCTCCAATGACCGACTTGCAGAAGCCACAGTACATTACAGTGTAACTAAGCAGGAATCACAACCTCCATAGCTAACAAAAGAACTCTGTGAAACACAGAAAGGTGGTGCTAGAGGGAGATGTAATTAAACAAGGGATCCAAGGCATGACCCGGAGGTTTTTCTGGCCAACCGTGCTGCACAAAAGAGAGGACCTGACTAAATACAGGATCTGTGGCGAAGGCTGATGCTTTTGTGGCCCTAGTGATGGGAAAGCCATCAACCACATTCTGGTTCTCAGTACTTAAGTAGAAACAAAGCAACTCATACTGAGTGAACTCCGGGTGTGGCCCGATCAGAAGCTTAGATAAGGCATCAGCGTTGGCGTGTTGTGCCGTTCACCAGTAATAGCTCTGATAATGATAAAGGGAGAGGAAGAGAGTCTACAGCAGCTAAAAATGCCGGGATGGGAGCTGAGGAGCTAAAAAGAGCAACCTATGGCTTGTGAGCCATGATTAAATGGAACTTAGAACCATACAAGAAGATGTGAAATTTCTTGAGGGCAAACACAATTGTTAAAGCCATCTTTTCAGTCTAACAGTGTCACTGCTGAGCAAAAGCTACAGTCTTCAAAGCGTAAGCATTGAGTCTTTCAGACCCATCCATGTATTTGTGCACCAACACTGTGCCAAGACCATGCTGAGAGGCAATTGCAGTTAACACGAGATGCTAACCCAGAGGAAAAGTGGCTGGACACGGGGCATGTTGAAGCTTAGATTTAAACAAAGTGAATGCTCGATTACGTGCTGCAAACCAGAAAAAAGCCACATTTTTATGCAAAAGCATGTGCTGGTGCTGAGCAACAGTGGATGTGTCCAATAAAAACTTATGGTAGTATGCAGCTTTACCTAGATATGCCTGCAGTTTCTTAACGGAGGTTGACTGTGGCAAAACCGCAATTGCGTCAGCATGATGATGCAATGGCTTGACCTGCATGAAAAACCTCAAAACCTAGGTACTCAATTGATGGCTGAAAAAAATTGAGACTTTACATGATTGCACTTGAGACCTGTATATTGAAAAACAGAAAACAGTGATTGGAGATTACTGAGATGGTCTTCAGTGGAAGACCCCAAAAAAAACAATATCATTAAGGTAATTGAAGGAGGTTGGTACAGAGGCTGTCAACTGTTCTAAAAGATGCTGAAAAATTGGGGGTGCGCTAGCGACACCAAAAGGCAGGCTTTGAAATTGGTATAGGCTGAAAGGTGTATTGACAATGAGAAGGTACCTAGAGGCCTCATGTAAGGGACATTGGATTTACATTCTCAGCAAATCAACTATGGAAAAGAAGTGGCCACCTGATAATTTTGTGAGGAACTCATGAGGATGGGGTGTAAGGTATATATCCATCGTTGACTGTGTGTTAATTGCGACATTGAAGTCGCTGCAGAGGCGAAGCTTTCCGTCAGATTCTTAATGATGACTAGTGGTGTAGCCCATTCGCCGGAAGAAACAGGTGAATAACATCAAGTGACATCAAACAATCTAATTCAGCCATTACAGAGTTGTCCGATGTGATGGGCACTCACTGTGCCCAGGGAAAAAAAAAGAAAGAAAGAAAGAAAGAGGGCGGGCAGACTCTTTCATGGTAATGGGGGCCTTAAAACTGGTAGCACAACCAAGCCCAGGGGAAAACAGAGACGAAAACTAAGATCGGAGGGCCTCCAGTTGCTGTTATGGAACTTGATCTTATACTAAATTTATCTCATCAGCAATGAAGAACCCAAAAGCATTTAACACAACTAACCTGAACAGGACTGCAGTATGGGAATGATCCACAACAAGGGAGGTGAGAGGGTGAACAACAAATTCGTAAGAGACGGGAGTGGGTAACTGACCTAGGATTGGAAACTGCTATTTATTCTATGCAACCAACTTCCATGAAACCTGTGTGAGGGGAGGTGAGCCCAAGTCCACATATGTGTATGGATTTACTAAAGTCACTGCAGTTTCAGTGTCTACTTGGATTTTTGGCAGTTTGCCAAACACACAAATTAATAAACAATTTGTTTGGGAAGAGAGCCATTATAGAGATACAGTTTATCTCCATCAGCACTACTGTGTCCACCACATTTGAAGATGAGTTACACACCAATGCAACGTGACCTTTCTTTCAACACTTGCTGCAAACAGCCCAACACTTAGGGCATGGAACATGCTTGTATTGGATGAAGCTGTATGGGCAAGACGGAAGGGGGCCATGCGGCTGCTGTTGTGACACAGCCTGTTGCTGCTGTGGCCATAAACGGTGCTGCCCCATGTGACGCTGAGTCAAAGGGTGTACTGATGCCATAGCTACCACATCATCCTGAACACTTGCAGCGTGCCTAACAGGGGTTGACTGACCAATTTTCAGTACCTGTCCCCATGCAGCAATCTGATCGCCTGCGGCCCGTGATACTTCAGAGGATTGTACTATATCTGTAACCATCAGATTCTCACATTGAAGTGCTTTTTCATGGACTTCCCTTATGTGTGGTCAGACAAATAATATCGTGCGCTATGTAATCAGTGTAAGATTTGTAATGGGTACTAGTGACAAATTGTCAATAGCGGCTCAACCCATGTAATTCTGAAGCCCAGGCTTTGTAAGTTTGGTTTGGGCATTTCTGACAATGGTAAAATTCTATGTGCATTGCAATGATATGCATTCTGTCACAATAACAGATTGAGAGAAGCTTGCACATTTCATCAAATGATAAGCTGGCTGGGTCTTGCAAATGCACAAGTTGGCACAACAACTGATAAATGCGTGGCAAAAACCAGGAAAGGAAAAAAAGCAAGCCCTACACAGGTTTGTATCACCCACGCAAAAAACCGGAAATGCTGGTGTAACCATGTCTTGTAGGTGTTCTAATCTTCAGCTGATTCATCATATGACATAAATGACAATTGTTTCACTGACGGGAGAGTAACCTGCCTTGAACATACAGAGGCAACCTGACTGAGAGTTGTGGTGAAAACGTGTTGTCATTCTGTGAATGGTTGCTGCTGGTCAGTGATACATTGCATTATTTCTTTCATTGAAATGTTTGCCAGGTAACTGAGCACTGAGACTAACACACACAGGAAACATAACCCTCACTCGTCACCAAGTTTGCTATAGCAAGAACAAACACGATTTGTGGAACATAGTACTTTATAGAGCAACACATAAGATACAGGTTGTGCATAGCATGGAGCATATTGTCTGGACAACAGTAAGAAAGGGTACAGAATAGGCCAAACATTCGTTTGCAATCGTTTAAATGATACTGTTTCTTTGGTGGCTCACTAGAGTGTGCTAAGGGGCCCACCCAAGTGGCTCCTGTAAGTGGGCCTGTGAACTATATACAGTAGATGCATGATCTATGAAATCATGCATGTCGTGAGTGAAGGTACATCACTACATTTATAGCATTTGTAGATTTAGAGAAAACTTTTGACTGTGGTGACTGGAATACACTGTTTGAAATTATGAAGGTAGGAGGGATATACTACAAGGGGCAAAACTCATACAGAAACCAAACAGCAGTTATAAGAGTTGAACAAAATTCAGTAATGTTGAGAAGGGAGTTAGACAGTGTTTAAATATACCCCTGATGTTATTTACTCTGTATGTTGAGTAAGTTGGGAAGGAAACCAAGAAGAAATCTGGAAAGAGAATTAAAGTTCACGGAGAAAAAATCAAAATGTTGGTGGGTGGTGACAATTTTGTAATTTTTTCAGAGATGGCAAAGGACTTGGAAGAGCAGTTGAGCAGAATGGATAGTGTCTTTAAAAGAGGTTATAAGATGAGCATAAACTAAAGTGACAAATTGAAATGGAATGTAATCAAATTGGATTGGATGATGCTAAGGGAATTAGATCGGGGAATTGAGATAATAAAAGTAGTAAATGAGTTTTGTGATTTGGGCAGCAATATAACTGGTGATTACCAAAGTAGAGAGGATATAAATGCGGACTGGCAATATCAAGGAAAGCATTTCTGAAAAATATAATTTTTTGAACATTAAATGTAAATTTAATTGTTAGGAAGGCTGTTCTGAAAGACAGTATTTGTCTGGAGTGTATGACAGTTATATGTGATGTTTTTGATGTGTGAACTGCTACATTGTTTTGGTATCTTTACTGCAATATATAAATCTTGTAATTAATGTAGTATTTTTCTCTATAGATAATAGCAAATTTGGAAATAACTTTTACTTAAGGATTTTTTGTTGTCCTATTATGCAAAAATTCACACATATTATACACCAGTTATGCAACTGACAGTCTACGGTACATGTTAAAAACAGTAACATACAATAATGAACAATCAGGAAGATACTTTATGTGTTGTGAACAGTGGTAATGGGAATTAAGCTTCGCGCATGAAATAAATAAAGGAAAACATTGACTGGCAGCAGCAAATGTTATTTTATTTTAAACAAAGAAAACCTTGTTTTTGCACTCACACTATTTTACAAACTATTTTTAATGAGTTAAATAAAAGAAACAGATATACAGGGTGTACACAATAATTGTTTATAATGTAAATTGTAAGACATTTCCAGGGGCAGATGTGGACTCTGACCACAATCTATTGGTTATGACCTGTAGATTAAAACTGAAGAAGCTGCAAAAAGGTGGGAATTTAAGGAGATGGGATCTGGATAAACTAAAAGAACCGGAGGTTGTACAGAGATTCAGGGAGAGCATAAGGGAGCAATTGACAGGAATGGGGGAAATAAATACAGTAGAAGAAGAATGGGTAGCTTTGAGGGATGAAGTAGTGAAGGCAGCAGAGGATCAAGTAGGTAAAAAGACGAGGGCTAGTAGAAATCCTTGGATAACAGAAGAAATATTGAATTTAATTGATGAAAGGAGGAAATATAAAAATGCAGTAAGGGAAACAGGCAAAAAGGAATACAAACGTCTCAAAAATGAGATCGACAGGAAGTGCAAAATGGCTAAGCAGGGATGGCTAGAGGACAAACGTAAGGATGTAGAGGCCTATCTCACTAGGGGTAAGATAGATACCGCCTACAGGAAAATTAAAGAGACCTTTGGAGATAAGAGAACGACTTGTATGAATATCAAGAGCTTAGATGGAAACCCAGTTCTAAGCAAAGAAGGGAAAGCAGAAAGGTGGAAGGAGTATATAGAGGGTCTATACAAGGGCGATGTACTTGAGGACAATATTATGGAAATGGAAGAGGATGTAGATGAAGATGAAATGGGAGATATGATACTGCGTGAAGAGTTTGACAGAGCACTGAAAGACCTGAGTCGAAACAAGGCCCCCGGAGTAGACAATATTCCATTGGAACTACTGACGGCCGTGGGAGAGCCAGTCCTGACAAAACTCTACCATCTGGTGAGCAAGATGTATGAAACAGGCGAAATACCCTCAGACTTCAAGAAGAATATAATAATTCCAATCCCAAAGAAAGCAGGTGTTGACAGATGTGAAAATTACCGAACTATCAGCTTAATAAGTCACAGCTGCAAAATACTAACACGAATTCTTTACAGACGAATGGAAAAACTAGTAGAAGCCAACCTCGGGGAAGATCAGTTTGGATTCCGTAGAAACACTGGAACACGTGAGGCAATACTGACCTTACGACTTATCTTAGAAGAAAGATTAAGGAAAGGCAAACCTACGTTTCTAGCATTTGTAGACTTAGAGAAAGCTTTTGACAATGTTGACTGGAATACTCTCTTTCAAATTCTAAAGGTGGCAGGGGTAAAATACAGGGAGCGAAAGGCTATTTACAATTTGTACAGAAACCAGATTGCAGTTATAAGAGTCGAGGGACATGAAAGGGAAGCAGTGGTTGGGAAGGGAGTAAGACAGGGTTGTAGCCTCTCCCCGATGTTGTTCAATCTGTATATTGAGCAAGCAGTAAAGGAAACAAAAGAAAAATTCGGAGTAGGTATTAAAATTCATGGAGAAGAAATAAAAACTTTGAGGTTCGCCGATGACATTGTAATTCTGTCAGAGACAGCAAAGGACTTGGAAGAGCAGTTGAATGGAATGGACAGTGTCTTGAAAGGAGGATATAAGATGAACATCAACAAAAGCAAAACAAGGATAATGGAATGTAGTCTAATTAAGTCGGGTGATGCTGAGGGAATTAGATTAGGAAATGAGGCACTTAAAGTAGTAAAGGAGTTTTCCTATTTGGGGAGCAAAATAACTGACGATGGTCGATGTAGAGAGGATATAAAATGTAGGCTGGCAATGGCAAGGAAGGCGTTTCTGAAGAAGAGAAATTTGTTAACATCGAGTATAGATTTAAGTGTCAGGAAGTCATTTCTGAAAGTATTTGTATGGAGTGTAGCCATGTATGGAAGTGAAACATGGACGGTAAATAGTTTGGACAAGAAGAGAATAGAAGCTTTCGAAATGTGGTGCTACAGAAGAATGCTGAAGATTAGATGGGTAGATCACATAACTAATGAGGAAGTATTGAATAGGATTGGGGAGAAGAGAAGTTTGTGGCACAACTTGACCAGAAGAAGGGATCGGTTGGTAGGACATGTTCTGAGGCATCAAGGGATCACCAATTTAGTATTGGAGGGCAGCGTGGAGGGTAAAAATCGTAGAGGGAGACCAAGAGATGAATACACTAAGCAGATTCAGAAGGATGTAGGTTGCAGTAGGTACTGGGAGATGAAAAAGCTTGCACAGGATAGAGTAGCATGGAGAGCTGCAGCAAACCAGTCTCAGGACTGAAGACCACAACAACAATGTACCCCAGTGGTTAAGAGGGAGTCATGATGAACAATTTGATATAGGACACTTGTGGTTGAGAAACTATCTCTAATTGGCTGACAAAAACCACTTAAGGTGCAATGCATGTGCATTGCACAAGATTTTCAATATTCTTTCACTCTCATCATGCATGTTGTTATTCCTAAAGAAGAAATGAATAGTGTTTTTTTTGTGGGAAATTCAATTAAGTTTTGAGGCTATGGTTTTTGAGTTATTCAGTAAAAACATAAAAAATGATCTTCAAATGCACTCCCACCCCACATGGATCCCCCCACTTGTCAGAATTTTTAGTATGTTGTCATGGCACTTTCTGCTACCACTGTGAAAATAGCTTTGTTTGATCTTCATTGGCTGTGCAGTTATGCTACCAGGTTTATAGTGGAGTTACATTTTGTGAATTTTTACAGCATAAATTTAATGATTGAAACATTTTGTTTGGCCTTCATACCACAAAACTACTGTGTATGCAAGGTCCAAGTTTCGACCATGAACAACACACTAAATATCCCAACCAGTAGGGGATGCTTGTGGACATGAGGATGAATTTTGCATCTGAGTTCTTTTAGTCTTTTTATTAACTGGTGTTACCTATATTTATCCAATATTTTATTTATTTTTTATTTCCTGTCCATGTGATAATGATAAAGGTAAGCAAAGAAGGGGACTAATTTGCAACATACTCTGTTAGAACCTAACAGGAATTCTGTCATGGCCTTATGCCTAATTTATTCTCAGTGGTTTACATTCCTTTGCAATAATAAGGATGTATCATTTCAGAATTAAACTTTCATTGTGTAGTATACATGCTGGTGTGGAAATTCATGACATTGAAACTTTATGTCTGTCTTCGGCTCAAATTTGAACCCATTCACAGCAAAGCCTGCCCCTATGAGAAAACAATGGGAATGCTCAGAGAACTTGAAGGATAATGTCTGAAATGAAAGTAACATTATTCAAGTTGTGCAAATTTAGAAAAGCAGTATGTGAAGAAGACTGATTCTGCTGCATCTATCATGTACCTCTTGCAGGGACTTTAACTGTGAGAAGTGAGAAATTAGAGTGCACTTCAAAGAATACAGACAGTAGTTTATCCCTTTTATGCACTGTTTGTATGTAGACACTGATAATCAGTGGAAAGAGTAAAAGTAACCAGTAAAAGTAACCACTCACTGTAGAGAGTTGAGTCATTGAGCAGTAGATAGGCACTTAAACAAAATTTAAGTTGTAGCTATGCTTTCAGACAGTGCCCTTGCTTAAGAGTTCACACACACACACACACAAACACACACACACACACATACATGTGCGCGTGCGCACATGCACATGCAGAGCATCTTGTCTCTGTACCCAACTGGCTCTAATTTAACCCTCTCAAAATAACTGAGGTAGTTATCATTGTCAATCAGTGAATAATCTATGGAATATCACAAATGAGCTTTCTTTTATTTAGGTCCGTGGTTTAAAGGTGGCCCTACTGGATTTCTTGCGACAGTTCTGTCCTCAAGATAAGGATCTCTTCCGTCTGGTTGTTCTCCATTTTAGTATGTTTGGAGATGCTGCAAATTTGTGGGAAGCTGATGCTGATGAAGCCATAAGTAGTGCGCTGACCTCAGCGGACGAGAACAGGCAATTACCTAATACAAGTGATGTTAAACAGTTGCTTCAGAAAGCTGTAATTAATTATAGTGATGCAGCACGGTATTACTTGAAGGTAAGGTTACCAGACTTGTGAAAACAAATTCATTTCCTTACATTTGACAATAACTGCACAATAAATGTTATTGCTAGAGTACTGTGCATCAATAATTTTCAAAATGTTTCACTGATTTACTCCATTGGATTCAGCTGGCACAATTTAGCCATAAAGGTGTGCGTTACTCCTAAATTCTTTACATACTACAGAGACTTACCATTACCATATGATTAATGCAATATATTCATAAATGAGAAACACAAACCATAGATGCTTCACAGTAGTGAAGTGAATAGTGTAGAACAACTGGAGTTTGTGTTTCTCAGTTATAAACATCAAGTTGTTCTATCAAATATGAAGTTGGTTAATAGTATCAAAGGAAAATTCAATTGAGAAACCTAATCAATATGATAAGGAATTGCTGGCCCTGTGCTTACCTCCAGGATGCAAAATGTTCAGTGCTGCCAATAGACACACATAAAAGTAAAGATGATGACATTGTCCTCAGTTTTGTACTATTAATTCCTTCTTCAGGGAGGAGACGAATGGAGAGGAGAAAGTTAGAAAGGAAAGGCAGGTCATTCAGACCCCAGAATGAGAGGGACACACCTGTAATGGATCATTAAACCAGCAGATGTTGCACAGTGGGACGAAACTGCTAGACTGAGTGAGGTGATACAGCGGTTAGCACACTGAACTCGCATTCGGGAGGACAATGGTTCAAACTGGTCCCCTGCCATTTAGATTTAGTTCTTCCACGATTTCCCTAAATCCCTGTAGGCAAATGCCATGATGGTTCCTTTGAAATGGCACAGCTGATTTCCCTCTACATCCTTGACATGATCTTAGCTTGTGCTCCATCTCTAATGACCTCCATGTCAGTGGGACATTAAGCCCAATCTTTCCTTAATCTGCCAATACCACTCCTTCTTGCTGCAACCATCTTGCTTGATAACGTGCACAAACCCTACAAATTCTGTGCACAATGTGCATATCTAAACTTACAAAACTTACAAATAAAAATTAGCTGTATATTTGGTGATCTTCATTTGTGAGTACTATAAATATTATACAACATATCACTTCACTTTAGTGGTATGTTACACCTGTCTATTGGCGCGGTACTAAACATTCTGCCTCCTGAAGATAAGAACAGACCAGAAATTCTGTCTAATATTTATTAGTTTTCTCAATGAGATCTGAAGATATTCAACCAGTCATTGAGAGAAGAATTCATTCATTCATTCATTCATTCATTCATTCATCCATTCATTCATCCATCCATCCATCATACATCATGTGCTACAGATCTCCCACCAAGAGGGAGAACCTTCCAGGATGTATAGTGAGCCAAGGTATACATTAACAAAAGACAAGGAAGAATGTAATATACATTATGCTTGGAAGTTAGATATAGCAAGGGAGTATATATTAATATGTTTCATAAATTATCTATAGATTGGAAAAACAGAATTGGATGACTCAACAACTGAATGTTTGAGTAGAGTAGGAAGTGAGGGGTCTCTCTCTCTCTCTCTCTCTTTCATAAAAATGTCCTCTCTTTTCAAATAACATGCACTTGTAATACAGTCCGAAAAGTTCTTATGTACTATGACTATTGATGATCAAAGGTTGTACATTTAAGTAAAGTCTTTGTGTGAGAAAACTCAACAGGAATCCACAGTTATTAAATAACCAGTGAATTTGCAACAAGGGCTATAGAATAGTGGTGGTTCTAAATAGTTATAAAGACTATGTCATATTACATACGGTAAGATGGTTTAAGGTAGATGAAAGCAGTAATAATGTTCTTAGTTCCAGTTGTAATTTGTACATGTAATACACTTAAATCAAAAGGGAATGTGATGTATTTAACACCTTCAAAAATTCTTTAGTTGTAGATGGTTAATGTCAGTACAAGCCGGGTAGACTGTTGTTCGATGATTTAATCATGCATATATCTCAACATGGTGGAACTGAACTACTCGAAAAGTCTTTCTTGCAATTAGTGATAAACTTTCTTGAATGCAGTCACAGAAGAAATAGCAAAGAAATGTAACAGCGTGTGAGAATTCATGTCACAACTTAATGTTAATTCACCAGGAATAGTATATTCAAGTTATCCTGTAACTATGCAGTAAAAACTAAAAACTAAACTATGCACATGATGCATACAAAATAACAGTACATAATAGCAGATGATTGCTAAATCAGCCCCCTCAGTGGAAGAGGAGCGTTATCCAAAAAGCAGCTGGAAAATGGTGCATGCCACTGTGGGAATCGCTGGTGATGGAGGCAGTACTGGTGGCATTGGTGTTGGTGACCAGGCAGCTGTTAAATGAGGCTGGAGCCTTGTAAATTCTGATGAGAGTGCTTCCTGAAATATGTATGCTGGCTTGACCCTGACAATGTAAATCGTGATTGTTTCCTGTTAATCAAAATGTCAGGTGCTTTTTCTCCCCTTGTGAGTACGCAATGTGGGCCTGTGTATAGAGGTTGTAAAGATAGTTTGATGTCCTCTGTGCGTGACATGGGAACAGGTATTGAGATCCTGAGGCACAAAAGTAGAGGCTGTTCCACATGTGGAAGGCTGGTTGAAGTGGATCAGGATCATGCGGTCTCTGAGTTGATGTATGAAATCAGGCTGATCTTGATCTGGCGATGGCAGAGTATTCAAGTTCACAAATTCTCCTGGTAGACACAACACCTCACTGTACACTAGCTCAACCGATGAAGCATCTAAGTTTATAAGTGTTCCTGAGGCCCAGTAGCACCATGGTAAGGGCCTTAGTCCACCCAGTGTCATGGCTCATCAGTGCTGCTTTAAGTGAGTGGTTTTATGTCTCAGTTACCTTTATGGTGGCTGGGTCATAGCTCATCATTTTGTGGTGGATTGTGCCACAAAATTTAGCAAATTAGGTGAATAGATGGCACTGAAATTGTCGCCATGGTCTGTCATGCTGTGCAGTGCAAAGCCAAATCATAATGCTCAGTGTGATACAAAAGCGGTAGGTAAAGTTTCCGCTGAAATATTGTTGGCCGGTGCAGCTTCTGGCCAGTAGGTTAAATGGTCTATCACCGTGAGTAGATAAAATTGGCCATTGAATGATGGTAATGGCCCATCATCGTTGATGTGGGCATGAGTGAAGCAGGTGGTTGTGCTTGAAAAGTTCCCTACAGGTGTGTGCATATGTCAGTGAGTCTTGCTGTACTGACATTTAATGCAAATCCTCACCCATACATGGCAGTCTTTTTGCATCCCTGATCATACATAACAATTTGTCACCAGGTGTACGCCAGGGTGACTCAGTTCATCTAAAGTCACATGTATGTTTCTTCTGAATGCAACTGGTAGGAAGGCATGAGATTTTGAAGTTGACATGTCATAATACAGTTTAACGTCAGTTCCAGGAATCTCAGTTAGCTGCAACTCTAATGTGGTGATGCTGCTGTTACTAGTTCCTGTTGCTCCTGGTCTGTTTGTTGTGCTTCAGCAAATGTAGTGTAATTGATTGTGCTGGAGATGCTGCTGACCCAAGAGATGATTGGGCACCACATTCTTACTACCAGAAATGGGTTGAACATTGGTGCTAAACTGTAAGATGAACATGAGCTGGTCATGCTACCTTGGGAAACAATTCATGTTGTTCTGATGAAAGGCATAGGTCAGCAGTTTGTGATCAGTATACATGATAAAATCTTTGGGTATCAGCTGAGGCCTGAAGCTTTTAATTGCCTTGTACATGGCTAGAAGTCTCTGGTCATATGTACTCCATTTCCATTGCGAGGGTGACAGATTGCATGAAAAGAATGCTAGTGGTTGCAATGCTTCATTGCAATGTTGCTGTTGCATTGCACAAACTGCCATCTGTCTAGCATCAACTACCAGTGCCAATGGTGCATTAGGCTCAGGGTGTGTGATGCTCTTTTTGGTTTCTTCAGATTCTGAGGTCATACTATCAGTTCATGTTATGTGTGAGTTGCCCTTAGTCTTTGGGCCAGAATGTGCTGCAGTTAATCGCTCTTGAAGCTCAGCCAAATGTGGCATGTGGCGTTGGTAGAAATTTAACATGCCCAGGAATCAACACAGTTCTTGGCGGTGCTCGGCCGTGTGATCTGCAAGATAATGTCCGCCCTCTCAGATAGTGGTGGTGATCCTCCTGATGATATTCTGTGTCTCAAGAAATCCACTTATGCCTTGCCAAATATACATCTTTCTGTGTTGAGAACAATCCCATGTCATTCCAGCCATTTGAACACTTCTACTAAATGTTAACGATGCTGCTCAGATGAGGCCAAAAAATTCAGAATGTCATCAGGATGGGTGGAGCAAAAAGACAGACCTTATAGCACTGAGTCAATAAACCTTTGCAATGTTTATGTGGCATTCTGGAGACCAAATGTCTTAAACATGCTCTCAAATAGTCCAAAAGGTGTAATTATATGTCTTCAGGATAGCCTGTGCCACCATGAGTATCTGCATGTATACTTTAATACAGTCTAGTACACTGAAGATATCGGCACTACTCAACATGTAATTGTAATCACACAACAAATGGCACAGGGTATCTGTCTGGTATCGTTCTGGTCTTAAAAGCTCTCTTTTACCACTTTCAGTGCTGTTTGGGAGGATTTGCACATCTCATTGAAACTGAGGATTTTGCGGGCACTAGTGTAGCTACTAGTAGGGCCATTCAAGCTACACAGGCCTCAGCAGATGAGCCTGACAAAGACTTTCCCACACCTTGCTGACCATCCAACAAGAATGCCATGTCCTTGGACCAAAAAGTGGCATCCTCACTAATGTACTCTGGGACTGTGGGCTAACAATCTGCATCCCTTAACACTTTGAGTGCCGGCCATTTATGCAAATCTACTTACCCAATTACCAGCTCATTTTCTCCTTCACTCAGTGTCAGAAATTTTTATAGGACTTTTTCCCTCTGGTGCAGATTCAATAATAATCATAAATATGTTTTTGTCTCAGACAGGAATAAAGATTATTATTTCCTCTTTGAATACATGTCACTTATTGTGCCTGCTTTGTAACCTTTCATCAGCACAATCAAAACTAAAGAAGATGTTTTTATGTAGGAAAAAAATTGGTTTTGCATCTTATAGGATATTTATTTTTTAAAAATTGCAGAATTTATGTACTCGTATACAGAGATAATGACTGTCTTGCATGTTTTCTCCTACTGTCATGTGACATCTGCAAATGCTTCAGCAATTCTGAGGGTCCTGTAGCAGCAACTGGCATTGTGCTTTCACTTTCAGTGCTCGATTCTGAAGTAGTATGTGTATGATGAATGAATGTAAGTGACATTTAGCATAAGTGCAAAAAAAAAAAAAAATGAGATAAGGAAATGTTGCAATAAGTGATTTCATCTGAGAACTTGTGCAGGAAATATAAGTGAAAAATTTAAAAGATTACAGCAATTGTCTTACCCAATATAGATTCAGCATAAGTTGGATCTTCATCTGTGTCATTGCTGTCAAAAATATCACTCAGATAATCTTCCAATTCATAAAGTATGTGGAAAATCCCAGCATCACTCAGTGGGCCACCACTTGACATATTGCTTCAAATAAGAATACCCTCATATTGGTGTCTCATAGTCGACTGCCACATTAGCTTGTTTCGCAATGCCAAAAGCTTTGTTGTGTGTTCAAGTGGCAGAAATGTGTACTACAAGTATTTGTCTGCCTTCTGAGAACTGCTGGACCAGTAATATTACACGTAGGAGCTAGGAGCTGAATGAAGAAGTCTGCCCTTAATATTTTGAGTGTGGAAGTTCTTGCTATGATGCAGCGAACGGGGTGGCCGAGCGGTTCTAGGCGCTACAGTCTGGAACCGCACGACCGCTACGGTCGCAGGTTCGAATCCTGCCTTGGGCATGGATGTGTGTGACGTCCTTAGGTTAGTTAGGTTTAAGTAGTTCTAAGTTCTAGGGGTCTGATGACCTCAGCAGTTAAGTCCCCTAGTGCTCAGAGCCATTTGAACCATTTTGATGCAGCAAACAAATATTATGGGTATGGAATTCTTTGCACTGCTAACAGCAACATACTATTATGTGCATAACACTCTTAAGTGTTAAACCAAACTGACGAACTTCAAGAAGAAAACCAATACAGGCAATAGGGTGACAACTTTAGAATGGAGGTGGATAATGGAAATTGGGTCTTGGAATT
Organism: Schistocerca serialis cubense; assembly: GCF_023864345.2. NCBI lineage: Eukaryota > Metazoa > Arthropoda > Insecta > Orthoptera > Acrididae > Schistocerca > Schistocerca serialis. The sequence continues at coordinate 273,287,682 of NC_064643.1, read as the reverse complement.
TACAAATCCTCTACAAGAGTGGTAAACAATAACAAGCTGTACCAGAGTTTAACAGTTATAAGCTAGACAGTATGCAAATGAGTGAAGTTGATGCAACCAGACTACCATAGGAGATGACTTTTCTCTATTCAGGTAAACCAAATGAAGATGATGGTCACATGAATGGCACTGGCATTATGCTAAACAAAATGGTGGAGAGTAATCTGCTGGACTGGAAACCAATATCTGATAGAATTATAACAGTGTGGGTTAAATGTCAGTGCAGAATGTAACTGTTGTCTGCAAATACAGTTTATTTATGCATATAATATAATGGTTAATTACAGTGAAATAATCATAATTGTAAAACTGCTAAGCACTTCTATATCAATACTTCATTTTTAGCTCAGAGGCAACATGAAGAATCAAAGGGTTTACACTGCACCTATAAACTGTATAGCAGATGATTCACTGTTCACATGACTGTCCACGCCAGTCCCCTCCAAGTATCAACGGCATTTGGGATTGAAAGCTACACAGTGCCCAATACAAGTTGAGTAGCAGTTCCCCTGAAGACATGGGTGGTGGTGGTGGTGACGGTGATGGTGATGGTGGTGGAAGATTAGGTGTGTCCTGTGTCCTCATAGAACTACATGTAGGATGTACCTCAGTGGTAGCTGGAATGAAGGCTGGCTTGAGTCTGTCAGTGGAGATTATGATGGAAGAGCCATTGATATCGACATTGAATGTTTTGTTGTGGCATGCAAAGGCCATGTATTGACCATCATATGGTGGTTGAACAAATACCACCCAGTCTTTCTCATTGTTTTCCCAAAAAAATGTCTTCTTCACCAGTTATACAGTAACCTGTACTCCCAGATGAGAGAGGCTGTGAAGAGATGAAATTGTTTTATTACAAAAATCAGCCATAACAAATGGTTACACTTGTGGCATTGATACATTGCAGTATAGCACTATATTTGACCTCGGCATTCATACACATCACAGATGTAAGCCTGACCATGCTTCTTGCTCTTCATGCTCTTAAGCTTGCTGTATCCGTCATGGGCATTGGCAAGTGCTATGAATTTAAATTCCTTCACGATGGCATCAGTATGCGATAGTGTGTGTGCTAATCTATTCTGCCCATCATCAACACACTGAATGTCCATAAAAAATTTTTGCAGTGAATTCCAGATGTTGTCAATGGCACGGTAAATGCCGTGTCTGGCTTCTTATTGAAAGCAAACGCAACTGGCTTATGGTCTGTAAGAAACATAAAATGTCTTCATTCAAGGTTTCACGTGAACTTTTTGATTGAAGCACTTGTTCCGTAGAGCTCATGGTCTTAAGTTGGCCAATTTGCTTGTGAAGCTGATAATTTCTTGTAAAGAAAGCTAGAGAATGCCATCTTTTGCACATGTTGTCACAACAAGGCACCAGTTGCAGTTGATGATGTGTCTACCATAACAGAGATAAGTGCATCAGGAAGAGGATGAGTGAACAATGCGGCCTATGAAATAGCAATTTTGCTTTGACCAAGGATGCTTTCTTTTTATCAATTCGGTGTAGTGGGTCTCCAGTTTTAGGCAAACCTTTTAGCATTTCATTGAGAAGTGATGCCAACAGTGCATGATTGTGCACAAAAGTCTGTAAAAAATTGTTAAGTCCAAGAAATGGCATAAGTCTCATATTGGAGTGGGCTAGGGAAACTGGAAAATAGCTTCTACTCTGTCTTGAGATGGCAGTATTCCTTGTGGATTTATAAGATATCCTAAAAATTTTGTTTCCATTGCTCTGCAGACATATTTTTGCGGGTTAATCACAAAGTCATGTTCTCATAGTGTAGTGAATAGTTTCTGTAAATGAGCAAGAAATTCTGCCTCACTAGGCGATATTACAAGCAGACATAATAGACATAATAGAACTCTAATCTATAATTATGTCATCTATGAAGCACTGGAAAATCTGGCAGCATTGTAGAGTCCAAACGTATTCACACAAATTGACAAAGACTGAATGGAGTGCAAACAACAGTTCTCAGCATATCTTCCAGTTCAATTGGTATATGGTAAGAAGATAGACAAGGTTGATCATGGAAAATACAGTCTTACCATTTACTGTTTGGATATGTGGCAGAGGATAATGATCAGTTATCATTCTTGCATTAAGTTGCAATAGTCACCATATGGGCACCACCCATTACTCTTCTAAGAAACTGTGTGGAGTAGAGAGGCCCAGCTACTATTTGAAGAGCGACAGATACCTTGTGCTAACTCTTGCTTTGTGGTCTTTAGTATTTCCAAATGCAGAGAGTGAGGCAGTGCACGATGTGGCAGTCCTAGTGTGGTTGCAGTGCAATGTACTGTTGAGTGTGGTATGGTGCGAGAGAAGGCAATGGACAGGTGATTTCAGGGAACTGATGAACCAGGTCATTATATGGAGAATCACCTGCAGTCAGTTTGATGTCAACATGTTTGGTATTCCCGCCTGGGTTGGGGATTTTCTCTGCCCGGGGACCGGGTGTTTGTGTTGTCCTCATCATTTCATCATCATCCTCATCATTCGTGACAGTGGCTAGGTTGGACTGAAAAAAATTGGAACTGTGAAAATATTGGGACTTTGTGTGGGCACTGATCACCATGCAATTGAGTGTGTGGGCTTTCAAATAGAAAATGAAATGAGGTGGCCCTCAACTACATACTCTCCGACTCAACATTGCAATATTAAAAGTTTTGGCTGGTTTCGTTGTCTAGGGGCTGGGATATGTAGTTGCCACATTGCAGGCCAAATACTGCTGAGTCTACAGTATACAATAAGAATACGCACGTAAATCAAATGGCCGAAGGTTTCTATCACTCGGCAATTTTGAATTATGAATGTGACATATACATTTATGAATGAAAAATTGCAATTAAATAAAATCTGCAGCTACTAGTTTAATGACTTTAAATGATGAGTACGATAGTAGAAGTACTTTTCAGAATGTGGTATATTTCTGCAAAACACTTATTGGTGTCGATGGTCCAGCAATTAAATAAAATATAAGTTGAATAACAGGGAAACAATAGATTCCTACTGCACATTATTAACTATGAACAACAACATAGCTCATGAAATATTCACTTCTAAGTGCACACTACATCTTCACTGTAGAAGCCACAGAAATCTCCCAAGTGCACAAGTCGACACTCCGAAGTATTTCTATCTGCTGCAACCATGCCCAAAGCAGTCCACTCTCCAAGTCCTTTCCCCAACTGTGCGTCCATCGCACCATCGCGTCCAGCACTTCCGTGTCCTGTGTCATATTCTCCAGCACTTTTCACCGAACTCGCTTCCATCCAGTCTCCCCATTCACGAGCGTTGTGATTGGCTATAGTGCTCGCACCATGTCTTCATGCCATCACACCCACACAATGAAACACATTCGAAGTACTGGATTTACATTTAAATAACTTGAAATTATATAAATATTCCTACGGCTGGACCATAAACACGCTCTAATACACATTATTAGATACATAAACAAATTAAATAAACATATCTCAAAGGAACAGAACAAAAGTAGGCCAGTAGCCTAATGTCTCTGTGCTTTCTAAAACACAGTAAATATTTCACCAATTTCTTCATGAATAGTGTATATCAGATATAAACAAAGACATAGATGAATAAATATATTTATAAGCTTGCTTCTACCGTTTTTTCGTGTAACTATGGAGTACTTATGGCCTGACGCGATCAACAGTAATCGGCCACTTTTACCTCCAATAACTCATGTACTATTCAAGTTACATGCCTGTAATTTATACCAAGTTAGGTTTACACTAATAGTTTTCTAAAGACATGTTTTTCGACAAAATCGGATGAAGCTTTTTGATTTTGGAAATTCATTGCTGGGTATTACTTGTATAATTTACCGTCAGATACTAAACTTTAAACTAATAAAGATATTGATAATCTAATTACACCATCAAAATCTTCGTGCAAATAATAGTAATTTACATGTTTCTTTTTGGGGTACTATTATTCATCTGGCTACTATTAAATTCTGTACGAACTGTGAAATGTCTGCCATTTAGGTTTCACAAAGTCCGCCATCTTTGGCCCTCCCAGCACACAGCGTCACCAAGGAATTCCCAGCCACGTACTCAAAGGACCACGTGCTCTGGCTGTTGTGAGGCACCACGTGGGTGCTAACAAGCTTGGCCCTGCTGCGTGGTCTGAGTGGTGGCCACCAACTCTCAACTTAGAATATTTCCAGGGCACCGCAACTCGCCCGTTACCTCTCACACCTCCACTTATTAACCTTCTGGCTTGCCAGAATGTTCAGAAGTAGCACCATTCAGTTCATATAAGTACATATAAAACAAATTTCAAAGAACAGAATTAAATGATTAAAACGCCAGACCAATAGTGTTTACAAGATTTTTGTAGTGGCCTGGGAGCAGCATGAATTTCGAAATAAACTTAAACTAACACAAATTATCAATGGAACAGCATATTAATTAAATGCCTGCATTTCAGTTATGCGTAAACAAGTATGAATTTTGAAATAAACTTAAACTAACACAAATTATGAATGAAACAGTATATTAAATAAATGCCTGCATGCAATTTTTTTTTTGGACAAGAAATAAAAATTTTAAAATGCACTTTCACTTATGTGCAGTTTTGTAAGCACTTCTTGAGCCACTCATTCAACACTAAGGCTCCTTCTTGCACTAATTTTTTCTTTCGCACTACACATGCTCACACGGATTTTAGCATGAAGTATTGATCAACTGACATCAGTCTTTTGACCAAGTGCCTCACAGAAATCGTGTCTGCCTCTGAATTCCAAACCTCACAGTGTATTGTGACAAATATGTCTACAATGAAAGCCAAAAGTAGAAACCCGTCAACAAACCATTTCCCAAAACCAACCAGGATCCTCGCTAAAGATTCTCTCCAGCGGAAAACGATACTTTAGGAACAAAGTCACAAGGCAAACAACTGAATCACAGTAAGCTCAAATTCCCACAAGTTCTATTTAATTGATTTAAATCCATCCTTCGTACCTCCACGCACCAAAATTGCGTGCTCATACAATTACAATTTTAATACTCTTCAAATTGACCGCTAAATTCTTTGCCACACTCTTATACAAAGCATAAATCAGTATATATTTTACAAAAACCCACGAGGTCACTGACCTCCACGCATCGTCAGTGCCTAAAATTCCCCCTTTTGCACACATAGAGTGCCACAAGAAACCAACAAATTACTAATGAATTCCCAAGCAAACATAAATTGTCCCTCCAAACTTACTACCACTAATTACAGATTAGAACAGCTTTTCACTTCTGCCCTTTCTCTACATACCCTTAGAAATTTTAAACTTCTCTCATTTCCACATGTGCGGCAGCAACGACTGTAACATTCTACTGTACCAACACCAATAAGTCTCACTAGAATCACACTCGTCCTTCGTATACCAATTTGTACGAACATCATTACACAAACTATCCCCACCCATACCATTTACTTCAGCCCTCTATGAATTTTCTGTTACTTCTTCCACGCATTTCGCCGATTCACTACCCACAGCATGCACAACTTTACTGTTTTTCCCCTCCAAAATATCGACACTTGCAGCTTCAACAAAATTACACATCAATTCACTGTTAAACACTTTATCTTCCTGAAATAATACATCGATGCCTTAGCCATCATCACCATAAATATTCATCTCAGCAACCTTATCTGCTGGTACACCATTTAACTCACTACATTAGTTCACCTCAGAAATCTTACTTTCCTCCATCGACAAATTAACTTTACGTGAATCGTACACAACTTAATCCTCCGCCGCTACATTACACAAATTACTGCTACCTTGTCGTACAATTTTTGGACTTCCAGAGTTGCTACATTCCACTGTGAGGCCGCCGCGACTCTGGACCTCCATGGAGTGACGTCATCAGCCTCACTGTGTTTGCTCCATGGCGGCCCGTTACTTGCCGCGTCAACGAAAGTCCGCGCAGGTTGCTGGCTCGGTGTTTGAATGATCTGCACATGTAAAAACCAAATACTTCTGCAGTATTTATGCACATAACTAACAAATCCTAACCCGCAACTCAATTTTGTCATTTAATTAGAATTTGTGCTATGCCAGGGGAGATAGATGGCACATGCAACAGACCACTTGTCGTCTGTTACACCACACTTGCAGCTGGCGAGACCAAAGCTACTCCGCCTTCACTAACATCAACACTTTTCACCAACTCACAAATGCTTGCTACTACAACACCTTCCTTACTGCAATTGCTACTGTTTGCTAATAACTCTTCAGAACTCTCCACACAATTTGCTTTCACAAAATTTGTGGTGTCACAGCCAGACACCACACTTGCTAGGTGGTAGCCTTTAAATCGGCCGTGGTCCGTTAGTATACGTCGGACCCACGTGTTGCCACTGTCTGTGATTGCAGACCGAGCGCCGCCACACGGCAGGTCTAGAGAGACGTCCTAGCACTCGCCCCAGTTGTACAGCCGACTTTGCTAGCGATGGTTCACTGACAAATTACGCTCTCATTTGCCGAGACGATAGTTAGCATAGCCTTCAGCTATGTCATTTGCTACGACCTAGCAAGGCGCCATTATCAACTGCTATTTATCTTGTGATGCATGTACCGTCAGACCGATGTTCACCAATTATGGATTAAAGTTAAGTATTCCCGCAGCTACGTACGTTCTTTGCTACTATAACTTCCTTTACCTGTTCCAGACCTCACGCCAGCCTGCGTGAGCTTAAACGCGTGCCTTTCGGCTTCACCTCATAGTGACTTGGCTGTCTTGCCAAGTCACAACAAAATTCATCTCCTCTTTAACTTCTTTTTGAATCATTGAATCTTTTCATTTGTCACCATTCACACACTCATTCATTACACATTCATAACTTACATCATTCCCCGCAAATTTATTCTCATTACTTTTACTTAAATCTCTCACAATCTATGCTTCCGCTGTTCGCGCCTGCTTTTATTGAAGTAGCTTTCCTCTGTAACATATTCCATATTACATATTTGTTGCCTTTCTCCAAACCTATCAACATTTCTACCATTACCATTATCTCTAGTCCTATTCATCACTTGTTTAGATTGCCATCCCCAGACCTGAGATGTGGCGAACATCAGTTTCCCGACCGGTTGTTACGCGATTGCACTTCGTGTGAATTTCTCCCGTCAAATCTGCGTTTTTTACTCGGATCCCTTTCACAGAAGCTATCACTCCTGTTCATTCTTAAACCATTCTGCTCATTCCAGCTACTATTTCTCTCAGAATTTCTTTGATTTCTCTCATAACTATTATTTTGGTGGTGATTATTTGAAATCCCGTTTTGATAACTACCACCCGGTTTGCTCTGAGGTTTGAACTTCAAAGCCCTCTCTAATTTTTCCACAAATTCTAGAAATTCGTCCATGGAATCACATGGACTATGGACAAGATCCCACTGCCGTAATCGCCTTTTTAACATGGCGATTTCTGTTAAAACCCCCAAGGGATGTTTCACATGCATAAGCTTGCCAAGTTCGCACTTGCAAAAATCACTTATCATCCCATTACCACACCTGTAACTCAGTTCGTTTAAAAATTCATTTTGGATCTGTGTCTGTTTTGCCTTGCTCCAAGTTTTATTCAAAAAACACTTTTAGAACTCTTCGTACGATTCACACGAACTACGTTTAACATTTGCCCAAGACTGAGGGTCTTCCCCCAAATGCCATTTAATGTATTTTATTTTGGCTTTATCCGACGTGTCGTGAACAAAACCATCCCTACGAGCAGCCAAGTAATTTACTAGGTGATATCTCCTGTCATCTGTTTTACAGGTCATAGATGCGGTATTTCCTCAAGGGATATTTACAACCGCCGTGGTCTGTTGGGAGGCTAAGGAATTTAAATCACTTTATACCTGTTGCAATTGTTTTTTAAATTCATTTTCACTAGTGACACTGGACTCTATTTTATCTTTAATTATGCTCACTTCTTCCCCCCCCCCCCCCACCCCCCCCCCCCCACCCCTCACCTACGCAATTGGCAATGTCACTAATTGCTAAATTTATATCTCTTTTATGAGAATCTTGCACTTTTATACGGTCGCCGGTCGCCTACCTTGCCCCCAAGTTCCGTCTGTATCTTATCCATTTTTTCCCCAAGATCTATTTCCGCAGATTCGATTTTAGATTTTACTATTACAACTTCATCTGTAATTTTCCACATATCCACTTGGACACATTTTAATTTATCATCAATCACTTTTTCAAGGTTACCCATAATTTTTTCAACTTCCTCTTTCACAGCGGAACCTATTTTAGTTCGCATTGCATCCATATCTGTTCGAATTCTACTGATATTATTTGCCATTCCCTGGATCATTTGCATTAACTGAGACATCATATCTCCCCCACATTCATTCCCCTTGATTATCTTCCTACTAGTTACACTTTCGTGCTTTGATTTCGGACTAATCGGCTCACTTCCGTTTTCAGGAGACTGTTTTATATTCGTGAGATCTATAAGTGGAGCTTGAATTTCAGAGTTAAACACTGTTTCATTATTTGCGCAGGAACTTATCTGATTTAAGATGGTTCCCTCTGCTATGGTGATGCCGTCGGTTGTAGTGGAAGTCGACATTGAAGACTGCCCTGGAGTACTCAGAGAAGCTGCCGTCGTACCGCTGTTGATCTACGTCTGCCACTGAAGTTGCCTAAAGTAATTGTAGCTGCCGCCGATTATCGTGTGTTACAACCGTCTCTGGTACCACTGTCCGTTAAATGTTCTAACCGCTACTGTTCCCTGCACGCAACTTATTTAGACTCTGAGCCCCCACACAAATTGCTTTTAACATGATAGATTAGGACATCTATTGATAGCATGTGTTAATTGTGAAAATTACTGCGTAATTTCACTATTTCCAGAAACCTACATATGGAAAAAAAATGGTTTTGCAAAGGTTTTTACACTTTGCATAGTATGCTGAATAACAGAGAGGAATTACCACTTTGCAGGACCCAAATCCCAGATGAGACGCCAATTGCAGGACTCCAAACAAAAAAATGCATGAAATGAGTGGCCCTCAACTATGTACCGTCTGATTCAATGTTGCAATATTAAATGTTTTGACCAGTTTTGTTGTTTAGGGGTTGGGATATATAGTTGCCACATTTCAGGCCAAATACTGCTGAGTCTACAGTATACAATAAGAATACACACGCAAATCAAATGGTCAAAGGTTTCTATCACTCGGCAGTTTTGAATTATGAATGTAACATATAAATTTATGAATGAAAGATTGTAATTAAATAAAATCTGCAGGTACAATTTTAATGACTTTAAATGATGAGTGTGATAGTAGAAGTGCTTTTGAGAATGTGGTATATTTCTGCAAAACAATTATTGGTGTTGAAGGTCCAGCAATTAAATAAAATATAAGTTGAATAACAGGGAAACTATAGATTCCTACTGCACATAATTAACTATGAACAACAACATAGCTCATGAAATATTCACTTCTAAGTGCACACTACATCTTCACTGTAGAAGCCACAGAAATCTCCCAAGTGCACAAGTCGACACTCCGAAGTATTTCTATCTGCTGCAACCATGCCCAAAGCAGTCCACTCTCCAAGTCCTTTCCCCAACTGTGCGTCCATCGCACCGTCGCGTCCAGCACTTCCGTGTTCTGTGTCATACTCTCCAGCAGTTTTCACCCAAACTCGCTTCCATCCAGACTCCCCATTCACGAGCGCTGTGATTGGCTAGAGCACTCACACCATGTCTTCATGCCAACGCACCCACACAAACATAATGAAACACATTCGAAGTACTGGATTTACATTTAAATAGCTTGAAATTATATAAATATTCCTACGGCTGGACCATAAACACACTGTAACTCACATTATTAGATACGTAAACAAATTAAATAAACATATATCAGAGGAATAGAAAAAAAGGTAGGCCAATAGCGTAATGTCACTGTGCTTTCTAACACACAGTAAATGTTTAACCAATTTCTTATGAATAATATGTAATATATATTTACTGTATGGTTAAATGATGATGGCCTCCTCTTGGGTAAAATATTCCGGAGGTAAAATAGTCCCCCATTCGGATCTCAGGGCGGGGACTACTCAGGAGGACGTCGTTATCAGGAGAAAGAAAACTGGCGTTCTACGGATCGGAGTGTGGAATGTCAGATCCCTTAATCGGGCAGGTAGGTTAGAAAATTTAAAAAGGGAAATGGATAGGTTAAAGTTAGATATAGTGGGAATCAGTGAAGTTCGGTGGCAGGAGGAACAAGACATTTGGTCAGGTGAATACAGGGTTATAAATACAAAATTAAATAGTGGTAATGCAGGAGTAGGTTTAATAATGAATAAAAAAATAGGAGTGCGGGTAAGCTACTACCAACAGCATAGTGAACGCATTATTGTGGCCAAGATAGACACGAAGCTCATGCCTACTACAGTAGTACGAGTTTATATGCCAACTAGCTCTGACATTTCCAGGGGCAGATGTGGACTCTGATCACAATCTATTGGTTATGAACTGTAGATTAAAACTGAAGAAACTGCAAAAGGGTGGGAATTTAAGGACATGAGACCTGGATAAACTGAAAGAACCAGAGGTTGTACAGAGTTTCAGGGAGAGCATAAGGAGACAATTGACAGGAATGGGGAAAAGAAATACAGTAGAAGAAGAATGGGTAGCTCTGAGGGATGAAGTAGTGAAGGCAGCAGAGGATCAAGGAGGTAAAAAGACGAGGGCTAGTAGAAATCCTTGGGTAACAGAAGAAATATTGAATTTAATTGATGAAAGGAGAAAATATAAACACGCAGTAAATGAAGCAGGCAGAAAGGAATACAAACGTCTCAAAAATGAATTGACAGGAAATGCAAAATGGCTAAGCAGGGATGGCTAGAGGACAAATGTAAGGATGTAGAAGCTTATCTCACTAGGGGTGAGATAGATACTGCCTACAGGAAAATTAAAGAGACCTTTGGAGAAAAGAGAGCCACTTGTATGAATATCAAGAGCTCAGAAGGAAATTGAGTTCTAAGCAAAGAAGGGAAAGCAGAAAGGTGGAACGAGTATATAGCGGGTCTATACAAGGGCGATGTACTTGAGGACAATATTATGGAAATGGAAGAGGATGTAGATGAAGACGAAATGGGAGATATGATACTGCGTGAAGAGTTTGACAAAGCACTGAAAGACCTGAGTCGAAACAAGGCCCCGGGAGTAGACAACATTCCATTGGCAATACTGACGGCTTTGGGAGACCCAGTCCTGACAAAACTCTATCATCTGGTGAGCAAGATGTTTGAGACAGGTGAAATACCCTCAGACTTCAAGAAGAATATAATAATTCCAATCCCAAAGAAAGCAGGTGTTGACAGATGTGGAAATTACCGAACTATCAGTTTAATAAGTCACAGCTGCAAAATACTAACGCGAATTCTTTTGCAGACGAATGGAAAAACTGGTATAAGCCGACCTCGGCGAAGATCAGTTTGGATTCCGCAGAAATGTTGGAACACCTGAGGCAATACTGACACTACGACTTATCTCAGAAAATAGATTAAGGAAAGGCAAACCTACATTTCTAGCATTTGTAGACTTAGAGAATGCTTTTGACAATGTTGAGTGGAATACTCTCTTTCAAATTCTAAAGGTGGCATGGGTAAAATACAGGGAGCAAAAGGCTATTTACAATTTGTACAGAAACCAGATGGCAGTTACAAGAGTCGAGGGGCATGAAGGGGAAGCAGTGGTTGGGAGGGGACTGAGACAGGGTTGTAGCCTCTCCCCGATGTTATTCAATCTGTATATTGAGCAAGCAGTAAAGAAAACAAAAGAAAAATTCGGAGTAGGAATTAAAGTCCATGGAGAAGAAATAAAAACGTTGAGGTTCGCCAATGACATTGTAATTCTGTCAGAGACAGCAAAGGACTTGGACGAGCAGTTGAACGGAATGGACAGTGTCTTGAAAGGAGGATATAAGATGAACATCAACAAAAGCAAAACGAGGATAATGGAATGTAGTCGAATTAAGTCGGATGATGCTGAGGGAATTAGATCAGGAAATGGGACACTAACAGTAGTAAAGGAGTTTTGCTATTTGGGGAGCAAAATAACTGATGATGGTCAAAGTAGAGAGGATATAAAATGTAGACTGGCAATGGCAAGGAAAGCGTTTCTGAAGAAGAGAAATTTGGTAACATCGAGTATAGATTTAAGTGTCAGGAAGTCGTTTCTGAAAGTATTTGTATGGAGTGTAGCCATGTATGGAAGTGAAGCATGGACGATAAATAGTTTGGACAAGAAGAGAATAGAAGCTTTTGAAGTGTGGTGCTACAGAAGAATGCTGAAGATTAGATGGGTAGATCACATAACTAATGAGGAGGTATTGAATAGAATTGGGGAGAAGAGGAGTTTGTGGCACAACTTGACAATTGGTTGGTAGGACATGTTCTGAGGCACCAAGGGATCACAAATTTAGCGTTGGAGGGCAGCGTGGAGGGAAAAAATTGTAGAGGGAGACCAAGAGATGAGTACACTAAGCAGATTCAGAAGGATGTAGGCTGCAGTAGGTACTGGGAGATGAAAAAGCTTGCACAGGATAGAGTAGCATGGAGAGCTGCATCAAACCAGTCTCAGGACTGAAGACAACAACAACAACAACAACAACAGCAACAGCAATATGTATTGGGGAGCAAAATAACTGATGATGGTTGAAGTAGAGAGGATATAAAATGTAGACTGGCAATGGCAAGGAAAGCGTTACTGAAGAAGAGAAATTTATTAACATTGAGTATAGATTTAAGTGTCAGGAAGTCGATTCTGAAAGTACTTGTATGTAGTATGGCCATGTATGAAAGTGAAATGTGGACGATAAATAATTTGGATAAGAAGAGAATAGAAGCTTTCAAAATGTGCTGCTACAGAAGAATGCTGAAGATTAGATTGGTAGATCACATAACTAATGAGGAGGTATTGAATAGAATTAAGGACAAAAGAAATTTGTGGCACACCTTGACCAGAAGAAGGGATCGGTTGGTAGGACATGTTCTGAGGCATTAAGGGATCACCAATTTAGTGTTGGAGGGCACTGTGGAGGGTAAAAATCATAAAGGGAGACCAATAGATGAATACACTAAGCAGGTTCAGAAGGATATAGGTTGCAGTAGGTAGTGGGAGATGATGAAGCTTCCACAGGATAGACTAGCATGGAGAGCTGCATCAAACCAGTCTCTGGACTGAAGACCACAACAACAACAACAGTATATATCAGATATAAACAAAGACATAGATGAATAAATATATTTATAAACATGCTGCTACTGTTTTTTGATGTAACTGTGGAGTACTTATGGCCTTGCGCGATCAATAGTAATCGGCCAATTTGACCTCCAATAACTCATGTACTATTCAAGTTACATGCCTGTAATTTATACCAATTTAGGTTTACACTAATAGCTTTCTAAAGACACGTCTATTGACGAAATTGGATGAAACATTTAGATTTTGGAAATTCATTGCTGGGTGTTACTTGTATAATTTACCATCAGGTACTATACTTTAAACTAATAAAGATATTGAAAATCTGATTACACCATCAGAATCTTTGAAATGTCTGCCATTAAGGTTTCACAAAGTCCGCCACTGTTGGCCCTCCCAGCACATAGCATCACCAAGGAATTCCCAGCCACATGCTCGATGGACGACGTGCTCCGGCCGCTGTGAGTCACCACGCAGATGCTAACGAGCTTGGCCCTGCCGCGCAGTCCTTGCGGTGGCCACCAACTCTGAACTTAGTATATTTCCAGGGTGCCGCAACTCGTCCATTACCTCACAAGTGTCCCACAGACCAAACATCATCATCATCAATGTGTTTGTCAAGGTGTTGGTGCCCATGACTAGACATCTGTGTTTTAGAATCAAGGAAGCATTGGTTGAAAGACCTGGCAGGAGACTGTAAAAAAGATAAGTAGTCTACACCAACATTGGGGTACAGTACATTGGCAATAATGAATCTTCATTCTAAATCAAGACTGAAGTTTAGATGTAAGTTGATGTAACCGTAAGTCTTAATGGAAGGTCCAGTCACAGTATAAGGGTGATTGCCATTGATATTCTGCCATGGCAGATGACAAGGAGGGTAAACTGAGAGATCAGCTCCTATGTCAATGAGAAACTGCGGCTTAATAGAGTGTTTTGTTATAAACAATTGATGGGGCTGTGCAGTTCGCAATTGATCGCCATCACTGCTGATTTCTGCCAGTGTTTCCCTTGTCGCAGGGTGGTTGACACTGCCGAGCTTCAGCTCCAAATTTGATACCAGCTGATATTCTCCATGGAGGGCCAACACTTGTTTCTGCTGAAAGAGCATTGCTGTAGCAATGCTTGTGTGAAGCACCTTAATTGTGGGGCCACAAGTTGCTTAGAAAGTTCAGTTACTTGTATTTGCAATGCTTCCAGAGAAATCTCTGTTTGGCAGAGAGGGTTGTGACACCCATCAAAGGATACATCACGACTATTCTGTCAGCTGTCTGAACTGGGGTGTTGAGGTTACCAGTGCAGACAGTGAGTATTTTCTGTGTGCCCACAGGTAGGCATGGCAGCCAAATATTCCACAGAATATCGATAACTGCATTGCCTGCCAATGTGTGAACCTGATGAAGTAGTTGAGATGGTGTGCAGTCACCAAGTTCACCAGTTCGGAGCAGTTTTTCGAGTCATTTAGCTTCTGACTGTGACAAATGCATGCTTGATAGAGGCATAGTTTTCAGTCATTAGTGGTGAAGCTTAAATGTCTCGTATTTCCATAGCCATTTCCTTGTTAAGTGCAGCCACATAACTGTATTTACTTTAGCCAGAGATGACGTAGGGCAAGACAAATTGGCTCTCAAGTTGGATGAACCACAGTACTGGATTAGCTGACTGGAAGGGTGGGGGTTTCACCACAGTCATACAAAGGATCAAGTTTGTTGCCGGTAATTTGAGTACTTGTTATGGGAAACATTGATTACTTATGAGAAACATTGATTACATGATGCAGTTGTTCATGGGAGAATTTGTGCATGATGCAAAAACGTACATATGATGTGTTTTATCATTTGGCATATGATGCAATCATTCCAGTGGCATGATTCAGAAACTCAGAGTCACTATATGATTTTGAAAATACATTTTTTATACACACAAAATAGTAGTTAATTACAATAAGTAGTCATAATCATAAGACTGCTAAGAACATATAGTCACTACTTTATTTTTAGCATGGAGGACCAAAAAGTTTACACTCTGCAAATCAGTTATGTAGCAGATAATTCAGTGTTCACATTACTGTCCACGTAACTATTATTCAATGCTATGTTCCAAGTGAACAAGCAGAGATGAATGTCAAGACCCACGTCTCTGATGAACTACAAGCAGCACTGAAAGGCACAAAATGAGATATTGTCATTGTTGTGAGGGACATAAACACAAAAGTGGGCACAGAAAATCTTGGGATGGGACTTGCAATGGGAAGATGTGGAGTTGAAGAGGCAAATACAAATGGTGAATTTTTTATGGAGGTATGTGGGAACAGCAAGGTAGCCATAGGAGGAATACTGTTTCCACACAAAAATTTCCATAAAAACTTGTGGGTGTCAACCAATCACAGGGTGCAGAATCAATTGATTCAGTTCCACAAGTGGGCAATGTAAAAGATTGTTGTTAGAGATTAGGAATAAAAGGGGAGCAGTGACCACCTTTTGATGCTACCTAAAGTGCACTTGAAATTCACAGCTACAAAAAATAAATCTGATGTCTATAAGAAGCCATTCAATGCCTCACAAGTAAAGGTACCTAAAAGATCAAACAGAAATTTAGACTAGAACTGCAAAATAGATATAAAGTACTCAATATGATGGAGGATGGATTAGAAAAACAATGCCGCTGCTAAAAGTGCAGAAGATGTTCAGACACAGTAAAAGAAAAGACTAAATGAGCAAGGACATGTGGGAGAAAGTAGGTGAAAGAAAAAAATTCAAAGTATAAATGAAAATAATGAAGGCCAGGAGGGAAAAACTGAGCTCCATGTAGCGTATACTAGAGTAGATCAAGAGATGAAAATGAGTGCAAGATTAGACTGAAGGAAATGGTAAAATGATCTTGCAACATGAACTGAGAGAGCTGCAAGCAAAGGAGACATGAAGGAGCTTTACCAGACCACAAGAATACTAGGGAGGCAGAAGGGACCAATAAATTGCACAGTGAAAAGCAAGTTAGGAAACTGCACAATGGGAAAGATGGCATGAAAATTTTGAAAAGGTGATGATAACTGCAAGAATCAACAGGGTGGTGCCTTGCAGAGAGCAGATAAAAGTTGCTCTAAAGCAAACAGAATGTTGTCATGCCCCTGAGTGCAACAATATTTCACTAGAACTGCTGAAAGAAGAAAGACAACATTAGATTTATTATGCCCTGTGTTTGAGGAGATCTGGAATAGAGATGAAATGGAAGAAAAATGGAAGTCAGACATTAATAAAACTTCTAAAAAAAGAGAGACATCACAAATTGCAATAAGTGGAGAGAGATCATGTTGTCATCCTTTCCTAGTAAAGTACTGTTATGAATCACCCTAAACAGGACAGTGTATGGAATATATGGCTAGTCTACAGGGTGTTTCACAATCCATGTTACACACTACTAGAGGTTGTAGGGGGTACCTAGTAGCTCAAGTTTTACATAGGAACCCATTTCCAGAAATATCATCCAGTGACACTACAAAGCATCAAAGTTATAGGCACCGGCATCTGTAAGTGTATGTACGAGGTCTATTCAGAAAGTAAGGAACGTTTCCGTCTGCCACCGCTAGGCACATGCCAGTCGCATTTATTTTGGTATGTGCGTACTTGGCAGCTCACGTCGACATCCATCCGTGACAGTGGGAATGTCTCTGTACGTCTCATTTTTTTCAATATTCGAATTTGAAATGTGTGCTGCGATTGAAAATCCCGTCAGTTGTGAGGTGCAGTCTGTGATATGGTTTCTGTTGGCAAAAAACCTAAAACCTATAGAAATTTATTGTGATCTGTGTGAAGTACACGGAAACAATGTAATGAGTGAAAGTTCCGTCTGGAAATGGTGCATTTGGCTTAAAAATGGCCAAACCAATGTTCATAATGAAGAGAAGAGTCAACAACCAAGCATCTTGTCGCTAACGTTGATGAAACGATTCATGAAAACCATCGCTTTACAATAATGAAGCTTTTTCTTTCTTTTCCACAAGTTTCACGGACTTTGTTGTTTGAAATTGTCACTCAAAAGCTAGGCTACCACAAATTTTGTGTATGATGGGTGCCCAAAATCCTTACAGAGCACCATAAAGAACAGCGAATGGGGGCAATGTTGACATTTCTGGAGGCCTACCACAAACATGGTGATTTATTACTGGATCTGATCGTAACCAGTGATGAGACTTGGGTGATACACGTCAATTGCGAGGCAAAATTACAGTCCATGGAGTGGGGGCACACAAGGTCCCCCCGAAAATCAAGAAAATGTTTGCAAACCTTGTCAGCAAGGAAGTTGATGGCGACAATGTTTTGGAATAGGCAAGGTGTGCTTCTTATTGATTTTCTCAAACATGGGGCAACCATAAATTCTGCCTGGTATTGTCAAACTTTGCACAGCCTTAGAAGAGCAGTTCAAAATAAACGTCAAGGAAAACTGACATCCAAAATTTTGTTTTCGCTCGACAATGCTTGACCTCACATGGCCAACTGCACTAAAGAACTCCTTAATTCATTCATATGGAAAATTTTCTTTCATTTGCCCTATGGCCCCGATCTTGCACCAAGTGACTTCCACTTGTTTCCCAAGATGAAGAACTGGCTTGCAACACAGCACTTTGATGACAGCACGGAACTCCAGGCAGGCTTAACTCACTGGCTGAAGTCTCAGGCAGCAGAATTTTATGATGAAGGTCCTTCAAGCTTGTCCACCACTATGATAAGTGCCTGATTGTGTTTGGTGACTATGTGGAAAAGTAGTATGCCAGTCACTCTTTCAGATGTATATAATAAAATTTATTTCTTGTACTTAGTTTTTTTTTATGCCAAAATGTTCCCTACTTTCTGAATAGCCCTCGTATATACAGGGTAAATGTATCAATTTGAGGTAAGAGTCCTTTACTGGAAGTGAACGAGTTGAAAGTTATAAGCAAAAAGCATTCTGATACTTCTAACAGTGGAATACATGTGCTGGTGCTGTTGCTAAGATTGCAGGGTAAACAACTTTTCAGAAGTGGTAGTATGGACCAAAGCAAGGAAAACATGTCGAGTAAATACGGGCTCTAAAATGCATGCCTGAAAAACTATGAGTACTTGTTCATCTTAGCTGCTGTGAAACACACCTCCTCTATTGAACAAATGCTCATAGCTTTGAAGGTATGCATTTTAGAGTCCATGTTTAGTGGACATTCCTACATTGTTTTGGTATATACTACCACCATTGAAAGTTGCCTAGCCTACAATCTTAGCATAAGAACAATAGTACCAGTGCATATATTCCACTGGTAGAGGTATTAGAACAATTTTTGCTTATAACTTTCAACTCGTTTGCCTTCAATACAGGGACCCTTACCTCAAATTGATACATTTATCCTTCTCCATCATCCTATAAAGTTTGTTACATCATCACGGAATCACTATGTGTATACATGAGTTTATAGGCAATAGTTCTGTAGCATCGTTGGATGATGTTTCTGGATGTAAGTTCCTATGTAACACTTGATCTACTAAGTGCACTCTACAATCTCTAGAAGTGTGTAACATGAACTGTGAAACACCCTGTATATTTAGCGTTCATAGACTTTGAAAAGACATTTGACTTAGTGTCAAGAAGAAGTGTGTGGAAAATCATGTCAAATTATGGTGCACCATAAACCAGTGTTCATCAGACTGCAGTCAACAGACCTAGAACTAACACTAAGAGCTTCTTAAGAGTGTAATTTTCCTGCTTTAAAACAAACAAAAACACATACAGATATAGTAATATATTTTAGATGTACTTAATTTTAACTGAGATTGGTGAATTCAAGCCTGAGTTAAGTAAAGTAGGTTGTTTACCTCAGGGTAGAAGAGTAAGTAGTACGGCCATTGCAGAGTTAGAGGATGTGAGAGGGGGAATGTTTTATTGTTTGTTGTCCAGTACTGGCAACTCACAGGTGACTTGTGCTGACTAACTTCTGTGGTATAAATTTTGACGCCTGGAGGTATCATATATTCATGAATGTGCACTGTGGAGATGGTCATCTTAAAATATGGTACATGTTTGTAGGAAAGAATGTGAAGTTAAATTAAGGCTGTTGTAGTACAATGCAGTGACCAGAAGAAAAATGATGTTCAATACATTTAGTAAACATCTGTGACTGTCTCTCATACTGCATAATGGCTTTAGATAGCTCACATAGACAAACCAACATACTTCGTCAGGCAATTACAGTGTCACAACTTTAGGGTCAATGAGCTTGGCAGCAATATGAAACAGTGAACAACTGTCATGAAGTGTTCCAAATGGTGCTGACTTTTAACAATCAGTACTTGGTGGCTGGCAGCCAACTTATTGCAGCAGTACTATGCACTAGTCTATTAGGCACTCTTAACTTATTAATTTAGTAGTTTATCAATTAATTATAATTAATTTTACTAAATCGAATAAGTGAAAAGATAGAAAAGGAGCTGAGTGAAGAACAGCATGGGTTTAGGAAAGGAAGAAGCACGATCGACCTGATGTTTTCTATCCGTCAACTGATGGAAAAAAAGTTGGGAGTATAACAAAAGGGTAATAATGGTTTTTATAGACATTGAAAGGACATATGACTCAGTTGACAGGGAAAGACTCTGGGAAGAAATGAAGAAGATAGATATTGAAGGTGGATACATTAATGTTATAAAGACAATGTACAGAGGACACAATTGTAGAATTAGAACACCGTTGGGGAACTCTGAATACTTCGAAATAAGACAAGGACTTAAACAAGGAAGTATTCTATCTCCCGCACTTTTTAATGTTGTGATGGAGGGAATGAATAGGGCAGTTAAAGATATAGTAAAAGAAAAAGACAAAAAGATGATTTTTGCAGATGATATGGTAATATGCGGTGATAAAGAGGTAGATGTACAGTTACAGCTTGATGTGTGGAACGAAATAATGAAAAAGTATGGATAAAAAATAAATAAAGATAAGAGTGAAGTAATGGTATTTGGAAGAGGGAAAGGATCAATGGAAATATTACCTTGAATAGAGAACCCCTCAAAGTGGTAGAAAGTTTCACTTATTTAGGGATTGAAATATCTAGGGATGGAAGAATAACTAACGAAATTAATAGGAGGTTACAGAAGGGAGGCAATTTCTACCAAACAATAAAACACCTGATTTGGAATAATGAAGTTTCAGAAAGAGCAAAACTCCTTATGTATAAGAATTATTACATCCCTATTGTCACCTATGGTGGTGAAACATGGACAA
The DNA here is from genome assembly GCF_023864345.2 of Schistocerca serialis cubense. Taxonomy (NCBI): domain Eukaryota; kingdom Metazoa; phylum Arthropoda; class Insecta; order Orthoptera; family Acrididae; genus Schistocerca; species Schistocerca serialis. Next base: position 273,267,136 of record NC_064643.1, on the reverse strand, counting down.
TGACAGAAAGGGACTGGAGCAGACTGCAAGCAGGGGAAATGAAATTTCTCAGAGCAGTTAAGGGAAAAACAAGAGTGGACAGAGTAAGGAACGTAGAGATTAGAAAGGACCTTAAACAAGAAAGTATGAGAGAAGAAACTGAAAGAAAGAGATTAAGATGGTATGGGCATGTTAAGAGGATGCATGGGCAGAGACTCCCCAAAATTATGGAAGAACTCAAGATGGGTGGGAAAAGACCTAGAGGTGCCCAAGAGCATGGTGGAAAATGGGAGTGAGAATATCTGTAGAAAGGAGAGGTGTGACCTGGCAGCAAGTGGAGGAAGAAAAGTGGTGGGAGGACCAAGCCAAATGGAGAGGACTCATCAGCACCCTGACCCAGCAGTAGCTGGAGCGAGATTCAGATATACAGGGTGTTACAAAAAGGTACGGCCAAACTTTCAGGAAACATTCCTCACCCACAAAGAAAGAAAATATGTTATGTGGACATGTGTCCGGAAACGCTTACTTTCCATGTTAGAGCTCATTTTATTACTTCTCTTCAAATCACATTAATCATGGAATGGAAACACACAGCAACAGAATGTACCAGCGTGACTTCAAACACTTTGTTACAGGAAATGTTCAAAATGTCCTCCATTAGCGAAGATACATGCATCCACCCTCCGTCGCATGGAATCCCTGATGCGCTGATGCAGCCCTGGAGAATGGCATATTGTATCACAGCCATCAACAATACGAGCATGAAGAGTCTCTACATTTGGTACCGGGGTTGCGTAGACAAGAGCTTTCAAATGCCCCCATAAATGAAAGTCAAGAGGGTTGAGGTCAGGAGAGCATGGAGGCCATGGAATTGATCCGCCTCTACCAATCCATTGGTCACCAAATCTGTTGTTGAGAAGCGTATGAACACTTCGACTGAAATGTGCAGGAGCTCCATCGTGCATGAACCACATGTTGTGTCATACTCGTAAAGGCACATGTTCTAGCAGCACAGGTAGAGTATCCCATATGATATCATGATAACGTGCTCCATTGAGCATAGGTGGAAGAACATGGGGCCCAATCAAGACATCACCTGCCTGCCCAAATGTTCACAGAAAATCTGTGTTGATGATGTGATTGCACAATTGCGTGCGGATTCTCGTCAGCCCACACATGTTGATAGTGAAAATTTACAATTTGATCACGTTGGAATAAAGCCTCATCCGTAAAGAGAACATTTGCACTGAAATGAGGATTGACACATTGTTGGATGGACCATTCGCAGAAGTGTACCCGTGGAGGCCAATCAGCTGCTGATAGTGCCTGCACACGCTGTACATGGTACGGAAACAACTGGTTCTCCCGTAGCACTCTCCATACAGTGACCTTGTCAGCGTTACCTTGTACAGCAGCAACTTCTCTGACGCTGACATTAGGGTTATCGTCAACTGCACGAAGAATTGCCTCATACATTGCAGGTGTCCTCGTCGTTCTAGGTCTTCCCCAGTCACGAGTCATAGGCTGGAATGTTCCGCACTCCCTAAGACGCCGATCAATTGCTTCGAATGTCTTCCTGTCGGGGCACCTTCGTTCTGGAAATCTGTCTCAATTCAAACGTACCGCACCACGGCTATTGCCCCGTGCTAATCCATACATCAAATGGGCATCTGTCAACTCTGCATTTGTAAACATTGCACTGACTGCAAAACCACGTTCGTGATGAACACTAACCTGTTGATGCTACGTACTGATGTGCTTGATGCTAGTACTCTAGAGCAATGAGTCACATGTCAACACAAGCACCGAAGTCAACATTACCTTCCTTCAATTGGGCCAACTGGTGGTGAATCGAGGAAGTACAGTACATACAGACAAAACTAAAATGAGCTCTAACATGGAAATTAAGCATTTCCAGACACATGTCCACATAACATCTTTTCTTTATTTGTGTGTGAGGAATGTTTCCTGAAAGTTTGGCGTACCTTTTTGTAACACCCTGTAGATCAATTAATTATAAGACTAATACACATATGGCCCATGGTGCCACCCCATAATGTCAGTATTGTCTCGGCAGCCATAATGTTTGATGACCACTGCCTTAGTTTGTTCCAATGCTGCCTTATGTAGCTAGGGCATCTGTGCCCGCACTAAACATGCTCGTGGGCAGGGGCAGGTGGTGTAGGCTACCCATCAGATGGTGTCTTGCTTATGCATGACCTGCTTGGCCACCCTTGACTCCCGGCATTCAGTCGGTGGAATACGATCATGTACACTGTGTCTCAACTGCAAGACTGCCTGCGCATCACTTGTTTGTCCACCCCTGCCCACCTGTGCCTGTGCCCATCCAGCTGCTCCTGGGAGGGCATATGAGCTGAAACAGCCTAGTATATACCTAATAAGGGCATCAAAATAATGCAGGAACTGTACAATAGACCAAGGGAAACACATTACCTATTATCTTGGCATATTGGTGCTTGATTATTCTTGAATCTTTAACCTTTTCTGTATGATATGACAAGTTTCATCAGATTTATCATCTCAGTGGCAGGTGATGAGCAGTTTACACAGAGACGTCCTTTCACTCTACCAGAAAGTGTTGTATATAAAGTTGGGTACTGTAAATTTGGGTACCTATTAAATACTGTATGTTGAATCAGTGCTAGTCTGGTTACATCAAAGTAACACCTCTCTCCTACCGTCCAGTTACTCCCAGAGACACTCCTCTGTATTTAGCCATCTGGAAGACAGAAACTGATTTAGACAGGCTACACAGGTTAGAATAAGAAGTGGAGTTTATTTGAAATGAAAACTCCTGCCAAATGACTTAATTGACAATGACTCAGTGCTAGAAGGCTAGACCCCTGCCTTTTGTCATTGTGCTCTTGCTGGCTGACCTACTCAGGCAAAACAAATCTCATGGTTTGTCCTAGAGGTTCAACCTACCAGTACCTTTATCCCACTTACGTAGTCCGCAGCTCGTGGTAGTGCGGTAGCGTTCTCGCTTCCCGTTCCCGAGTTCGATTCCCGGTGGGGTCAGGGATTTTCTCTGCCTCGTGATGACTGGGTGTTGTGTACTGTCCTTAGGTTAGTTAGGTTTAAGTAATTCTAAGTTCTAGGGGACTGATGACCATAGATGTTAAGTTCCATAGTGCTCAGAGCCATTTGAACCTACTTTCCTAACTCAGCAGACTCCCATTCACATTTTACATTTTAGTCAGCCAGCATCTGGGAGAGAGAGAGAGAGAGAGAGAGAGAGAGAGAGAGAGAGAGAGAGAGAGAGAATGTCCGAACTCAGCAGACTCCCATTCACATCTTAGTCAGCCAGCATCTGGGGGGGGGGGGGGGGGGGGGGGAGAGATAGAGAGAGAGAGAGAGAGAGAGAGAGAGAGAGAGAGAGAGAGAGAGAGAGAGAGAGAGAGAATGGTAGAGAATAGAGAAAAGTGTAGCCACACCCCATGATCTGTTTCCAAACTGAAACCTTCTTTCTACAGTTGAGGGTATATTGTGAAAGTTTCATTCTGGATTGGGAGAGTGACCCTAAGCACATTTTCCTCCATAAGAGTCACTCAGACTCTGTTTGGAAAGAGAATGAAGCAAAGGTTCTTGGCAGTGAAAAATCTCCTGGTTGTCATTGTGGGGTACAATTGTTCTCTTATTGAAATGTTCATAATTGGATTGCATAGCAGTTTACATCAGTAGCATTATGCGACATGCTGTCTGCTGTTGCCTGGGCCTTCATAATGTGACAGAAACCACATTTCGTAGGGCATGCTGAGACAAAAATGGACAGCATGTTGCCAACAGGACTGCTGATGCAAGACATTCTGTTGTTTGATTGTGAACATGACACACAGAAAAATTTGAACAATGATAAACTAAAAACTAAAATTCTGTACCAGATTAGCAACAATTTTCATATGCTTTGTTATATATTTTCACTTAGAATTCTGTGAAAACAGAAGTTCTGCCTCATTTTGCTAGCTTATCAATTGCTCAACAGAGGCATCATTTTGAGAGGGATGTCAGTCAGATATGAATCATGCCTTTAAACTGTATTTTTTACCAGGAATTTACTTCTATGACACTAATTAATTTGCAGTGACAGACTAAATTTGGGCTTAATTGATTATTTTTTCCAGATGCGTCTCAGTGAATAATATTGTTTGATGGAAGTAGTCTCATTTTATTCCACTACTGATGACATTTGTAAAAAAGTTACATTGATTATATGTAGCAATGATGTCTATATAATCAAAGATATCTGTTTAATCAAAATGTAATTTTGATTTATTCTTTATATGACAGGCTAACAAACTCATAAAAGCTATGGCAATAGCTCATAAAGCAGAGCTAGTTGCTCTCCAAATATCTTTACTGAATTCTGTGCCTGCAGGCCAGTTGGTGAATTTATTGATTAACTTGACTGCAATGGAAGTTTCTGATGTGATAGTTAACAAATTGAGGTAATATTTTCATTGCTGGCTATCTTCTGATTGTTTCACCATACTATGATAACTCTAATAGTGATATAGATAAACTCGTCATTCTGTATTACAGCTTCCCACAAGCTTGCATTTTAGCCCGGGCTTACAACCATCCAACTGACTGGGGAGCAGTGCTGTACCAGCATTGCATTGTCAACAGAGAGGCAACATATTTCTCAGAATTTACCCACAGCATGACACTCACAACTGCTCATGTAGAGGATATAGCTAGAAGGTGAGAAACAAAATAATTTTCTCGGAACTTTTTCAGTAAGAGTGTATGGTTGCTTTATGTTCCACTAGTCATGTGTTGCTTTAAATGTTATCAAGACAACATAGGTAACTGTGTTGTGTTTGCTAGTTTAAGAAACATCAGAGTAATATATTTTCTTAATTTCGTTCATCATATTTGAATTTTCAGGAAAGCTTTTAACTGTGTCATTCATGATTTAAATAATGAAAACTGCATGAGTTACTTATTTTTTTGATGCTTAGCACAATGCTTTTCCAGAGTTTATGCTAGTTTCCTAGTGCATTTGTGCACTTGTTTACATGAATTTCTAACATCATTGACATTTGAAAACTCTCAAAGATTCATTTTGTCTGATTTTCTGATTGCAGTCTAACTTCAAAAAGATGCAAGGAAGGCAGAAAATCACAGTGCAGATATCATCAAACATATCCATGTAAACAAATACACAAAAGCAATTGAAAACGAAAATAAATTCTTGAAACACATTGTGCTAAGCATAAAAAAATAAGTAAATGGTACAGTTTTCATTATTTAAATCATGAATATATTTTCTGTTTGTTGTCCTCCATAATGTTGAGAAATGACTTCACATAACAGTGTATGTTGGTGCTAAAAGTATTCTTTAACAAGGGACCAGTTTCACTGAGAGTCCATTTCCTAGCAGAATTTTCTAGTACAAACATCATGAATACAGAGACTGCAGGTGTAAAAGGATGCTATGTTTCAAAATTGTAGCAAAAATACAAGCAATACTTGCAGCTTGTGTTAACAGCGAGCGTTATTGTTTAATATAATGACATTGAAAGAGAAGCACAATGTCGAAAACTCAGTAGCATACCGTGTTACGTGATGTTTCTAAAATCACAGTAATAGCTTCCATATAGTCGTACAAATACAGATTCTGCCAAGATGTCAACTTCTGCAACTGATGCTGCTTCCGCTGTATCACAACAATATTATATTAACAGAATCTTCTGTCAGTTCTTGGTAGAACAACATTATAGTAAATGTATAGCACTAGTTTGCTATTGCTCTACAATATTGTAGAGCAAAAGCAAACTGGTGCTTCTCGTTTATCACAACGATATTATTTGAAAACTGTTATGGGACTTGGTAGATAAACAAAAACAGGTATTATGCTACACTATAGCACGGCAGTTTTAAGTGGGGAGTGTTTTTAACTAGGTTTTGTGTAAGATATTGGTAGATGGATGGATGGATGGATATGGTGTTATGGGCACTCAACAGTGTAGTCTTTAGCGCCTGAATACTGGTAAAGGTCAGGCCAACCATAGCAGACAATTGCACAGTACACTATCAAATGCTTTGTGTACTCCAATTTGCTTTGTGTTGTGGAATTTTTTTTTTCTTATTGTGAAGAGGTTAATCCTGGCGCATTGCATGCAACTCTCACCACATCAACAGGAATCAGTGATCCTGATGACTGTTATGTCAGTTTTGCTTTCGTGGAAGCACAGAACGCAGACATAGGATGGCAGTCTTTCCACAGGGAGCTTGGACTTATTCCCCTGCACTGCTCCTCTCCCCTCAGGCAGTCTCAGTTCCCGTTTCTTGACAGCGGCAGCTGACTGCCACAATATACTGTCTGCATATAATGCATCCCTGTCTTCACCAGATTGAAATGATAATATTATACATATGTGAAGCAGCTTTACTGAAAACAAGCATGAAGTTAATGTTGTTTCTGGGGAGTGGGTGGGGATCGTAAAAAGTTACAACTCCTGAGCTGCATTCCAGTGACAGGACTATTTCATCCATCATATGCTTTACCTACTAGCTGTTTTCATATTTTGTGGATAGTTCTAATGAAATTAAATTGAGTTTTACTGTTTTGTTTTTAAAAATGAATACTTGGAGCATATGCATCAATATGCTCTTGAGAGTCATTTATGGAGACTGGTGTATTTGACCAGAAACAAGTTGTACCAGAAAGATATACACTGATCAGACAGAACTTTATGACCACCGACCGACTATCAATATAAAACTGTCTAGGCAATAGCAGTATCACCTGGTGAGGAATGACTGCTAGTCAAACACATGCACGGTGCACGTAGTACCAGTGAGCATGCTGTCAATGTGTAGAATGGGGAAGGCGCACGATCCACCTGAGTTTGACTGAGGGCAAATTTTGATGGCCTGGAGGCTTGATATGAGCATTTCTGAAACTGCATGACTTTTCAGTTGGTTGAGGAGTGCTGTAGTTTCTTCAAAATGTGGTGAAACCAATATCAAACCATGTCCAGACGTCGTGGGGTGGGTGATCACTCCTCGTTACAGATGCAGATGATGTAGGCTGGGAAGACTGGTAAAACAGGACAGGCGGTGAACAGCGGCGGTACTAACATCAGTCTTTAAAGCTGGGTAGAGTACAAGTGGGTCTTAACACACTGTGCACCAAACACTCCTAACGATGGGCCTCCACAGCTGATGACCCATGCACGTGCCAGTGTTAACAACATGACGTCAGCAGCTACGAATGAAATTGGCATGTGACCATCGACACTGGATGTTGGCGCACTGGCAGAGCTTTGTATGGTCTGATGGCTCCTGATACCCTCTTCATCATGCTGGTGGGAGGGCATGAATCCAGTGACTTCCAGGGGAACAAGTCCTTGACATCTGTACTGCAGAACAAGCTGGTGGTAGCTCCATTATGCTCTGGGGAATATTTGTGTGGGCATCCATGGGTCCATTGGAGCTTGTGCAAGGCACGATGATGGTCAAGGAGTATCGCACACTGGTTGCAGACCACTTACATCCCTTCATGACAATCATGTTTCCCAATGGCAGTGGCATTTTTCAACAAGATGACGCACTATTCACTAGGCCAGGAGTGTGATGGAGTGGTCGCCAGACCTGAACCGAATTGAATACATCTGGGATGTGATTGGATGTGGTGTCAGAGCTCATCGTCCCCTTCCCCAGAATTTATGGGAATTATGTGACTTGTGTGCAGATGTGGTGCCAGCTCCCTCCAGTGACCTATCAAGGCCTTATTCCTTCCATGCCCTGACATTTGGCCACTGTTATCCACACCAAAGGTGGACATACCGGCTGTTAGGTAGGCGGTTATAATGTTCTGGCTGATCAGTGTACATTGTTCTTAAAGTTCTGAAATAACGTCATTGTAAATTGAGATGTTTGGGTTTCTGATTGTTCTGATTTAACCAACTACTCGCTACTATGTTAAAATTTCATTCATATCATACCAGCTCCAACTTGTATGTACTCATCTTCTGTGCTGAGTACTTACATGCATTTACTGCATCATATTAAATTTTTCCAAAACTGAAGGCGACAGTGTATCATTCAAAACTAAATCCATCTGCTAACATTGCAAGGACTTAGCTTATGAGGTTAACCTAATATTTATCACGTGACCATCACCCCTCACCCTCATGAACCATGGACCTTGCCATTGGTTGGGAGGCTGGCATGCCTCAGCGATACAGATGGCCATACCGTAGGTGCAACCACAACGGAGGGGTATCTGTTGAGAGACCAGACAAACGTGTGGCTCCTGAAGAGGGGCAACAGCCTTTTCAGTAGTTGCAGGGGCAACAGTCTGGATGATTGGCTGATCTGGCCTTGTAACTCTAACCAAAACGGCCTTACTGTGATGGTACCGAGAACGGCTGAAAGCAAGGGGAAACTACAGCCATAATTTTTATCGAGGGTATGCAGCTATACTGTATGGTTAAATGATGATGGCATCCTCTTGGGTAAAATATTCTGGAGGTAAAATAGTCCCCCATTCAGATCTCCGGGCGGGGACTACTCAGGAGGACGTTGTTATCAGGAGAAAGAAAACTGGCATTCTATGGGTCGGAGCGTGGAATGTCAGATCCCTTAATCGGGCAGGTAGGTTAGAAAATTTAAAAAGGGAAATGGATAGGCTAAAGTTAGATATAGTGGGAATTAGTGAAGTTCGGTGGCAGGAGGAACAAGACTTTTGGTCAGGTGAATACAGGGTTATAAATACAAAATCAAATAGGGGTAATGCAGGAGTAGGTTTAATAATGATTAAAAAAATAGGAATGCGGGTAAGCTACTACAAACAGCATAGTGAACGCATTATTGTGGCCAAGATAGATACGAACCCCACGCCTACCACAGTAGTACAAGTTTATATGTCAACTAGCTCCCCACATGACAAAGAGATTGATGAAATGTATGATGAGGTAAAAGAAATTATTCAGATAGTGAAGGGAGACAAAAATTTAATAGTCATGGGTGACTGGAATTTGATAGTAGGAAAAGGTAGAGAAGGAAACGTAGTAGGTGAATATGGATGGGGGTAAGAAATGAAAGAGGAAGCTGCCTGGTAGAATTTTGCACAGAGCATAACTTAATCATAGCTAACACATGGTTCAAGAATCATGAAAGAAGGTTGTATACATGGAAGAAGCCCAGAGATACTGAAAGGTTTCAGATAGATTATATAATGGTAAGACAGAAATTTAGGAACCAGACTTTAAATTGTAAGACATTTCCAGGTGCGTATGTGGACTCTGACCACAATCTATTGGTTATGAAATGTAGAGTAAAACTGAAGAAACTGCAAAAAAGTTGGGAATTTAAGAAAATGGGACCTACATAAACTGACAGAACCAGAAGTTGTAGAAAGTTTCAGGGAGAGAATTAGGGAGAAAGAAATACAATAGAAGAAGAATGGTTAGGTACAAAGAGGAGGGCTAATAGAAATCCTTGGGTAACAGAAGAGATACTGACTTTAATTGATGAAAGGAGAAAATGAAGCAGGCAAAAAGGAATACAAACATGTCAAAAATGAGATCGACAGGAAATGCAAAATGGCTAAGCAGGGATGGCTAGAGGACAAATGTTAGGATGCAGAGGCATATATCACTAGGGGTAAGATAGATACTGTCTACAGGAAAATTAAAGAGAGCTTTGGAGGACAGAGAACCATTTGCATGAATATCAAGAGCTCAGATGGAAACCCAGTTGTAAACAAAGAAGGGAAAGCAGAACGGTGGAAGGAGTATATAGAGGGTCTATATAATGGTGATGTTCTTGAGGACAATATTATGGAAATGGAAGAGAATGTAGATGAAGATGAAATGGGAGATATGATACTGCGTGAAGAGTCTGACAGAACGCTGGAAGACCTAAGTCGAAACTAGGCCTCAGGAGTAGACAACATAGCCTTGGTAGAGCCAGCCCTGACAAAACTCTACCATCTAGTGAGCAAGATGTATGAGACTGGTGAAATACCCTCAGACTTCAAGAAGAATATAATAATTCCAATCCCAAAGAAAGCAGGTGTTGACAGATGTGAAAATTACCAAACTATCAGTGTAATAAGCCATGGCTGCAAAATACTAACACGAATTCTTTACAGACGATGGAAAAACTGGTAGAAGCCAACCTTGGGGAAGATCAGTTTGGATTCCATAGAAATGTTGGAACACGTGAGGCAATACTGACCCTACAACTTATCGTAGAAAATAGATTAAGGAAAGACAAACCTACGTTTCTAGCATTTGTAGACTTAGAGAAAGCTTTTGTCAATGTTGAGTGGAATACTCTCTTTCAAATCTTGAAGGTGGCAGTGGTAAAATACAGGGAGTGATAGGCTATTTACAATTTGTACATAAACTAGACGGCAGTTATAAGAGTCGAGGGGGCATGAAGGGGAAGCAGTGGTTGGGAAGAGAGTGAGACAGGGTTGTAGCCTATCCCCAATGTTATTCAATCTGTATGTTGAGCAAGCACTAAAGGAAACAAAAGAAAAATTTGGAGTAGGAATTAAAATCCATGGAGAAGAAATAAAAACTTTGAGGTTCGCCGATGACACTGTAATTCTGTCAGAGACAGCAAAGGACCTGGAAGAGCAGCTGAGGGGAATAGACAGTGTCTTGAAAGGAGGATATAAGATGAACATCAACAAAAGCAAAACAAGGATAATGAAATGTAGTCGAATTAAATCGGTTGATGCTAAGGAATTAGATTAGGAAATCAGACGCTTAAAGTTGTAAATGATTTTTGCTATTTGGGGAGCAAAATAACTGATGATGGTCAAAGTAGAGAGGATATAAAATGTAGACTGCCAATGGCAAGGAAGGTGTTTCTGAAGAAGAGAAATTTGTTAACCTCGAGTTTAGGTGTAAGTGTCAGGAGTTGTTTCTGAAAGTATTTGTATGGAGTGTAACCATGTATGGAAGTGAAACATGGGCAATAAATAGTTTAGACAAGAAGAGAATAGAAGCTTTCGAAATGTGGTGCTGTAGAAGAATGCTGAAGATTAGATGGGTAGATCACATAACTAATGAGGAGGTATTGAAGAGAATTGGGGAGAAGAGAAATATGTGGCACAACTTACCTAGAAGATGGGATCAGTTGGTAGGACATATTCTGAGGCATCAAGGGATCACCAGTTTAGTATTGGAGGGCAGCATGGAGGGTAAAAATCGTAGAGGGAGTCCAAGAGATGAATACACTAAACAGGTTCAGAAGGATGTAGGTTGCAGTAGGTACTGGGAGATGAAGAAGCTTGCCTAGGGTAGAGTAGCATGGAGAGCTGCATCAAACCAGTCTCTGGACTGAAGACCACAACAACAACAACAATATTTATCATGTCTTATGTGACTCAGGATATAACAGTCTTACCTCTCAAAGAAGAGAATGATTGGAAAATGTTTGTCTATGTACCAGGTTCCTAGACAGTATGAAAGAGTGCCTAATATTGAAATAGTGACATCAGATTAGAGAGGAAAATTTTAGAAGCAATAAATAGCAGATAAAGCAGATACTTGTAATGGCAACGATAGGTTGAATTAGAAGAGGAGGCAATACACAAATTATCAGCAGACAGAGAAAACTAAGAAGATAATTTAAGGCTGACAAGACAAGTGCAGTTTTTACAATGTTATTATTCTCAAAAGAAAAAAAAGGCTCTAAGTACTATGGGACGTAACATCTGAGGTCATCAGTCCCTAACCAACTTAAGGACTTCACACACATCCATGCCCTAGGCAGGATTCAAACCTGCGACCGTAGCAGCGGTGTGGTTCCAGGTTGAAGCACCTAGAACTGCTTGGCCACAGTGCCTGGCTTATTATTCTCGTGGGTTTAAGTAAAGATGAATGATCATATGTGTCACATCACTTAATAATTATGGCTGCGTAGACAGTGGAAGATTGTTCTCTTCCTTTCCTTTGACTTCTGTGTCTACTGTTTCACAATGACATGCCTCAGACCACATCTTTGGTTTCCAGTTCTTGGTTACAATAGATTGAAATCAATTCAGTAACACTAGACTGTGACTCAATTAAACCATTTACATTCTTTTATAGCACAAAACTTCCAATCTCCTTTGAGCAGTTTTGTGAAAGTACACTTTACATAGCAACATGCTTCATTAATAAAAAAACGTTCTACCCTCATTGGGCACTCTAATAAGTGGTTCCTCAACTCCCAGCATCACGTATATATGTCATTTGTTTGTAAAATGTAATTTTACTTTGATTTAACAGTTGATGAAACACAAGACCTGTCAGCAGAAAGTTCTAACAAAATGCAAATAATTTTGAAGTAAATGAAACAATACACCAAATATTAGATGCATTGAGTCATTGACAGGCACACAGACAAGAGTGACAACTTCACTAGCTTTCAGACAAATCTTCTTTTCTTTTTTGAAGTTAGAGTAAAATGCTTATTCTTCTGGTGTGTGTGTGTGTGTGTGTGTGTGTGTGTGTGTGTGAGAGAGAGAGAGAGAGAGAGAGAGAGAGAGAGAGAGAGAGAGAGAGAGTGACTTCTGGTCTTGTTTGTCAACTGTAGAATTGTGAATAGGCTGGCTAGATATCAGTGGCCAACATCAGGGCAATGACCCAAAAATTATTGTAGCTGTCTTCTTTTTATGCTCAACAGTATACTATTTCATACTGGGAAATTGGTGCTCTCATTCCGAACTTATATTGTGGAGAATTCTAACCTTTTTTGCCTGTAAACACAATTAATCAGAGCAATCACTTGAAAATTAACTATTTAACTGCCTTCTGGAGAGTAGCATGATTTACATATGTGGAAGACCAAGAAAATCTTTATGTATTTTGACTTATCTATGTGATAAGCAAGCTGAAGCATTTGGGCTGATATCTGGCATCCTCCAGAATCTAGGTTAAAGCTCTGCTGCAATATTTAACAATGCTTGACATCCTGAGATCGATCAACTTACGAAGCTCCTGAACGTATCTGATTTTTTAGATTTCCATATGCATAAAAATGGTCTTCCTTTCAGTGGATCATTCCTCGCTAAAATGCATGTTGTAGTTTAATTGAATCTTATTATAGCCATAGCAGCGAATGTTTGATGTTGAATGAATACAGTGACTAAATGGTCAGTCAGAGGTAATAGCTATTAGGTCACTGCTGAGAATTGTAAAGTAAACACAATGTCTGTTTTGATACAATCTCTTTTTCCCCCTTTGCATAAATGTTATTATTTCAGAACCCTCATCATTAATATCATTTTCCATCCTCTAATTGTTTGTATGTGTAGCATGAAACTAGATCTCATACAAACATCTTCTTTCAAAATATGGGTTCTTTCAATGGGCAAATAGAAATTATTCGAGAGCTAAAGAAATAACTGACTTATGTAGGTAAAATGAGGCAATATCAATGAGAGATTCCTTTATATAATAAAAGGAAGAAAAAAGACTAGTATTAAAAGGGTTAGCTGTGCAATTATTTAGTATGGTTAAGACTTAGGTCAAAAGACAGCCTTAAGAACAAGTTAAGTGGATTATAAACAACAAAGCAGTATGTCATTTTATTGTTTCCATTGACTGTAATTTAACAGCAGAAATACATATCTCTTGTACAGTATCAGATTGACTTCTTCTGTGACTTTCTGCAGGCTTGTATAAATTCGTTGTATTGTTACTTGTGTTATTGTTCTGGAATTTCATGACAAGTCATTGTGCAATTTTTTTAATTCCATGGAATATTTGGTTTTCCTAGATATTCTTTTTTTCTGGTTTCAGATTCCAGATGGAGCCAAATGTGACACAGGACATGGCACAAGAAATGAAAAAATTCATTTTACATGCTCCTAGTGTTGAAGTCAGATATCGAATTGCCAGTCAGCTGGGATTCAAAGACATTATTCAGAGTCTTCTTAATGGGCCTGAGGTAGCATATCTGAAAGACACTATATGGAGAAAAGGTTTTAGAAGACATAACGTTCTATAAGATTAGAAAGAATTTTGTGATCAATTATTGCGCACGTCACAGACTTCCTGTTGCCAGGATAAGATATTACCATTACTGACCCATATTATTTTATAAATTATTTATTCTTTATTTAACACGACACAGGAAGTCATTTACCTAGAGAAATAATTAGTCATATCTCACCTAACATAGTGACATTTGTGCTAGATATGTAATTTCGTGTCTACAGTATTCATAATTGGGTCTGCAGGATAAACTGTGCCCTCACACTTGATTTTCAATTCTGCTAACACTAAACACAAGAGTTTTTGTTTACTTTAAACAGTAAAAGCAATTTAACATTATCTATGTGCATGCAGACCAATACCTTGAAGATGAAAGTTTTAATTCATCAGTATGCACATAAAAAAAGTACAACCATTCTTGTTCAAAGCAAGATGTGCTACCATATGTTTAGAACTTAACAGTGAGTACACTATACTTGCATGTGTTTCTCTATGTCTTAACACTTCATTTTTAAAATGACCAGAGATCTCTTCTCTCAAGAAATGTTTCATATTAGAACAATATTATGAAAAGGACAGCTGCTACTCATCACGTAATGGAGATGCTGAGTCACAGATAGGCACAAGAAAAAGACTTCGGAGATGGAACATACATACCCGCATTCACACAAATGCAACTCACATGCACATGACTGCAGTCTCTGGCTGCTGAGGCCACAGCAGCCAGAGACCATGGCCATGTGTATGTGTGAGTTGGATTTTCATGAATATGTTTTTGTACGTTCTGTTTCCGATGAAGGCCTTGTTGGCCAAAAGCTCATTTTCTGACAGTCTTTTTGTTGTGTTTATCTGTGACTCAGCTTCTGTGCTATATGGTGAGTAGCAACTATCCTTTTCATAATATTGTTACATTCCAACCTGGATTTTCTTGTAGAACATTTGCATTTTAAGGAAATTATATTTCAAATGACATGAAGTAAAGCACATTATAAATATTAATTAAAATGTTACTTACTCTGACTTTAATATCACCCTGGTTCCTTTTTATTACAAAACAAATTCGCCAGGTGGTATGAACAGGACAAGAGAAACACTTGTTTTCCGTAATGAATATATAGGTAATTTTAATAATAATGTTAATGACATATATTTCAGTTTAAATCTAAATATGAACATTGTACAGTACAGTGTTTGTAATTGACATTTCAATAACATCATGTAATTTTATTTTCTTATTTCATGTAAAGCATCACATTTTATAATCAATACACTGAAAAGTAACCATATTTGCGTACAAAAGTTTTTTACCTGGGGTAAAAGTTTGGTTTCTATGAGTCGATTCTCAAGTATGTTGTTTACATCACTCTAAAATATATGTATATGCTACACAAGACATTTTAACGTTGTTTAACATTATGAAGCTGTGAATACTGTCTACTACTCATAAGGAATGCTGTGACAGGCTTTCCACAAATAATGAAAAGAAAAGTGAAGGGGTGAATCATTCACTCCAATATATTTAAGAATAGTGGTTTGGTGTGTATATGCACCACACTGAAATTGGTAGAACTCTAGGAAGATACTGATTTGGTTGACTTGAATGTAACTTCTGCTTATCCAGTGAAATAGACTAGAAAGTGAAGGCAGACATGTTTATAGTGCTGAAAATGTTTGTGAGGATGTTTCAGTACTTTAATTCATTGTGCTCAATGTTATGTCCCACTTCATATTTTATGTAACCATAGGAAAAGATTAAAAACTGGTAACATTGTGAAAGTCATTTCATCAGCAGCACCCAGATTTTAATCATCAAGCTGCAAGATAATTTTGTTAATTTCTTAGAGTTACACAGCAATACCCTCTTGACAACAGATGTGGTATTACAATTACCAACAGATCATGGTTTCTTATTATAAGCTTCTGTACTTCAAATAGTGAGTAAGTTAGGAGTATGAAACTTTATACGCACAACAGTCAACTATGCATGCTGTGCCTTGTGCTATATTATTGTGATAAAATGATAATTAAGTGCCTTAATTTCAATAGTGTCTGAAGAATGACAACATTGAACAACAATATTGTACTGAATTCAAATATTGTACTGAAAAATCAAATTTTCCATGTTCCTATTAGTGTTTAATGAACTATAAATAAATACTTATGAATCTCCAAGTAGTTTGTATATACTGTTTTATGCATTTATATTATTAAGAAAGATTATGAGAGTGTTGCAAAAGTTCTAAAACACATAGACCAAAAATCTGTATCTTCAAAAAGCTGTATTTTATAATAAATAATTATATCTTATTATTTTGTATCATCACTTCGAAATTGGTGTATTCTCATATAAGTAAAATAAGGAAAGGCAACCACTACAGTGGATCGATGCATGGAGCACAGAAACACATAACAGAAAACAGCATTCACACTAGCTTTTGAGCGCTAACTCCTTTTCTAACAAAAGTGCACACATTCACACACAGAAACCATTACTGTTTTCATATAAAATTTGCTACAATGTATCTCCTTTCTCCCCATATTTGTATAGAAGTTTTTACATTTGAAACAAATTTCTATTCAGTCACAAAACATAACTTTGTTGTGAATATTAGTTAAAAATGTTTCACCATGTTTTGCATAAATGTGCAATGCCAACCATGGATTGTCTTTTCTCTCCTTATGTGTTCATTGCTCGCACATTGTGGGAACATCTTCATTTGCTACAGTCTTTCCATTCAGTAATGAGCTTGTGTGTGCCCATCTGGTGCCTTTTTCAAACAGTATTTCCTTTTGTTCCAAATGTAAGACTAATAAGATAATGCAGTCTTTCAGATAATTGCACATAAATATTTGCAGTACCAAACCAAACAGACAGTAAATAACATAATAGTTATATAATTTTGAAAAGTAGAAAATGATTACCAATTTTTCAACTCAGAGGAAAAATAATGTAGGGATGGGAATACTTTCATTGAAATGTAAGTTAGACATATACATTTCATGGAAAAAGAAATAAATAAATTAAAACTTAATGGATGACGAGAGAGAATTATCACGAGACTAATTATTGAAAGATAGCAGACAGTAACATACTAGTTAGTTTTGGATTCACAGGAATATGAAAAAAGATCACAAAAAAAGCTAAATCCAAAAATAAGGGCAGTTTAGTCATCTACAACTACTGAAAACAGGAGAAGTACAGGTAAAGAAACTGGTATAGGCATGCATATTCAAATACAGAGATATGAAAACAGGCAGAATACGATGCGGCGGTCGGCAACACCTGTATAGGACAACAAGTGTCTGGCACAGTTGTTAGATTGGTTACTGCTGCTACAATGGCAGGTTATCAAAATTTAATGAACTGTAAATAAATACTTATGAATCTCCAAGTAGGTGTGTGAACATGGCGTTATAGTTGGCGCAAAAAGCAAACAGCATCTCTGAGGTAGCAATGAAGTGGGGATTTTCTCATACAATCATTTCATGAGTATACTGTGAATATCAGGAATCTGGTAAAACATCAAATCTCTGACATCACTGCGGCTGGAAAAAGATCCTGCAAGAACAGGACCAATGACGACTGAAGGGAATCGTTCAGTGTGACAGAAGTGCAACCCTTTCGCATATTGCTGCAGATTTCTGTGCTGGGCCATCAACAAGTGCCAGTGTGTGAACCATTTGATGAAACATTATCAATATGGGCTTTTGGAGCTGAAGGCCCACTCGTGTATTCTTGACGACTGCACGATACAAAGCTTTACACCTCGCCTCAGCCTGTCAACACCGACATTGGACTGTTGATGACTGGAAATATGTTGCCTGGTCAGATGAGTCTCCTTTCAAATTGTATCGAGTGGATGGATGTGTATGGATATGGAGACAACCTCATGAGTCCATCAACCTTACGTGTCAGCAGGGATCCGTTCAAGCTGATGGAGGCTCTGTAATGATGTGGGGCATGTGCAATTGGAGTGACATGGAACCCACAATATGTCTAGATACTACTCTGACAGGTGACACATACGTAAGCATCCTGTCTGATCACCTGTATCCATTCTTGTCCATTGTGCATTCCGATGGACTTGAGCAATTCTAGCTGGACAATGCAACACCTCACACATCTAGAATTGCTACAGAGTGGCTCCAGGAACACTCTTCTGATTTTAAACACTTCTGCTGGCCACCTAACACTCCAGACATGAAAGTTATTGAGTATATCTTGGATGTCTTGCAACGTGCTGTTCAGAAGAGACCCCCATCCCCTCATATGCTTATGGATTTATGGACAGCCCTACAGGATTCATGGTGTCAGTTCCCTCCAGCACTATGTCAGACATTAGTTGAGTCCATGCCATATCTCGTTGCAGCTCTTCTGCATGCTCACGGGCGCCCTACACAATATTAGGCAGGTGTACCAGTTTCTTTGCCTCTTCAGTGTAGTGTGATTACAGCGCAGTGGTACTTATGTTTTCGTGTTAGGTTTCCTGAAATATGGCATGTTAGAGGTAAACTAATGGTCAACAGGTATGGGTAAGGAAACTTGATGATTTTGTTGAGACTGAGCAGATGTCAAAGTGCTAATCTAGGAGGTTTGGGGAGGATTTTTTCTTATGTTCATCTCTTATTTATACATTAATCAAGAAAGAAATTACAGTGATATAAAAGGAGACTGCCTGATTACCATACAAAACAACATTGAGTTACCAGGGAAAAGTCTTATACCTTGGTGCATTGATGCTGAGGTTGTCTTCAACCTAGGCAGCCCAAAAGATCTGCTTGCAAATAATTTTATATTGGCAATTTTGTGAAGATCAGTGGTTACTTATAATGATTCATAATGATTGCAAGAGAGTGATATTTAATGTGAAATAACAACAGTTGTCAAATCACTCTTTCTTGGCACATGTTAATGTACGTATTTAGAGATGGTCTCAACCTGCTGATGATCGTCAAACAATATTGCATGAATTCTGTAGAAATACCATGCAAATTTTATGACAGAACAGGCCAGCAGTAGAGGGGCTCCAAGAAGCCATTTGAAAAAATATATCAATTGTGCACAACTAGAAATGTATGAGTGAGGTGAATGATATTTTGGGTAAAAATTATGTCCATGGGTTACTGTTTCTGAACCAAACAGTGTGAGATTCAGTTGCCTCTTAAATTTATACAGGAGGAAGAACAACCTTTTTCATAATAACATCAGATCACAGAATTATAAAAACTTAAATGTGTAATGCTGCTGCCTGTGTGAAGTGAATATTGCTTTGGATGACGCATGTGGGATGAACACAGAAGAAGTGAGACAAAGAGGAGGAGGAGACTGAGGGGAGAGATGACCAGCAAGGGAAAGGGTTCGAAGGACAGTTAGAGGATTGTCACTCTCATGCAAGCAGAAGTAGTTGCATATGGAAATACAGAGTATGAGGGGGAGAGAGAAGGGGGAGCATTTTGGGAGAAGACCATTGAGAAAACAGGGTCCACATATGTAAAAACTATCGGAACAGAGCTAAGAAATGGGTTGGATTTGGCAGATAGGGACTGAAAATTATGTGGCTGCAAAACAGGGGTTAGCAGAGATTGAGGATGGAAAAGTGTATGTATGGGTCATTTTCCAACTTGACAACATAGAAATAAATTTCCGAGTATGATGGTACAAGTTGTGTCATTAAAACTGACTGACAGTTCAAGTTTGATCACCTGACAGGTCTTTCTACTCGGCACAAGATGATTGACATTCATAGTCAGCTTATATATGATTTCTTAGCTTCTCTCAGTTTATTTGATGACAGGACAGTACACCCATAGACTGTTCTGCCATTACCGTATAGTTATATGAAACATATACACAAAAAATAAAAATTATCAATAATGATATTTTCTTATTGAGTAACAGAAATTTCCTAGCTTAATGAGCCGTGATAGGTTAAAAGTGTTTGTCAGACAGGGACTCATTTTCAATAATGTTAACTTTCCATTTTTGCCTCCTACCTAAATAGCCTAGACAAGGGGGCAGTGGTTATATTTGAGTCACTCACTTGATTGTAGATAAATCTAGCTTACATGAAAATGAACATAATGTAGCAATTGTAGTGACTATCAATTTTATGTCTATTGTTTAGTTTTAAACATATTCACATCAAACAATCTACTGTGCCAAAAAAATAATAATAATAAAGAAGCTACTTTTGTGACACAATTTTTAACAGCTCCCAGTCAGAAAATGTTTTAATATTTAAGTGGAACTGTTGTTTATAATGTTGTAAAAATTTTTAGTTTCTGGATATTAATACTTCAAACCACTTTTTTAAAAATAACAATATATGGATCAAAGTACAAAGATTAACAAATTTGATGTCCAGCTGCAGTTGTCTTTACTTTGTTGTTTCCATTTATTTCTTGTTTAAGTTTCTTCTACATTGGAAAGGAGCAGTCCTGTTATCTTTCGTGTCAGGTGGATGACCTACGTACATAAGTTGCAATGTGAAGATGTAAATTACCTCAAAACCCGCCATGAAACTAAAGCCAGTGAACAGACTCAGTAAGCCACCACTGAAACCTGAAACATGGTCAAAATTTTTATTAATTTTTTTAAATTTCCTTTCATTGTTCAATGTTCATGTCAACAAATGAAATTACTTACCCAGCAATATAGTTAGTCTGTCAACAACATTCTTTCTGTATTTAGTGGCCATGAAATTCCCATAGTACACATGAAAAAGTGTGTGATTTTTTATACCATACTTTCTCCTGAAAAACATCGTGTTGTTGTTTTATAAAAACTAGTAACAAAGATTTAGATTTTATAAATGATTTTTTATCAATAATAGCTTCTAAACATTTGCTATTGTATAATGAAATGTATGATAGGGTGAGTAAAAACTGTTTCTGATAGGTTAAAACTAGTTTAGAAAATTAAGAGAGAACTCTGTGAAGATTGAAGCATACTGTCATTTCCCTAAAGTAGAATTATTTGCTTCAGTTTGGAAAGCAATGAAACTTATTGTAATAGTCACACTACATTACTGCTCATAAACCACTGGGGGAAGAGTGGGGTAGTACAGACATTATAAACCACAATTTGTATAAAAGCTGAAGTAGGGAAATGAAATCTTGTAATATAATTTAAGAATACAATTTAAAAAAAGGAAGAGAGCTAGAAAATGTTCCACCATCACTTCCCTCAATAAATTTACAAGTTAATGAAATATAATTAAACACTATGTCATCCAGCTGAAGCATAACAGTTGGACACACACAAATGTACTGGGTTATGAGCCTTCAGAGGTTCAAACTTGTTTCAGTAATGGTGTTGACCAAAAAGATGAAAAGAAGATTCACACAAGATACCCACAAATTTCTCCTCCTTGCTGTTTCTACAAACACCACTTTCTTCTTCAGTAAAGACAAAAAAGTTTTTAATAGTGAGTTAAAATTACTTTTATGATATTTATACATGTAAAACAGTAAATGAATTAGTTAAAGCTTTGTTTCCTGTGAATGGATGTTATTTAATAGTTCTCACATGTTCTTTAACTGATGATGACAAAATAGGCAGAAGTAAAAATTGAATCTTGTATGAATTCCTCCAGGATGCCACATAAGCTCCTATTTTTCTTTCACATGCCATTTTTTAATGTACGTAACAGGATTACTGGCCAGTTGCATCATAGGCAATTCACTGAGAAAATGAGTATGGTATCTTGTAAAAGAGATTTGCAGTCAGAGACAAGAAACAAATTTCGAAACAGTATTTGGTGACTTTTCAAAGAATGTACAGAATGTGACATAATTATGAAGACAATGGATTAATCCATAATCTTTGGTAACTCAAAGTAGTGAAACTGAATTTGTCAACATAAGAGAAAAGCTTTAAACATTTATTCCATATAGATTCACTATATCTGATCAACAAATGATTGCACATAGATAAAACACAGTTTAGCCAAGCACACTGCATTTTTACAGAAGTGTTACATATAATTACTGAGAAGTGATAACATGAGTTATCTTTAAGGTGAAGTGCTGGTGATGGCTAGGCCAGTACAAAAAATGACTGGGAGGCTTTAAAACAATATTATCCTTCAGAGCAGAAAGTTGAAACTTAAAGGGTATTAAAACACTTCAGATACTACACCATAACTGGTGTCAATAATAGGATAGGTTCAGTAGTATTGTGAGAAAAATATGGAGCAATGTTGTATAGAATAAGGACAGGGAGAAAAGCGGCCAGGAAGTAGCTCCCAGAGGTGAGAAAAGGTGGGAGCCACTTGCCACAAAGGACAGTTCATGGGACTGGCAAGTAAGAGGGAGATATATAAGTAAGTCAAAAGACATAGAACAAGGGACATTAATTAGATTATTTGACATTGACATTTAGGTCACTAAAGGAAGGTCAGCTGGACATTGAGCAAGGAAGACATTGACCATGGCTGTTGAAGGAACTGTTGTAGCATTCCATCAAATTGATTTTTGTAAACCATACAAAACCAACAGAGATTTTAATCCAACTCCTATTGAGTATGAGTCCAACCTATGTCTTACCCACTATGAACAACAGAGGAGGAGAAAGTATCATGTGGAGATAAAATAATTAAAAATAATAGTAAATAAAGCAAAGACTGAGAAAATTCAAAATGTCAAGAGCCAATAAGTGATATTAATGATACTGAAGCTGAAAAAAGAAGTGTTCATAAACAAGAGTGGGTTGGTCAGATGCAGTAAAGCAGTTCTCACCTGTGTTACACAAAGATGTTTATATTTTCCAGTGAAAAATCTACATGACACAAGTCATAATACATGTGACTTTCTTGTAATAAGTGGCGAGCTCTGCCAAGACTTACACTCAGTCTTGGTTTAGCAGCACCTCGTCATCCAACTGATCACTAGTTAATTCTTATGTCAACATATGTTGCATAGTGGTCACAGTGCACTGCCATGTGGAAAACTTACTCTCATAAATTTCTTTGTCAATAATGTGACACACACACACACACACACACACACACACACACACACACACTCACACACACAAACACATGCATGCATGCATAAACACACTTATACCCCAACAGGATGCTAGCTAGGGGCATAGGCATGTGCATTTGTGTGTGTGTTTTACTCTAGCTCAAAAGCTAGCAATTTTCTTTCTTTTGTGTTTACCTAGTGACAATTCAGTGCTGCTTTTGAGGGAGTGGTCTCCTTTATCAAAAAGTATTTGCATTCTACAAGAAATTTCCTACAACATTTATACTACTGTGGCTATTTGTAACATATATGCCACATGAGATACAGCAATGGATATAAGGAAAATTCAATATGTTACATATGTTGCTTGCTGTAATCCATTATACACCAGAAAGCCACTCCACTATGAGTTTGCTACTTGAAGATAACATATGAATATATCCAAACTTGCTGAACATGAAAGTCTTTGGTGATGGATAGGATCCCTCTAAGAGGTTTATGTTAAAGAAATGAAATTTTATGGTATGAAAATGAAATCATTGACCACCTCATTTAAAGATTCCTTCCTAACAGTGACAGCAAACACTCCACCCACTAACAAACCACCACATAACAGATCTGTTAGATTTAGTTTGGCAGATACTGTATCCATCACCAACAGACATTAGTTTGCAACATAGAGTCCCTAGAGGGTGTTATAAAATTCATGAGGTCAGTAAAAAGTTATTCTGCTGTTTTGATTGTGTTTCTGGCAAAGTGTTAAAATCTTGTACTAACTTGTTAAATGAAAACTCAGGTCATGTTTAATGAAAGATGTGAATACACCTACCTATAAAACTGGAGATAATCAAACCACCAATAATTTTGCTGCTCATTTTTAAACATTTGTGAGAAAGTGGCCTTTGAGACAATACTAACTTATTTTTCTGCACTGAGAGATGTGTTGATGTGGTAATAAACTGGACTCACATGCTGAAGGATGTAGGATCAAATTGTCCACTTGGCTATTTAGATTTAGGCTTTCTATGGGCTCTGTAAATTGCTTAAGACAAATGCTGAAGTGGTTCAACTGAAACAGACACGATCAGTTGCCCCATCCCTTCCCTGTCCAAGATTCAGCTCCAGCACCAATAACCTCACTGTCAATGTAATACTAAACCCTAAACTTCCCTTCTTCCTTTCATTTTGCTGAGCAGAACTTGTTGAAACTGCCTCTGAGTTTGAATTTTTAAGGACCTTTCAGATACTCGAACTGCACATATGAAGAATTTCTTTCATGAGTTTATGACCTGTTTATATAAAATGCCTAACACCACAACAATTTCTCATATTTTATTGTCTTTTTCTCTTTATCAGACATTTCTTCAGAAGACAACTGCATGTAAAGCACATATAAAATTTGCAATTCTCATATGATCATATTTCTTTCTATCTGAGGACAAAAAAATTAAGAACTTTGGGATTGCAAGACAGTTTCATGAAGTTAGAAGAGGAGTTAAATAAGATAAAATAGGATATGGTAAGATTATCACATGTACAGTGAGAAAATGACCAATTAGAATTAAAATAGAGACATCTGCTTTACTATAGAGGAAAAGAGCAGGGAGGAGACTCACAAGTAGGCTTTATTGAAGCCAAGAAAATAAAAAAAAACCTTGTTGTAGTTACTGAAGTAATTTTGGACAGAATGATATGACTGTTAAAAAAGAAAAAAAAGTTAACAGAAGTTGGAAACATTGGGGTCTATTTATCACTATGCTCACATTCTGAGGAGTTGGAGGCAGAAGAAATCTATGAAGAGTTATAGAAACTACTAAATGAAATAAATCTCACTATAACATTATAATGCAGGATTTCAGTTTGAAAGTAGGAAAAAGCCAAGGAATGTTCCTCAGAGGAAAACTTCAGTTATGATACTGAAATGGCAGAGGTCATATGTTAGTAGAATTAAGAAGAACTACATGTTTGTACTATAACTTCCTTTCAGAAGAAAACAAATAGTAAATTAGATTTGACAAGGACCAAATGAAACCAAAAGCTAAACTAATTACATTTCATCAAACAATAAAGAACATGTAGATGACTCGATGTTCTTAAAACACTTTTGAATTGCAAGTGAAGAGAGAATTATAAGGTGGAGAGTAACTATTAAAGAGCAGGTCAGCATTGAAAGCAAGTGATAATGTTATAGTATTCAAATAAAGAAACTAACATTGGGTAGACAGCGTAATTTCATCAGCTGAGAAGGCTTGATACAATGCGACATGACAGCTCAGTGATGGCCTGTATGAATGGCACCATTTGGAATGCATTGTGGAACATGACATGACGGCCCATGTGAATTCATTTTAATATGTATAATATTAAATTTATTAATTTTCAAAAATTTGAATTACTTTTCATACATTGAATTGATTTAAAAAAGAAATTTTGCATTCTGATGTAATTACACCTGAAGTTATTGACATTAAAATTGTTAATTAAAACACTCAAAAACTAACTTCATAAAAGATTATCAATAAGTAATTCATTGTAATAATTGTCTCTGAGGTACGCTGTATCTCTGTCCTCCTTGGCTAGTCAGAAGTTGGAAGTAAGTGAGTTACAAAGGATGGTTTGGTGTTGTACTGAGAATTGCGTATGTTGTGTTCTTTCTGTGAATATTTGCTTGAATAACCTCATTTGATATTCTGACGTAAAAGTGTTGAAGAATCAATATAAACACCATTGGCTTTTCATTGAAAATAACACACTGGATAAAATGAATCTGACAGCCTTTTGCACCACACAGGAATAATGTGCCTCAAGGCACTGCACTGAGATTAAGAAGAAGATAATGGGCATTGTTAAACAAGACAGCATTCATATTAAAATTAAGTTTCTGATCATCACCTCTTTGCTTCAACTCTATAATCAGTTGAAGAAAACTGAGTTGATCCAATTAACAGTCAAAATAATGAGGTTTGCATAAAACATTATAATATTGTATATTAAGGGTCTTTGACAAACATAACCGACACAGTCTCCAAGGTTAAATTTATGGGGGATATATCTGAACCATTTGAAATCCAAACTGGAGTGCGACAGGGTGACAGACTTTCACAATTACTTTTTAATATCGTTCTTGAAAAAATTATCAGGACATGGGAAAAAGAAGTCAAAGGACACCAAATTGGCTTGAGAAAAGATAATAGATTCAATGTGAAGTGTTTAGCTTTTGCATATGACCTTGCAATCCTCACAAATAATAGAAAAGAAGCCACTAACGCCATAGAGAAGTTACACGAAATTGCACAAAGAACTGGCCTGCAAATTTTGTATGAGAAAACCCAGTACATAGAAAGAGTGCCACAAGACAGATTGCCTATTGTGACAACCCTTGGGAAACTCGTGCAAGTACCACATTTTAAGTACCTGGGGGAAATCATCCAGCCATCAGGGATCAACCTAAATGCCAATGAGGAAAGAATAAAAAAACTACAGAAAGCATATAAACTCACGTGGAACTAATATAACAAAAAGTCCATATCCATTAACGCAAAATTGAGGCACTACAACACTGTCGTACTTCTGGAGGCACTGTATGCATCTGAAACAACACAAATAGGTGGGCAAACTAAAATCAAAGAAATAGAGAAACAAGAAATGAAAATTCTCAGGAAAATTTTTGGCCCGATAGAAGAGCAAGGAATCTGGAAGAAGAGACCAACATCAGAATTATATAAATACACAGACAAGATTACAGATACAATATGGAAAAGAAGAATGCAGTTCTACGGACATATCAACAGGATGAATGAAAACAGAATTTCAAAGCGAATTCTTAAAGTCATCAACTCAGGCAGGGGAAAAACAAAATGGATAAAAGAAGTTGAAGAGGACCTCAGACAAGCAACACAGAAGAGACCAGGATGCAAATGGACAGCGAAAGAAACAACACAGGGAACACATGACAAAAATTTGGGCTCAGAAAAAACATAAACAATCATCATAAAGGAATTCAATTTCAAACACTCTCTTTAAATGGGAATAATCGAAAATAATAATAATAATAATAATAATAATAATTGTATATTAACATTGGAACATCAAGAAGTGAAAATATTATATAGGATCCAAGACAATCTAAATGAACCAGCTGATACATTTTATATGAAAAACATCAATTTCTGTATGTAATAATGACAACATACATTAAAATATGAAATAAAAGAGAAAACATTCTATGGATATTGCAGCATGCACCAATGCGTTGAATGTAGTCACCGTGGTTTGCATTGCTCCCGTGTGTTCTAACTTACTGTAACATTCGTGATCAAGTGTAGGCACCCAGTAGCAGATGACCTTGTAATGACATAATCGTTAGTCGCTGTCAGCTGATGGATATGTGCCAAGTGTCAAAGGAGTCACGCACCATTCACCAGGGGTGCTGTGTTTTTGTTGATTTAGTGCTCCTTGATTAATATGGCTTTCTGTGACTATTGTTCCTGGAGATGGATTCTTTCTAGTGTTTTTGAGTTTGCATAGAAATTTTCATACAAAATTAATTGTGTTTTTCCTAGTATGTTAAATTAAGTTCTTTCCTTTCAGCCGTGCGGGGTAGCCACACGGTCTGAGGCCCCTTGTCACGGTCCGTGCAGCTCCCCCCGTCGGAGTTTCCAGTCCTCCCTCAGGCATGGGTGTGTGTGTGTTGTCCATAGCATAAGTTATTTTAAGCTATATTAAGTAGTGTAGAGCTTAGGGACCAATGACATCAGCAGTTTGGTCCCGTAAGTCCCATAAGTTCAACACGACTATTTTAAATGATGTAGCCGACAGGTGCACATTTTCATTTCTCAGTTTACAACCCCCCAATAATACACAGTTATATGACCAGTGTACTATTGTTTAACTTTCGATAAGTCTCATTAATAGTTTGCAAGCAAACATCAACAGACTGCTACAATAGTTTACTGTTGAACATCTGCGTGCAGTAAAAACCTAACCACACAGTTCTTGCCGCATAATACAGTACGTATTGAACAGACACTGTCATTGTTTTAGCACATGGCCTATTACACTTATTTCACAGTTAAGTGGATACATTGTTGTTGATCTTACCAATATGGGTTCCTTATCTGAAACCCGACCGTGGACTGACTGACTCTCGGGCCCAAAAATCGGGCCCTTATTACATCAAAAAATTGGTTCTTTTTACCAGTTTCTTCTACTAGAAGGGTTAAGCCAAATTTTTTGTTTAAATGATGAAATTAACAGATATTGTTATGCAAACAATACTTTTGACAAAACTGGTAATTACTTTTGAACTTCCTAAGGGCTGCTTTGCTAACATGTTTTCAAATAGAGCCAAATAAGTAATTAAAGAGTGCTATTAGTTGTTCCCCCAAATGTTTATAATTATTATAGAATTTATATTTGTTTATGAGTCAATAATATAATTTGAGTTATGAAACAATTACTGACTTCACCTTATAACAAAAGATGCTAACTAGGAATAGTTACAATAAATTAGAAAATCAATTACATACATAAAACTAAGAACAAAATTAGAGCTGGTGTTATATTCTTTAAAACTTAGGCCCAACCTTTCTCTTTTGTGGAAATGCAGATTATACTCACATATGTTAATGGTAATTAGTAGAAAATGAAAAAATGAATTTAAGGAGGCAGATGGCAACACAAGAGAGGAAGTAAAAAGATCCCAGCTTGCTTTGTCACAGTGTGACCACCTGGAACATTGAAAGAGGTATGTCATGACACAATGCACTACAAAATTACTGATGGTCCACCCATATTCTGTCAATCTCTATGTTTGGCTCCAGACAGTCTGGCTACAGCAAAAGTAGAACCTGATAGTGTACTGCTTGAAGGTGTTATGCAACTGTCAAGAAGTCCTTCGTCATCCCCACTTTGTTTGATACCTAAGAAGTGGGGGGGTATAGGTTCTGTGTTACAAGGACTCCCATATTGTTTTACATACCTTGACAACATTCGGGTTTTCTCAGCGACACCAGAACATCATCAGTAGCGTGTAACTGAGGTGTTTCAACAAGTACAGAAGTATAGCATTGTCTTGAACACTGCTAACTGCGTTTTTGGTCAGACAGAGATAACTTTCTGGGCCACAGAATCTCATCATCAGGTTCACTACTGTTACTTGAAAAACTTGAAGCTATCTTACAACCCCCCAAACAGGCACTTTTATAGAATTGTGTCAGTTCCTCAGCTTTTTAATTTTTACCATCAAAATCTGCTGCACACAGACAAATTGCAAGAAATATTAACTGCTGCACTCACTGACCCAAAGAGCAAAGGGAACTTAATCATTCTGTGGTTGGATAGCATGACCTCTGCTTTCAAGGTGGCCAAACAGAGCATAGCAGATGCTGCATTACTCACACACCCTGACCTACATGCTCCTTTGGCATTAGTGGTTGACATAAGTCAGACAGTGACTGGCGTGATGCTACAGCATCAGTGCGATGATGCATGGCAGCCAGTAGCTTTCATCTCACAGTAACTTTCACTGCCACAATGAAAATCGAGCACCTATGATAGAGAGCTTCTGAAATCTATGAGACCATTAAATACTGCATACCTCAATTTGAAGCCAGAGAGATCGCCATTTATCCTGTCCATAACTCACTGGCTTATGCCTTTTGTCAAAACAACAACAATTGTTCACCTCAGCAGCACAGTCAGCTGGTCTACATATCCCAGGTTAGCATGGATGTGAGGCACATTTCTGGGATCAAAAACATCGTAACTCACTACCTTTCATGTGTTCACGGCATCCCACAGTCACAGTTGATCAATTTCACTCAAATTGCAGAATGGACGGACCAAGAACTACACAGTATGCTCTAGGATTCATCGTCAGCATTAGGCCTCTACTTAGTCAACACTCCTGAAAATGACATCAAGCTATCTTGTGACATGTCCAATCGTAAACCCTGTCCTTTTCTGCCTTACACATTTTGAAGACATGTGTTGACAACTTACATATTCAGTGCCACTCTGGAGCTTGACCAACAACTTGCATAGTCTCCAACCATAATGTGTGGCCAGAAATGGACACGGACATGCATAAGGTGTCAGTGCATAAAAGTTTGCCACCATGTAAATTCACCAATCATTGACTTTCTGGACAAGACTCCTTGCTTTTCACACATCCATACTGATGTGGAAGGCCCTTTGCCTCCATTGAAAGGCGAATGCTACATATTGACGATGATCGACTATTTCACCAGATGGCCAGAAACAGTGCCAGTTGATAACATTTCAGCAGGCACTTCAGCTTCTGCCCTCATATCCACATGGACAGTGCATTTTGGTTGCCTTCTGCACATCATGGTAACTGTGATTCAGTTTGAATACGACCTGTTCACACAGCTTAACAAATTCTTTGGCATCATATGCTATAAAACCACAAGCTACCACATGACCAGTAACAGGATGATAGAATGCTAGCACCATTATCTCAAGGCCACACTCACATGTCATAATTCAAACTGGACAACAGTGTTACCACTGGTTTTGCATGCTGTGCTAAGCACGTGCAAACCAGACCTGGACTCTCCATCAGCTGAGTTAGTTCATGGAGAAACACTGCAACTATCATGTGAATTTGTTGATCCACATGCAGCCCACATAGATGACATTAACCATACAGATTTTTTTCTCACCTCAGTCAACAAATCATTAAAATCTGACCACATCAAGGCATGGAACTTTGCACACCTATGTGTACCCTGAGCTATAGTAATGCATACACATTGTGTTACACACAGATTGAGTGAAGTCAGCACTGGTACCTCCACACATAGGCAATAACTGTGTAATTGGCAGAGGAAAATGTGACATCAGTAACCCCTGTACCACCTCACTGGCCCAAGTGAAACTTACATATGTATTCCAAGAAGAACCTACTGCTTCAACATCCATGCCAGCACCAGTGTCAACACCAGCATCAGTGTCAACACCAGCTACACACCAGTCAGCACAAGCAGCTGTACAACAAGATCGGAACATCGGATTCATTTTCCAGCATGATACTTGGATGATGCTCTGCTTTCCTGGAGTAGCAAAAAAATCACTAGTTCTGTCAGTTGATGTACACACGCCAAGGATCAAAATGTTTACACGTTGTCCACCAGAGGCACTGTGTTTTCATTGCTTTAGCTCTCCTTGATTAGTATGACTTCCCATGACTGTTGTTCTTAGAGAAAGATGCTTTCTAGTTTTTTGAGACAGTTCACATATTGCTGTTAACTTCTCACTACTCTCCATACAATTAGTGTTTTCTTCCTCTCTCTTTAAATAAAGTTCTTTCCTTGCTGTGACATCACAATTTATGTTTTATATTATGGCTAAATTTCAAGAACATTCACGAATATTTGTTGGACAGATAATCTTCTAGAAGTTCCAACAAGTATCATTGTTTCTTTGACCCATTGGTACACTTTGGTTTTCTGAGAGTGCCAGTTGCTGAACTATCTTCTTTTACTAACAGCTGTTTGGCCAGCTTTGGGATGGATGAGGCACTGCCAAATCTCTGTTGTAATCATATGAAGGTAGGCTAACTACACCAACATGTAGGTGTATATACTTAGGATGGGTGACAGGAAACTTCGTTTAAGTGCCATAGATGGTGAGATGTACACACTGGTATAATCATTTCTGATGAAACAGGGCACAATGACTGTGACAGAATGAACAAGGAGGGCTGTGAAATGTACAAACTCATGCATCAGAAGAAGTTGATCTTGGCTGTATTGTCTGCAGCACATGGTCTAGTGGCTAGCATTGCTGCCTCTGGATCATGGGGTCCCAGGTTCAATTCCCGGCCAGGTTGGGGATTTTCTCTGCCCGGGGACTGGGTGTTTGTGTTGCCCTTATCATTTCATCATCATTCATGCAAGTGGCAAGATTGGACTGTGTAAACATTGGGATTTTGTAAGGGCACTGTTAATTGCTCAGTTGAGAGCCCCACAAACCAAACAAACAAAACATCAACAACATTGCTTGTGTCACTGAGAAATCTTCAGCTGTGGATGTCACAAACAGTAGAGTATGGAAAGCGTACATGCAGCAGCTTGTTGTGTCTAGACAAGACAGCCTAGACACAATGAGAGGAAGCCGAAAGGCACGCGCTTAAACTCACGCAGGCTGGCGTGAGGTATGAAACAGGATACGTAATGAATGCTATAAAGAAAAGTATGTGGCTTCTGGAATACTTAACTTTAATCTATAATTGTAGAACATCGCTCTTGATGATACAGAAATATAATAGCAATATAACAAAGAATAACGGCGCCTTACTAGGTCGTAGCAAATGACTTAGCTGAAGGCTATGCTAACTATCGTCTCCGCTAATGAGAGCATAATTGTCAGTAATCTATCTCAGGCAAAGTCGGCTGTGCAACTGGGGCGAGTGCTAGTAAGTCTCTCTAGACCTGCCGTGTGGTGGCGCTCGGTCTGCTATCACTGACAGTGGCGACACGCGGGTCCGACGTATACTAATGGACCGCGGCCGATTTAAAGGCTACCACCTAGCAAGTGTGGTGTCTGGCGGTGACACCACACAGCTAATCCTTAAAATTCAAAAAAAGTGCAAGAGGTAACTCCTGCTGACTTTGGAGCTCATCACGTTACATCAGTGGAGACTAAAATGCTGTATTTCCAGTCCTCATTTTCCTGCATTTCACTTTTTTCAGATGAAGCCTGTGTCACCAGATATGGAAAGTTCAAGAGCCACAATAGTCATATATGTGCCATTTAGGATCACCATGCTACATCTGTGAATGACCATGAATGCAGATTTTCAGTGAACTTGTGAGTAGGTGTAATCGCTGATTGATTGATAGTTCATATCTGCTTCCTCCCTATTTAAGAATACCTGTGTATATTGTCTTTCTGAGAGACAAATTCCCAATACTGGCGGAATATTTTCAAGAATGTAGGTTGCTCCAACATGAGGGAGCTCCTGTTCACTCTGTGAAAGATACCTATCAAGACTAAAAAGGATCTCCTGGCAAGAATTCTTGTTGCCTATGACAGTGTTCTAACAAGCAAAGATTAAAGGACATAACAGAACTTTGTGCAAGAATGTCATGCACACTTAGAAGCTGGGAAGAACCATTTTGAACAACTGTTGTGAATGTAGAACCTTGTGCACAACTTGCACGTAAATGAAATTATTTCAGGAAATGTGTCTACTTAAGACATCCGCAGCAGACCAATGGTAAATCTGAAATTTACACATTTTTACTTAGAACTTTTGATGCAGTCATTTTCAGACATGCTTCTTTGTATGAAATTGATACATTTCCAATGCTGCATGACCACTGAAAGTTTGTATAATCATCATGGAAACACCCCATATAATGAAAAGTGATCAAAATTGTATGCTATTAATATAAGAATATAACTATTGTTTTATCTGATTATTTAAACACATACTTCTTTATGTACACTATTAATTATGGGATAAAGAGGAATATTCATTACGAGTCATCAGCTTTGACCAATGACAAAGGCCACTTGCAAAAATTGCTGTAAGCAAATTGATGACTATAATGTGATATCAGAGTCAATTTTTTCAAATGGGCTAAGTTACAGATCAGCGTTTCACCACAACCAGGGTATTTAGTTTCATATTCGTTGACTTTGCCAACTCACAACCAAACTGTCACTTTCCCACCTAACAACAATGTAGGAAAAGACAAATTGCTACTTACTATAAAGAAGACACGTCAAGATGCAGACAGGCACAATCAAAAGACACTCATATACAGCTTTTGGCCACAGCCTTCATCAGTAACAGACACACACACCCCTCGGCCTGATGTCAGGATCCTGGATGGTAGTTTTGATGATCACTTCTACTACCTTTTTTGTAGACAGGTGTGACCTGTGCCCTTTTTTAAGAACTGGACATGGCTTTTTGTTTCAGGGGTCTGTGATAGATTATAGTTAGAAGAGGGGCTAACTCAGCTGAAAATTCAGTATAGAATCTGACAGGAGTTCCATAGGCCTGGAGCTTTATTCAGTTTCAACGGTTTCAGCTGTTTCTCAACACCATTGACACTAATACTTATTTCAATCATATTTTCAGTTTTACGAGGATTAAATAGCGGCTATTATCTTAGGTCTTCCCTTGTAAAGGAACACTTGAAAATGGAGTTAAGCATTTCAGCTTTTGCTTTGCTACCCCCAGTTTCAGTTCCTGTCTCATTTGCTAGGGACTGAACACCAACTTTCATGCCACTAACAGACTTCACATACAACCAGAATTTCTGTGTGTTCTGTGACAGATCACTTGACAATATTCTGTTACAGTAGTCATTGAAGGCACCATGCATTCCTCTCTTGATAGCTAAATGTGTTTCAATCAGCATCTCTCTCTCTCTCTGTAGCCTTGCACTTTGTTTTACACCTATTGTGCAGTAATCTCCATTTCTTTAGAGTGACAATATACAGTGGAGGTTCCCTCCCATTATGAACTGGTCTGCTGGGTACATACAGGGTGTGGCAGTGTTCATAGCATAATTTGACTTACGTAGTACAATGACATACTGCAGGAATGCGCGCCAGCTTGAGCTGCATTTGTGTACTAATGAGCTGCCATTTCAAGTGTGACAGTGATATAGAGCAGTGGAGTGTACAGCATCGTGCCTTTGCTATTGAAAGTTATTTCAAGAACAATGACTATGTTATTGCTACCCGGTGTCTATTTCGGCAACATTTCAACTTGGGACGTCGTGGGAAAGTTCCAGATGGATGGACCATTGTGAGGTGGGTACGTGCATTTCGAACAACAGGTTCTGTTTGCAATGGCAAACTGGGAAGAAGGGAAAGACCTGTGCAGAGACCAGAAGCCGTGGAAAATATTAGTGCTGCACTATTGCGTAGCCCTAAAAGATCTGCTCATCGTCATGTGCAAACTGTGCATATGTCTGATCGATCATTCAGGAGACTATTGCATGAAGGTCTCCATTTTCACCCATGTGAGCTGCAGATTGTTAAGGAAATTAGACCTCATGATTGGGTTTCATGCAAAACATTCTGCTGAACCATGTGTGATCTCCTTCGCCAAAATCCACAAAATATTAGTGCTGCACTATTGCGTAGCCCTAAAAGATCTGCTCATCGTCATGTGCAAACTGTGCATATGTCTGATCGATCATTCAGGAGACTATTGCATGAAGGTCTCCATTTTCACCCATGTGAGCTGCAGATTGTTAAGGAAATTAGACCTCATGATTGGGTTTCATGCAAAACATTCTGCTGAACCATGTGTGATCTCCTTCGCCAAAATCCACAAATGTTGCACACCATCCTGATGTCAGATGAAGCTCATTTCGAGTTATGTGGTTCAGTGCATAAACAGAATATGGATTAATGGAGTGATGTAAACCTGCATGAACTGCACATCAAGCCCTTGCACAATTCTCCATGTCACAGTGTGGTCTGGAGTTGCTTTCTTTGGGATTATTGGCCCTTCCTTCTTTGACAATGACAGCGCTGTGGCTGTAACTGTCACCAGTGAACGCTACCTAAAGATGCTGCAAGACTTCATTCTTCCCCAATTAGGTATGGTCGATGTGGATGTGGAGCAATTATGGTTTCAACAAGGCAGAGTGACCTCGCATACAGCCAGAATTTGCTTGGACTTCTTGCGACAGACATTTCCCAATAGAGTAATTTCCTGTTTTGGTGAGATTTCGTGGCTGCCTCGCTCACCTGACCTTCCATGTGCAGACTTTTTCCTTTGAGGCTACCTGAAGCAAGAAGTGTTCTGAACACATTGTGCCACCATTCCAGAGTTGAAGGATTGCATCAGAACTGCCATTGGCAATGTCCCATGTTACACCGAGTTATGAAAAGCTTCCAACGCCGCCTAGATGAATGTGTTGTGCAGAGGGGGCATCATTTGACAAAAGTCATATTCAAAATGTAATCTACGCAATGGACAATGACTTACACATTAGTAAATTGCATACCTTTAACTATTAATTGACATAAGAGGTAATAAATAAATTATAGTTACTGCCTGATGGTGTGTTTTTAATATCCTACTATGAATGTTGCCACACCTTGCATCCATCCAGTGCATTGCCAACTGTTCTTTTAAACTTGAGCCAAAGTTCCTTTACATGCTCTTGCCCTGTGCTGAAAACTTCATGTCTGTCATTGAGATATGATACTTCTGATTTTTTTATCTAGTTTACTGGACGTATATATCTTTCTGCTTGTTTTCGTTGTCCTTTCTACTTTGGTAATTATTGTTGCCACGACCATCTCATGGTCACTGATACGAGTTTTGATTAGACATTCTCAAAGAGGTCATGTCTAATTGTTGCCATTAAATCCAAGATATTTCCATCATTAATGGGGATCCTAACTACCTGTTCTAGTTAGTTTTCAAAGAAGGCATTTAGTAAAGTTTCACAGGATGTCTTTATCATTCCCACCATTAACAAAACTAATTTTCCCAGTTAAAGTCTTCACTGATGATTATAGTATGATTGGGGAAATTCTGTACAAGTGAACTGAGGTTTCTCTAAAGTTTTTGGTTACATCAGATGAGTCTGGTGGGCAATAGAAGGATTCAATTATCATTTTATGCCCACCCCTGATACTGAGTCTTGCCCAAACAATCTCACATGCAGCTGGATTTAAGATTTTTATCTGCTGCAAGAAATACACCACCTCCATTTCCAATTTGCCCATCCTATCCATATACATTGAAATTTTTCCCAAAAATCTCTCTGCTACCAATTTCAGGTTTCAATCAGATTTCTGTACCTAGTATTATATGAGCTTCACCGCATTTCATGAGCACTTCAAACTCTGGCACTTTGTTGTGAATTCTTCGGCAGTTTACCATTAAAATTTTAATACTATTATCATTGGGAGGCATTTCTTTCAATCTTACACTGATACTTCTGGGTTTCCTACAGCTATCATTATCTGGATTGGATGGAGAGCCACTTAATCTAAAAAGCCCTTGTGTGCATTGCACACACAGCCTCTGATGTGTAGTGCACACCTGACCTATTTATGGGGAACCTATAATTCTCGACCCTATGGCACAAGTCCAGGAAGTCGCAGCCTTGTTTGTCCCAGAACCTTCAAAGTCTCTGGTTCAGTCCTTCCACTCTACTCAGAACCAAGGGGGGACAATCAGTTCTGGGGACAGTGCTGCAAATTGTGAGCTTTGCTGAAATGCCATGCACAAGGCTGGTCTGCTCAACCTTCTCTGCCATTCGCTGGAAATACCCAAGAATGACATCAGAGCCCAGACAAAAGGCATCATTTGCTCGTGTGCCGCAATCTGTAGTTAGTTGTGTCCTATTCTCTCAATGGCTGCTGGAATAGCCTCTTCAACATGTTGAATGAGGCTCCCAGGCATACACACTTAGTGCATCTGGTGCCGTTTCCTGTCCCTTGCTGCTATTTTCCTAAGGGGTACCATCATTTGTCATATGTTTGACCTTCCAGTGATTAATAGACCACTATCCTTTTGTGTT
Source organism: Schistocerca serialis cubense (assembly GCF_023864345.2). Lineage (NCBI taxonomy): Eukaryota > Metazoa > Arthropoda > Insecta > Orthoptera > Acrididae > Schistocerca > Schistocerca serialis. The sequence continues at coordinate 273,229,683 of NC_064643.1, read as the reverse complement.
TGCCTCTTCCTGACTCTGAACAAAACAGGTTTGCCCAAAGCACGTGAAGTGAGTCCCACTGGCTCAGTTTCAGTGAAATGCAGCACCTCAAACTTATTGATCAGGGGGATCGGTACAACGCCCTAAGTCCTCCTTGGTCTCCATCCACCCTCTACAGGCTCAGTTTTAGTGAAATGCAGCACCTCAAACTTATTGGTTAGGGGGATCAGTACAACACCCTGAGTCCTCCTTGGTCCCCATCCGCCCTCTACAGGACACACCACTTGCAATCAAGTGGATGGGTAATGACAGATCTGCAGAGGGACAGAATCTACAGGACAGGCTATTACTTGAGGTACCTACATACATATTCTTCAGACTACTGTGAAATGCATGGAAGGTGGTGTTTGGCAAGGAAATTCAGTATCCAATGTATGAACAAAACTATCCCACATGCCTTACCAAAGAGTGAACATACATGGTAATTCCATTTCATATCCCTATAAATTGTTACACTCAGGTATTTGTATGAGTTTATTGATTCTAATTAAGAATCAATGTGTTGTAATCATGGAATACTACACTTTCTTCATTTTGTGAAGTCATAATTTCATGTTTCTGTACATTTAAAGTAAGTAGAGAATCTCTGCACCACTTTGAAATCTTATCTTTTCCTCTGCACACTCAAGCACAAATTAATATGCATCACTACTATACTTTTCCTTCCAAATATACATTTTCCTTCCAAAAATAATAAATGAGCAAGATAACTAGGTTTAACATTACCATTAAATAGTTCAACCATCAATGAAGCTACTTAAGAGTAGTAAAAATTTGCCTTACAAGCAGAAAAGGTTTTTGATTTATGTGAGCTGTACGTAAGGTGAGCAAGTGAACACTATGAAAGTTTCATCATGTTCGACATTCTAATAATTTAATCAATAAACATGAGATTTACTATAGGTAGAAACTGTAAGAGGAAATGTTTCAACACTGAATATGTGATTGGTTAGTTACTGAACAGTGCTTAGCAAAGTCATTAGTATAACACTTCAGAAATCAGTTTGTGAAATGCCTGAACGACCATTAGAGTGTTTGCATACAAAGTGCATTTATCACAAAACTGTACATAAATAATCCACACTTTCACTTACACTAGTGGACTGTTGCTTTTTGTAATTTCCCCCTGCAGTTTTACTCCGTAATCCTGTACAGGATACTCTATACTGATGCAATCTGGCATACAGTTATGTGTATGGAGCCCTGTCTGTTCATTTTTCTCTAGCTGCAAGTCCATCATGTAGAAAGATTCTGTAAACACAATAGTAAATGCTGTAGCATATTAAAAGAACACTGTATTCTCAATTTTTATAGTAATGGAAAGTTCTGGATGAATATAAACATTGATTAAGAGGATGGGCCATTAATGGCGGGTAGGCATCTTATAAGCACTGCAACTACTACAAATACAGCATTTATACAGCAAAGGTGAGTAATAAATAGGGGTAGGAATATTTTGTGACAACAAATAACGTGAAATCAGCAGTTCTTATGAAATGTCACGAAATGTGATATTTTTCCATATAAGAATATCACAGATCTGATGGAAGTTTACCAATATTCGTAACTGGTAGTTTTTGAATGTTGAAATTGGATTTTGAACATTGAAAGTCCAGAATGAAGTAAAAAATGTGGAAAGAACAAACTGCTATTCACCACTTAGAGGATGTGTTGAGTCACAGAAAGGCACAATGAAAAAGAGAAAAAAGAAAGATGTGCATGCTTGCACTGGCAGCTCCAGCATCTTCCTCTACCCCTACCCTGCTTTCCTGCCCCTCCCTTCCCCAAAACTCATCCACAATACCACTACACACCTCAGATAGATTGCTGTTCATCTCAGATACAGTTGTAGTTGGGTCTTCACAGTATTCTTTCCCCCTGCGGGTCTGGGGGCTATAATAGGCCCGAGGTATTCCTGCCTGTCATAAGAGGCAACTAAAAGGAGTCCCTCCCCCTTAAGGGGGTAGTTTGCGCCTGCATCCGGAGATGGACGGTTCCACGACTTCTATTTGTGGTCATTTTGGTTTTTCACTTATTCTTGTTTCTTCCTTCCTTTGTTTGGTTCCTTTCTTTGTCCTTCTCCCTCTCACTGTCTTCCTTACTTTTTCCCTTCCCTTCTTCTCCTTGCCTTCTTCTCCTTGCCTTCTTGTCCCCCTCTGGTCTCCACCTCGGCGTTTGAGACAGTCTGTCCTTTCTCTCCCTATCTCCCTTCTTTTTTCCTCTTCTTCTTTCCTCCCTGTGCATGCCTGAAGGCCGACCCACGCGTTTGCACGCACAGCCGGTGATGGGGTAACGCGTAATTCCCTGCCCTGGGTAGACAAGAAGGCACGCATGTACCCCCTGGTAAAGGCCAGGCCCGGGGAGGGGTGATTGCCTGAGCTGACACCTTCCGACCATGCCGATTGGTCCCTCCGTCCGTTTCTTGGGAGGTGTGACCTGAGGTGTAAACATTCACCTAGGGCGGGAGTGCCCTCTGAGAGGGTCCCCACAAGGAAGGAGCGCGCCATCGGAGACGCTGGCAATCATGGGGGATTCCTCCGCAATGGATTTCTCTTCTTCTCCTTCTCTCTCAACTTCTGCCCAAAAACGGAAACTTGACCAGCCACCAGTGACAAAAGTACTACCGCCTGCCCCAAAGTTCCTCATAGTTTCTCAATCTGAGGATTGAAAGGATTTTTCATCTGTCAACCCTTTCGTTATCCAGAAGGGCTTAGTTGCCATAGCCGGATCTGTCAAGTCTTGTACCAGGATGCGTAACGGTACCTTGTTACTAGAAACTGAGAGCGCCTTTCAGGCACAAAAACTGCTTTGGACCACACTCCTGTACACGTTCCCTGTCCGGGTGGAGGCTCACCGCACTTTGCATTCGTCGCGTGGTGTGGTATATACTAGAACACTCGATGGATTGACTGACGAGGAGATTCAGTCTTTGCTCACTGAGGAGGGCGTGATTGCTGTCCATAGGGTCACGAAAAAGGTCAACAATGACCTTGTACTGACCCGAACACTTTTCTTGACCTTTGATAGTGTTCAGCTGCCATCGCGCATCAAAGCAGGCTACGAGGTTATTTCTGTTTGCCCCTATGTCCCGACACCTACGCGCTGCTACCGGTGTCAACGTTTTAATCACACTCGCCAGTCTTGTTCTAATGCGGCTAAATGTGTCACTTGTGGCAGGGATGCCCATGAGGGTGACTGTCCACCTCCGTCTCCTCGTGTGAACTGTCAGGGTGACCATGCAGCGTCCTCCCGCAACTGTTCCATCTACAAGGAAGAATGCTGTATACAGGAAATTCGGGTCAAAGAGAAAGTGTCCACCTCAGCTGCTCACAAGCTATTTGCTAGTAGGAAGCCCACGCTGCTCCCAGCGGGGAAATACAGTACTGTCTTCACCTCTCCTCGCACTACCAGGGAGGTGGCGACGCAGACATGCGATCTGACCTTCAACACTACGGTCCTCCATTCAGCCAGTGCTAAGATCGCCTGGTCAACGTCTCCTCTTCCTCCTGCCACCCCTATGACACAAGCACCTTCATCAGCTTCTGCCAAGATGAAGACCCAGAAGTCAGATGCACGGGCCTTCAAGAAGGAACCGTCCCATGCAGACTTCCTACGTACCTCGAACTCCCAGCCATCGACCAGTACTTCCACTAAACGGCCTTGCAAGAAGGCTCATAGGAAGCAAAGTTCTCCTTCTCCACCACGGCGCGTTTCTTCTCCTGCACCACCCAGCGGTTGCCGCCCAAGGCTGTCATCAGTCTCGCCTGGCCACACCGCTGGTAGCCGAACATCTGGCCGTTCACCGGCGGAGAACGCTCCCCCTCCCGGCCATCTTAACAAGATGGCCGATGAACCTATTGAACCAGTGGACGATGACTCTCCACCTATTGATAGCGGCGGCAGTGCTCGCTCGAAGCCAGGCCCTCAGCGGCCTTCGAGGTGACCCCTTCTTGCTTCTCCTTTTTCTTTTTCTTCTCACGATGGCACTTCTTCATTGGAATATTCGTGGCATTCGCTCCAAATGAGAGGACTTAAAGTTGCTGCTACGCTTGCACTGTCTGCTCGTCGTAGCCCTCCAGGAAACGAAACTATGCCCATGCGATCAAATTGACTTGGCACACTATGCCTCTGTGCGTTTTGACCTACCCCCTGCGGCAGGTATTCCGGCTCATGGAAGGGTTATGTTGCTGGTCCGGGATGATATACTACGATCCCATCACATTGCACATTGGCCTGCATGCAGTTGCCATCCGAATTACTCTCCCCACTTTTACATTTTCCATTTGTACTATTTACACTCCATCGTCATCTGCCGTTACCAGGGCAGACATGATGCAAATTATTGCTCAGCCACCTGCACCATTTTTGTTAACTGGAGACTTCAATGCCCACCATCCCCTTTGGGGCTCTCCAGCATCCTGCCCGAGGGGCTCCCTGTTAGCAGACCTTTTCAACCAACTCAATCTTGTCTGCCTCAATACTGGCGCCCCTACTTTTCTTTTGGACACATCTCACACCTATTCCCATTTATACCTCTCTATATGTACTACCCAACTTGCATGCCAGTTTGAGTGGTATGCACTTTCTGATACGTATTCAAGCGACCACTTCCCGTGTGTTATCGATCTCCTGCATCATACCCCCTCTCCGTGCTCAATTAGTTGGAACATCTCCAAAGCAGACTGGGGGCTCTTCTCTTCCAGGGCGACCTTTCAGGATAAAACCTTCACAAGCTGTGATAGTCAGGTCGCACACCTCAAGGAAGTCATTCTCACTGCTGCTGACTATTCCATCCCTCACACTACTTCTTCTCCACGTCGCATACAGGTCCCCTGGTGGACCGCAGCATGTAGAGACGCTTTACGTGCTCGTCGACGTGCTTTACGCACCTTTAAACGCCACCCTACGGTGGCGAATTGTATCAATTATAAACGATTACGTGCGCAGTGTCGTCGTGTTATTAAAGAAAGCAAGAAAGCCAGCTGGGCTGCTTTCACAAGCACCTTCAACAGTTTTACTCCTTCTGTTGTCTGGGGTAGCCTGCACTGGCTATCTGGCACTAAGGTTCACTCACCAGTTTCTGGCTTGCGGGTCGCAAATGACGTCCTTGTGGCCCCTGAGGATGTCTCCAATGCCTTCGGCCGCTTTTTCAGAGAGGTTTTGAGCTACGCTCATTACCACCCTGCCTTCCTCCCCCGAAAACAGGCAGAGGAGGCTAGGCCACCTAACTTCCGCTCCTCGAATCGTGAAAGTTATAATGCGCCATTCACCATGCAAGAACTCGAAAATGCACTTGCCCGGTCACGATCCTCCACTCCAGGGCCTGATTCTATTCATATTCAGATGCTGAAGAACCTTTCTCCTGTGGGTAAAGGTTTTCTTCTTCGTACTTACAATCGCATCTGGATTGAGGGTCATGTTCCCACATGCTGGTGTGAGTCTATTGTTGTCCCGATTCCTAAGCTGGGGAAGGACAAGCACTTGCCTTCCAGTTATCGACCCATCTCGCTTACCAGCTGTGTCTGTAAGGTAATGGAGCGAATGGTTAACTCTTGTTTGGTTTGGCTGCTCTAATCTCGACACCTACTTACCAATGTACAATGTGGATTTCGTAGGCGCCGCTCTGCTGTTGACCATCTGGTTACCTTGTTGACCTTCATTATGAATAACTTCTTGCAGAAGCGCCCGACCGCGGCTGTGTTCTTTGACTTGGAGAAGGCTTATGACACCTGTTGGAGGGCGGGCATTCTCAGCACCATGCATACATGGGGCTTTCGCGGTCGCCTCCCTCTTTTTATTCGTGCCTTTTTAATGGATCGGCAGTTCAGGGTACGAGTGGGTTCTGTCCTGTCCGACGCCTTTTGCCAGGAGAATGGGGTGCCACAGAGCTCAGTTTTGAGCATCGCTCTCTTCGCCATAGCGATCAATCCAATAATGGATTGCCTCCCAGCTAATGTATCAGGCTCCCTTTTCGTAGACATTTTTACCATCTATTGTAGCACGCAGCATACATGTTTCCTGGAGCGCTGTCTTCAGCATTGTCTTGACCGTCTTTACCCCTGGAGTGTCGCCAATGGCTTCCATTTTTCTGCCGAGAAGACGGTCTGTATTAACTTCTGGCACTACAAAGAGTTTCTCCCACCGTCCTTACATCTCGGTCCCGTTGCTCTCCCATTCGTGGAGACAACAAAATTTTTAGGTCTTACATTTGACAGGAAACTTAGCTGGTCTTCACATGTGTCAAATTTGGCTGCCCATTGTACCCGTTCTCTAAATGTCCTCCGTGTTCTCAGTGGTATGTCATGGGGAGCGGATCGAACCATCTTACTTCGCCAATATCGATCGATCGTCCACTCCAAGCTGGATTATGGGAGCTTCGTATACTCCTCTGCACGGCCGTCCATCTTACGCCGCCTCAACTCCATTCAACATCAGGGTTTATGTCTTGCGATCGGAGCGTTTTATACTAGTCCCGTCGAGAGTCTTCATGCCGAAGCCGGTGAATTGCCACTAACCTACCGGCGCGATACACTGCTTTGTCGGTATGCCTGTCGGCTGTTGTCAATGCCTGACCACCCGTCTTATCGTTCCTTTTTTTATGACTCTCTCGACCATCAATACGGGTTGTATGTCTCTGCCCTGCTACCCCCTGGAGTCCGCTTTTGTCGCCTCCTTCAGCAACTTGATTTTTCACTCCTTGCAACCTTCGAGTGGGCGAGAGCCAAACGCCACCTTGGCTTCAGACTCAGGTTCGCGTTCACCTTGACCTCAGCTCACTCCCAAAGGAGGTTACCCCCCGGTTTGGTATACCACTCCCGTTTCGTCGAACTTCGTTCGAAGATCATTAATATGACCTTCATTTATACAGATGGCTCCAAGACCAATGACAGTGTCGAGTGTTCTTTTATTGCTGGAGCACGCAGTTTCAAATACCGGCTCCATGGCCATTGTTCAGTCTTCACAGCAGAGCTATTTGCCCTCTACCAGGCTGTTCTTTACATCTGCCACCACTGACATTCTGCTTATGTCATCTGCTCCAATTCCCTGAGTGCCATCCAGAGCCTCAGTGATCCGTATCCAGTTCACCCTTTTGTGCACCGGATCCAACGCTCTCTTCAGCAGCTGGTGGACGACGGTTCTCCGGTTACCTTTATGTGGGTTCCTGGCCATGCCAGTATCCCTGGGAACGAAGCTGCGGATGCCGCGGCCAAGGCTGAGGTCCTCCAGCCTCGGACAGCTTCTTGTTGTGTCCCTTCATCAGATTGTAGCAGGGTAATTTGTCAGTGGATATTATTGCTGTGGCATGCCGATTGGGCTGCACTTATGGACAACAAGCTTCGGGCCTTGAAACCTCTTCCCGCAGCTTGGACGACCTCTTCACACCCTTCTCGGTGGGAGGAGATCGTTTTGGCCCGGTTACGAATTGGACACTGGCAGTTCAGCCATCGCCACCTGCTGACGGCTGCGCCGGTGCCGTTCTGCTCATGTGGGCAATTGCTGACGGTACGCCACATTTTAATGTCCTGTCCGAATTTTACTCAACTGCGCATTGATCTTGGCCTGCCATGTACTCTGGATGCCCTTTTAGCGTATGACCCCGGAGCAACTGCTCGCGTTCTTTGTTTTATCAACTTGACAAATCTGTCTAAGGACGTTTGATTATGCCATTTTTTAATCCTATGCTTGTCTGTCTTTTATAGTATTGTCCCTTTTCATTGCTGTTTTAACCTTGTGCCTCGCGGTGCATTCCTAATTTAGTCTGGGTGCTAACGACCATTGTAGCTGCGCACAAAAAAAAAAAAAAAAAAAAAAAAAAGCACACAAAACAGTATTCTTTTTCATTATGCCTGCCTGCAACTCCATGCCTCCGTGGTGAGTAGCAGTCTGTCCTTTTCATATTGCTGAAATTGGATTTTCACTTTTTCCTCCTCAAGGAAATGGTATATAGTGTTAAAATGACAGTTCATTCCTCACATAATGAATTGTGACTCTAGATGTGACATCAAACCTTACTTCCAACAATCTCCACCCTGTAATACCTTCAATTGCCACCATCATATTTCCTGATACTTCTGCGCAACAACTCATACCAAAAATGATTCATTTTTTAGAGACCTATCAGGTGGTGCATCTGATCTGCATACATCCAAAGCCTACAAGTAGAAATAGGAAAATCACCTAATGCAGCATTTCAATTTTTAAGGGTAGTATGAAGAGCAGAGGAAGCAAGCTCCACCCACCATCTACTACCACAATGGCTGCCAATAGCATGACATGGTGTGAGGGGAGCAAACCACACTTTCCTTACATTTTGATGGCACTACATATGTGCTTACTGGTTTGGCAGGGAACAGCAAGACACATCACATTGTGATGTCTGCAGTACACAATATAAGTATTGTTAGATCATCAGTTTTGTTATTGGCCAGACAAAAAAAAAGGGGAGGAAACATTCCACGTGGGAAAAATATATCTAACTTACCAAACGAAAGTGTGGGTATGTTGATTGGGACACTAACAAACACAAACACACACACAAAATTCAAGCTTTCGCAACCAACGGTTGCTTCATCAGGAAAGAGGGATGGAGAGGGAAAAACGAAAGGATGTGGGTTTTAAGGGAGAGGGTAAGGAGTCATTCCAATCCCGGGAGCGGAAAGACTTACCTTAGGGGGAAAAAGGACAGGTATACACTCACGCACACACACATATCCATCTGCACATACACAGATACAAGCAGACATTTGTAAAGGCAAAGAGTTTGGGCAGAGATGTCAGATGAGGCGGAAGTACAGAGGCAAAGATGTTGTTGAAAGACAGGTGAGGTATGAGCGGCGGCAACTTGAAATTAGCGGAGGTTGAGGCCTGGCGGATAACGAGAAGAGAGGATATACTGAAGGGCAAGTTGCCATCTCCGGAGTTCTGACAGGTTGGTGTTAGTGGGAAGTATCCAGATAACTCGGACGGTGTAACACTGTGCCAAGATGTGCTGGCCATGCACCAAGGCATGTTTAGTCACAGGGTGATCCTCATTACCAACAAACACTGTCTGCCTGTGTCCATTCATGCAAATGGACAGTTGGTTGCTGGTCATTCCCACATAGAAAGCTTCACAGTGTGGGCAGGTCAGTTGGTAAATCATGTGGGTGCTTTCACATGTGGCTCTGCCTTTGATCGTGTACTATTTCTAGTTCACAAACAGTTCCTTTCACCTATTAAACAACCATTTCGGCTAGTTCTAATAACTTTTGCTTTATTTACATTTCCGTTTTTCCCACATCACTGATCATTTTTAGCCGCTTCCCACAGGTTTTAACGTCATTATTTATTCGTCAGACAATTGTTACCCTCATTTTCATAATCTGCCACTACAAAACCACTCATTTTAATACATTTACACGCAGTTTTTTCGAAATTTTCCCGAATTTCTCCACCCTTTAACGTGTTTTAGCGGCAACACAACCACCTAACCTTTGTGCACATCGTTGTCTACCAACCCAAGTTCACCACAGGATCAACATAGCCCAGCTTTAACCAAAACTTTTTCGCCGTTTTTCACACCAGATCTCCAGTTGCGTTCTAGTTCACCTTTAACCCTTCCCATATATTTTTATTTTCATTTTCATTTCAGCCTCATGTTACACTTTCCACCTTCTAATACCATGTCACCCTCACAACACCCCCACAATGACCCCATTAAGTTTTATTTACATTCCCTCCGTAAACATGCCTTCGCCCTAGCTAGATTACGCTCCCATATTTTATTTTCCCAGGCTTGTCTGACATTTTCGCATTACCCCCAAAGGCCTCACACTTAAAGTTCCCATCTCTGGCTGCAACCCTTCTTTCCATCAGTCCCTACACCAGTTCCAAACTGAACAATCCATTGCCCTCACCCACCTAATCCTTCACCTACACATCAACTCAGCCAATGAACACACCCGTCAACTCCTATCCTTATTAAAAGTCCTCAACCTTTCCTCTCCCACATCCACACCGGCTGTTCAGAGCATCCTTCTACAGGCCAACCGTAAATTAGAACAGCATGCCACCCTCCACCTCAAAAACTATCCAATCTCCTGGTTTCCCACCTCTGGAAAGGCAACTCACTCACCCTTCACAACCTTTCCAGCAAACCTCAACCTCCTCTCATTGCACACAAACCCAGTCTCTCCCACCTACTCAATCTCCCACTTCCAGCTCCACTCCCTCCAAAACCTCAAAATTCCAATAAACACAATCTGGAACCACAACACCCTAATTCAGTAGTTAACCTTTCCTCCAAACCTCTCTCCCAATCCGAAACTTCTGTCCTATCCAAAGGCCTCACCTTCAGCCCCACTCCCAGATTCAAGCAAACAGCCCTCGTCAAAGATTTACTGTCCTACACTTGTACTCTCTGCTGGAAATATCACTTTGCCATGAAGAAAAATGATCCTAATCCTACTCCTAATGATCCAACTCCCCAAGACACTCTCCAAATTGAACCCTGCCTGGAACAGTTCCGTCCTCCGTCACAGCGGGACCCACCTCCTCTTCCTCAAAATCACCCTCTCCAAACCTTCCAGGAATTTATGACTTCCAGCCTTGCCTCTCAATCCTTCTTAAAAAACCTTAATCCTACTCCCAACATCACCACTGCTGAAGCCCAGGCTATCCGTGATCTGAAGGCTGACCAATCCATCGTCATTCTTCCGGCGGACAAGTGTTCCACGACCATGGTACTTGATCGTCAGGAGTATGTGGCTGAGGGACTGCGTCAGCTTTCAGACAACACCACATACAAAGTTTGCCAAGGTAATCCCATTCCTGATGTCCAGGCAGAGATTCAAGGAATCCTCAGAACCTTAGGTCCCCTAAAAAACCTTTCACCTGACTCCATCAACCTCTTGACCCCACAAACACCCCGCACCCCTACCTTCTACCTTCTTCCTAAAATTCACAAACCCAATCATCCCAGCCGCCCCACTGTAGCTGGTTACCAAGCCCCCACAGAGCATATCTCTGCCTATGTAGATCGACACCTTCAACCCATTACATGCAGTCTCCCATCCTTCATCAAAGACACCAACCACTTTCTCGAACACCTGGAATCCTTACCCAATCTGTTACCCCCGGAAACCGTCCTTGTAACCATTGATGCCACTTCCTTATACACAAATATTCTGCACGTCCAGGGCCTCGCTGCGATGGAGCACTTCCTTTCACGCCGATCACCTGCCACCCTACCTAAAACCTCTTTCCTCATTACCTTAGCCAGCTTCATCCTGACCCACAACTTCTTCACTTTTGAAGGCCAGACATACGAACAATTAAAGGGAACAGCCATGGGTACCAGGATGGCCTCCTCGTACGCCAACCTATTCATGGGTCGCTTAGAGGAAGCCTTCTTGGTTACCCAGGCCTGCCAACCCAAAGTTTGGTACAGATTTATTGATGACATCTTCATGATCTGGACTCACAGTGAAGACGAACTCCAGAATTTCCTCTCCAACCTCAACTCCTTTGGTTCCATCAGATTCACCTGGTCCTACTCCAAATCCCATGCCGCTTTCCTTGACGTTGACCTCCATCTGTCCAATGGCCAGCTTCACATGTCCGTCCACATCAAACCCATCAACAAGCAACAGTACCTCCATTATGACAGCTGCCACCCATTCCACATCAAACGGTCCCTTCCCTGCAGCCTAGGTCTTTGTGGCAAATGAATCTGCTCCAGTCCGGAATCCCTGAACCATTACACCAACAACCTGAAAACAGCTTTCGCATCCCGCAACTACCCTCCCGACCTGGTACAGAAAAAAATAACCAGAGCCACTTCCTCATCCCCTCAAACCCAGAACCTCCCACAGAAGAAACCAAAAGTGCCCCACGTGTCACAGGATACTTTCCGGGACTGGATCAGACTCTGAATGTGGCTCTCCAGTAGGGATATGACTTCCTCAAATCCTGCCCTGAAATGAGATACATCCTTAATGAAATCCTCCCCACTCCACCAAGAGTGTCTTTCCGCCGTCCACCTAACCTTCGTAACCTCTTAGTTCATCCCTATGAAATCCCCAAACCACCTTCCCTACTCTCTGGCTCCTACCCTTGTAACCGCCCCCGGTGTAAAACCTGTCCCATGCACCCTCCCACCACCACCTACTCCAGTCCTGTAACCCGGAAGGTGTACACGATCAAAGGCAGAGCCACGTGTGAAAGCACCCACGTGATTTACCAACTGACCTGCCTACACTGTGAAGCTTTCTATGTGGGAATGACCAGCAACCAACTGTTCATTCGCATGAATGGACACAGGCAGACAGTGTTTGTTGGTAATGAGGATCACCCTGTGGCTTAACATGCCTTGGTGCACGACCAGCACATCTTGGCACAGTGTTACACCGTCCGGGTTATCTGGATACTTCCCACTAACACCAACCTGTCAGAACTCCGTAGATGGGAACTTGCCCTTCAGTATATCCTCTCTTCTCGTTATCCGCCAAGCCTCAACCTCTGCTAATTTCAAGTTGTCGCTGCTCATACCTCACCTGTCTTTCAACAACATCTTTGCCTTTGTACTTCTGCCTCGACTGACATCTCTGCCCAAACTCTTTGCCTTTGAATATGTCTGCTTGTGTCTGTATATGTGTGGATGGATATGTGTGTGTGTGTGTGCGAGTGTATACCCGTCCTTTTTTCCCCCTAAGGTAAGTCTTTACGCTCCCGGGATTGGATGACTCCTTACCCTCTCCCTTAAAATCCCCATCCTTTGTCTTTCCCTCTCCTTCCCTCTTTCCTGACGAAGCAACCATTGGTTGCGAAAGCTTGAATTTTGTGTGTATGTTTGTGTTTGTGCGTGTGTCTATATATATATATTAATTAATAGAGGGAAACATTCCACATGGGAAAAATATATCTAAAAACAAAGATGATGTGACTTACCAAACGAAAGTGCTGGCACGTCGATAGACACACAAACAAACACAAACATACACACAACACCAACATCAACACCAACCTATCCGAACTCCGGAGATGGGAACTTGCTCTTCAATATATCCTCTCTTCCCGTTACCCACCAAGCCTCAATATCCCCTAATTTCAAGTTGCTGCCACTCACACCTCACCTGTCATTCAACATCATCTTTGCCTCGGCACTTCTGCCTCGACTGACATCTCTGCCCAAACTATTTGTCTTTAAATATGTCTGCTTGTGTCTGTATATGTGTGGATGGATATGTGTGTGTGTGCGAGTGTATACCCGTCCTTTTTTCCCCCTAAGGTAAGTCTTTCCGCTCCCGGGATTGGAATGACTCCTTACCCTCTCCCTTAAAACCCACATCCTTTTGTCTTTCCCTCTCCTTCCCTCTTTCCTGATGAGGCAACAGTTTGTTGTGAAAGCTTGAATTTTGTGTGTATGTTTGTGTGTGTTTGTGTGTCTATCGACGTGCCAGCGCTTTCGTTTGGTAAGTCACATCATCTTTGTTTTTATATATATATATTCCCACGTCGAATGTTTCCCTCTATTATATATAAAGAGGGAAACATTCCACATGGGAAAAATATATCTAAAAACAAAGATGATGTGACTTACCAAACGAAAGTGCTGGCACGTCGATAGAAACCCAAGCAGACACATACATACACACAAAATTCTAGCTTTTGCAACCAACAGTTGCTTCGTCAGGAAAGACGGAAGGAGAGCGAAAGACGAAAGGATGTGGGTTTTAAAGGAGAGTGTAAGAAGTCATTCCAATCCTGGGAGTGGAAAGACTTACCTTGGGGGGAAAAAAGACAGGTATACACTAGCACACACACACATATCCATCCACACATATACAGACACAAGCCCTTACCAAATTTTTCCTTCATTTGCTTTGCAGGTTTTCAGTGTACAAGCTGAGTAACATTGGGGACAAGCTACAACCCTGTCCCATTTCCTTGTCTGCTTGTGTCTGTATATGTGTGGATGGATATGTGTGTGTGTGCGAGTGTATACCCGTCCTTTTTTCCCCCCAAGGTAAGTCTTTCTGTTCCCGGGATTGGAATGACTCCTTACCCTCTCCTTTAGAACCCACATCCTATTGTCTTTCCCTCTCCTTCCCTCTTTCCTGACGAAGCAACCGTTGGTTGCGAAAGCTAGAATTTTGTGTGTATGTATGTGTCTGTTTGGGTTTCTATCAACCTGCCAGCGCTTTCGTATGGTAAGTCACATCATCTTTGTTTCTATATATATATAAAAATTGAGGGAAACATTCCACATGGGAAAAATATATCTAAAAACACAGATGATGTGACTTACCGAACGAAAGTGCTGGCAGGTCGATAGATACACAAACAAACACAAACATACACATGAAATTCAAGCTTTCGCAACAAACTGTTGCCTCATCAGGAAAGAGGGAAGCCTGTACTTTAATGCCCTTATCAAATTTTTCCTTCATTTGCTTTGCAGGTTTTCCGTGTACAAGCTGAGTAACATTGGGGACAGGCTACAATCCTGTCCCATTTCCTTCTCAATTACAGCTTTCCTTTCATGTCCTTTAACTCCCACCTGCAGTCTACCTTCTGTACTGGTTATATGTAACTTTCATGTTATATGTAACTTTCATGTGATGTTTCTCCACCAAGAAACGTAGAGTGATGAATTGGAAACATGTTGTTGTTGTTGTGGTCTTCAGTCCTGAGACTGGTTTGATGCAGCTCTCCATGCTACTCTATCCTGTGCAAGCTTCTTCATCTCCCAGTACCTACTGCAACCTACATCCTTCTGAATCTGCTTAGTGTATTCATCTCTTGGTCTCCCTCTACGATTTTTACCCTTCACGCTGCCCTCCAATACTAAATTGGTGATCCCACGATGTCTCAGAACATGTCCTACCAACCGATCCCTTCTTCTAGTCAAGTTGTGCCACAAACGTCTCTTCTCCCCAATCCTATTCAATACCTCCTCATTAGTTACGTGATCTACCCACCTTATCTTCAGCATTCTTCTGTAGCACCACATTTCGAAAGCTTCTATTCTCTTCTTGCCAAACAGGTTATCGTCCATGTTTCACTTCCATACATGGCTACACTCCATACAAATACTTTCAGAAACGACTTCCTGACACTTAAATCTATACTCGATGTTAACAAATTTCTCTTCTTCAGAAACGATTTCCTTACCATTGCCAGTCTACATTTTATATCCTCTCTACTTTGACCATCATCAGTTATTTTACTCCCTAAATAGCAAAACTCCTTTACTACTTTAAGTGTCTCATTTCCTAATCTAATCCCCTCAGCATCACCCGATTTAATTTGACTACATTCCATTATCCTCATTTTGCTTTTGTTGATGTTCATCTTATATCCTCCTTTCAAGACACTGTCCATTCCGTTCAACTGCTCTTCCAAGTCCTTTGCTGTCTCTAACAGAATTACAATGTAATCGGCGAACCTCAAAGTTATTACTTCTTCTCCATGAATATTAATATCTACTCCGAATTTTTCTTTTGTTTCCTTTACTGCTTGCTCAATATACAGATTGAATAACATCGGGGAGAGGCTACAACCCTGTCTCAGTCCCCTCCCAACCACTGCTTCCCTTTCATGCCCCTCGACTCTTGTAACTGCCATCTGGTTTCTGTACAAATTGTAAATAGCCTTTTGCTCCCTGTATTTTACCCCTGCCACCTTTAGAATTTGAAAGAGAGTATTCCAGTCAACATTGTCAAAAGCATACTCTAAGTGTACAAATGCTAGAAATGTAGGTTTGCCTTTCCTTAATCTATTTTCTAAGATAAGTGGTAGTGTCAGTATTGCCTCAGGTGTTCCAACATTTCTGCGGAATCCAAACTGATCTTCGCCGAGGTCGGCTTCTACCAGTTTTTCCATTCGTCTGTAAAGAATTCACGTTAGTGTTTTGCAGCTGTGACTTATTAAACTGATAGTTCGGTAATTTTCACATCTGTCAACACCTGGTTTCTTTGGGATTGGAGTTATTATATTCTTCTTGAAGTCTGTGGGTATTTCGCCTGTCTTATACATCTTGCTCACCAGATGGTAGAGTTTTGTCATGACTGGCTCTCCCAAGGCCATCAGTAGTTCTAATGGAATGTTGTCTACTCCAGGGGCCTTGTTTCGATTCAGGTCTTTCAGTGCTCTGTCAAACTCTTCACGCAGTATATTATCTCCCATTTCATCTTCATCTACATCCTCTTCCATTTCCATAATATTGTCCTCAAGTACATCGCCCTTGTATAAACCCTCTATATACTCGTTCCACCTTTCTGCCTTCCCTTCTTTGCTTAGAACTGGGTTGCCATCTGAGCTCTTGATATTCATACAAGTGGTTCTCTTCTCTCCAAAGGTCTCCTTAATTTTTCTGTAGGCAGTATCTATCTTACCCCTAGTGAGACAAGCCTCTACATCCTTACATTTGTCCTCTAGCCATCCCTGCTTAGCCATTTTGCACTTCCTGTCGATCTCATTTTTGAGACGTTTGTATTCCTTTTTGCCTGCTTCATTTACTGCATTTTTATATTTTCTCCTTTCATCAATTAAATTCAATATTTCTTCTGTTACCCAAGGATTTCTATTAGCCCTCGTCTTTTTACCTACTTGATCCTCTGCTGCCTTCACTACTTCATCCCTCAGAGCTACCCATTCTTCTTCTACTGTATTTCTTTCACCCATTCCTGTCAATTGTTCTCTTATGCTCTCCCTGAAACTCTGTACAACCTCTGGTTCTTTCAGTTTATCCAGGTCCCATCTCCTTAAATTTCCGCCTTTTTGCAGTTTCTTCAGTTTCAATCTGCAGTTCATAACCAATAGATTGTGGTCAGAATCCACATCTGCCCCAGGAAATGTCTTACAATTTAAAACCTGGTTCCCAAATCTCTGTCTTACCATTATGTAATCTATCTGATACCTTTTAGTATCTCCAGGATTCTTCCAGGTATACAACCTTCTTTCATGATTCTTGAACCAAGTGTTAGCTATGATTAAGTTATGCTCTGTGCATAATTGTACAAGGTGGCTTCCTCTTTCATTTCTTCCCCCCAATCCATATTCACCTATTATGTTTCCTTCTCTCCCTTTTCCTACTGATGAATTCCAGTCACCCATGACTATTAAATTTTCGTCTCCCTTCACTACCTGAATAATTTCTTTTATCTAGTCATACATTTCATCAATTTCTTCATCATCTGCAGAGCTAGTTGGCATATAAACTTGTACTATTGTAGTAGGCATGGGATTTGTGTCTATCTTGGCCACAATAATGCGTTCACTATGCTGTTTGTAGTAGCTAACCCGCACTCCTATTTTTTTTATTCATTATTAAACCTACTACTGCATTACCCCTATTTGATTTTGTATTTATAACCCTGGAACCACCTGACCAAAAGTCTTGTTCCTCCTGCCACCGAACTTCACTAATTCCCAGTATATCTAACTTTAACCTATCCATTTCCCTTTTTAAATTTTCTAACCTACCTGCCTGATTAAGGGATCTGACATTCCTCGCTCTGATCCGTAGGATGCCAGTTTTCTTTCTCCTGATTGGAAACATAGAGTGATGAAACTTGTATGAAAGAACTGATACAATATAGGTAACTGTAAGAGATTCACATTGAGAAAAGTAGAAATTACACTTTTATTCAGACATAATTCATCCAAATTCATGATGGTCAGTCAGATATTACAAACGTTGGGACATGGGTCTTAATAGGGTGTACAATCACAACAGATGGCAATGCACACTCTGAAATGCACTCCCATGCTGGCCACTAGGTTGGAAATGAATTCTTGTGGTAGGACATTCCATTCTTCCCCCAGCACAGTTGGCACTTGTGGACATGGTGAAGTATGTTTCCGCAACACCATTGTACATGTCTTCAGTGAGATTTAAGTTATGGAGATTGGGCAGACCAGTCCATTCACTGAATGTCTCTCATTCCAAGAGCCCCACCACCTGTGCTGTTCCATATAGTCATGCAGTGTCATCCACAAGGAGGAAACCAGGACCAAATGCACCCCTAAAAAACACACACTTGTGAAAGGAGTATAGTGTCAAAATAACATTGTCCAGTGAGTGTAACGTGTTCAAAGATTTGGAGATCAGTATGCCCATTCAAAATTGTGCCTCCCTACACTAGAGCACCTGACCCACCAAAACAATCATGTTTGACAAGGTACCAGGTTACATGTTGCCACCTCTCACTACATGAGGGTACATCAGCAGTGATATCTGAATGGGGAACTATTAAACCTCTGGAATATTTTACCCAAGAGACTGACATACAATAGAGCTGCATGCACTCAGAAAAAAGTAATAACTGTAGTGTCATGTTAGTGGGCTGAAATCAGTCGACCTTTACTGACTTCTGTTTGCAAAACTAGGAAGTTCAGTGTGGCGTGAACAAATAGTATGTAAAATTATATTGCATCTGTTCAGTTTTCTTGTATCAGCCAATCACTGCACAGGATCTGTAATGTCAAGCAAGCATGGTTGCCATCACACACAAGAATGTGAATAATTCAAATCAAGCTGTGTAAATAGGAAAGACCAACAGCAGCCACAGTAGGGCATTGATAAAATTTGGTGATGAAAGTTCAAAATTTGTGCCAGACCAGGATCAAACCCAAATTGTGAGCATTTGCCTTAACTGCCTGAGGCATCCAAAAACTGCCTCGGCCATCCGAACATGCCCCTGTCTGACCCAAATTGACAACTTGTCACATGCTAGTTGCCTCCATGGACAATGGCAGCTGTCAAAAGCGAATTTTGAAGAGAAAGTAAAAGAGTCAGTCAGATAGTAAATTAAAATGAAATGAGCAGCAAACATAATGTATCAAACTTAGAAAGTTGTATTTCTGTACTTTCTGAGAAATCTGATGAGCTTAATAATGACATAATTAATAAAAGCCATGCTAATAATACTGGTTCTATGTGTTGTAACATTCCAGTGAAAAAGTTTTCTGATCAGGGGAGTTTGCATTCAACTGACTATTTACAACTGTGTAAAGACAACACATAAGTGAGAAACAAGGAAATTAAGTTTGTTAAAAAAAAATTTGGAAGGTGAAGTATTGTCATGGGCCAATCAAAATTATTCTGTGGACTTGTCTTACTCATAATTTGAAATAGGTTATGGTCACTAACTGAACAGACCACAGTAAAAAGTGAATTTCTGAATGGACCAGATTATAGGGAGGGCCTTGCTAGCATGAAACAATTTTGTAACGAATGGGTAAAGAATTTAGCACACTTAAACAAATCATTGATAAGTGAATACAGATAGATGCTTTGTAAAGAAGGTTGCCATCTGATATACAATGGGATTTAGGTTATGTACAAGATGACACCATAGATCAAATTTTAAAATATGTGAACAGACTAGAAAGAATCACGCAAAAAGTTGGCAGAAGACAGCATAACAATTACAGCCATTTTCAAAATCAAAATCAAAATTGAGGAAATTGTAAGAATCACAGAAGGGAAGATAATAATTACAATGGAATAACTTTCATTCGAGGGATCACGATAATAATAATAATAATAATAATAATAATAATAATAATAATAATAATAATAACAATAATAATAATAATAATGGTAAAAAAATGTTGATCCAAGGTGACACTATGGAGGTGGTAGGAACAGAAACAGGAATAGAGACTTTGACAATAGGTAGAAGGTGGCATGGACACAATGACACAAGAAGACAAGATAATGAAACTAATCAGGAAATAAAAAACTAGCAAGCAATCCATTGTCAGTCTGCTGGGTAGACCTTGTTGTTGGTGGGGAGGCTTGTGTGCCTCAACGATACAGAATGGTGAGTTACCCCAGAAAGTGATCACATACTTCAGAACATATGTATATTAGCATAGTAAACAGTCATTAGACAGTCCTTATGATAATAGTTTTGAAGCATGTACTACTTAGTCTCTGAAATATACTATCAATGTGAATATCTTGGAGCCAGAGCCACAGAAATTTTATATTAGCTACACTTGAAAACATCTGTGTCTGACATCTCTTCACTATTTCTCTTCACATTATGAAAATTTAAAGCTACTGTTTTGCTTTTATTTATTATTAATTTGGTTTGGCTGAACTAGTTTACAACATTTGTTAATGTCTCAGTTAGTGTAGTCTGTAACACTTCTCATGTCCTCCCATTGTCTAAAATGCTTGTGTCATCTGCGAGTTGGATAGTGCTGTGACACTGTTTGGTTAATAATAGGTCATTTATGTATATCAAAAATAGGATGGGGTCCAGTACTGAGTCCTACAGTATGCCATATGTGACTTGTTTGTAATCAAAATAGTGTCTGGTTGATTTATTATCTTCTTGAAACTGTATTTCTACTACTAGTTTGTGGCCAACAAGATAGCATCTAAGCCAGTTGTTAATTTATACCTCTGATACCAATACTACCAAATTCTGCAACAATAGGATATGGTCTACTATGTCAAACGCCTTAGACAGATCAAGCCATATGCCAGTTACTTTTTCTTCAGTATTAAGTTTTTGGAGCACTTCAATCAGAATTTCAAACACTGCTGTTTCTGTTTTTTGGCCTTTCCGGAAACCATGTTGGGCTGTGGATAATATGTTGCACTTTTGTAGAAAATCTAGCAACCTCTTATGAAAAAAGTTTTCCACCATTTTTGGAAATACTGATGGCAAAACAATAGGTTTATAATTGGCTATGCTTCTTTCTTCTCTTTTCTGAATAGTGGCTTCAGTTTCATTATCTTTAAACAGGAAGGAAAGATTACAGTTGTGAATGAACTGCTGGAAAGGTGGATTAATGGCACTGCAATGTAGTCACCTGTTTTTAATGAAATAATCCAGAATCTCATTCACACATGTTGAAAATTTTGTTCTTAAATTACCAATTGCTAGTATAATTTCTTTAGGATTGATTAGAAGAAGAAATAGGGAGTACCATCAGCTGGGGTAACATTGGCCCTTTGCAGCCAACATTGGCCCAGAGGAAAACAAAGATTCTACATCTAGCACTTCATACAAATGTCAATGAATATCCATGTTTTGGGGTTACTTTGGCCCAAACGATGTTACGCCTACAGGTTGTTTATTTCTTTATCTACCAGTAATTATTTTAAAGATTAATTACTCTTTTGAACAGAATTCTTCCCAATGAGGCTAAAAAATATTTTTCTTCTTATTTTACAGACAATGCCATGAATACACAAGAAGAAACTTGGTTGTAGATCATACGCAAATTACTCACTGGAGAAGTTGGAAGAATGTTTAGAAGTGATTTGTGTACATCAAATGATGCAACGTGAAGCAAAACAAAGGTTTGGGATACCCAGATTGACCATAAAAAACGAGCTTGTTGGCAAGCACTCAAAAAATGGAGGTCGATCTTGACTGTTTACAGATGAGGAAGAACTTTCCTTTCAACACCATCTCATAAAGTTGTGCGATTTTGGATTTCGAATTGATGAACTGGATTTTTGTATGGCTGTCAAAAGTTATTTAGATAAAAAGGATGACAACATTCCTGCATTTGAGAATAATTTGCCTGGTTATGAGTGCACAAAATACTTATTTGAAATGTCACAATGAACTCTGTTAAAATGAGCTCAAACATCAAAAAGGTCAGAGCTCAAATCAGTGAAGCAGACTTGAACAGTTACATGGATAACTTAAGTTAAGATGTGAAAGATTTTTACCATCCAGAATCTGGAATTATGACGAAATGAACCTCTGTGATGACCCAGGAAGTAAGAACGTGATTTGCAAAAAATTTGTAACTTTAGTAAGAGCTCAACTTCTATAATGTTCTGTGGCAATGCTGAGGGAGGTACTTGCCACCTTATGTAGTGTATAAAGCTGAGCACATTTGGTCCACATGGACAGAAAACGGATCTCAGCACACTCAATACAACCGAACCAAAAGTGGCTGGTTTGATGGAGTGACATTTCAAGATTCTTTTTTATCTCACTTTCTCCCTGCAGTGAAGCATGAAGAACAACCAGTTGTACTCATTGGTGATAATCTATCTTCCCATATTAACCAACAAGTGCTTCAGGTGTGTGAGGAAAATGCCATTAGTTTTGTGTGTTTACCACCTAACAGCAGTAATCTCACACATCCATTGGATGTTGCTGTTTTTGCTCCATTGAAAAAACTATGGCAGGGGATCTTGAGGAAGTGGAAAGAGTCCAAGTCCAGCTCCAAGTTTAATACAGTGCTCCTGTATGAACAAATGGATGGCTTACAAGTGAACATATCCAAAAATCTTATATCCGGCTTTGAAAAGTGAGGAATTTTTCAATTAAACAGGGAAAAGCTTATAGAATGCTTGCCGATGAATAAAAATCAAGTTGACATGGTAGGAGAGACATTCCTAGAACAGTTAGAGAGAGAACAAAGTGAATATTTAAGTTCCTCAACTAATGCTAAGAAAAGAAGAAAGAAGCTAAAAGTGCCTGCTGGGAAAAGTATCTCGGTTAACAATCTGAAACCGCTTGCTGCTGAGATACCTGCCTCTTCTCCATTTTCCAAGAAAAATAAGGAAAGACAGAAGAGAATCAGACTGTCAAGTTCCTCAGGTGATGATGATCCTGATGATGTATCACTGGAAGAATCAAGTGAAAAAAATGAAACTTTTTCAGTGCCCGAGGAGTGTTCATCAAACTGTAATGAGGATTATGTTGAAAATGAATTTGTAACTGTCCTTTTCAATGGATAAAAGTATCCAGGACAAATAAGACAGATTAATGAGATGGACTGTGTTGTTGAATGCATGGAGAGGAGGCTTAGAAGTTGGACGTGGCCTGAAAGACCAGATTCAATGTTATATTCTTGGAAAGATGTGTTGTTTAAAATAAAAGAACCCAAAAAGGTATCTAAAAGGAACCAATTTTCAGTTCCTGAATTGGACAACTTTATTTAATCAATTTCTACAATATTTAAACCGTTCTGAGCTTTTACAATAAATAATAAAATAGAAATAAACTAGTTGGTATTTCCTTTTCCATTCTCTCTCTTTAAATGTTAGTTATGTAACTCAATTTTGGGATTTAAATGACTTATTGAAGTTTAGTAACATTTTATAGTTATATGATCCTTTTTGGTTGGTTGAACATTGGCTCATTGCATTTTTTAGGTTTTTGTAGACAGATCTGAACATGCAGGACAAAGTTACCCCAAGGAAAGGTAACATTTGCAGAGTTTTTTAAAAAAATAATACGGTCATAAACAGTTTCTAAAACTTGGTAGCACTAGACTGATTTTGTCACACATGGAATATAGATGCTTTAAAAAATATTATATTACAGTTTATCAGTACTCTGTCAGCTACCAAGAGCTTAACATGTCAAATATTGTGGAAAAGTGGGCCAATGCTACCCCTGCTGACGGTATGGGTTTCTATTTAGATTTGCTGGTGATGTGGTAGAATTTTTATTGGAAGATTTTATACCACAGAGTAATTGTTCACTAATATTTTAAAAGTGTGTATTAAAAGCACTGGTTACTTCTTCTGAATTTGTAATTTTTTTGCTGTCTTGATCCAAAGGGGGGTGGGGGGGGGCAAGGGGGGGGGGGAGGGGAGTGCTAATTTCCTATTTGATGTTAACTATCTTCTACATGGATTTCATTTTATTCCTGTACATTATTATATGGAGATCATTTGGCATTTTTAGCTTTTTTTATGGCTTTGTGAAGCACTCTTATAAATCTTGTTGGACTGTGAATTCACTGGATTTTGGCTGGAAATGGTTTTGTTAACGTTTGTATTCAATGGAAGTTTAATTTGTGAAATGTTGTACAAATGTACATGATCTGAAAAAATAAAACAAGTGATGAAGAAACTTATACAAGCAATGTCCAGGTTGTATTATTTATCCTGAGCATACATTCTAGACATGAACATTGTTACTTAGAGTGAGCCACAATATTTTATGAGCAAGAAATTCATCAAAGTTGGTTGCACCCTGACTCTCATGACCAAAACCACCATGGCCTGCTGTGTTTTCCCCTGGGATTGCCTTTGAGATGGCATCAACAGTGTGTAATGGGTGTTCTGGTCAGTCACAATGTTTGGCAGTTGTTTGTGATGGATATTTATCAGGAGCAGCCTTCCCATCATGCAAATCAGTTGTGCCCACACCCTGCTGAGTCATTACTGCTACAGTCTTCCAATCAGCTAGGTGGCAGGGTTGGTCATGATATTGTTCAAGGAATGGGCTCCCAGTTACAGCAGTGCGCTATCCCATTGCTGCCCCTTTCACACATTATGTCACCCTTCCTACACCTGGTAACCTCAGGCCCAAGCAAGGCTCACACCTGGACCTACTGATGTGGAGCCCATGGACTTTAACCCACCGTTACCCTGCTTCTGCTCCTCCTCCTCCACCTCCACAATTTCCACCTCCTCTCATCCTCACTGGTGGGTATGGCTTCAGCTCTGTCACTGTCAGTGGAATGACCATTGTCTCCACCTCCACACCATTCTGCCTCTCCAGTGGAGCCAGGAGTGTCAGCATTGTTTCCTGTTGTAGGCAGTCCACTGACTGGGTCTTCAGCACTGGAGCTCGCAGCCAAAGCTTGGCCATTTTCAGCCTTATGTGGCCTTTTCATGGTGGAGGGTTTTAATATCATCACCAACAGACATCATGATGGAGGCAGGTGAGATGGGTGGTTATCACAGTGGAATAGTGTGGACCACTGTCATGGAGGGAGCACACAGCACATGGTATGGGCAGACCTGCTGATGGAAACTTTTGCCTCCTGGCAGCAGTAAACTGGGCAGGGCAGTTCTAGTGCTGAGTTCAGCCACCATGGACCATGTCTTATGCCTCATACCATGTGCTGTTTCCGGGTTCTTAGTCATCAGCTACCATACCTTGTGCCAACAGCATTGTTTAGTGATATTATTGTGCTCTTAACAACTTGTAAATTACACTGGCACTCTTCCATTATCACTTATAACTTTGTAGAACAATTCTGTCACTTTATCTCCATCATTCTTTAGTAACTGAACAAAGAAATTGTCTGTCCTTGCCACTTTGTTGTTGATTTTGTTTTTCAAGCCATGCAAAGCATTACTGAATTGTTGAACTGGGAATTGGTTACATTAGTAATGCATTATCCATGTCTATCCATTGTTCTTATGGCCTTTTCTTTTCTTTTCTTTTCTTTTCTTTTCTTTGAGTCATCAGTCTTCTGACCAGTTTGATGCAGCCCACAACAAATTTCTCTCCTGTGCTAGCCTTTTCATCTCAGAGTAGCAATTTCAACCTATGTACTCAATTATTTGCTGGATGTATTCCAGTCTCTGTCTTCCTCCACAGTTTTTACCCTGTCCAACTCCCTCTAGTACCATGGAATTTATTCCCTGATGCCTCAGCACACGTCCTATCATCCTGGCCCCTCTTCTTGTCAGTGTTTTCCATATGTTCGTTTCCCCACCAATTGTGTGGAAAATCTCCTCATTTCTTACCTTATCATTCCACTTAATTTTCAACATCCTTCTGTAACACCATATCTCAAAGGCTTTGATTATCTTCTCTTCCAGTTTTCCCACAGTTCATGTCTCACTACTATACAATACTGAGCTCCAAATGTGCATTCATATTTGATACTAGCAGACTTCTCTGAGCCAGGAGCTCCCTTTTGTGCCATTGCTAGTCTGTTTTTAATGTCCTCCTTGCTCCATCCATCATGGGTTATTTTGCTACCTAGGTAGAAGAATTCCTTAACTTCATCTTCTTTGTGATCCCCCAATTCTGATGTAAAGTTTCTTGCTGTTCTCATTTCTGGTGTTTCTCATTACTTTTATCTTTGTTTGATTTACGCTCAATCCATATTCTGTACTTGTTAAACTGTTCATTCCATTCAAAACATCCTGAATTCTTCTTTACTCTCCCTGAGGACAGCAATATCAACAGCAAATCTTATTATTGATCTCCTATCACCCCAAATTTTAATTCCACTTTTGAACTTTTACGTCCCTCATTGCTTCTTTGATATACAGACAGAACAGCATGGGCAAAAGATTACTACCCTGCCTTACACACTTTTTCTTCAATGTACTTCATTCTTGGTCTTCCAGTCTTATTGTTGCCTCTTGGTTCTTGTACATGTTACCCATCTTTCCCTATAGCTTACCCCTATTTTTCTCAGAATTTCGAACATATTGCATTAATTTACACTCTCAGACTCTTTTTCCAGGTTGACAAATCCAGTGTATGTGTCTTTATTTTTCTTCAGTCTTGCTTCCATTATCAACCTCATCTACAGAACTGCTTCTCTGGTGAACAAAAGAAAGTGTAACAAGAACAAACCTATCCCATGTATGACCATAAACTGCATTTGCAGTGATTGAAGTCAAGAAAGAGTTTCCTTAGAATATAAAAGGTACCACTGCTGAAAATGCCAGGGTGCAACCTTGGAGGGGTAAGACTTCCCCTCTCTGGCTGGAAAAGAGTTTCTGAAACTCTAGGACATGACAAGGAATGGAAATCTTTGAACAGGCTGAGATCAGGAGAGGCTATATCAAGTTTTAATCTGGCAAGATGGGGCTACAGTACAGAAATCAATATTAAGTGTGATTGTGGGGAAGTCCAGACTGTCCAGCACATGCTTCAGGGTTGACTGTGTTCAGCCTCCTGTAGTCCAGAAGACCTCCTTCAAGTGACAGAAAATGGACTGGAAGTGGTCAAATTAAGGTCAAAGACTATATGACATGTTAACTGTGTGCTTATGAATGTTTATGATACAGGTATAATGATAACCTTTCCTAAAGCTAAACAGATCACTGTCTAACAGATCCTCAATTTTCTTTTCCATTCTTCTGTATACTGTTGTTTTCAGCAAATTGGATGCATGAGCTGTTAAGCTGATAGTAATAATTCTCACATTTCTTGGCTCTTGCCATCTTTGGAATTGTGTCGATGCTGTTTTTCAAAAAGTCTGATAATATATCAGCAGTCTCATACATTCTACACAACAGTGTGAATAGTCGGTTTGTTGCCACTGCCCCAATGATTTTGGAAATTCTAATGGAATCTTATCCATCCCTTCTGCCTTATTTCACCTTAAATCTGCCAAAGCTCTTTTAAATTCTGATTCTAACACTGGATCCCCTATCTCTTCCCTGTCAACTCTATTTTTTCTTCTATCACATCATCAGACAGGACTTCCCCTTGTAGAGGGCTTCAACACACTCCTTCCAGCAATCCACTCTGTCTGTTACATTTAACAGTGGAATTCCCATTGCACTCTTAATGTCACCATACTTACTTTTCGTTTCACTGAAGATTGTTTTGACTTTTCCATATGCTCAGTCAGTCCTCCCAACAAGCATTTCTTTTCCAACTTCTTCATGTTTTTCATGCTGCAATTTTGTCTTAGCTTCCCTGCACTTCCCGTTTATTTCATTTCTAAGTGGCTTGCATTTCTCCATTTCCCTGAACATGTTTGTACTTCCTTCTTTTGTCAATCAGCTGAAGTATTTAATATGTTATCCATGTTTTCTTCACAGTTGCCTTCCTTGTACCTATGGTTTTCTTTCTAACTTTGAGTGCCCTTTCTAGAGAATTCTCCCTGAGTAGTCTCTTAAACTTCAGTCTACTTTTCATCATTATTAAATTGTGATCTGAGTCTATATCTGATTCTGGGTATGCCTTACAATCCAGTATCTTACCTAGGAATCTCTGCCTAATCATGACGTAATATGACTGAAATCTTCTAGTGTCTCCTGGCCTTTTCCAAGTATACATCCTCCTCTTGTGATTCTTGGACAGAGAATTCACTATGATCAAATGATATTTACAGCAGAACTCAATTAGGCTGTCTCCTCTCTTGTTCATATCACCATATTCTCCCATAACCATTTCTTCTACTCCCACCTCTACAATCACATTCCGAACCACCAAGACTATTAGATTTTCATCTCCCTTTACACAATGAATTACCTATTCAGTATCTCATGTACTTTCTCTATCTCTTGATCCTCTACTTGCAAAATCGGCATCTGTACCTGAACTATTGTTGTTGGTATTGGTTTGCTGTTGATTGTGTGAAAACAATCATATCACTGCACTGTTCACAGCAACTCAGTCTCTGCCCTACCTTCCTACTCATAATGAGTCCTACTCCCATTATACCATTTTCTGCTGTTCATATTACCCTATACTCATCTGACCAGAAATCCTTGTCTTCTTCCCATTTCACTTCACTGACCCTCACCATATCTAGATTGAGCCTTAACATTTCCCTTTTCAGATTTTCTGGCTTCCATACCACATTCAGACTTCTGACATTCCATGCCCTGATTCATAGAATGTCAACCTTTCATTGGTTATTCAGTCTTTTTCTCATGCTCACCTCACCCTTGGCAGTCACCTCCTGGAGATCAGAATGGAACACTAGCCTGGAATCTTTTGCAGTGGAGAGATCATCATGACACGTTTTCAATCAGAGGCCACGTGTGCTGTGGATACACATTATGTTACTTTAATACAGAGGTTTCCATTGCTGTCTGGTTACTCATTCCATTGATCATTGCTCATTCTTCTGCCTTTTAGTGGCAGTTTTTCACCACAAGGACAATGAGAGTGCTCTGCCCTGAACCTCTGTCTGCTCCTTTGCCATCTTTGACAAGGCCATTGGTATAACGAGGGTTACTTCTAATCTGGAAGTCATTGGCCATCATTGCTGATGACTTTTATTCAAAATTTAAGCTATGGTGAGGTTTAAAACCGGGACAGAGCACCATTTGGCTACTAGTCAAAGACCATACCCCTAGACCAAAGATGCACTTACTTTACCTGTAATACGAGGGTTGAATGAAAAGTAATGCCTCCACCTTTGTTAATTGGGTTTGGATGGGAATATTTTAATAAATTAAATGCAGGAATAATCCTTAGAATGCTTAGAATGTGATCTTTAATTACTAATATTCACTTTTCCACATAATCACCAGCCAATTGGATACATTTCTGCCAACAATGAAAAAGTTTTCTGAAGCCATCACAGAAGAAGTTGACACTTTGTTTCTGCAACCACAGTCTCACAGTTCTCTCAACATCTTCATCAGAAGCATAACGATGTCCCCATAGATTGTCTATCATTATCGGGAACAGATGGAAGTCAGACAGTGCTAAC
This sequence comes from Schistocerca serialis cubense, assembly GCF_023864345.2. Lineage (NCBI taxonomy): Eukaryota > Metazoa > Arthropoda > Insecta > Orthoptera > Acrididae > Schistocerca > Schistocerca serialis. Next base: position 273,200,514 of record NC_064643.1, on the reverse strand, counting down.
TGGACTGTATGGAGGATGCCATGCGATGGTGAAATTCAATCTCTTAAGTTCTGCTGTGGTGGCTCATGAATTGTGTGATTTGGCATTGTCATACTGCAGGAAAACATTTCCCTTTTTCTTTCAGACCCTTGTCAGCCGTCATTTCAGAGTTTGCAGCATTGTGATGTAATGCTCTGAATTCATTGTTGTTCCATGATCAAGGAAATCAACATAGATTACACCATCTGCATCCAGAGCACTGAGGCCATGATTTTTCCAGCTGAGGGATGCATTTTGAATTGCTTTCTTCTGGGGTGAGTCTTTGTGTCAATATTCCATAGACTGACTTTTCATTTCCAGGTCGTAATGGTGTACCCACGTTTCATCTCCTGTCACAACTGAATGGAGAAAGGTGTCACCTTCATTCTTGTAACATGAGAGGAGTTCCTAGCAAATTACAAGTCTGTGCACTTTAATTTCAGGAGTCAGCATCCAGGGTACCCATCGTGCACAGATCTTCTGATGGCCATGCAAAGCAATAATGTGTCCCACACATTCATGTGAAATGCTGATTGTGCTTGCAGTTTCTCTCTGAGTGGTATGACAATCAACCTTAATCAATGTGTCAACATTTATCGTGTGAAACTTGGTGGTTGCTGTCACAGGAGTCCAACTCTTTGTTTGTCACGCAGGTCAGATGTTCCTGCCTCAACATCTTTAAACTTACTCGCCCAACAATGCACAGTACTCACATCAACACAATCACCATAAACTGCTTTCATTCTCTGATGAACCTCCTTTGGGGTGACACCATATGCTGTCAAGAATTCAATGACTGCATGTTGCTTAAATCACACTGACAGACCGTCTTCACAGGGTTTCATACTTTACCCTGCAACAACACAATCGTTCAATAGTAAGGCTTCCCTCCAACTGGAGCTGTAGAGATGATGCTACAGAACAAGCCAGTACCTGCCACGTACCAATGCTGCCAACTGTTGAAGAGTTACGAAGGTGGAGGCATTACTTTCCAGTCAATCCTCATATATTCTTTATCATACAGTTTTTTCAGTATATTATATCCATCTACTTGCCAATTTGTCAGATTCAAAGAGAATGTTACTTCTTTAGTTTTTAAATATCAAACAATGTCTTCTATATTTTAAGTAAAGTGTTTTAATTTTTTTAATCGATTTTGTTTGTATTTGTTTTTGTTAGGTTCTGACTCACTACGGTACTTATTTGTCTCACATATCTTTTCCTTTGTACCACTTACTTATGTAATTCAAAATTTATTTCTTATTATTATGAGATCTGTCCACAGATTGCTTGGCTTGAGTTTCATTTTTCTCTTGCACCCATTCCAGTAACAGATCCTTGTTCATGTCATCAATCTCAGCTCTTAAATTAATCCACTGGGTCTTCATTTTTTGGTATTTCTACACACCACGCCCTCTCAGTCATAAGTTAATTTAAATCTAATACTTATTAAATTTAAATCTAATGCTACCCTTTGATATAACCACTAATTGTTTGCCATAAATGTTAAAATCTGCATAGGAATTTGTAGATGTAATTTGCTTGATGCTTGATGTAGAATGGACACAGTATGCAGTGAACTTTGTCTGCATATTTTACGAAAAAGAAAAAGTGCTTACCATTTTAGAAATAATTATGCTTGTTATATGCAGTAACTGCAAAGAAAAGTGTCCTCCAACCACTACTGCAGATTTTGTTTTAAGAAATAATTTTTGCACTCTCTTGATTTATATTATTTAAAAGCATTAGATAAGTATATCAACAGGTCTTACTTTTGTTCCTGCTCAAACATGGAACATCGAAGAGTGAGCATATTCGGTGGATATCTGGAACAGAAATGAAAAGTTGTAATAAAAAAGAAAATAAACAAATGTCATACCATCAGCTAATTTAAAAGTAAAACCAAGAAAAAGAAAGTCATAGATAATAACGTTTTTAAAGGTGGGTGATTGTGTACATTTTGTCTCTTATTTTTCATCATTTAACAATATTATGAAAAGGAAAGTTCCTACTCCCCAATTAAAGCTTTCAGACATTATGGCCTTCATCAACAATAGACCCCCCCCCCCCCCACACACACACACACACACACATGCGAAAGCAACTCACACAACGACTGCAGTCTCAGTCAACTGAAACCATTCGTTTTAACTGCCTGAGACTGCTGTCGTGTGTGTGAGTTGCTTTCACGTGAATGTGTGTGTGTGTGTTTATGTGTGTGTCTGTCTTCTATCGTTGCTGAAGGCCTAAATGGCTGAAAGCTTTAATTGTGATAGTCTTTTTGTAGTGCCTATCTTTGACTCAGCATTTACCGCTATATGGTGAGTAGCAACTTTCCTTTTCATAATATTGTTACATTCCATCCTGGATTTTCCATTGTTTGATTTTTCATTATTTATTATTCTTTGGGTATCTATATCCACATAATGAAACAGTGTAAACTCCGGGTTGCAATAACAACATTATTAGGAATGGACAGATTGCTACTCACCATAAAGATGATCCACAGTGTCACAGACAGGCACGACAAAAAGACTGTCATGCATATAACCTAATATTGTCATCTACATAATGCAACATGCAATCTCCATCATCATCATCTTCTTCTTGGCTTCTAAGGAGTTGAAAGCTCCTGTGCCAATCTCAAACATTGCCTGCAAATGCTTCTATCTCGTGCTACTTCTAGCCAATTACTTATGACCATAATGTTGCATATTATTTGAATTTACTAATGTGCTCCTGGGCCTCCTACTTGATCTTTTGCCAAAAGATTTTTCCATGAATATTCTTGAAAAAACTTGATCTCTTTTCATTCTCATTGAATGGCCTGCCCATTGCAGTCTTTTCGAATTTGTTGCGCTCATTATTGTTGCTTGTTCTGATACCATGTAGATTTTTTGTGTTGTGTCTTCTCTTCAAACTTTGTGATTCATTATCATAATATGGACCAAAAGTTTTACTATAAACTTTGTTCACAAATAGTTGTAACTTCCCTCTTAGTTAAACTCCCCGGTTCTGATCCGTAGGCTAGAACTGGTCTGATGATTGTGTTATATAGCTTCATTTTAGTTTTCCTTGTTAGTAATGTTGAAGTTTTTGTATTAAATAGTAGGCTTTACTGCAGTTTCATTTTACATCTACCTGTCTCTGATTTTGTTCCTCTATCACTGCATCCAGAAATTTGAACTGTTCAGTTCATTCAGTTTTATATTTTCTCATTATTAGATGTATTGGTTGGCTTGTTCATCTCTCCATCTTTGACCCATCATGTATTTTATTTTTTGATAATTTATTTTTAGGCCAAACTTGTATGCTTCTTCTGTGAGCTCCACAAATAACTGTTTAATCTCTTATCTCACTTTGTCCAATGAGCACTATGCCATCTGCATACACTAAAACCTTAATTTCATTTCTTAAGAGGGTCCCAGCAGCCACTAGTTCTAGTTTCCTCAAAAATCTCCCCAATGCTAGATTAAAGAGAAGAGGGACAGGGCATCTCCCTGTCTTAGTCCAGTTTCATTTTTAAAATGATCAGATTTTACTGCATGTAGCAAAACCTTACTTATATTATCACCCATGTACATTTTATAAAGATATGTAAGTTTAATTGGAAATCCCAAGTCCATTAAGCTTTCATAAAACTGAAGAACAAGTAATTTTTTGTTTTCATTCCCACAGTTTTTCATTTATTGTTTTGGAAAAAATGATTTATTTCTGCAAAATAAATTTTGATAACACCCAATTATATTTCCTCGATATGATTAGGAGCAGTTTAGCAATAAACAGGAAAGAATCTTATAGGCTGTGTTAACTAATGATATTCCCCTACATTTACTGAAGTCTTCCCTGTCTCCTTTTTTATTTATCAGGACTATTAATGATTCTTTCCATTCTGTTGGTATGGTCTCAGTTTTCCAGATTACCTATATCAGGTGAAACAAAAATCTATCCAGGGGTTCTCCTCCATATTTTAGTATCTCAGCTGGAGTTCCATGACTTTGAGTTGCTTTGCATTTTTTTAGGGCTGCTGCTGGAATTTGTTGATTCTGGGTCAAAACAGCTCAGTTTATTGACAAAATATTCCTTGCTCATTGACAAAATTTTACATTGTTCAGCAATTTCTTACAATTTATTTTATTATCCTGCTATCTTGCCTTTCTCTAATTAAGTCCTATTTCAGATTTGTCATTTGCCTGTAGCCATTTCATGCATAGTTTCAGAATCTTGTTGCAGGTACCTCACATTCTTGATCAAACCATTTCTTCCTTCCATAAGTTTTTAGGATGCAAAACAGAGCTCTAAGAATAATTTGTGGCCTTAAGAAGATGGAGTCCTGTAAATCTCATTTTACTGAGCTTATTGTTCTGTATGTTCCAAGCTTCTTCATTTATGAAACTATCTTGTTCACTAGAGACTATTTCTTGAAAACAGGCAATCTTCTACAAAAAAAGTAGACAACTATTGTGCCAGAGGGAAATCAAATATTCACCAAAAATATCACAGAACTACAGCATATCAGAGGAGCATAATTAACATTGGCGTAACTACGCAATAAGATACTGGAGGAAATAAAAATTGTTGTGTATCCAAAATTTAAATTTGTACTAAAGGCATTTATAATAAAGCACCATTTCTATTACATAAAATAATTTCTGAATATGTAACAAAAAGTTACTTAAAAATTAAATTGTAAGCATATGTAGTTAATATTAATTTGCTACTATTTGAATAAGACTACGTATACTTCAACTTTCCTACAACCTGTTCAATGTCACTTGTACAGTTTGTGCTGTATGTTTAACTGGGCCAATAAAAAACAATCAATCAGTCAATCACTTGCAGCTGTGAGGATGACTTTTTTCATTCCATTCCAGCACTCATTACCGATCATTTTATGATTTTCTCTCGTGCTACTTAGAACCTCAAATTGGTTTGTAACTTCAACTTCATATTTTAGTATTTATTGTATTCCTATTAAACAAGGGAAATTCCAGGATGGAGTAATGACAATATTATGAAAAGGATAGATTACTACTCACCATACAGCGGAGATACTGAGTTGCAGACACGTACAACAAAAAGACTACTAACACATACGTTTTCGGCCAGAGGGCCTTCTTCTGAAATACATAACATACGCACACACTCTCAAGCAAATGCAACTCACATGCACATGACCACAGTCTCTGGCTGGCAAGGCCAGGCTGTGAGCAACTGGGCATGACAGCAAAAGCAATCAGGGTGTTGGAGGTAAAGAGGAGGCTGGGGCAGGGAGAGCAGGGTACAGGTGAGGACAGTAAACTGCTATTTGTGGGAGCATACAGGGCTGAGGTGTAGAGAGGGTAGAGCAGCAAGGTGCAGTTGGAAGGTTAGGTGAAGGGTGGGAGGGGGGAAGGAGAGAAATAAAAAGACTGTGAGTGTGCTTGTGGAATAGAAGGCTGTGTAGTGCTGGAGTGCAAACAGAGAAGGGCACTGGTGGGTGAAGGACAATGACTAATGAAAGTTGAGGCTAGGAGGGTTATGGAAATGTAGAATATATTGCAGGGAGAGTTCCCACTGACATAATTCAGAAATGCTGGTGTTGGTAGGAAGGATCCACAGGCCGTGAAGCTGTCATTAAAATGAAGAATGTTGTGTTGGTCAGTGTGCTCAGCAACTGGGTGGTGCAGCTGTTTCTTGGCCACAGTTTGTCATCAGCCATTCAAGCAGATAGACAGCTTGTTGTCTGTCATGCCCATGTGGAATGAAGCATAGTGCTTGCAACTTAGCTTGTAGATCACAAGACTGGTTTCACAGGTGGCCCTGTCTTTTATGGGATAGGTGATGTTTGTGATTGGACTGGAGTAGGTAGTGGTAGAGACTATGTATGGGACAGGTCTTGAAGGTAGGTGTAATACAGAGATATGAACTGTGAGGCAAGGCGTTGGGAGCAGAGGCTGTGTAGGGATGGACGAGGACATTATGGAGTTTTGGTAGATGGTGGAATACCAGTGTGGGATGGGGTCAGAGATAGTCCAAATCCTGGCAGAGAATGAGATTCAGTATCTCCAGTCCTTCATGGCACTGAGTCAAGAGGGGAATGCTCCTCTGTGGCTGGACAATGGGACTTTGGAAGGTGGGGGTGACTGGAGAGGTAAGGCATGGGAGATTGGTTTTTGTAGGGGGTTGGAGGGTTATTGTGATCTGTGAATGCCTCAGTGAGACCCTTGGTATATCGAGAGGGACTGTTCATCACTACAGATGTCAAGACCATGGGTGGCTAGGCTGTATCAAAATGATTTCTTGGTGTGGAATGAGTGGCAACTGTCAAAGTGAAGGTGTTACTAATGGTTGGTAGGTTTGATATGAACAGAGGTACTGATGTAGCCATCTTCAAGATGGAGGTCAACATCAAGGATGGTGGCTTATTGGGTTGAGGAGAACCAGGTGAAGCAAATGGGGGAGAAGGTGTTGAGATTATGGAGGAATGTAGATAGTGTCTCTTCACCCTCAATCAACATCAAAAAGACATCATCAGTGAATGTGAACCACATGCTTTGGAATTCTGGTTGGCTGGAAGGATTCCTCTAGATGACCCAAGAATAGGTTGGCACAGAATGGTATTATGTCAGTGCCCATTGCTTGTACCCCAGATTTGTTTGTAGGTGATGCCTTCAAAGCAGAGTTAACTGTGGTTGAGGATGTGGTTGGTCATGATGACCAGGAAGCAGGAAGGTGGTTGTAGGTTTGGAATCTGTTGGATGTTGGGAAAGTTAGTGTTCAATAGTGGCTACGCCAAAGGCATTAGGGATGTTAGTGTAAAGGGAGGTGGCATCAATAGTGACGAACTGGGTCCATATAATAAAGAAACAGTAACTGTGGTGAGTCAGTGAAGGAAGTGATTGGTATCTTTTGTATAGGAGGGTAGGTTGCAAGTAATAGGCTGAAGGTGTTGGTATATGAGAGCAGAGATTCCCTCAGTGGGACATAGTAACCAGCCCCAATGGGGCATCCTGGGTGGTTGGGTTTATGGACTTTAGGAAGCATGTAGAAGGTAGGAGTGTTAGGAGTGGTAAGGGTGAGACAGACTCTGGGGAGAGGTTCTGGGATGGACCCAACAATTTGAAGAGAGACTGGAGATCCTGCTGGATTTCTGGAATGAGATCACTGTGACAGGGTTTGTAGGTGTCTGAATCTGACAGTTGGCATAGTCCTTTTGCCAGGTAACTCTTGTGGTCCAAAACAACAGTTTGTAAAAGAACACCATCCTCCAACATTGTCTTTATTCAACAAAAGTTATCGATACCAAAAATACTTTCTACCTTTTAAACAGGTCAATATTATGTCAGCTGTTTTTCGAAAAGAATTTCATACATTTTGTACATGAGATGGCATATTTCAGGCTAAAATGTATAAAAATAAATCACTTTATTTTCTTTGTTACAATTGATATGTACTTACCCTGTATAAACAGTTAAAATTACTCTTCTTTTAGAAATATTTGAAATTACGAAATATCTGGCACACTTAAAACTGCTATTATTAATTGTACAATCTGACAATATTTATTAAATTTATTTCTGGATTCGTTTATAAGATAATGATATAACTTGGTGAAGATTCTTCTTTTGTTGAGAAAGTTTGCAAACGCTTTGAAATATTGTTAGTACCACACAATGAAGTAGTAGGAGGCACGCCTCTGATGTGATCAGATGTGTTTTCAATTTTGGCAATAACAATATAATTTTTTATTTAAAAATGGAGATTGGAAAAACTGTGTGCTACAGAAAAATGAGAGATCATAAAAATTACAGAAACAGAAACTACGGAGTAGGCAACTGCCCAGTTAGCCGTGCAGTCTAACCCACTGCTTTCCGGGCAGGAAGACAAGCCGGTGGATTAGTGTCAAGGTCCAGTGTGCCAGCCAGTCTGTGAATGTTTTTTAAGATGGTTTGCCCATCTGCCTCGGTAAATGTGGGCTGGTTCCCCTTATTCTGCCTCAGTTACACTATGTTGATGATTGCTGCACAAACACTGTCTTCACATACGTGTACACCATAATTACTCTACCACGCATACATTGGCGTTACACTCATCTGGTGTGAGATGTTCCCAGAAGGGGGGGCAGGGGGAGGTGGTGTCCACTAGGGGCTGAACTGCACAATAACCCTGGGTTCAGTGTGGGGTGGCGGTGGGGTGTGTGGGCTGCTGTAGCCTGTTGTGGGATTGTGAACCACTGAGGGCTACAGCGGGGACAATGCCTTTCCATCGTTTCTAGGTCCCCAGTTTCATATAATACAATACGGAGAAGGTTTAGTTCAGAATTATCATGTCATTTGGAACACTCAATGCCAAAAATTTCAGCCTCAAGAATCAACTCCTAGACATGACAAACTGGAGCCAACTATGAGAAAAGAAGTTAAGTAAAAAAGTTTATTTGTAAATCTTACTTCTCACAAAGCTTATTAAAAGAAATTAATTAGGAAATGAGAGACAATCAACAGGTGATGTGAGGGAGGATAAGATTACAATTGGTGGCATCTTCCGGGATCAGATGACTGATAATTTAGTTTTGTCTGTTGCAGAAGAAGCGACAGTGATCTGTGCAATTTGCAGTTTAAATATAAATGAATTTTTGATCACGCGAAGAAAAAGGACCAAGGACAGCCCAACAAAGTCGTATCAACAGTGATGAGTTATTACCAACAATGACAGACTGGATCAATTGAAAGAGGACTTTACAACTAAGATGAGAAACACCAAAAAGAAAAGATAAGTACAAACTATTTGTGAAATTAATTTGTTTGTAGACTCATGTGATTGTTAACAAAATGAATGAGATGGGGGTAGTAGCAATGCAGAAGTGAAAGCTGTGGGACCCAGACAGGACATGTTTGAGCCAAGTGAAAGTATAGTTGGCAAAGAAGCAGTAAAAACTGATATTCTGTAGTTAATTTTGGCAGAGCTAGAGAAAATGAAGATAGAAAATAATAGCAAACTTAGTGCAGTTAATGACCAGTTAACTGAAATAAGGACAGACAGTGTTAGCAAATTTACTTCACTACAAGGACAATTAAAAGACCTAAAAACTGAAAACAATAGTAAAATGAATAGGGTACAATACCAAACAGACCAATTTAGTAATCAGTTTTTGGAGTTAAAAAATGGGTTGACAGGGGGGTTAAAAAGTGTGAATGAAAAGGCTGATATGTCTTAGAAAATAAATTTATTGTTTTGGAGAATGAGTTCATTGTCATATCTGCAAAACAGATAAAGAATGCTAATGACATCAGAGTTGGACAGAAGGCCAAAGCAGAAAAAATGAAACAGAACTTTAGTAGTTTGGATCAAAAAATTTTAAATGTTGAAAACAATATACAAACTAATGTAAATGTCTTAGATCAAAAAATTTCAGCAGTTCAGGTAAACTGTATTCACAAAAAACTGTCTTCAAACAATAGGATTGTGTGGTCCAACATTCCTATCAAAAGTTTTCCATCAGGCTATGTACATCCAGTGGAATTTCTACACCACTGTAGAGATAGTTTTGTGTCAGGCATGAGCGACAATCAAAAAATTAAATTTGTTAAAAGATATCTTGAAAGCGAAGCTCTGTCTTGGGTAATTTTAAATTTTAAGTCGATGGAAACATATCAAAGTTTCAAAAAAAAATTTTCTTAATAAATTTTGGTCAGAAGCTGAACAAGGGAAAATAAAAGGTGAATTTCTGTATGATCCTAATTAAAGGAATATGGGTAGTATTCTGAAAGAATTTTACAAGGACCAACTTAAGAAATTAACACACCTTGACAAACCATTTAATGTAATGGCATTGACTGATGCACTCAAAAGGAGATTACCAGAAAGATTGCAGTGGGATTTAGTACATGGACCTGATGATTGTCTTGAACAATTTTTACAATATGTTGACAGCCTGGATAGGGCAGCAGAAAGAGGTATGCATCATAATTATCGAAATGACAGACATCACAATTGTAATAACTACGGAAACAGGGATAATGGAAACTCCTATCAGGGTCAAAATGTTAAGAGAGACAGAAATTTTGAACATCAGCAGAGTAGGAATAATGGGAATAACCATGGGCAATTTAATAGAAGAAACAATCATAGAGGTGACTATTGGGAAATGGTGGTCTGCCTCAGTGAAGGTCCACAGTTTTAGAGTGAGGAAACACAAGAAGCACAGGACCCCTAATTTACTCTTGCAACTAGACAATAATAGCAATGTTAATGGAAATGGAAATGCTGTGTGGCTAGAGCCTCTCATCAGGTAGACCATTCGCCTGATGCAAGTCTTTCGAGTTGACACCATGTCGGTGACCTGCATGTCAATGAGGATGAAATGATGATGATAAGGATAACACAACACCCAGTCCCTGAGTGCAGAAAATCTCCTACCCAGCCAGGAACTGAACCCGGGCTGTTAGGTATGACATTCCATTGTGCTGACCACTCAGCTACCAGGGGCGGACACAATGTTGATGATATGACACAGGTATTTGAAGTTGAATAGAAGGAATATCAGATTTCTCATTTGTGTTTTGATCAAGAGTTTTGGGATACTATGTTTAATTATGGTGATGTAGGTGCTAATCACAAACCAGAATGTGAGAGTAATGAGAATTTTGATGTAGTATCCACTAATGATTTCTTCTCTTTGTCAGAAAACAGTGTTATCGACATATGTAAAACAGGTGATGACTGTATTGGATCTGAATTAGGCAGTATATTTGATACAGGTGTGAATGAGAGCTGTGAAATGACTGAGGTTGGTAAGTCTTGAGACTGATAGCTTATTGTAAATGAATGTAAATGAGGTAAGTAACTTTGATGAGATGAGACTCATGTTGCTAATGATGTTGCTGATGATGTAATTTTGGAAGAATATGATGATGATAATGATGATAAGTATCAGGTATTTGTGGAGTTTAGGAATAACAAAGTTACAGAGTTATTAGTGAATAATGTTGACGATACAGGTAAGACAAATAATGTACGTGATGATGTAAGTGAGAGTCGTGGCATACAAGTCCAGTCAAAGCAGTTTTTCATTAAAGTCATGTAGAGTAATGGTCCAAACAGTAAAGGTCAATTATCTGTAAGTGTAGAGAATACAGGTGATTAGATTAGATTAGATTAGATTAATACTAGTTCCATGGATCATGAATACGATATTTCGTAATGATGTGGAACGAGTCGAATTTTCCAATACATGACATAATTAGGTTAATTTAACAACATACTTAAGTTAATATAACAACTTTTTTTGTGTTTTTTTATTTTTTAATATTTTTTTTTCTTAATTTATATCTAAAAATTCCTCTATGGAGTAGAAGGAGTTGTCATTCAGAAATTCTTTTAATTTCTTCTTAAATACTTGTTGGTTATCTGTCAGACTTTTGATACTATTTGGTAAGTGACCAAAGACTTTAGTGCCAGTATAATTCAAGATTTAATCTTGAATAGTGAAGATCGTCCTTTCTCCTAGTATTGTAGTTATGCACACTGCTATTACTTTTGAATTGGGTTTGGTTGTTAATAACAAATTTCATAAGAGAGTATATATACTGAGAAGCTACTGTGAATATATACTGAGAAGCTATACTTTTTAAAGTTTGTTTGGGAGCAGAATGATGATAACATAGATAAATGTGCATTCTGGGATAAGTTAGCTGTGGTTAGCAAAATTTGTATCCAAATTGGTGGAATCAAGTGAAAAAAGATCTAAGCAGGAAATGTAATTTTGACAGTAATATGTTTTGTGTTCTTTCTGTTATAAGTAATGTTAGTTGTGCTATGGATTCCATCTGTTGTGTTTAGTCGTTACCTGACAACATGAGTAACCAAAGTAATGCTATGATACCAGTTAAGCTGATAAAACCCAGCAAAAACAGTGTGAATGTAGCATTTGATGAAATTAAAAGTGATCTTTTACATGAAGTGTCTAATAACAGAGATGGCGATTCAGATTTTGTGTGTCCATGCATTAAGATTAAGACTGACCAGTGAGAAGGGAACTGTTTGATTGATATATGTAGCCCGATTTGTGGTATATCTGAGCAATTTAGAGACAAGATCCAGTATAATAAGAATTTTGTGGAAATGTCCATTGCACCTGTAAAGATAAGATGAGCTACTGGTAAGCAAAATAAGGAGGTAAAATGTCAAGTACTTTTAACATTTAGTATAGAAGACAAAAACTTTGAACATGGATGCTTAATGACTCCTAGAGTAGAAGAAAATATACACTACATTTGTAGATTCATAAGACTATATAATTGTGTTTTGGTTGTCAGGAATGTAATATGTAAGATGATGTGAATTTAAAGTTCCATCTTATCTACTGACTGAGTTTAAATCTATTTGCAGATTCATACGACTATCTGCTTGTGTCTGTATATGTGTGGATGGATATGTGTGTGTGTGCGAGTGTATACCCGTCCTTTTTTCCCCCTAAGGTAAGTCTTTCCGCTCCCGGGATTGGAATGACTCCTTACCCTCTCCTTTAACACCCACATCCTTTCGTCTTTCCCTCTCCTTCCCTCTTACCTGACGAAGCAACCGTTGGTTGCGAAAGCTAGAATTTTGTGTGTATGTATGTGTCTGTTTGTGTTTCTATCGACCTGCCAGTGCTTTCGTTTGGTAAATCACATCATCTTTGTTTTTAAATATATTTTTCCCACATGGAATGTTTCCCTATTATATTCATATAATTGTGTGTTGTTTGTTATGAATTTAGTATGTAGGATGATGTGATTTCTAAAGTTTTGTCTTATCTATTGATTGATTTAAAATTTATGATACACTATATAATTATGCTTTGTAATAGATTTGTGCTTTAGAGTTTGATACATATATGCCATGACACTAAATGAGCAGATCTTTTTACAATTTTGAAATGGAGCTATGTTCATAATTTATACTGTAAAAATTAGGACTAGTATCTTAGTATATCTGTGTGTATCAGCTTGTTAGTTCATTTTTTTGTTGCATTTAACTCTGTTTGTTAAAGTTTTGCATGTGAACACTTTCTAATCTCATCTGACGTAAATCCTACAAAATTGCTTTTGGAATATAAATAGAGAGAGCATCTGCCAAGTAACGTGAAGAAGGTATTGAACAGCATATTTGGAACACAAAATAATGTTTCAGGATATGATGTGAATGCTAGATAGGAAGTTACCTATCTGTTGGAGCATCTGATAATAACTCTAGGGAGGAAACTGAAAGATGTGGTCAAATTCGCTCCCCACACTGCTGTATGGCTGTACCCTGCTGGACCAGTCTACTTACAAGAGATCATAGGTGCTGGGTAATGTACTCAAGCATCTATCAACTACATCAGTGTTCCAACTGAGGTTTGTAAAATATTAGTCAAGACTGCCAAAGACGGTGTTATTTCACATAAATGTATGGTTCCCCCCCCCCCCCCCCCCCCAAGTAGGGGGACTGACTTCTGTATACATTATGTAACTTTAAATCAGTATCTATTTTTTTATCATCTGTAACTGAATCTTCTAGGTCTTCAAGTATGTAGGTTAGATTGTATGGACAGTTATCAAATAGTGTGGAAGACATTTACTAGTACAGACAACATAACAAGCTGTATACAAGTTTACTTTCATACAATGATTTGGTCTCCAGCTACTTGATTACGTCATCATTCAAAGCTAACTGTGACTCTGTTTACCTACTGCAATATTGTATCTGATTGTAACTTGAGTTGTGGGCAGACTCATGCTTAACTCTGTTTTGGGAATCCCTGGTCATCGCGACTGTGTGTGTGTACTCAAGGACAGCGTACAACTATTGACTGAGCATAGACGCTTCTTACAATTACTCTTTGCATATAATTGAACTTACTGATGTGATTATGAGCTTTATTCATTTTGTTGTGTTGAAACATCTTTGTTGGTTTGTACCTGGTGTGGTTTGGATTCCCGGTCGGTCCCCACATCGTAAGCTTAGATCCTAATATTTTTTCATTATTTCGTCCTTTCATGAGTCAACATATTCTTAAATACTCTGGTTTATTTGGATGACTGATTTTGTACTATATTCCAACTCACGTTTGAGTATATTCTTCTGGTCTGAACCCATTGTTGTGAGTTTTTCGAGTTGCTCACTCATCGTACACTTAGGCTCTGAAATTTTTGTCTTCTCTTCTGAAGATTTCGAAGGTGTGATTGCATGGCTGTAAACTTACAATTTGTAATTCTAACAATTTACCTTGTCTTTGTATTTATTTCTACAGATTAGTGTTGCAATGTCATAGTTTGACTTTGTATTATTTGTCTCGTGACAGTATGTTCCACAGATTTGAAAATCTGAATGCCATGTCCTGCTTATGTATAGATTATGACTTGAATAGTAGGTATTTTTCTTATGTTTTCCGTAATATAGGCAATGGCCTTGCCGCACGAGTAACACCGGTTCCCATCAGATCATCAAAGTTAAGTGCTGTGGGGCTGGGCTAGCAAGTGGATGGGTGACCATCTGGTCTGCCGAGTGCTGTTGGCAAGTAAGGTGCACTTGGCCCTTGTGATGCAAACTGAGGAGCTGCTTGCTTGAGAAGTAGTGGCTCTGGTCTTGTAAAGTAACATACAGCTGGGAGAATGGTGTGCTGATCACATGCCCCTCCATATCTGCATCCAGTGATGCCTGTGGGCTGAGGATGACACGGTGGCCACTCGATACCATTGGTCTTTCCAAGGCCTGTTCAGACAGAGTTTAGTTCTAGTTTAATTTCTGTAATATGTTATGTATCAGATACTTCTGTCCACCTATATTCTATTTTTTTGGCATCATTTTGTACGCCGTTTGGTAAACCTTACAGTCTGTCACAAAATATTGTAAACACATTGTTTCCAAATATTGTGAAGGGAATATTGTAAAGGGACATCCTCCTCTAACACTGCCTTTATTCAACAGAAGTTATCGATACCAAAAATACTTTCTACATTTTAAACAGTTTAATATTATCTCAGCTGTTTTACTAAAAGAATTTCATATGATTTTGTACACAATGTGGTATATTTCAGGCTAAAAATGTATAAAAATAAATCACTTTATTTTCTTTATTATGATCAATATGTATCAACTCTGTATGTATGGTTAAAATTACTCTTCTTTTATAAATATTTGAAATTGAAAAATATCTAGCACACTTAAAATCCCTATTATTAATTGCACAATCTGACAATACTTATTAAATTTATTTCTGGATTCATTTACAAGATAATGATATAACTTGGTGAAGAGTCTTCTTTTGTCAAGAAAGTTTGTAAACTCTTTGAAATATTGTTAGTACTGCAGAATGAAGTAGTAGTGGGCATGCCTCTGATGGACGTGTTTTTAATTTTGGCAATAACAATCTAATTTTTGATTTAAAAGTCAGTGTGATATAGAAAAATGTGAGATAATAAAAATTACAGAAACAGAAACTACAGAGCAGGCTTAGTGTAGACTCATCATGTTATTTGGAACCTACAATGTCAAAAATTTCAGCCTCAAGAATCAACTCCTGGACTTGATGAACTATAGCCAACTATGAGAAAAGAAGATAAGTAAAAAAGTTTGATTGTAAATCTTACTCTTCTCAAAGCTTATTAAAAGAAATTAATTAGGAAATGAGTGACAATCAACAGGTGGGAGGGAGGGTATGATTACAAGTTGTAGAGGATTTGTCAGTGGGTAGATTATAAGACCAGGATCAGATTTTATGTTTCAGATTGTGGTTCCTTCTGCAGGTCCAAGGTTAGCTTGCATGTTGAGGGATTTGGGAATGATGATGAGGCAAGGTTCAAGGTTAAGAATTTCTGGAAAGTTAACAGAGGGTGATTTAGGAGCAGTGGGGGCAGATCATGATTGGAAGGAGGAATGAACTGAGTCAGGCAGAGTTCAACATTGGTCTTTGGTTAAGTCTGATTGGTAGGTCTAACCCCCAAACTGCACCTACCTGCTCTACCCTCTCTCCACCTCAACCCTAGAACACTCTCACAAAGAGCACTTTCCATCCCCCACCTGTACCCTGCTCTCCCTCCCCATCCCTGCCCCAGTCTCCTTACCACCAGCATTCAGATTCCTTCTCCTATCAAGCACAGTTGCTTGCAGTCTGGTCTTGGCAGACAGAGACAGTGGTCATGTGTGCATGAGCTGCATTTGCATGAATGTCTGTGTGCATGTTTTCTATTTCAGAATAAGGCCTTCTGGCCAAAATCTTACATGTTTAGTAGCCTTTTTGTTGTGCCTATCTGTGACTCAACATCACTGCTATATAGTGAGCAGCAATCTATCTTTTTCATAATGTTGTGTTCTTATTATATTTTCCAGATAAAATTTGCTCATGTTTTGAGGTCTAATTTTCATTTTAGATGCTGCCTTCAACTTGACTACCATTCTACTTAGTAATTGATTGTGGTCAGACCCCTTAGCTGATATATACCATGACTCCTTCCACACATGGCCCTGTCTTTCATTGGATGGGAGATGCCTGTCACTAAACAGTGGTAGAAAATGGTGGGTGGATGTATGAGACAAGTTTTGCGCTTGGGTTGACCATAAGGGAATGACTCATGGGATGCAGGATTGGAGTAGGGATGGACAAGAGTATTCTGTAGGATGCGTGGACAGTGGAACACTACTTTGGGTGATGTGGATAGAATTTTGGGTAGGATATCCCTCATCTGAGGGCATGGTGAAAGGTAGTCAGAGTCCTGATGATGGGCGTGGCTGAAATTTTCAAGGCCAGGATGAAACATGGTGTTAGAGGAGTGCTTGTCGGTGGTTTGTTAACAACAGTATTATTAGTGTCAGAGGAGGAGATGGCATGGGAGGTCTGTTTATGGATGAGCTGAAGAGGACACTGTCTCTCAAAAAAATCTCTGGTAAGGTTATGGGTATATTTCAACAACTTCAGCTTGGGGAGGGGAATGGGGAGGGGGGGGGGGGGTTTGGACAGTGAGGCACTATGAAGGAGTTTCCCAAATGAGACAGATTTTGGTAGATGTAATATACATGTACACAGGCAAATGATTTCAATTTCAGAACAAATGAATATTTTATTCAAGAAAAAGAACTTAACAAACTGAACAAGTCAATAATGTGTTGGTCCACATCTGGCCCTTATGCAAGCGGCTTGCCACTGATTCACAGAGTTGTTGGATGGCATCGCGATGAGGGATATTGTGCCAAATTCTGTCTACTTGGCGTGTTAAATTGTCAAAATCCTTAGCTGACTGGAGGACCCTACCCATAATGCTTCCAAACATTATCAATTGGGGAGCAATCCAGTGACACTGACTGCCGAATTCAGGTTTGGAAAGCATGAAGACAAGCAGTAGAAACTCTCAACTTGTGCATGTGGGCATTATCTTGCTGAAATATAAGCCCAGGATGGTTTGCCATGAAGGAGAACGAAACAAGGCATAGAATATCATTGACATACTGCTGTGCTGTAATGATGCTGCAGATGACAACCAAAGGGATCCTGCCATGAAAAGAAATGGCACCCCAGACCATCACTCGGTTGTTGGGCCATATGGCACGTGACAGTCAGGTTGGTATCCCACTGCTCTCTAGGGCATCTCCAGACATGTCTCTGGCCTGGAATCTCATTGACTGAAGTTGAATGTCTTCAGTGATGAGTCCCGCTTCAAATTGAGCCCCGATGTCCATTGAAGATGTGTCTGGAGATGACCCACACAGTGATGGGATAAAACCTGACTGTCTCCTGCCATACAGCCTGAAAACCAGCAGTGATGGTCTGAGGTGCCATTTAATTTCATAGTAGGACTCCTTTGGTTGTCATCCATGGCACTCTTACAGCACAGCAGTACATTAACAATATTCTATTTCTCATTTTGTTGCCCTTCATAGAAAACCATCCTGGGTTTACTTTTCACCAAGATAATGCCCTTTCCCAAAGGTGAGAGTTTCTACTGCTTGTCTTTGTGCTTGTTGAACCCTTCCTTGGCCAATAAGGTTGCTGGATCTCTCCCCAGTTGAGAATGTTGGATCACTATTGGCAGGGCCTAGGACTCTGATGAACTAACACACCAACTGGACTGAATTTGGCACACTAGCCCTCAGGAGAACATCTGACAACTCTGTCAATAAACACCTTGTCAAATAACTGCTTACATAAGGGCCAGAGGCGTGCCAATGCATTATTGACTTCCTCAATTTGTGGAGCTCATTCTCTCGAACAAAACATCCAATTTTTCTGACATTATAATGATTTGTTTGTCTGTACTTGTACATCACTTATACTGATTTCCATCTCTTGTGAATAATTTCTTCCTGATACATCATTTACTTATTTAAACTGTATTTATGGAACCAGCTGAGAAGTAGAGATCAACATCTAGGAAGTGGCTCACTGAGTTGAAAGAAAGTGAAGCGGATTTGGGAGTAGGTGTTAAGGTTATGGGGGCAGGAGTAAAGGTTATCCCTTCAATGGAAATGTCATCAGTGAATCTGAACCAGACAAGAGGTTTTAGGTGTTGACAGAAAACGAAGGATTCCTCCACATGGGACAAAAATAAGTTGGTATAGGAAGGTGCCAAGTGAGTAGCATGGGAGTACCACAGATTTGTTTGCCTCACACTATCCTGCTACACCCTCCTTGTCTTGTACATTGCTCCCTGCTCCCTCCCCATCACCATCCACTTACAGGAAACTGCTTTTGATACTCAATATTCAATAATCAGTCTTTCTACTACTGTGAGCATGTGCATTTGGGTGCTTGTGTGGCTGCATGCATGAATTTGTGCACTCTTACTAGAAAAAGAACAAGAGCTCAAAAGCTGGTGTTTTCTATTATGTGTTTCTGTGCACCACACACCATTCCTCTATAGGTAAGTTGTTGTCTTTCCCTTATTTCATGTAACATTTGGTTCTCTCTTATTTGCCCCATCTTCCTTGTAAGAAACCTACACAACCAAATCCAATGATACCATCTATATCACTTTCACAGAGCTTCCAAGAAATTTCATTTCTGAGAAAAACAGCTTTCTTCTTAAAATTTGAAAATTATTATGCTCCTTATTTAAGAACTATAATAGCAACAAACACTGACAATGCGAGCAACACTGTAAACTACATCATCTAAAATCAAAGTGTTCATTTATCAGTGTTTCCCTTACTGCTGTGAATACCAATACGGGTCTTCTGACTATGGCTACATGATCTTGTAAATTGAGGGAATATAGCTTCTTTCCACCTCTGTTTGGGAAAATCAGACTTTCTGTCCTTTTTTTCTAAATGGAATGTAATTCTGTTTCTATATTGCCTTATTCAACTTTCTGTGGTTTACCGGTTTGGACTACTGTCTCACAAACCTTGCCAGATTAATTGTTATCAGCAGGTACATTCCAACTGTGAATGAATGCTGTTAGATTGCTGCCAGTCATGCTGCAAGGCCACCCAGGTGGGTCATGGCCTCAGGCAAGCAACTGAAAAGTATCCTGTGATGAACATAACTTGTAATATTTTAGAATTCCTTGCCATTTTGTGATAATTAGTTCTGATACAATTTTATCCTCTGAAAGTGGGCAAAGTAAATTGGAAACTGGTGTATGTAAAAATGTAAATTACCACCTCTGTAGCCGAGGGTTAGCATCATTTCATTTAGTTCAGAAGGACTTGGGCTTAATTCTCAGCAACTCTTCAGATTTTTTTTGAAGCAGAGCGATCTAGTTAGGTGGCCCACTCAGCCCTTAGGAGGCCATATGCGGAGCTGCTTGAATAAAGAAACAGTGGCATCATTAAAATTCATTTACTGGAAATAGCAGCTGGAGAGATTGGCAACATGCTGGTCACATGTACCGCGATCTTAGATTGCTCCTTGTACTACCATTTAGGCAGAAGTTGGCCGTTGGGAAAAGGCGTAACACCTAATTCATGAGCAGTTTATACATTGAAGTGACACAAGTCATGGGGTACCTCCTAATATTGTGTCAGACCTCCTTCTACTTGGTGTGACATGTTCTCAACAAGTCACTGGAAGTTTCCTGCAGAAATATTGAACCATGCTGTCTCTATAACTGTCTATAATTATGAAAGTGTTTCCAGGGCATTATGCACCAGAAATGTTTCATGGGAGTCATGTCAGGTGATGTGGGTGGCCAGATCATTCACTCAAACTGTTCAGAATGTTCTTCAAACCAAACACGAACAATTTTGGCCCAGTGACATGGCACAATGTCATCCATAAAAATTCCATGATTGTTTGGGAACATGAAGTACATGAATGGCTGCAAATGGTCTCCAAGTAGCTGAACATAACCATTTCCAGTCACTGACTGGTGTAATTGGAGCAGAGGACCCATCCCACTCCATGTAAACACTACCCACACCATTATGGAGGCCATAATGTGTTTACATGGAGTGGAATGGGTCCTCTGCTCCAACATTGGTTTGAAGAAAATTCTGAACAGTTTGAGTGAATGACCTGGCCACCCACATTGTCCATCATGACTCACATCAAACATTTCTTTTGGACTTATTGCACCACCTTGCACAGTGTCTTGTTGACAATCTGGGTCCATGGCTTCACGGGTTCTGTGCCATCACGATCTCCAGCAGGCAAAGCATTTGCGGTCATGCATTGTCCAGAGCATCCGGCAACAGGACAACCCCATGGCTAATATGAGCGCGTTTCACCAAGTTTCTGTAGTTTAAAAGATGGTGCATTGTCAACCTACACAACATTAGTAATTTTGGTTTCTACTGGCATCAGCTATCCAGGGTTAAAATTTTGTGACAATTTTTCTCCACCCTGTATATATGTCCTTCAACTCTCTGATCCACTTTTGCACATTTATGACATCCATACATTGTGTCCCATAGACTTTGCATAACTGATGATAAATGTCAATAGAGGTAGTGCCTTTAGCACTCAAAAAACAGACCAGTGCCTGCAACTCATACATGGTAGGAGAAGGGTGATATAGCTCATTGTGAATGGCTGCTCAGGCAAGATTGAGCATTGCAGCTGGCTTAGCTTGGTGGGAATTTAAAGGGAAGGGATGGGGGTGGGGGAGGGAGAGCCAAGCTGTATGCCAGTGTTGTCAGATCTCTTGTAAAAGTGTTCCTCATGGCACCAGTACCTTGGAGACCTTATTTTATGGACACACCTTGTAATAAGCACATTTTATTGGTCTGATAAGATGAGGTTCTCATGCTCAGTAAATGCTGCTCAAAAACATATAAAAGTAACCTTTACAAATAATTTCAGTATTGTGAACAGGGCTTTCAAATATGACAAAAAAGTATTATAAAATCTTTAAAACTGGAAAATTATTTTGACTATAATAAAAATATCAGCAAAGTTAAATGATGAGTATTCTGAGTTTATTAACTTATTTGTATAGCTAATCATTTATCAGTTACAAATTTAATGTTTCATAGAAATATGTGGAAGTTAAGCCACTGAATAGAGGAAAGGAATAAAGAAATACCATAACAGTTCTGTCCAATTCCACTTTTGCTTGCATTCTCAAAAATTTAAGGAAATCACAGGTATTGAAGCAGTTTCATCTTTTGATAACAGTCAACACAATATCAAGATTTCATTTGCTTTTCTAAAGAATTCTGTTACTGTTAAGTTTATTTATTCTTATTATGAGAAAGTACTACTCAATTCACTAGACAATGAGTAATAGCTTAATTTATAGGTTGGCATTTAAATTACAGACACAGAATGTTCAAAGTTGAACAGTTGTGAACAGCTCAGAATGTTCAAATGCTCGCTCATATAATGGTTTGATAATGAACACAAACATTCAAAGCAAGTTGCCATTAACTGAAGCTATCACCACAACTGAAACAGAAAAATAAAGAATCAGTATGACTGAGTAGAGTTGCTGAATCTTCTGTCAACGCAATGTTGGAACTGCAAAAATAAATCATAGGCTGCTGGTATGTTCTGAAAACTGTCAAAGACACTTTACTGAGTAAAACACAATGTTACTTTCAGTAAATTACAATAGCATTATCCACAGAAAATTTGTAAAATGATTCAGCTTATATCTGTCAAGAGGGAAACAAATCTTATAAAGCTAAACCTACACCATCTCCCACAAATTATTATGAAGTGGATTGGAAAGGATACTTCCAATCGTACAACTTATTAGGGTTTCTTCTCATTCCATTTGCAACACTGCATCCAAGCCAAACATATTGCCATTTTGACCTGTCCTCAGCTTCTACAGTATCTCCACAAAAGTTTGCAAATTCTAATGTGATGCTTGTGATGTGACACAGTACCCCACTGCAGGCTGTTAATGAAGGTATGAATGTGTGGAATAAGTTGACTGATATGTGAGTGGCTCAAAGTAATAGAACTTAGTATGTTGTCCTCAATGTCGAATATTCAACAGAGACAAGGATATCATCAGGAGTCCTCCAGGCAAGTGTGATAGGACAGCTATTTTTCTCTACATTCATAAATGATTTTGCAGACAGGGTGGACAGCAGTGTGTAGTTGTTTTTTGATGATGCTGTGGTGTATAGTAAGATGTCAAAGTTGAGTGATTGTAGGAAGATACAAGATGACTTAGACAAAATTTCTAGTTGGTTAGATGAATGGCAGCTAGTTCTAAATGTGGGAAAATGTTATTTAATGTGGATGAGTAGGAAGAACCTGTAGTGTTCCGTTACAGTACTACTAGTGTCCTGCTTGACACAGTCAAGTCATTTAAATATCTTGATATAATTTGCAAAACGATATGAAATGGAATCAGCATTTGAGAACTGTGGTAGGGAAGGTGAGTGGTCAGCTTTGGTTCATTGGGAGAATTTTAGGAAAGAGTGGTTCACCTGTGAAGGAGACTGCGTATAGTACACTGGTGTGACCTATTCTTGAGTACTGCTTGTAATCTACCCCTGCCTCACGTCATTTGTTGATTGAGTGGCACTGCCTTTAGGATTAACTCTTTTAATAAGTTTCTAGAGGAATAAGATTTACAATAAACTTTTTACTTATCTTTTTTTCTTTTCCAGTTCATCACATCTAGGGGCTGATTCTTGAAGCCAAAATTTTTGGCACTATAGGTTCTCATGGTTCCAACTGACTTAAATAATGCTGAAGTGAGCCTGTGCTGTATTTTTTGTTTTACTCAAAATTTTATTCTCTCACAATTTTCTATAACACACTGTAGTTACAATTTCCACGTCAACATAGCGGAAAATTGCATTGTTCTTCCCAAAAATAAAAAAACGTCAGATCACATCAGAGGCATGCCCACTACTACTGTACTACTCTACTACTTCACTCTGCGATACTAACAATATTCCAAAGGATTTACAGATTTTCTTGACAAATGACTTTATATTACTGTATGTTATCATTTCATAAATGACTCCAAAAATTAACATAATAAATAGTGTCAAATTACGTAAATAATAATAGAAATTTTAAGTGTGCCAAATATTTTGTAATTTTAAATGTTTCTAGAAGAAAATAATTTCAACTGTACATTCAGAACTAGTACATATTGATTGTAACAACGAAAATTAAGTAATTTATTTTTACAGATTTTAGCTTGAATTATAACACATCATGTAAATAATCATATGAAATTCTTTTAGAAAAACAGCTGAGATATTATCAACCTACTGAAAATTCAAAAACATACTTTCAGTTACTTTATTTCAGGAAAGGTAATGCTAGATGAGGGTGTCCCTTTACAATATGCCCCTCACAAAATTTGGAAACAATGTGTTTACAATATCTACCAAACGGTGTACAAAATTATGCCAAAAGATGGAATACAGATGTACAGAAATATCTGATACATAACATATTACAGAAAAGACAAGAAAATTATCTGCTATACAAGTCATAATTTATACATCTATCAGGACACAGCATTCAGATTTTCGGAACTGTGGAAGATTCTGTCACAAGACAATTGATACAAAGTCAAAACTACAAAATTGCAACACTAAACTATAGAAATAAATACAGAGACAAGGTAAATTACTTGAATTACAAATTTTAAGTTTACATCCTTACAATCACACCTTCAAAATCTTCAAAAGAGAAGATAAAAAATTCAGAGCCTAAGTGTACGACGAGTGAGCCAACTCGAAAAACTGACAAACGTCCGACGGGTACAGACCAGAGGATTTCACTCAGCCGTGAGTAGGAATATAGTACAAAATCAATCAGCCAAATAAACCAGAGTATTTAAGGATGTGTTGACTCATGAAAGGACAAAATAATGAAAAAATAGTAGGGTCTAAGCTTACGATGTGGGACTGATCCATGAAACCAAGCCACTATGGGTACAGACCAGCAAAAATGTTTTGGCACAACAAAATGAATAAAGGTCATAATCATATCAATAAGTTCAGTCATATGTAAAGTGTAATAATAGGTAGCATCTAGCCTCAGTCAACATTTTCATGCTCTCCTTGAGTACACACACACACACACACACACACACACACACACACAGAGTCATGCTAATCAGGGGTACCCAAAGCAGAGTTAAGCATGAGTTTGCCCACAACTCAAGTTCCAATGAGATACAATATTGCAGTACTCAGGATAAATATAGGAAAACAGAGTCATAATAAGCATTGAATGATGACATAATCGAGTAACTTGAGGACCAAAATGAGTGTATGAAATCAAACATGTATACATCTTGTTATACTGTCTATACTACAAACTGTCTTCCACACTATTTGCTGATTGTTCATACAAACTAACCTACATACATAGAGGCCTAGAAGATTCATTTACAATTTATATATATAAAAAAAGAGTACATACTGATTTAAAGTTATATAATGTAAAGGGAAGTCAATCTCCTTATCTGAAAAAAATACATTTATATGGATTAACACTGTCCATAGCAATAATTATTTTTTCTAAGCAAATAGTTCCATGAATTCTTCATATATGATGATTTCCTGACTAATAATTTGCAAACCTCACTCACGACACTGATGTAATTGACAGATGCTTGAGTGCATTACCCAGCACCTACGATCTCTTGTAAGTCGACTGGTCCACCAGGGTACAGTCAAACAGCAGTGTGGGGAGTAGATCCACCCACATCTGTCAGTTTCTTCCCTAGACTTTCTAACACTTTGGACTACTTAAAGTGGTGAAGTATGTGTGTAAACTCCCACTTCTTTAATGATATGACTTAATTGAGATTGTCAGCCGACATTCCTTGCTGCTTAGCTTGCTGCTGCAACCTCCTTTTCTCTTCTTCTCCAAAGTATATTTGCTAGGAACAGGAATTTCCCAAGACTCTTTATACTTATAAAAATAAGCAGACATACGCAGTTTCTTTTGCTTCACTTAATGATGTATATTTAAACATCAAACTTTTACAAATCTCATTTTCCACATAAAAAAACACTGTCAAGTAAGTATCCTCATGTATCCAAAGGTTAGAAACAAAGTCCATTTACACATAAGAGAAAGTTGGCTCAAAAACCAAATCCATTCTGAATACTTGTCTTATCCTCTCCAAGTCCAAGATGAGCATTAATTAACAATATTTCAACTGTTCTTCTTTTTTTTCTACTACAATAGTCAAAGTTAAAGAGCAGCATGGAATAACACAGAAGTTCCTTGAGTCTGCTGTGTTCTTTCATTAAACTTCCATGGCGACACCAGCAAACACTTGTCGGTGCCGTTTGACTGTCGTGTCTACAGTCTTCTTACTACACACTTCGGACCTGCACACAGAGACAGTCGACTCACAGTAGATAGGCTCTCTCACACTTATGTTTAAAATATCATGTGTTCGAGATGGTAGAAGGCTGAGTGGTTCTAGAATTTATGCGGAAATTCTCAAAACAGTACATATCACCCTCCTCAGATCGAACACATGATATTTTATACATATTCATCATGTACGTTAATATCACACATAATAACAATTCACATTTTTACTGTATGCATTTATTACATAGGTTTACATGTACCTTTTTCACACACACACAAAAAAAGAAATACTTTTTAGCTGAGCGATTCTTTGATATCAAGACCTGAGTATTCATTAGTGATCCAGTAATCCTGACTAGTATTTAGGAAACATGAGACTTTATTTTTATTTTCAATCATAAACTTCAGTTGTTTGTGATACTCAAGTAATCTAGTTTCTGTTTTCATCTTTAATACTACGTTTTGTAAGTGTGTATTACTTCTAATATTTTATGTAGTTTGGAGGAACTCTGGGAAACATGAAAGTGTTCCTTTTGATGCTTGTAAACTTACATAGCACATAATAATCCTTGTTGTGTATAGAATTCAAACTTACCAGAATAATCCCTATGAAATGTGTGATTTCTGTCATGATACTGTCCTTTTCTCCTAGGATCAGTATCTATACCTTGCCTGTGGGTTGACCATATGAGTGCAGTTCCTCTCCCTATTATGGTAGGTATGCCCCTT
Source organism: Schistocerca serialis cubense (assembly GCF_023864345.2). NCBI lineage: Eukaryota > Metazoa > Arthropoda > Insecta > Orthoptera > Acrididae > Schistocerca > Schistocerca serialis. The sequence continues at coordinate 273,174,074 of NC_064643.1, read as the reverse complement.
TATACAACATCCCTATACATTAGGCTACAGGTCGTCCTATTTCCATGTAGGTCCGCCTGCCCTGTATATTCAGTAAATGCTGGTTACACCCTCTTATTCTCTCTGAGTAGGCCTCATGGTTCATTACCCCCCAGTATATATTCCTATGTATACTATAATGAAATATTTTCTTGTAAAGGTAAAACATCTATTCTACACTTCGCACCTACTTCTTAATACTTCATCTAATCCCTAGAGTCCTCCTCTACTTATCAACTTCTGTACTTCCAGTAGAAACCATGCCTGTATACACTATTCAGTAGATAATATGCTTACTTAGGCTATTTGAGTCTCACTATCCTACAACTCCTCAATCTGTCATAGTATTTGCTACACTGACTTTTCTTAAATAAACATCATGAGTACTTCAATCTTGCTTGTGTTCTCTTTCATTACTCATGCCTCCTCCTTATGTATACTCTCTTGATGTGAAATCGTCACAGGTTTTTTTCTTCTTTTTTTGTGTATATATGTGGTATATAATTGTCATAGGACAGTTTTTATATAAATAGGTGATGTAGAACCACCATAATAAAAAACGATGTGTGCGTATTTCCCAATGTACACGTATCTTTCCCCCTGCAACACTTGGTGGTTCTCACATCTTTCTAATCTGTTACCTCATTGTTTATGTATCTGTCTCTTTTTGTGTGTATGTAGATGTGTGTTCATGTAGTCTGATTCTTCAGCTTTCTTATCAAAGATAAGATGTAGGTTATTGGAAACCACGGAAACGAGGAAGGACTTCTGCAATAGAAGTAGATGAATATGGGAAGAGGGAAAAAATAGATAGGTCCTCAGATGAGAAGTAAGAAAGGAAATAAATAGAAATGGTTGCTAAGATTGAAGAAGACAGGAAACCCCTCCCACCCCCCTTCCCCAGGGTCCCTACCTCGCAGGTACTTGAGTGAGATGCCAGAGGAGGTTTGGTGTGAAATCATCTCCTACAGAACGGACATTCCCACCTTCACCCTTGAGGTCCCCAAAGCAAATCTTAGCAACCCTTTGGAAATGGCAAGTGATGAAGAATCAGACACACTTGTTTGTGAGGGTCATCGGAAAGGTGTGGTGTGTGTTTTGTGTTAGTCATGATTTCTGTGTTTTCATAAACCATGATTTTATCCACAAAATTCACCCCTTTCAAAACTGATACAAACCCTCCCTTCTACATCAGACCTCATAAAAGGTATAAAATATTTTATATAAAGTAAAAAATCTATATACTATGTTATCACAGTTGTTTAATTAATCACTAATATTATATGTTCTGCTAACTTAATATTTCCACTAAGAAAAGTATGCTTCAAGAAATATAAACTGGATCTCTGGCTCGATTATGGTGGTTCATCTGTCAAAGAATAATGCAGGTGTCCTAAGGTCAGCTCAGCAAGGACAAAAACCTTGCGTAGAGCAAAAGGGCAACAGCTGGCTTGACTATATTACAGTCAGTATGAGAATAGTATTCCCATGACTTCAGAAATTATTTGACAAAGAAAGGGATCACCAGGCAGCCTTCACAAAAACCATTGTTGAGGTCATCGTAATGTCACCTCACATCATCATGATATACAAAATTGATGACATTGGTTTCATCCAGACCTCTACACACAGGTTTTCAAGGAAACTGGTGAAGAAATTATATACTAAGATCATTCCAAGCAAAAATATGACCTAACTATACGTGCAGACTGAGCCGGTCAAAACCAAGGGAGATAAGAGCTGACCAGGTGCACCTAATATGTCTTGTCCCAAGCTGTGCCAAATGCCGGAGATCAGAGACAACATGTGAGCTAATTTCTGCCTCATGCTGCAGCTGAGCAAAGTCAGGACAAGTCCGAATTAAGGACAGGTAGGTGCAAATGCATTGTGCAAATTCCTACCTCATGTGTGCTCTTGCAGGATACAAAGAGTAGTACCAGAAGCACTTATGCAGGTGCTTCTTTAGCTCCACAAGAGATTATATAGGGAGCTAGAGATCGTTAGTAGTCTAACTGGCTGGAACAAGGAAATCTCTCACCTGGAGCAATTTTGGATGATGTGATCACAGATTCTCACTGGTATGGTTTTTTCCAGTACCTCTAAGTGGGGGATAATAGAACAGTTTAAGAATTTGAGGGAATTCAGTTCTGGAAAATTATTACAGAAGAAACACCGAAAACAACTTGGGAACTGACGGTCTTCACTGTGCCCGTTAACTCAGAATGTTAACATCCCTGGGGGATATACAACTTTACGTCCTTTACATTGTAATTTCCCTTTTCTGATCCAGTTGTAGTATGCACTAAAAAATAATGTCTTGGGATGGATTACTGCTTGCACTTGGTAATATCCTTCATTTTTTTGGAAAAACTTATGTGTCTCTTTCTTCAGGGCAGAGCTTTGATGATGTTATTTTACAAGAATTAGGTCATTAACCTTATATTTAGGTTCAATAACTTTTTCATTATGTTTACTCACTCTTTGTTGTGCTTTTTCAACTAAATTCTTAGAAACTATTTCCTGATTCAGTTCATAATTGACAGCAGGTTGTTCAGGCCAATTAAACATTTAATTAGAGGTTCTCCTACAAAAGGTTTGCCTACTACTTCTAAAAGTGTCAACCCTGTCAACAAATGTGGTAATTCATTTAGAATAAGTTCAAAAACTTTAAGTTTCATTGCCCATAAAGTATGTTTTTCATGGCAGTAGGTACGGCATAGTTTTCCAATTTCCTTCATTACTCATTCACACTGATTCGAGGATGGGTTATAGTTGGATATTAGCCCTTGACAAATACACTCCTGGAAATGGAAAAAAGAACACATTGACACCGGTGTGTCAGACCCACCATAGTTGCTCCGGACACTGCGAGAGGGCTGTACAAGCAATGATCACACGCACGGCACAGCGGACACACCAGGAACCGCGGTGTTGGCCGTCGAATGGCGCTAGCTGCGCAGCATTTGTGCACCGCCGCCGTCAGTGTCAGCCAGTTTGCCGTGGCATACGGAGCTCCATCGCAGTCTTTAACACTGGTAGCATGCCGCGACAGCGTGGACGTGAACCGTATGTGCAGTTGACGGACTTTGAGCGAGGGCGTATAGTGGGCATGCGGGAGGCCGGGTGGACGTACCGCCGAATTGCTCAACACGTGGGGCGTGAGGTCTCCACAGTACATCGATGTTGTCGCCAGTGGTCGGCGGAAGGTGCACGTGCCCGTCGACCTGGGACCGGACCGCAGCGACGCACGGATGCACGCCAAGACCGTAGGATCCTACGCAGTGCCGTAGGGGACCGCACCGCCACTTCCCAGCAAATTAGGGACACTGTTGCTCCTGGGGTATCGGCGAGGACCATTCGCAACCGTCTCCATGAAGCTGGGCTACGGTCCCGCACACCGTTAGGCCGTCTTCCGCTCACGCCCCAACATCGTGCAGCCCGCCTCCAGTGGTGTCGCGACAGGCGTGAATGGAGGGACGAATGGAGACGTGTCGTCTTCAGCGATGAGAGTCGCTTCTGCCTTGGTGCCAATGATGGTCGTATGCGTGTTTGGCGCCGTGCAGGTGAGCGCCACAATCAGGACTGCATACGACCGAGGCACACAGGGCCAACACCCGGCATCATGGTGTGGGGAGCGATCTCCTACACTGGCCGTACACCACTGGTGATCGTCGAGGGGACACTGAATAGTGCACGGTACATCCAAACCGTCATCGAACCCATCGTTCTACCATTCCTAGACCGGCAAGGGAACTTGCTGTTCCAACAGGACAATGCACGTCCGCATGTATCCCGTGCCACCCAACGTGCTCTAGAAGGTGTAAGTCAACTACCCCGGCCAGCAAGATCTCCGGATCTGTCCCCCATTGAGCATGTTTGGGACTGGATGAAGCGTCGTCTCACGCGGTCTGCACGTCCAGCACGAACGCTGGTCCAACTGAGGCGCCAGGTGGAAATGGCATGGCAAGCCGTTCCACAGGACTACATCCAGCATCTCTACAATCGTCTCCATGGGAGAATAGCAGCCTGCATTGCTGCGAAAGGTGGATATACACTGTACTAGTGCTGACATTGTGCATGCTCTGTTGCCTGTGTCTATGTGCCTGTGGTTCTGTCAGTGTGATCATGTGATGTATCTGACCCCAGGAATGTGTCAATAAAGTTTCCCCTTCCTGGGACAATGAATTCACGGTGTTCTTATTTCAATTTCCAGGAGTGTACCTTCCCACACTAGAAACTCTTTAAATTCATTACTCACAAATTGGGGGCCATTACCCGTAAGAAACCGTTTTGGTTTACCTACTTTCAGAAAGTATTGTTGTAAACAATGTATAACTGTCTGCATACTGGCTCTTTTGATTGGATATAGTTTAACATATTTTGACCAACACTCTGTGATGACCAAAATGTATGACACTTCTTCCTTTCATTTCGGAACTGGTCCAAAAAAATCTGCTGCTGTGAGATTGCGCAATGACTTAGGCATAATCAGATACATTTTGTACTTCATATGAGTATTATTCTCTTTCACTTTCTGGAAAATTTCACAAGTTCTTATCAGAGATGCTACTTTATGCCCTAGCTTCTTAAAATAATAAAACTTATTCATATGGGCTATACATTTTTTTTTATTCCGAAGTGTCCATATCCTGTAAGAACATACCACACAAGTGCATTTTCCATTACCTTTGGAATGCATAAGTGCCAACATTGTGATGTTACACTGTCTCTCCAAAACAAATAATGACCCATAAATTTCCATTTTCCTACTTGATTAGGAGGTAAGGAATTCTGGATACACATAGAAAACATTTCTGTAAAATAGGGATCATGATGGATATTTTCTGTTATTCTTTGAGCCATCTCTTGTACCCTGATGTTTGGATATTCTACCGACATAAAATTAATTGCAAAAATAATGCTGGGTCCTTCCATATGTTTTAATTCTTCCATTCCTGTTGGTAACCTAGAGAAAGCATCCAGTACAATACTCTCAGAACCTTTTACATATTGTATCCTAATATCATATACCTGTAGGAAAAGCATCCATCGCATTAATCTAATGTGTAACAATTGCCTACTTATTAAAAAAGACAGGGTTTGATGATCTGTATAAATATGGATTTCTGAACCCCATATTGGTGTCTGAAATTTTTGGATACTCCATACAATTGCTAACAGTTCTTTTTCAGTAGCCGTATAGTTTAATTCATGTTTATTTAGACTATGGCTAGCAAAAGCTATGGTTTGGTGTTCTACATTATTTAGATCCCGCCCTCCTTGGAATAGTTCTGCAGCAATACCATAAACAGATGCATCTGTTGGCAATTTAAATGGTTTGCCCATAACTGGATGGTGTAAAATGGGTGATTCAACAAGTGCTCCTTTGATGTTTTCAAACGCTTCATTTGCCTCTTGATCCCAAACCCGCAGTACTCCCTTTCTTAATAAACGTAAAAATCTTGGGTCATCTAGCTGTTGCCCTTGTATGTACTGTTGATAGTATCCAGCCATTCCTATAAATCCCTTCAACTGTCTTACATTTCTAGGGTGTCGACATTCTTTAATGCCTTTGATGCATTCCAGGTCCAGTCTAATTCCCTAAAACCTCAAGTGCTTGGCACACAAAATAGACAATTTCACTGTAATACCTTTCTCTTTAAATTTCTTCAGGGTCCTACTCAAGGCTAGACAATGTTTTTCCCAGGAAGCTGATATTATTAGGATATCATCTACATATAGTATTAAATCCTTCAATAAATCTCTGCATAATGCTTCATCCAGCACCCGTGTAAATACTGACACAGAAATATTAAGTCTGAACAACAATGATATGATTTACCATAAAACAAAAATGCTGTATACTTTTTTGACTCTGGATGTAACCTAATTTGCCAATATCCTGTGGTCAGGTCCATCGTGCAAAAAAACCTTGCTTTCTCAAATTTGGATAACAATTCATCGATGTTAACTAGTCTCTCTCTTTCTGTCTCTATATGCTTATTTGATGTCCGCACATATAACACTAATCGTACCCCACCTATAGCTTTTTTCACCATGACCAAAGGGTTATTCATGGTGCTGGAGCTAAGTTCTATTATATTGTTATCAATCATTTTGTTGATTTCCTCCCTCACTGCTTCTTTCAAACTTACTGGTATTGAATATGGCTTACAGAAGAATGAATTTAAAAATATAGTCGCTGTTGTTACTGGGACAATTGGAGAACACTAGTTCATACTCCAATAAATTTTTTATAAATCTTGCTTTTGTTGTTCTGTTAATATTAGTGACTCATTAACTTTGGCTTGTATGTCAGTTCACTGTGTTCCTGGACGTACATTATTGATCTCTGGTGACAATTGTGCTGTAGCTGTTAATCGCAGACACTGACATTCCGTTGTTTGTTTTCCAATGTAGCTGTCTTTCAAAAATGGTATCCAGCATCTACCATTCCTTTTACCAAAACAAAGAAGATTTTCCTCAAAATTTAAGATGACTTTAAATTCTAATAACCAATCTAAACCAAATAATACATCACTATTAATATTTCCTACTGTTAAAAGTGTTTGATGAAATAAAATATTTCCAACACTGCAGTTCACTTGGGTTTCATGTTTCACAACTTACTTTTTGTTCCTGTTATACCGACTATGTAAACTCCAGTTACTGGCAATGGCAGTAAGTGCTGTTCAGTCTGTAATAAATTACGGAATGTGCTAGATATGAGTGATACATTGCTCCCTAAGTCTATAAATATGTTAACTTCTGAATTTTCCACGGTCCCTACTATTATAGGTTGTGGATTGTAGATAACTAGGTTTGGTTCTTCTAGCAGTAACCATTTTCTTGTAGGTATTCTGTACATGAAATTAACATACTTATCATTGATCAGCCCCCCAGTGTATCTCTATAACCTGGGCCCTGGTCCTGGATCCAGATCACACCACGTTTCCCTCATTATTAGTAATCATAGGTTGGTTACCAAATCAAGATACTACGTTACCACTTTGTGCTCTGTTATTACTTGGTACAAATTCCTGTGAAGTTACTGGACATAAATTCAAAGGTGGATGCTTCTTCTGATAATTGTCATTACCATTTTGTCTATTGCACTGGTGTACTCTAGCTAGGTTGACTTCATGCTTTTTGAAATTATTCCCACTATTCCTTTTGAAAGTCAAATTTTCCACTTGATTCAAAGTTTCATTATGGTCTTTATTTGGGGCATCTAGGGCACCAACAAAGGACAACAATTCTTCAACCATCTTCCAGTCACTACACCAGATTTTTTTTCTTGCATAGATTGGTAATCATCTAATCAAAATTTGAACCAACCCCTCTACCTCCATCGGCTTATCTAAATACTTCACCTGTGTTAGATGCCAGTCAAAATATTTCCTCATGGTACCCCAAGTATTATTGTAGTATTTTTGGTCCCACAAATCTGATATTAACTTTTCCTGGGCACTTGCAGACCAATACTTCTTCTTAAATTTCTTTTGAAAATCTTCCAAAAGGAAAAGTTCTCAATATTTACTGCACCTCATTTGGAGGCTTCTCCTAGAAGGTAACTCACAGCAAATTCAATCTCTTTAGAATCCTCCCAGTTCTTTGGAAAAACTTGCTTGAATCTTTTCAAAAAATGAGTTGGATGTACATCCCCATCTGGCTTAAACTTATGGAATTGTGTTGATAACCCCAAATTCACTCCCCATTGTGAATCAGTAACTACTTCACTAGTTAACACAACATTGGGTGAAGTTGTCTGCTTTTCCACTTTGTCCTGGGTAAGTTTGAATTTTTTCCACAAGTCATCTATAACATTTTGTGTATCTAAAAGTTTGGAAGAAACAATAGGCGACATGTTCTCGGATTCTATTCTCTCAGTAACTTTTCAATCTATAATCCCTTCAAATTGTTCCTCCACACTACTTATATTTACTGTATCAGAGTTAGCTATCCTGTCTTGAAAACTTCTTTCTACATTTTCTACTCATGTATTAATGCCTGTAATTTGTGACTGGATTATTGGCATTAACTTATCTTGCTTTTCAACACTCTCTTTTAAAGTATGCAATCCCTGCTTTACAGCATCAAACTTAACATTGCATCCATTTTCAAATGATCCTAATTTTTCATTGATTTCTGATTTTAAGGTATTATATTTTTTCTCAGTATCAAATTCTAACTTTTTTGATAAATCTTGTAATTGATCATTCTGTTTCTGACTAAAGTCAATGAACAGTTGATTTACATGAATGTCCAATGAACTGGTTAATTCTTTCTTTAAGTCTAACTTCAGATCCTCCACTTTACTATTCAAGGTGTCGAATTCGATCTTTAAAGCATCCATGCCTTCACCTAGATTTCCAAATTCTTTGCTCTGTGAGTCGACTCTGGCATTTAACAATCCTAAAATTTCATTGTGAGCATTGAAACTAGAATGTACTAAGTTAGTTCTTTACTTAGAGTTGCATTTAGTGCCTTACTTAGAGCAGCATTCTGAGTTTTGATTAGATTTACTAACTCAGACCAGTCAGGCCCTTCTTTAGTAATTCTCATAGCCGTGCCTGGTTCTGACATCTCTCCAATTTTTTGTATACTGTCCATGCTTTTATAGGCTTTAGCTCTTGTGAGCATTTAATACTAATTTCAATTCTACCAATTACAGAGTAAAAGTTCAACCTACAGTATTTTGTAACACTTCTTACTAGAGTAATAAAGTTTTTATTTCATGCTCACCCGGCATAGGATTCTCGCTGCGTAGGTGGGCAGATGTAGTGGCAGGTCAGCACCAGTGAATAGAAGCTGGTGCCAGCGGCGGTGGATGTAGGTTGGTTACAGCATCTGCACCCCAACAATGTGTGTGAGAGCTGTATGCTCCCCGCACTGGATCTTCTTGGTCAAATCGTTCTAAGCGTCTCTCTCCTTAGTCTAATAAATCGAAATCTTCTCTCCGGTTTTTGTCGTTGTGACTTTCTTACATCTTCTTCCTTATTTGCCTGTACAAATTTTCTCCATTTGATTTTTAGGCTTAGTCCAGTTTCTCGTAATGGTTCTCTTGCCTTGTTATGGCAACATATAATATCTTCTTATCTTGTTTTCGTCTCAAAGTTCCTGTTCTCTTCTGTCCTTTCACACAGGTCGCCACATTCTAACTCTTTGGACTACTTAAAGTTGTGTATAAACTCCCCCTTCTTTAATGATACAACTTACTTGAGATTGTCAGCCAACTTCCCTTGCTGGTTAGCTTGCTGTTGCAACCTCTTTTTCTCTTCTTCTCCGAAGTATATTTGCTAGGAATAGGAATTTCTCAAGACTCTTTCTACTTATAAAAATAAGCAGACATACCCAGTTTCTTTTGCTTCACTTAACAATGTACACTTAAACATCAGACTTTTACAAATCTCATTCTCCACATAAACAAACACTGTCAAGTAAGTTTCCTCACGTATCCAAAGGTTAGAAACAAAGTTCATTTACACATAAGACAAAGTTGGCTTAAAAACCAAATCCATTCTCATCCTGAATCTGAATACACGTCTTATCCTCTCTAAGTCCAAGATGAGCATTAATTAACAATATTTCAACTGTTCTTCTTTTTTTCACTAAAATAGTCATAGTTATAAAACAGCACGGAATAACACAGAAGTTCCTTGAGTCTGCTGTGTTCTTTCATTAAACTTCCATTGCGTGACTGGCAAACACTTGTCGGGGCCATTTGAACACCATGTCTACAGTCTTCTTACAACACACTTTGGACCTGCACACTCAAACAGACGATGCACAATAGATAGGCTCTCTCACACTTATATTTAAAATATTGTGTGTTTGAGATGGTAGAAGGCCGAGTGGTTCTAGAATTTACACGGAAATTCTCGAAACACTACAACTTCTCATCACATGCTCCAACAGATAGGTAACTTCCTGTCTAGTATTCACATCAAACCATGAAACATTGTTTAGTGTACTAAATATGCTGTTCAATACCTTCCACACATGACATGTTCTCCCTATTTATATTCCAAAGCAAGTGTGTAGGATTTACATCAGATAGGATTAAAAGTGTTCACATGTGAAACTTAAATAAACAGAGCTAAATGCAATGAAAAAATGAACTGGTCAGGTGATACACACAGATATACTAAGATACTATTCCTAATTTTTACAGTACAGGCTATGAGGACACACTACTAGACATTTAATGGCATCGTCTCATTTCAAAATTGTAAAAGGATCTACTCATTTAGTCTTATGACATATATGTATCAAATTCTAAAGTAGAAATCTATTACGAAAGATAATTATACAGTTGTATGAACCTTTAAATATAGTGTATCATAGGTTTAAACTCAGTCAATATAAGAAACTGAACTTTATAAATTACATGATCTTACATAATACATACTACATTATTGACAAACAAAACACAATTATTTAGTTCTACAAATGTGCAAACATAGTGTCTATTTTCTTCCAGATTTGGGATCATTATGCATCCATGTTCAAAGGTCTTGTTTTCTATACTAAATGTTAAAAGTACCTGAGATTTTATCAATTTGCTGTGCTTACCTGTAGCTCCTCTCAGCCTTACACTACAATGGCATTTCCACAAAATTCTTACTGTACATGATCTTGTCTCTAAATTGTTCAGATATACCACAAATTGGGCTACCTGTATCAATCAAACAGTTACCTTCCCACTGATCCATCTTAATTTTAATGTAAGGACTCCCAAAATCTGAGTCACCTTCTCTGTTGTCAGATGCTTCATGTAAAAGATCACTTTCAATTTCATCAAATGCTACATCTTTGCAGGATTTTATCAACTTTACTGGTGTCATAGCATTACTTTAGTTATTCATGTTGTCAGGTAAAGGTTGAACACAGTAAATGGATTTCATGGCACCACTAACATCACTTGTTACAGAAGGAACACAAAATACATTGCTGTTAAAATTATATACAATAGAATAGAATAGAAGTTTATTGCCTTGTAAAACAGTTTCAAACCATTGACTTAATGCACAGGAGACTCATCAAAACACAAAAACTGGTTTGCAATTTTCCTTATAATACCAGTAATACAATATATGGAACTGAATAATTACTTAATTAAGCAATTAATAATTTTTCTTCAAAAGTAACAAATTTCTAAAATTAACTGTCCTAAAGACTTGCTCTTTCCTGCTCAAATTTTCAGATTGTCATTTATGAATTCTTCAACTGAGTAGTAACATTTCTGCTTAGTTCTTCTTTCACTTCATTCCACCAATTTGGATATAAATTTTGACTAACCACAGCTAACTTATTCCAGAATGCACATTTATCTGTGTTACCATCAATCTGGTTCCAAACAAACTTCAAAAAGTTTTCACCTTCATTCTCTAAGCTCACCGATAACTCACCTTTACTGTTTGGGTCGTTAATCTCCATGACATTAATGAAAAACTGTTTTGACTGGACTGGTATCCATGACTGTTACCTACAATATCACATACATCACTTACTTTATCTGTGTTGTCAACATCATTCACAAGTAACTCTGAAACTTCTTTATTCTTAAATTCCACGTATACCTGATACTCATGATCATTATCATCATCATATTCTTCCAAAATTACTTCATCAACAACATAATTAGCGATACAAGTTTCATCTCTATTAAATTCATTTACCTTACCTATATTCAGTTGCAATACGCTATGAGTCTCAGCCTTACCAACTTCAGTTATTTCACAGCTCTCATTCTCATCTACTTCAAAAATGCCACCTGGCTCAGATCCAATACAGTCATCACCTGTTTTACAGACATCAATAACACTGTTTTCTGACCAAGAGTAGAAATCATTAGTACATACTATATCAAAATTCTTACTACTCTCACATTCTGGTTTGAGATTAGCACCTACATCACCATAATTAAACAAAGTACCCCAAAACTTTTGATCAAAACATAAATGAGAAACTTGATATTCCTTCTGTTCAATTTCAGATACATGTGCCAAATCATTAACAATCTTATTATTGTCTAATTGCAAGTGTAACTTGGGAGTCCTGTGCTTTTTGTGGTTCCTCGCCCCAAAACTGTTGGCCTTTATTAAGGCAAACTGCAGTTTCCTGAGTAGTTACTTCTATGATTGTTTCTCCTATTAAAATGCCCATGATTATCCCCTTTATTCTTGGCCTGTGCTGTTCAAAATTTCTGTCTCTATTAACATTTTGACCCTTATAAAAGTCACCATTAGCTCTGTTTCTGTAATTATTCCCATTGTGATTTCTATCATTTTGAATATTGTGGTACATGCTTCTTTCTGCTGCCCTATCCAGCCTGTCAACATATTGTAAAGAATGTTCATGACAACCGTCAGGTCTGAGAACTAAATCCTACGGCAACCTTTCTGGTAATCTTCTTTTGAGTGCATCAGTCAATGTCATTTCATCAAATGGTTTATCAAGGTGTGTTAATTTCTTAAGTTCGTTCTTACAAAATTCTTTCAGAGTACCATCCCTATTCCATTAATTAGGATCATTCAGAAATTCACCTTTAATTCTCCCTTGTTCAACCTCTGACCAAAATTTATTTAAATATTTGTTTTGAAACTTTGATATGTTCCCACTGACTTAAATTTAAAATTATCCATGACAGAGCATCACCTTCAAGACATCTTTTAACAAATTTAATTCTTTATTGTCACCCATGCCTAACACAAAACTATCTCTACAGTGGTGCAGCAAATACACTGGATGTACATCATCTGATGGAAAACTTTTGGTAGGAATGTTGGACCATGCAATACCATTGCTTGAACACAGATTTTTGTCAGTGCAATTTTCCTGAACTGCTGAAATTTTTTGATCATCTAAAACAGTTACATTAGTTTGCATATTGTTTTCAGCATTCAAAATTTTTTGGTTTAAACGGGTAATGTTTTGTTCCATTTTTTCTGCGACAGCCTTCTGTTCAACTCTGACATCATCAACATTTTTCGATTGTCTTGCCAATTCACTTACTAGCTCATTTTCCAAAACAATAAATTTATTTTCTAAAACATCAACTTTTTCATGCACACTTTTTAACCCCTCTGACAACCCATTTTTTAGCTCTGAAACCTGAGTACTAAGTTGATCTATTTGGTGTTGTACCCTCTCCATTTCACTATTGTTTTCAGTTTTCAGATTATTTAATTGTCCTTGAAGTGAAGTAAATTTGCTGTCATTATCTATTCTTATTTCAGTTAACTGATCATTAACTGCATTATCTGTTCTTCTTCCAGTTAACTGATCATTAACTGCACTAAATTTGCTATTGTTATCTGTCTTCATTTCCTCTAGTTTTGCCAAAATTAACTGCAAAATACTAGTTTTTACTGTTTGTTTGCTGACTATGGTTTCACTCAGCTCACACATGTCCTGGTTGGGTCCTACAGCTTTCACTTCTACATCACTCCTACCCTTGTCTCTATTCATTTCGTTAACAAGCTCACAAGTCCACAAACAAATTAATTTCACTGATAGTTTGTACTTATCTTCCTTTTGTGATGCTCTTGGTTGTAGTTGTAAAGTCCTCTTTCATTTGATACTGTCCATCATTGTTGGTAGTACATTGTCACTATTGATGTAATTTACTTTGTTGGGCAGCCCTTTGTCTTCTTTCTTTGTGTCATCAGAAAGTCACTCAAACATGAACAGCAAATGACACAAATCACTCTCCCTCTTCTGCAACAGACAGAACTTCATTATTAATCAATTGAATCCCGGACGGTGCTACAACTTATAATCTACCACTCCCTCACATCATTTGTTGATTGTCACTGTATTTATGGTTAACTCGTTTAATAAGTTCCCAGATGAGTAAGATTTACAATAAACTTTTTTACTTATCTTCTTTTCTTGTAGTTGGCTCTAGGTCTTCACATCTTGGGGCTGATTATTGAAGGTGAAATTTTGGACATTATAGGTTTCCCACGGTTCCAACTGAAGTAAATAATGCCGAAATTTACAATTTAAACGTCAAACAATCTGAAAATTAAATTGTTCCTCCCAAAAATAGAAACACATCCGATCACATCAGAGGCATACCAACTACTACTTCACTCTGTGGTACTAACAATATTCCAAAGGGTTTACAAATTCTCTTGACAAATTGTCACATAGTCCACTCTTAAGGGATGGAATACAGCATTAAATTCACAGTTGTAAGCGAGAGGTTGCTTGGGAAGACCTCGGAGGAGTTGGCGGAATCGGGTATTCATACAGTGACAGACTGGTGACGGTTAGTACACAGGCTAAGTACACATGGAAACAGCTTCTGGTCAGCCAATGTGTGACTGAGGTCCCATATAGCAGCTCGAGACGTGACACAAGTGCCTCATGAGTTCCCCATATATGGTAATGTACACTCCTCATTGGCATTGTGCATCAGAGGGAGTGTTGCAGAACTTGATGAGCGTTACAAAAAGGGATTTGCCCCAACCCAAGTGGGAGCACAATTGGTAGTCATCTGGGGTGCTACCACTGAGCCAGGTGTCGCCAGGCTGTGGACTTAGAACAGCTAGTGTCATATTGGGATTGAGAGAATACTGTGAAGATAGTCTCAGAACCATGAGATAGAATGCAGGTGACAGAGTTATGTGAAGCTGTTTATTGTTACATTGTGAATTGAATAGAAGAAGCTAAAGTCAGTACTGCCAAGAGTGAACTTCCGATGAACTTATTAATCTGAGTATGATTAGACCTGAGTTTCCTTGTGCTGTTAACCGAGTTCTGTGTCCCCGAACACCCTCTTTAACTTGTGGATTCTTACAGGGTGAGTTCTGCAAGCTGCCTACGTGAAATTTGCCCATCTATTACATCCATCAATGTAAGCCCTTGCAACTCCAACATGTCCTTCTGACTCCCTCTTGGGACACATCAGGGGTGGCGAACTCTTTTTGGTGTTAGGTTTTAAGTACTGAATAGGCAAACCAAATCTAGTACTTACGCAAATAAGGGCACTGAAATAGGCGTTGGGAAGCTCAGTGAATCACTAATGTCAACTGGGAATGTGTTGAGGGAAGAATTTCAACACCAAAGGGGCTGTCGCTGCCACCAACACTGCTGCCACCACTGACACTGCAGCCTCAGCCGCAGCAGTGCCATCATGAGCGAGAAGCTCACCATAGCGAAGAGCCTGCCATTGCCACCACCACCACCACCACCACCACCACCGTTACCACTACTGACACCAATGCTGACAGCGACACACACAAAGTGAGCAAGAGGCTCACCTAACTCAGAAGCAGACACCAGGAGAATGACGGTGAGAGTAACAGAAGGTTAGTGAACATGAGTCCACCTAACAAGGCAGGGAATGACTTCTCAGACAGTAGGGATCGAGAATTTTTAAGTTATAGTAAAGCAACGAAATTAGTGCCAGTAAAATATAATGGTGATCGTGAACAATTATCCGAATTCATAAACAATTGTGATAACACATATGAGTTAGTGGATCCTAGTTGTAAGAAAGTATTTTTAAAATTTGTTACAGGGCAAATCACTGGCGCAGCTCACTGTAAATTATTAGTATGTGATCATATGGAACAGTTCGTGTGATTCTAATTAAAAATTACGAAAATAATTGAACTTTAGACTATTAAGCTTGCAAATTATTTGGCAGTAGTCAAGCACGGTATGAGAGTGTGGCTCAATGGGGCACCAGAATAGATGAGATGCAATTTCATTTCAGGGAGGCCATGAAAAGAGTAATAAATGCAAAAATATCTTGGAAAGTAACACATTGATTGGAAAACTTGGACGGGCAGTTTACATTCAGGGACTCTATGAGGATAGGATAAAAACGATTGTTAGAGCTCAAGGGGAGTGTCTAACATTGTTGGAAGCCATTGATTTAGCAGCAATCGAAGAGAGTGCCATGGCCATGGATCGAGAAAAGTTCAAGGGGACAGCCCTCTAAAACAAAGCCATGGAGTGAGTACCAAGAGTTTTACGTGTTTTTGGGAAGGTAACTTGGTGTGCGATTGTAGGCGCAAATATCAAGTAAGGCAAATCAATCGGACTCTGATGCCTACTCCAAGACAAGGTCAGAATAGAATTCCTATTAAAGAGATTGATGTTTGTCACTTCAGAGGAAATGGGTCCAGATGACAGAGTCCACCTCCAGTACAGTGCAGTCTGGACAACCTGACGTGACATACACCCCCATGTACACAAGGAAAACCAGGGACGTGTTTTACCTGTCACCACCTGGGACACTATGCCAGGCACTGTACACTGTACAGAGAGCTGATGGCTGAATATTGCCAAGAAGACTGGGCAGGGAAATGAACATAAAGCATAATGGAGCAGTCACTTTACACTGCATCTGGCATTATACTTGCTGCGGACTGTACCAGCAAGAATGATTTTATTCAACTGAACTGCGCAGATTTGTGTAACCTTCAGGTAAAGTTATTAATAGATAGGGGGGCTCATGTGAGTTTAATAAAAGAAGAAGCACTGAAGCCCAGGAAAAACTGGGATAAAAAGAAAGCTGTCACTATACGAAGTATTGCAAATGAGGAGATCCGAACTGAAGGCAGAGTGAGATTAGTCTTGTACACTCTGCAATTGGCTGAATCTGTACAAAATTTTCAGGTCACTGGGGCAAGCATTGATTTACTCTTTGATGGACTATTGGGAAGGGACTTCCTGGACCAGCAGAGTGTAATTGTTGACTACACTGACCAAAGACTTAAGATATGGAATGATTGGATCGAGTAGCAAGAGGCAGACAAATATGCCAAAATAGCTAAATTGGGAGCTTTGCCAAACAGAATTACTGACATACAAGTTACAAGGAACCAGAGGTACACAAACAGGAAGCAATAGCACAGAAACCAGCAGCTGCACATTCAAGGAGGGGATGTTTACCCAGGCAAATAAACACAAGCAGAATTAGAGATACGGGCCCCTGGCAGAGGCAGCCAAACAGACTATTAGCACCTGTTGCAATTGACCAAACTAAGGCTATCAGCATCACAAAAAGAAAAGAATTGCAACTGTGAATTTCGCCAGAAGGATGCGTTGCCAGGCAGGGGAGGAACAACAGTAGTCAGATGATAAGAAGCCAGCAGCAACAGCGACCAGAGGTTAGCACAGAAGTGCCGATAGGACCACAAGAAGAGTGTTTTGTGAAAGTAAGATTAATTCCGAGACAAGAAGTACGACCAGGTGTGTTCACCCCAGATGCAATAGTGTCCTTGCAGGATGGATTGTATATTATGAGCATGATAAACACTCACAAAGAAGAAATTTGAATGCCAGTACCAGAGTTAATGGCAAATCCTGTGCCTCCCCCAACTGACTGCAAAATCAGACATGTACGAAGAGATGCAACCGCTACTGTTAAGTCAACAAAAGGCCTTCTGCTAGAGAACATGCGAGTAGGTCATATGAACAGTGAAGAGAAAGAATCACTTACCAAATTGTGTGTTGCTTACAACAACGTGTTCCATTTATCGGGAAGTCAGCTAATGCATATAACAGTAGTGAAGCACCAGATGCCGCTACTGCCAGAGGCAGCAGGCAGGATTATCAATCAACAGCCATACAGAATTCTGCACACCCAGCAAGAGGCACTGAACAAGGAGGCTGACAGTATAATATCCCCTAGTAACAGTCCTTATAACTTTCCTTTAATAATGTTGCCAAAGAAATTAGATGTGAGTGGACAACGAAAGTGGAGAGAGACTACAGAAAGTTAAATGAGATATCACTCAACATGGTGCATACTCTTCCCCATATTGATGAAATACTAGACAGTGTAGGAAAAGCAAAATACTTTTCCACATTAGATCTGGCAAAAGGATTCTACCAAGTGCTTATCAACAAAAAAGATAATGAGAAAACTGCCTTTAGCAAACCTACAGGTCACTTCGAATGTAATAAAATGGCCATGGGATTGAAGACTGCACCATCCATGTTCCAAAGATTGATGAAAACAGTGTTGACAGGGATACAGGGTAACCAAGTTTTAGTATATTTAGGAGATACAGTCATCTTAAGAACTTCGCTCAAGGAGCATAATGCTTGATTAGAGGCAGTGTTCAAATGACTGAGACAAAACATTTTAAAGCTACAGATAGATAAGTGTGAATTTCTGAGAAAGGATGCCATTTTTTTGGGTCCTATGCTGATGGCCAAGGGGCTTCATCTAGATCCATCCAAAGTGGGAGCCATCTGGAAATAGCCACAACTGCAAATAACAACACAGCTGAAAGCGTATTTAGGCCTGGTGAGGTACTACCGGCGTTTTTTAAGCAAACAGCGGGAACAGCCAAACAGTTGTATGAATTGTTGATGAAGGGAGTTCCATATAGCAGGGGGACTCCACAGGAAGAAGCTTTCCAACAGTTAAAGGAGAAAATAATTAGTCCACTTGTATTAAAGAACTCAGATTCTGAACAAGAGTTTATAGTGACCACAGACAATAGCCTTTATGCTATTGGTCTGTAATCGGTCAAGGACCAATTGGCAAGGATCTACCAGAAGCCTTTACATCCAGAACACTCAACAAAGCTAAACAAAATTACAGCACAGTAGAAGGAGAACTACTCATGATAGTGTGGGATGTTAAGTACTTCTGACCTTATCTGTTCAAAAGAGAGTTCAAGATAGTGACAGATTACAAGCCGCTCACATGGCTCGGTAGCATCTCTGATCTATCTTCCTGTCTGATAAAGTTTAGGCTGAAATTAGAAGAATATGACTTCCAGATTTAGTACAAGGAGAGCAAACAAAATAAGGTTGCAGATGCATTGTCTCACATTCGGACTGTATGTGAAGCAGAAAGTGACACAGCAACTAGAGCAACAGGAAGCACCATGTTTGGAGAAGATAACACTGTAGACTCGCAGATAAGGCTAGGAGACAGCAGTACCACCGAACTGTCAGAAACATGCCAGGGGAGCTGCCAAAAGGAGTAAATGAGGCCGATGTAAGTAACAAAGAGAAGCTAGCAATAATGAAGCAAATGCACATGTCTCCAATTGGAGGCCACCAAGGTATGGGTAGAACATATGAGAGAGTGAAGCAATATTGTAGCTGGCCAGGAATGAAGACAGACATAGAGACATTTATTTGTGAGTGCAACAGTTGCCAGAAAAACAAAATTACACAGGTTAAGACTAAGCAACCATTACAGATAACGCCCACCCCAGAATTTAAATTCGAGAGATGTGATGTGGACATAGTGGGCCCATGGTCACAGTCGCTGGTTGGTAATGAGTACCTTTTGACATTTCAAGATTCCCTGATGAAATTCCTTGTGGCAGAGCTACTGAACAAACAGGATACAGATACCATCGCAAGGAAGTTGGTAGAGAACATTACACTAAAATTTGATATACCAATTGCACTGCTGAGTGATATGGGCAGTAATTTTGTGAGTGACATGATGAAATGTATGTGCAAACTGTCAAGAATTGAGAAGCTGTAGATGATGAGCTGTCACCCACAAATGGAGCACTGGAGTGGACACACAGAACATTAACGGAAATGTTAAGACTTTTGTAAATAGAGATGAAACCGATTGGGATATGTGAGTGCCATTCGCAACATTTGTATTCAATATGACGCCCCCCCCCCCCCCCCCCCCCCCCCCAAAATCCCTCATAGTGCTATAGGGTATATGCTGTTCGAATTATCCTTTGGCAGAAAATGCAACCTACCAGGACTTTTGCAAAGGAAGCCAGGGAATGTTACCTATAACTACCATGATTATGTCACAGAGATACGTTAGAGGATGCAATTGTTACATCAAGAGGCCAGGACAGCTACACAAGAAAGTAAAGAAAAGAATAAGTTTCAGTACGATAGAACACAAAATCCCAAGACATTTAAGGTTAATGACCGAGTGTTATTGTATGATAGAGCTTATGAAGGTGTAGATCAAGGAAATTAGACAGTCAATAGAGAGGACCTTATCAAGTGGTCACTGTGGACAGACCAAATACAATAATTAGGATAAAGGGACAGAAATGTACGAAGGTACATGCAAATAGGCTGAAGGAATCCTTCTAATTACAGATGGCAGGAGTATGAGACTTGTGGGGATGGCTAATCGCTGGCAATATGGTAACCAGCATAGTGGGACAAACAGAGACAATGAAGGACATACAGTTACAATGATTCCAGTCTGCACCTGGATGTATTATGACAAGCAAGAATGGTTAGTTTACACAGTACTACTTGGCGCATAGCGATATATTTTACTTTGAAGGACTTGCACGATAAGTTTGACAAGACTCTCCAAGCCGTGAACCTAGCGGTGTCAATCTGCATAATGAGATTACATACAGTGAAGTTGGCCACAGAAAAGTGTGAACATGCACAGCAAGCTATAATGTGGCATGCAGAAAATATAAGTAGAGTGGAAGAATTGATAGGGCAGTTAGCAAGACAAGAAACCATCAGACAGAAAGAGGAATTTTGAATTTTATAGGGGAAGCAAGTAAGATTTTGTTTGGCACTTTAGATGAGGAGGATGCATCATTTTTTAAGGCTAAGATAAATGTTCTGGAGGAACAGCAATGGGAATAACTAAGGCAGTCCAAGGTCCAAGTGACAATAGTGAAGGCCTCCCTAGTGAGTTTTAATCAGACCATCAATGTGGCCATGAAGAATGAGAAAATAATCACTGAAGGAATTCAAAAAATACGTATACAGGTGGCAGATTACAAAAATAGTACATCTAAAAAGTTGCTGCAAGCCTTAATTCCGATAACAGTGACAAAGTTGGTACAATTAACAGCAATGTTTAATGAACTGGAAAGGGAATATGATTTGCTAATTATAGCCTCATTGAATGCACAGAAAGAGTTGTTAGAGCATCACTTAATAAATTTGGTATGATGGTGTGATACCTAGAGTTAATTAAAGATAATATGAAAGACAAGAAGTTCCCCATTACGCTAACTGAGGACCAGGGTTACCAACTGCTAGGTATTACAGATTTAGATGTATTTTTAGCTGGTAGTACTTTAAGCTATTTTCTAAATGTACCACTAGTGGATAGCAATGAGTATACTATATGTAAGGGATGGCCATTACCCACAGAAGCTGATACAACTAAGAGATTGTTTACATATATTACTCCCACAACAGAATTCTTAATAATTGATGAAGCCAAAAGCTAGTATGTACAGTTGTCTCTTCCACAGCTGAAATGTAAACATATTAATAGTAAGCATTAGATGTGTAAGCAGAGTTTGTTTCTTATGTCTACCTATGATCATGAGAGATGTGAAGCGTGAATGCTGCAGCTGGTTCAAGAGGTACCTAAGGATTGCAATCAAAAATACATAATTCTGAATGAAAGTATCTGGATGCAGACACAGGAGAACAAATGGTTATTGTGGCTCCCAAGGACTAAGGATTAACAGTTCTGTGTAATGAGTTACAGCTGATTGATGCCATAGTATGTGGTACCAGAAAGTTAACATTTCTAGGAACATTTAAGGGCTATGGAGCTCAAATTCTGCTACAATCAGAGTGTATGCTACATAAAAATATAAGTAATGTAGATATAGTACCTTCCTTAAATACAGAAGTAGACTGTTGTATTATAGAAGATGAAAAACAGAAAATATCGGAAATACCTGTTAAGTTACCTTTAGAGCATGTAGTTCATCAGATGGATGATCTGAAAGCTGCATGGCATAAGATTGATGAGTTGCCAGATGAAATTAATTATCAACAAAGAACTGCCTTCAAGGGATGGCTGATGAGTGAGTATTCCACCTGGAGATACTCAGCATCCCCTATATTAATTATAATTATAATTTTGTGATTTCTGTGTGTTTATTGTGACTGTTGTAGGAGTTGTGGTAAGAAATTGTATCAAATAGGCAGTACAGATTGTTGTACGAGAATTTGTGTAATAAGTACCATTGTAAATCAATGTGCCCCACGAACATGTGTCAGATATAGCCTAGCTCAGCAAACTGATGTGAACTATAAGGAGAATGAGCTGGACTCTTATGACATTTAGGTCAACCCAGTATCCTGCTTCAGCTGAACAATGACTAAGAAGGACTACCAGTACTCTGCCAGGGAGGATTAAGGAGAATGACTCCCTCGCCCCTATAACAGATTCCCCACAATTATGCACAGATAAATGATAAATTCCCTTCACAGACTGGACAATAATACTTGCAGCATTAGGGTGTTGAATTATTTTATAAATGTTTAACTATATTGTAAATGAAAAATAAGACCAGCTATACTTCTAATGATGTAAAAATATATGGAATGTTGTCCAATCCTGTTGACAATGAGAAAAATGAATGGTCACATGTGATGATGTATGTCATGTTACAGTGTAGAACAAATGTAATAAATGGAACCAGTGATCCAATGGCCTTACTGATGACGCAGACAGAAAACTTTATGGTCCCTGACGACAGGTTCTACAAAATTTTTTGTGGGGGATGGGAGGTGTTATGAAATCCGTAGGGATGGAGTATGGCATAGAGCTCACAGTTGTAAGCTAGGGGCTGCTTGGGAAGATGATGGTGGAGTTGGGGGGTCAGTCGGGTATTTGAACAGTGACAGACAGGTGACGGCCAGTACATAGGCTAAGTACACATGGAAACAGCCTCTGGTCAGCCAACGCATGACTGAGGTCCCATATAGCATCTCGAGACAGTGACACAAGTGCCTCATGAGTTTCCCATGTATGGTAATGTGCACACCTCATTGGTGATTTCTGTCAAAGGGAATGTTCTAGAAACTTGATGAGTGTTATAAAAAGGGAACCTGCCCCAAGGGGGAGCACAGTTGGCAGTCGTCTGGGATGCTAACCCTGTGCCAGGCATTTCCAGGCTGAGGACTTAGAACAGTTAGAGTTGTTTTGGGATCAAGATAATACTGAGAAGATAGTGTCAGAACCATGAGATAGAAGGCAGCTGATAGTTAGAGTTATGTGAACCCGTGTATCGTAGCATTATACATTGAATAGAAGCTAAAGTCAGTAGTGCCATAAGTGAACTTCCAATGAACTTAATTAGTCTGAATTTGATTAGACCTGAGTTTCCTTGTGCTGTTCATCAAGTTCTGAGTCCCTGAACACCCACTTTAGCTTGTAGATTCTCTACAGGGTGGAATTCTGCAAGCTGACTATGTGAAATTTGCCCATCAATTACACTGATCAAGGTAAGCCCTTTTAATTACAACGTGTCCTTCTCACTCCATCTCCGGACATGACAAAATTACTTTCTATTACTTTACATTATCATTTTATAAATGAATCCATAAATTAACATAATAAATAGTGCCAAATTGCATGAATAAAAATAGAAATTTTAATTGTTCAAGTGTTTGATAATTTCAATAGAAAGTAGGTTCAACTGTACATTCAGAGCTAGTACATTCTTTTAGAAGAACAGCTGAGATATTATTAACCTACTGAAAAAAAAATTGGTATTGATTACTTCTGTTGAGGAAAGGAAATGCTAGAGGAGGGTGTCTCTTTACATGCTCAAGTGTTTGGGATCCATATCAGATTGGATTGAAGGAAGACATGAAACAATTTAGGTTAGTTACCGGTAGGTTCGAATGACACAAGTTACAAAAATGGTTTGAGAACTCACATGGGAAACCCTGGAGGAAGGACAACATTCTTTTTGAGAAACAGTATTGAGAAAATTTAGAGAACCAACATTTGAATCTGACTGTTGAATGATTCTACCGGCACCATATGCTGCATGTAAGGACCATGGAGATAAAATTTGAGAAATTAGGGCTCATATGGAGGCATATGGACAGTCATTTTTCCCTTGCTCTTTTTGCTTGTGGAACAGGAAAGGAAATGACTAGTAGTGGTACAGGGTTCCCTCTCCCATGCACCACACAGTGGCTTGCAGAGTATCTATGCAGATGTAGGTATACCATCTGGATTACAATAAACTATGACATATTTTATGAGTCTGTAAGTAAGACAATGTCTTTAACAAAAATTTGGTCAAGAGGAACCTCTCTCTTATGAAGATGCAACAGTTTGAAAATATTTGGTTGTCGGAAAGTGTGTAGAATTAACAAAAAAGAGAGCTAACCTTTGTTAGGGAATGTAAAAGGCAAACAACCACAGAGTTTGACAGCAGCATCCATACGACGCTCCATTAGACAGTTTTTGTATGTATATCTTTTCATTGTAGCTAGTTTCAACTCATCTTCAAAATAGCAGCCATCATAGCTTCTTTTGTATGGCTGAAGGTCTCGTACTGCCTCTTCAGTGTCTATAATCTGTAGAAAAAAAAAATACTTTGATATTGTTACAACATTTTTTTAATAAAAATGAAAATAGCATTTAGTATTTGCTCATAAAGATTTGCACTAACTGATGTAACTACAGATACTTGGAGTCATGCTTACTGGAGGCTCAACAGAACTACACTGAAGTGAAAAAAGTGTCAGACCTCCTTCCATCTACCATAGTGCAGCAACTTTATGTGGCATGGACTGAACGAGCCACTGGCAGTTCCCAGTAGGAATATTGAGCCATACTACCCTATAGCCACCCATAATTGCAAAAGTGTTGCCAGTGCTTGATTTTGTGGATGAACCAACTTCTCAATTATGTCCCATAAATGTCTGATGGGATTCATGTCAGGTGATCTGGGTGGCATAACCACTCATTCAAATTGTCCACAATGTTCTCCAAACCAACCACAAACAACTGTGGGTAGGTGATGTGGCACACTGTAATCCATAAAAATTCCATCATTGTTAGGGAACATGAAGTCCATAAATGGCTGTAAATAGTCTCAAAGTAGTTGAACATCCAGAGGACCCAGTCTATGCCATAAAGAAAGCACGCACCATTATGGAGCTACCAGCACCTTGCACAGTGCTTTGTTGACAATTTGGGCTTTGTTGGCTCTGCACAACACTCTAACACTACCACCAGCTCTTACCAACTGAGATTGGGAGTCATCTGACCACGCCATGGTTTTCCAGTCATCTAGGGTTCAACTGTTATGGTCACAAGCCCAGGAGAGACACTGCAGGTGATGTTGTGCTATTAGCAGAGGCAATCATCTCCATCATCTTCTACCAGTGCCCATTAATGCCAAATTTTACTACACTGTCCTAACAGATATGTTTGTCATACATTCCACTCTGATTTCTGTGGTTATTTCAGGCAGTAATCAGTGTTGCACATCTCTTAGCACTGACAGCTCTAAGCAAATACTGCTGCCTGGGTCATTAAGTGAAGGCCATCAGCCACTGTGTTGCCATGGTGAGAGGTAATGCCTGAAACATGGTATTCTCAGCTCACTGTAGACACAGTGGCTCACGGAGTATTGAATTCCCTAACAAGTTCTGAGATGTAATGCCCCATCATCTAGCTACAACTACCATTCCGTATTCAAAGTCTGTTAATTCCTGTCATGTGGCCATAATTAATCTGAAACCTTTCCACATGAATCACCTGAGAACAAATTACAGCTCTGCGAATGCACTGCCCTTTTTTACCATGTATATGTGATACTACCGCCACCTGTATATGTCCATATTGTTATCCCATGACTTTTGTCACCTCAGTGTATTATGGAATTGTACAAAATAATGTATTTTATATAGACAAATATCTATGAATTATGCAGTACTTAAAAATTCCAATTTCAGTTGTAAACCAGCTGCCTGATATATGCTGTATTTAGAGACACAAGCAATACTTTCTTCTACAAAAACCTGTATTAACATATTTAAACCTTAATAATTGTTTCACATTAACAACTCCATTCTTATAAATAAGAATAAAACAATGTGTAGAATTCAGTCCTCTTGTTAATATAGCATTGCAATGTCTAGAGTGAAATACAAATGCCACATGGATCACATGCCTGTGGAAGACCAAGGTGAAATATTTGTCCTTTTATTTATATATTTATTTACATTTTCTTTACAAGCTGCCAGTACAATTACAGCTTTTGTAAACATCACAAACAATTACATAACCAATAATTAAATTTACAAAAAAAGTTTTGTATTACAGTTGTTGTGAAGTGATTGTGCATCATTATAGAAAATATATTCAAGACACAAAGTGTTCATGCTAAGCCACATTTTTGCTCACATTTCTTTATTCTTCGGTTTTTGTAATTATTCCTTGTATTGGTTCTTACTATGTATTCCCAGACTGTTTAATTCTTTTGTACACTATGCTATTAAATATTGCAATAATGCAGATTTACTTTAAACTGCAAAATTTTTGGCAACACTGGTGCAATCCCAGTGATCCTGGGCACCAATCAATGTAATATCTGACAATAACTGATGCAATACCCAGAGTTAATCAATGTTTCATACAGTTTCTCTCTGAACATTGAGCATGAACCAAGAGTACCAGCCAGTGATGCACAGTCCATGCATTGCACCACAGTTCCCTCTCAAACATCAAGCATGAATCAACTGCACCAGCCATGTCATGTACTGTCCGTCTTCTGAATCATAATTTTGCAATGTCAGATCTGCCACTGACTGTTGATGTGCCTCTGAGCACGTTGATTAACACAGCCTTGGTCAAACTAGAACCATTCTAGCAACAAAACCCAGTATTGTGGCTTGCACAGCTCAAGAGCCAGTTTGTAGTAGTTCATGTCACCACTGATGAAACCGAATACACTTACATTGTTGCTGTGTTTAATGAAAGCAGGGCTACATAAGTGCAGGATACTTTGCCAATACCATCAAGCACCAACTGATACTTGACCATTAACAATTCCCTATTCACTCACCTGTCACAGTCCATAGCGTAGCATCTAGAGAAGGTACTGTATGCTGTGGATTTAGGTGACCACATTCATTCATAGTTACTTAACAGTTATGGGCTCCAATGAGTAACACTGTGAATGAGGATATCCTACAGAACATCTGGATCTTGTGCCTACCAACAAACATGCAGAAAATACTCACTGTATGCGGCAGAAGATCTTGATGCACTTGCATGAACTGCAGACCACGCCACAGAAATGTAACTGTCCACAGGTGTAGTAGCTATTGGCTCACAGTCAGATAATATTTTCAAATCATTAAAGGCACAAATCGCTGAACTTTCTGTGCAAGTCGCTGCTCTGTAAACACATCATTCTAGTCACCAGCCACAACACCACCAGTCACTGAGGAAACACAACAGACTGTCCTCAGCCATGATGATTTGCTTGTATCTTAGGTGGTTTGGCTCTGAAGTACAGTCCTCTGTCAAAAATCAAACAGAGGAAAATCCAGGATGGAACATAACAATTATGAGACGGAAAGTTGCTGCTCACCATACAGCGAAAATGCTGAGTCGCAGATAGGCACAACAAAAAGACTCGCACAATTAAAGCTTTCAGCCATTAAGGCTTTCGTCAACACTAAACACACTTACACACACACACACACACACACACACACACACACACACACACACAAAAATGCAACTCACACACACAACTGCACGAGTTGCCTGAGACTGCAGTCATGTGTGTGAGTTGCATTTGTGTGAATGTGTGTGTGTGTGTGTGTGTGTGTGTGTGTGTGTGTGTGTGTGTGTGTGTGTGTGTGTCTAGTGTTGACGAAAGCCTTAATGGCTGAAAGCTTTAATTGTGAGAGTCTTTTTGTTGTTCCTATCTGCGACTCAGCATCTCCGAAATATGGTGAGTAGCAGCTTTCCCTCTCATAATTCGTACAGTCCTCTATGTGAGATAGAAAGTGTGTC
This sequence comes from Schistocerca serialis cubense, assembly GCF_023864345.2. Taxonomy (NCBI): domain Eukaryota; kingdom Metazoa; phylum Arthropoda; class Insecta; order Orthoptera; family Acrididae; genus Schistocerca; species Schistocerca serialis. Next base: position 273,146,311 of record NC_064643.1, on the reverse strand, counting down.
CAGAGGTCAGTAATGACAGTGACTGACTTCCCACATGTCAGCTGTCAACTATTTGTCACTGAGTTTGATACAAAACTACAATTCTTAATGGATGCAGGAGTATCCATCTTCCTATTTGACTCACCTGAGTAATGATCACTTTTGTCTCTCGGCCACGTATGGTTCTGTCATCCAGATATATGGACATATGACACTGTCACTAAACCTAGGCCTATTTCACAAGTAAAAATTTATTGTAGCAGATGTGATGCACCCTATCCTTGAAGCAGGATTTCTATCATTTTATGGCCTGCTACTGGACCGTTGTCATTATTTTTGTATGTCCATCCTTGTGAGTGGAGGTTTGAGGGACTTCAGCTGTTCACTTATGAGTAAAGTGGACCACCTATAGCTGTCCTTATGATGTTAGTTATTGTATGGCTACCAGTTTTGGTACTTCAGTGCACCACATTCAGGCCTTAACTGATGCTAATGGTGTGAACTCCATCCATATACATGATTCAGCAATAGCCAACATTTATGAACTGGTTTTTGCAGACTACTTGTGATAACAGTGTTTTGTCTCCAACCAAAAACTACCAACTGGTAGTTGGCCACTGATGAATCATGTATACAAATGGAGTTAAACCCACAGCATCAGTTAAGGTCTGAAAATGGTGTACTGAAACACTGGAATTGGTAGCCATATGATAAACAATGTTGTAAGTACGGCAGTAGATGTTCCATTTTATTATATTCGTCATTAGACAGTCATAAACGTGTATGCTATGGAGATGATACTGCTGTGCAAATGATCGCAGATGATTCTCCATACAAAGATCCTCTTAAACAGTTCCTGGAGATAACTCAGCAGCTATCTACACTAGTGCCAGTTCAGCATTCTACAGTACATTGCATACTGACAAAACCAGGACCACCAATTAAGGCTCAAATTTGTCACCTGACACCAGGAAAGTTGAAAGTAGTGACACCTAGAGTTTTCCTTTATGGTTGTGCAAGGAATCTGTCCACCTGGTGAGCAGCATCTGGTCCTTGCTGCTACACGTAGTTCCCAAGAAGAGTAATGGGAGGCATGCTCAATGCTAGAACACTTCCTCATTGCTATGTGGTTCCACATATTTAAGACTTTGCATTCAACATCCATGGCAAGCATGTCTTTTCCACATCAGATCTGGTAATTGTGTTTTATCAAGTACTCGCTGTTCCAGAAGACAAAGGTAAATCCACCATCTGTAGCCCATCCAGTCTCTGAATTTACGAGAATGTCTTCCAGGTTATGCAGTGCTGTGCAGATCTTCCAGCATTTTATGGATGAAGTTACACGAGACCTTGACTTCTGTTATGTTTACATTGATGGTGTCTTGATGGTGCCCGTTTCCAAAGCTGAACACCTGGAACATTTATGCCATGTCTTTACTTATCTGCATCCACAAGGATGACTCATAAATCTGTCAAAGAACATCTTTTAGGCATCAGAAGTTACTTCTGGGTTAGTTCACTTCTGGGTTACACTATAAATGCCCAAGGCACACAGCCACCACAGGATAAAGTAGAAGCCACAAAAAACTTTGCCCAGCCTGTGACTGTCCATGAGATACCACGATTTCTTGGCATCATTAATTTCTACCATTGTTTCATGGGCAACCATGGACTCTTGGTTCACCAAAACCAAGTGACAATTTGCCATGGACAAGCAAAGCTGAGATAGCCTTCAACAATATGAGGACTGCAGCCAATGGGCTTGCACTGTTAGCACATCCTATCCTGCAAGTGCCACACCTTAATGGTAGATGTGTTTGTGACTGCAATATGTGCTGTACTTCAGCAACAAGTAGGTGAACATTGGCAGCCCTTAGCTTTCTTTAGCCAGAAGCTATCTTCACCACAGAGAGCTTGCCAATGTATGATCATGAATTGTACATGGTGTACAATTCAATAGAGAAATTCTGGCACATGGTCAAAGATGAACACTTTATGCTCATCACTGACCGCAAGCCACTGACATATGCTTTCTATCAGAAACTGGATAAAGCCCACCACATCACCTATACTACGTACATTATACAGGACAATTTATGACTCATATAGTGAATATCATGGGGGAACTGATGTGTCAGGAGATGCCCTCTCTCATGCAGAAGCAATTACAGGTGCAGTTGATTATGAAGCACTCACTTTGGCACAGCAATCTGTCTATGAATTCTAAGATTTACTGACACAGCCATCTAGTCAGTAGCTCCATCATGTCCAAGTACCACCATCAGTTGTGCTGTAGTGTTGTGATGTCTCCGCATCGAACCACAACCGATTGTCATTGTTAATGTTTGACAATAGACAATTGCAATCCTGCAGGATTTATCTCATTCAGGGATCTGAGGTATGACAAATTTGCTTAGACAAATTTTTGTGTGGCCAAATGTCGGTAAAGATACAAAGCATTTGTGTACTAGTGTATGGCCAGTCAGTGGAATAAGATCAACCGCCCTGTCAGTGCACCTTTGACACAGTTGTCACCTGACCACTGATTTGACACATACATTTTGACATAGTCAGACATTTATCAACATCTGAAGGATATACTTACTGACTGACTGCCATCAACCACTTCACTCATTGGTGTGAAGTCTTTCTCATACTTGACATTATTGCTGCAACAGTTGGAACCACATACTTTTATGGATGGATTTCTCATTTCAGTGTGCTCTTCGCATTACCACAGACCAAGACAGACAATTAGAATCCTACCTGTTTAAGGCATTTTCCACCCAGTTAGGCATGAAGTGTATTCAAACAAAGGCTTGTCACCTGGCAGCAAATGGTTCAGTGGAATGTATGCAATGACAGTTAAAGGTATCCTTTTGATATCACAAAGTTGGATGGAAATGCTGCCAATTGTCCCCCTGGGACTCTATGCATCTATCAAGGATGATCTGAAATCTACAGCAGCAGCTCTTGCCTATGGCCAATCAATCCAATTGCCAGGGGAGTTCCTCAACAATATGTTCCTTCTCATCCTGTCCAGTAAGTCCCTCCTGACTCGGGGTTCCGGGCAACTTTTCTAAACTGTACCCCTTTCCTTAAATCTCTCCAGAACTTTCCTTCGCCCTTCTTCCTTCCCTTTTCTCTTCTGCCAGGAGAAGGAGCCACTGGCTCCAAAAGCTTGTGAAAGTTAAATTCTTTTTGTGTGTGTGTTCCCGTGGCCCTGTTCGGTGAGTAGATTTTTAATCTGTGAATTTGCATTATATTATCAAAATTTGATTATTTTCATTGCTATAAACACTTATCCCATTGTTCAACAAGGCACTGAAATCCTGCAGTGGAGAATTCTTGTGACAGCGTTTGAGTCTAACAAATGACCTCTTGGGATATGACAAGTTTATTTGGTTCCTTAAATTGCTGCAACGCACAAGACCGATGTTTTGTGGGAGTAGAGAAATAACCCTACTTGTGGATACAATATGCCATGACTGGATAACCAGGGTGGCATGGGTGATCCTTGTTTCTGATTTTATTTCTTGTCCTTTACTGAATTCCTATGTACAATTGAACACAAATTTCTATTAATTACAGTTATAACCATATATGAGATGAATTTTACTGTGGATGTGCTCTGCAAACAGCCCCTCAACTGACAAAAACACATTGTTCTTCAAAAATGGTTCAAATGGCTCTGAGCACTATGGGACTTAACATCTCAGGCCATCAGTCCCCTAGAACTTAGAACTACTTAAACCTAACCAACCTAAGGACATCACACACAACCATGCCCGAGGCAGGATTCGAACCTGCGACCGTAGCGGTCACGCGGTTCCAGACTGAAGTGCCTAGAACCGCTCGGCCACCAGAGGCCGGCACACATTGTTCTAGTTGGGTAAATACTCGTAGCACATTTGACATCTTGGTCTGAATTCAGATCATTAACCATTGGCCTTGGAATACTGTGAACTAGCTACCTTCTACATGACATGTGCTGCTACCTTCTAGATAAGTATAGGCACAAAATTTAAAACAATGTGTATGGTATTCTGTGCAATTCAGAAAAGCTGGTGTTGTTGGCAAGGATCCATATGGCACAGGCTGTGAAGCAGTCATTGAGATGAGGGATATCATGTTTGGTAGTGTGTCCAGCAACAGGGTGGTCCACTTGGGCTACAGTTTGCAGTGGCCACTCATGGAGACAGACAGCTTGTTGGTTGTCATGCCTACATAGAATGCAGCACAGTGGTTGCAGCTTAGCTTGTAAATCACACGACTGGTTTCACAGGTAGCCCTGCCTTTGATGGGATAGGTGATGTTAGAGGGGTGGGAAGGATAGTGGGCAGGACATTTTTCATTTCAGGGCATGACTAGAGGTAATTGAAACCTTGGTGGAGGATGTAATTCAGTTCCTCCAGTCCTGGATGGTACTGAGTTACAAGGGGCATACTCCTTTGTGGCCAAAGTCCCACAGTGTGGTTTCAGTTATCTGAGAGCTCAGACATGTGTGCAAGTTGCATTTCTGTGAGTATGTATGTGTGTGCATATATGTGTGTCTATTTCTGACAAACGCCTTAATGGCTCAAAGCTATAACTGTGCAAATCTTTTTGCTGTGCCTATTGTGATTCGGCGTCTTTGCTATATGGTGAGTAGCAACTTTCCTTCTCTGATATTGTTACATTCCATCCTGGATTCTCCATTGTTTGATTCCTACCTTAGAAATAATTCACTAAAAACAAAAGTATTACAAATTTTAATACCTGTGGCCACATAGGAAGAAATAGTTCATGCCCAATAGGTATAATCATCTGCGGTACACTCTCATCTGGGTAGCTGTAAGAGTAATGTAGCATGACCTAAAACATAAATATTTTATCTTACTTTATTGTTCTAATCAAAACAAAACTAGGATTATTTTATTATGGGCTGTTTTTGTACAGCCTGCACTAATACCAAAGAAATAAAATAGCACTGAAAGACCCAACGTAACTTTCAACTCAATCAGTGATTCAGTTAACAGGTAGCTACATATTCTCTGTGCAACAATAATTGCTTCTCATGTATGATAAGTATGTCATCTATGTTTGTCATATACATACTTTTGGATTAAAGGAGACCCTGCACAAAAAAGTAGAAACACTGAGTTATTGCCAGGCACACTCAAAAGAAAGAAAACTTGCTAGCTTTCAGAGTCATCCTTTTAACAGCTAGAATAAAATGCACACACACACACACACACACACACACAGTGGCTAAGAGCTCAGGTGGCAGCCTGTTTGTCAACAAAGATTGCAGGAGGGAAGGTTGGCGTGTACAAAGGCTAGGCACGTAATGCACAATGTGGCATGTGGTGGGGATCAGCGCACACTGAAAGTGACATAGGGACATGAATTGGGAGGGGTGACAGGGTGAAGGAGGGGGAAACTGTTCGGTGGAGGGTGTGGGGACACTGGGTTACCTAAGACTGAGGACAGGACAATTACAGGAGTGGGGTATGTGTAGTAAGGATAACGCCCATCCGCATAGATCAGAGAAGCTGGTGGCGGAAGCAGTGGTCATTCATTCTGGTGGACAACTGGTTGGTAGTCATACAGATTGAAAAAGCTGTGCTGAGTTGGTGTATGGCATGGCTACTTACTCAGGTAGCCCAGTGTCTGATGGGGTGGAAAAAATCTGTGACAGGGATGGAGTAAGAGGTGCTGGGTGGGTGGACTGGGCAAGTCTTACACCTAGGTCTGTCACATGGTTAGGACCCCTCTGGCAAGGGGTTCAGAGGGGGAGTTGTGGAATGGTGGTCTAGGATGTTGTGGAAGTTGGGTAGGTGACAAAACACCACTTTATGAGGGGTGGGAAGGATCTTGTGCGGGATGTCCCTCACGTCAGAGCAGGATGAGAGATAATCAAGGGGCCAATGGAGGATATGGTTCCATTGGTCTAGTGTGGGATGGTATTGGATGACGAGGTATGTACTCCTTTGTAACTGATTCTTGATTCTTGAGGATGGTGGGAGGATTGGGGGTGTGTAGGACTATGGCACAGGAAATCTGTTTGTTCACTAATTTTTTTTGGGGGATTGGGGGTGGGGTGGGTTGGGGGGGAGGGGTGTTGCCATCTGTAAAGGCCTTTGTGAGGCCAACAATTTCGCCCCCACTGTCATGTCCCTCCCCTCCCTCCCTCCCCAATTCACATATTCACATCACCTTCAGCATATGCCACTCCCCACTGGCTCCCTCAATCATATATTACATGCCTAGCCCACATACCCTCCGACCCTCACTCCCACATTCCTAGCCAGCATACCAAATGCCTCCCTACAAACTGCTAGCCACTCATCTCTTGGCCCTCTCTGTGCCTCCACCCCATTTTACACTATTCCCAGCATAACCAGTTCATCTGCCAAGGTATGGCATTGGCACAGTTAGTCCAGGTGGAACCAAGTAGTGGCAGTAGCATGTGTATGTGTGCACGTACATGCACACATGTGCATGTGTATTTACTCTAACTCATAAAATGATAACTCCAAAAGCTACAAAGTTTCCTTTCTTTTAAATATGCCTATCGACAACTAAATGCTTCTACTTTATGTTGAGTGGTCCCCTTTAATCCAAAGTACACCAACAGAAAAAAGTACACCCTTTAGATATTTCCAGTGCGCTCACAATTTATTGTTGCAACAGTGCACATAGAGTACATGAAATGATTACATTTACAGATCAATAACACAAACAGTTTTGAGGTACCATGTATCAACCCATGCTGAAACATCCATATTAGTACATGGTGTAGCGTTCACAGGCAGAAATGCAGATGCTGACTGTAATCCAGTCAATCATACATATGGCAAATACTGTCGTGGGATGTGTTATTTGGCACCTGCTTGATCTGTTCATGTAGTTCTGTAAGAGCTGTTTCTTGATGAGGCACATGAGTCACTTCTTGTCACATCATATCACACAAGTGCTCGATTGGAGACAAGTCTGGAAGTTTTGCTGACCAAGGAAGTTGCTACACATCTTGCAGAGCACATTGAGTTTCACAGGCAGTGTGTGGGCAAGCATTATCCTACTGGAATAACACATCATCTTCCTGTTGGAATAATGGCAAAAGAATGGGTCTAATAACATTCTGCACGTACCGAGCACTGATTAGTGTCCCCTTCAGAAAGACCAAAGGAGAGCAAGTGTTGTAGCTTATCACACACTGGACCATAAGGTCGGGTGTGGGACCGTTGTGTCTTGGATTAATGCACTCTATGAGTCAGCACTCATGAGGTCTACATTGTATGTGGAAACAACCATCACTTTTGTCACTGAAGACCACGGTGCACCATTCCATCTTCCAAGTGACCCTCTGACAATACCAATTGAGCCATGCACATTGAAGCTGTGATGTGCGTGGAAGATGGGTAGGGGTGTGCATGTCTATAGCCCCCTAGTAACCAGTTTTGCAACAGTTCATGTTAACACATCTGGGCTTAGAAGCCCTCTTATCTGTGATGTGGTAGCTGTACGATCTCTCACTGCTGTCCTTATATTACAACAATCCTGGCATGCAGCTATGCTGCATGAGCATCCAGAACCTCATCTATGGGTGTTAGAATGTCCACAAGACCAATGACACCAACATTATTGCACAATTCATGTAGCACTTCCAACATGTGCGGCAATTCTCTGAAAGGACCACCCTTCCACTCGGCAGACCACTATTTGACCCCTTTCAAAGTTACTCAGTTGGATGTAGGAAGCATTAGTGTGTCTCTTTGGCATGATTGTCTGCTTCCCTCACACGTTTTCACCACACAGAGTCTTCTGACTGTGAGCTTTCCCTATTAAAGGGCAAACACAGATGGCACTCTGGTAGCTATACCACTACACTCTCTGTTGGCAGACAATGTTGAAACCATTATCAGCACATCTACCATCTGTCAGTTGGTACATGCCATAATTGTATGGAAATTGACACTGTCTTTCCAGATGTTCTAATGTTTTTTCATCATTGTAATTACATTCTGAGATAACTTTCCTACAACATTTATACTGCCTAGTGGCTCTCTACTTTCCAATCCTCATGTCATCCCTCCTTTGCTAGCGTCCATAATTAAATCCTCTTTATCTCTCCTGTATAGTCCATCTGCATCTTTTCCTATAGTTTTACTCTTGTCTTTGTTACAAACAAACACTTTGTTGGTACTGACCAACTTGGTTGCATGCAACTTTTGTGACACCCTATAGCATTGGTTGTGGCCGTTAAGACTGTATCGCACACCATTCTATGTACCACCTGTCCACCAGATCACAGTTATAACACTTTCCAGCAACTAACCACTACATTTAACCACTGAATATGCCCATCCCTCTTCACACATTTCCTTTCACAGAAGTGAGGACAGCCGTACTCAACCTGAAAACAGATCCTGATCTAATCATCCTCCCTGCAGACAGAGGCAGCACCTCTGTTATTATGAATCGAAGTGACTAGCTAAAGGAAGGCCTCCACCACCTGGCTGGCTCCATCGCTTACAAATTCTGCCTGAATGATTTCATCCCAGAAGTCCAACATGACCTCCAATCCCTACAGAAATCCATAGGCCCTTCCCAGAATCTCTAAACTGAGCCCATCACCCTCCTCACTCCAACAACACACTGCACACCCACCTTCTACATGCTCCCCAAAATCCACAAACGCAACAATTCTGCACATCCCATTTAACTGGCTATTGTGCACCCTCTAAAAGAATTTCCACTCTTGTTGACCAATACCCGAAACCATATGCTTGAAACCTAGCCTCCCACATCAAACATACTAACCACTTCCTTCACTGACTTTCCATCATTGCCTCCCCCCACCCCATTTACCTCCTGCACCCATACTCATCACTGTTGATGCCACCTCCCTATAAACCAACACACCTAATGACCATGGCTTGCTGCTGTGGAACACTTTCCCAATATCCGTCAGACTCCAAACCCACCACCTCACTTCTCAAACTTAGCATCTATATCCTCACTTACAAATATTTTTGCTTTGAAGGAAGATGTAGAAAGAAGTTCATAGCACATTCATGGGCTCCTTCCTATGCCAGCCTGTTTATGGGCCATCTACAGGAAACCTTTCAAGCCTCCCAGAACTCCCACCCCATAGTATGTTTCAGGTTCATTGGCGACATCTTCATGATATGGACTCAGGGCCAGGACAACCTATCTACATTCATTCACAAAATCAACACCTTCTCTCCCACTTGTTTCACCTGGTTCTCCTCCATCCATACAGCCACCTGTAGACAACTATCTGCAGTGATGAAAACTCCTTTGCCTGGCATGCTGAAGGCCTCATGAAGGTGTTTACAGACTGGCAATACCCTTCAAACCTAGTCCAAAAACAGATTTCCTGTTCCATATCCTCATACATCACTGGTCCTCCCACCAACTGTATGAATCAGCTACAAAGGAGCATCCCTCTCATCAACCAGTGTCACCCCAGACTGTAACAATGGAACCATATCCTTCACCAGTACCTTAATTATCTCTCCTCCTGCCCTGAAATGAGTACCATTCTACCCAAGATCCTTCCCCCACCTCATAATGTGGTGTTCTATGAGCAACCTAACCTCCACAACATCCTAGTCCATCACTGTACCACTCCCATTCCCAACCCTTTGCCACAAGGATCATATCACTGTGGCAGATAAAGGTGCAAGACTTGGCCAGTCCACCCAACCAGTACCTTCTACTCCAGTCCTGTCACAGGCTTACCCTTCCCATCAGAGGCCAGGCAACCTGTGTAAGCAGCCATGTCAAGTAGTGTTCCTGCTGCAAATACTGCACAACTTTTGCTATTGGTATAACTACCAACTATCTGTCTACAAGGATGAATGGCCATTGCCAAGAACAAAGTTGACCACCTAGTGGCACAACATGCAGCTGGCACAACATGGACACATTCAATGGTTGCTTCACAACCCAGGCCACCTGGATCCTTCCCTCTGCCATCAGCTTCTCTGAACTTCTGAACTATGCAGGTGGGAGTTCTTCTTACAATACATGCTCTATTACTGCAATTGTCCTGGCTCCAATCTCAGGTAACCAAATGTTCCCCCAATACCTCCCCCACCACATTTTCCATCTCCTCCATCCTGTCTCATCCTCCCAGTTCACACCCCCCTGTCACCTTCAGCATGTGCCATTCCCTATAGCCCCCAGAATTGTGCATTACATGCCTAATACCATATACCTGCCACCCCTCCCTCCCACATTCATAGTTGGTAAACAAGCTGCCTCCCTCTGAGCCATTAATAACCAATGTCCAGTCTCCCTCCTGCCTCCCTCTCCCAACCCCCTCAAGTACACTATCCCCAAAACAACCAGTTCACCTGTTCACCTGTGAAAATTCAGTACTGGCACTGTTAGTGCTGCTGGCACAAGATAGGCATATGAAGGTAGGTGTGTATGTGTGTGTGTGTGTGTGTGTGAGTGTGTGTGTGTGTGTGTGTGTGTGTGGGTGGGTGGGTGGGTGAGTGGGTGGGTGTGTTGGTGTGTTTGCTTGTTTTACTCTAGGTTGTGGAAGGATAACCCTGAAACCTAACAAAGTTTTCTTTCTGTTATGTGTGCTGTCAACAATACAATACATATACTTTTTGGTGAGTGATCTCCTTTAATTCAAAAGTACTTACTATATACAAAAATTTTCCTACAACACTTGTCTTATGTTTTATATGTTTATGAATGCGACTAAATACCTTTTACTTTAACAAATGCATCACTTTAGTTTATGAAGGGAAATATAATTTTCTGAGCTAATCTGACACATATTCTTTAGTAATGAGTTGGTCCAACACATTGAACTCGAAAATGTATATATTTCACTATTGAGTCACTAATTCACTCATATAATTGTAATGTGGCAGACCAATATGCAGTACAGTGAAGTGATCAGTACCACAACTGATATACATCCTGATCCATACACAGTGAACAGGACAGATGTTGTGTAATATCTGCTAACTTTGCCTTTCATAATTTTCCTAGAACAAGACTCTACAAATTTCATTACAGTTTAAAAAAAGCATATTGTTGGATGTCAAATTATCATTATTTTACATAAAACTGCCTTTGCTGAACATTCTGGAAAAGTGACATATTATTGGTTCCCTTAAGTAGCATCTTCAAATTGTATATTTTGAAAACAACTGTTGTAAAATGTTAATCATCTAAACAAGAATTATTGGAAATGTTAGTATTAAAAGTGGCAATGGAATTAAAATATTAATTTGAATTTTGTCTGCTTTAACTGTTTCAAGAGTATATTTTGTACTAAAAGTGTTACTCTACCACTATATCTGAACTACTGAGGAACTGTTAGTGTTAATAGTAAGTCTGTTTCCTCAATCATGTTAATAATGACATACAAAGTCTAATTATCATAATGTAGAAATTATGGACATCACTCATCAGTCAATATCTGTGTGTTAAGAGTCAGTGTTAGTCAGAGTATGTATTTTGTCAGTCAATATGCAGGTTTTGTCAGAACTGATGTAATTTGAGAAGTTATGTTCGAATACAGTATCAAAATACATATAAACTGCCTTCATTGCCTACTGGAGTGCATAAATGAGATCCTACATGCATGAATACCCAGTTTACATTGTATGCAATGACACTGTTATGACAATCACATTGATTTGATTAGATTAGATTAATTATTCATTCCATAGACCCATAAAAGAGGGAATCCTCCTGGGTGTGGAACATGTCAGATAAACACATTACAAAAATGTAATTAGAAAAACTTGAGTTTCATTAATTTTAATGATCTTCAGTCAATAAACAGTAAAATTATGTACATGAATTAAATTTAAACTTCTAATATTTACAGGTTTAATACTTACATCTGCTGTCATTAAATCCATCATTCAGACATTTCCTAGTTTCTTGGCTATTACAAGCAAGTATTGTCAAAAATTAAAGTAAATTATTCATTTCAGTGATCCTCAGTTAAGAACAATCAGATTATGTACAAGATTTAAAATTAAACTTCCACTATTTACAGACTTAAGACTTACATCTGCTTTCCATACATCCACCATTCACACAGTAGGTACTTACTTGGCTGTTACAATCAAGTATTGTCAAAAATTAAAGTGTAATAAATTTTTATTAAAATGGTCTACTGCACTTGTTGAGAAACTCATGGATGGTATAGAAGGAGTTGGCCACCAAAAATGCTTTTAAATTATGTTTAAATTGTCTGAAACTAAACTCTTAATGGGTGCTGGTAAATTATTGAAAATATGCGTTTCTGAATACTGGACTCCTTTCTGGGCAAGATTGGTGATTTTAAATCTTTATGTATATTGTTCTTATTCCTAGTATTGATACTGTGTACTAAGCACTTAGTTGGAAAAAGAGATGTATTATTTACAACAAACTTCATTAAGGATTAAATATACTGAGAAGCTGTGGTTAATATGCCCAATTCTTTGAATAGCTTTCAACATGAAGTTCTTGGATTTACCCTACTCATTACTCTTATTATACGCATCTGTATTCTAAAATTTTTTTCTCTGTTTGTGGAGTTACCCCAAAATGTGACACCATATGACATGATGGAGTCAAAATAAACAAAATATGACAGTTTTTTTATTTTTATATGTTCCTATGTCTGACATCATTCACATTGCAAACACAGACTTGTTTAGGTACTTCAGCTGTTCATTAGTATGTTGCTCACAACTGAATTTATTATCAAGTTGTAATCCCAAGAATTTTACACTCTCAACTTCTCCTATTTCCATGTCATCATATTTTATACACACACCAGAAGGAAATCTCTTCCCAGCTAGCACTCAAGCTTATTTCAAGGCAGATATAGAGTTCAGGTTCAGTTGAAAATTCAAGATCGAAAAATCAACCTGTTACACAGTTTACATCAAGCTGTAAAAATTCAGCTTGAATTAAAATAATTTTCCCAAGCTTGAAATAAACTTTAATTTCCCTGGAAGGCTGTACAGCAGATGCGCACGAAGCATAGCTTCCATAGATGTCCACGGGAAGCGCCACAAGCGTTTATAAGCATTGCACTGACTCTGCTAGGTTTACAGCCATTTTACCTTTGTGACGCACATTAATGATTGTTGACTGTTGTGAAGTTTGTTTTATACTGGAAAATAGTTCGGTAAGTGTGTGGCGTCTACTGCCTTACTGCTACACTGGGTCTGAAGAGGATATATAGTGTATTACAGGTACGTTGGTGCATTTTTCTCTAGTGGTACGTTAATATTACAAATGTTAAATGTTATTATGTAACGTAAAGAAATATATTCTTTTACATAGAAAAATTGAGCCTGGATGAAAGTGAAATGGATTACCAGCTAAGAATAGATATTACAAGTTGTTCAGCAAATAGAGGTCATTTTAAACTAGCTCTCTAGTATGTGGCACCAATAAATTAAAACTTAATGTTATTTTACCTTTTTAAAATCTCGCCTTTTTTTGCTCTTTTACATTTCAGTTCCATTGAACTGGTAATTTCTTAAATTCATTTCGATTTCATCTTTTATTTCATTTTGATTCAGTTTTACTCACCAAAAAATAATTGTGGTTAGAATAAAACGTCTACATTTTTCTAAACGGTAGTTTCTTTATAAGCTTACAGTATGAGGTGTATATGATTTCAAGTAATTGTTTCTTTATAATTCAGATTAAATGGCCCTGAAACTGTTAGAAATAGTGATGTGTGGCTTCTTCATGAAGTCATCGCAAAACTACCTAAATGTCATCTTTACTTCAAAAATTTCAAACAAAAAGTTATTTCAAATTACTTTAAAACTCTTTGGAATGAAGTCACCAGAAGCAGCTGCTTACTCAGTGACGTTTATACTAGTTAATGATTCTTACTACATCAGCGAGTTTGAAGTTATTTTGCTAATCTGGAGCATAAATTATATTTAGGTTGATCAGTTTCAACTTTTTACATTTTTTATGTTTAGGTATGGCTAACATTTTCTTTTACCTGTTACAGTATCATTATACCGGCAGAAGTCAGCGATATTTGATCCTGCTCTGGTCTGTGTGCTGGGGCCAGAGGGGCTTCAGATTAATTAAATTTTAAAATAAAACAATTTTAAACACTTTGAAAATAAAAAATTTTAAACATAAATGTCCATTCTGATATTTATTCAATTAATTAGGTTCAATAAATTCAGATTAATAATTATATAGCTTAAAACAAGCTGTAAATACCAGGCTGTATTCCACGTGTGTAGATATAGTTGGAGCCAAACTTGATAAGTCAAGCTTGAAATATATCTTGAACTCTGCCAAGTTTGATGTTTGTTTCAAGCTAGAATCCAACTAACAGGTCTGAATATTCCAGCTTTGATCAAGCTTATATACTTGAACTTTACATCTGGAAACAAGTTTGAAACTGGCTTACTGTGCTATCTGGGTTGGAAGTTCTGAACTGCATATAGTGGGTCTTCTCAAAGTTTAATGACAGTGAATTGGCTATGAACCACTTATTAATGTCAGTAAAAATTTGATTAGCTACCCTTTCTAAATTTATATTTGATTAATTATTTATTACAATGTTTGTATCATCTGCAAATAACTCAGACTTGACATCTGGTAATGTAACAGCTGACAGGTCATTAATATACACAAGAAACAGTAGTGGACCTAGTATGGAACCTAGGGGAACACCACATGTAATTTCTTCCCAGTCAGATGATGTCTGATTGCCTACTGCTGAAGTATTACATAATGACACCCTTTGTTTTCTATTAGTAAGATGACTGAAACCACTTTGCAACACTACCAGTGACTCCATAATATTTTAATTTAGTTAAAAGAATGCTGTGATTCACACAGTCAAATGCCTTTGACAGGTCATAGGATATACCAGTTGTTTCTAATTTGTTGTCCAATGAATTAAGGACATTTTTGCTGTACTTTTAAACAGCTTTCTCAATATCAGAACCCTTAAGAAACCCAAACTGTGACTTTAACAGTATGTTATTTTCACTAAAGTGCTTAAGTAGATGCTTGAACATAACCTTTTCAAAGATTTTTGAAAAAGCTGGCAAAAGTGAGATCGGTCAGTAATTTGATGGCATTTCTTTGTCCCCTTTCTTGTGGAGGGGTATAACCTCAGCATATTTAAGCCAGTCCGGTAATGTTCTTGTGACAAGTGATTGATTACACAAGTAACTTAAGATATGACTAAGCTCACATGAACACTCTTTTATTAACTTTGTTGATATGTTATCATAACCACTAGAATGCTTTGATTTCAAGGACTTTATGATGGATTCTGTTTCTTTGGGTGAAATAAGTGTCAATTCCATTTTACTGAGATTGCTTGCGTGACTGGTCTCAGATATTCCATTGCATTATTTACTGAACCTGACAACCCCATGCTATCAGTAACAGAGACAAAATATTTGTTTAAATGGTTTGCAACACAACATGCATTTGTTACCAGGGTTTCATTTATTTTTAGAGCTATTTGTTCCTCCTCATTTCTGGTCCTACCTGTCTCTTACTTAACTATATCCCATATTGTTTTTATTTTATTGCTGGATGTATTTGTCTTCTTCTCATAGTGCAGGTGCTTAGATTTCTGGATAACCTTCTTCAATACTTTGCTGTAATTTTTGTAATGAGCTATAATGCTAATATCAAAGGTGTCCCTACGTATCAGATACAGTTTCCTTTTTGTCTCACATGATATCTTTATCCCCCTTGTGATCCATGGTTTCTTATTAGACTACTGCTTAATTTGAGTTACCTTCAGGGGAAAATAATTTTCAAATAAGGTGCTAACTTTATTAATGAATGTTTTATATTTTCCATTTGTGTCTTGGATGCTGTAAACATCCATCCAATTAATTTCTTGAGCGATCTCCTAAATTTCTCAGTTTTTTACTGTTTTATTGGTCTTCTGTACTCAGTTCTGATAGATGTTTTACCCTGACAATTTTCAAAATTTAATGTTAGGTGTTGCATGTCATGGTCAGATAGCCTATTTACTACTGATCTGTAATGTGGCTTAGTTGCCTAGAATTGTCTATAAATATATTATCAATGGCAGTCATGACAATGTAACTGATTTCAGTAACTGTTCACTGACAGTGTTTTTCAGGACATCTATATTAAAATCGCCAGCAACCACTAGTTCTTTGTTTTTTAACTTTAGATGAGATAATAAATTTTCAAGACCGTTTATAAACAGGGTGAAATTTCCTGGAGATGCTCTGTATATGGCTACTATTATAAAGGACCTATTATGAAATTCTATCACTGTTGCACATGCTTCTAAGTGCTGCTTTAAGCAAAATTTATTAATGTCAATATTCTTAAATTTAAAACTGTTTCAACAAATGTGGCAGCTCCTCCTTTCTCCATCTTTTGTCTACAGACATAGGATGCTAACTCAAATTCCGTAAGGTTTAACATATCTATACTAGTGGTCACATGATGTTCAGAGAGGCAGATTATATCAACTAGGTTCGATGATTCTGATTCATCAATGCACATAAGTAGTTCATTAATTTTACTTCAAGCCCTTGAATATTTCGATGCACTAAAGATAGTTGGCATTTCACATTTACCGAGATGAAATCAGGTGGAAATAAAATTTCTGCTTATTGGTGTAAATTTTTAACCAACAGCTGTGTTCGCTGATCCAATGTACCAGGATTATGCTGTATGATTTCTTTATCTTTGTTTCAATCTTTACTTCTCTCAGAACTTGACTTCATTCTGTCCTACTTATCCTAAAAAAGGTGCTGCTCCAACAACTATCACCACTGGTATATTACCACTCATAGCAGTGCCTCCCCCCTTACATTTGCTGCTATTAGCCTGGCCAGTTTACCCTTCCCTTTCCTTGATTATAAAGGAACCAGAAGCTAAGTAGCAGCTTCATAACTATCAACTACAATTTATATCTGCAACTCTAAAAACCTTCATGAGTTATTTTGAAGTGAATTACAAGTTATTTTTGACATCAATTTATCTTACCATTTGTAATTGATTGTTAAACAGTCAAATAATGCAACTCTACATTCAGATATCACAGTGCGATGCAGGACCTCAAAGTTACATGGAAATACCATCAACTCATGAACACAGTAGTTGTTAATCAGTAAGCAGTTAAGAAGAATAGATGGAAAGTGTAAAAATGTAAGGAATAAAGCCTTAATATTAATCAATCTTTATTTGATTGTTCTCACAACAAGAACTTTTTGTTGCTATCATCTTTAGTGATTTAAACCTACTGTGTTAACTGTCAATCTCAAAATACTTTAAGTGCTGCACCTTTTATACAAGAAGTCTTTCAAACTCTGTATTCCCCTAACCTTTAATATCATCACCCACAGTGGAAGCTCTTGTTAGGGCACTATAAAAGTCCTGAGCATCTCCAGAAATTGAGCCAATTATGGAATGTAGATCTTTAGGTTTGAAGCCCGTGTGAATTTTCTGCTAGGCCACAGAGGTGTTACATTTTCAAATAACTTTGTACTTGGTTGTCAAGCTCATCATTTCTTAACATCAGTTGCAGAAAACTTTACCTAAGACATTTTGGACATTAAAATGGAGAATGGCTTTTCTTCCAAGGATTATTTTCTGTATTTATGACCAAGAAAACCTTTTTTTTTTCATGTCCACTCTTCTCTTTGTTACCATCACCTCCAAACCTCTTTTTTTTAAGAAAACTGTTCCCTGATACCACTTACAATGGGTGTATTGTTTTTGTTATTTTGATATAATTATTATGTGAAACAAATACTAACAAAGAGATAGAGGGGCTGGCCAGTACTTACCTCAGCTCAGTACAGCCGATAGATACACATAAAACAGAACTGAAAATTTACATTCCTAGCTTTCGGAACTTTGTTCCTTCATCAGGGAGGAGAGAGGGGAAAAAAGGGAAGAAGGGAAAGTGGATTCAGTTACTCACAACCCAGGTTATGAAGCAACAGGGAAAGGTAAACAGGGAGGGTAGCAAGGATGGAGGCATGGTTGTCAGAGGGAAGCCAAAGATATTCTACTGTAAGTACTGTGCCAGCTTCAAACCAAAGAGGATGCATACAGAAGTAAAGAGGTATATAGTATAAAGATAAACACAACTATGTAGGATGAAAAGATGCGTGAATGGCTAAAGAGGAAAGGGAAAGAGGAGAAGACTGAAGAGTGAATGGGAGTGAGGTTGTTTAACGTAGGTTCAGTCCGGGGGGATGGCGGGATGAAAGGATGTGTTGGAGTGCAAGTTCCCATCTCCGCAGTTCAGAGGGACTGGTGTTGGGTGGGAGAAGCCAAATGGCACATACGGTGTAGCAGGTGCCTAGGTCCCTAGAATTATGCTGGAGGGCATGCTCCGCTACTGGGTATTGGGCATCTCCTAGGCGGACAGTTCGTCTGTGTCCGTTCATGCGCTCAGCCAGTTTGGTTGTTGTCATGCCGATGTAAAAGGCTGTGCAGTGCAGGCATGTCAGTTGATAAATGACATGTGTAGTTTCACACGTAGCCCTGCCTTGAATTGTGTATGTTTTACCAGTAGCGGGGCTGGAGTAGGTGGTTGTGGGGGGATGCATGGGGCAGGTTTTGCAGCGGGGTCGGTTACAGGGGTAGGAACCGTTGGGTAGAGAAGGTAGTCTGGGAATATTGTAGGGTTTAACAAGGATGTTACGGAGGTTAGGGGGGCGACGAAAGGCAACTCTGGGTGGTGTGGGGAGAATTTTGTCAAGGGATGATCTCATTTCAGGGGTTGACTTGAGAAAGTCGTATCCCTGGCGGAGTAATTTGTTGATGTTTTCGAGGCCAGGATAATATTGGGTGACAAGGGGGATGCTTCTGTGTGGTCTGGGGGTAGGAACATTGTTGTTGGACGTTTGCCATCTTTGTGGTCTGGACTCATGGTGAAGAAACACTCCTTAATTTCCTCCATAACCTCAACTCCTTTTCGAATCTGAATTTCACCTGGTCCTTCTCCAAAACCCAAGCCACCTTCCTGGATGTTGACCTTCATCTTGTTGAAGCTCACATCCACACCTCTGTCCATATCAAACCCACAAACAAACAACAGTACCTTCACTTTGATAGCTGCCATCCTTTCCACATCAAACGCTCCCTTCCCTACAGCCTAGGTATTCGTGGCAAACGTATCTGCTCCAGTGACGAATCCCTCAACAACTACACCAATAACCTGACCAGTGCTTTCCTCTCCCACAACTATCCTGCAGACCTTGTTCACAAACAGATTTCCCGAGCAATACATTCCTCCCCGTCCAACAACAATGTTCCTACCCCCAGACCACACAGAAGCATCCCCCTTGTCACCCAATATTATCCTGGCCTCGAAAACATCAACAAATTACTCCGCCAGGGATACGACTTTCTCAAGTCAACCCCTGAAATGAGATCATCCCTTGACAAAATTCTCCCCACACCACCCAGAGTTGCCTTTCGTCGCCCCCCTAACCTCCGTAACATCCTTGTTAAACCCTACAATATTCCCAGACTACCTTCTCTACCCAACGGTTCCTACCCCTGTAACCGACCCCGCTGCAAAACCTGCCCCATGCATCCCCCCACAACCACCTACTCCAGCCCCGCTACTGGTAAAACATACACAATTCAAGGCAGGGCTACGTGTGAAACTACACATGTCATTTATCAACTGACATGCCTGCACTGCACAGCCTTTTACATCGGCATGACAACAACCAAACTGGCTGAGCGCATGAACGGACACAGACGAACTGTCCGCCTAGGAGATGCCCAATACCCAGTAGCGGAGCATGCCCTCCAGCATAATTCTAGGGACCTAGGCACCTGCTACACCGTATGTGCCATTTGGCTTCTCCCACCCAACACCAGTCCCTCTGAACTGCGGAGATGGGAACTTGCACTCCAACACATCCTTTCATCCCGCCATCCCCCTGGACTGAACCTACGTTAAACAACCTCACTCCCATTCACTCTTCAGTCTTCTCCTCTTTCCCTTTCCTCTTTAGCCATTCACGCATCTTTTCATCCTACATAGTTGTGTTTATCTTTATACTATATACCTCTTTACTTCTGTATGCATCCTCTTTGGTTTGAAGCTGGCACAGTACTTACAGTAGAATATCTTTGGCTTCCCTCTGACAACCATGCCTCCATCCTTGCTACCCTCCCTGTTTACCTTTCCCTGTTGCTTCATAACCTGGGTTGTGAGTAACTGAATCCACTTTCCCTTCTTCCCTTTTTTCCCCTCTCTCCTCCCTGATGAAGGAACAAAGTTCCGAAAGCTAGGAATGTAAATTTTCAGTTCTGTTTTATGTGTATCTATCGGCTGTACTGAGCTGAGGTAAGTACTGGCCAGCCCCTCTATCTCTTTGTTAGTATTTGTTTCACATCTTATATGAGATTTTCCATTAATCATTTAGATCACCTATATGGTCCACATCCTTCATTGTTTTGTCCCTTTTGTTAGCTATCACTTACGTCTGTCATCTTAACACTTTCTCTTCTTCAGTGTTTTATATATACATAAATAAATATTTTCGTCACCAACTGTGCTAGTTGCATCTTCCTCCTATTATCTTGTTCCGTTTATAGTCCTCTTCTCTTTTTTATTTATTGATTTATTTATTCAACATTTCATAGTTTTAACGTTCGTTATTCGCTGTTTCCCAGCCAACAATCACTGCCAACAATCTCTGCCACACCTACCAGTATCATCCATTTCCGTCGATTTCTTGTTGCCGGCGATATTTTTGTGCCATTGGCTATCTTTCTCTGCCACAAGAATAATTTTTTGGGACATTTCTGCGCCACCCGCGATCTTTTTTGCGGCACGCGCGATCTTTTTTGCGGCACGCGCGATCTTTTTTGCGGCACGCGCGATCTTTTTTGCGGCACGCGCGATCGCTTTTGCGGCACGCGCGATCGCTTTTGCGGCACGCGCGATCTATTTTCGCCACTCGCTATCTCTGTTTTTGAGCTACGTGTGTTCTTTTTCCCCTGATCTGGACATACTTGCTTGGTCTGGTCAACTTTTTCCGTATTTTTCTTATTTAGTGGTCTTCCTTTGGTATTGAACATTACCAACACAATTTCTTTCCTTCTCGTCCTTCCCTCCATGTTTTACTCCTTCTTATGATTACTATTTCAACTTTAGTTATTTAATTTCCCTACCCACCAGTTACCCACTATGTACCCCAATCCTATACCACATTATTTATATTCATTCCGGAAACATGCATTCACTGTAGCCAAACTGCAATCCCACATACTTTTCCTCCAGTCCTGCTTAACCTTTGGAATTACCCCTAAAGGGCTTACCTTAAAAGTTCCCATCTCCGGGTGCAATTCCTCCTTCCACCAGTCTCTCCTGGACTTCCAGAACCTTCAATCCTTAGCCCTTACCCAACTTGTCCTGAATCTCTACACTACTTCATGTAACCACCACTCCCAACAGCTCCTATCTCTCTTCAAAGTCCTCCACCTCTCAAACCCTTGCTTGGAGAACACACTGAGGAACATCATCCTAGAAGCCAGCTGCAAACTTGAGTTCCATGCCACACACCACCTGAAAAAACTATCCACAGTGCTAGTGCAACACCTAAGAAGTGGGGTCCCTCTCCCTATCCCTCACAAACACCAACCACAACAGAACCTTCAACAAACCCCCCTCATAGCCAACAAACCTAGCCTAGCCACCCTACTCAATCTCCCCATCCCAGCACATACCCCACACAGACCAAATCGCAACTATAACCACAGTCAAATGCCACATATCACCAGTCCCAATTCAGTCCTAAACCTCTCATCCAGATCCCTCTCTCCTCCAGAGACATCTGTTCTATCAAAAGGCTTAACCTTTAGCCCCACACCTAAATTCAACCACACTGCCCTGGTTAAAGATCTCCTCTCATTCACCCGGAACCTCAACTGGAAATATCACTTCACTACCCAAACACAGCCCCCAAGTACTAGACCCAGTGTTGAACCCTGTCTAGAACAGTTCCGACTGCCTTCTCAAAGGGATCCTCCTCCCCTCCCCCAAAACCATCCCTTGCAGACATTTCAGGAATTCCTCACATCCAGTGTTGCCTCCCATTCCTTCTTGAAGAACATCCCGACAACCCCCAACATCACCCCAGCTGAATCCCGTGCCATTAAGGAGCTGAAAATAGACCGCTCTATTGTCATCCTCCCGGCGGATAAAGGCTCCACAACTGTCGTACTTGACCGTGTGGAGTATGTGACAGAAGGACTACGTCAACTCTCTGACACCTCAACCTACAAAGCTGTTACCCAGGATCCCATTCCCTCCATCCAGACTGAGCTGCAAAAAATCCTGAAAATCCAAGGTCCCTCACAAGGCCTCACAACGGCTTCCATAGACTTACTCACTCCACCTGAGCCACGTACCCCTACCTTCTACCTATTACCCAAAATCCACAAAGAGAACCATCCTGGCCGTCCCATTGTAGCAGGCTTCAAATCCCCAACTGAACGTATCTCAGCTCTGGTAGACCAACACCTACAACCTATCACCCGCAGACTCCCATCCTACATCAAAGACACAAACCACTTCCTAGAACGCCTCAAATCCATTCCCACTCCTCTCCCACCTGAAACCTTTCTTGTCACCATAGATGCTACATCCCTTTACACAAACATCCCACATACCCATGGTCTCTCTGCCCTTGAGCACTACCTCTCCCAACGCCCACCCGAAGATCTTCCAAAAACCTCGTTCCTTATCACACTTACCAACTTCATCCTCACCCATAATTACTTCACTTTTGAAGGCCAGACCTACAAACAAATCAGGGGAACGGCCATGGGAACCAGGATGGCTCCCTCCTATGCCAACCTCTTCATGGGCTGCATGGAGGAGGCTTTCCTGAAGACCCAACAGCTGCTTCCCCTGGTCTGGTATAGGTTTATAGATGACATCTTTGTGGTCTGGACTCATGGTGAAGAAACACTCCTTAATTTCCTCCATAACCTCAACTCCTTTTCGAATCTGAATTTCACCTGGTCCTTCTCCAAAACCCAAGCCACCTTCCTGGATGTTGACCTTCATCTTGTTGAAGCTCACATCCACACCTCTGTCCATATCAAACCCACAAACAAACAACAGTACCTTCACTTTGATAGCTGCCATCCTTTCCACATCAAACGCTCCCTTCCCTACAGCCTAGGTATTCGTGGCAAACGTATCTGCTCCAGTGACGAATCCCTCAACAACTACACCAATAACCTGACCAGTGCTTTCCTCTCCCGCAACTATCCTGCAGACCTTGTTCACAAACAGATTTCCCGAGCAATACATTCCTCCCCGTCCAACAACAATGTTCCTACCCCCAGACCACACAGAAGCATCCCCCTTGTCACCCAATATTATCCTGGCCTCGAAAACATCAACAAATTACTCCGCCAGGGATACGACTTTCTCAAGTCAACCCCTGAAATGAGATCATCCCTTGACAAAATTCTCCCCACACCACCCAGAGTTGCCTTTCGTCGCCCCCCTAACCTCCGTAACATCCTTGTTAAACCCTACAATATTCCCAGACTACCTTCTCTACCCAACGGTTCCTACCCCTGTAACCGACCCCGCTGCAAAACCTGCCCCATGCATCCCCCCACAACCACCTACTCCAGCCCCGCTATTGGTAAAACATACACAATTCAAGGCAGGGCTACGTGTGAAACTACACATGTCATTTATCAACTGACATGCCTGCACTGCACAGCCTTTTACATCGGCATGACAACAACCAAACTGGCTGAGCGCATGAACGGACACAGACGAACTGTCCGCCTAGGAGATGCCCAATACCCAGTAGCGGAGCATGCCCTCCAGCATAATTCTAGGGACCTAGGCACCTGCTACACCGTATGTGCCATTTGGCTTCTCCCACCCAACACCAGTCCCTCTGAACTGCGGAGATGGGAACTTGCACTCCAACACATCCTTTCATCCCGCCATCCCCCTGGACTGAACCTACGTTAAACAACCTCACTCCCATTCACTCTTCAGTCTTCTCCTCTTTCCCTTTCCTCTTTAGCCATTCACGCATCTTTTCATCCTACATAGTTGTGTTTATCTTTATACTATATACCTCTTTACTTCTGTATGCATCCTCTTTGGTTTGAAGTTGGCACAGTACTTACAGTAGAATATCTTTGGCTTCCCTCTGACAACCATGCCTCCATCCTTGCTACCCTCCCTGTTTACCTTTCCCTGTTGCTTCATAACCTGGGTTGTGAGTAACTGAATCCACTTTCCCTTCTTCCCTTTTTTCCCCTCTCTCCTCCCTGATGAAGGAACAAAGTTCCGAAAGCTAGGAATGTAAATTTTCAGTTCTGTTTTATGTGTATCTATCGGCTGTACTGAGCTGAGGTAAGTACTGGCCAGCCCCTCTATCTCTTTGTTAGTATTTGTTTCACATCTTATATGAGATTTTCCATTAATCATTGATATAATTATTAGATATATAAAGCTGCTTCTTATGCTTCAATACTGATTCTAAGTTAGAAAAGGTGGAATTTGAAGTAATGCATGTATGCTTGAAAGCTACGGGATATGTGGAGTTGCCCACAAATGGTTTGAATCATATCTGTCAGACAGGTATCAGAAGGTGGAGATAAGCCAGGCAGATAGGACATATTCATCAAGATTCGAGAGAGTTTTGTATGGAGTACCCCAGGGATCCTTATTAGGGCCATTACTGTTTTTAATATTTATCAATGACCTACCAAGTCAACTATCTGAAGCAGAGGCAGTACTGTTTGCTGATGATACAAGTTTGTTTGTTAAAGCAAATAGTGAAGCTGACTTACAGGAAAAAGTCACATTAGCAACAGACGAAGCAGACAGATGGTTTAATGAAAACAGACTCGTTGTGAATGCCAAAAAAACAATGTGGATCAACTTCAGACATATTACAAATAAAATAAAAACTAACCTTACAGTAGAACTGGGTAAGTGTAAGATTGAACAAGCATCATACACTAAATTTTTGGGAGTATGGTTTGATGAACACTTAAGATGGGAAAAGCATGTAATATCATTGAACAAAAAATTAAGTCAAACATGTTATATACTTAGAATGCTTAAAAGCTCACGTAATATTAAAACAGTGTTATGTGTTTATTTCCCATTCATTCACAGTTTATTAAGATACGGCGTACAGTTTTGGGGGAACATCAGTCTAACAAAACACTCATTTAGACAACAAAAGAAGGCAGTCAGAATAATAAAAGGTATAGGATATAGAGACTCTTGTAGGCAAGCTTTCAAAGAATTAAAAATCATGACACTACCATCTTTATACATATATGAAAGCATATGTTTGTTAAAAGAACACGAGGAATTTTCTACATTAAACAGAGAATTTCACAACTACGAAACAAGGAATAGGAATGATTTCCACAGAGAAATTCATAAAACAGCTATGTATCACAAAAGTGTACTATACCAACCCAAAATCCTCTACAGTGGTATCCCCAAAGAACTAAAAATAATACCAAAACTGTACATATTTAAAAGAGAATTAAAAAACATGTTATTGAGCAATAGTTTTTACAGTATTGAAGAGTTTGTGAATCGTTGACAATAAAAGCGCAGTTAATATTTCCCTGACATAATAAATATGTGTAATTGCTCACATTTAAATACTTGCTGTTTCTATGAAAGTGTGAAACTGTTAATGTAAGAATGTAAATAATCTTTGATGTGAGAATCACTAACTTTTTTTTTGTACATTGTTATCCTACTTGTATATTTTTATGTTAATGTTCTAAAAGTTCTATTAAAATTGTAATGTCTAAGTGACAAGTAAATTCAATTACAAATTTTCATGTATATGTATTTTAAATTGTAATGTTTATTGACAAGTCCTATATCATTTCGATGATTTACTACAAGGACGCTAATAAATTGAATTGAATTGAATTGAAGCTGTGTACATTGGCAGTGTGTTGCCATTTGCGAGACTGCACCATGGAAGATCAGTACTGTGAACTTTTGATAGAGGTACCTATTTCAACCCTGCCGCACTACGCTTGTGCTCAGTCGTCATGTTACTATTGCTTGCATACATTTGCCTTATCTTACTGTGTTCGGTGTACATTATGGTGATTGACATATATGCCACAGTCTAATAAAGTAGTAATAACATTATTGGTTGTGTTGTGTATCCAACATACAACACAAGTGACGATGAATATGGGATTGTTCTCCATGCAGTCTTAAGTCTCTGGTTGGTCTTCCATTGCATCTACAGTGAATGACAGAGCTACTGATGAGTTTTTGCACCAGGTGGTTGATCAGGAGGAGGCTCTTACTGCAGCACCAAAGCATCTCAGTCAATGGCAGAAGGCATTCGCCACAGCGCAATACAGTCAGACCCAGGAATTGCAAATGCTTACCTCTGTTTTGGCCACTTTGGGTCTGTCTCAATCTACACACCTGCTGCATCGCCCCTTGCACCTCCTGTTTGGCCTGTCACTCTGTCACTACCCCAGTCATTTATACCCCACATTCTCAGGCTTAAGATGAGTCCGTTCAAGAATAGGAAGCCTATGAAAAACATTTGTAGCAGCATTCTCATGCATTTGGATTGACTGATGTTACCTTGTGCTGTACTTTCCTTTTGTCTTGGTTACAGCCTCGTATGTATCAACTCCTTTGCCAACTGGCCTCCCTGCAGGATCCATATTCACTCTATTTTGATAACATGTGTGACCTTCTTTCAAAAAACTAATGTAAATGGATGCATGTCTTTGCCACTCGAGTTGAGTTCTATTGGTGTTGTAAGAAACTGGAACATTCCTATAAGACTTGTGCAACTGAGCTTCACAGTTTAAACCGTCATTGTCACTTTGTCATTGATGTAAATAAGTTTTTATATGCTGACCAAATGGTTCGTGATGCAATCATTCATTTGGCCCCCAATCATGAGGCCCCCAATCATGAGGCACATGAGTGGACCCTTCAATGTGAAAACACCTCCCTCTCTGATGTTCTGACTATTGCACAAACGTTTGAAGTTTTGAGGGCTGTGGGTGCAACATGGTGTGAGGTTGAAAGGTCAAAGAAGTCCAAACCACTTGCCTGCTCCTCCCGTTTGCCGGACAGTTCACAGGGGGACGATATGGTGGCAGCAGTCTGTGCATGAGCAGAACATCTGTGCAGCTGGCCCAACTCACTGCAGCAGCTATGGCCACAGCAGCAGCACAGCAAGCCCAGTAACAAACAACAATGCAAGGGCTCCACGCCTCCATTTTGTCTGTCATGCTTTGTCACTCATGACAGGCTGGATTGTCCTAAATGGTTAGCTGTTTGCTACCACTGCAACAAAATGGGCCACATCGCTGCTGTTTGTAATGCAAAATTCCAACAGCCTATTGGAGACACTGACATGGATGTCAATTGTGTATCAGCAATCTCCAACGCACCCAACAAGCTTTTTATTTATGTCAAGGTTTATCAGAAGGTTTTGCAAATGCAAGTTAATGCTGGTGCTGCTGTGTCATTAATCAACTTGCAAATGTACATTGACTTGAATTCTCCACCTTTAGCAACCACTGAATTTTCTAGTGGTGAACAATGCACACACCAAAAATTTGCTTGGTCTGGATGCCTTCAACCTTTTCAGGTTTTCTATTTTACTACTTAATCTCGTCTTTGATCAATAGCATTATACACAACACCACTCTTTATGCTCTGAATTTTCCGCCATGTTTTCTGTGGAGTTGGGTTGTGCCAATAATTTCAAAGCCCACATCACAATGAAACTTTTGGCCAGACCCCATTTCTTTTGGCTCACCCAGTGCCAAAGGCGATCCATGACCAAGTCAAGACAGAGCTTGACCACCTCACAGCGTCTGGGGTTGTTCAACGACTCACATTCAGCAAATCTGCTACCCTCTTAGTCATTGTCAAGAAGCTGTCAGGATGGATACACCTTTGGCTGTACCAGATATCTTGATGATATTGTTGTCTCCAGCTCCCGCACCGCTGAACATCTCAACAACTTACGTATGGTGTTTTCAATGTTACAGACCACTGTGTTAATATAATTTGGAAAAGTGCCACTCCTTTCAACTTTCTATCAAACCCCTTCATCAGAATGTCTCTACCATTGTGGCTCTTCTATGTCAATCAAGGAACTCAAGGTTTTTAGATAAGATTGGTTATTATCATTAGTTTTAGCTGGGGGTGGCTTCGATTGCACAACTGTTACATGCCTTGTTACATAAGGGGATGTCTTTCCACTGATCATAGGCATGTGAAATGACATTTTCCAAACTAAAGTCAGTGTTACAATCTGCACCTTGCCTCGTAACCTACCAACTGGGTCAACAGTTAGTGTTAGGAAAAGATGTGTCCCATCATGGGCTGTGGACGGTGCTAGCTCACACGTATTTTGATGGCTCTGAGCGGTCTATTGCATATGGGTTGAAGACACTTAATTTGGCTCAGATTAGATATTCACAAATAGAGAAAGAAGCCCATGCCATTGTTTATTCCTTAAAGAAGTCTCAGGTTTTCCTGTATGGTGTAAAATTCCATCTCATCACGGATCACAAGCAATTAGTTTCGCTGTTTAACCCCTCAGTGTCATTTCCAGACAAAACAGCATGTCGCCTTCAGTGTTGGACACTATTCCTCCCTCACTACAACTATGAGGTTCAGTTCTACCCCATGGCTAAACATGGAATTGCTGATGCGCTGTTGCATCTTCCAGCTAGCCCAGATCCAGGTTTTCATCAGGAGGAGTTACTGTGTTTACACAATGATGAATGTGCTCAACAAACTGTTGATGGTTTTACAATCACCAGTGCTTGGGTTGCGCAGGATAGTGCTACCAATCCGATTTTACGGAATGTGATGCATTGCATACAACATGGCTGGCCTGAGGTGCCTTCATTGCGGGCACTCGACTCGATATGTAAGTACTATGTGTTTCTGTATCATTTCTCTGTTGTTGATGGTGTTCTACTCCTTGATACGGCAATTCAGTTCCTTGTGTAGTGGTTTTTTGGCTCTCCATTTGGAGATCGTGGAATTGCTGCATGCTGATCACTGGGAGGGGGTGGGGGGGGGGGTGGAGGGAGGGGAGGGTGTGTCACACACCAAGGCGTTAACCAACCACCTGTCTTTAAGTCTGGTTTGGATGGCAACATCACTCATTTGCTTCCGTCATGTTCTCAATGCACACCACATCAAGTTGCCCTGTGGACAGTGTTCTCTCTGTGGCCGCATCCTTTGCAGGCCTGACACTGTCTCCACAATGATTATGCCAGCCGTTTCCTTAATGCGTAATGTCTAATAGTAACTGATGCATTCTCTCAGTTCCCATATTTTGTTTGTTGTCCGTCAACTTCAGCCTCTTCCACCGTGCCAGCGCAGGCAAAAATTTTTTCCACTGAAGGATTTCTGGCAATGTTGGCCCTCAGTTTGCGTTGCAGGAGTTTGCCTCCTTTTGCAATGCCTGCAGGATTCCCCACTTTTTCGCCCTGCCCTTCCACCAACAGTCCAACAGTGAAGCGAAAGGTTAGTTACAACATTCGAAACACAAATGAAAAAAGTATGTGACGTGGTTTTTGGACAATACTGTCTTTGATCAGTTTCTATCCTCTTATGTGTTCACATTATTCGGCGACCTCAGCCCACCCAAACTGCTCCATGGGTGTCAACCCTGGACACTCCCTCATCTTCTGCAGTCATTGTCCCGTTTCCTGCCAGGGTTGGCTGTCTGGGTGCATGGGTTTGGTCGTCACACATAATGGATTGTCATCGTGATCTCGTTATGCTGCGGGCACTGTCTCTGCGATGTCCTTATGGAGGAAGACATCTGTGGGCGTCATTATGGCCAGTTGCTCCTGTACGTGGATGACCAGATAACACAGCCGGGATACCGGCATCGCTACGCCTGTCTGCATTGCTCACTGGGTCACCTGATGCAGTTGGGTCCCTGCCATGACAAATGAGAGGTCCCCCGTCACTGGTGGACGAACTTGACGTGGCTTCTTCAATACTGCTACCTGCGCCGATGCAGCTGCTGTCCACACCAGAGCCATCTCACCCACCTCAGCCACCAACTGCAGAGCACTACCACCACCAGGCCCTGGACCTGATGTGGACATGGAGTTCGTGCTGACATTACCCATCCTACCATATGGGTTGACAGGAGAAGGCAGACTGTGACGTTGCCTGCACCCCAGGTACCTCTGACCAGACGCCCCAGTATAAGCACATTATATCAGCCAGAGTCTCACGGAGCAAGATGCCATGGACATCTCGCAAACCCAAGCTGTTCCCCAAGGAATGAAGTAATGTGCGGACACTTGAAAGCCGTGCACATTAGCAGTGTGTTCCAATAGAGCCCACCATGGGTGGGTTCCTATTTAAACCTTGGCACACTATACTCGTGCTCAGTTGGCATGTCATTACTGCTTGCATACACTTGTCTTATCTTATTGTGTTCAGTGTATGTTGTGGTGATTAGTGAGCCTGCCACAGTCTAATAAAGTTGTACTAACATTATTGATCGTGTTGTGTGTCCAAGTTACAAAAGAATTATCTTGCAGAAAACTGTGATCTGATACAAGAAAGTGGAAATGATATGTCCCTGCTTTCAATATTTATCTCTAGTACAAGATTAAGAAATTTGTCTACACTCCTGGAAATTGAAATAAGAACACCGTGAATTCATTGTCCCAGGAAGGGGAAACTTTATTGACACATTCCTGGGGTCAGATACATCACATGATCACACTGACAGAACCACAGGCACATAGACACAGGCAACAGAGCATGCACAATGTCGGCACTAGTACAGTGTATATCCACCTTTCGCAGCAATGCAGGCTGCTATTCTCCCATGGAGACGATCGTAGAGATGCTGGATGTAGTCCTGTGGAACGGCTTGCCATGCCATTTCCACCTGGCGCCTCAGTTGGACCAGCGTTCGTGCTGGACGTGCAGACCGCGTGAGACGACGCTTCATCCAGTCCCAAACATGCTCAATGGGGGACAGGTCCGGAGATCTTGCTGGCCAGGGTAGTTGACTTACACCTTCTAGAGCACGTTGGGTGGCACGGGATACATGCGGACGTGCATTGTCCTGTTGGAACAGCAAGTTCCCTTGCCGGTCTAGGAATGGTAGAACGATGGGTTCGATGACGGTTTGGATGTACCGTGCACTATTCAGTGTCCCCTCGACGATCACCAGTGGTGTACGGCCAGTGTAGGAGATCGCTCCCCACACCATGATGCCGGGTGCTGGCCCTGTGTGCCTCGGTCGTATGCAGTCCTGATTGTGGCGCTCACCTGCACGGCGCCAAACACGCATACGACCATCATTGGCACCAAGGCAGAAGCGACTCTCATCGCTGAAGACCACACGTCTCCATTCGTCCCTCCATTGACGCCTGTCGCGACACCACTGGAGGCGGGCTGCACGATGTTGGGGCGTGAGCGGAAGACGGCCTAACGGTGTGCGGGACCGTAGCCCAGCTTCATGGAGATGGTTGCGAATGGTCCTCGCCGATACCCCAGGAGCAACAGTGTCCCTAATTTGTTGGGAAGTGGCGGTGCGTTCCCCTATGGCACTGCGTAGGATCCTACGGTCTTGGCGTGCATCCGTGCGTCGCTGCGGTCCGGTCCCAGGTCGACGGGCACGTGCACCTTCCGCCGACCACTGGCGACAACATCGATGTACTGTGGAGACCTCACGCCCCACGTGTTGAGCAATTCGGCGGTACGTCCACCCGGCCTCCTGCATGCCCACTATACGCCCTCGCTCAAAGTCCGTCAACTGCACATACGGTTCACGTCCACGCTGTCGCGGCATGCTACCAGTGTTAAAGACTGCGATGGAGCTCCGTATGCCACGGCAAACTGGCTGACACTGACGGCGGCGGTGCACAAATGCTGCGCAGCTAGCGCCATTCGACGGCCAACACCGCGGTTCCTGGTGTGTCCGCTGTGCCGTGCGTGTGATCATTGCTTGTACAGCCCTCTCGCAGTGTCCGGAGCAAGTATGGTGGGTCTGACACACCGGTGTCAATGTGTTCTTTTTTCCATTTCCAGGAGTGTATTTGAAAGATGTGTGTCTATGTAGTACTCATTTTAAAAGAAAAACCAACCCATTTCCAGGATCACTAGTTTAAGATTTACTTTTAAAGAACTCACAAATTGGCCAAGGAACGGGAATTGAGGTCTGTTGCAGAAAGATGGGGGGGGGGGGGGGGGCATATGATATCTCACTCGTGCCAAAGAATGTTCTCAAAGCGGCCCTGTTCCTCTTCACATCACAAGGGTTATTACAAAAGTAAGTTGTGTTGAAACCACATTTTTCTATCTTAAATCAGATCACCAAACATTTTTGTTCAATTTTTTAAGAGTAGGTTAATGGAAGCCTGTTTATGACAATAACATTCATTAATGGTTTCATGTAATGTAAGTATCCTACAAACAGGAAAACGAGAAAGTTCTCTTCTTGAAGTGATGGAGATGTTTGATACAGCGAATGAGGTTTCTCAGAAGAGAAGAAAATAAAAGTTCGCTAATCTAAATGTTAGGCTGGAATCTGAAATTGCAGGATAATTGAGAACTGAAAAATGAGTTTGCATTCTTGGCAAAAAGCAGTGTTTCTGTGTTATGCGCGCTATGGATATTTTAAAATATGGTTCCTTATGTCTGTTGAACTTCTCCTGTTTAAAACTGATGTTCTCACAAAAGATTTCGAATGCAGGCGCATGGGAAAGTATTTTGTTTTTTACCTTTACGCCGTGCGACACATGTAGGGTGGAGACGTACTCATCCTGGACATCACTGACCACCACAGAGAGGCCCATCTGATGCCCAGCAGAGCTGATGCGTCGTGGGCTCCCCACGTTTAGCTGCCTCTCGTAGCTGCAGCAATGACATAAAACAAAGAATTAATAAACTCTGGAGAACATCTCAAGTCGTCGACATGCATGTTGGCACATACGGATACAGCGGATGGACGAAAATGTGGATACCAAAAACACAACACATTACCATGTCTACCACAGTGTTGGAAAGCCGAATGATGATGGAAATGGATAGCGATCACGCACCATTCTCTCCACAGTAGACCACGAAGGCTCAATAATATTGAGCTCTGGTGACATTATGGGCCAGGACAAATGCGTCTATTCGACCTTGTGCTCACAAAGCCAGTCCTGGATGAAAAAAAATGGCTCTGAGCACTATGGGACTCAACTGCTGTGGTCATAAGTCCCCTAGAACTTAGAACTACTTAAACCTAACTAACCTAAGGACAGCACACAACACCCAGCCATCACGAGGCAGAGAAAATCCCTGACCCCGCCGGGAATCGAACCCGGGAACCCGGGCGTGGGAAGCGAGAACGCTACCGCACTACCACGAGATGCGGGCAGTCCTGGATGATGTGAGCTGTGTGAAGAGGGGTCATCTGATCCTTGAACACAGCATCACCGTTACGGAACAAACATTGTACCATAGGATGGACCTGGTCAGGCAAAATGATTATTCTTGGAACAAAACTTGGCCATAAATTCGAAACAAGAATCATCTGACCAAATGACTTTCTTCTATTGCCCATAATCCAGGTTTTATGGCTTTTGCAGCACATTTTCCTGTAAGGGCATTTGAATCTCGGAGCTGACAGCAGTTTGTGCGACATTCTATTTTGCAGTGAGTTTACAGCTGTTGTCATCCTATTTTTTCGTCACAGTCCTCTTCACTGGCCATCTGGTACAGTCACTCAACACACACTTTCGCCTGCAGTGTGACTTAGCGGATGGCGGTTTTCTGCTCTGCCTGTATGAGGTATAAATCTTCGATACATCGCCTCTTGAAACCCCAAACACTTGAGCTGCCTTGGATACGGAAGCACCAACGATTTGCCTGGGATTGACTTTACTTACCTCTGACATAACACACTCACAACTACACAGAATAGTGTTCTGACCACGACTGACTCTTGCAGTGTACTGAGGACATCGCACAGTTGCTATTGGTCGTCAATCGCAACAGCGCAGTCTGGAAGTTTAGCTAGCGGCTGCATTTATTTATGTTCGAGCACGCATTTCTCGCAGTGTTTCCATATGTTTGTCCAAACCCTGTACTTGTACTATATGCACAATATACTAGGTGTACAACTTTGCTTCCGCCGTTTGCCGATAGTTGGCGACAACGATAAGTAACGGTCGCAAGAAACAGATCGCAGACGTCAGGCAGTTAGTTTGGAGCTCGGTCAACATAACCTCATTCAAACATTAGTCGATTTGTGTCTGCATCATAAAGTTGTTCTTGATTGAAAATGTCAGTTTACGAGCCTAATTCTCATCATTTGTGGGAAGTGTTTTGTTTCGATATGAAGAAAACAGCGGCTGAGTCTCATCGAATGCTCCAAGTACGTATGGTAAGGACGCTATTAGTGAAAGAACGTGTCGTGAGTGGCTTCAACGCTTCTAGAACGGTGATTTTAACGCTGTAGACCGGCATAGTGGTGGAAGAGAGAATGTTTTCGAAGATACAGAATTGGAGACATTACTGAGTGAAGACGCGCGTCAAATTCAAGAAGAATTGGCACGATTAGTGGAAGTGACACATAAGCCATTTCAAAACGTCTCAAGGCTACGGGCATGATTCAGAAAGAAGAACCTTGGGTCCCATGTAAGCTGAAACCAAGACACGTTAAATGGCGTTTGTGTGTTTGTGAACAATTGGCTTAAATTGCTCTGAGCACCATGGGACTTAACTTCTGAAGTCATCAGTCCCCTAGAACTTAGAACTACTTAAACCTAACTAACCTAAGGACATCACACACATCCATGCCCGAGGCACAATTCGAACCTGCGACCGTAGCAGTTGCGCAGTTCTAGACTGTAGCGCCTAGAACCGCTCGGCCACTCCGGGCGGCTGTGAACAGTTGCTTCAGAGGCAAAAACGGAAGGGATTTCTGCATCGCATTGTGACTGGCGACGAAAATTGGGTTCATTATGATAACCCTAAACGCAAAAAATCATGGCGATATCCCGGTCACGCTTCCACGTCGACAGCCAAACCGAATATTCACTGCTCCAAGATCATGCTCTGCATTTGGTAGGATCAGCTTGGCATTGTGTACAAGGAGGTGTTAAAACCAAGTGAAACAATCATAGGTGCTCGTTATCGAACGCAATTAATGCGTTTGAGCAGAGCATTAAAAGACCAACGGTCGCAATACAGCAAGAGGCACGGTAAAGTGATTTTGCAGCACGACAACACTTGGCCCCACGTTGCAAAAGAGGTCAAAACGTACTTGGAGATGTTAAAATGGGAAGTCCCATCCCACCCGCCGTATTCTCCAGACATTGCTCCCTCTGACTATCACCTGTTTAGATCAATGGCGCATGGCCTGGCTGACCAACATTTCCGATCTCATGAAGAAGTCACAAACTGGATGGATTCATGGATCGCTTCAAAAGCGAACAATTTTTTCGACGCGGGATTTGTACACTGCCTGAAAGATGGGAGGAAGTGGTGGCCAGCGATGGAAAATACTTTGAATGATACATGTGTAACCAATGTGTTTCATTAAAGCCTCAAATGTTGGGACTAAACGGCGGAAGCAAAGTTGTACACCCTGTAACTTCACACTTGTCTGGGAGCAGAGGAATTGGTGGAAGGAAGTAGGATGACTTGGGGCCAGTATGAATTGTCTTCACCCATTTCCAGCTTCAGTTATAAAACAACAAAACAGCGCATCATAGCCATATTGTATTGTAGTAGGAATTGTGAATGCAGTGTTCAATCCACTCTGCTGTCTGCCTTGCGAGGAGGAGGCAGGGCTTGTTCCTCCCAAACCTGCCCACCTGCCCTCCTCTCCCCCCCGCCACCCTCCGCCACCTGGGTGTCACCTAAGAAACAAATCCATCAGAGATATTTCAGCACTTCCAAAACTGTCCAAGTCGACTGTTGGTGATGTGCCAGCAGATTGATGCCGTATTCCTGGACTTCAGGAAGGCATTTGATACGGTTCCGCACTTACGTTTAGTGAAAAAAATACGAGCTTACGGAATATCGGACCAGGTTTGTGATTGGATTCAGGATTTCCTAGAAGAAAGAACACAACATGTCATTCTTAACGGTTCAAAATCTGCAGATGTAGAGGTAATTTCGGGAGTACCGCAGGGAAGCGTGATAGGACCTTTATTGTTTACAATATACATAAATGACTTAGTTGACAACATCGGTAGCTCCGTGAGGCTATTTGCAGATAACACGGTTGTCTACAAGAAAGTAGCAACATCAGAAGACTCGTACGTACTCCAGGAGGACCTGCAGAGGATTAATGCATGGTGCGACAGCTGGCAGCTTTCCCTAAACGTAGATAAATGTAATATAATGCGCATACATAGGGGCAGAAATCCATTCCAGTACGATTATGCCATAGGTGGTAAATCATTGGAAGCGGTAACGACCGTAAAATACTTAGGAGTTACTATCCGGAGAGATCTGAAGTGGAATGATCACATAAAACAAATAGTGGGAAAAGCAGGCGCCAGGTTGAGATTCATAGGAAGAATTCTAAGAAAATGTGACTCATCGACGAAAGAAGTAGCTTACAAAACGCTTGTTCGTCCGATTCTTGAGTATTGCTCATCAGTATGGGACCCTTACCAGGTTGGATTAATAGAAGAGATAGACATGATCCAGCGAAAAGCAGCGCGATTCGTCATGGGGACATTTAGTCAGCGCGAGAGCGTTACGGAGATGCTGAACAAGCTCCAGTGGCGGACACTTCAAGAAAGGCGTTACGCAATACGGAGAGGTTTATTATCGAAATTACGAGAGAGCACATTCCGGGAAGAGATGGGCAACATATTACTACCGCCCACATATATCTCGCGTAATGATCACAACGAAAAGATCCGAGAAATTAGAGCAAATACGGAGACTTACAAGCAGTCGTTCTTCCCACGCACAATTCGTGAATGGAACAGGGAAGGGGGGATCAGATAGTGGTACAATAAGTACCCTCCGCCACACACCGTAAGGTGGCTCGCGGAGTATAGATGTAGATGTAGATGTAGATGTGCTTGTGAAGCAGAAACGCGAAGGAACAACCACAGCTAAGCCAAGCCCAGGTAGATCTCATGTACTGACGGACGGGAACTGCCAAGTATCACAAAGGATGATCATAAAAAACCGCACTAAATCCTCAGAAGGAACCACTAGTGACTCCAAAGTGCCTCCAGCAACCTAGGTAGAACAATGTCTGGTTGTAGGGAGCTGGAAAGAGTGAGGTACAGTCGGCGAGAAGCTCCTCGTAAGCCATACATTACTGTAGTCAATGCTAAGAGGCACCTGAGGTGGTGTTAAGAGCAGAGCCACTGGACAGTGAATGACTGGGAAAAATGATCTGGAGCGATGAATCGTGCTATCCTCTGTGGCAATCCTATGTAAGGGATTGGGATTGGCGAATGCCTGGAGAACCTTAGCCGCCATTATGTGTAGTGCCAACAGTGAAGTACAGAAGAGGCGGTGTTAGGTTATGGAGGTGCTTTTCGTGGTTAAAGTGTGGTCCCCTTATTGCGCTTAAGAAGTCGTTAAATGCGTAAGGATATGGACACACTCTACAGCACTCTGTTCTGCTTAGAGTTTGGAGACAACAAACTGTTTGGAGACAATGATTGATTGTATCAGCATGGCATTGCACACTGTCATAAAGCCGCATATGTGAGGCAATTGTTTTTCGAGAAATGGACTGGCTTGCCGAGAGTCGTGTCCTAAATCGAAGGAACATCTCTGGGATCAGTTAGAATGTCGACTTTGCTCCAGACCCCAGCATTCAACGTCGCTACTTTCGCTTGGTTCTTGAGGAAGAGTGGGCTGCTATTCCTCCGCAGACATTCAGACACTTCGTTGAAAGTATCCCCCGCAGAGTTTAAGGCGTCATAACCACGAAGGGTGCACACACCCTTAAGTGTCCATATGCTGAAATTGCGCACTACAAGATATGAAAACGCCAGAACATTGTAAGTTTATTTACCCTATGCACAAATAGAACAGTAAGCTCTGGATGCCTATGAATAACAACGCAATGCTTCTTGGGCGCGTGGCTTGGTGCCAGTGTAGTGTCTTTCACTGTGCGGTGGAATGTCCTAGGATTGATTGCAGCTGATGTCCCACAATGTTGGGAGCTTCTAGTCGAAATCGATGGTGACGTTCCGCGATGTGGTGCAGAGGCAGCATTCAGTGGGGACCGGTAGGCTGGACACGGCAGCTGATGATCCTTGGATTGCGGATTTAGTCAGACGTCCGTCAGGTGTGCCTAGCACCCTTGGCAAGGGGAGCTCCGTACAGAGGACCTGCAGCAAGGTAGCCACGGCTTTACTCCCTATGGGTTTTGGCTGCGATCGGTGAGGAGAGCCCCATACCGAAGACAGCAGAAGGTTGGCGCCTGTGGCCATGGAGCTGCTCCGGTGAGCAACTCACAGACACCAAAATCCAAAATATCAGAAGGGCAAGGCCCGTGTTACGACACGGAAACAGAACGATTGCAGTGCTCCATGTGGCCTGGCAGTGAACTTTGAACACGAGAAATATGACACGGAAATCCCTATTAGTGCTTTTTGGAATACTAGTCCTAGATGAAAATATTTTTCATTTATACTTTATGAGTGAGTCTGGTAGCTTTTGGTAAAACATATTTATTTTTAAAAGCCAACATTGAAATTTCGACTGTGTGGCTGTTATCAATTGAAAGTTACGTTCCTGGTTACGACCATCTTGTACATATTTCACTCTTTGAACTGCAACATAAATATGTTGTTCGTATGCTGTTTCGTTTTTGCTCTAATCTGTAATACTGAGTTGGAATTATTAACTCTGCCCAGTATTATGGATGCCAGAAGAAAGCAATCAGAATACGAGTAACATATTTACAATGCAATTCGAAGAGTGCAATACACGCGAGAGGTTGCAATCAGAAGCACACTGCGATGAATCCAACTTCCGTTAGCTATGAAACCAAAACAAACATCAGCCAATAAGAACGCGAGGTGATGGACTGATAAACTGGCACTGTTCCAAGTGGTGTGGCAGCGAACAAGTGAGTTGCACCTCTGTGGTGCAACTGACGTAGATGCTATCTACGTAATGACCTCCTTACACTAGGATGTTCTTTCAAAAAGGATTTGGCTTTAGACATTTGCTTCAGAAGTATGGGCCAGTTTTATTTTGTTAGCGTACAGCGTATGCTTCTAACTTTTCTGTGATGCCTAACGTTTATGCGGTTTTTAAATTTCAAGACTCTACAGTTAATGTTTAGTTGCGTTGGGTCTCTTGTAGGATTCATGCACCTGGGGATAATTCCCTAGTTCGCTTATCAGTGGATCGTCAGAGTTGCTCGCCATCTAGCAAAACGCAACCACTAGTTCTCGAAATCGTTCTTTCAGGGTTTTCTCTTCTGTGACTTTGTGAGTGTCAGCTGTTGGGAACCGGGTGTGGATGCGCAGCGGTCGTTTTAGTGTCCTCTTTCGGTTTCTTAACAGCCTCACCATATGTGATTTGCCTGTGTAGCCCCAAACAGGGCAGACATACTTTAGGATTGGCTTCACTAGCGTGCAGTAAAGTCGCACACTTGCTGTTGCCGCGAGGCTGCTGTTGATGTTGGAGAGGGGGTACAGAGTATCCAGTCTAGCGCTAGCTTTTCTCCAGAGATCCTCGATGTGGTGCCTCCAGGTGGGGGGTTGATCGAGAGGGACTCCTAGCCTGCGGTGCATTTCCAGGGCATTTCTCACCTGTGTAGATGTAGTGATATGTTTTGTTGCATGGTGTGGAAGGAAGCGCTTACCTCGTCTCTGTGACAGCATGACTGCTTATGTTTTTTCATTACTTATTATGAATCGCCATTTCTTGGCCCAGTTTTCTGTCTTGTCGAGCGAGTTCTGTAATTTACTTGTAACTGTTCTCCTCCTGTTGCTGCTGCTTGAGAAGAATTCTGCGTCGTTAGCGTAGTGTGCAGTTTGTGTCTGTGGGGCTGTCGGTGTGTCGGCAGATACAAGTTGTACAATGCTGGGCCTAGCATTGACCCCTGTGGGACACCAGCACATATGCTGCGCTTAGACCACTTGGTGATGTCTGCTTTGATGCCCAATGTGCGGCTGGATAAGTAGCTGTTCAGTAGCTTGACAATTTGGCTGGGGAACCCTAGTGTGTACAACTTGTACACTAGACCAGCGTGCCACACACTGACGAACGCCTTGCCTACGTCTAGCAGCACTAGGCCTCATTAGCCTTTCCGGTTATGGCTACTGTGGCGGCATCGACTACTCTCATTAGTTGTTACGGTGCTGAGTGTCTATTTCAGAATTCGAACTACACTGCTGGCCATTAAAATTGCTACACCACGAAGATGACGTGCTACAGACGCGAAATTTAACCAGAAGGAAGAAGATGCTGTGATATGCAAATGATTAGCTTTTCAGAGCAATCACACAAGGTTGACGCCGGTGGCGACACCTACAACGTGCTGACATGAGGAAAGTTTCCAGCCGATTTCCCATACACAAACAGCAGTTGACCGGCGTTGCCTGGTGAAACGTTGTTGTGATGCCTCGTGTAAGGAGGAGAAATGCGTACCATCACGGTTCCGACTTTGATAAAGGTCGGATTATAGCCTATCGCAATCGCGACATTGCTGCTCGCGTTGGTCGGGATCCAATGACCGTTAGCAGAATATGGAATCGGTGGGTTCTGGAGGGTAATACGGAACGCCGTGCTGGATCCCAACAGCCTCGTATCACTAGCAGTCGAGATGACAGGCATTTTATCCGCATGGCTGTAACGGACCGTGCACCCACATCTCGATACCTGAGTCAACCGACGGGGACGTTTACAAGATAACAACCATCTACACGAACAGTTCGATGACGTTTGCAGCAGCACGGACTATCAGCTCGGAGACCATGGCTGCGGTTACCTTTGACGCTGCATCACACACAGGAGCGCCTGCGATGG
Organism: Schistocerca serialis cubense; assembly: GCF_023864345.2. Lineage (NCBI taxonomy): Eukaryota > Metazoa > Arthropoda > Insecta > Orthoptera > Acrididae > Schistocerca > Schistocerca serialis. Next base: position 273,105,300 of record NC_064643.1, on the reverse strand, counting down.
TGTACTCAATGACGAACCTGGGTGCACGAATGGCAAAACGTATTTTTTTCGGATGAATCCAGGTTCTTTTTACAGCATCATGATGGTCTCATCCGTGTTTGGCGACATCGCAGTGAATGCACATTGGAAGCATATATTCGTCATCGCCATACTGGCGTATCACCCGGCGTGATGGTATGGGGTGCCATTGGCTACACGTCTCGGTCACCTTTTGTTCGCATTGACGGCACTTTGAACAGTGGACGTTACATTTTAGATGTGTTACGACCCGTGGCTCTAACCTTCATTCGATCCCTGTGAAACCCTACATTTCAGCAGGATAATACACGACCGCATATTGCAGGTCCTGTTCGGGCCTTTCTGGATACAGAAAATGTTCGACTGCTGCTCTGGCCAGCACATTTCCCAGATCTGTCACCAACTGAAAACGTCTGGTCAATGGTGCCCGAGCAACTGGCTCGTCACAATAGGCCAGTTACTACTCTTGATGAACTGTGGTACCGTTTTGAAGCTGCATAGGCAGCCGTACCTGTACACGCCATCCAAGCTCTGTTTGACTCAATGCCCAAGGCGTATCAAGGCCATTATTACGGCCAGAGGGGTCGGCCGAAGTGGCCGAGCGGTTAAAGGCGCTACAGTCTGGAACCGCACGACCGCTACGGTCGCAGGTTCGAATCCTGCCTCGGGCATGGATGTGTGTGATGTCCTTAGGTTAGTTAGGTTTAAGTAGTTCTAAGTTCTAGGGGACTTATGACCACAGCAGTTGAGTCCCATAGTGCTCAGAGCCATTTGAACCATTTTGAACGGCCAGAGGAGGTTGTTCTGGGTACTGATTTCTCAGGATCTATGCACCCAAATTGCGTGAAAATGCAATCACATGTCAGTTCTAGTATAATATGTTTGTCCAATGAATACCCGTTTATCATCTGCATTTCTTCTTGGTGTAGTAATTTTAATGGTCAGCAGTGTACAAATGAAGGAGCATTCCTTCGCTGTATATGTGTTGTTCAGTGTGAACCATTAGGAGGCGCTAAGCGTGGGGAATAAGGTTATTGGACAGTGGTTCTGAGGGAAGATGGAGTCTTTTCCTGGCTTAGGGATAGCGACCACTTTGGCATGTTTCCATTGTTTCGGGAACTTTTGTGATTGTGTGATCTCACTGAATGTTTCTTTTAGTTTCTCTCGATAGCTGGGGCAGGTTTTTAAGCAGTTCATTGGAGAGGAGATCGTGGCCTGGGTTTTCTTAGTAGGTAGTGACTTGACAGCATTGGCTACTTCCTCTGGTGAGAAGGTAATTGCGTTGTCAGCGACGTCATCTTCTGCTGCAAGAAATGCTGCTAGTTGTTGTCTGGCCATTCTTTCATGTTCTCAGTCCTGTGCCTCTGCTGGTGTGAACTGTTTTTCCAATACGTCAGTGAATGGGTTGGCTTTGTCCCGGGCGCTTATCACTAGTCCTCTGTCGCCACGCAGAAGTGGCATCCTTGTGCGTTTTTTTCGTGAATTGTTTGGCGGTTTGCCAGAGGCTATTTTCCTGCACTTTTAGAGCCACGAGGCACTTTGACCATCTCTCTTTGTAGTCTACTGAGCAACCTCCTGGTGTTCGATTTCCGCGTTAGTTTCCAGTCTTTCACGGCCCTATCTTTGTGTCTGATCTGGGCAAGCAGCTGGGGTGCAGTCGCTTGGTGGGGAGTGGGGCTGTAATGGTTCTGGGTGTAGCGCCCTGTGAAGTGTTCTCAGTTTCTGCGCTTGTGCACGGCGGAATGCTGGGTGGGCGGCAGCCATCCGCATATGTCGATCTCAAAGATTAGAGGATTGCGGTCGGAGGACGTTCTGTTCAGTGAACTCGCGGCCACAGATCCTGCGAGACCTTTGTAACAGCTATATCGGGGGCGCCCGACCTGTTGCTATACAAGGGGAAGTGTGTGTGTTTCTCAGGGCCCCACACATGTAGGTGGTGGATGCGCTTGGTGCGTTTCAATTGTCAAAAAAATGGTTCACATGGCTCTGAGCACTATGGGACTTAACTTCTAAGGTCATCAGTCCCCTAGAACTTAGAACTACTTAAACCTAACTAACCTAAGGACATCACACACATCCATGCCCGAGGCAGGATTCGAACCTGCGACCGTAGCGGCCGCGCGGTTCCAGACTGTAGCGCCTTTAACCGCTTGGCCACCACGGCCGGCGTCAATTGTCAGCCCGCTCTGTTTGCACACCTGCTACGACAGTCTGTGCGTTTTGCATTCAGGTCGTAACCCAACTATGAGCTTGCCTCCAATTTGCCCTAATTTCTTTAGATCGTCTGAGCCGCGACCTTTATAGCCGTATCGTGTAAGGATACTGAGACCAGCGCTCGGAGGCACGTGACTAGCGGCACCGAGATAGCGCAAGCGCTGGCAGCGATAGCTGCGGTGACACCTGCGCCCCCAGGGCGCGTGGCGAGCGCTGGAGATTTGGAGGACGAGGGCTGTTTGGAAAGTAAGGAAAAATCGGTCGCGAAATGGGAACCACAGTGAAAATATGTGTTGGGCAGTGTCTGTAGTATACCTGTGGGTACTGTCACGTCGCTCTTCTCAGTTCTGAGCGCACATTGAGCCTAGAAAATAATGTCTCCCGCCAAGCGTGGGTATCTACCGAGAAATTTCGCCTGGTTTCGTGCAACTCCACGTAAGGTAATTGTCATGCAGTTTCTTCTTCATGACAATTCTCGCCCGCACACTGCAGGGGCAGTGGGGGCGCTGCTGCAGTCTTTTCGATGGGAAGTGTGTGATCATCCGCTATAAGCCCGGACTTGGCTCTCTCTGATTTTCATCTAATGATCCGCTGGCCATGAAGACAACATATTGGCACAGAGAACGAGCTGCAGTCAAGCGCAGAAAATTGTCGGAAAAAACAAGAGGTTTCCTTCCATGACGAGGGTATTGGAAAGTTGGTACAACGCTACGACAGATGTCTATGTCGGGAGCGTTGGTTGTGTAGACAATTACCTCGAAGAAAACGGTCTATTGACACACAGTCAACATGGGTTTAGAAAACATCGTTCCTGCGAAACACAACTAGCTCTTTATTAACATGAAGTGTTGAGTGCTATTGACAAGGGATTTCAGATCGATTCCGTATTTCTGGATTTCCGGAAGGCTTTTGACAATGTAGCACGTAAGCGGCTCGTAATGAAATTGGGTGCTTATGGAATATCGTCTCAGGTATGTGACTGGATTAGTGATTTCCTGTCAGAGAGGTCACAGTTCGTAGTAATTGACGGAAAGTCAGAGTAAAACAGAAGTGATTTATGGCGTTCCCCAGGGTATTGTTATAGGCCCTTTGCTGTTCCTTATATATATTAACGATTTTGGAGACAATCTGACCAGCCGTCTTCGGTTGTTTGCAGATGACGCTGTCGTTTATAGACTAATAAAGTCATCAGAAGACCAAAACAAACTGCAAAACGATTTAGAAATTATATTTGAATGGTGCGGTAAGTGGCAGTTGACTCTAAATTACGAAAAGTGTGAGGTCATCCACATGAGCACTAAAAGGAACTCGTTAAACTTCGTTTACACGATAAATCAGTCTAATCTAAAAGCCGTAAATTCAACTAAATACCTAAGTATTACAATTACGAACAACTTAAATTGGAAGGAACTCACAGAATATGTTATGGGGAAGGCTAACCAAAGACTGCGTTTAATTGGCGGGACGCTTAGAAAATGCAACAGATCTACTAAGGAGATTGCCTACACTGCGCTTGTCCGTCCACTTTTAGAATACTGATGTGTGATGTGCGATCCTTTTGAGATAGGATTGACAGAGTACATCGAGATAGTTCAAAGAAGGGCTGCACATTTTGTATTATAGCGAAATAGGGAAGAGAGTGCCACTGAAATTATACAGTATTTGGGGTGGACATCATTAAAAGAAAGGCGTTTTTCGTTGCGACGGAATCTTCTCACGAAATTACAATCACAAACTTTCTACGCCGAATGCGAAAATATTTTGTTGACACCGACCTATATAGGGAGGAACGATCACCATGATAAAATAAGGGAAATCAGAGCTCGTGCGGAAAGATATAGATGTTCATTTTTTCCGCGCGCTATAGGAGATTGGAATAATAGAGAATTGTAAAGGTGGTTTGATGAACCCTCTGCCAGGCACTTAAATGTGATTTGCAAGAGTATCCATGTAGATGTAGATGTAGATGGAGTAGCTGGAAGGTGTAGTTAGCTGTTGCAAATAAAATTGTTTTGATTTTCACTGCGGTTTCCATTTCGCGATCCGTCGTTCCTCACTTTCCGGTAGTTCTCGTACTTGCGTTGGATTATTTCCTTGTGATTTCTGGACTCTATGTGGCGAGCAGGCGAGGAATGCATGCCACTTCTGCTGCACGGTTGTCTGAAGGGTAGTCGAGTCATAGGCGTTATCTGTACGATTCTAAAGATCCCGTATTAATATCAACAAATAGTCCTGTCCGCGAAGTAAAATTGAGGGAAAAATTCGTGTAGTCGCAAATTTTTGTACAATACCATGAACAACAGGTGCTGGAGGGGGGAACGTTTTAAAAAGTCACTTTTTTACGTTCCTTTTGAATAACTCGAAAACCGCGGCTTCTAGCGAAAATATTTCCTAGTACAAAATTAAACTACATTAAATTTCCTGCAAAAAAATTGCTGCTAATTTTTTCTCTAGAGCTGATAGTTCAGGTATTGCAGGGGATGGAAAACTCACAGATTATTAAATATATTGTCTTAGTAGTATAAAGTTAATGTTTATCTTTACATGACGTGGTTCAGTAACAGTATTAAATGTGTGTACAAAATCTATGCGCAGTAGAGCCGTGTGAAGAATTAAATGTGTTCCATGGGTTTAACAGGCGTGCTTTGAAACAACAGCTTGAAATTGATCCAGATTTTCTGCCAAAGTTCACATTATTGGTGATGAGTCATGGTGCTACGGTCACGACCCAGAAACAAAGCAACAGTCGAACCAATGGAAGACGTCATCGTCGCCCCGTCCAAAAAATGTCGTAAAGTCAAATCGAACATCGAAACAATGCTAATATGCCTTTTTTCTGCCAAGGGTGTAATTCATTCAAAGTTTGTTCCCCCAGATCAGACCGTCAATCAAATCTTTTATTTGGAAGTTTTAAGAAGACTGCGCAACAGTGTTCGTCAAAAAAGACCCGATTTGTGGCAGGCAGGAGACTGGTTCTTCCACCACGACAACGCATCTGCACACACAGCCATCTATGTTAGACAGTTTTTGGCTGAATATAGCACGGTTCCTCTACCCCACGCACCTTACGCATCTGACCTGGCTCCTTGCGACTTTTTCTTATTTCCATGCATGAAAAAGGGAATGAAAGTACTCGGATTTGACAGCAATGAAGAAGAAAAAAAAAAAAGAGGGAACAAGTCTACAAAAAATGTTTCGAATGGAGGATGCATCGCTGGGACAAATGTATTAGTTGTAACGGATTGTATTTAAGGGGTAGGGTTGTTTTGTAAGCAAGTTGAAAATATATAGCTTTTTAAAAATATTTTTTTTGGTTACCACCTCGTACCTCCAGTACGTTGTCCTCGACGGCGAGAGTTGCTCAGAGACAAAGGGTGTTGCCAGTAGTGCCCCAGGGAAGTGGAAGCAGGACCGCTGTTTTTCTCTAAATATAAATGACCTGACGGGGGGTGAACAGGAATTTACGGCAGTTTGCTGGTGACACTGTGGTATACGGCAAGGTGTCGTTGTTGAGTGACTGTAGGAGAATACAAGGTGACTTAGGCAAAATTTCTAGTTGGTATGATGAGTTGCAGCAAGCTCTAAACGTAGAAAAATGCAAGTTAATCCAGATCAATTAGAAATGTGGTGCTTGACACAGTCATGTAGATTAAATATCTAGACGTAATGTTGCAAAGTGGTACGTGTGGTGTCTTGCCCGCTCGTTGCTAATAGGGTGCCTATGGGATGCAGTGTTCTCGCAATGCTATACAAAAATTTCAAGCAAATAACATTAGTAGTTTTATTTCTACAAAAGCCAATTGACAATACTTTACTGCAACAAACGTCGTTAGCGAGAGGCGACGTGAAAACAGAACTGTTCTGACGATACACAGAGTCCAAGGAAAGACTTGAGACTATATATTTACTAAGATGGTATCTGTTCTTTTGGACATGTCCGAAAGAACAGATACCATCAGAGTCCAAGGAAAGACTTGAGACTACATATTTACTAAGATGGTATCTGTTCTTTCGGACATGTCCGAAAGAACAGATACCATCTTAGAAAATATATAGCGAAGGCTCGCCGGCCACTTGACCATCTTCTTCTTCTGTGCGAATGCACAAACAGTGCCTGAACTCTTACGGGAATCGGCAACGCGCCGCGAGTAATGAGTATAATAGGCGGGGGCACAACGAATGTAGTGCGGGACAATACGTTTGAGAATGTGGGTTTCGCGGAGACGAGCTGCCTTGGCGTAATGGGTAACGTGTTTGACCGATAATCGAAAGATTTTGAGTTCAGACCTTGTTCGGTGCTTGATATCTAGCCGGCACGGTAGCTCAGCGTGTTCGGTCAGAGGGTTTAGCTACCCTCTGTAATAAAAAACTGAGTAAACGGATCAACGAACAACCTGAACGGGTGTCACTGGACGTCCGCCACGAACGATTTCAACGAACAATATAGAACAAAATGAGATTAAAAAAAAAAAAAAGATGGATAGAGCGTCTGCCATGTAAGCTGGAGATCCCGGGCTCGAGTCCCGGTCGCGGCACACATTTTCATCTGTCCCCGTTGACGTATGTCAACGCCTGTAAGCAGCTAAGGGTGTTCATTTCATTGTAAAGACTTGATACTGTCACGTTGCAGACTCTGGCCGATCTTGGGCGGCCGAAGCTAGTAAGAGCTGAGTTTATATGCAGCTGCTGCAGATGGCGCGCCCAGCGTGGCGCGGTCCGATTCCGCGCACCATTGGCCGCCGATTCTTCACTGCCTTCTCCGGTCTTTACTTTCACCTCTTCGTTCCGGCGTTTGTGGTTACGCCAGAACAGTACGAAATGGAATGAACACGTCAGGTTGCTAGTAGGGAAGGTGAATGCTCATCTTCGTTTTATTTGAGAATTTTGGTAAAGTGAAGCTCATCTACACTCCTGGAAATGGAAAAAAGAACACATTGACACCGGTGTGTCAGACCCACCATACTTGCTCCGGACACTGCGAGAGGGCTGTACAAGCAATGATCACACGCACGGCACAGCGGACACACCAGGAACCGCGGTGTTGGCCGTCGAATGGCGCTAGCTGCGCAGCATTTGTGCACCGCCGCCGTCAGTGTCAGCCAGTTTGCCGTGGCATACGGAGCTCCATCGCAGTCTTTAACACTGGTAGCATGCCGCGACAGCGTGGACGTGAACCGTATGTGCAGTTGACGGACTTTGAGCGAGGGCGTATAGTGGGCATGCGGGAGGCCGGGTGGACGTACCGCCGAATTGCTCAACACGTGGGGCGTGAGGTCTCCACAGTACATCGATGTTGTCGCCAGTGGTCGGCGGAAGGTGCACGTGCCCGTCGACCTGGGACCGGACCGCAGCGACGCACGGATGCACGCCAATACCGTAGGATCCTACGCAGTGCCGTAGGGGACCGCACCGCCACTTCCCAGCAAATTAGGGACACTGTTGCTCCTGGGGTATCGGCGAGGACCATTCGCAACCGTCTCCATGAAGCTGGGCTACGGTCCCGCACACCGTTAGGCCGTCTTCCGCTCACGCCCCAACATCGTGCAGCCCGCCTCCAGTGGTGTCGCGACAGGCGTGAATGGAGGGACGAATGGAGACGTGTCGTCTTCAGCGATGGGAGTCGCTTCTGCCTTGGTGCCAATGATGGTCGTATGCGTGTTTGGCACCGTGCAGGTGAGCGGCACAATCAGGACTGCATACGACCGAGGCACACAGGGCCAACACCCGGCATCATGGTGTGGGGAGCGATCTCCTACACTGGCCGTACACCACTGGTGATCGTCGAGGGGACACTGAATAGTGCACGGTACATCCAAACCGTCATCGAACCCATCGTTCTACCATTCCTAGACCGGCAAGGGAACTTGCTGTTCCAACAGGACAATGCACGTCCGCATGTATCCCGTGCCACCCAACGTGCTCTAGAAGGTGTAAGTCAACTACCCTGGCCAGCAAGATCTCCGGATCTGTCCCCCATTGAGCATGTTTGGGACTGGATGAAGCGTCGTCTCACGCGGTCTGCACGTCCAGCACGAACGCTGGTCCAACTGAGGCGCCAGGTGGAAATGGCATGGCAAGCCGTTCCACAGGACTGCATCCAGCATCTCTACGATCGTCTCCATGGGAGAATAGCAGCCTGCATTGCTGCGAAAGGTGGATATACACTGTACTAGTGCCGACATTGTGCATGCTCTGTTGCCTGTGTCTATGTGCCTGTGGTTCTGTCAGTGTGATCATGTGATGTATCTGACCCCAGGAATGTGTCAATAAAGTTTCCCCTTCCTGGGACAATGAATTCACGGTGTTCTTATTTCAATTTCCAGGAGTGTATAAAAGGCGATTACTGTTCCAGTGTTTGGAATGCTCACCGAGTTGGATTGAAGGAAGACATCAAAGCAGTTCAGAGACTTGCTGCAAGATTTGTTACCGGTAGGTTCGACCAGCACGCAAATATACAGATATGCTTCGTGAAGACAAACGGGAATCACGGGAGGGATGACGACGCTCTTTTAGCGTGGCACTATCGTGGAAATTTAGAGAACCGGCATTTGAGGGCCACAGCAGATCGATTCTACTACCGTCAAAGCACACTTCGCGTAAAGACCTTGAAGAGAAGATGAGCGAAATTAGGGCTCGTGCTGAGGCTTATAGATAGTCATTTTTCCCTTGCCATTATCGACTAGATTAGGAAAGGGAGTGACTAGTAGTGGTACGTGATACCCTCCGCCATGCACCGTATTGTGGCTTGTGGAGCACGTATATAGACGTAGATGTAGGATGACTGAAAATGAACTTCCCGTCTAGCAGTGTAGAACATTGTGTTGAGATTTACGTAGGTTGTGTCCATATGCATTTCTTGTGTTAGTGTCATCAGTAACGCATAGATTTTCCACGTAACGTTAATGCATTTTGTAGAAAATGAACACCCACCGGGTATGGCTGCGCACTGTATCGTTAGTGATTCATTAGGAACCGTGTGGAGGCTTGGTATAACTTTCTGAAACACCTTGTAGTTTCTCCTTGTGACGTAGTGGAGTAGATAGAGTGGGAAATAACCTGCTCAGTCTTCAGTTTGCAGACTTCTGAAGGAGGGACGCGCATTGACACAACCAAGCGACCTACCTTCCCTCGCTCTTCCACCCTCTCCCCTTTTACTCCCTCACCATTTCCCTCACCCTGTTACACCCCCGGAACACAATTTATTAATTAATATAGCTCTACAGTACTTAGAGGTACTGCACACGTTTAATATTTACTTTTAACCTACTTCCATTAAGGATAAACAAAAATTTTATACCGTTAAAACAATATTTTTAATCTTCTACGATTTTTCGTCACCTGCACAGCGGAAACTATTGGTCCTATAGAAAGAATTAATAGGACCATTTTACAGGAAATTTAATGATGTTTAATTTTGTACTGAGGACCATTTTCGCTAGAACCTGTGGTTTTCAAGTTATTCGGGAAAAAACGTAAAAAAGTGACCCTTAAAGCCCTCTCCCCAATCCCTATCCCCTCGCTCACACCCCATTGGCCAGGATTTTCAGTATGTTGTTCATGACAGTCCCTCCTACCACTGTAAAAAAATTTGCGATTGCACGAATTTTTTCCTCTAGTCGACATTTTTTGGTCTTCGTTGTCTGGGCTACAATAGGTGTTCGGATACTTTTGATCAGGTAGTGTATGTTATACCAGGTGCACACTGGGACGCAGCCGACGCTGGGTTAGGCAGCGCAGCGTAGGAAAAACTATGCAACGCAGTACGGCCGCGCTTTGGCAGGCAGTAGCGTTCCTTTGGAGAAATATCTGAACTCATCTCTATTAGTTCAGAACCTGCTTCAGATGCTGAAATGGAAATGCTGATGTTATTGTACGATTCTCCAAAATAGTCATAAAATCAGAATGGCAAAATGGATACGTGAACAAGCGAAAAACTCATGGTGAATTCCCTGAGACGTCTCTGCTTACTGACAAAAGGGTCAGAATATTTCCGTTTAAATAGATGTCAGTTCTGCGAAGATTCACGAGCTTTTGCGGAAGCTTATTTTTCTGAAGTTTGCAATGCCCGCAGTAAAACTAGTCGTGTCCTTAAGGTAATTTTTATTTAAAATAACCTAAATTTAGGTCGTAAAACATAATTTTTTACAACGAACCACAGTGGTGCTGTTAAAATTCACAAAACTGGTAAGTACAATTTACATAAATGCCAATTTTACGGTTTAGTAGTACACAGTTAAGCCTGTGGTATAATAGCCCATAAAATAAAAACCAAAAAAGTTTAATATGGGAAATAGTTCATATAGTCGCAAATTTTTCTACAGTAACAGGAAGAAGTTCCATGAACAACATACTAAATATTCTGACCGTGAGGGTTGAGTGTGCGATGTGGGTGCATTTGAAAGTCACTTTTGTACGTTTTCCTTGAAGCACTCCCCTGATCTCTAGCGAAAACGTATTCCAGTACAAAATTAAACCACATTAAATTTCCTACAAAAATGTTCTTGTTCATTTTTCCTATGAGACTAATAGTTCGCGCAGAGATCGAGAGAACGCTGAAAATCTTTCGCACCGCGGATGCGATGTAGCTTAGGTTGTTTTTAACCTCCGACGCAAACAGAGGGGTGTTGGAAGTGTAAGGTGCGTATTTGTCTGTGGCATCGTAGTTCCCAAACGAACGGTCTGCTTTTAATGCAGATTTTTTATTTGAAAGGTGGGCTAATTGGGACGGTTCTTAGCTATGTTCCACGAAAGTCTGTTCAGCCGTTTAAATTTCATCAGCAATATTCAATAAAAGTGTTTCCCGCCAATGCGCTCTCCTGATATATGCATAAGAGATACATCAAGTTACGTAGACAGCAGAGCACAAACAGGTGTAAATAAAAGTCGTCCAGGACTTTGACCAACAAGTATGATTTTTGTCTTTTGAAGTTGCCCGTTTCAACACCTACAAAGCAGAAAAAGGGAGACTGTGACTGAATTGCAGAACATAAACATATGCTCAGACTTTTTTGTAGTTCTTTTCGGAGTCTACAATTCAGTACTAAATCAAATGATTTTGCCGTAATAGTCAGGCAGCCTATGGCAAGAGAGCGCAATGGCAGTCCACTTTCTTCCAACTTGATTAAGATTTATTGTCACTGCTTATTGCTTGCGTTACCTAAAGTAGGTAAATATATACTATAACATAGTCAATGATTATATGTGTAAATTAAAAAGAGAAACACGTAAATCGCATAGGTGAAAAAGATCTCTCGTCGCAATTTCGTGTTTCGTCCGGAATGTATTTGTGGGCATGTGGGGATAGCTTGTCGATCGTAGCTCTTATACTTGTAAAATATAAAGTTTAAAAAGCGTGAGATAAAACTTTAACCAAAATTTTAAAATACCCCGACACAAAGAATCTCTAAGAAGTAAAATATGCTGCCCCTTTAAGTTTAATATAAGCAGTAATATTTTGATCCAAGCAGCGTCTCGTCGAGTGACCTGTAAGCAAATAAAATAAAAACGTAATACAGTATAAAAAAGAATCATCCCATTTGCACGACTATATTTCTGAAATTATTAAAATATGAAATGAATTTTGTTTTTTGATGAATGGGAAACTAAAAAAGTTTTTTCATACCTTTTCGTAGATGTTTAACGTGCCTCCCTTGAGGAGCACGGCATATGTCAATGTGGTATTCAAACTGTTCCCATACTGCAGCGAGCATGTCTTGAGTTACAGATTCCTCAGCTGCTGTTATGTGATGTCTCAGTTCATTCATTGTTGGTAGAGGAGGCACATAAATGGTCGTATAAACCCCCGCAAGCAATAATCATGTACAGTTAGGTCCCGTGACCTTGGAGGTTAGTAATGTAAGGCTGAATCATTTGGTCTAGTGTGACCGATGCATTGTCAGTAATCCTTTGATTTAAAAATTACCACACTTCCAGATGCCAATGTGGTGGTGCCCCATCCTGTCGGTAAATGCTGTCGTTCGAATCAGTCTCCAATCGCGAGAGAAGGAAGTTCTCAAGCATATCGAGATATATGCTTCCTGTAACAGTGTTCTCGGCAAAGAAAAATTGACCATACACCTTTTCCCATGAAATAGTACAAAACACATTAAATTTTAGAGAATCCCTCTCACATTGTACCCCATATGCTCACATTATGACGGTTCATCTTCCCATTTAAATGGCATGTTGCTTTGTCACTAAGCACCAAGCGTGGAAGAAAACTGTCATCCTCCAGCTTGCAAAGGACGAAATTACAGAGCTCCACACATTGTTGTTCACGAAGAGCTTGTAGTAGCTGAATTTTGTATGGTTTCATGTGTAAACGTCGACACAACATACGCCAAATGGACATCGGTGGCTTGCAGAACTGTCGAGCTGCGTGGCAAACGGATTTCTGTGGACTCCTTGTGAAACTATGGCGGATGCGTTCGACGTCTGTGTCAGACATTCGCGAACGGTGTGGTGATTTGCCTTTACACACACAACATGTTTCTCGGAATTGTCCGTGCCATTGTCTAGAGCTGTGTGCTGTAGGAGGATCCACACCATATCTAGTGTAAAAGTCACGCTGAACAGGTATTACTGACCTGCACTGCACAAAACGTAGAACACAAAACGCTTTCTGTTGTCCCGACACCGTTTTTCTAGAACTGAAGTGAGCACACACTGCTGGTACCTAGCGGGAACCAGGTAAAACTCAAGAGTTTGCTCTTTCAACAGTACGTTGTTTCATGCACATATCTCAAATAACACAATAATTATTTTTTTAAATTGGGTGAATCTTATTGAAACACCATGTATATCAAACAACGGTAAAGTGTGAAATTTAAATACAAGTAAGCTACCTAGGTAACGTAGGTAAATATCAAAACAACAATATAAAATCGTTGAAGGTAAGTCTTAATTCATTTACTCCGAAAAATTCGCAGTACAGGCGCAACCGTCAACAACGCCTGCCCTCATGCGACTGCACTTCGGGTCGCCATACTTGGGGACGCGCCACGCACAGCACGACTCCCTCTCGCGGTTTAATGAAGCGAGTGTTCACAGTATAACATAACAGTCGCCACAGTTGGTCTCGTTTTTGTCAGGCATAGCGATAGCAGCGCCCCAGGAGGCCAGCAGGCGATACTTCTGAATACCATGTCGGATGAGTGTGAGTACTATCGTTTACATTGATTTGCAACATAATTTTTGCAATAAGGAGAGTATGTAGTGCCATTAAAGTCGACAGTAACTGAAACAGTGCACCACGTCCGTGATTATTTAGTTTCCTAAGGATCCGGGGATACACGAAACGGTGCATTACAGGGCAGTTTATTTACGATTCTCTTACAGAGTACAGAAATTTACAGAATAATGTCGTTTTCATTAAATAATAAAAAAATTGCTGGTAAATACCAGAAGACCTGACCCGTTGCAGAAAGAGAAGAGTACCTACTCAACAAAGCAGAGTTTTGTTCGCTACAGCCGGCCGGTGTGGCCGAGCGGTTCTGGCGCTTCAGTCTGGAGCCGCGCGACCGCTACGGCCGCAGGTTCGAATCCTGCCTCGGGCATGGATGTGTGTGATATCCTTAGGTTAGTTAGGCTTGAGTAGCTCTAAGTTCTAGGGGACTGATGACCTCAGATGTTAAGTCCCATAGTGCTCAGAGCCATTTGTTCGCTACACTTTCAACCAAAGCAGTGAGTGTGGAGCGTAGGCAACCTATAGGGAATGTATTTCGTAAATTATTAAATATGTCAAGTAAGCCACCACAACTGTAGCTTAGGAGAGAACCACACAGACGTGATAACAGTTCGCCGAAAGCAAGAAAACTGTTACCCAACTCATAAGAACCCAACTCCATAGTTGTTGCTAAATCTGAGCGCAAACATTCGTTTTTGAAGCAAAAGTAATTACTTTCACAAAAATATTCTTGTATTAGAAAGTCGAGTGAAGTACGAGAAAGGGCGAATCGTTGGACGCTATAAAATTTTTTTAAAATGTCAACGTCCCTTTTATAATAACAGAAATATGTGTTTCTTACGCGTGATACGTGTTTATAATCTCTTGCATCCAGCGGAGTAAGTTACAAATATAGATATATTCTGAAGTATTTCTTCATGAAGTATTTGTAGCTTATGTGATCGAATCAGTGTGATTCGGTTGTTTTTACATGTATTTCACGATAATTCAAGTCTCTTGGTAACTTACTAACGCACGCAACGCCAAAATGTAAAAATTATCCCTTAATTAAATTCAAAATAATTAAAAAAAAACATTACTCTTACAATGCATATGGCTGCTTTCTCACCGCTTGGAGCGCTAGTGTTGTTCCAGCTGTCAAATGGTAACAACTTTCGCACCAGAGAGTGTCGTTGTGGTGAGTTGGAAGACTATCATCAAACCACTGCAGGACATAGGCCTCGTAAGAAAGATCATTGCCTGAAACTAAGTTCGTACGTAATTATATAAAAATGTGATATAAAATAAAGAGGTACCGTAACTCTATTCTTTAACAATGTTAGGCTAGTCTAAACAGGTTTGTTTTCATATTTTTTGCAACAAGTAACTATGGCTTCACCAGCTACTTTGAAGTGTGGGTGCGTGACACGCAGGACAGGAAGAGATGACGCCAAACAGAGGAGGCTTTTACCCAGCAGTAATGAAAGCACGCTATTCTAGAAAGGATAGCTGCTGTTAACTTCTCTTTTTTTTCTTCTTTTTTTGTTTACTTAGCGATTCCCCGACGTGACAACACTTAGCTCAAAATACTGCTATTTATATTAAACTTAAAGGGGCAATACATATTTTTTTTTTTACTTTTTAGAGGTTTTTATGTAATTTTTAAAATTTTTAGTTTAACCATTTAGTAGGCCAATTTGTGTTTCCCGACTTGATGTATCACAGGTCTCCTACATCAAATTGTTCGTCTCGAGTTCCTGTACGCCATTGTGGTACGCTGTAAATAATAGTTGCTTACACTCTGTTTAAATGTGTTTTCACGCCTTAGCAACTAGAGGAAAAAAGGACTACATAAGTAGCTTTAAAAAATTAATTAGGTATATTGTTGACAGTGTGAGCTGAGCTTAGGTCCAGCAGTTGAATTTGAATCATTTCTTCTGCTGAGTAACAAGCAGTTTTAGCGCTCAGAATCGAGGCATTTCGGATTCTTGAACAGAAGGACACTGCGTCTAAATTCTAGCTGTTGTATAGGAACCAGTGAATCACAAAAACGCGCTGCACTGCCCAACCCTCGCCTCAGTGTGCAATCGGCTTACAAAATTAATTTTGTCAAGTACGTGGCGCAGTGTAAGAAGACACTGGACTTGCATTCGGGACGTTGGTGGGCAGTTCATTCAACTTGTTCAAGAAGCTTTTCTGGTAGCTAGAAAGAGACTTGCTGGCGAAATGTGCTTGGCTGTCAAAATGGGTCATCCATAAGATTGTGGAGACTTAACTTTGGACCGTAGGCAGCCTTTACTCATGACCGGGATTTGTTTGGAGTTTGTGAGAGGACATTCGATAAGATTCTGTTGCAATAACCGTCGAAGGCAAGAGTTGTGGATGTTATTCACACAAAACAGGATAAGAAGAAAAAAAAGGTGCTTCAGTCTAACGTTCCTGGGTGAAAACCTCATTAGAGACTGATAGGGAACGAAAAACGTGGTGGCCCTTTCAGAGCAACCGTCCTGTCATGTACGTTATCTAAGATAGCCATGGAAAACTTTAATATTTGCTTGTCTGGACAGAGAATGTGAATTCTGCTCCTCGTGAATGGGATCCTAGTGGCTTATCCACTGCGCCATCTCGCTCGTTAAAAACTGCTAATGGTTCAAATGGCTCTAAGCACTATGGGACTTAACTTCTGAGGTCATCAGTCCCCTAGAACTTAGAACTACTTAAACCTAAATAACCTAAGTACATCACACACATACATGCCCGAGGCAGGATTCGAACCTGCGACCGTAGCAGCCGCGTGGTTCCGGACTGAAGCGCCTAGAACCGCTCGGCCACCGTGGCCGGCAAAAACTGCTAATACCGCTGGTATGCAGAAATAAACTGCACATAATAAATGTACGGAATGTTCTTCACAACTCAACTCAACCAGTGCTGATATCATTTGGAGAACTTACTAAAAGGAAAAAAATAAAAAGAACCTCACACTGTTACCTGACTATTTCGTCGAGCACACCGAGGTAGTTGAAGGAGCAGCAGTAGCCCTCGAAAGTTTTTCTCAGAACGAAAATTTCACTGCAGCGCTGTGTTCTCCCTTTCCACTTGCATGTTGGCAACATGCTGTCGCAGGACGGTGATATCTGTGAGTTAAACAAAGAAGCAGGCGTGAAATTGTAATTAACTCTAAAAATAAAAAAAGTCTTTCACATGTATTGTCTAGATGTAAAAAATGAAATAGACTAGAGATACATTTGAAGCATGCCATTTGCTGTACATGATATCGAGTATCAATCAAGGTGCGCCAAATGTTTCTCTAATCTGTTCTATTTCTTACTTTTGGACAAATCATCTACTAAAACATTTGACCATTTTTTCACATTTTGTTTTTATTTTCAAGTTTGTTGCTTTCCTATCGTCTTTTGTTCTTGAAATTGATTGTGATTCGACATCACACCAATGTAACTTCTTATGCATAAATTAGCGATGCTCTAATGAGACGAAATTTTTGACACCTAATTTTCCTTCCCAATGCCTTCCATTTTCTAATGTCTTAAATTTAGACCGTGGTTCGAAGGAAGCCTTTATGGCAGTTGCACAAAATAGTTAGGCTTTGAAGAGATGTACTTTTTGGCACTTCATTTACATAACTAGCAACAGCTGTTCGTGAAATTTCCGTTTCCCCTCACATCATTAATTTTCTTAATTACCCTGATTATTTTCAAACAAAACCTTTTTGTTTGTAAAATTAGAACTCACGCTGGTCAAATCAATAGCCCATTTGTCAATTTCCCCCTATTCATTTCACTATAAATATTCGGACACAGACCCGTCTAAAATTTATATGGAGTCTTGTTTTCGCTCCACTCAAACATTTGAAGCAGAACGTAGCTTATAAAAAGTCCCTAGTTTGAAAAATTCTTGAGCATTGCTCTTATTCTGATGGGTAGACTAATACAGGAGATACAAAAGATACAAAGAAGAGTGGAATCTTTGTCACGGGCTCGTTTAATAAGTGCGAGAGTGTCGTGGAATCACTCATCAGAAGAAATAGGCAGATTGCACAAGAGAGGCGTTGAGTTTTATGAAAAGATTTACTGGTAAAATTCCGAGAGCGTACATTGTAAAGTCAACTCACGAATATTACTTTCTCCTACGTACATCTGAACAAATGATACCGACGGTAAAACGTAGAAATGCGAATTCATACGGAGACTTCTCGACAGTTGCTCCTCCCACACAACATTCGTGAATTCAACAGGAATGTGGAGAAATTTTAGTGACACCTACCCAAGCTATCCTCCGCCACAAACCGTAAGGCGTTCAGAAATACAAGTCACTGAGGAATGAAATGAAATGAACAGGAAGTGCAAGGAAGCTAAGGCGAATGACTGCATGAAAAATGTGAAGCAATCGAAAAAGAATAGGCTGCTGGAAGGACTGACGAATCATACAGAAAAGTCAAAACAAACTTTGGGAAATTAAAAGCAACGACAGTAACGTTAAGAGTGCAATGGATATTCAACTGTTAAAAATGGTTCAAATGGCTCTAAGCACTATGCGACTCAACTTCTGTGGTCATCAGTCGCCTAGAACTTAGAACTAATTAAACCTAACTAACCTAAGGACGTCACACACATCCATGCCCGAGGCAGGATTCGAACCTGCGACCGTAGCGGTCGCTCGGTTCCAGCGCCCAGAACCGCACGGCCACTCCGGCCGGCCAACTGTTAAATGCAGAGGAGAGAGCGGATAGGTGGAAAGAGCACACTGAAGACTTGTGCGAGGGGAAGACTTCTCTGATGATGTGATAGAAGAAGAAACAGGAATCGACAGAGAAGGGATATGGGATCCAGTATTAGAATCAGAATTAAAAAGAGCTTTGTAAATCTTAAGATCGAATAAGACAGAAGTGATGGATAACATTTCATCAGAATTTCTAAAAGCCCTAGGGAAAGGGGCAGCAAAACGACTATTCAAGTTGGTGTTTAGACTGTATGAGTCGGGCGATATACTATCTCACTTTTCGGAAAAATATCATTCACACAATTCCGAAGATTTGCAAGAGCTGAAAAGTGCGAGAATTATCGCACAGTCAGCTTAACAGCTCTAGCATCCAAGTTGATGAAAGAATAATATACAGAAGAATGGAAAGAATATTGAAGATCTGTTAAAAGACGATCAGTTTGGCTTTAGGAAAGATAAAGGTACCAGAGAGGCAATTCTGACGTTGCGGTTCATAATGGAAGCAAGGCTAAAGAAAAATCAAGACACATTCATAGGATTTGTCGATCTGTAGAAAGCGTTCGACAATATAAAATGGTGCAAGATGTTCGAAATTCCGAGAAAAAATAGGTGTAAGCTACAGGGAGAGACGGGTATTATATAATATGTACAAGAGGCAAGAGGGAATAATAAGGGCGGACAACCAAGAATGAAGTGCTCGGATTAAAAAGGGTGTAAGATAGGGATGTAGTCTTTAGCCCCTACTGTTCAACCTATACACTGAAGACGAAAAAGGTTCAAGAGTGGGATTTAAATTCAAGGTGCAAAGATGTCGATGTTATGATTCACAGGTGACATTGCTATCCTCCGTGGAAGTGAAGAATAATTACAGGATCTACTGAATGGAACGAACAGTCTAAGGAGTGAAGATTATGGATTGAGAGTAAATCTAACGGAGATGAAAGTAAAGAGAAATAGCAGAAATGAGAACAACGAGAAACTTTACATCAGAATTGCTGATGACGAAGCAGATGAAGTTAAGAGATTCTGCTATCTTGACAGCAAAATAACCCGTGACGGACGAATCAAGGACATAAAAAGTAGACTAGCACTGGCAAAAAGGCATTCCTGGCTTTTAGAAGTCTACTAGTATCAAACATAGGCCTTACTTTCAGGAATAAATTTCTGAGAACGTACGTTTGGAGCGCAGCATTGTATGGTAGTGAAAGATGGACTGTGGGAAAACCGGAACAGAAGAGAATCGAAGCGTTTTAGGTATTGTGCTACAGACGTATGTTGAAAATTAGATGGACTGATAAGATAAGGAAAGAGGTGGTTCTGCGCAGAATCGGAGGGAAACACTGACAAGGAGAAGGGACAGGATAATAGAACATTTGTTAGACATCAGGGAATGACTTGTTTGGTACTAGAGGGAGGTGTAAAGGGTAAAAAAAAAAACTTTAAAGGAAGACAGTTATTGTAATACATCTAGCAAATAATTGAGGACGTAGGTTGCAAGCGCTACTGTGAGCTG
Source organism: Schistocerca serialis cubense (assembly GCF_023864345.2). Classification (NCBI taxonomy): domain Eukaryota; kingdom Metazoa; phylum Arthropoda; class Insecta; order Orthoptera; family Acrididae; genus Schistocerca; species Schistocerca serialis. The sequence goes on along the minus strand of NC_064643.1, from coordinate 273,085,654 downwards.
AAGAGGTTGACACAGGAGAGGAATTTGTGGTAGGCCACATCAAACCAGTCAGAAGACTCATGATTAAACAAAATAAATAAATAAAATAAAATAAAAAGTAAAAAAGTTGACGTGTGCTTAGTGTACCCAATGAAAAACATAACCAAAGCAATTTGAAAGAATAAAGCAGAGTCATAATCAGCAGTGATAAAAGTAGCGACAGCGTATGACCTCTGGACACACGATTTAATGGATGCAATGAGGTGCGAAAATCGACTTCCTGCTGCGCCTCGAGCCAACCGCCTGGCCGATGTGGCGAAAAGCGAGCGAAGAATGTTGTTCGAGAGAACTACGGCAAATGTAGCCTCAGTTCTCAGTTACGGAAAACGGGAGAAAGACGAACGCTACAAGTGAAATACTGTACAGCAGTTGCCATAAACGACAACGTCACAATTTATACATCCACGGTTAAGATCACAATCAAAATTTTGGAGCAGACTACCATTGATGTCAATGCCACACTATAAATCCAAGGGTCTGGGGTTTATTCCTCAGTTCTACGATTTTTCTGTCACATATCGCTTCTTTTTACGTTTGAAAATGGTCTGTAAACATGAAAAATGCGAAATTGCGGCGTAGTATGGAGTCCACATTAAACTTTATGTGTCTTTAACTGATTGGGTAAATCAGTTTCAGTGTTGGAGGAGTACAAATAACGGCAGCTTTGTGGGTACCATACCTGGCAAAGCACTGCTGCGTTGAAATAAATCTTTTGATTGAGGGCTGATTTATTTTAGCACAGGTATGGCTATTGGTACATTCGAATGTACATGTGAACTTAAACTTTTAGTAGCCAAATAAGCATCCAATAAAGACTGATCATTGCATTAAGTTAAACTACATTTATTTTTTCTACTTTTTACCTTGTAACATAACAAGCACAGAATTTTTTCGTGGTTTATTAGCAGTTTGTTGTTTAGTATCACGCTCCGGAAGCACAGTAGCAAGATTCTGGTCTTGTCACACAGGCAGTTATCCTGCTGGAAAATGGCTGGCCGCTGTGACCGAGCGGTTCTAGGAGCTTCAGTCTGGAACCGCGCGACAGCTACGGTCACAGGTTCGAATCCCGCCTCGGGCATGGATGTGTGTGATGTCCTCAAGTTAGTTAGGTTTAAGTAGTTTTAAGTTTTAGGGGACTGATGACCTCAGATGTTAAGTCCCATAGTTCTCATAGCCATTTGAACCAGTTGGAAAATGTCGTCGCTGTCGAGGAAGACATTAAGAATGAAGAGCCCCGAGCAGTCCCAAATAGCATTCACGCAGTCCACAATTGTCACCGTTACTACGATTACTGCCACAGGCTCCACGGAAGCCCAAGTGTACCTCCCCCATCGTATAATTCTGTCCCCATCAGGTTGTATTCATGGAAGCACTTCGTCTGGAGGATGGTGCATGCGCACAAGGCCATCGATCTGGAGTAACGAGAAACGTGATTCATCCTACCACGCGACGCGTTTCCATTGATCCACGGTTCCAGTTAGATGAATCCGCGCCCACTGCTATTATAATTGAACACGTCTATGGATCGAGATGGGAAAACGAAGGGGTCGTCGGCTGCGAAACCCATGTTTGCTGTAGAAGGGGCGGCCTAGGGGCAGGTGCCGATTTCCGGTCGCGGTTTCCTATCCTAAATTTGTTCTTCAAGAGACTCCCTCCAATCCCTACAAGTTCGTCGGTATCATTTTGTAACATCCTTTATACAGGATAAGTCATAATTTGTGACGAAAACTGACACAGTTGAAAGCGTATGATAATAGAAGCATAAACTTCCCAGTAAACATGTATCCTCAAACGACGTGTCTGCGTGATAATTGCGGATGTGCGGTTACGAGCCATCACTGACTTCATTTATAGTAAACATCTTTTATGATTTACCCGCTGCTATCAAGGGGCTGTCCGCGACGTGATGATGGTTACAGTACAGAACACCTGCAAGCGGCGCAGTTGTTATTAAACCACACTTACAGCACGGCCAGGGTTGATACTGTGTACAGTCGTAACAGTCGCGTCACTTGTCTGAACAGTGTCACATATAATGACAGCGACGAAGAGGATGCGGACATTAGCTGACGGCATTGCATTGGAAGCTGCACCTCTGACAAAAATACCCTGGTCGAATGCAGCCTGGTAGTCGTATATTTACGACGATCGTCAGCATCTCCAACAGAAGAGCGTAGCTCAACCGAGGTTCTACATATCTTTACATATCTCCTCAAACTCTTCTGGTCCTGGTAGGCTAATGGATGGTGGATGGGGTTGTCAGAGGGTCTACAGCGAAGTTCCATTATTTCATGAATTTCCTTTCCTCGTAGACCTTACGATGCAAGGAAACGCACTAAACCACTTTGCTCTTCTTTTTAGGCCTCAGTTTCTCCGTTTTCAGCACGAGTGAGTGCAGTGGACGGTCAACGCGTGCAAGCGTTCGCTCTGTCGTCACGTGGGTGTGCGCCGAGGTCCACGACAAAGACAGGCTGCGGCGCGTATCTCACAGCACGTGACGCTGCAGGTCACGAGTGACAGCAGCCACCTATGGGGAGAGCGAGTACTATTTCAGGTGAGTTTATTTATATAATATGAATGCATGATGTCTGTTCTGTCGAACATGTCCGAAAGAAGAGACACCACGCATTCATATAACGATTCGCCTCGATGGGCAAGGAATCCGCAACCTCCAGTGCGGATGTACATTTATGTTCGACCTCCAGTGGGAACCTCGACTACGGATAGGCGGCGCTAGGTGGGAATGTGAATCGGCCAGGAGATGTGTCCAGATAGTCCACGCCTGTGTGGTGACACTGTGCCTTGGTGGTTCAGTGGTTGCTGCAACTCCCTAGAAAGTAGGAGGTTCCTAGTTCGAATCCTAGCCTGGCATACATTTTTACTCGTCATCGTTGATTCCGCATAAAGTTCCGATGTAGCTGATATCATTAGTTCACTACCTTTCGCCTCCCCTCCCCTTTCCACTTCCACTTTCACTTTACATAATCAGACGAGTTTAATAATTCTTAACTCTGTATGTAAATGCATGCAAGCTCTAGATAGCATATGACAAAGTTAAGATCTTTAATAGATACCTTTCCATTGGCATACTGTTTTCCTGTGGATCCTGCTTGGAGCAGAGCGTTCGCGAAGGGTGGGCAAACTGTGACGTCACGAGTATCTTGAGCGGCCTGTATTTCTCGTGGGCCCCAGTGTGTGCCCACGTCGCTCCAACGGCGAGTTTGAGTCTTGTAGGGACCACACCTTATTCCTTAGGCAGTAGCATTACGATCCATTCAGCGGTTTTCATTTTACTGTCTCCGACTCGTTTCTTTTTGAATGATCCAAATAAATCGGTACACCACAATTTCATGGGATAGAACTGATGAAAGGGCAGCTTAGTGCTGAGATAGAGACCTGGCCTTTATTTTTTGCAATGACCAGGAATGTGTCAATGTCTTTTTTCGTGTTTCTCAGTTACCACTAGAACTCTTAGAAGTTCTAAAGAACTAAGAATAATGAACTTTCCACTTTAAATTTCTTTATACTTTGGCATTCTATTTTTATGATATCTTCTACATTAATGGATTTAATTAATTTTAACTAGATCCTTTTACTGAATTTTTAGTAGATAGTTTTTGGATTGTGACTTAATCATGAATGGTAGCCAATGGTCGTGCTGTGGTGCGCCCTAAACCAAGTAATAGCAACCATTCATGAATGATATGTACGAAGAAAAAGTCACGTGAATGAACTATCCCGTTTCGAAATGAGGCTCAACCCGACGATTTCAATACTCTCAAACCGATACGGAGGATAATTCTTCTGTAATTTATACGCCTTCAAAAGCTGCTGTAATGTGTGTTTGTTAATCGACAAGCAGCTTCCGTCAAGCGACAATCTTAAAGTTACGATTATCATTACACGAGGATTAAGGAAGCTTCCTTGACGTCAGGTACATAATTACTGCCAGTTCAAGAATCTGTCATTTACACATGTGTTCATTTTCTCATATATTTCATTATTTTTTTTGTATAAGACAAAGGGTGTATGTGTGACAGATGCTGCAACTGAAAATCATGCACATCACGTTAAGGAACCTCCGTTTAACCTAAGGCTGTTTACAATTTGTACAGAAACCAGATGGTAGTTATAAGAGTCGAGGGACAGGAAAGGGAAGCAGTGGTTAGGAAGGGAGTGAGACAGGGTTGTAGCCTATCCTCGATGTTATTCAATCTGTATATTGAGCAAGCAGTAAAGGAAACAAAAGAAAAATTCGGAGTAGGTATTAAAATCCATGGAGAAGAAATAAAAACTTTGAGGTTCTCCTTTGACACTGTAATTCTGTCAGAGACAGCAAAGGACTTGGAAGAGCAGTTGAATGGAATGGACAGTGCCTTGAAAGGAGGATATAAGATGAATATCAACAAAAGCAAAACGAGGATAATGGAATGTAGTCGAATTAAGTCGGGTGATGCTGAGGGAATTAGATTAGGAAATGAGACACTTAAAGCAGTAAAGGAGTTTTGCTATTTGGGGAGAAAAATAACTGATGATGGTCGAAGTAGAGAGGTTATAAAATGTAGACTGGCAATGCCAAGGAAAGCGTTTCTGAAGAAGAGAAATTTGTTAATATCGAGTATAAATTTAAGTGTCAGGAAGTCGTTTCTGAAAGTATTTGTATGGAGTGTAGCCATGTATGGAAATGAAACATGGACAGTAAATAATTTGGACAAGAAGAGAATAGAAGCTTTCGAAATGTGGTGCTACAGAAGAATGCTGAAGATTAGATGGGTAGATCACATAATTAATGAGGAGGTATTTAATAGAATTGGAGAGAAAAGGAGTTTGTGGCACAACTTGACAAGAAGAAGGGATCGGTTGGTAGGACGTGTTCTGAGGCATCAAGGGATCACCAATATAGTATTGGAGGGCAGCGTGGAGATTAAAAATCGTAGAGGGAGACCAACACTAAGCAGATTCAGAAGGATGTAGGTTGCAGTACGTACTGGGGGATGAAGAACCTTGCACAGGATAGAGTAGCATGGAGAGCTGCATCAAACCAATCTCAGGACTGAAGACCACAACAACAACAACGATATTCGTTTAACATGAAGATGGTCGCCGGACCGAAAATGGTTGTCGATAAATAAATACACATTACAGCAGCTTTTGGTGGTTTCGTAATGACGTCCTTTAAGTCCAGCGAAGACATTCAGCACTGTGCCTCTATCACAACAATAGCGATGCGATATAATAAATATCGTTTCAGATGGGGACCTAAGAAGCTACGCGACGATTACATTGTCTCATCAAAAGTATCCGGTCACCCCTATGTAATGCGGAATGAACAACTGGCTGTCACTAGAGGGTGACCCGCCAGTGTAAAAGGTGGCGGGAAGTATTGTGTTGTCAGTAGGGAAGCAGTAACAGCAGATTATGTCCGAAGGATAGCTCAGTGACTTCTAATGCGAACTATTCATTGGATCCAGAAGGAATTTTTCATTCAGCAGTGGAGTGGGCGCTGATGTGAGTCTTCCTGGCAGATTAAAACTGTTTGCTGGAACGAGACTCGAACACGACACCTTTGCCTTTCGCCTGCAAATGTTCTGTGATCTTTTTTCTTTAGTTTTCCCTTTTTTAATCTTTTTTTTTGGACGGGGGGGGGGGGGGGGGGTTACACTGATCTTCGCTTAACGTGAGCGGTCGCCTTAAGAGCCTTTTCTTTTTTTTCTATTGTATGAAACTAAGGCGATGTTGTGTATAAAATAAAATATTTCTAGAAAACGTATGTAATAGACTTCTCCAACAACACTATTTTAAGTGGTTAGACACTGGATTCGCATTCGAGAGGACGACGGTTCAATCCGCGTCCGGCCATCCTGATCTAGGTTGTCCGTGATTTCCCTAAATCGCTCCAGGCAAATGCCGGGATGGTTCCTTTGAAAGGGCACGGCCGACTTCCTTCCCCGTCCTTCCCTAATCCGATGAGACCGATGACCTCGCTGTCTGGTCTCCTTCCCCAAAGAACCCATTAACACTATTTTACATGAATGGTATAATTTTAATAAACATAACAAAGTGATTCGTTTAGTACAAAACAATAACTGTTCGTGGGCACGTTCCTCGCCGATCCCGTTGTACACGGTGTTGGTACCGGGTTCGTCTTCAAGTATGTTGGTGGATCTTCTCCACTGTCCTTGTCCTTTCTTATTCAGAGTAATTTGTTCAAATGGCTCTGAGCACTATGCGACTTAACTTCTGAGGTCATCAGTCGCCTAGAACTTAGAACTAATTAAACCTAACTAACCTAAGGACATCACACACATCCATGCCCGAGGCAGAATTCGAACCGGCGACCGTAGCGGTCGCTCGGCTCCAGACTGTACCGCCTAGAACCGCACGGCCACTCAGGCCGGCTCAGAATAATTATTTGCAGTAACTATATTCTCCTACCCGGTCCATCCCAACTAGGCGGGGGATCAAACAAGACACTCCGTAAAAAATTAGCGTAATATGTTCGATATCTCGGATTTTGCTTAATCAATGAGTGACGTTCTTTTAGTAAGGCCTAGAAGTCTAGCACATTCTTACTGACCTCTCGGAACAGGTAAAGTACAGTCAGACCCCGAATCCAAGTCATTGCATTCGTCTTCGTTCGGGAAAAATATGTAATATTTACAACATAAAAATAATAACAGATAAAATAAAATGTTAATAAACCCAAAAAATAAGCTGTAAGTTTAAGTAAACGCAATCAACAATATAACATAGGAATCAGTTTAATTTTTAAACGAACTCCTCGACAGAGTAAATGGAGTGACATTTGAGGAAACTCTTCAGTTTCGATTTGAAAGCGCCTGGATTACTCCTAGGATTTTTGAATTCTTGTGGTAGCTTATTGAAAATGGATGCAACAGTATACTGCACATCTTTCTGCACAAGAGTCAAATGCAGGCTGGATTTCTGCCTAGTATTAATTGAGTGAAAGCTGCTAGTTCTTGGGAATAAGCTGATATTGTTAACAAGAAGCGACAGTAAAGAATATTGTCCGAACTGCCCGTTTCTGAGACAAAAGTATCCTTTGAGAATGGGAAGCTTTGCCCCAAAATACAACACCGCACGACGTAAGTGAATGAAAATAAGCAAAATGGACTACTTTTCGTGTCGAACATTCACTTACTTCAGGTAACGATCGAATAGTAAAAATGGCAACATTAGGTTTTTGAACAAGGTCTTGAATATGGGCTTTCCACGACAGTATACTATCTATCTGAACACCTAGAATTTGAACTGTTCAGTTTCACTAATCATATGCCCATCTTGTGAAATTAAAACGTCGGGCTTTGTTGATATGTGTGTTACAAACTGTAAAAACTGTGTCTTACTGTGATTTAGCGTTAGCTTATTTTCCACAAGCCATTGTCGTATGTCATGAACTGCACAATTTGAAACAGAGCCCACGTTGCACACAACATCCTTTATTACCAAGATAGTGTCATCAGCAAACAAATGTTTTAGGATTACCTGTAATACTAGAGAGCGTATCATTTATAAAATTAAGAAACAGGGGTGGCCCCAGCACTAATTCCTGGGGCACCTCCCATATGACCATACTCCACTCAGCCACCACATCACAGGCATTCTCAACACTGTGAATAATGACCTTTTGCTGTCTGTTGTTAAAGTAGTAGGTGAACCAATTGTGAGCTACTCGCCGTATTCCATAACGGTCCAACTTCTGGAGCAATATTTTTTGATCAATACAATCAAATGCCTTAGTTAAATCAAAAAAGATGCCTAGCCTTCGAAACCTCTTGTTTAATCCATCCTGTACCTTGCAAATAAAAGAGAATATAGCATTTTCAGTTGTTGAACTACTTCTAAAGCCGAACTGTACATTTGATAGCAAATTATGTGATATAAAATGAATAATTATCCTTACATTCACAGCCGTTTCAATAACTTTAACAAACCCTGATGGCACAGAAATAGGTCTAAAATCGCTTACATTATCCCTTCCTCCGTTCTTATAAAGCGGTTTTACTACTGAGTACTATAGTCGTTCAGGAAACTGGTCATTCCTAAAGGAAAAATTACAAATGTGGCTACGTACAAGGCAATCATATGCAGTAGAGTACTCTGATATTCTGCAGAGAGTCCTTAGCCTTCAGTGATTTAATTATTGACTCAAGTTCCACCTTGACACTATCACAGAGGAGCATTTCAGACATCAATCTCGGAAAGTCATTTTCCAAGAGAGTTATATGATTCCCTATAGAAACTAAGTTTTTACTTAATTCACCAGCAAGACTCAGAAAAAGTGGACACAGTGACGTATCCATCACGTGATTGTGTGTAACCTCGAACGAATTACATATTTCCCATTTACTACCTAATAACCTTATAAAGCTGTTCAAGTCGACTTTGATGAAACGCGGAGGAACAATCACATCTTAAATCTAGACCGTGCAGACATCATGTACTGATGGACAGGGATCCTCAAGCATTGGGGAAGGTAGATTTAGAAAAATCGCACGAAATCAACACAAGTAATCACTCGTAAGTTCCAGAGTGCTACCAGGAGCCCAGCTAGCACAGTGACTGTGCACAGGAAGCGAAAAAGAATGGTGCACAAGGGTCAAACTGCCCCTCATTCTGTAGTCTTTGCTATGAGATGTTCGAAGTGGTGTAAACAGCGACTCCACTGGAACGCGGGCAATTGGAAACGAGCAATTTGGAGTGATGAATGTGCTTTATCCGATGGAATATGTGGTGTACGGGAAGGTGTCATCGTTGAGTGGCTGTAGGAGGATACAAGATGACTTGGACAGGATTTGTGATTGGTGTAAAGAGTGGCAGCTAACTCTAAATATAGATAAATTAAATATAGATAAATGTAAATTAATGCAGATGAATAGGAAAAGAATCCTCTAATGTTTGAATACTCCATTAGTAGTGTAGCGCTTGACACAGTCACGTCGATTAAATATTTGGGCGTAACATCGCAGAGCGATATGAAGTGGGACAAGCATGTAATGGCAGTTGTGGAGAAGGCGGATAGTCGTCTTCGGTTCATTGGTAGAATTTTGGGAAGATGTGGTTCATCTGTAAAGGAGACCTCTTATAAAACACTAATACGACCTATTCTTGAGTACTGCTCGAGCATTTGGGATCCCTATCAGGTCGGATTGAGGGAGGACATAGAAACAATTCAGAGGCAGGCCGCCAGATTTGTTACTGGTAGGTTTGATCATCACGCGAGTTATACAGAAATGCTTCAGGAGCTCGGGTGGGATTCTCTAGAGGAAAGAAGGCGTTCTTTTCGTGTATCGCTACTGAGGAAATTTAGAGAACCAGCATTTGAGGCTGACTGCAGTTAAATTTTACTGCCACCAACTTACATTTCGCGGAAAGACCACAAAGATAAGATAAGAGAGATTAGGGCTCGTACAGAGGCATATAGGCAGTCATTTTTCCCTCGTTCTGTTTGGGAGTGGAACAGGGAGAGAAGATGCTAGTTGTGGTACGAGGTACCCTCCGCCACGCACCGTGTGGTGGATTGCGGAGTGTGTATGTAGATGTAGATGTAGAAGGGTTTGGCTTTGGCGAATGCCTGGAGAACATTACCTGCCAACACGTGTGATACCAATGTTGTAGTTTGCAGGAGCTGGTGTTACGCTGTGGGGATGTTTGTCGTGGTTAGCGCGTGGTCGCCGTATTGTGCTTAATAAAATGCTAAATGTGGAACGATATGATCACATTTTACAGCATTGATTAGTGCGTACAGTAGAGGAACAATGCTTGATTGTATCGGCATGGCAACGCACCCTGTTAGTTAGTTGGTGTCGTGTTCCATTGATCAATCGCACGATACGGTAGCCGTTATGATGATGTGGAATGTGCCAAGTCCACAAGCAATGCACATATGAAACAAGATTTTTTAATATATATATATATATATATATGGTGAAGAAGGAGTTGTCGAGGAGATATGATTTCAATTTATTTTTAAAGCTATTACTGCTGTCTGTCAGATCAGACATTTTATTTCATCTTGTAATTAGACGAAAATTTTTAGAGCAGCATATTTTACACCTTTCTGTGCCAAAGATAGGTTGAGTAAAGGATAGTGTAAGTCAATTTTGTCTGGTATTATAATCATGAATGTCACTGTTCTGTCTAAACCGGTGCATGTTGTTGAGAACAAATTTCATTAGTGAGTAAATGTACTGCGAGGCTGTTGTAAGAATTCCAATCTTTTAAAAAGATGCCTACAAGATGTGCGACTATGAACCTCACACATAATTCTAACCACTTTCTTTTGCGCAGTGAAAACTTTTTATCTAAATGTTGGGTTACCCCAAAATATTATTCCGTATGCCATCAGAGAGTAAAGTATGCAAAGTATGTTAGCTTACTAATTTTTATATCCTCAAAATTGGCAATTATTCTGATTGCAAAAGTTGCTGAACCTAGTCGCTTTAGAAGATCCAAAATATGAATTTTCCAGTTAAGATTCTCATCTATATGTACACCCAAAAACTTTGTATGCTATACCCTGTCTAATGACTTCTGTTGATGTGTTATATTTATTTGCAGCAGAAAATTGGATGTTTTTTCAACGTTTAGAGCAAGCCCATTTGCAGAAAATCAATTAATGACTTTTCCGAAGACCTTATTTGTATCATCTTCCTTTGTATCATATTCCTTTACTGGATTAATAATGATGTTTGTATCATCAGCAAACAGTGTCAGTTCAGCTTCCTGTTTCAGATAGGAAGGGAGGTCGTTCACACATATCAAGAACAGCAGGGAACCATGATAGAACCCTGTGGAACACCTAATGTAATTTTACCCCAGTTAGATGAAGTGGCAAACTTATTTAAATCACTTGACCCATATAAGGAAACGTTTTGCTTCCTGTTCTGTAGGTATGACTTAAACCACTCATATGCTATTCCATTTATACCATAGAATTGTAATTTGTGTAACATAACGTCATGGTTCACACAGTCAGATGCTTTGGACAAGTCACAGAAAATTGCGATTGGTGACATTTTACTATTTTAAGACTATTATGTGGACAGTGAAATTGTATATTGCTGTCTCAGTGGAACAGCATTTTTGAAATCCGAACTGCGATTTACTAAGTATCCCATTACTGTTGAGATTGATACCACTCTTGAGTACATTACTTTCTCGAAGATTTTTGAAAATGCTGTAAGCAAGGATACCGGCCGATAATTATTGACATCTGTGGTGTCCCTCCTTTTGTAGAGAGGCCTGACAATGGCACATTTTAACCTGTCTGGGAAAATACCTTGAGTTAGTGATGCATTACATATGTGACTCAGAACATCAGCTGTAATTGCTGCACATTGTTTTAATATCTTATTAGAGATGTCATCTACCCCAACAGAACATTTATTTTTCAAAGATTTAATAATTTTACTTATTTCACAAGAGGTTGTTATGTGAAAGTTAATCTGACTAAATTTTTTCAGAGTTATAAAACAGCACCTGTGAGCCAATGAGTTGCAAACATTAACATTCCAGAAATGGACAGGCCTGCCTGAATCCAGTGGAACATCTTTGGGATGAGTTAGAAGCCTATATCGCTCAGGACCATAGTGTCCAATATCACTGCCTTCTCTGGTTTATGTTCTTGAGGAAGAACGGGCTGCCATCCTCTCGCGGAGATTCGAACACCTCACTGAAAGCGTCCCCAACAGAGCTCAAGTAGTCATAAAGGCGAAACGTGGACACAGCCCATATTATTGCTCACTAATATGTGTTTGGATATCTTTGACCGGATAGTGTGTATGAGAGTAATACCATCGAAAGTTTGGAATTTTCTGGTTTATTATACTTCCGGGAAAAGAAGTAATCAACAAATTTCGAAAATAGTCACAGTAACAATTTTATGGAAAAAGAGAACGTGAATATTGCCGGGGGGGGGGGGGGGGGTCATTAAAGCAGATCTCAACAGTAGATGTGTTCCACAGAAGGGAAATCGGGATGCTGAACGCAAATCAAAAATGGCAGGAGATATTTATTTGTTTGGATCACGGAAGAGAGTCCCTCAAATGCTGAAAAACCTTAACTGTCAGACGCGTGGAGACAGAGGCTGACTACCACGGGAATTTCTACTCAAAACGTTTGAAGAACCGGCATTAAGGATGAACCTAGGAATATGCTACCGCCTCCTACGTATAGCTGCCGCGGGGCTCAAAATGGTTCAAATGGCTCTGAGCACTATGCGACTTAACTTCTGAGGTCATCAGTCGCCTAGATCTTAGAACTAATTAAACCTAACTAACCTAAGGACACCACACACATCCATGCCCGAGGCAGGATTCGAACCTGCGACCATAGTGGTCGCTCGGCTCCAGACAGTAGCGCCTAGAACCGCACGGCCACTCCGGCCGGCCTGCCGCGGGGCTCACGAAGACAAGACTGGCACGTGTTTCACAGCGTGACGTACAGTGTTTCCGCAGAAATTTTTCCAGGGGGAGCGGCAAAGCTCTAAAATTGTTATTTTTTATTTAAATCAGTTTGCCAGTTTCGAGAAACGTCGTGCCATAAGAACTACATTCTATAGGTTACAAAAAAGCTTATTGCACCCCAGAAAATTGACGATTATGCACTCAATATATGAATAAAAAGTACACTTCAAGTTCAACGGGGGTACGGGGAGGGTCAGTTTCCCCACCTTAAGCATCCACAATACAACAATGTAACTCAATGGCAAACATTTTTGTAAGAACGATGTAGGCTTTGCTGATTTAAGATTAACAATAACGACTTCATGTTTCCGAATGTATAGTAACTGCTTTGAAAGAATTCAGCATCAGGTTAATCCAAAGCATACAAAGTGGTTTTGATACGTACATTATATCATAAATTATAGTTTAAGAAACTTCGAAGTGATGCTTGGCAAAAATAAGTATTTGTATGGCATAAATTTTCAGTTCGAAAAAAGTCTAGCTATTCATGAAACAGAAGTTCAGTTCGGGGTAAAAGCCTTACAATAATTGTCCTTTTTCTGGGAATAGTGATTATGGTTCTTATCTCTTCGTCAGCCAAATAGATTCGTTCTTTTGAGCATTCTAACAGTGAACAAGGAACTGAGTTCGTTAATCAGTTCTGCAAATTCATATTGAAACAATGTTTCAAAATCTTCTTTACCTGTCTTTCCGCTAGATTCTGCACTAACGTTACACATTTGGAAGTAGACTTTCTGCTTTTTTATCGTACTGAATTGAGACTAAACGTGTAACTTATTTCCCTCAAAGTAGGGGAACATTTTTTCGCTGACTGTATGATAGAAAAACAAGAGCGTCTAGAGCATGTTTGAGCTTTGTGCTGTGCATGGACTTTCAGTATTTTGTATGGAGCTTAGTCGAATAACAGGAGAAGATTCGTTGATGTATTTTCATCGACATATAAAGGCCACTAGGTTGTCATTCAAAGTGTGTGAATATTTCTTCTACACAATACATTGAAATCGATAGGAAATACTTCATTTAGTGTCTCAATATTAGGTCTACACAAAAGTATGCCTCATCAGACGTTTATATTCGCTAATGTCATACTATAGCAGTGGGATACCACTGGGTACACCTGTGAACCACGCCCAGAATGCATCGATTAATGTTTCACTAATCGACGGCGGCATATTGGTGACGTTAAACTGACAGACATACTGCGTTTCCTATAACACCGCACCAGTGTGACATTCTAGTAGTGTAATATCCACCGTCTTTGTCATGTCATTAGTGATCTCATGTAAATGGACATGCATCGAACTTACATGTCCAGAGACTGGTCCAGCCTGAAACACAACCAGTTGCCGCTAACGATCCGTGGACCCTTACACATGGAACGTAGCAGCTTCTGCTCTACGATTAGTTTCAGGAACTCGCACAGTCATTTCCGAGTCACGAACAAGAAGTTTTTGCTACCTGGGACTGTTTAACACTGTAGTGTCTTTCTTAGCGCTAGAGTGTTGCGCAGTACTGAAACGAAACGAAGTATCTCTTATGGAATGAATAAGCCGTTTAGTAATACTCTGTTATTCTTAGTGCCACAATTCGTATACCATCTCAGTGTGCAACTACTGTGACTACAAAATATGACCATGTGTCAGATATAACCGCGACCTGAGAATGAATATGTATTAAATTGGAATTTGACTTCAGATACGATGTAAGGAAATTGAGGGCTATGCGAGGGAATTATCACTACAGAAAAGGAATTTTCAGCTGCAGACATGTGGCGTTAACATGATTGGGCAGCTCACTCAGAATTGTTTTTAATGATTAAAGTTTTTGTTATTTCTTGATAGTCTATGAATACATTGTTCAACTTAAACAAAAGCTTTGCAGCCCTTTCTCTCTCGAATCAGCACTAGCTTTCTTCTGAAGTTTTCGACAACCTTCTGTCGATATTACAGTCTTTTAAAACATGCTACGTCTCTCTATCATTAATGAAGTATAGACATAGGCTCAAAAGCGTATAAAAATTAGAGTATCCTCTAGAGGGAAATTCACTTAAATTCTCTTCCCCATATGCGATGGATATTGTGGCCATTCTATTTTATTTGCAAATATTTATTTAAGATGAAGATAGTACCATTTGACATGACTAAGGAATGCCATGTATTTTCAAAACTGTTCGACCATTAACAAACTAATTTCAGTTTAACGAGTTTGTCTGGGCCATCCTACGCAGCAAGCACAGAGCTATTTGTATTATACATAAAAAGCGCCTTCTCTTGCTGCAAAACAAATAATTTCAGTTTTTTGAAGACTCATTTAGAGCGAGCTTTTCCTGAGAGAGAAATGTTCATCGAGTAAGCTTACTGACGACAAGGTCAGAATAACAGTATTTTCTGTTTTTTTTTTTAAATATATGTCCATTATTTGTTGTGTTACCACTCAGATTCGTCAAGTAAGATTTAATACATCTGTGCGGCTACGACAAACAATCCGCTAAAATTAAGATAACCTTAGTCTCATCAGTAGCTGAAAGAAAGTAACTGAAGCACTCGATACTATTGACATTGCACCAGGGTGGAAAATGTGCTATTACAGGGGTATGCAATACAACTTCATAATTTGAAAACAGAGCTCTCATTCGACATGGAAGAATAATTAAATAGGCACTGAGAGAGGGTAGAATAGGTATGTTATAGTATTATGAGAAGAGATTGCATTGTTCTCAGTTTTCGCTCTCACTAGTGTGGCGAAAATAATCCTAGATGCTGGACATAGTGAAACTGTGCAAACTAGACGCGGCGGATGTAGGGATAATACCAGCCTCCGTCTTCTCTCCAGCTACGAATTAATGGCATCTCCTCTTCAGCTTTACTTGAAGTAAACATCGCTGTTTTGTGACTTGAGACTTCCGGTAATGTACGATTTCTTGAACGTGCTTAACCAGATCGAAGAAGCCTTGAAACCAGCAATGTTTATCTCAGTTGCTATTTGGAGGGACCAGTCTAGCGATCTTCATCGGCAACAGTACATTGCCTCTCACGAGCAGCTTTACACGGTTCATATCTCAAGCAATACTTGTAGTGCGTTTTAGCAGTCAAAATTTTGAAAGATTGTTTCATTCGGTGTAATCTTCCGGTATAAAAATTTTCAGGACATGTTTCGACAAGTGAGATTAGACCTTTCCCTTGTTAGTAGGTCTATAGATTATAACCTCCTGTCTCGGCTAAATCCTAATTTGATTTATTTTCTGGATCATCAAAGTATCTGTTGTACAGTATATAACATTTTGCGAATAGTTGCGAAAGACCCTAAGTATTGGTAGACTGCGCCCAGCGAAGGAACATTCTTTCAAGGGAGTGAAACAAACCATTCATTGTAAACTGTCTAATGTTTAACTGCAGTGTCAGAAACGTATTTAAATTTTGATTACTAGCCACCGTTTATTTTTAATTAGTAACTGTTGAGTGGTTGTTCTGCACTTTATTACCCCAGTTCTCATTTCCAACACTAGCCACGATAACCTACTTCACTTTCACAGTGATGTAAGTTACAACACTCTTCTGTACCCCAACCTTCCCCAGAATAGTGCAAGCTAAGGAATTTTAATTGTCTTCCTCGCCGCCTTTATACTGGCAAGTCTAACAAACAGAATATCTTTTTTTGCAGATGTAATGGGAGGTCAGATTGCCGCATACCCGTGGGTTGATTAGAAGATAACTGTAAGATTCAGGCTGAAGTAATCCGAACAAGAAATAAATCACACGCCAAAATCATTTCTTGTTGGCTCCTAACAAGAGCTCACCTTCCTCATGAAGACGTCCAGAGACACGTTGTTAAGGTCCAGGATGGCTTGGGCCAACCTCAGGTGGTCGATATCCTTCTCTCGTGGTTCGATCAGTTCCACGAGCTTTCCCAGTTCCTGAACTCCCTGGTCCAGGCTCATACCTTCAGGCAGATACCTGTGAAGCCAACACGTCATGTTTACAGTCCGACATAAGGTAATTCATGCGAGTCAAGTGATGAGTATAATTATACTATTCGGTTGTAGGGAATCAGCGCGTTAAGATGGGTCAATGTAGAGATTTTGAGAGAGTGGTAGTTAGGAGCAATCGTGTCATGACGTTCCTATCACCACGCCGTGAATGAAGTTACCCGAGTTTTGGCTGTCTACAAGGAATGGTGTACCACGTCCAGTCATGTAACCTGTATAAGAATGGCAGGCGTAAATATATCCTAAGCGGCGGGGACAGAGGACCTTGGCAGTGACAATCGGCTTCAAACCCCGTCAGAAATTGCTGCTGTCAGTGAATGCAGGTCTGTCTCAACCAGTTTGTGAGCGAACAATGTAATAGACATCTGGAGTCGAGTACCTTGCAAAAAACCGTTCCTTAAAGCGGGACATAAGGCTGCACGTCTTCAGTCTTTTCAAACATCACAGAAAGTGGACAGCAGTTGACTGAAGGTGTGTAGTGTGGTCCAAAACGTGCTTCTTTTCAAATGATACAAGGCGTCGAGTGTTCTGGCAGCGCAATGAGGCGTTTAACACTCAGTGTGCGGAGAGTGTAACTCTGCGGTAAGCAGTTGTGTGATGTTTTGGGGGTGTTTTTCATAACATGATTTTAACCCACTCCTTCAGATTATCGTGAACATGATCCAGAAGTTAAACATTCTCAGTGATCAATTATTGACTTTACTTCTACATTTTCATAATGAGTAACTTTATATTATGGACACTCCCACCTCCCAAGATGACAAGGCCTTGTTCACAGGACTGCACAAATATGTTCCTGGTTTGACAAAAAAATCAGGCACCCTATAGCATCTGGAGTCGGCAACTAAATTACTCGATGTTAATCACATAGAATAAATCTAGGGTTACTTGAAACATCAGGTGAAAGGTAACAATCAGCACCCCTGCAGTTTGGTAGCTCTATTAGATCTAATCATCCGTCCATGAGTGGCTTCAGCTGGACATGGCATATATGAAGGAACTTACGGATTCTCTTCCTCGCCGAGTTAGGATTATCATCAAGGCCAGAAGCTGTGTTATGTGGTCCTAGCGTAATGTCTGTCCGCTGTGCGCTGCTGTAAGCGAGAGTAAAATGTAGTTGCATAATACACCTGCTGTATTAAATATTTTGTCAGTCCTAATTGAAGTTGGCGATTCACTAATCCTGCTGGTGAATTGAAATAATTCATGGAAAAAAGCATATAAGCATGTCGCACATTCTCATAAAATTCTCAAAGTGCATCATGTCATTTAGTATTATTTTTAAGTCTTTTCTGTAATTTGAAGAGTCATCATTGGAAAATATGTGCAAGCAGCAAGAATGACAATATTTCCACGTCGTATAGCACCCTGAGTCTAAAAATTCGGATTTTCTGCACTTAAATTCAAAATTCATTTTCAGAAACGTTTCTAAATCGGCTCAGTTGGTAGCTGAATACCATTATGTGGTCATTATACCGAGTTTGCACATGTGCTCAATTGAACCAGCGGAAAAATGTTACTATCGGAGCACACAAAAGGCGCTTATGCTGTTATTTAAAGTACTCTGACGGAAAAGTGGGGTTCCAGGTGCCTCATTCTGCTTTCCCCATTTAAAAATTTTCCTAAAAAGTTTGGTGTTCGAATATATTCGAGCCCTTTTATGCTGAGAGAGACAGAGAGAGTTGCAGTGGGAAATAGATGGAAAAGTAATAAATACTGGAAGATAGTAGACATTGCTTGTGATATGGAAAGAGTGAAGAATACAGCGAAAGTGTGAGAGAAAGAGAGGGCCACAATGGTAGTGGAACATAGTAGATAGTGACAGAATAGTGCCAGGAAAAGTGTGAAGGAGACAGTTCCAGTGGGAGAGAAATAAAGAAAAGAAGGAAGTGGATGTGGTTGAGAGCCAATGATAATGACTGGCATAGCCTATGACAATAGAACGAGGAAGATACAGATAGTGACAGTGAGAGGAGACAGCAGCAGTGAAAAGGAATGAATGAGGTAGTGGCTGTAATAGAGAGCAAGAGAGAGACAATGCCAGTGGGAGGAAACAGTAGGAGTAGCACAGAATGAAGGAGACTGTGACTGTGACAAAGGGTAAAATGTCAGAGAGACGCAAAGAGATAAAGACAATGAGTTGGGCTGAATGATTGAGTGAGAAGTGGGAGCGGATATGTATGAGCGACTTACAGGGACAGACTAATGGATGTGACCGAGTAATAGAGGAGCTTGTGGGAGTGCGAGGTGAGCTGCATGCTAAAAGGAGTGCGGATATGTTCACATGCCAAAATGGTTGGGAAAACTTTTGAAGTTGGTGAGGAAGGTAGAATGAGACAGTTGGTACCCCATTATTCAGTCAGAGTCTTTTAAACAGGAGCCTTTTTTGTGCTTCGATAGGAGCATTTTTCCTTCGGCTGTTTTACTGTGTGCATCTAAATTAACTACATTTAGACTGCCTACAAGAGAAAGCAAAATAATACTAAACAGATTCTTATAACAAAAGAAATTAGAATTAGTATTGGGAGGTGCTACATTATGAATGTGTTTACTGTCGGTGGTACGAATGATAATAAAAAAGTACCATTATTTTGATAGTCTTTCTCGGTTCTAATACACGTTGTTTCGTTGGGCACGGGATATGCATATATGCTGTAATTTTCTTCATATTGCATCACAGGTAGAATACCTTGCTTTTGTTACTGTTTGAAATTCCATGCTACAGTTAAATGACAAAAGTCCAAAAGATTTTCCCGTTTCTCAAGTACCAAAATTAAAGAAATAGTGTATTAGACATAGGCTAAAGATTTGGTTTTGAAGGACAAACTTCCAAATTAATATTATGAAATATATTAACGTAGACATTGTATATGGATGTATCAAAAAGAATTGTCGAGAACAGTGGTCCAGAATATGGGGAAGTTAACGAAATGCGTTGAATCTTCGATAACTGTATTTTCTTCACATTATTTGCACGATGAAGGTGCACCTCTTCACACATAGTGTCACCATAAACTTTAGCAAAAAGTGTGAGACAGGTGAAATATCCTCACATTTCAAAAAGAACGTAATATTTCCAATTCCAAAGAAACCAGGTGCTGACACGTGTGAATGTTACCGAACTATGAGTTTAATAAGTCATGGTTGCAAAATACTCAAATGAACTGATTACAGAAGAATTGAAAAATAGGTAGAAGCCGACCCCGGGGAAGATCAGTTTGGATACCAAAGAAATGTGGGAAGGTGCGAGGCAATAATGACTCTACAACTTCTCACAGAATGTAGGTTCAGGAAAGGCAAACCTGCATTTAGTGCAACTATAGACTTAGAGAAAGCTTTCGACAATATTGATTGGAGTATTCTCTTTCAAATTCTAAAGGTGGCACGGGTAAAATACAGGGAGCGAAAGACTATTTACAATTTGTACAGAAACCAGGTGACAGTTATATGTGTCAAGGGGCATGAAAGGGAAGCAGTGAGAAGGGAGTGAGACAGAGTTGTAGCCTATCCCCGATGTTATTCAATCTGTACTTTAAGAAATCAGTAAAGGAAACCAAATAAAAATTTGGCGAAGGAATTAAAGTTTAGAGATAAGAAATAAAAACTTTGAGGTTTGCTGATGCCATTGTAATTCTATCAGAGACAGCAACGAACTTGGAAGAGCAGTTAAACGGAATGGACAGTGTCTTGAAAACAGAATATAAGATGAACATCGACAAAAGCAAAACAAGGGTAATGCAATGTAGTCAAATTAAAGCAACTGATGATGAGGGATTTAGATTAGGAAGCGAGGGACTTAAAGGAGTAGGTGAGTATTGCCATTTGGGCAGTAAAATAGCTTATGATGACCAACGTAGAAAGGATATAATATGTTGACTGGCAGATACAAGAAGAGCGTTTCTTAAGAAGAGAAATTTGTTAACCTCGAATATAGATTTAAGGGTTAGGAAGTTTTTTCTGGATGTATTTGTCTGGAATGTAGACACGTATGGAAGTGAACGTGGTCGGCGAACAGAACAAATGTTTTTAAAATGGGGTGGGACAGAAGAATACTGAAGAATAGACGGGTAGTCGCGTAACTAATGAGGAATTACTGAATAAAATTGGGAAGTAAAGAGAACTGTAGCACACTTAACTAGAAGAAGGGATCCCTAATTTAGTGTTGGAGAGGAATGAGGGGGGTAAAAATTGTAGATGGAGACCAAGAGATGAATGCAGTAAGCAGATCCAAAACGATGTAGATTGTAGTTATTCGGAGATGAAGAGGCTTGCACGGGGTAGGAGAACATGTGGAGCGGTATCAAATCAGCCTTCTGACTAAAGACCACAGAAACAACAATCACAATTTAATGGTTCAAATGGCTCTGAGCACTATGTGACTCAACTTCTGAGGTCATTAGTCCCCTAGAACTTAGAACTAGTTAAACCTAACTAACCTAAGGACATCACACACATCCATGCCCGAGGCAGGATTCGAACCTGCGACCGTAGCGGTCTCGCGGTTCCAGACTGCAGCGCCTAGAACCGCACGGCCACTTCGGCCGGCAATCACAATTTACCTGAATGAAAACAAAATTACGATTTTGCAACATTTCCGTAATATTTGAGGAGAGCCTAAATCCAGTGTTGGTAACGTGTAACACTGTGCAACTGTTGTAAAATAATAGAAACTTTCATTGACTGAAGCGTGAATAAAAGAGTGTTAACTATATCAATAGATGAACACTTACAGCTGCAGAAGCACAAAACACTATTAAAAATCCAGAAAACTGTCGCCTGGAACTAGAAACTGTGTACGACATACTCAGAACATTGTGATCGTACTGTGGTTTGTGTTTCGATAGTTAGGAAGCAGCAGCAGCGACTCAGAACTGAGACTTGTGACAATCAACAAGTGTGACAACCTGAACTGGATTCTCCTGTTCAACAGGCTCGTAAAATCTTGAAACTCGATTTCCTGGAAACACTTAACAACATTGTATGAAGGGCGATTAAAACCCATTCGGAGGCCGTACAGTTCAGAATCGATATTCCAATCATACAGAATCGCCGTGAGCGTTGAGGCAATTGTCCTACTAACGCACCAGAGTGACGCTGCTAAAACACCACGTCCTGCTGCGTGAAGAAGTCCGTAACTGCCAGCTGCACGTCTTCGTCCTATGGAAATCGTCGACCCTTCAGGAAAAGCACGTCCGGCGTTACCTGAATTACACAATTCCAGGCCATTCCAGTGGAAGAGGAGTAGCAGAAGATGAACTTAATCGCCAGTGATCTCCCAGGTCTCCAGAACTTACACCTTGTGACTTTTGTCTGTGGGATTCAGGAAAAGCACGTCCGGCGTTACCTGAATTACACAATTCCAGGCCATTCCAGTGGAAGAGGAGTAGCAGAAGATGAACTTAATCGCCAGTGATCTCCCAGGTCTCCAGAACTTACACCTTGTGACTTTTGTCTTTGGGATTCAGGAAAAGCACGTCCGGCGTTACCTGAATTACACAATTCCAGGCCATTCCAGTGGAAGAGGAGTAGCAGAAGATGAACTTAATCGCCAGTGATCTCCCAGGTCTCCAGAACTTACACCTTGTGACTTTTGTCTTTGGGATTCGTAAAAGACCGCGTGTTTATCCTCCTAAGCCTGAAACGCTTGAAAGTCTGCGACATCGCATTGTGGAAGCTGTGAATTCGATAACGAGAGACCAACTGCTTCGTTTGTGGCAGGAAATAAGACACCGGTTTGATATCTTTCGTGTAACACATAGTGTTAACTTTGAATGCACAAAAATTGGAACTTTTCTCCCTCCAGGAACATTGGAAAGGTGTTGCTATCTTTCGCAGTTTGGAAGCAATAAATGTTTGAAATCTGTTCCTTCTTTTTGAATAGCCCTGTACTAAACAGCGTTTGTTACATCTAAGGATGTTAGACTGCAGGAGCAAAGTCGCTGACCCGTTGAGTGTACGCTTTCTTTGTCAGTGAAGATATACGAGTTTCTAATACCAACTGAAGGTGGAAGGAGCGAAAGGCTATTTACAATGTGTGCAGAAACCAGATGGCAGTTATAAGAGTCGAGGGGCACAAAAGGGAAGCAGTGGTTGACAAGGGAGTTGTATCCTATCTCGGATGTTATTCAATCTGTTTATTGAGCAAGCAGTAAAGGAAACAAAAGAAAAATTTGGAGTAGGAATTAAAATCCATGGACAAGAAAAAAAAACTTTGAAGTTTGCCGACGACATTGTACACTACTGGCCATTAAAATTGCTACACCAAGAAGAAATGCAAATGATAAAAGGGTATTCATTGGACAAATATGTTGTACTAGAACTGACATGTGATTACACTTTCACGCAATTTGGGTGCATAGATCCTGAGAAATCAGTACCCAGAACAACCCCCTCTGGCTGTAATAACGGCCTTGATACGCCTGGGCATTGAGTCAAACAGAGCTTGGATGGCGTCTACAGGTACAGCTGCCCATGCAGCTTCAACACGATATCACAAATCGTCAAGAGTATTGTGAGGAGCCAGTTGCTCGACCACTATTGACCAGACGTTTTCAATTGGTGAGAGATCTGGATAATGTGCTGGCCAGGGCATCCAGAAAGGCCCGTACAGGACCTGCAACATGCGGTCGTGCATTATCCTGCTGAAATGTAGGGTTTTGCAGGAATCGAATGAAGGGTAGAGACAGTGGTCGTAACACATCTCAAATGTAACGTCCACTGTTCAAAGTACAGTCAGTGCGAACAAGTGGTGATCGAGACGTGTAACCAATACGATCACGCCGGGTGATACGTCAGTATGGCGATGACGAATACACGCTTCCAATGTGCGTCCACCGCGATGTCGCCAAACACGGATGCGACCATCATGATGCTGTAAACAGAACCTGGATTCATCCGAAAAAATGACGTTTTGCCATTCGTGCACCCAGGTTCGTCGTTGAGTACACCATCGCAGGTGCTCCTGTCTGTGATGCAGCGTCAAGGGTAACCGCAGCCATGGTCTCCGAGCTGATAGTCCATGCTGCTGCAAACGTCGCCGAACTGTTCGTACAGATCGTTGTTGTCTTGTAAACGTCCCCATCTGTTGACTCAGGGATCGAGACGTGGCTGCACGATCCGTTACAGCCATGCGGATAAGATGCGTGTCATCTCGACTACTAGTGATACGAGGCCGTTGGGATCCCGCACTGCGTTCCGTATTACCCTCCTGAACCTACCGATTCCATATTCTGCTAACAGTCATTGGATCTCGACCAGCGCGAGAAGCAATGTCGCGATACGATAAACCGCAATCGCGATAGGCTACAATCTGACCTTTATCAAATTCAGAAACGTGATGGTACGCATTTCTCCTCCTTACACGAGGCATCAAAACAACGGTTCACCAAGCAATGCCGGTCAACTGCTGTTTGTTTATGAGAAATCGGTTGGAAACTTTCCTCATGTCAGCACGTTGTATGTGTCGCCACCAGCGCCAACCTTGTGTGAATGCTCTGAGAACCTAATCATTTGCATATCACAGCATCTTCTTCCTGTCGGTTAAATTTCGCGTCTGTAGCACGTCATCTTCGTGGTGTAGCAATTTTAATGGCCAGTAATGTAATTCTGTCAGAGACAGCGAAGGACCTGGAAGAACAGCTGAAAGAAATGGACAGTGTCTTGAAATTGGGATATAAGGTGAACATCAACAAAAGCAAAACGAGGATAATGGAATGTAGTCGAATTAAATCAGGTGATGCTGAGGGAATTAGATTAGGAGAGACAGTTAAAGTAGTAGATGAGTTTTGCTATTTGGGAAGCAAAATAACTGAGACCTGTCGAATTCGCGAGGATATAAAATGTAGACTGGCTATGGCAAGGAAAGCGTTTTTGAAGAAGAGCAATTTGTTACAATCGAGTATAGATTTGAGTATCAGGAAGTCTTTTCTGAAAGTATTTTTACGGAGTGCAGCCATGTATGGAAGTGGAACATGGACGATAAATAGTTTAGATAAGAAGAGGATAGACGCTTTCGAAATGTGGTGCTACAGAAGAATGCTGAAGATTAGATAGGTAGATCACGTAACTAATGAGGAGGTATTGAATTGAATTCGGGAGAAGAGGAATTTGTGGCACAGCTTGACTAGAAGAAGGTATCGGTTGGTAAGATACGTTCTGAGGTATCAAGGGATCACTAGTTTAGTATTGGAGGGAAGAGTGGAAGGTAAAAATCGTAGAGGGAGACCAAGAGATGAATGCACTAAACAGATTCAGAAAGATGCAGTTTGCATTAGTTATTCGGAGATGAAGAGATGCACAGGATAGAGTAGCATGGGGAGCTGCATCTGGACTGAAGACCACAACAACAATAACAACAGCAGATATGGGATATGGTTGTAACAACGCTCCTCAAACACGCAGATATAAGAAGGCCAGCTAGTACTAACATGTTCTGCAGCAGGCTCCGGGCATGGCTGCGATGCACCTTGTTGATGGGGCAGACGCTGACAGCAGGGAACGGCAGCTGGTAGATGGGCAGCGTTGCCGTGTCCAGTGACGTGACGGTGGCTCCCATGGTCAAGTGATGGCGCCACTTGTGCTGCAGCAGGAGCGCCACGGCCGCCAGCGCCAGCGAGATCACCACCGACCACGCCGCTCTGCGAGACATAGGCCTCGCCAGTTACAGTGCTCTACAACTTTCTGCAGACAACGAGGGTAGTAAGCAAAATGTCTACTTCTACACGTACAGTAAGGTGACTAAAGTCATGGGATAATGACATGCACAAACACAGATGGCGATAGTATCGCGTACACAAGGTATAATAGATCAGTGCGTTGGTGGAGCTGTCATTTAACCAGCACAAAGTCAAGTCAAAACCAAAACCATCATGTCATCTCCCCCACCCCCACACCAAGCAAGGAGAAGCGCCCCAGAGGCGCTAAGACTTGCCACCAGCAGAGGGTCCAAACCTCCATCATGTGCGTCTGCGTCTGCGGAGCTGTCATTTGTACTCAGGTGATTCATCTGAAAAGGTTTCCGACGTGAGTACGGCTGCACGACAGGAAACAGCAGACTCTGAACACAGAATGGTAGTTGGTGCTAGACACATGGGACACTCCATTTCAGAAATCGTTAGCGAATTCAATGTTCCGCGATCCACAGTGTCAAGAATGTGTCGAGAATACCTCATGCCTCAGATAATATCATCTCAGCCGACTCTACACACCCCCAAGCTCACAAAATGGCCTTCTTCCATTCTTGCATACACCGAGCGCTCGCCATTCCTCTTTCAGCAGACGCAATGCAGAACGAGTTACAAACGCTAGAAGTTATCGCCTATAATAATGGATATAAACCAGAAATTGTGAGACAGCTCTTTAAGAAGCAAAGCATCTTATAAAATAGGGCGACTCTTAAAGAGCCACGGCTTTAAGATTGCATATTCTACAAATAATAGCCTCAAAAAGAACTTGGTCCACTCGTTAAAGAATACTAATGACCAATTATCTCGTTCTGGCTCAAATGGCTCTGAGCACTATGCGACTTAACTTCTGAGGTCATTAGTCGCCTAGAACTTAGAACTAATTAAACCTAACTAACCTAAGGACATCACACACATCCATTCCCGAGGCAGGATTCGAACCTGCGACCGTAGCGGTCGCTCGGCTCCAGACTGTAGCGCCTAGAACCGCACGGCTACTCAGGCCGGCATATCTCTTTCTGGGGTGTACAAAATTAACTGTAGTGATTGCCCTAGTTATTACATCGGCCAGACAGGGAGAGCCCTCTCAGCTAGATCTAAAGAACATATACCCACGAAAAGTGGTGATGGCACGCGTGGTTCGACTTTTGCCGAGCACCTTGTTCAATTGGCCCATGCTCCCAATCCACCAAATAACACAGAGCTATTAAATGGCGAGGTTAAAGGCACTAGGCTTGAAATCCTTGAGGAGTTGCAGATCTTTAAATACCTGTTGTTTGATAAAGAAAACCTACTTAATGACCAGCTACAATTGACAAATAAGAACTTTTTCGAAGGTTTTCAACCTTTGCTTCACCGGCCCTGATGTATCGTTGCCTTTGCAGTCGCCGACGCCTGACTTCACTTTCCTTAGTCGAATACTTACGTATTCAAAATTGAGGAATAATTTTGCCGAGTAATAGCTAGTCTTTCTTACGGGCTCCGCATCCGTTTATAAGGTTCTCGTTTTCCTCATAAGTAAGTTCGGTTACATATTACGCCATTAACAGTTTTAGTGCTTATATTAATCCAATTCCTAACATAAAGGTAGCTACTGTTAAGCATCTATATTTCCACGCGCGCATGCGCATGACCATCAGCGGTGCGCGGTACATAGCTGCTCGCTGTGATTAGTTCCGGCGCAGCTCTCGCGGCCTACCGACCTCGTCCGCGCAATGGGGCATGCTGTTTCTCTTGAGCCCAAGTAATGTAGATTTATGACTTGTTATTACGGAGCTACAGTTTTATACTTGACACGGCCAAACTTTGGCATACAATAGTTTAGTGTCAATAGCTTCTGAAGAAGGCCAAATTATTTTGGTTGAAACCTAGGTAACGATTGGTTTCTATTTGCAACTCAGGCTGACGTGTTATATGTTTAATTAACTATCACCATGGACAACGCAGTGGCCGACGGCCTTCACTTCACGACCGAGGGCAGCGGTGTTTGCGTAGAAGTGTCAGTGCCAACAGACAAGCAACAGTCTGTGAACTAACGGCAGAAATCAAAGGTATCCGATACGAAGTGCGGCGAAAGTTGGTGCTAAGGGCTATGGCAGCAGACGACAGACGCGAGTGCCTTTGCTAAGAGCACGACATCGATTTCAGCGCCTCTCCTGGGCTCATGACCATATCGGTTCGACCCTAGACGACTGGAAAACCGTGGTCTGGTCAGAATAATCCCGATTTTTAGTTGGTAAGAGCTGCTGATAAGGTTCGAATGTGTCAAGAAGTCACTGTGCAAGCTGGAGGTGGCTGCAAGGTGTGGGCTGTATTTACATGGAATGGACTGCGTCATCTGATCCAACTGAACTAATCATTGACTGGAAATAGTTACGTTCGGCCACTTGGAGACCATCTGCAGTCATTCATGGACTTCATGTTCCCAAACAATGAAGTCATTTCATTGGGCCACGTTTGTCTCGACTGGTTTGAAGAACATTCTGGACGGTTCGAGAGAGTCATTTGGTCACCCAGATCGCCCCGACATGAACCCCATCGAACATGTATGGGACATAGTCGAGACGTCAGTTCGTGCACAACATCCTGTACCGGCAACACTTTCGCAATTAAGGACGGCTATAGAGGCTGCATAGCTGAATATTTCTTCAAGGGACTTCACCGACTTATTGAGTCAATGCTGGACTACACAGGGCAAAAGGAGGTTCGACGCGATATTAGGAATTATCTCAAGATTTTTGTCACCTCGTTGTACAGGGTGATTCAAAATTATGTTATTACGCAAGTAGTAATTACGTTCCTCGACACGAAACATGTATTTAAATGAATTAAAAAAAATTGCGATAATTTATAATTTAAATTGTGGTATCTACTTGTTCGCCGTCTTGTGTAAGACATATAAGAAACAATGAACAGTAGCACGCAAAGTCCGTGCGCGCATTGCACGGGGAATGAGTAGTATCATTTCTCGTATTCGATCCTTCTGTTCATGGATGTTGCTAATTTTCCTTCGGTGCACACGGTTCTTGGCCAGCCCCTAAGAACCTCAGAGTGTTTCAAGACCGGTGATTTTAGAAGCCAGCACAATGACCCAACATGACCGATCCATCCATCGGGATATGTTTGATTAAGATATGCACGAACAGTGCACCCATAATCCGCTGGTGCGCCATCTTGTTGGAAGACGCCCGAGCGAGAGATTGATACCAGAATTTTATGAATGGCACGCTCTTGCAATATCGTTAAGTACTCGTGTGCATTCACTGTTGGTATATCGAAGAATTAGGACCATATTACTGTGCTGGCGGCGACAGCGCACCAAACATCCGCGTGGGGAAGTTCCCGAATTTCTTGAGGCTTTACCCGTCGCAAAAAATTGTGTTACGTAGATTAACAAATTCACTTGGGTGAAAGGCAGCCGCATTGCTGAATGCCAAACCTTCCACATCTTGTTCTGAATATTCGTTATTTCAGCTAAAATCTGACAGCATTCCAGTAACAAGTTTTTGCTCTATTACAAACTGCACGATTTGAATGTGGTAACGTCACACGGCAAGGTCATATTTCACGTTGTACCAAACAGCTGACTGGGGAATCTCAGTTTCAGAACTGCACCACCTGGCTGGCTCGAAGGAATCAGCACCACACCTTGGTGGATGACAGGAATGTTCATTCCATATCTTCCTCATCCCAGACATCCGTAATTTCCTTGATGGTGCTGTTGATCCAGTTTACACAAGCTTTTGGTAGATGCAGTGAATTGTTAAATAGCTTGGTAGGTGAAGAGAGAACCGATCCTAAAACATTCGACCGACTACACACACTTCTGTCATACTTGCTAGAGTTCTTCTTTCCTCCAACGTGAACTGATCAGCCACTTTGGAATCTCACTACAAAAGAAGTCATTTATGCTTGACATTGTCATGCTAGGGAGCTATTTACATTAATGTAGAAACAGAAACACAGCTTCAAACACTTAAGATCGTTATTGTACAAGATTTGTAGTGATAATCTGTTTCAGCAAACTACGTTGTTTTCGTCAGATGTTCTGCAGTACGTTTCACAAGTCAAGATTCTGTGAAATGTTTCCATTGATAGTGATGTTTTCTTGTGGACACTACGTACTAAAATTCAAAATGTTATACGATTCGATCCTTTTCACAGTGGCGACACTTTTCGAACTCTGTAAAACTAGTGATTTATACTAGATAGGGGTGTACACTGTAGCCTCTTTTCTAAGTTTCTTCTTCACCATTCCAAATGCGCTGTCACAAGGTAAAAAGGAATGTCTGCGAATAGGTAATCTGTGAATGACTGTATTGAAAAGCTCTTTATCTGTGTGTGAGAGAAACACACGTATAACTGTATGATTGCTGTTTTGTCCCACTTATCCGTCAGAGTAAACATGTCGATCTTATACATCATAGAGAATGTCTGTACTGATTTAATCCATCACAAAGGAAGAAACTCCATTTGCTCCCTTTCGAGCAATACTTTCATTGTATAAATAAAAATGAGATGTTTTTGGTTTTCGGATTATATATGCAAAATGCATTCACACGGAGCTGACGTACATAAAACACTGTTTGCACAGGATGCACCTGATGATGGCAACGTAGTTCGATGAAACCAGTCATCACAATAATTGCTGTACAATAGCAATTTTGAGTGTTTGCAGTTAAGCTTCTGTTCCTACATAAAAAGTAGAATAGTAACGCTTGTAGCAAAAAAAAAAAAAAAAAAAAAAAAAAAAAAAAAAAAAAAAAAAAAAAAAAAAAAAAAAAAGGTTCAAATGGCTCTGAGCACTATGGGACTTAACTGCTGAGGTCATCAGTCCCCTAGAACTTAGAACTACTTAAACATAACTAACCTAAGGACGTCACAAACATCCATGCCCGAGACAGGATTCGAACCTGCGACCGTAGCGGTCGCGCGGTTGCAGACTGTAGCGCCTAGAACCGCTCGGTCACCCCGGCCGGCAACGCTTGTAGCACTTATACTTGAATAGCCTATATTCTACGAGGGTTGCCCAGAAAGTAACGCACCGCACTGTTTTCTTCAACAATTCTTTATTGAACATAATGAGAATTACACACACGAAAGGATAGTGTCTCATCTACACACCCTATTTTTCCACGAATCTCCATCCCGTCCTATGGCCTTCCTTCAGCGCGAAACAAGAGCGTGTAGGCCCTATGCCCTGTGGCTACCAATCCTTGTCCTAGTGGTGGGGGTAGTGCTTCGCTGCGTGAATCACTTCTTCATCGTCCTCAAAACGTCTTCCGCGAATGGCATCCTTTAATGGCCCGAACAAGTGGAGGTCCGTGGGGGCTAGGTCAGTTGTAACAGCCATGGAAGGTCTCCCCGACCGCTGCAAATCGTGGAGCTCCACCGAACCGCCTTCTGATGACCTCACCCTCCGTGCCCAGCAACTAACTATACTTCTGTCGACAGTAAATGCTCCATACACTTTGCACAAGTGCTTGTGAATTTTCCCCACAATTTCTTTCTCTGCAATGAGAAATTGAATGACGGCATATTGCTTGTAACGTACATCACCTACAGACGCCATTTTGAAACTGTCCTCCAGCTACGCTGTCTGTCTGAAGTGACGGAAACTTAGAGCACTCACTCAGGAGACTTCAAATAATACTACATACGTAACGTTTCGCACTCGTAGCATTGTTTACGGCTGAGAAAAAAAAAATGCGGTGCATTACTTTCTGGGCAACCGTCGTCAAATTTGTTTAGTTATTATTAATTTTATAAAATGGCTCTGAGCACTATGGGACTTAACATCTATGGTTATCAGTCCGCTAGAACTAAGAACTACTTAAACCTTACTAACCTAAGGACATCACACAACACCCAGTCATCACGAGGCAGAGAAAATCCCTGACCCCGCCGGGAATCGAACCCGGGAACCCGGGCGTGGGAAGCTAGAACGCTACCGTACGGCCACGAGCTGCGGACTATTAATTTTATAGATGTGTATGGTGCATGATTAATAGATGCGGGTTCGTCTCATTTGAGCGGTGACAATTCTGAATCACCCTGCACATATATGCTCCTTAACACACTGTAAATAACATGGCGGAGATTCTTCATCCCAATATAGGACAGATTTTTTTACCTTTCCACGTGTTGTGCGAAGAAAAAATAACAGTAGGCTTCTTCTTTTCGAACCACACCCTCTGCAGAGGTGGCATTTATGACCAGTCTTTTATAAGACCGTTCTTTTCACTTTCTTTCTTTTTTTTCGTCTCTCTCTCTCCCTATCCCTCTCCCAATATAAGTTCAATTTAGGGCGCCTTTCGCCGTATTGGGTACGCTAACATGACTTCCATTACATCTCCCTGTCTACAGCACTACAACGGAATCTACGTGCACACTTGGCCCAAGCTCATTAGACAGGACCTGAGTCGTGGGAACTCACGTACGATGCCTGTGTGTGCGTTTTTGGTGTCTCTCTCGTGTAATTTTGTGCTCTTCGTATCCTCGTCCGATTTCTGAGATTCAAGCTTTGCTTTTCCCTCACGTATCGTGATATTTTACGAAAACGTTTTCAAAATTTTCATGATGGTCTCCATTATTTTGGAGGAGAACTGTATTTGCAGTTCCAGAGAAAATAGCTGTATGAGATATGATGGTTATTTTACAGTCATTCTCACATAATAATTACAGACTTATTTTGCTTACGGTAAAGGGTTGACCCTCATTTACTCTGTACATGCCCTAATGTCTCATATCTTGTTCTCATGATCCCTACGCGAGGTGTACCATGGTGGCAGGCAGGATAGTGAGCACACAGTCCTTTTTGGATACACGTTTATATTTACCAAACGAAGTAACTCATCAAATGTGCCATAATTCTTCAAAGGCTTCCCAGTTAATTTAGCGGAGCACTTCTTTTACGCTTTTGTAATCGCTATACCAGCGATCCTAGAAATACGTCTCTGAAACAGTACGATGTTTCTTGAATCTGTACTTGATGTGTACTTGAAACACTGGAATAGTACTCTAGAATTGAATCATGATTTGTTGAAAGGGCTTAAGTCAATTTACTCTAAGTTTGAGAAAAATTAAAAAAATAAAAATAAAAAGCAGTTTGACATCTGGTTCAATTGTGTGAATTAAATTTAAACTACTGTAAATGCTGCTTGTGTTATTCTTCAACATATTTATTACAACACTGTTCATTTCAGAAGCAATTCAGACATATTTTAATTGTTTATAGTGCATGGACGTATGTCCATTTAACAATTCATTTGTAAAAAAAGTTCCAAAAGTAGTATTTGTTTTTGTTTCTCACATTGTTATTCTAAACTAAAATCATACTTTCTGATCTGAAATCATTATTTTTTTAAACTCAATAGTAGCATAAGATATTTCCTTGAATGACAGGTAAATCAACGTAAAACAGTTTACCTCTTACATTTTTGCGGACATCTAACAGTATTCCAGAAGGAATATTGTTTAATGCTTTTAGAACACCGAAGCGCATAACAAACAAAACATGAACTCTGGTTTTTAAGCGTGGCAGGAAGTCAATGATTTTACAAAAACTGTTTTAACTATGTTCTTCCAGTCTTCTTGGCTAACGTCATCTGCTCCGGCCATCATGTAACAATTAACAACCTGAAACTTCATGGCAGATTAAAACTGTGTGCCGGACCGAGACGTGAACTCGGGTGCTTTGCCTTTCGCAGGCAAGTGCTCTATCGACTTTTGCTTTTTTTGTTTTCAGTTCATTTTGTTCGGTATTGTACGTTGCATTGGTTGGGAGCAGACGTCCGATGACACCCTTTCAAGTTCATCGTTGATCCATTCACTCAGTTCTTTTATTACAGAGGGCACGTATCCCTCTGACCGAACACGACCCGTCTTCACAGGTGTACTTCCAGTAACTCGTCTCCTGTTTCATTCAAGAATTAACAGCCTCTTGGTAGAAGATCTCATCTTCTCCTCCGTAGGGAATATGTGCAACACTTTCTGAATGTCCGCTACATTCATGGTTTTGATGGGGACACTGCATTCTGTACATGCTAAGTTTTTAGGGGAGCTACACCATTCACACTGTAGCCTTCGCGAGCTTATATAGTATGTATGACATACAGAGTTGCTTATGTATGGTGAAGTCTCTGCTCATTCTTTCAAATCTCAAGAGTACTTAAATTCCCTATCGTCAAAGGGTTAAATGTAACTTGTTCAGATCGGAGCGCAGAACGTTTCATGGTTTCCATTGATAGTGATGTTTTCTTGTGGACACTACGTACTAAAATTCAAAATGTTATACGATTCGATCCTTTTCACAGTGGCGACACTTTTCGAACTCTGTAAAACTAGTGATTTATACTAGATAGGGGTGTACAATGTAGCCTCTTTTCTAAGTTTCTTCTTCACCATTCCAAATGCGCTGTCACAAGGTAAAAAGGAATGTCTGCGAATAGGTAATCTGTGAATGACTGTATTGAAAAGCTCTTTATCTGTGTGTGAGAGAAACACACGTATAACTGTATGATTGCTGTTTTGTCCCACTTATCCGTCAGAGTAAACATGTCGATCTTATACATCATAGAGAATGTCTGTACTGATTTAATCCATCACAAAGGAAGAAACTCCATTTGCTCCCTTTCGAGCAATACTTTCATTGTATAAATAAAAATGAGATGTTTTTGGTTTTCGGATTATATATGCAAAATGCATTCACACGGAGCTGACGTACATAAAACACTGTTTGCACAGGAATGTATGACAAAGCCATATTTTGCATGTAATTTATTGCTATTGAACCTGTGTTAGTAATGCCCTAACGCTTCTGCCGGTCTCTTTTAGACTGCCATAGGATTTATTTGCATGTCTTCTATGTATTAGAAATTCAGCCGCAGCCATTTTTTTGCGACATCATTAAGGTGGGGACTTTTAAGTTTTAGCTTCAGTGTAACTTCCCCCTTCTTAATGGGCCTACTAGATTGCGATATAGCTGACCGTGATCGCATATGCCTAATGAAATTTTACAATGAGTAACGCTATCGTTGCCGAAGAAAAATAACACCATTTAGTTGGAGGAAGGTGTTCAACAGAGAAGGAAGAATCTATTGTAAACCTAATCTAAATACTAATGATAACTTTGAAATCGGTGGAATATACTGCACTCGCAACGAACCACACAGGGGGGAAGGGTACCACGTAATATTTACTACAATAGTTCCTGATAATACAAAGAAAATGCTGATTAGCTAGAAAGGGGATAATTAAACGGTCGCCAGCCCGTTAGGACAATGAATCTCCAGAATCTTAAGAAACGTAAAAATTGCAAATTAGTTAAGCCTCTGTTACGAAATACAAGAATGAACAGTTACTGAGGCAGAAAATTTAAACTGAAACTGGTCATTACCAAACAAACAAAAACTGGCAGTAAATTCTTAATCAGTTTTCGTATTCTTACGACATTCGGTGATTGCATGCAAAGGAAAGGGACCCTGCTTGATAATAATGTCTGAGGACAATGACAACACAGGTGCCCTACAAGTTTTAACTATTGCATGTTACTATTCAAGTTAGTCAGACTTTACGAAGGAAATGTCACTGGGTAATGCCCCTACCATACTGCATCTGTCACTTTACGGTCTTACCATGTTGTAGCTATGCGGGCGATGGAGAATATAGCCGACGACAATGCTGAACTGCCGCTGGTGAAGGACCCCGAGTCGTCTCCGTAGCCACGGAGAATTATGGGACAGGCAATAGATAGACTTACAGCTTCCTACGCTTTTCCACTCCTACGGTGCTGTCAACACTCGCGGGTCAACGAATTAGGAACGCCTACATTGGCGCGAGCATAGCTGCACACCGCATCTGCAGAAGCGCCCAACGAACACTTCTGCACTCTTTCATGACTTAGTCTGCTCTGTTGCCTCTCTGCTCACAACACGAAAAAGGCTGTCCGTACACAAAGATAAGCAACGGCACAGCTACTGCCATTTCGTCGTTGCTATCGATACATTTAAATAAAGTTTCCTTGGCTTTTACCCAGCAATTTACAATATTTTCATTATAATTTCAATCAATTATATACAGTGAGAAATAAATACACTTTTACATCGATTACCTATTAAATATAGTCTGTAATAAAGCTTACAGATTCAGAATCGGAAGTACAGTGCAAGTTATCAATGGATATTAAATGGCGAAAAATTTTGGATGGTGCAGAAGGTATTTTATTTGCGTTTTCCGTGTTACAAGTTCCTCCCAGACCACACGAGTGTCGAACTGAGGACTACCAAAAGAAATTTCAAATTATTCATGAAAATACTGCAAATGATAATGACATTTGGCACTGTTATCTCGATGTTTATTTAAACATGTCATACATAGCTTTGATTGTTAATCGAGCGTCAAGATGTTGGTACTTTCTTCCTGAATAGTGACTCTTTCATTGGAGACGATGAAATATACTTCTGTATTTTGTTCTGTTCTGCTACTGCTTTCTGATTTGGATGCTTACCACTGTTTTCCTTTGGTGATTTTCCTTGCATCAGAAGGACCCTCAAACGCTTAACACGTTTATCTAAAATGGCATGTAAACTAACAAAAGCCCACTGACAATTTTTCAGTTTTTCACCGTAGCACTAAAATTAGCACCCCATTCCATGTTACTATCGGCCTTTCTGCTCCTTTTGTGAATGACAGGTGTCATTTAGATTAAGCGTTGAAGATGTAAGTCTTGAGTGTCCTTGTTTACAAAGTCATTTTTGGAATGGGTTAAGATATCCAACTGTTTTTCTACGTTAAGCTTTATAAACACTGCAGTCTACAACTGAAAGAAATACAGTAAACACTGTGTTGGTCTAAACTAAATTACCATTGACTAATATTATTTAGTTCTTCACATGTTTGATACCCAAATAATGCTTCCTCACATAACTTTCGTTTTACACTTACTGCACTTACCTTTCCAGTTTTTCAGTTAGAGGTTTTTTCTTCCGACTGTTTAGATGTTTGGTTGTCCTGTTGTTTTATTATGTTCCTTTAATAACGTGTCACAGCCTACCTCTTTTTATCTTTCTTTGTTGTTTCATTAACAATTTCACCTATGTCAGACATCTTAAAATCCTAAAATAAAGATGAATAATAAAAAGGAAGGGAATTGCATCTTCTCTTTTATCTTTAGGGCCAGAGAGTAGTCTTATCTTCGTGTGTAATCGCTTTCATTCTGTTCACACACGAAGTTGAGTGTTAAAAGGTCTTAAGTCTTGGACATGAAAAGACTGAAGCCTTAATGTTTGGTCAAGTATTGATAGGAGTGACATCTTTTTAACACTATACGACAGGGTCCCGGAAACATAATTTAGTGGAAAAAAACCTTGACTTAAGCGCATTTAACAAGTCATGGTTCAATTGATCGCACTAGTGTCGTATGTGCGACTTCCTTTTCTGATGAACTGCAGTTTCCCGTGGTCCTTCCAACAAATCTGTCTTCCACTCACTTTCTCTAGTATTACTTTTACGTGATCGTCCCATTTCATACCGCTTCTTAGCGTTACGTCAAGTACTTACATGATGTGTTCGTCTTCGTTACTGAGTGGTCAGCGCGGATGTCTCGCAGAGGGGCGGGTTCCATTGCCGGCACTGTCGGGGATTTTTCCTTGGCGGAAGGACAGGAACGGGGTGCACTAAGCCTACTGACACTAGCTGAGGAACTATCATACATACATACATACATACATTAATCCTTGTTACATAGATCATGAATACGACATTTCGTAATGATGTGGAATGTGTCACTTTAACTTAAGCTTTCTTTACTGAAAATAATTAATTAATTAATTTTTTTACAGTTACTACTTCATATCTAAGAATTCATCTATTGAGTAGAAGGAGATGTCATTCAGAAATTCTTTTAATTTGCTTTTAAATGTTGGTTGGCTATCTGTCAGGCCTTTCATACGATTTGGCAAATGACCAAAGATTTTTGTGGCAGTATAATTGACCCCTTTCTGTGCCAAAGTGAGATTTAATCCAGAATAGTGAATATCATCCTCTCTTCTAGAGTTGTAGCTATGCACTTCGATGTTATTTTTGAATTGGGATGGGTTATTAATGCCAAATTTCATATATGTATTGCGAAGGTACTGTGAAAATCCCGAGTTCCTTAAATAAATGTGTGCAAGGTGATCTTGGGTGAACTCCAGCTATTATTCTGATTACACGCTTTTGAGCAATGAATACTTTCTCTCTTAATGACGAATCTACCTGAGTAGTAGCGGCCTCAGGTGACGAAAACTGTCAACAGCCGGGAGAGCAGTGTGCTGAACCCACGCCCCTCCATATGGCGATCAATGATTTAGAGGATGGCACAGCGGGCCGTCGGTAGCGATGGGCCCCCACGGCCGGTGGACGAATTTACGTTATCTTACAAAATGTGACGTGCTCACGACGTTCGTCACTAGTCTTGAAATCGGCTACTGTTGGAATCTTTCCTTGCTATAGGAATTGTCTTAAATTTATGCACGTGTTAAGAGAAATGCCATTCCTTGCACCAAGTGGAAATTTCGCCCAAGACTTTCGTCATTTATTGAAGATTGTCCAACGGCGACACTTTCGTGGAGACAAAAGCATAGTCAGCGAACAACCTTGTAGTGAACCTGATCCTATATGATACATCATTTTCCTGTACTGAAACCATTAGAAGTCCTATTACGCTTCCTTGGGTGCAGATCCGAAGCTACTTTCGTTTCTGTAAGAACATGCGCTTCCAGTATAACGTTTTGGATTCTCTTAGTCAAAAATTCATCAACCCAATATAAATTTGCAAAGATACTCCGCATGACCTTAGTCGACAACATGGCACAGTGTTGAACACCTTTTGGAAATCTAAGAAGACGGAATCTACTTCCTCTGCTGCAGCTACAGTTTGCAAGAAATGTATGAGCACTGTAGTCTGTTTCACGCGAGTTGTTTTTCTCGAATACGTGCTGATTTTTTCCAGGCTCCTTTTTAGGCTTGGCAGCAATACATTGTTTCGTAATAATGCTTCATAGACTGTGAGAAAAGGTAGATTATGGCGCACAAATGGTTACACTGAAAGGAATAAAAGCAGAGCCATACCCCAAGGGCCGGCCGGGGTGGGCGAGCAGTTCTAGGCGCTACAGTCTGGAACCGCGCGACAGCTACGGTCGCAGGTTCGAATCCTGCCTCGGGCATGGATGTGTGTGATATGCTTAGGTTAGTTAGGTTTAAATAGTTCTAAGTTCTAGGGGATTGATGACCTCAGAAGTTAAGTCCCATAGTGCTCAGAGGCAGCCACAAACTGCTATGAGAGCAATATTTTCTCAGGTTTTTGGATGAGTAACATTATAGGCACATGTTATGCAGGTTTAGTAATTCTCGTCTGCAGTAGAACAAAGTTAAGGAAAAGTCTGAGAGTTACCACATTTGAGATTAGTAGACGGCCGTGTGTTGAACCTGGTGCGAGCTGCTCTGTCATGGCGACCAGCGTAAAGAGTGTTTCAAATATACTTTTACACCCATTGCAGACAGGTTCCTTATAGCAAAAAAAGTAAAAAAAAAAAGTCAAGTAAACATGGGCTCTAAAATGAATACCTTAAGAGCTATGAGAACTTGTTCAACAGAAGATTTGTGTTTCAAGCAGCGAAGTTGTACAATTACTTGCAACTCTTAACGTATGCATTTTAGAGACCCTGTTTACTTGACTTTTTCTTTATTTGGTCCATACTATATCCTCTAAAAAATTGAAGGCAAAGAGCTCTCAGTATAAAAGATGTGTTTCACAATATCGAAGATGTGCAAGTGCTCATAGCGCTTACGGTGTGCATTTTAGAGCCCATGTATATTAGACTTATTTCCTTGCTTTGGCAGTGGAACCTGTTACTAAAGTTTGTAAAAGTATTTTTTAGACGTCCTGTATATTCGCCAAGCCTCCTTATGGTGTCTGGAAGGTACTTCTTATACGGACGGTACTTCTTGTACCACCGTCGGGTCCCCTTTTCCAGTTACATTCGCGAAATGTTGAGGTATGAATGATTGTTGGTAAGCCTCTGTACTAACTCTAATTTCACTGATCTTCTCGTTGTGATCATTTCGCGATACATATCTCGAAGAAAGTAACAGGTTGTTCGACTCTTATCAGATGGTACTCTCTCGTAATTTCAATAATAAACCTCTCCGTGACGCACAATGCCTCTCTTGTAACGTCTGCCACTAGAGTTTGTTGAGCATCTCCATAATGCTCACGCGCCGGCTAAATGATTCCGTGACGAAACGCGCTGCTTTTCGTTGGATCTTGCCGATCTGTTCTATCAGCCCAACTTCGTAAGAGTGCCAGACTGGTGGACCATTTAGATGGAAGAACTTCAACGCCTTCAGTAGCAGAATACGGGCAAGATGGTAGAGGCAGATAGCGGCAGGGCTGCCATCGCAAAGCAATAGCAGCTTGTGGAGAATATTGACTCTAACGCATTAACAGAACAAAACTCTGTTCAAAAAAATGGTTCAAATGGATCTGAGCACTATGGGACTTAACTTCTGAGGTCATCAGTCGCCTAGAACTTAGAACTACTTAAACCTAACTAACCTAAGGACATCACACACACCCATGCCCGAGGCAGGATTCGAACCTGCGACCGTAGCGAACAAAACTCTATCTCCAAGTGTTCTTCAATGCTCTAACCAAACAGAACTCTTACATGCAGTGAACTCTTGCCCTTACTCTTCTTTCTCCGGTGGTTTACTGATACTGGTTCATCCACATGAACATTTTCAGCTAATGGAGTTTGGTGTTACAGACTGGTGGCTTGTACTGTGTCTTCTTGGTGTCAAATTCATCCGCTGAAAGGTGTTGCTATCGGAAATTTTATATTTGGCTTCTGTGTATTTCTGGCTGTATGATACTTTCTTCTAGTACCGACATGTTAACTTCTAGCGGTGTCTTTGGTGCATTTATTCCACATTCCGCACTCCTTCTCCGGCGACCAACGCCTCCGGCTTCCAATTGGACGACGTATGGTTGAGGTAGGAATGCCATTTGCCGACACACACTAATGGGCTGTTTCCTGGAATATCTCTTCGTGTAGTTCAGTATGCTTTCCTTTATTATGAACATCCTTGTGAGCTGAAACACACTCAGTGCCCCCGCCAGTATACGAAATCATATCAGATTAAAATAGAACCACCTGCATTTCAAATCACAACACTGCTATGTTCAGCAGCATACACACACTTTTCTTTTGTCAGAGAACACAGAACCTATACTGTGGACATATGTAAAAAAATCTTTCATTTACTAACTTCAGTGTAACAGATATGATACTTTGTATACAGAACAGACCAATAAAGCGCTCGAAGAAACATACAAAGAGCGTAAAGTAACATGGAAATACGGCACCAGCCATTCAGCATTCGCAGAACACCATCAACAAGAAAATCAGCACCCAACCACAACACGAAAGTAATCATATTCAGCAACAAAAATCACCGCCTATATATATATATATATATATATATATATATATATATATATATACGTAGGCCCGCATACATTCACAGAAACGGTAACACCCATATTAATGCGCACGATCGAAACAAACTTAAAGTACAAGAAACAACGAGATGAGTAAAGATATGTATGCCAAAACATACAATCGAAAATATATTATTTCTAGTGTTGCGCAGTGTTTTGAAAGCCAGGCGCCTGTATATAGGAGAACACACGATTATAATGTAAGGAGCCACAAAGACGTGAGTCCTAAAAAGTAATTTTAAACTTCAGAACTGTTTGTCGTCTCGTTAAACCGATATGTAAACAAACCCATAATTGATACAGTGACTACTGAAGATGCTTTTAACTAAAACTAAACACATTTGGTGCAAATAAGACTTGTTTGGTCCCATAAGATAGACATAACTCACACATTATTATAAAACTGTGTCATGAAATCACGGAGGAAGAAAGAGACCACGGAAAACCATGTATGTAGTCTGTAGAAAACTGAGTAGGTCAGACGACCGGTGTGGCCGAGCGGTTCTAGGCGCTTCAGTCTGGAACCGCGCTGCAGCTACGGTCGCAGGTTCGAATCCTGCCTCGGGCATGGATGTGTGTGATGTCCTTAGGTTAGTTAGGTTTAAGTAGTTCTAAGGGACTGATGAGCTCAGATGTTAAGTCCCATAGTGATCAGAGCCATTTGAACCATCTGAGTCGGTCGCAGGGTAATAATTCATTAATTGAATACAAAATGACTTTATTGATCAAAAACGACTCGCTTCGGCATATGCCATCATCAGACAACCCTGGTACTGAAGGTAACCAGTGGATTTGATAGTACATCACATTGACGTAACTAACATGAACAGACATGTTGGTTACGTTAATATCATGTAACTGTCAGGTGCACTGGTTACCTCTAGTGCCAGGTTTTCCTGATGATAGCATACGCCGAAACGCCTCGTAGTGTATCAATAAAGTCGTTTTGTGTTCAATTAATGACTTATTGCCGTCTTAACTACTCATCGTTCTAGACTACATACATGGTTCCTCATATTGTTGTAATAAATACAGCTGGTTGGAAAATATCATACGTTTCTGCAAATATCCATCACTTTCTTTCACGATTCTTTTCTATTACAAAGTGCAAGCAGAAATGTCTTTTAAATATGAAACTACTTTGTGTATCAGATGACATCAATCATGTAGGAACAAACGGGGGCTGTTTAAGGGTAGTCACAGTCCTATGATGGAATTTCGCTACAGATAAGTCCTGCAGAATGCCAGACAGCCTAAAACTTTATGTTCAATCGTTAATGAATATGCGGGTAGAATAGGGCGCTGAACGTCTATCATCTCTTCTGTGCAGTTATGACGCGATTACTGATCCGTCTCAGTTATGTAAATATTCAACAACCACTTCCTGTCAATAGTTGTTAAGTTAAATCAAGGTTTTTCTCATAATGGCCTATACACAAAACTTTTAAGAGCCGGTGACACGAGACAATTAGCCCACATGCTGATTCGGCACCGTACAATGGTCGTGTACAGCGTGTTAACTGTATGGTGAGTGACTGACTCCCTAGAACTGAATCGGTAAATCTTAGAGTGCTTTGGTCGGTAGTCATTTGTTTTGGTTGCTGCTTTCTACTTTACTTTTTTCGTACTATTTCCTTTCCTTGTGGTAACTGTTCGTAATTGGCGCAGTCAGGGTCTTCATTAAACGTGTCAATACATAATACGATTTCAGTCTCAATTACGAACATCATTTAGGGGGTTTTTACCTCCGAGTGTGACTTCCGCTTTCGCAGAAGCTTGAAGCAGTGCGGGGTTGTTCTCCCCTCACGGCTGCT
This sequence comes from Schistocerca serialis cubense, assembly GCF_023864345.2. Classification (NCBI taxonomy): domain Eukaryota; kingdom Metazoa; phylum Arthropoda; class Insecta; order Orthoptera; family Acrididae; genus Schistocerca; species Schistocerca serialis. The sequence goes on along the minus strand of NC_064643.1, from coordinate 273,043,106 downwards.
CATACCGTGGCAGTCAGTGTGGGAACCGGACTTGCTTTCTCCGCTCCCCGCAACTCCCTCTGGTACTCATCCAACTTACAATTAATACAAAGTAGTCCGTCACCTGCGCAATGGGTCTTTCATAAGTAGTCAGTTTCCAGACGGGCTATACCGTTAGTTAGTATAATCACTTTACAAAAAAGAGAGCAAGAGGTAATGCAGGCAGTTACAGGCCGACATTCTTGCTGCCAGTGTCTTAGAAGGCTCTAGAGAGGGAAAAGTATAAGTGAATTGTATAAAATCTCGGTAAACATTATTTGTTGCCTGGCTTGCAGTTTGGCTCCACAAAAAGGTAGGTTAATATTTTACACACGCACACCACGAAAGAGGAATTATTGCCTCTTATGCAAGCAGTTATTCGGTTGGTACTGATTGAAAGTATTGTTGGATGATCTCCTGAGGGATATCGTGCCAAATTCTGTCCAATTGGTGCTTTAGATCGTCAAAATCCCGAGCTGTTGCAAGCCTTGTCCATAATATTCCAAACGTTCTCAGTTTCGGGGAGCTCAAGCGATCTTGTTGGTTAAGGTAGGGTTTGGCAAGCGCGAAGACAAGAAGAAGAAAGTCTCGCCGTCGGAGGGCGGGCATTATCTTGCTGAAATGTAAGCCCAGGATGCCGTACCATAAAGACCAACGAAACCGGTCGTAGAATACCCTCGACTTTTTTTAATTTTTTTTATATAGTGTGTAGTGTGGACTGAAGAGATCATCCTTGATTACTTTTTCTTCTAGGATGGGATGTAAGGATAAAAGGAAAACACTTTATTTATTACACATTCAGTTAGGCTTGGGCACGCAATGGTTCCTCTAGCCTGCTGTCTTTGGTGATGTCTATCTCCTGTGGAGGGTGAAATGTGTCAAGGCTGTTATGTGTGACTGCTTCCTTGTGTTAGACAGATTACCTACGGGGGGTGCAACGTTATTGACTTCGGTACTCGATATTTGTGCCATCTTGCAGGGTTTACCGTTCCTACAGTTTCCAATTGTTGAACTTCGTCCCTAAGGGCATCGATCTTATCAAAAACTCGTAGAGCCTTGTCATGGACTTTCTCTTGTATAGCGGTCTCGTGGAGTGCGGTGCGGATGTCGACGTTTCTTGTCCACCATGGAGCTCCTGTGATCCATCGATAGCAAATGTTTTGCAGCGCTTGGAGTTTGTTGTAGTTGGAGATGCACGTAGTTCCCCATGAGGTGGAGCCATACAACATTGTGGGTTCCACCGTTGCCATATACAATTGGAGTTTAGTCTTAGGGTTGAGATCCTTACTCTTCAGGAACGGAATCGATGACCTGGCCATCTTCTGGGCTGCCGTCTTCTTGTCGTCAATATGCTGCGTAAAGAGTAATTTTTTGTCAAGGTAGACACCGAGATACTTCACTCCCGGCGACCATGGGATAAATTGGTCAGCTATTTGGAGTCTGTCGTTCAGAACTGGTTTCCTCCGTGTGAACAGAACGGCTGCCGTCTTCGTCGGGTTGATCGTTATCTTATTTTGCAGCGTCCAGCGTTCCATTTCAGCAAGTTGCCGTTGCATCCTAGCGATTAGCTGGTCCAAGTGTCGTCCAGTTGTCAGAAAGGCCGTATCGTCCGCCCTCGACGTAGCGCTGTGCTGTAAGGGTGTTGCGAATGACGACCACTGGGAACCTGCCATGAAAAGAAATGGCACCGCACACCATCGCTCATGGTTGTCGGGGCGTGTGGCGCGTGACAGTCCAGGGCGTCACCAGATAGGTCATCGAGGCTCAGTTCGCCGGCCTCTGTGACCGAGCGGTTCTAGGCGCTTCAGTCCGGAACCGCGCGGCTGCTACGGTCGCAGGTTCGAATCCTGCCTCGGACATGGATGTGTGTGATGTCCTTAGGTTAGTTAGGTTTAAGTAGTTCTAAGTCTAGGGGACTGATGACCTCAGATATTAGGTCCCATAGTGCTGAGAGCCATTTGAACCATATTTGTAATCATTTGTTTCTTTGTACATGTACATCACATCTACCGATTTCCGTCCCATTCGGATGATTCCTTCGTGGTGCGTCGTTTTTCTTTGGCTTAGAGCGTCCGTCAACTGAGTTGCTTTTTCTTCCGAGCCTTGAAATATTTGTGGCTGGGCACTGATTACTCATACTGCTTCGTTCAGATACCGTTATTCTTCGGCATAAATAAATTACGTCTATAGAATCACTTGTATTATATTTCTTCCAAACAATTACCGTTGTCATTTTAGACAAGTTTCTCCTACAACCAAAGACGTTCATGCGGTAGTGTGATGTATACAGTAGCAAACAAGCTCGTCTTGATGTTAACGCACGTGTCACACATTCTTACGTTGCGAAAGAAGCAGTATATTGTTAATATACAAAGCTAACTCCTGTAAGAATTGTTTACCTTTGTTAAAGCTAATATCTTTATCATAGTAGAAAATTTAACTGATTTGCCTCGTGATATTTTAGTAACGTTAGACGCAAATAGCGAAACATATTCCAGCTTAGAATTTTCTACCCTGCGTGGTCTGTCTTAGAATTTTTACATCTGTTATATATTCGTGTTTTATAATTATGGAAATAATTTCAGCAGCTCCTAATCTCTGTAGCGTTCCTTTGGTCTCATTCAGACTGACGTCGTTGTCTGGTATATTTAGCATCAAGCTTATTCTTAGTTGGTGATCAAGTGTACACCTCTTTAGTTCCAGAATGAAATTTTCACTCTGCTACGGAGTGTGCGCTGATTTTGAAACTTCCTGGAAGATTAAAACTGTGTGCCGGACCGAGACTCGAATTCGGGACCTTTGCCTTTCGCGTGCAAGCGCTCTACCAACTGAGCTACCCAAGCAAGACTCAAGACCTGTCCTCACAAGGTCCCGAGTTCGAGTCTCGGTCCGGCACACAGTTTTCATCTGCCAAGAAGTTCCAAAATCAGCGCACACTTCGCTGCAGAGTGAAAATTTCATTCTGGAAACATCCCCCAGGCTGTGGCTAAGCCATGTCTTCGCAATATCCTTTCTTCCAGTAGTCCTAGCCTTAAACTTCCGCAGGAGAACTTCTGTGAAGTTTGGAAGATAGGAGACGAGGTACTGGCGAAAGTAAAATTGATAGGACGGGTCGTGAGTCGTGCTTGTGTAGCTCAGTTGGTAGAGCACTTGCCCGCGAAAGGCAAAGATCCCGAGTTCGAGTCTCGGTCCGCCACACAGTTTTAATCTGACAGAAAACCTCTTTAATTATATATGTTATCTGTGTGTATAATTATAGCGGTCTTAACTCATTATGTACTGTGGCATCGAACAGTTCCTCACCTTCAAGATGTTGACTACTTTATTCTTATATATCGCGATGGCATGGTTTCTTGCGAGACTTCTGGGGTACTATCACTAGATCTATGCGTGGGTTCGTAATTGCAAAAACAGGCACAACTGATATTTGTCAATTACAGTACCATCTACTAATAATGGAAAACAACGGTTTGAGTAAACCGTATGAATGTTTTACTTAGAATGCGAACATGCAATAAAATTGGGGAGTCCATTTGAAAATACGAAGTTCAAAAAAATGGTTCAAATGGCACTATGGGACTTAACAGCTGTGGTCATCAGTCCCCTAGAACTTAGAACTACTTAAACCTAACTAACCTAAGGACATCACACACATCCACCCCCGAGGCAGGATTTGAACCTGCGACCGTAGCAGCCGCGCGGTTCCGGACTGCGCGCCTAGAACCGCGAGACCACCGCGGCCGGCAATACGAAGTTAATTCCGCCCACGCAGAAGGGGTGTTTAGAAAGCGGCCAGTTGCAGCATAGGCAGATGACTCCTTTACTACTATTAACTTTACATCTAGAACATTTTAGAACATTTTTTGTACGTTGCGACGTTTTAGAGATATTTAGTTATCTCAAATTAAATAAACATCCTAGATATACACTGAAGGAAAAAAATCTCAACACCAACGAGGAGTTGTGCGACATAAACGAAAGTTGCTAGACGTGTTTCTACATCTGAAAGATGATATCTCCTCTTATTTAACTCGAGTCGCATAAGAGTGCCGCTAACAGCAACACTATGAGGATACAAATTAGGTTTGCTTAAAATATACGCTGTAACGACTGTGAGCGTTAGTTATCTTTGAGACTGGACATACTGAGTTAGTGTTAGTCGAGAATGCCTTTAAGGCGACAAAGACGCCATTATCCGCACTTCACTGAGATTGAACGAGGTCGTGTAACAGGACTACTAGAAGCTGGATGTTTCTTCTGCAATAGTGCAGAAAGACTTGGCAGGTATGTAGCCAATGCACATGATTGCTAGCAGCGATGGTCACAGGAATGTACGGTCGTAAGAAGATAGGGCAACGGACGGCCACCTGGCAGTACCGAGAGGAGAGGTCACAGATGGCTGTGGCACATCGTACTGCAGCAATTTGAGCAGCAGTTGCTACCACAGTGACACAACGAACTGTTACCAACCGGTTACTTCAAAGACAGCTCCGAGCCAGAGCACTGTGATGCGCATTCCACTGACCCCACACCACCGCCATTTGCGACTTCAGTTGTGTCAAGCGAGAGCTCGTTGGAGGGCAGATTGGAGCTCTGTTGTGTTTTCTGATGGAAGCTGATTTTGCCTTGGTGCCGGTGATGGCGCCGGCCGTTGTGACCAAGGGGTTCTAGGCGCTTCAGTCCGGAACCGCGCGACCGCTACGGTCGCAGGTTCGAATCCTGCCTCGGGCATGGATGTGTGTGATGTCCTTAGGTTAGTTAGGTTTAAGTAGTTCTAAGTTCTAGGGGACTGATGACCTCAGATGTTAAGTCTAATAGTGCTCAGAGCCATTTGAGCCATTTTAAACCGGTGATGGCCGTGTGTTGCTTAGAAAAGGCCAGTTGAGGGCCTTCAACCAACCCGTCACCAACCTAGGCTCATTGGACCTACATCTGGAGTTATGGTCGGTAGTGCGATTTCGTGTGACAGCAGGAGCAGTCTCGTGGTGATTCAAAGGATCCTGACTACATAATTGTACATTAGTCTGGTAATTCGACCTGTTGTGCTGCAAGGGGACGGGAACAGGTAGGTGCGAATACACTGTGCAAATCACGCAAATACCTGAAAGCGCGCTGCGCGGCGTGTGTAAGTTGAGAAAGCCCACGTCAGCAGCAGGGGTGCATTCAGCACGACACTGCAACATCCCGCACAGGCCGTCCGCTCCACCGGACAACAGGAACCCATGAACAGTATACCAATGGGTGTTTTCCAAATAGATAACGCTCGCCTACATAACGCTGTTGTAACCTAATCTGCTCAACAGAGTGCTGACGTGTTACTTTGGTCTGCTAGGTCACTAGATCTGTCTCCAGTCGAGAACATGTGGGACGTAATCGGACGGCAACCCCAGCGTCATCCACAAACAGCATTAACCGTCCCAGTATTGGCCGACCAAATGGAACATACATGGAACTCCATCCGGCACTACAACACAATGCGTGCTCGTTTGCATGCTTGCATTCAATATTCTGGCGGTTATATCGGTTATAAATGTACCAGCATTTCACATTTGCAATCACTTATCTCGCACTTACATTAACCCGTGATCTTGCTATGTTTAGCACTTAAATATATAACCTAGATATGTGTATTAGACATTTTCTGTAAGCACTGGACATCCCACTGTAATTTGGTATGATTTTAGCTGCTTTTTCCATAAATACCTGCTCTAAGTACGAGACAGAGCAATGATAACAGTGCGAGAAATAAACTATTACTATGAGGAAACACGTCCCTACGTCACTAATGTTTGATGTCATAAATTGTTAAAAACAGTTGCATAAGCACTCCATCTCCGATTACTATTTAAATTTTTAGATCGATTTCCTCCAAAATAATCGCATTCCATTGTAAGCTATATGTAAATACGATGTAATAGCACGTTATACAAAATAGTGGAAACTGTCAGTCCTTGTACTCCTCTGTCCTATTTGTATGTGACAGGGTGTTATCCTACTTAAAAAATGGTAACCAGTATTACTATAATTAATGGTCCAAAATGGCAGGCTTCAAGTTTTGTATCTTAACACAATCAACAGCAAAGTATTGGACCTTTTTCGTAAGTACTCCACCCTCCAGAGCTTTTTGCAGTTTTAACTGATTTTCCGCAAATACCCAATCTAAGTTCGAAACTGAGCAGTTAACATAGTGCAACAAATAAGCTACTGCTACGAAAAACACGCCCCTGCATTATTAATGTGTGACATCACGGTTTGTTAAAAAAAATGGCATAAGCAGTACACCTCCCACTGCTGTTTATAACATCGGTAGATTTCCTTTAAAGACACCACGTTTCCATTCTAAGATATATGTAAATGTACATGCAAATACAGTACTAAACAATTACCATGTTATGACGAATATGTACCTAGTACTGTTGCTGCATTATTAGAGCATAAGGACACTAGGGATGCCTTAAAGGCATCTGACGCTACAGGATTATAATATACTCATGAATAATGTTGGAAAAGTTCGAGTATGTACGCTCACAATATCTTCCTAATTGTACACAGTAAGCAATAAGCACCGCAGGTATATGATGGGAATAGTATAGACAAGCATTTTATTAAAAAGGCTAGCAAAAAATTGTGAGGTGGAGTCCCAGACATAACCATCCATGTGCAATTTACCTGGCATTTAGGATGACTGAGTAGACATTGCTGCACTCTGAAACGCTTTTCCAGTTTCCTCCCGCTCACGAGAACTCCAGACAGGTAACTCATATCTATGTTCCCTGGCAGGTAACTAACCTCTGTGTTGTTTACAACAATATTGTCTAAATAGACCATACACTATTGTGGTTTTAACTCTCTTAGTACTCCATTTGGTGCATTCTTAAGATGAAATGGCATCTGTTGATGCTGGTAGTGTCCCCAAGGAATGGTGAATGCAGTCTTTGGGTGGTATACTGGAACCACTTCCAACTGATGATACCCACTCTTTAAGGGGCTCTGGAACGCCCTATACTTGCAATGTTAAAATAACGCTTATAAATTACATCTTTCCTCACAAAGTATTTGATGTAGGAAGTTGAACTTTTTACAGATTATTTATTGGAATATGGGCTATAACTTAACACAGGGATTTTACAAAATTTTAGTTCAGTTATTAAAGATGATTTTTTTTTCAATTGTAATGAAAATTCACAACATTTTTTTGCAATTTTTTATTTATATATTCAAAAATATACAGTTTTTTTGGGAAAAGGCTGCGTTAAATTATGCAGAAGGTACTGTGTAACATTTACTGAAAGTTTGAAACAAATATGTTTGGAAGATCCTTAGAAAACATGTAATTAGTATGAGAAAATAAAAGTTTTGGGAATCGAGCGACAAAGATTGGATTAACTTTTTAGTGCATTCCAGGTCCATAGGATGGATTATCTTCATCCTCTGCAAACTCCTCCTCCAGCTTCCTCTTGTTCCTCCTCCTGTTTACTGTTGCTTGTATTTCTAGACTCTTTACAGCCCTGTCTGCAGCCCGTAGGCGTTCCTTGTCTAAAGCAAGCATCGCTCGTTGTTGTGTTCGTAGATTTTGCTACCATTTTCTTCAGTTGCAGTTACTGCAACACTGTTCCAAAAGGTGGTCATGTATGAACACTTATCACATTTCAGTTGTATTTCACTAGCAAGTCCTACGTGCTTTATTATGGAGAGTTCCAGACCAACTTCACTACAATGAATACATCTTACACAGTTTGAAAAAATTCCTTTGAGAACCGACATATCAAATATTTCATTCACATCCGATTCGCCCATAAAACATTCATAGTTTTCACTCATTGAACCAAGCTTCTTCTGTGAAGTATTTTCTTTCCCACTTTGACTGCTATGGGCAGGTGTACTTGAGAGGTTAGGTTCACTCACTTGGTTATCGTCTTTATTGTTTACAGTAATAACACATACCTTTGGCTTTCCAACATTTCTCCTTTTCTTAAAAGCCTTCAGAGGATTTCTAATAACTTTACTTTTACTCATTATTATACTTCAACAAAACAGAGACTCAAGAAACAGAATTAATTACGAATATTTTCGGGATAACGACAGAGTAAATAAACATGAAACAATCGACAATCACACCAGCGATATATATTGAACCATCACAGGTTAGCCACAACACATACTTTATCTCACATCACTAAAATGTACCTGATGAACACGGACATTAATAATAACACCATTTGACAGCATTTTAACAGCGCCACAGTGGGTCACGCCCATGTAGAACACATTTCAAAAAAAATTTAAAAATAGTTGTAGTCTTCGGAATTGAATAAATTATATATCTATTAAAAGGTAATAGTCTGCAGATTCAGAAAACGCAAAAAAATAAAAATTGAACTTTTCATGATTTTGAGCCTTTCCGGAGCCCCTTAAATTCGTTGTGGATAAGTAATTACATTGACCCAATTTGTCCAACATTTCCATTCTATTCCGTGCGGGATATACATTGCCATTGTTCTTGCATTCAATCAGATAGTAATCACAACATAATCTTCATCCAGTCTGATTTTTGTTTGTTTGCACAGTGACAACGGATGCTCCCCATGGATTATCACTCTCCTTGATTATGCTATGAGCCAGCTGTTGATTGATGAATTCTTCCATTATTGATTGCAAGTGCTGAGATAGTCTGGGATTTCCTATAGACTGGGGGATTGTGCCCTATCCGGATTGTTTGCTTTGTCATGTGTGTCGCTGGTAAAAGTCCTCTAGAACTGAACAAATCTACGAATTTTATGATCAGAGTTTCCAGAGTTGTTCTTTCTTTTTAACTGATGTATTCTTTCGTGTAATGCAGATACATTGACTGTTTGCTTGTGGGAATAGTCTCTACTGAACCTATCCAAATTGTACTCATTTAGAATATCCAAATCGTCAATCAAAAATCCTTTTGGCACATTCACTTTGTCAGAGCCAAAATTATCTACACTAACAGAAACTATGTAATCTACATTTACTCCTGTATAAATGCCACATTAATACCTACAAAATAATGGAAAATATCACTGAGTTCCAATGGGTCTGTAATATACAAAACCTTGTTCGGTAGGTTAATCCCAATACTTACCCAGAGACGTTTTCCAATACCCACTAGTACTTTATCATGAGAACTGAGATTTAATGATTGTGTATGCAGTTTACTCATTCCACCTCCATGACTGGCAAATCTTACAACAATGTATCATTTGCAGCGGTCGTTCCCATCCAGAACAATGTTCCTCTGAGTTCAGTAGTGTGCTGTAAAAGATCAATTTGTGCATGATGTTTATTGAGGAAATCCAGCCCTAGGATCGCACAGAACCCCTCAACGTCATGGGGTATTACTTCTATATATTCGCGAAAATTCTTTGTTCCAATGCAGAAATTGAGCAATGCTGAGCCCAATGATGGCACATCATCGTTCCCTACTACATTTAATCTACATGATGGAGCATTTAATCTCTACCTAACCAAGATGTTGAAATTAGTCACCGGCACATGAGATCCCTGTGTCCATTAAAAACTACTTCTTCAGTAGCGTTACAGCCCTTGGTGAGCCTTGGCTTCTTCAACAATCTTCCTACACACTTCTCGGTTATTTGCTGCTCTTTTCCACCCCAGGACTCCCATACTGGTGATATCCATTATTACCTCGTCGATCCATCTTCTTCTAGGTCTCCCTTTCCGCCTAACTGAATGGATCACACCTTTCATCATTTTCTTTGGAATTCTATCCTCTGCCATTCTCTCCAAGTGTTCTAGCCATCGTATTCGCTGTGATTTCACAAATTTTACTATGTCCTTGCCTTGTATTAACTCTTGTAATTCGGTATTGTAGCGTATTCTGCAGCCTTCTTCCTCCCTTATTGGCCCACAGATTTTGCGTAGTATTTTCCGCTCAATGGTTCTTAGTGCATTTTTATCGTGTTCTGTCAACGTCCATACCTCTGACCCGTTTATGATAACTGGGTGGACTAGGGAATTATATATTAGCAGTTTAGTTTTTCTTGTAACAAGGCTATTTTTGAAAAGCTGCATATTTGCATAGTAAGCTCTGTTTCCTGCTTGTGTTCTTTCCCTTATAGCCTTTCCAATATTGTTATTTGTTATTTGGGCTCCCAAGTAGTTAAAAGATGACACTCCTTTGAAGCATTTCCCATTGATGTTTAGGTTTTTAGGGGTTTTTCTGGCCTCATATTGTGACATTACCATATATTTTGTTTTATTTTCATTTACTATGAGGCCAATTTTTAAGGCTTCTGTTTCCATTGCCCGGTATGTTTCTAGGAGTGTATTGGTATTTCTTCATACTATAGCAATGTCATCAGCATATGCACATATCTGGCTAGTTTTCATAAATATGGTGCCTCTTTTGTTGATTTTATTTACTACACTATGCAGGGCTATATTGAATAGGACAGTGGAGAGACAATCACCTTGCTTCACACCTTTATTAGAGTCGAAGCTTTCACTTGTTCTGCTAATGACCTTTACTTTTGCTCTTGTCTCTGTCACTGTCATTCTGATTAGTCTTATTAGTTTAGCACATATTCCAACTTCTTTCAGTACTCTGTATAGTTCTTTCCGATTAAAGCTGTCAAAGGCTTCTTTGAGGTCGATGAATAGGAAATGCAGATCTATATCATATTCATAGAACGTTTCCATCATTTGTCTTATCACAAATATTTGAGCAGTTGTTCCTCTGTCTGATCGAAAGCCACACTGATATTCCCCTAGTATACCTTCTGCACACTTCCGTATCGTTTTGTTTAATATACTTGTGATGCTCTTATAAGCTGTGCTTAGGAGTGTTATACCTCTATAGTTTTTACATGCTGTTCTGTCCCCTTTCTTGTTCCGCTCCATTTACATAGTCCGCCAAGCAACACTTCGCTTCTGCAGATGTCGTTTTAGCATTATGCTTTACTGGTAATGCTATCTGGAGAGTGATGAATTCCTGTTGGGGTTTAATGAACCCTCACCATAACGTCGCCCACTCTGGATTTTACCCTGACATCCCGCTCATGGTGTCCTACCGCCCTACACCAATAGGATAGCCGTTGTTTCTCAATGTAGTCCACGCTTACACATTTATAACACTGCACTCCTGAGAAAAATACTGTTCGTTTATTTTGTAACTGTATTGCTATGACTACTTCCTTCGGTTGCATAGCAACGTTAATGGCAGCATTCAAAGCTTTTACATGCCCCAACAATACTGTTCTCAACATATCGACTGGAAGCTCCGTCAAGAAAACACCCAACACTCTGTGAACCGCTTCCTGAGGATGATTTCGTCCGCTAACTCTTTCTGCGTCAACTCATAAGGTTCCTCATTTATCTTACTAAACCTAACCGATAAAATATACACTGGTCCGTTCAGTTTTTAGGCTATTCCATTGAGCTGCTCCCTAAAAAATCTGGCAGTGGTGTGTTTGCGGTAGCATTGTACGAGCCCAATTTTGAGTCGCTGAAATTTATCTACGTCTATATCCACATCTACATACACACTCCGCAAGTCACCGTACGGTGCATAATGGAGGGTGCCTTGCACCACTGCTAGTCATTTCCTTTCCTGTTCCACTCGCAAATAGAGCGAGGGAAAAACGACTATCTATTTGCCTCCTTATGAGCCCTGATTTTTCGTATCTTATCTCCGTAGTCCTTACGCGAAATGCATGTTGGTGGCAGCAAAATCGTTCTGCAGTCAGCTTCAAATGCCGGTTCTCTATGTCAGTATTGTTCCTCAAAAATAGCGTCGCCTTCTCTCCAGGGATTACCACTAGAGTTCTCGAAGCATCTCCGTAATACCTGTATGTTGTTCGAATTATCGGTAATGCCAATGTCTTCCTTTCATCCGTCCTGGTGCGGATCAGAAACACAAACGGTACTCAAGAATAGTTCGCACTAGCGTCCTATACAGATGAACCACACTTTCCTAAAATTCTTCCAATAAACGAAGTGGGTCATTCGCCTTCCCTACCACGGTCCTCACATGCTCGGACCATTTCATATCGCTTTGAAACGTTACTCTCAGATATTTAAACGACGTAACTGTGTCAAGCGGGACACTACTGTTGTTGTATCTGAACATTATGGGTTTGTTTTTCCTACTCATCCACATTAACTTTTGTACATTTAGGGTTTATCACACCAATTAGAAATTTTGTCTAAGACATCTACCATTCTCCTTCAGTCACCCAACGTCGACACCTTCCCTACAGTAAAGCATCATAAGATTGTTGCTCGCCCTCCCCGCCAGGTTATTTATGTATATAGAAAATAATAGCGGTTCTATCACACTTCCCTTGGGCATTTCTTATGATACCCTTGTCTATGATGAATAATCGCCGTCGAGGACAACATACTGGACTTTTATTACTTCAGAAGCCTTCGAACTACTTGCATGTCTGGGAACCTATGCCACATGCTCGTACCTTCGTTAAGTCTGCAGTGGAGCACCACGTTAAATGATTTTCGGAAGTGTAGAACTATGGAATTTGGCTTTTGCCTTTCATCCATAGGATGTGCTTTATTCAATCCTTCATGGTACATTACTCGTATGTAAGTCTTTGCCTCGCCTGTGAACTATAATTTGGCCATGTATAGACATATTTCGTCTGACCTAGCCTCGTGCAGCTTCCAGATTGTCGAGAAACGCAGACACATCCTCGGTCGTTTTACCCGATAAAGGGGGCACTAGTCTACCTGTAGTGGAATGTAGAGAAGGAGTGGGTACACAGAACAGAGCTTTTATTTCTAATGTCCCAGCGAGTTCACTCTGTCCACAAGCGTTGCCTGTCATTTAATTATCAACCTGTCCTTGCAAAGCAGCTTTACTGTATTTCAGCTCAGCTATATGTTTCACCAAGGATTCATGCGCTTCCTGTGCCTTGTCTGCGACCCTGGCAAATGTTCAAACTCTACCAAAAATATAACACACAAAGTATACAACAAATTAATAAAATAAGGACAGCTACCCTTAGGCATAAGAACCAAAAACAATATTAATCTTCACGATGGATCATACCCTTCTAGATTCTAAGCACTGTTGTGCTTCGTAGCCGTAACACCGGTAATTACTACATGTGGTTAGAACTGCATGTATACAAGGCTGTTCAAGTCCCACCAAATTACAATTTTGTCATCTTACTGACCGTAAATATTACTCCCTGCAGTTTCCTTTCAGCTGTGACAAATCCGCTGCTGTCCGCAGCTCGTGGTCGTGCGGTAGCGTTCTCGCTTCCCGCGCCCGGGTTCGATTCCCGGCGGGGTCAGGGATTTTCTCTGCCTCGTGATGACTGGGTGTTGTGTGATGTCCTTAGGTTCGTTAGGTTTAAGTAGTTCTGAGTTCTAGGGGACTGATGACCATAGATACCATAGATGTTAAGTCCCATAGTGCTCAGAGCCATTTGAATTTTTTTTTTTTTTTTTTTTTTTTTTTTAAATCCGCTGCTCCTTGAGGTTCCACAAATTGTACCTTATATTTCTACGCACATAAACTCTGTCCACCATGGTCATGGACAAAACAAAACAAAAGTGACGAAAATAGAAAGTTCACTCACCACACTCGTACCGTGGAGATGTGGTTCAAATGGTTCAAATGGCTCTGAGCACTATGCGACTTAACTTCTGAGGTCATCAGTCGCCTAAAACTTAGAACTAATTAAACCTAACTAGCCTAAGGACATCACACACATCCATGCCCGAGGCAGGATTCGAACCTGCGACCGTATCGGTCGCTCGGCTCCAGACTGCAGCGCCTAGAACAGCACGGCCACTCCGGCCGACCGGAGATGTGGTCCTGGATTCAGTTGCATATGGTAGTCACCGCTTCTCACACGAGATTTAGACGCCAGGAGTGGTTGGCTTCTACGGTAGGTGGTGCAGTTGGGTTATCAATGGTCTGCGAGGAGGGGGAGAGGTAACAACGGAAGGACGAATGGATTCCTGATGCCTAGTTGTCCAACATTTCATCATGAAAACACCGTTGTTAAAACATTAAATCATTGCTCAGCACACTATAACAGTCGTGATGATGCTACGAAAGTGACGATGCTCAAAGAAGCGAATGCTTCCAAGGTATAAGCTGTCTGGGTAACGACGCTGACTCCAACGGCGGGCGGCAGCTCATGACACCATCCACACAGACCAGAGACAACCCCGCAACATGGGTCAAGGCATCAGTTCCCGTCATGAAAGCCAAACAGAGCCACGGCTTGGACGTGAAGCAATCGGGTTATCCACATCACAGTGGCTCTGTCTTTCTGTTGTGTCGATGACGTTATGACTAAAGTCGCTCTGCTGGTCCCTTGATGTGTGGTAACTGCTCGACGCTTTGGTGGCAGTACTTGTTGTATCAGCCGACCGCTTCTGGTTTAAGCGTCCGGCCAACGCCGATCTGACACACTTCCATGAGGCTCTTGTATTAACCATATCGTCGTTTTTATTCTTTAAAACAGCTGTAGCCAGTAAATTAGTAGTGGCGCAACAGAAATACGGCCTATGTTTGATATTAATCAACTTATTTTTTTCCTGGAATGCCCTCTTTGTCGTAGAAGTCTGTTTCTTATACCCTCTTTGCTTCATCTGTCATTGTTATTTTCCTTCCAAGATAGCGGAGTTCCCGCACTTCATCTGCACGTTGGTCCCCATTTTTGATGTTAAGTTTATCATTATTCTCATTTGTGCTATTCCTCATTACTTTCCTCTTACTTCCGTTTTTTCTCAGCTCGTAGCGTATGCTCATTAGACTGCTCATTCTGTTGAACAGGTTTTGCTGTTCTTATCGCTCTTTCACTGATGATAGTAATGTCACCAGCGAATCTAATCGCCGATATCCTTTAACTCTGAATTTTAACCGCACCCCTGAAACGTTCTTTTATTTCTGTCATTGCTTCTTCGATGTACAGATTGAATAGCAAGAGTGAAGGACTAGATGCTTTTCTTATAACCCTTCAAATCCGAGTACATCGTCTTTGGTACTCCATTCTCATTTTTCTCTCTTGGTTCGTGCATACAATGTGATTCAGCTGCCCCTACATATGAGTTTTACGCAGCCCACAACTCCCTCAGAAACCACGCGCGAGTTTTTCATATTCTCTCGATCGCTACCTACAGGAGAATGAATACGACCTTTTTGTAGGATATTTAGTGAACACTACTGGCCACTAAAATTGCTACACCACGAAGATGACGTGCTACAGACGCGAAATTTAACCGACAGGAAGAAGATGCTGTGATATGCAAATGATTAGCTTTTCAGAGCATTCACACAAGGTTGGCGCTGGTGGCGACACCTACAACGTGGTGACGTGAGGAAAGTTTCCAACCGATTTCTCATACACAGACAGCAGTTGACAGGCGTTGCCTGGTGAAACGTTGTTGTGATGCCTCGTGTAAGGAAGAGAAATGCGTACCATCACGTTTCCGACTTTGATAAAGGTCGGATTGTATGCTATCGCGATTGCGGTTTATCGTATCGAGACATTGCTGCTAGCGTTGGTCGAGATACAATGACGGTTAGCAGAATATGGAATCGGTGGGTTCTGGAGGGTAATACGGAACACCGTGCTGGATCCCAACGGCCTCGTATCACCAACAGTCGAGATGACAGGGATCTTATCCGCATGGCTGTAGCGGATCGTGCAGCCACGTCTCGATCCCGGCGTCAACAGGTGGGAACGTTTGAAAGACAACAACCATCTGCACGAACAGTTCGACGACGTTTGCAGCAGCATGGACTATCAGATCGGAGACCATGGCTGCCGTTACCCTTGACGCTTCATCACAGACAGGAGCGCCTGCGATGGTGTACTCAACGACGAACCTGGGTGCAAGATGGCAAAACGTCATTTTTTTCGGATGAATCCAGGTTCTGTTTAAAACATCATGATGGTCGTATCCGTGTTTGGCGACATCGCGGTGAACGCACATTGGAAGCGTGTATTCGTCATCGCCGTACTGGCGTATCACCAGGCGTGATGGTATTGGGTGCCATTGGTTACTCGTCTCGGTCACTTCTTGTTCGCCGGCCAGAGTGACCGAGCAGTCAAAGGCGCTACAGTCTGGAACCGCACGACCGCTACGGTCGCAGGTTCGAATCCTGCCTCGGGCATGGATGTGTGTGATGTCCTTAGGTTAGTTAGGTTTAAGTAGTTCTAAGTTCTAGGGGACTTATGACCACAGCAGTTGAGTCCCATAGTGCTCAGAGCCATTTGAACCATTTGAACTTCTTCTTCGCATTGACGGCACTTTGAACAGTGGACTTTACATTTAAGATGTGGTACGACCCGTGGTTCTACCCTTTATTCGATCCCTGTGAAATCCTACATTTCAGCAGGATAATGCACGACCGCCTGTTGCAGGTCCTGTACGGGCCTTTCTGGATACAGAAAATGTTCGACTGCTGCCCTGGCCAGCACATTCTCCAGATCTCTCACCAATTGAAAACGTCTGGTCAATGGTGGCCAAGCAACTGGCTCGTCACAATACGCCAATCACTACTCTTGATGAACTGTGATATCGTGTTGAAGCTGCATGGGCATCTGTACCTGTACACGCCACCCAAGCTCTGTTTGACTCAATGCCCAGGCGTATCGAGGCCGTTATTACGGCCAGAGGTGGTTGTTCTGGGTACTGATTTCTCAGGATCTATGCAACCAAATTGCGTGAAAATGTAATCACATGTCAGTTCTAGTATAATATATTTGTCCAATGAATACCTGTTTATCATCTGCATTTCTTCTTAGTGTAGCAATTTTAATGGCCAGTAGTATAGTTAAATTTTGTACTGGGATACGTTTTCGCAGGAGACCACGGTTTGCCAATTACTGAAAAAGAGCGCGCTTGAAGGTTACTTATGTACGTTTTTCTTGAATATTTCGAAAATTGCTGCCTCCAGCGGAAATATTTTGCAGTACTAAATTTAATTATATATATGAACTACAAAAGGTTCTGTTCATTTTTTCCTGTAGGTCCAATAGTTTGCGAGTAGCAGTGTGAGAGAATATGAAAATCTTTCTCTAGATATTTGAAGGTGTTGTGGGTTGCACAGAATTCATAGACAGGGACAGCTGAGTCATCCTGTATACTATACAGGGTGGTCCATTGATAGTGACCGGGCCAAATATGTCACGATATAAACGTCAAACGAAAAAACTACAAAGAACGAAACTCATCTAGCTTGAAGGGGCAAACCAGATGGCGCTATGGTTGGCCCGCTAGATGGCGCTGCCATAGGTCAAACGGATATCAACAGCGTTCTTTTAAATAGAAACCCCCAACTTTTTTTATTACATATTCGTTTAGTACGTGAAGAAATATGAATGTTTTAGTTGGACCACTTTTTTCGCTTTGTGATATATGGCGCTGTAATTGTCACAAACGTATAAGTACGTGATATCACGTAACATTCCGCCAGTGCTCACGGTATTTGCTTCGTGATACATTACCCATGTTAAAATGAACTGTATACCAATTGCGTAAATGGTCGATATCGTGTTGATGTATGGCTAATGTGATCAAAATGCCCAATGGGCGTGTGCTATGTATGCTGCCCGGTATCCTGGACGACATCATCCAAGTGTCCGGACCGCTCACCGGATAATGAAGATATTTAAGGAAACAGGAAGTGTTCAGCCACATGTGAAACTTCAACTACGACCTGCAACAAGTGATGATGCCCAAGTAGGTGTTTTAGCTGCTGTCGCGGCTAATCCGCACATCAGTAGCAGACAAATTGCGGGAGAATCGGGAATCTCAAAAACGTTGGTGTTGAGAATTCTACATCAACATCTATTGCACCCGTACCATATTTCTATGCACCAGGAATTGCATGGTGACGACTTTGAACGTCGTGTACAGTTCTGCCACTGTGGACGAGAGAAATTACGGGATGATGATAGATTTTTTGCCTGCGTTGTGCGAGGTGCATTCAAGTTCTAAGGCCTCCGATTTTTTTTCTAATTAACTACTCACCCGAAATCGATGAAACTGGCGTTACTTCTCGACGTAATCGCCCTGCAGACGTACACATTTTTCACAACGCTGACGCCATGGTTCCATGGCAGCGGCGAAGGCGTCTTTAGGAGTCTGTTTAGACCACTGGAAAATCGCTGAGGCAATAGCAGCACGGTTGGTGAATGTGCGGCCACGGAGAGTGTCTTTAATTGTTGGAAAAAGCCAAAAGTCACTAGGAGCCAGGTCAGGTGAGTAGGGAGCATGAGGAATCACTTCAAAGTTGTTATCGCGAAGAAACTGTTGCGTAACGTTGGCTCGATGTGCTGGTGCGTTGTCTTGGTGAAACAGCACACGTGCAGCCCTTCCCGGACGTTTTTGTTGCAGTGCAGGAAGGAATTTGTTCTTCAAAACATTTTCGTAGGATGCACCTGTTACCGTAGTGCCCTTTGGAACGCAATGGGTAAGGATTATGCCCTCGCTGTCCCAGAACATGGACACCATCATTTTTTCAGCACTGGCGGTTACCCGAAATTTTTTTGGTGGCGGTGAATCTGTGTGCTTCCATTGAGCTGACTGTCGCTTTGTTTCTGGATTGAAAAATGGCATCCACATCTCATCCATTGTCACAACCGACGAAAAGAAAGTCCCATTCGTGCTGTCGTTGCTCGTCAACATTGCTCAGCAACATGCCACACGGGCAGCCGTGTGGTCGTCCGTCAGCATTCGTGGCACCCACCTGGATGACACTTTTCGCATTTTCAGGTCGTCATGCAGGATTGTGTGCACAGAACCCACAGAAATGCCAACTCTGGAGGCGATCTGTTCAACAGTCATTTGGCGATCCCCCAAAACAATTCTCTCCACTTTCTCGATCGTGTCGTCAGACCGGCTTGTGCGAGCCCGAGGTTGTTTCGGTTTGTTGTCACATGATGTTCTGCCTTCATTAAACTGTCGCACCCACGAACGCACTTTCGACACATCCATAACTCCATCACCACATGTCTCCTTCAACTGTCGATGAATTTCAATTGGTTTCACACCACGTAAATTCAGAAAACGAATGATTGCACGCTGTTCAAGTAAGGAAAACGTCGCCATTCTAAGTATTTAAAACAGTTCTCATTCTCGCCGCTGGCGGTAAAATTCCATCTGCCGTACGGTGCTGCCATCTCTGGGACGTATTGACAATGAACGCGGCCTCATTTTAACACAATGTGCATGTTTCTATCTCTTTCCAGTCTGGAGGAAAAGAAATTGGAGGCCTTAGAACTTGAATGCACCTCGTATTTAGCGATTAAGCGTCATTCACCAACAGCGGTAACGTAAACCGGCATAATATGCACTATTGGGAAACAGAAAATCCACGATGGCTGCAACAAGTGGAACATCAGCGAGTTTGGCGGGTTAATGCAACGTGCGGCATTATGGGAGGATGGATAATTGGCTCCCATTTTATTATTGATGGCAATCTAAATGGTGCAATGTTTGCTGATTTCCTACGTAACGTTCTACCGATGTAACTACAAGATGTTTCAGTGCATGACAGAATGGCGATGTATTTCCAAAATGATGGATGTCCGGCACATAGCTCGCGTGCGGTTTTTAGCGGTATTGAATAGCATATTTCATGACAGATGGATTGGTCGTCGAAACACCATACCATGTCCCGCACGTTCAGCGGATCTGACGTCGTCTGATTTCTTTCTGTGGGGAAAGTTGAAGGATATTTGCTATCGTGATCCACCGACAACGCCTGACAACATGCGTCAGCGCATTCTCAATGCCTGTGCGAACATTACGGAAGGCGAACTACTCGCTGTTGAGAGGAATGTCATTACACGTATTGCCAAATGCATTGAGGTTGACGGACATCATTTTGAGCATTTATTGCATTAATGTGGTATTTACAGGTAATTACGCTGTAACAGCATGCGTTCTCAGAAATGATAAGTTCACAAAGGTACGTGTATCAGACTGGAACAACCGAAATAAAATGTGCAAACGTACCTACGTTCTGCATTTTAATTTAAAAAACCTACCTGTTACCAAATGTTCGTCTAAAATTGTGAGCCATATGTTTGTGACTATTACAGCGCCATCTATCACAAAGCGAAAAAAGTGGTCCAACTAAAACATTCATATTTCTTTACGTACTACACGAATATGTAATAAAAAATGGGGGTTCCTATTTTAAAAAAGCGCAGTTGATATCCGTTTGACCTATGGCAACGCCATGTAGCGGGCCAACCATAGCGCCATCTGGTTTCCCCCTTCAAGCTAGACAAGTTTGGTTCTTTGTAGTTTTTTCGTTTGACGTTTATTCCGTGAGATATTTGGCCCGATCACTATCAATGGATCATCCTTTATACTACCAGTTTTTGCCAGCAGCATCTGCCACAATTTACATTCCTGAAAGCTTTCTCTACATCATCAAATCCTACGGATGTGTCCTGATTTTTTGTTTTCTTGGTTACATTACCATGTGCGACGTCAAACCGCCTCTCTATTGCCTTTTCCTTTTCTTTGCATAAAAAACCAAAGCTTTGAAAAATGTTGGTGTTGTCGTTGAAAGCTCTGAGCTTCAGAAGATTCAGTGCCGTAATGTAGATGAAAATCATGTTGAATAATTGTAACTAAATTGTACCAGTTGCCCGGGATAGTGTGCTCTATTAAGAAGGGGAGCAACACTTTGTTCGCTAACTTACACCTCTGTTTTTGAGTGTCATTATTTTTTGACTCAACGACCTTGACATTCCACGACTGGCTGGTGACTGCTTTCACGGCTTACTGGCCGCTAGCAGACTTCGATGTAGTTGCATGTTATGCGCCATTCGTTTAGTAGACTACGGAGGCTTAATGCAGGTGTTCCACGTTATTGATCCCCCTTCGCGTGGTTGTGTGACTTATTACTGTGTCGAGAATGATTTGAAACATTTATCGCTGTCCTATATTAACTTCAGAAGGGACGACTAGGCCTGACAGGTTCCGATCCTGTTTCGCGAATACGGTAGCTGACGAGCAGGTGAAACGGCGGTCTTTAATAGGGTTACGATGAAAAAAACACTTCCCCCGCTAGCGAAGTGGTACTGGAAGGAGTGGCCGCCGTATGCAAAAACTCACTTCTGTATGTATGGCCGATTATCTTCGACGATAGTGCGAGAAATTGGAGGGCGTAACCCGGCGGCACAGCACCCACGAGGCCGACTATCCCAGCGTCGAGCTAATAGGATATGCTGCTCTTCGCGTTCAATTTTACAGCGCGCTTTTCTTGTCGGAGGAGGAAAAAAAAATCCATCCCTTTCTGCGCATCGAATTAATTTGCATCCTAAGCGTGAGTTCGCTTTAAGAGTGGCGAGCGCCGACCCGTGGTAGCTGCCGGCCGCACGCTAACTGGCGACCAGCTCGTTGATGGGGCAGCCGAGCCGGAGACGAGCCACGGGAGACAAATTAAAATTCGCAGTAAATTACGCAGGAAGCGGCTGCGGGCATCTCATTGGGATTCAATTAGCGGGGCGTGGCGCCCGCGCCGCGCATGCGCAGTTGCGCGCGGGGGTCGCACGCGAGGCGCGCACCTCATTACGCAGGGGCGGTTTCCCATTAGCGCCCTCCGACCGCGGGCGCTCGCTGGGACACGTTTTCGGGAGCGAAATCGATTCCCGCGCCTCCGTCGCTGTCGCACGTGGGAGGCGCAGGAGCAGCGCCTTTGGGTTCACATTGTCTGCAGGCCGACGCGCTCAGTGAGACTGGCTCGAGGAATATTGAATCCAGTACTATTGATCTGATGTAACTACATCTGCATACTGTGTCTTAACACTATCTTCGATAAGGATAGAAACTGAAATAATGAATTAAAATTTCTGCTAATGCCAGGCAGATGTGCTATCCACTACGCCACCGTGACAATGCTCTAGAACATTCCGTGCAGGTGTGCTAAACCCAGTGCCTTCTAAGCAGGAGAACTGGCTTCAAGTCTCGTTTTTGACGCAAATTCTAAATCATTACTTTAGCTTCTACCCTTCTCAAACCCAGTAAATTAGCTTAATGTAATTGCACATGCTGAATGCCTTGGGTCTGCAGCTGTGTTTTTCTGTTTTATAGACGAAAAGAGTCTACAAAATGAGGCTGGCTCCTAGAGCTTTTAGCGGTTACTCTTTTGTGTGTGGTGTGGGGTGACCCCCGGGCGCATCGTACAGCACTGAGTATGGAAATAAATTTTCCGATATTAGTCAGCAAATAAAGTTCGTAAGGAAAAATTGTAGCTGTCTCGTGGATTCTTTTCCTCTACAAAACCAATGTGTCATAACTGGTGGCGCATGTTCCACAGAAATGAAAGCAAAATCGGGTGTTTCCCATGTAAGCAAATAGAAACGCTAAGGTTTTCAGTACACATAAAAGATTTAACCAATAGTGTTAACAGCACAGTAAGATTGTTCGCTGATGATGTTGTTGTGTGCAGGGAAATATTATCTTTGAACGATATTAGGAACTGCCGAAAGGCTTCCGCTTATGTTAATGAATAGCAGCTCTTATTAAATGTAGATAACTGTAAGATAATGCCTACAACAAACAGAAAGAACCCCCAACTATCTCATTACAAGATTATTGCTTGGCATCTTGAGCACGTCAAATTGTGTAAACACAGAGCTACTAAAAATGATTCATTCGTTTGCAAATTGATGTATTTTTTAAAGTATTACATGGTCAAATATGATTAGTGCATGAACGGAACCCAGTTTGCATCGTGTCCACCAGTTGGGGTTACGAGTGCAGCGCCTTGGCAATGTGTCGACAAAACAAGAAAAGACTTGTATGTTGGAATATGCGAGATGTTTATCTGTTACAGCCGGGCTGCGTACATTCAGAAGGAATTCTGGAAAAGAACTGCCATGCAAATAGAGGCTTGTTCGTTGGTATCGACAATTGAGGGACACTGGTTGCCTCTGTGAACAGAAAAGTACAGGTCGACCAAGTGTACCGGATGCAATCGGGCAGGTGACGAGCGAAATGTTCATACGCAGGGCAAAAAAATCATAGGCCCAACCAAGCCACGAACTTGAACTACCGCAGCCAACTGTGTTGAAGATTTTGCGACGGCGGTTACGTTTCAAACCGTAACGTCTGCAGGTCCGGCAACAATTAAAAGCGGAGGACTATGGCCGGTACCTTAAATTTTACATCACAATACAGGAAGTACTTGAGGATGAACATTTCATCTCCAAGCTGATATTCAGTGACGAAGCAGTATTCCATTTATCTGGAATGGTTAATCATCACAATGTGAGAGAGTGGGTCTCTGAACATCGAACATCGTCATTAAATCGTGGTGCAGGTACAATATTTGCCGAAGTTTAATGTTTTCTGTGCAATGACACATACGAAGCCGTTTGGGCCGGTTTTCTACTGTGGAAAGACTGTGACAGGTTGTAAGGGGTCCATAGGCCCTTACTATAACTTTGCACTTGGCACAGGTCGATAGGACGAACAATCGATTGTGACGTGTTGAGAGAGCGAGTGTCGAGATGCGCCAGTGTGGTTGGCGGGTGTGTGAAGGCCATTGTTGATATACAGGTCTTTAACGGAGAAGGGTGTCGCCATCGCCGTGGTTAGACCCCTATGTAATAGATTAATGCCGGGAAAGTGAAGAAGTATCATTACGAAAGTGATAAGTGATGTTACTAGTGCCGATATTTGGTTTCGCGTCTACCGCGCCGGCCTAACCTTGGATTGCAGTGTTGGATGCAGTGATGGATTAGCGTGTGACGATAATGGAAAATGAAGAAAGCCTGTGCTGAGATTAGCCGTATTTAGATATGTATGACGAAGGCAGTGGCTATCTCCTTTTTTGTGTTTTGAGAAGAATATAACTTTGTAATCAGAAAAACTGTGTTGGTGTTCCTCATTACCAGACATTCACAATTATAGTATTGAGCAGAACGAACTGGAAAGTAACAACTTCCGTAGCAGTCAATTCCGATTACTAGCCTCATTAGGTTCACAGTCATGTTAATAATAAATATTGGACTGCTATTCGATCAGATCAGGTCGGGACGGAACGGAGGTGTTACAAGGTGCCTTGATATGCTGCACCTGCGTTTGTTTTAACTGCGTGCTGATTCCGAGAAATTCGTCTTCCAACAATACAGGGCATGGCATCGTTGGAGCATCGATGTTCGTCGCTATCTAAACGACGAACTTCCGCATCGCTGGGTTGAGTGTAGGAGTGAGGATGAAGTGGCTCTGTTACCCTTGGCGCTACAGACTGCTTGATCTAAAGCTTTACAACTTCCTCTGTCGGGGGTATATTAAGGACCCTGTTTTAGAACAGCTTGTGATGGGGCATACTATGGCGATCCTTAACTGGAATATTCGGTCCATACTTTTAGTATTATACGGTACACATTTCACAGTACAGCAAATGTTAATATACAACTTTTGGTGCTCTGTATTGTACCATGTAGCATTGTGCACGAGATATATGAAATGTAACACACCCATTTAGTCAACCACAGCTCAATTAAATACAATCTATAGAATCTTTAACTAGCGAAAAAGTATCTTATTGTCATAATCAGTTTTACGAAATTTACAGAAAAACCGGTTATTTCATATGTGTAACTATCAGACAATAATCGTGTAGAAACATTAATGTTAAAATCAATTGGTCATTAAATGGGAAACTAATTGTCAAATTCGATAATTTCATAAAACGTGAAAACTAATGTTTTGGGTACCTTTCGGGATAACTGATGTACTGAAAGTTACATTAACTCTCAAGACATTATGTTTCTATAAAAGCTGAAATCAGATTCATTGTAATTAATTCTGCAATTACGAGTTCTAGAGGTTTCTGTCATAAAAAACTATTATTTCTATCACTTGATCTTAACGAGAAATATTACATAAAATGTGAACGTCAGAAGCTATTTCTGTCTTATTTAAAGTAGTCAAAAATGTTTTATCACCACAATTCCTGTTGTAATTAACGAGATATTAATTATTTTGTATCGAGTATTGCTAGTCATATTTCTCAAGCAGACTTTCGATACTAAATTTGAAAAGCAGTTTTAGAAATAACATTTGTTATAATCAGTCGTTTATTATCTTCAAAATTGTAACTATAATGTCTTATGAAACAACCGATTTTAATTGTAACTCATCTAAAATGGCTTTGTTGAACAATATTTTCGAAGAACTTGTATTGTTAAGAAACTATACAAGCAGTGAGTGTAAGGGCTCGGGAGTGGCAGTAGACTGGCAGTGAAGTGGCAGCTGTTTAAAATCAGTTTCTTGGAGCTGTTCTGGAACAATGTAAACATTAACACAAAATGCAAACTAAGTGTTGGCATGAATTAAACATTTCTACAAAAAAAAACTTTTTTTCTATTTCTGATAAAAAGTATTGTGATCCTAGTTGTATTTTGAGTGCTGAATTGAAAACAGTTTTCGGTTTTTTTCTGTCAGGGATAGTTTATGAGTAATCGCAATTTTATTTCTCTTTTCAGTTTCTGATATAGTGCAGCAAACGTGAGGTGAAATTCGACAAACAAATGCACATCTTTATGATGTTATAAGTTCATCACATTGATGGAGGGTGGGATCTAACATATAACACAGTAACCTTTGTGTATACACTTTGAAGCATTTATTTAACATGAGAAATTACAGAAAATTGACAAACAATGAGCCACTGCCTTGTAATGCACATCACTTTTTCCTCTTGTATTGTGAATCTTTCTTCTCTCGAATGATATTCCAGCAATAATCTGCTAACATAGAAGGTACCCACTTCCCTTCATAGCGCCTTTCTATGGTAGAAATGTCTTTATGGAACCTTTCCCCATGTTCATCCGATACGTCACTACAGCTCTCTGTGAAGTAGTCCAGATGAGAGTCCATCATATGTACCTTCGAAGTCATATTGCACCACAAATGCTGGTATGCTTTGATCATATCCTTCACCATTGCTTTGTAGTTAGTAGCTCTTCTTCTTCTGAGGAAGTTTTCCAACACCATCTTGAAACAGTCCCATGCGGTTTTTTCTTTATCAGTTAAACATGCTTCAAAATTTGCATCTTTCTGCAGCTCCCTGATTTGATGGGCCCACAAATACACCTTCCTTTATTTTTGCAGCTGAGAGACGGGGCAATTTGGTAGCTAGACATGCAAACCCACAGCCTGTTGGATCCATGACCTTCACGAATTGTTTCATCAGGCCAAGTTTGATATGAAGCAGTGGAAGTAGTATATATTCAGGAGCTACCAGACTTTCACGTTGTACATTCTTTTCGCCAAGTTTCCATCTTCGCCTAGGCCATTTCTTTTTCACGTAGTGAGAATTTCGGTCTCGACTATCCCACTCGCATAGAAAACAGGCATACTTTTTTGTAGCCTTGTTGCATTCCCAGTATCATAGCAATTACCTAGAAATCTGCACATATTTTCCATTTGTGTTCATTGTATTTTAATGAATTTAGCATCCTTTGTACGAATTCGTAATTCTCTATTGTCAAACTAGCGTTAGCTACTGGAACAGAGGGTATTTTATTTCCGTTATGGAGCAAAACACCCTTCAGACTTGTTTTTGATGAATCTAAGAAAAGTCTCCACTCCTGTGAAATATAAATGAAGTTCAGCACTTTCATCAGGCCAGCAACGTCATTGCAAAATGTCAGTGCTTCGTCAATTGAAAAATAAGATAAAGGCATGTTCTCTGTGCCTGAACAAACTGATTTTAGTACTTTGGTGCAGTAGATTATACTCTTGTAATCTTGAACCAAGCAGCTGAGCCTTTTGTTTACTTAGTCCTAGATCATGTGCTAAATCATTTAAATCTGCCTGTGTTAACAATGTGGCGATGACTCACTTGTGCAGTGACATAAAGAATCATCATCTGTGATTTCTTCAGTACTACTTATTTCACTGTCACTCGGAATTTGACCTCGAACTCTTGAAGGTACTGGAAGGTGAAACACGTATGTAACGCAGCAGCGATGGCGAGGCATTGTAGCATCTGTGACCAGAGAGTATGCGCTTGACCGCGCGAGTGTTGCGAGCGGTTCTCAGTCAGTTGTAGTCTTTGCGAGTTAGTTGTCGCTATGCAGAGTAGCAGTCAGTCGTTGCGAGTCTGTAGCTCTGTCTAGTTGAGAGCAGTACTCAGTCGGTAGTCGTCATGCAGAGCGGTCGGTCAGTAGTAGCAGCCCAGTGCGGTTGTGTGATGTAGGCGGTCGGCAACAATGGTCAAGATGAGGAATAAGGTATACTGTTAATTAATATAATCATTAGATAATGAAAATTTTTATTTATTGTAATTATTCTCCAACAAGTCTCCCAATAATAATTTTTTATTTCAAAAGCATTTTTTCAAAAGTTTAATTTTTTTTTGAACTAAAGATCTCGTTGCACTTCCCATTTCATTCCACTTCTTTTTGAAGAGAAATTTCACTAGAATTACAAAAAAAAGGAGAATATTATTATTTGCAATGCAGTTCCTCCAAGTGGTGCGCAACAACAAGAGCAGATATGTGACATCCATTTATTCTGAGGTAAGACTTGAATTCTGATTGTTTTACACAGGGCCAAAGACCGATATTTCGGTTTAATTGAATTTTCTTGTCACTGAATGGACTTTAATTTTTTTGAAGGATTTATATTTGAGTCAGATTGCGAATTTCACATTTTTGTTGCCATTGTCAGATTGTGGGCAGGTTACGCATAGAGCAATGTCCATCAGCATTTCTAATTAGTATCGTTATTTTCTTTTAAAATTTTTGTGGGGAGGTTACACTTGGCTCCCATTTCTATTAAGTATTGCTTTTTTTTCTTTTAAAAAATTACGGTGGGGAGGTTACACTTGGCGACCCTGCCAGGATCGTATTTCGTTGAGAGTCTTTTGAGCGACAGTCAGATATCTGCTCTTATTTGCTTAGATAATTAGGATTTGGCGCAACGCTTTTAATAATATTGTGACTTTCTTTCTACAGGTCAACGGCAATTTCCTGCTTTGTTGTATTTGTGTGTTGCTTTTGCATTGTGCTTATTTGCTTTGTGAAAAATTTTGACT
This sequence comes from Schistocerca serialis cubense, assembly GCF_023864345.2. NCBI lineage: Eukaryota > Metazoa > Arthropoda > Insecta > Orthoptera > Acrididae > Schistocerca > Schistocerca serialis. The sequence goes on along the minus strand of NC_064643.1, from coordinate 273,015,046 downwards.
ATTGTAAAAATGCCGCGAAAGACTGTGAATAGTGTATCGCGAAGTATTGTGAATGAAATTACCGACTTAAACAACGTGACCGATAGTAATTGTGATACGCAACGTAATGATGACAATCCTGCGTTCACTAACAATCAGTGCATTCCAACCACTAATGATGACTTTCACCTTAATGATGAACAAACGAACTCAATTGTCTCGTCTGTTAACTTGACGACAATTGATGACGCAGAATGCTCTATGGTAATGAGCGCTGTAGAGCTTAACACACCCGATTTGGAAAATTCAAGTAATGTACAGTCAAATCTGTCTAGTGAAAATGAACAGATCACACAAAGTAGGACAGATGTATTTAATTCCGAAATAGTGTGTGACAGTCTACATTCGACTGATAAACCTTTTTGTAAATTACAGAATGACCAAATGGTCACACAAAGCGAAACAATTCCAGTTCCACCATTAATTAGCACAGAGAATAGAAATGCTAATTTTGGCTCAGATCAAATTATGGTACTATTGCTGCAACGACTTAACCAAATTAATGAAAAACTTGGCAATAGTGACAAAAAACAAGACAAACTTAATGAACAGGTCAAACAACTTAGGGAACAGTACAAACAGCGGAATGAAATGATGAATAATTATTTCAAACAACTAAATGAAAGTGTCGACAACCATTACAAACAACTTAGCGAAACAATTAATGAAAGTTTCAAACTGACGAACGAAAAACAAGACAACCGTAAAGAACAGAACAAACAAGTTAGTGAGCAGATTACAGCTGTTACCGTGCAATGTCAGGACAGTAAGGAACAACTACGTGATGATACTAAGACTTGTGCTAATAACAGTAATGAAAAGGTTGGCACTGTTGCACAAGAATTCAGTAGCACACGTGTAGGCACAACCGAATCACATATACACGAAATTAATGCAGTCACTGAAGAATGTCCTAAAAACGAAGTACAGATTCGCGACGAAGTTAATTTAGAGTCAGTGGAAGTTTCATACACTCCGAATACGGAAGTTGACGAGAAAAGTGAACGACACAATAACCAGATTGACGAAAGTATTAAAGTAACAGAGTTGAAAACTATTTCAGTCACCAATACGTCACAGAATCCGCCGCGTTGCGAATATTTGTCAGACTTACGCAGCGTGTATAATGTGAGCAATTTACAGAGACTACGCGAATTAAAATCCGAAAAGCCACGCGACTTAAAATCTGAAAAGCTACGTAACTTGAAGTACGAAACGACACAGACGAACAGATTCACACACAAACCTGAACGTGTTATCAAACTGAGTGACGAGAACGTAGATTTCGAGCAATTTGCATTTGTAAGCAAATGTAAAGAATTTAATAATGACAGAACACAGATACACGATTTGCACTGTATACGACAATTTATCTTTGTACATTCACCGCTATTATCGGTAATGGAGAAACTAGCTTTGAACCAGATGCGACAATTTATTTTTGTATTTACAACAGCATTGCCTGTAATGAAGAAATTTGAATTAGCACGGATACAACTATTTGCTTTTGAATTTTTACCGCTATTGCGTGCAACGCAAAAGCTAAAATTTATTTGCAGTGCGTAATAGACCTCAGGGGATTCATTACGCTTTAATGAATATGTGCCGTAGCGAGCATAGGGCCCCGAGCTGTAGTAGTGCTGTTTCATCTTTAGTTTTCTGCACTGCTGCCTTTTCTTCTACTATCCTTTATATCTATCCAAACTGCTCTTTAACTATTGCTCTTTGTAGTATTAAGAAACATGTAATGAATATCCGATGTGACAAACTTTTACCGAATGTGACAATTTTCAGTAGGCACTCCCGTAATGACAACTACCGCCGTAATTTTAATTACAGATAAAAATCGTAATCATCAGTATGTACAAAATTTTCGGCAGTCGCAACCACATTTTGGTAACAATAGATGTTTTTCACCACAATAGCATGAAAGTCAGCCGCTTAGCATACCTAACCAACAATGGAATACACAAGGTCAACCAGGCTTTAATGTTTCGCCGCGTGGACGTATGGCCCCTGGTCCAACAAATAGTAACGTACGTCAGCAAGGAAACAACTACGTACAATGAAGACAGTATTTCAATTCCTATCGTAATGCACCGTATAGGAATGACTATTACGACAGACGTAAAAATAATGAAGACAATTTTCAGCGAACGTCTAACAACAGTCGGTCATACCAACAGCAAAATCATACGCAAGAACATATTCTCATGAATGAACAGACAATAGGTGTCATCCATAGCGTAACACGTCAGTAAGAAATAACAGAACAGTTCATATAGTGGATATGCCACAGCATCCTCCCGTAAATAACAGGACGAACGATAGAATTTAACCAGATACAGCACAGATTGCATACTACAGTAACGCAAACATTACTTTTGACACGCAGAATTTTGTTCACGAGAATGTTATTTGAAACATGCTTTATTGAATGCTCTACTTTTATCGCACCCAGATCTCACCAGAAATTTTTCCATTGCCACTGACAGCTCTAACACCGCTTTAGGTGTACATATTTTTCAGGAAATTGAAGAAGATGGTTCTACAGTAATTAAAAACATCGCATTTGCAAGTCGCATTTTGTCACCTGCTGAACGAAATTATTCCGTCACAGAACTTGAAACATTATGTGTTGTATGGGCTTTCACGAGATTTAGGCACTTTCTTTACGGCAGACATACCACCGTCTACACAGACCATAGAGCGATACAATTTTTACTTTCAGCTAAATTCACTCACGACAGGTTAAGCAGATGGAAACTATATTTACAGGAATTTAATTTTACAATAGTTCACATTCCCGGTACGCAAAATGTTATAGCAGACGCACTATCGCGTTCTCTCAGTAACAATCAGCAAGACGTAGCAACCAACTTCTGCAAAGCAAATTTCAGTGTCATGTACATTCAGCAAGTTGCATTTGAAAATTTTATTTCTTCGTCATTACAGGACATAGCACAAGAACAAAACAAAGACAATGTGTGGAAAGAAATTAAACAGCTTTGGCAAGATAAGAAAAATGTTACGATTAGAAACCACTACACTGTACGCAATGACATTCTGTTTCGCCGCTCTCATCCTGACAGCAACAGCTGGTTATTATGCATTCCTGACGAACTGGTTAACAAATTAATCTGGTACACTCATTTAAGCTACGCACATTACGGAGCACGAAAATGTTTTCTTATACTGAGACAGAACTGTTATTTTACTAACATGGAAAAACGTATACGACGAGTTTTAGCGTCTTGTAAAATTTGCCAGAAAGCTAAATCAGACACCACTTCACATATTCCTCCTTTATATCCCATTATACCTGTGAAATTAAGACACATGGCCGCAGTAGATATTTTTGGTCCGATTCCGAGAACTAACAGAGGTTTTTGCTACATTTTTGTCGCTGTTGAGCTCACTTCAAAATTTGTTACTTTCACTCCGTTACGCAAAGCTACTGCTAAAACTGTTTCGAAAGCATTTGTAAAACATTTTCTATTTCATGTAGGGCATGTAATGAAAGTAATTTCTGATAATGGATCTCAATTTCGTAGTAGTGTATGGACACGCATGTTACGAGCTAGAAACATTTCTCCGATCTATATATCCAAGTACCACGCTTCTTCGAACCCTTGTGAAAGATTAATGAAGGAAATTGGTAAGCTGTGCAGAATATACTGCCACAAAAGACATATTGATTGGGATACACACATACTCTCATTCCAAGATGTAATTAATTCCATTCCAAATGAATCCACTATGCTATCTCCGACTGTTATACTGAAAAACGTTGAACCACCGAACAAAATTAAAGAATTAATAGAATTCCCCAAAAATCGTCGCCTACGACACCACGAAATAATTGACATTGCGCTGAACAACATCAAACGTGCCGCAGAGCGCCGGAGAAGACAGCAAAAACAGGTTTGTACACGCCGCGACTTTCACGTTGGACAGAAGATATTAGTACGTACACACTATTTATCCAGCAAATTAAAAGGTAAGTGCAGTAAATTTGAACTTCTATACGCAGGTCCGTATCGGATTCGCAGCATCCCTCACCCCAATGTTGTACACGTCGAAACTTTGAGAACCAGAAAATCGAAAGGCAATCACCATATCTCAAACATTAAACCGTTTATTGAGTGAAACCACTGTATGATTCAACACACTATGATGCCATTTACTAATGCAATTAATTCACCTGACTACTTATTGATGATTATCGTATTTTTTTTCTTGGCAAGTGCTCGGCAAGGTAAGGTTAGCAGGTCGCTTTTCTTGTCGTTACACATCAGACCGTGCACATTTTCCATTTTTTTGTGTATATGACTGTACTCCAGTTTTGTTTGTATGCACTATGAAATAGTTAAGATATAACACACACCAGTCGACTTTGACATTTTTTTTTTTTTGCCTTATGACATCTCAACATCGTGACTGTTTCACATTTTTTTGCTACTGCATTGTATTATTCTGTGTACATTTTTTCGCATCCGAACACTGTCAATGTCTTGGACATATTACGTTTTCTGTCATGTTATGCTGTATGGTTAATTGTGTCACCATAAACCAGTCATTATTTAGTGGGTATAGGATTTAAATGCAAGACATTAATCTTTGTTCATCAATTTCAGAAAGGAATGATGATTCTAAGAAATAAATTTAACATAAATGGGAATTTCACCTACGGAATAAACGAAAGGAGATGCAATAACTTTATGAGGAAGAGTAAAGGGATCAGGATTAACAAGCATTAACAAGACTATACTATACTCATCACAGAATAGCAGTCTTAACTAATTTTTTCTTTCAGAATACAAGGTGATTGATGCAGGCTGTCAGAGAGAACTACACATCTTAGTTTTAGTAATGAAATATGCTAGAGATAAGGAATAGTTATGTAATGAGTAATGAAGTGATTTTTTGCAGATGATAGTGAATACTGATGAATAATGATGAAGGAAATGGTATTATGAATAATGAAGTTTTTCTTTACAGGTGATGATAATGGTGAAGTTATGATGATATGGATAATGAAGTTTTTTTTTCTTTATGCCACGTAGTTATTTAAGTATTTGTTGCGGTTTGCTTTGACAGCAGGTGTTACATTGCATAGTAGGATGACGGAAAGTTTTGGAAAGGACAGCTATGGAACACATTTTATACACATTTCACTACTTGTTAATTCGAAGTTCACTACTTTTCAGCATAGTGTGCGTTTCTTCTTTCAGGTCAATAATCCGTTTTTGTATTTTTTCCAGGAGAAGTTTTTCATGACACTTACTAAACCTGTTACTTATTATACCTGTTCTAGTACTTGCATTTTTATATTTTTTACCCATTTGTGTTTATCATTTATAAATGTGATCACATGTACTGCCTTGTTACATAATCTTGCTACAGCTGACTCATGACGAATGACGTTATCTATCCTCATTTGCAGCAATAGGTCAAAAGCAAAAAGTATTATGCCTCAGCAATTAATTATCGATCCCAACGCAATGCATTGCTACCAAAAAAATGTATTACCAGTCCCACATAATGTCACTAGTTTATGATAATTCTGAATAATACTGATCAACTCTGAATAGCATGTCACTCGAGTAATGACCTCTTAATGAGACTATATTCAAAATAATGCTTTGTCACTAGCTAATAACTGCCACTGTTTATTGTAATGCCTGTGATTACTAATGATTTGACTGTAATTAACTGATTTTTAATAATGACTTCGTAATAATCTGAATAATACTGAATGATGATTTTATTCAATACTTGCTGGCCACTGAGTGCCAATAATTAATGTCACTCCACGAATTGTTATTAATTATGCCATTGATTAGCTCTTGTTTCCAATGTTGATACTTTGTTGTTGGAAATGAATGTGACTGTTTCATAATGCTTTGTAATTAGGAAAAGACTAATGATTCTTAATAGATTGGAATGACACATAATTAATTAACTATGGTACTGTTTAATAATGCTTTGTAATTAATTAAGGCTAATAATTCTTAGTATATTGAAATGACAAATGATTAATTAATTAACTGTAATTAGACAAATGATTAATTAACGACAAATGATTAATTAACTGTAATTATACAAATGATTAATTAACTGTAATTAGACAAATGATTAATTAATGACAAATGATTAATTAACTGTAATTAGGAGAAGGTTAATGATTCTTAATTATACTCTGTAACTAAAAAGAATGCGATTATTTCATAATATTTTGTAACCAGGAAAAGAAGGCTACTGATTCTATGTAAAACAATTAATGAACATTTTTCTGTAATACTACATACTTGGTACAGAAATGTTCAATAACTGGGCTATAAATGCCACGAACTATCAATGAAGACTGTAATTGTCAATATTATGTGACTTGATGTCCTTCACCTCATAAGCTGACTACCCTGAATTACTGCAATGTCCATTTGTCCTGTTTATCCCAGTGATCATGGAGCACTATATTTGGTTTTGCACTAATTCTACGTTGGTGTGCCTTGTAAGAGTGTGGTGTTGACACGACATGCTGTCCACCACCATGAGCGATGAAGACATTATTATGGTCCCACTGTTTGGTGTACCTAATGTACTGCCAAAATGAAAACATGGAACATTACTACGACAGTTCAGTGTCTTGGCTACACTGATAAATTCTGATGGGAAAAGAACTTCAAGTTGTGTCACTTGGTGTTGTACTACTGTGGAAAGATATGGACTTTCAGAGCAGCTGTGTGCAATCTAAAGTGCTACAACCATGATGCAATCCTTCCCTTTCCTATCCTGATTCTTGTTACATAAAGAAAAAATTTTTTTTGGTAACATCATTTATGTTCATAGGTTATACATTTTTCGATTCGCTAAACTCCAGTGTGAGTACACTTATGTCACTGGTCGACATGATGTTTGCCATTATGTTTATTTGTTGTGAAAATACTAAAGACATTTTTCAGTGCATGTGCACTTTGGACATGAATTTTTTTTTGCCATTATGTTTATTTGTTGTGAAAATACTAAAGACATTTTTCAGTGCATGTGCACTTTGGACATGAATTTTTTTTTTGCCATTATGTTTCATTGTTGTGAAAATACTAAAGACATTTTTCAGTGCATGTGCACTTTGGACATGAATTTTTTTTTTGCCATTATGTTTATTTGTTGTGAAAATGCTAAAGACATTTTTCAGTGCATGTACACTTGTCAACATAATATTTTTTGCCAGTCTGTTTATTTGTTCTGAATATGCTAAAAAATTTTTTCAGTGCCTGTGCACTTTGTTATCTGTCAAATAATTTGTATATACTTTTCTGATTTGCTACTATGTTTTGTACTCACATTTTGTCTTTGTCTGATATATTTTGTACTTAGTGCGTGTGCACAACATTTACTTTATGTACTACATTTAATTATTCTTGCCAGTCTGTTTATTTGTTCTGCATATGCTAAAGAATTTTTTCAGTGCCTGTGCACTTTATCTGTCAAAAAGTTTGTATATACTTTTTTCTGATTTGCTACTATGTTTAGTATTCACATTTTGTCCTTGTCTGATATATTTTGTACTTAGTGCGTGTGCACAACATTTAAATGTTCTGTAAGTTGTAGGATTTTGTTAATTAAAGAAAAATTTTGCCGCGCTTGGCAAGTCCAAATGACTCACCATCGCTGCCAAATTTTTGCCCCCCGAGTGGAGGGTTATGAAACACGTATGTAACGCAGCAGCGATGGCGAGGCATTGTAGCATCTGTGACCAGAGAGTATGCGCTTGACCGCGCGAGTGTTGCGAGCGGTTCTCAGTCAGTTGTAGTCTTTGCGAGTTAGTTGTCGCTATGCAGAGTAGCAGTCAGTCGTTGCGAGTCTGTAGCTCTGTCTAGTTGAGAGCAGTACTCAGTCGGTAGTCGTCATGCAGAGCGGTCGGTCAGTAGTAGCAGCCCAGTGCGGTTGTGTGATGTAGGCGGTCGGCAACAATGGTCAAGATGAGGAATAAGGTATACTGTTAATTAATATAATCATTAGATAATGAAAATTTTTATTTATTGTAATTATTCTCCAACAAGTCTCCCAATAATAATTTTTTATTTCAAAAGCATTTTTTCAAAAGTTTAATTTTTTTTTGAACTAAAGATCTCGTTGCACTTCCCATTTCATTCCACTTCTTTTTGAAGAGAAATTTCACTAGAATTACAAAAAAAAGGAGAATATTATTATTTGCAATGCAGTTCCTCCAAGTGGTGCGCAACAACAAGAGCAGATATGTGACATCCATTTATTCTGAGGTAAGACTTGAATTCTGATTGTTTTACACAGGGCCAAAGACCGATATTTCGGTTTAATTGAATTTTCTTGTCACTGAATGGACTTTAATTTTTTTGAAGGATTTATATTTGAGTCAGATTGCGAATTTCACATTTTTGTTGCCATTGTCAGATTGTGGGCAGGTTACGCATAGAGCAATGTCCATCAGCATTTCTAATTAGTATCGTTATTTTCTTTTAAAATTTTTGTGGGGAGGTTACACTTGGCTCCCATTTCTATTAAGTATTGCTTTTTTTTCTTTTAAAAAATTACGGTGGGGAGGTTACAAAGGTTGTCGGAGTGCTGCACTGGTATTCTCGCTGAAGGCAGATCTGGGTAAACAATGTGCCTCTTCGACTTCTTGTTTGTAGAACCCTGAATTTTTGTTAGACAGAAACAACAATCAGTAACATGGTCCTCAGGCTCCCTCCACACCATGGGAAGAGCAAACAACGCCACATTCTCTTTACCTTTCCACCACTGAATTAGTTTGCAGTAACATGTAGCACAACATAAATGTGGTGCCCATTATTTATCTTGGTCTCCTACCTTGTTTGTATGCTTTCTTTATGGCTGAAGAAATTTTCCTCCTGTTTCTGGCAAAAGTGAACTCCCCACAGATGTAGCAGAAGTTGTTCGGTTTATATCGACATCCACGACTACGTGGCATTTCTGAAAATTTAAAAATACCACTTTGGTAATACACCTGTATTAAATTAATAGTAGGGAACTAGAGGAACGCTGATGTGTAAAAACCAGCAGTCGTTTTACCTTCAGCACCAGGCTCAATCAGTTTACACACAGGAACTAAAAAATTCAACCATGCTCGGAAATATGACAGACAGTTACTTGTCAGCCAAAACACCCACTTGCTAAGACTGACACAAATTGCGGCTAACACCACTGTTGTAAACTCGATGCACCTGCCCCTAGGAGGCGTGAAGCTTTACTGCCGAGGCAGCGACCGGCTGTCGCCGTTCGAGTTGATGAGATGTTTCAGGTGGTCTTAATGGCATAGGTGAGGCGGGGGATAACCTAATGATGTCTGACTCTTCCCACCTGCTGTTCCACAAGAAATTATCACGTTCTATCACTACTGGATGCGGCAACATACCCGTATTTCTCTATAACGTCTCTGTGTTTGCCATGAATTGTGAATATACATATTACATAAAAAGTATCCCTGACAACGATATTTTGTTTACATATTTGAATTTTCCACGGTAAAATGGTCTAGAAGCACATACTTTAATATCAGAAATAGAACCCATGTCGAACAGTGTTATTTAATATCGTCGGCTTTTCACACTGACTGCTGGGATTTCTGCGGTGAAGCAGTTAATATTATGCACCCCAAATAAAATTGAATTAGCGGAGAAAAATTATCGATATCAACACACTCCAAGCATTTCACTGAACTTAACTCAGACTCATAATCTACGAATATGTTAATCGAACATTTTTACCTAGAACGTTATAAAAAGAGTGCGTTAGAAGCTGCTGCTGAGAAGGTGAATGGTTCTGAGGACGCATCAGTGCAACTACTACTATGATGGCCATTGAGGTGATGCTACATAAGATCTGGAACGAACTTGAGTATTGTTTGGATATGTGTCATTGACAGAGTTTTAGTCATAGAACATTTGTAGAGTGAAAATTCAAACTTGGTAATTTACGTTTCTATTCATGCAATAATCATTTTTGTATATGTAATACTTTGGAAAATATAGAGTTTTGAAAACGAATGTATCATTTATAGTAGCCCTGCATAAAGCACCAACACTGAGAAGCGATATGAAATCGGACGATCACGTAAAAACAGCGTTAGGGAAGGTGAACAGAATACAGATTTGTTTGATGGTTTCTGGAAAACGTAGATAGAGGCTAGTTTGACCATCTCAAGAGTATTGTCGCAGTCTTTGGATTCACTTTCAAGTAGGCACGACAACGAGCATCGAATGAGTTCAGAACCGCACTGGTAGGATTGCAATACGCCGGTATAGTTCATACGAAAGTGTAACAGAAATATTCGGTATCCTTTGAAGACATGTCGCGAAACCTTGTTGGGTACATTTAGAGAACTTGTAATCGACAAAGACTGTGTGGCAGTTATGCTGCCACCGTCGTATATATCGCGTATGGATCGTGGAATAAGATAAGGAATAATTTAGGTAACACAGAGGCAGATAGTCAATTATTTTCCCTCTACACGAATAGAACTGAAAACGAGATTACTTATATTAGTACAATGTACATAGCGCCATGCACTGTACAGTGGCTTGCAGAACATACAAAGGGACATCAAAAAGTAAGTTACACATTATTATGGCAGGCCACGTAATTTATATATATTTTTCGTGAAGGCCTAGATCACTTGATTTTAAGACCTTTATTCCAGTTACTAGTTTCGACAGAGTCGTGACGTCATCTTCTGACTGGCATTACACTTTGCGTATATATTCACATACACGTGTCGTCGACATTTTGAGAGCAAAGTCTAAATACATTACGCAAAGTGTAATGAAAATATACGCAAAGTGTAATGACAGTCTGAAGATGAAAAATGGTTCAAATGGCTATGAAAACTATGGGACTTAACTTCTAAGATCATCACTCCCCTAGAACTTAGAACTAACCTAAGGACATCACACACATCCATGCCCAAGGCAGGATTCGAACCTGCGACGTAGCGGTCGCGCGGTTCCAGACTGTAGCGGCTAGAACCGCTCGGCCATTCTGGCCGGCTCTGTAGATGACAGCACGATTCTGTCCAAACTAGTAATTGGAATAAAGGTCTTAAAATGACGTGATATAGGGTTTCACAGAAGATATGTACAGGGTTATTACAAATGATTGAAGCGATTTCATAAATTCACTGTAGCTCCATTCATTGACATATGGTCACGACACACTACAGATACGTAGAAAAACTCATAAAGTTTTGTTCGGCTGAAGCCGCACTTCAGGTTTCTGCCGCCAAAGCGCTCGAGAGCGCAGTGAGACAAAATGGCGACAGGAGCCGAGAAAGCGTATGTCGTGCTTGAAATGCACTCACATCAGTCAGTCATAACAGTGCAACGACACTTCAGGACGAAGTTCAACAAAGATCCACCAACTGCTAACTCCATTCGGCGATGGAATGCGCAGTTTAAAGCTTCTGGATGCCTCTGTAAGGGGAAATCAACGGGTTGGCCTGCAGTGAGCGAAGAAACGGTTGAACGCGTGCGGGCAAGTTTCACGCGTAGACCGCGGAAGTCGACGAATAAAGCAAGCAGGGAGCTAAACGTACCACAGCCGATGGTTTGGAAAATCTTACGGAAAAGGCTAAAGCAGAAGCATTTCTTAAACAGGAGATTGGAAAACCGATGGATCGGTCGTGGTGGAGATCATGATCAACAATTCATGTCATGGCCTCCATGCTCTCCCGACTTAACCCCATGCGATTTCTTTCTGTGGGGTTATGTGAAAGATTCAGTGTTTAAACCTCCTCTACCAAGAAACGTGCCAGAACTGCGAGCTCGCATCAGCGATGCTTTCGAACTCATTGATGGGGACATGCTGCGCCGAGTGTGGGAGGAACTTGATTATTGGCTTGATGTCTGCCAAATCACTAAAGGGGCACATATCGAACATTTGTGAATGCCTAAAAAAACTTTTTGAGTTTTTGTATGTGTGTGCAAAGCATTGTGAAAATATCTCAAATAATAAAGTTATTGTAGAGCTGTGAAATCGCTTCAATCATTTGTAATAACCCTGTATAAACAGAGATCGCCCCAGCAACATGTGTAAGCTACCAAGTAACTTCTATTGAATGTTGCAGCACACTGCAAAGTGACGGAGATGAGTGACGCCATTTTTCAAAGTAGCCAAAGAGTCCCTGTAAACAACAATCAGAACATTCTACCATTCGTTTAATTCCTCGAAGGCAGAAATCCCATCCGCCACGGAGCCATTCAAAAAACGCCGTGTGAACGTTCTCATAGTTGGAAAATCTCTTTCCACCAGATGTTATTTCACATTGCCGGAAAGAAGGAAATCACATGGCGCAAAATCTGGACATTCCTATCAACATCATCCACATCTGTGCGGCTTGGTCAAATTGTTGGCACCATTTCACAATGGCTTGGATGTGACATTGCCTTTGGTCCATATGCGGTAAAATTTTAACAGTGAACCTGTGCGATTTCGATGTTTTGCCCACAAGAAACATACTGTCCCGCTCACTTCAACTTTAAAGTATGTTTCCAGTGGCCGCGTCATTTCACTCCCACACTGTGATGCACCTATTATTCGTAGCGCAGCAGAGCTGTGTGTGCAGGACATCGAGAACAAATGTTCTCCTCTGACAATACATTTGTAGCACAAATGGTCTCAGCGTGGGCGATATATATACCTTAACTTCTTGAAGTTCCCTCGTATATATAGATGTAGTGCCTGTAGACTCATATTCAGTTGCAATTTGCGTTATATTTGTGCTCCGCAAGGTATGTGGCGAAGAGTTCATTTCCGCTTTACTTGCGTCGTTTTTAGGTCGGGTGTAAGGAAAGCCGTTTGTGGGAACCTCTGTGTACGGGGATTGCCTTTTAAGATTTAATGAACGACTAGCAGATGGCGCTACTGAGATGTTATGACAGCTCTCATCACAACGTTCTGGCCGTTTTGCACATTTCATCGTTTTATTACGAACAAGTGACCTGTCCCAGATTCTCATGGGCAGCACTAAGTATCAACGTCATTTGCTGTAGCGGTAACAAAGTATATGTTACACAAACCGTCCTCGTGAATCAGTCTATCTATTATTATCTACAGTAGTTACTGAGATTAGCCTTCACAGAGAGAGAAAAATTTATAATATGTATATAATCTGGTGTGGGGTCGCAACTTTCTGGAGTTGTAACGGCTGTTACTATACTGCTTTTGCCGCCAGATGCCGCCTCCTCGGTAGCTAACTAGTTCGTGGCTCCCTTCACTGACACGAGATGTCATTCCAAACGCCAATTGAAAATATGCAACAGATAACGATATATATATATACTACGCAGTCATCATTACTATAATGGAAATGAAATACACAAACCTTCCTCATGAATCAGTATGTCTACTAGTGAATATCGTATCATAATCCGTAGAGTAGCTCCTGAGATTAGCCTTTAAATACAGACAAAAAACTTTAATTTGGTAACGTGTATAGGTATTATTAAATTTGGACACGTGTCATAAAATCTTATCTAAACGTAGGCAATAATTATAGAAAGCACCATCCGCTCTCTCCGTCTCCATGACTACTACCTTGCCATTTTCGACCGTCCTATCCAGGTAACACGCTAAAATATCCTGGACTAACAATCGACATGCAACTAACGTGGAAACCTCAGCTGCAAACCATCCAACAGAAAGCCCACAATAGACTAAAACTGCTAACTGGTCGAACTTGGCGAATGCGCACCTTCACTGTCTTCCACACCAACGAAACCTTGATCTGACCCACCCTTTGCTACCCAAGTGTTGCACGGATTTCCGACCCACTCAGGTTCTACAAGATCGTTCAGATCCTTGAACGCCATGCGCTCCGCCACGCTTTCCGGATCCGTCTACCTTCCCCCAAATGGATCCTTTAGCAACTCATCAAATTCCGACCTCTACTCAGTGAAAATGAACATCTATCATTCTACAACACCCGCAGACTCGACCCCAATAAGCCTTAGTTTCCCTCCTACTTTCCAATCCTCATATGCTGCCACGCCTTTGCCAAAACGTCTCACTGACCCTACGCCTGCATACCCTCCACATACTCTCCCAAAGAAATTTCAACCATCTCCCCCTCCCAGATCATGAACTCCTCCATGATATTTACCCATCCCACCAGCTATAAGCCCACCCCACCCTTCTCCACCTCATCAGGGCTACCTCTCCCTGCCCTCTTCACATTTCCTTATCCCCTCTTTTTTCCCTGTCTGCCTTTCTTTCTCCATCCCCTTTTTCCAACAACTAATAACCCCTCTACTCCAACCGTTCTTCTGCCCTAACAGCCATTCATACTCCATCGATACCACGCACCAACCTCCATCCTTAAACTGCCACATTCCTACCTTACTCACTGAACAACCGTTTCACCTTCAACAACTGACCCTCTACCACAGGACAGGTCATTCCAGTTTTTAGTGCCAGGAAAGTGTTCTTTTAAATATCATTGTTTCGGTATCATGTTTTTAATTTTTTCAAGCGCGCATTTATTGTGTCTACTTTTACCTTTCATTATTACTATCTTGAACTACAAGTGCAAGATGTCCTGCCTCTCGTATGTACAGAAATTTCTGTTTTATTTTCACCTTTAAAAGTTTGAAATTCATTATAACATCTCACATTTCCCTTTCTTGTTTTTTCGTCTCATTTAATTTTTATTGTCAATTGACTGAACAGCGGGTCGATGTACTAAACGAAGAAAATCACTAGAGAAGGCTGAAACAACAACTAAACCACCCAATTTTGTAATACCAGACCGTTAAAAACCGCTTGAAAAGACAGCTAAAGCTGTGGAAACCAGCACATCACAGCAACATGAAAAATCTAAAGAGGAAACAACAGCAGCCAATTAGAGAGAACAAAAAATTAAACCGCCAAAAGTGCCACCAATAACCATCTCTTCCAACGACCACTAAGGCAATATACAGGAAGACGCAGTCAAATATCTCTTACGTTAGATGCGAACGCCGTTCACGAAAGAGCAATGAATTTTTTCAAGACACTCTTCAGAGAGCAGAAGAAAAACAACTTAGAGTGTATCACTGCAGAAATCACCGCGACAGAAGAGAAAGAAGAGTTAACTGACCACTGTTCGTCGTCAGCCTTCCAAGAGGGAATTCAAACGAATCAGTGTACGATGCATATTGCACCCTGTACACAAGAGTAAACATAGAGGACCACCACGATGTAAACATTGCCAAAAATTTGGTCACACCGTCAACGACTCCACGATGCAAATTTTGTAAATTTGTGGTAAGATCTTATGGGACCAAACTGCTTAGGTCATCGGTCCCTAAGCTTACACACTACTCGCAGACCCATGCCCCCGAGGGAGCACTCGAACCTCCTACGGGGGGGGGGGGGGGGGGGGGCTGCTCATACCGTGACAAGAAGCCTTAGACCACATGGCTACCCCGCGCGGCTCCACGATGCCACCATGCTGTGAGAGGTAAGTCGAGCACCACGAATCCAGAAGCTGTCAAAACCACAGAGACCTGACACCAACTTGTGCAAAACTATGATGAAGAGGGACATCCTGAATCGTGGAGGGACAGCAAAGCCTTCCAAAAAGCCATCAATACCTATCGGATCCGGTACCAAATGGCCGCTACGAAACAGAACAACGAAGAAAAAAACAACCCCCGCCACTGCCTTTGCATCATCCTCCAGCACACCACCTCAGGACCCCTTCTGCAGCAAGGATCAGCATGATATAACCAAAGAGGAACTCCGAACTTAAGCGACGTATTTCGGCAACAAAAGTCTGAAGCATGAACACCACAACTTTAGACGGTTTCTCCGAAATCGTGAAACTAAGTGAACTACTTGAAAAGTTCATTGTCATCTTCAAACAACATAAAATGATCCAGATCATCAAAAATACGGCAAGAAAATTAAACAACTCACCAGACATCATGTCAAACATTACGATCCTAACCATATGGGCTATGGAACTTTTCGATGCTTTCTGTGGCAAATAGAGCACGGAATGCAATAAATCTCAAATTTTGCATGTTCAGTGCCAATTGCGTGATGTGGAAACAACCCAGTATTAGTGAGTTTGTCGAAAAACACAAAATACATATTATTTTTGTGAGAAACTCACCTCAGAACTAATTAGACCTTCAAATTACGCAACATGATTTGGAGAGGCACAGAAATCGTGTAAAATCATCTTTGTATCACAACAGCGAGAAAACTCCTCAGCTCGCAATCATGGAAGCAACAACTGCATATTTGGATACCCTACTAGATAAAATAATCCTAGTAACAACATATTTAAGTCCCCCAGCAATTTGATGAAGAAATGTAAAGAGAGCTACGCATATTAAGTTTTTATTCCCTTGGTCTCATGTAGATACTCAGGACTAATAGTTTCGGCAGGGCTAAACTGTCAACTTCAGATCTACAAGGTTACCAAAATTATGAAAATATTACACTGTTGTAGCTGTAACCGTAAATTGACGACTTTACATAAGTTTCTTTTGACTCAGTTTACAGGTTATGAAATCATAAACCGCACATTTGTTTTTGAACATCGTTCTGGTACCGAACGCCGGGTCTCGAATCCAGGCCACACGGCGTGGACGTCGATTACCACTAGAGGTCTCTGCAGCCGTCACGCCGTGAGCCGTGGTTGCGCGCGCTCCTGGCCCGCGCATAATGTGAGGGCGTCACTGTGGAGCAAGTGGTCCCAGCGGCCAATAGCGACGTACTCTATCATGTATTTAAGCACCTGCCTGTCACTCAGGGAGGCAGTCTGATATTCGCGTGAGTCTCTCGTTATCTCACTTACAGACATTGTGTTTACTTTGCTTATTTCCGTATACTAGTGGACATGTTGATTTCGTGAGGTTTTTGCTAGTAGCTCCATTGCTTCTTGCGGTCACGCTCACGGTTACAACACTCATAATGGACTGTTAATTTGAAATAAAAAATAATACTACTTTTACTTAAATTATTACAGTGAATACACGAAGTCCACTGTGTGGCAAAAATAACATTGCCTCATCAGACAAGAAACAACATTAAACACTGTAACTGTGTCCTCGTGGCAACATACAGTAATGCAAGTGTGAAACACCAATAAGTGCCACATGAGTCTGAGTTGAGCACCGGCTACATACTGCCGGGTACCAGTTGGGTCAATAGAATTATAGAAGGGAGTACCACCAGATGGCAACAGTCACATGAATAATAATAAATATTTTCTAGGTAAAAAATACATGCACAAGTAACAGTATATGATAAAATACAACGTGAATCATTTAAAACAGAAAATGCATTAGGTTTTTAAGTTTGGAACAGTTAGGCAGCTAATATTAAACACTTGTTAAAAGTTGAATGAGCAACGTCAGGTAGCACAAAATATAGATAACAGTATTAGAATCGTTCATTTTATAGGACTTCAGCAGAATGCATGTTTTTATAAACTGTAATATCATGTATTATACTTTTCGTCTTACAGTGGACGTAATATTGAAATTTCCAATTATTGTGCCGCTTTGCATATTTTTTTAATTACAATGTATAGATAGATACACAAATTATGCCATTGCAGTGATAGTATCATGGCGTATTGCAATAATAGATGTATACATATTGGGAGGACATGCCACAACCTGAGAACTAGGTTACAGGTTTAAGGTGGACAGTTATATATTTTACAATGAGTGCATACATTTACATTTTCTTATGGAATGATGATAATATGAGATCTAGAGCAAGGCAATAGTGGAATTTTGTTTATCGATGTCACACGATGCCTAGGTAACAACTGAATGGTATGGTTGTCGAGATGTGATACTATAATAATTTACACAGAAATACCCGACGTATGCTCGTTTTATAGGGCAATAAGCAGTTCAAGTACATAGAGATGTAAGGAATTACAAGTGAGAAGAATGGCAGGTACAGGACTACTAAAGTACAATATATGTTTACACTGAGCTGACAAAAGTAATGGGATGCCAGCTACCATCTTGTCAGACCTCCTGTTGCCCGGCGTAGTGCTGCAGCTAGACGTGGTATGGACTCAACAAGTCGTTGAAAGTCCCCTGCAGGGATACTGAACCATGCTGTCTCTATAGCCTCCCAAAACTGGTGCAGGATTTTGTGCACTACCTGACCCTTCGATTCTGTCCCATAAATGTTCAATGAGATTAATGTCGGCGATCTGGAGCAAATTCCATCGTTGTTTAGGAAAATGAAGTCAGTGAATGACTGCAAATGGTCTTCTAGTAGCCGAAGATAACCATTTCCAGTCAATGAAAAGTCTACTTGGACAAGAGGATCCAGTCCATTCCACGTAAACATAGCCCACACCGTTATGGAGTCACCATCAGCTTATGCAGTGCCTTGTTGACAACTTGGGTCCATGGCTTCGTGGGATCTACGCCATACTCCAATCCAGTCATCAGCTCTTACCACCTGAAGTCAAAACTCATCTAACCAGGCCAGGTTTTCCACTCGCCTAGAGTCCAACCGATATAGTCACAGCCCAGGAGAGGAGCTGAAGGCGATATTGTGCTATTAATAAAGACACTCACGTCGGTCGTCTGCTGCCATAACCCATTAACGCCAAACTTCGCCGCATTGTCCTAGAGGAAGTGTTCATGACACGTCCTAATTGATTCCTGCGGTTAATTCACGCAGTGCTGCCTGTCTGTTAGCACTGACACCTGTATGTAAACGCTGCTGTTCACGGTCGTTAAGCGAAGGCCGTCGGTCACTGCGTTGTCCATGTTGAGAGATAATGCCTGAATTGTGGTATTCTCGGCAAGTTCTTGACACTGTGGATCTCGGAGTACTGAATTCCCTAATGATTTCCGAAATGGAATATCCCAAGCGTCTAGCTCCAACTACTATCCCGCGTTCGAGGTCTTTTAAATCCCGTTGCGCGGCCATATCACGTCAGAAACCTTTCCACATGAATCAGCTGAGTACAATGACAGCTCCGGCAATGCTCTGCCCTTGTATACCTTGCGTACGCTATACTTCCGCCATCTGTATATGTGCATGTCCTTATCACATGACTTTTGTTACTTCAGTGTATATTCCGTTGTTACAATGAAACCCCCAAATTATCATCAACATTTTGGTAAAAGATAAGGACACTGTCCAACAAAAAGTACAGTTTCTTGTGGTGTTACTTGTTAACTCGACAGGCACTTATGGCAGCGGGCATTATAGTTAAAATATAAAACAATCTAAAACGGTGCCTGAAGCAGTGAGTATTATGAGACAGTAAAGGTATAATTATCAAAAGAGTTATGGCGTCTAATTCGGCTACCTATGGCCTAGGATATCCTGCGCACCTTAGAGTTATGCTAATAAACAATTAGATACAGTGATCTAGGTCTAGGTGAGAAACAGTAAAACTGTTCTCAGTGTAGTGATAAAATAAAACTATTGACAAAATTATGTCATGTAAGCCATTTATCTTGGTTAGAACCAGCGCTTGTAAGTTATTGTAGGATATGAAAGTGTTGTGTATGTACATAGGTATAGCTTTCTCTCGTACAGTCATCTTGAGAACAGAGCTAACAAAGTGATGTGCCAGACAAGATGCTAGAATGGACGTATTAAAAAGGTGCCATTGTTGTAAAATGTCAATGTAGAGATAATAGCGAACATGTAAGTAGCACAAAACACTGAACAAAGCCTATGTAGAAGGCTTGTTTAGTGGCAATACATACATTAGTGTGTGGCACATACGTGTATTTCCATGTATAACGATAACTAACCGTAAATCTACATCTACATCTACATCCATACTCCGCAAGCCACCTGACGGTGTGTGGCGGAGGGTACCTTGAGTACCTCTATCAGTTCTCCATTCTATTCCAGTCTCGTATGGTTCGTGGAAAGAAGGATTATCGGTATGCCTCTGTGTGGGCTCTAATCTCTCTGATTTTATCCTCATGGTCTCTTCGCGAGATATACGTAGGAGGGAGCAATATACTGCTTGACTCTTCGGTGAAGGTATGTTCTCGAAACTTTGACAAAAGCCCGTACCGAGCTACTGAGCGTCTCTCCTGCAGACTCTTCCACTGGAGTTTATCTATCATCTCCGTAACACTTTCGCGATTACTAAATGATCCTGTAACGAAGCGCGCTGCTCTCCGTTGGATCTTCTCTATATCTTCTATCAACCCTATCTGGTACGGATCCCACACTGCTGAGCAGTATTCAAGCAGTGGGCGAACAAGCGTACTGTAACCTATTTCCTTTGTTTTCGGATTGCATTTCCTTAGGATTCTTCCAATGAATCTCAGTCTGGCGTCTGCTTTACCGACAATCAACATTATATGATCATTCCATTTTAAATCACTCCTAATGCGTACTCCCAGATAATTTATGGTATTAACTGCTTCCAGTTGCTGACCTGCTATTTTGTAGCTAAATGATAAAGGATCTATCTTTCTGTGTATTCGCAGCACATTACACTTGTCTACATTGAGATTCAATTGCCATTCCCTGCACCATGCGTCAATTCGCTGCAGATCCTCCTGCATTTCAGTACAATTTTCCATTGTTACAATCTCTCGATACACCACAGCATCATCTGCAAAAAGCCTCAGTGAACTTCCGATGTCATCCACAAGGTCATTTATGTATATTGTGAATAGCAACGTGTAACACCATAGCTCTAATGCTGTACTGATTTATTTTGCTTTTGTTTCATTTAATGTTACATTGCTGTGCCCCTGTAAATGTTTTTGATTGAATAGATAACACAAAATTGTATACTCTTGTCTTTGTTAAAACTTTCATGTCGTGGTTTGTATCTATGCAAATTAGTGTATCGGTCGTTTAAATTCTTTGTCTCATTTGGAGGGAACAAAACTTACTATACATAAATGTAATTCCTGTGTGAATAATTTTTTTGTAGAAATGTCAATATGTGAAAATGTTCTGTTTTATTTAATGTGTTTGGTTGCTGCTATGTAAACTGCTGATCCTCACTTAGAGTTCTTAGTTATTCTGTATGTAAAAGGTGTTGTGGTTCCCCTCGGGAACAGAACTGTGTAGCGCGCGCAAATTGTGGTTGGCCTATGCAGAAAAGGTGGAACTGATAGTCAGTCGGGGGCGAGCTACGAGTCGAGGACGAGCCACCGGTTGGAGACGAGCTACGAGTCCGTGCACTGCCATGTAAAAGATGCATATTGTGCTGGTTCCGATAGAGGCTTTTCCTGCTACTTTCCAATGCCTCGGATGGATGGATAAATAGCTGTAACTATTCCGGAATTTGTATCTATCATCGCCACCAGGAAATGACAGAGTCCAGCAATTCTGTCTGCGAATCCACCTACCAACATGCAGTTGCCACCACATTGCGCAATCATTGCATCGTAATGCTATAATGATGTACAGTGAAGGATCAGCTTAATGGAAGTGTTATTGTGCTCAAATATAAGGTAATTTATATCTGAATTTATGTACCTACCTTGATTTTTCTCCTTATCGTAACACCTCTCAGGTTCCTCCCCGTTTGAATTAAAGTGATATCCGAGTATCCTTACTAAAAGAAATTAAAGCCTAGAGTTTTGCTAATTAACGCCTCTTGAACTTAGTAAAAAGAAAGTTAAAGTTAATGTGGCAAGAGAGTGAGGAGTGAGTTAAAGTAAATGTTATTTGCTGAAAATAATTTTCCTATTAAAACTGCTATTTAAAGTGCTGTTGCTAACTTCAAAATTAAAAGTTCTTAAGACTGAGGCTTATAAAACAAATGATCACATTGTTGTCTGTAGTAAATTCTAAAAGGTGAGTCAGTTTCTTGCAATTTGGTCAGTATTGTGTTTCGCTGTGGTAAAAGTGAGAAAGCTGCAGTTGTGAAACGTTATATACTCATGTTTGCTAAGTGTTTGTGTATCTTGTGTATTAGAAGTGCATATTAATAGTAATGTTATAAAGACCATTCACTTTATGTAAGCCTGAAAGTAATAGGGTGTTTCGGTATCTCTTATAATTTTGCAAATAGTTTGTGCTGCTCCAGTTGTTAGCTTCAATCTTAAAACATATGTGTGTCAGAGTTCATTGCACTCGCGTGTGGCCAAGTCTAGGTTGTGTTTTTCCATTATAGTTACTTATACCTACTTTCTTAAACGAGAATGTTAATCATTCTCTTGCCTAGTTAGGCTGGCGACCGTTTTCTTTATACGTTAAACAGTGCAGATAGGCAAAAATCTTGTTTGTTACCGTTCGAATATTTACGTAATTCTGACTTTCATTTCCGATAAGCCACCTCAGTTAGGTACAACACGGTCAACATAACAAAATTCCTCTCAGAGGGTAACACTGCTCTGTTGCTTTGTGCCATAGTTGCTTTTACAAAATAGTTTTATGTCACAACCTGTTTCTAGCATTGAGGTTATGGTACAGTAGTAGCAGATGGGAGTGTTATACGTGGCGACCGTGACAGGACTATTTGTTCTGTTGGGACATACTACGTAATAAACCAAATTTGGTATTTCATAGTACAAACTACGTAAATACGCTGTTGTAGTGTTATAAACGGTCCTATGACACTCCCCTGCGGCACACCTGAAATCACTTACTTCGGAAGACTTCTCTCCATTGAGAATGACATGCTGCGTCCTGTTATCTAGGAACTCCTCAATCCAATCACACAATTGATCTGATAGTCCATATGCTCTTACTTTGTTCATTAAACGACTGTGGGGAACTGTATCGAACGCCTTGCGGAAGTCAAGAAACACGGCATCTACCTGTGAATCCGTGTCTATGGCCCTCTGAGTCTCGTGGACGAATAGCGCGAGCTGGGTTTCACATGACCGTCTTTTTCGAAACCCATGCTGATTCCTACAGAGTAGATTTCTAGTCTCCAGAAAAGTCATTATACTCGAACACAATACGTGTTCCAAAATTCTACAACTGATCGACGTTAGAGATATAGGTCTATAGTTCTGCACATCTGCTCGACTTCCCTTCTTGAAAACGGGGATGACCTGTGCCCTTTTCCAATCCTTTGGAACGCTACGCTCTTCTAGAGACCTACGGTACACCGCTGCAAGAAAGGGGGCAAGTTCCTTCGCGTACTCTGTGTAAAATTGAACTGGTATCCCATCAGGTCCAGAGGCCTTTCCTCTTTTGAGCGATTTTAATTGTTTCTCTATCCCTCTGTCGTCTATTTCGATATCTACCATTTTGTCATCTGTGCGACAATCTAGAGAAGGAACTACAGTGCAATCTTCCTCTGTGAAACAACTTTGGAAAAAGACATTTAGTATTTCGGCCTTTAGTCTGTCATCCTCTGTTTCAGTACCATTTTGGTCACAGAGTGTCTGGACATTTTGTTTTGATCCACCTACCGCTTTGACATAAGACCAAAATTTCTTAGGATTTTCTGCCAAGTCAGTACATAGAACTTTACTTTCGAATTCATTGAACGCCTCTCGCATAGCCCTCCTCACACTACATTTCGCTTCGCGTAATTTTTGTTTGTCTGCAAGGCTTTGGCTATGTTTATGTTTGCTGTGAAGTTCCCTTTGCTTCCGCAGCAGTTTTCTAACTCGGTTGTTGTACCACGGTGGCTCTTTTCCATCTCTTACGATCTTGCTTGGCACATACTCATCTAACGCATTATGTACGACGGTTTTGAACTTTGTCCACTGATCCTCAACACTATCTGTACTTGAGACAAAACTTTTGTGTTGAGCCAACAGGTACTCTGAAATCTGCTTTTTGTCACTTTTTCTAAACAGAAAAATCTTCCTACCCTTTTTAATATTCCTATTTACGGCAGAAATCATCGATGCCGTAACCGCTTTATGATCGCTGATTCCCTGTTCTGCGTTAACTTTTTCAAATAGTTCGGGTCTGTTTGTCACCAGAAGGTCTAATATGTTATCGCCACGAGTCGGTTCTCTGTTTAACTGCTCAAGGTAGTTTTCAGATAAAGCACTTAAAAAAAATTCACTGGATTCTTTGTCCCTGCCACCCGTTATGAACGTCTGAGTCTTCCAGTCTATATCCGGCAAATTAAAATCTCCACCCAGAACTATAACATGGTGGGGAAATCTACTCGAAATATTTTCCAAATTATCCTTCAGGTGCTCAGCCACAACAGCTGCTGAGCCAGGGGGCCTATAGAGACATCCAATTACCATGTCGAGCCTGCTTTAACCGTGACCTTCACCCAAATCATTTCACATTTCGGATCTCCGTCAATTTCCTTCGATGCTATTGCACTTCTTATCGCTATAAACACGCCTCCCCCTTCACTGTCCAGCCTGTCTCTGCGGTATACATTCCAATCTGAGTTTAGGATTTCATTACTATTTACGTCTGGTTTCAGCCAACTTTCTGTCCCTAGTACTATATGAGCGTTGTGACCGTTTATTAATGAGAGCAGTTCTGGGACCTTTCTGCAGACGTTCCTGCAGTTTACTATTAGCACATTAATATTGATATTCCCTGTTGCATTTTGCCTACTCCTACCTTGCTGCGTCTCAGGAGGCGTCTTGTCGGGCCTAGGGAGGGGATTCTCTAGCCTAAAAAACCCCCATGTGCACTCCACACGTACTCCGCTATCCTTGTAGCCGCTTCCGGCGTGTAGTGCACGCCTGACCTATTCAGGGGGACCCTACATTTCTCCACCCGATAGCGGGGTCGAGAAATTTGCACCCCAGATCTCCGCAGAATCGTCTGAGCCTCTGGTTTAAGCCTTCCACTCGGCTCCAAACCAGAGGACCGCGATCGGTTCTGGGAACGATACTATAAATAGTTAGCTCTGATTTCACCCCGCGAGCGAGGCTTTGCGCCTTCACCAATTCCGCCAACCGCCTGTACGAACTGAGGATGACCTCTGAACCCAGACGGCAGGAGTCATTGGTGCCGACATGAGCAACAATTTGCAGTCGGGTGCACCCAGTGCTCTCTATCGCCGCCGGTAGGGCCTCCTCCACATCTCGGATGAGACCCCCCGGCAAGCAGACAGAGTGAACACTGGCCTTCTTCCCCGACCTTCCCGCTATTTCCCTAAGGGGCTCCATCACCCGCCTAACGTTGGAGCTCCCATTAACTAATAAACCCCTCCCCCCGTGTGCCTGCTCGGACCTTGCTGAAGGAGCAGCCACATGTCCACTCACAGGCAGAGCGGGCGATGCCACATGGCCAGCCTCCACATTGACCCTCCGCCTCATGCTCCGCGAACGCCGCTGAACCCGCCACTCCCCTTGGGGAGAGGGTGGCCCAACCGCGCCCAGAACACGCGAAGATGTCTCGACAGCAGGGACAGTGGGTGAAGCATGTAACACCTGGGGTGTACCTTGCGACGCACCAGACTCCCCACTGCCGATACACTCCGAGGCAGCAGCCTGAAGACGGCTGACCGCGGCCATCAACACGCTCAGCTGTTCGCGAACAGTGGCCAGCTCCTCCTGCGTCCGTACACAGCAGTCACACATCCTATCCATCCTAAGGAATCAATTTACTGAAGAGAGTTAATCAACCTTTAAATAGACTGCTAATTCACTAAAGGCGGCTGTTTATTCACTAAACTGTGGTTGCTAGGCACTTCTTGTAGAAAACAATGAAAATAGCACTACCTGTCTCTGGGCTGTATTGCAAACAAACACTAGCACTACTGGCACTATGGTTGACTAAAGGGACTCTCTCTGACTGTATTCAAAACAAACACGAAATCTATGGAACTATTAATAGCACTCGGTAATTAAAGCTTCCTAAAAGCACATACACACGGAAGAAGAAGTGACAAGTAAGAAAAATACAGTTAATACTTAAATTAAGGTAGCTCGCTGCACAGCAGACGTGAGCAGACGGCAGTTACGACGACACTGACTCTACTGGCACTATGGCTGACTAAAGGGACTATCTCTGACTGTATTCAAAACAAACACGAAATCTATGGAACACTATTAATAGCACCCGATAATTAAAGCTTCCTAAAAGCAAATACACCCGGAAGAAGAAGTGACAAGTAAGAAAAATACAGTTAATACCTAAATTAAGGTAGCTCGCTGCACAGCAGACGTGAAGCAATTTACATGAACTATGAGACACACAATGTTTTCATCGTTACCACAAGATGAGGAAGCAGGCTTTGTATACTAAAGTCTAGGTCATTTTGATTAAAAGTAAGCATCAACAGATTTTTTTAAAAAAAGAATGGTTCTCAATATCTTTGCAGTGAATGTAATATTATTATTGTTATAATTCATTGTACAAAAACAGGAGAATTGTTGGTTTGGTCCTGTATGATTCACTGATGCCCATCACTGATGCCCAATCACTAAATGCTAAGCAAGCGACTTATTCAATCAGCCATATTCGTTATCACAAACATAAACCGGTTTCATTTTTATTTTTCCATTTATAGCCTGGTTGAACTGCACAATTATTTGCAGAAGAATATCCATTCATTTGAAAATCCGTGAAGATTAAATCATATCTACATATAGGTTCCACCATTCTGTTAAAAAATTCCATGGTATATGCCTTCAACAGATAGAATGTTGAGTAGCGGTGATTCCATACCAATCTACTACTATCTCGTAATATTTAGTATAAAACTCACCACCAGGATTGGTCTGAAGGTGTATGGGACATTGATTCATCCTCATCTGCAGCAATTGTTCAAGTACCTGTATAACATCCTTCCCATAATTGCTTTCACAAGTAGGGTTCAGGCAAATTTTGAGTATTTATTGATGACATTAAAGAGCATCTGAAATTTTTATATGCACGTAGATATTGTCTCATAGCCGGACGCGGTGGTCTCTCAGTTCTAGGCGCTGAGTCCGGAACCGCGCGACTGCTACGGTCGTAGGTTCGAATCCTGCCTCAGGCATGGATGTGTGTGATGTCCTTAGGTTAGTTAGGTTTAAGTAGTTCTAAGTTCTAGGGGACTGATGACCACAGATGTTAAGTCCCATAGTCTCATACCTACAACATCTGCCTGCCATAAATCCTCCAAATCTGAAATTATAACACGCCTGAATGACAATGTTTTGCATGCAGGTTTGTGGAGTTCATGCATTACTGTCTTCATAGTTATTCAGTAATGCATCATTCTCGAAGCTCTGAAATGACTGATATTATTTAGAAATGTGAGCCATATTCCCTGCAGTGGCTGATTCCATGCCATATATACACGTTATATATATATATATATATGTATTGTATCACAGACATAGTTCAGAGATGTCAGTAAACAAAGATGTAAACAACCATGCATGAGCAGCGTCTATTAGACGTGGGGGCCCAACAGGCGATCAGTTCCAGTCATTCCACCAGGAAGAAGGTACACGGCTCGTGTTGTCTGTAGTTCAACCATGCCTAGATGGTCAACAGCGCGGTTTGATCGCGCCAGCATCGTTACTTTGTGCCAGGAAGGGCTCTCAACAAGGGAAGTGTCCAGGCGTCCCGGAGTGAACCAAAGTGATGTTATTCGGACATGGAGGAGATACAGAGACAGGAACTGTCGATGACATACATCGCTAACTACGGATTATGGCTCGCAGGAACCCTGACAGCAACCCCACCATGTTGAATAATGCTCTTCGTGCAACCACAGGCCGTCGTGTTACGACTCAAACTGTGCACAATAGGCTGCATGATGTGCAACGTCACTTCCTGTGTCCATGCAGAGGTCCATCTTTGTAACCACAACACCTTGCAGTGCAGTACGGATGGGCCCAACAACATGCCGAATGGACCGCTCAGGATTGTCATCAGGTTCTCATCACTGATGAGTGCTGCATATGCCTTCAACCAGACAATCGTCGGAGACGTGTTTGTAGGCAACCCGGTCAGGCTGTATGCATTAGACACACTGATCAGCAAGTGCAGCAAGGTGGAAGTTCCCTGATGTTTTGGGGTGGCATTATGTGGGGCCGACGTACGCCGCTGGTGGTCATGGAAGGCGCCGTAACGGCTGCACTATATGTGAATGCCCTCCTCCGACTGATAGTGAAATCGTATCGGCAGCATATTGGCGAGGCATTCGTCTTCATGGACGACAATTCGCGCCCCCATCGTGCACATCTTGAGAATGACTTCCTTCAGGGTAACGACGTCGCTCGACCAGAGTGGCCAGTATGTTCTCCAGACATGAACCCTATCGAACATGCCTGGGATAGATTGGAAAGGACTTCTTATGAACGAAGTGACCCACCAACCACTCTGACGAATCTACGCCGAATCGCCATTGAAGGGTGGGACAATCTGGACCAGCAGTGCCTCGATGAACTTGTGGATAGTATGCCACGACGAATATATCAAGCATCAATGCAAGAGGACGTCTTACTGGGTATTAGAGGTACTGACGTGTACAGCAATCTGGACCACCACCTCTGAAGGTCTCGCTGTATGGTGGTACAAAATGCAATGTGTGGTTTTCATGAGCAATAAAAAGGGCGAGAATGATTTTTTGTACGAGTTCTGGAATTTTCAGAACTGAGGTGATGCAAAACTTTTTTGATATATATGTATATAGGGTGTCCCAAAAATACTACCAACAATGCTTAGTACGTTGTGCACGAAGGCACACTGATCAGTTTCCAAGAAGGAACCGCTATCTGGAAATACATGGGTTTGGCGATGGAGATCATCAGAGTCTGAAGTGGATGTGCTTCACCATTACATCAATAAACCCAATGTGAGTAGCACATCACACTGTCTACATTACAAAGAGGCTTCTATCTACGTACTTCCTATGTCATTGCAGAGCCTACATTGGCGCTACTAAGCTTCACTCACATGAGCAAGTGTGTGCAGTTGACTTTGAAGTATTTCAGTGGCTCTGTAGACTCGAACAGTAAGGTCCTAAACTGATGTTACAGTTGTGCCATGCCCTATACTCTTTATATTACCCCACAGAAAATAGTTGAGAGGTATCAGCTCTGGCGACTGTGATGGTCATGAATTTGTCCATCCCTACCAATCTGTTAATTGGGTTATGTGACGTTGAGTTGGTTTCCACATCAACATCAAAGTGTGCTGGAGCCCTGTTGTGTTGTAGCCACATATCCACCTGAACTTTTAGTAGCATTACATCCAACAGAATGAGCAAAACATCTCTAATTAGTGTGGTATATATTTCTGTTAATCTGTTTGGCAGTAGATATGGCCCAATGATGTGGTAACTCATTATACTGGCCCAGATGTTATTACTGACCCTCTATTGGTGATTTTGAATCCCCTACACACATGGATTTTCGTCCATCCAAACATGTATGTTGTGTGGGTTTAATTTTCCATTTCTAGTAAATATACATTTATCCATGAATAACAGCAAGCTCAGAAATTGAGGCTGGAGTAAGCATTGTTGTAAATACCATGTGGCAAACTGTACACTTCATGGGTAGTCCTTCTCCCATAATGACTGGACTTCATGCAGCTGGTATGAATGTAACCAGTGTTTATGAACACCATGCCATATGGCACTTTTACTTGTGTGCAGCGCCTGTGCCACCTGCCAGGTCCTGGTGGCTGGGTCCACTTTGAAGATGGTCAGCACGTCCTCTTCTAACTGTAGTATTCGAGCTGAGTACAGACAACTGGCATCACGTTTTGACAACTACCAGAGGACAAACAATAGACTGAGGATAGCATTTGCAAGTGGCAAGCACAAAGCGCTACTAATTTATTGTACAATGGACACACCTCGATCAGAAAATACCTGTGTGCAACTTCCAAGCTTCTCTGAGGCATCTCCTGGTGGCTGTGAACATGGAATGAAGTGAAGTACGGCTGTTGGGAAAACGTTCTGCATACAGTCTTGCAGCAACTCTCCCATTGCAATCTGCTTTGCTGTATGCAAGCACCATGTCAATCGTTTGCCTTACTGTGTTCTGGTACATGTCGCCTGGCTGTCAACGACGTTACTGGACTGGCAGACCACACAAGGTCTACATAGGATGCCCACAAAGTTGGTTAATGGCTCAGGTCCTCCATGCACAATATGCAAATGGCTAAAGCGTTGCACTCCTTCCATATTCAGACACTAAAACGAATCGGGACAAAACGTCACAACCATTTGTCCTAGGACTTCGACACTTTCCAGCGACCAAGCTGTGTGTTTCCAGATAGGGGTTCCTTTTTCAAAGCTGATCAGTTTCCCTTTCCGCACAACATATTCGGTGTTTTCGATGTTCTTTTAGAACACCTTGTATACTTCCTGCAGAAATTGATAGTGCCTTATTTTATGCTGAGTGTTGATAACTTTTCCAGCGCTATATAAACTAATGTAGGTTCAACAGTTTCGTATTTCCTACTGTTTGAGCTTTTTATTCGTTCACCGCAGGTGTTGCATTCCCTGTGTTCTTTAGTTGTACATACTATTTCAGCAAACATCTCTATCTATTTTAGAATATAATTCTCAAATTTTGAAGTTTTTAAGAATATTCGATCGATTAAATAAGGTGTTTTCCAAATTCTTTATCCCCAATCTGTATTGCATGCCTGGTTAAACTCATAGTGTGCTTACCCAGAATATACGATTGATACCTGCTGACTCCACATGTTTAATCTATCTATCTCTATGATGCTGAGTGTTGATGACTTTTCCAGTGGCAGATAAGCTTCTGTAGGTTCAACAGTTTGGTATTTCCTCCTAATTCTCCCCCACCACCTTCTTCTTCTCTTCTGCCTCCAACAGTCTTATCAGGTATGTGTGGGAACTGTTTAAGACCTAACATTTCTGAAAGAGTGATCTCGTTCCATCTGTCCTAATTTTAGCAATCACAACTTCTGTCAAATGGCCTCACACTCCTCAATAACTTTACATTTTGTTAGCATGTGTAACACACTAAACAGACTTTGAGATAGTAGACAATCTACAGTCTAGAAGTAATTGTGGTGCTGCATTGTTCTTTCTTTTAACTGTCCTATCTCTGGTCCATGACAATGGATTCTTTCATTCATGTCCTCCACCAGGGATTTGTACAACTCAACTTTCATAGTTTCTCTCTCGATAAACTTGTCCAATTCCATTAATCCTGTGTCGACAATTTCATTGATTGTTTCAATTTTTCCCTCAACATATGTTCATGTCGATGAGTTCAGTTATTCAACTGCTCCAACTGGGATTCACACATCTCACTTTTTATAGCAGTTGCTTTGATAACATTATCAAATTTTGTTAATTTTGTGCTGAGAATTCAGCTGATTGCCTCAATTTTTCTATCAACATTTAAACGAATGTTTTGTCTATGCATCATCCCCTCAGAATGAGTAAATGTTGTACGTGAATTTGTCCACAGTAAACAATGTACTGACATAGTTACATATTGGTATACTACCTTTTGAAAAGAAACTCCTGAAAGTTTGTTCTATATCGTCCATCAGTCAGTTTTCTTGTTTTATCAATAAACAGAAACCTGTGCCATGTCTGATTCCAGCAGTTTCTGCATATGGTTATAAATTCATTGAATGTCATGTCAGTTCTTTTATGTGCTTGATAAAGGCGTTTCAAATTAATACTGTCTTGTTTGAAAGCTGTGATAATGTTAGCATTATCTCTTACCAAATGCTTCAGAATCCTGTTTTCTCCATATGATGAACAATATGGCAAAAGTTATCTATTAAGGGGGCCACATAAGCTGCTGCTTCTACTAATGATCCAATGTAAGGGTCACCAAACGACTAAACATCGATAATTAATAAACATAAAGGAATATAACGTATGGACTGTAGGCTTATAGGAAGTTATGTGTTATTTAAAAGAGGTTTTACGCCACAGAACTGCCATAAGGATCATTGTTTCTTACATATAAGTATGACTGATGGCCTTGGTTAATCCATAGTCAAGTGACAAGGAGTTATACAAAATGATATCAAGACAAATGCGGTCACTGCACATTTATTTCACAAAGTTCTACACATATGTTCAAAACGAAACATGGTGGACGTCTTCATTCAAAATAAAAAGAAACAGATTCAGTATTATACTGTCTCAGTTACAAATAATACACACTTTATGGGTCCGCAAAGTACTGGGAAAAACGGTATAAAAGAGATGTTATTTCGAGATATCTTGACTGAATCGATTTTAAATGATGTAGGAGAGATAATTGCTTTACTATAGTATTAATGAGAAGTTAAACATGCACCAGGATTAATATGTGCACTGAGCAAGTTAATGAGAAAATCATGGTAACTCAGGATTTACTGCAATAAATATTGATTTCCAAATCATGAAAGAATTGAAATGATGAAATGAAGAATCACGACTATGGCTGTAAAGCGACTCTAACTTGATCACGATTTTTCTAAACTTCTCATGATGCTAATGTCTGTTAAATCCTAATACCACAGCAAGAACACTTACCATTTACATGAGAGGCTATGGAAACCTTCTGGCAGGTCAATAAGGGACATTTATACTAATGGTGACAAAATAAATTTTTTGTCTCTGAGTGAGAAAACAAAGACTGTTATGTGCCATTAGCTACATTTGAAAAACTTTATTTAAATAAGAATTTTGAAATTTTTACTGTGATGCAGATAAAGTTAGAAGATGCATTTTATAGTGCACTTTGTGATTTCTTAAAGAAATATTACCTGATTGCTAGAACTGATTAGAAATAATGATTAATGATTTGCAGCTTTCAAATATTCAATGGTTCTCTGTTTTATTTAGCAATGCTGTATAAATTTTAAATGAATGCGTGCCATAGCCTACATTCAAACAGTTGAAACTATTCTGGAGTAATCTGCAGAACTACGTACATTATTGAAAAAAGAGGGAATTAATTAGTTTGGTTTATACTGCTGTACCCGTAGTGACAATTGCTGATAAATGAAATAATACAGAAATTATTAGAGGTATTACTAGAAGCAGATATCCGTTTGTTGTGAGCAATAGCTATTTACAGAACAACAACTATATGACAAAATTAATTTGCCCTTGTCTCAATTATGAGACTGTATTGATGATTTTGCTGGAATTGTTGTCCATAATACAGTGATGCAGAACTTAATATTATATTACTGTCAGGATGATTCTGTACAGTGTGTTTATTACTGTAGATGAATTTTTGTCATGAACTGTAAGGTAAGGAAAATATGTTGTGAGAAGAGAGGATTAATGGAAATGTGTTAGGGTTTATGGTGATTATGATGATGATGACTAAGTTATGTATAACAGAGAAATATGGTGTTGAGCAAGCGCTGGATTAGGGTCTTTGTCATGTAAGGTAGTGAGTTATGTTCACGGAATTTTGTAAGAAGTTATGGCTAAGTATTTGCAATGGGAGTAAGTTGTTAATGGAGGAATCTGGGATGGGATGAAAGTAAAAATTTTTAGCTGGCTTTGCAAATATGAAAATGCAGATCTATGTGGCATGATGATAACTTAATTAAATTATTAAGTGAAAAAAGAGGAAATATTATAGGTACCATCTATGCTAATCGAATGATGACACCAAAGCAAAGGAGAAACACATAATTGTAGGCAGATTGTAATGTACAGTGACATAAAGAAGGCGATGAAAGGTCACTATTACTTGAAATATGAGAATCATTGTTTAAATACAATTTGTAGGTAAAATTTGTCTCCTTTTAAAAAATATTCTACTATGCCAAAATAGATTACACAGGCCAATGACGGAAAAAAATGTTTGCTGAAAATACCTTATTCTCATGTTTTTTTAGGGTGGGAAATCCAAATATGATACTTTAAAATGTGAAGAAATGGCGAGTGATAGTTTTTTCAGTTAAATTTATTAAATTAAGTGGCTTTTAAAGAATTTAACAGCTTTTATATAGTTAAAATAATCTAAAAATGAGAGTAATGAATGTAGATGATGTTGATAACACTGCTGAAAAACATCTGCTGGCAAAAAAAGGTCGATTCTATTTTTGTGTTAGCAGATGATGTTTTGTTTACTGTCAATCTAACCTCACTTTTCCCTTTTCCTGTCCTGTGCGTAGTACAATTTCTAATCATGGTTGTAAAAACTCTGCTGACAGTTTTTGTTATATCTGTGGCGAATTTGTAATTAAAAAACAGCAAAGAAACATTACAGACTTTGTGAAAAAGGTTTGTCTATCATACTTTGGATCGAAACTTGGTGATCAAGATAAATCTTGGGCGCGATGTAAGGTATGTTATGTGTGTGTTGGAGATCTGAGAATATGGTCCAAAAGGAGAAAAAACCTTTAGATGTGCTGTTCCTACGATGCGGAGGGACCCAATAAATCATTCTGATGATTGCTACTTTTGCAGTGTTGATGTTACTTGTCATAATTCGAAAAACAAGAAGGTAATAAGCTACCTTAACTTTCCGTCCGCCACCTGACCAGTAGGGAATGGTGTAGATTTGCTGGTTCCTGAACCACCAGATGATTTAAATTCTATTCCAACAGAAGTATTTTCTGATGTACAATGTGATTTATATGAACCAGATGATGAATTCCATTGTAATACAGAAAGTCTACAGCCCAAATTGTCTACTCAGACCGAGCTTAACGATTTGGTTAGAGATCTGGGCTAAACGAAAGAAAAAGCTGAATTGCTTGGCTCTAGATTAAAAGAAAAGTACTTACTGGCAGTTGGAACCAGCATATACATGTATAGAAAAAGAGAGCAGCAATTTTCCAAGCTTTTTCAACAAGAAGGTGATTTAGTGTACTGCTCACACATTCCCAGTCTGATGAATGGGTTTGGTATTGAATACAAAAAGGAAGACTGGAGGCTGTTTATTGATTCATCCAAAACTAGTTTAAGGCAATTTTATTACACAATGGTAGCATGTATGCATCTATACCTGCTGGACATTCTGTATGTATGAAAGAAAGCTATGAAAACCTAGAAATAGTGCTAAATAAAATAATCTATTCTGATCATGGTTGGATGATATGTGGCGATCTAAAAGTAACTTGCATGCTCCTTGGTCAGCAAGATGGCTTTACCAAATTTCCAAGTTTCTTGTGTGAATGGGACAGTAGGGCTAGGTATCAACACTGGTGCAGAAAGAACTGGCCTTTGAGGGAGCCTTTAAAATCTGGTGAGAAGAACATTGTATGCAAAAACCATGTAGATCCAAAAAACGTACTCTGCCACCTCTACATATAAAGTTTGCCCTAAAGAGACAGTTTGTAAAGGCTTTGCCTAAAGATGGACCATCTCTGCCAAGGATTGACAATCTCTGCCAAAAGGTTTCCACACATTTCAGAAGCTAAACTAAAAGAAGGCGTCTTTGTCGGACCTGTCATTAGAAAATTGATGTTTGATGTTAACTTTGAATCCAAAATGACCTTAAATGAGAAAGAAGCAGGGTATCATTCAAGCAAGTCGTTACAAAGTTCTTAGGATATGATAAAGATCCAGAACGTGTTTCTATTATAGCTACAATGTTACAGAAGTTGAAAACTTTAGGATGTTTAATGAGCCTGAAAGTTCACTTCTTGAACAGTCACCTTTATTCCTTCCCAGACAATATGGGAGATGTTAGTGAGGAGCAAGGAGAGCGTTTTCACCAGGACATTAAAGTGATGGAAAAACGCTACCAAGGCTGCTGGAACACCAACATGATGGGGGACTACTGTTGGTCACTTCACTGAGAAGTTCAGTAAGCGACTCATTGTAGGAAAAGCTACACTAGAAGCTTCAAAGAAAAAGAGAAAGAAAATACAAACCAATTTCAGCTGACAAGTGAAACCTCTATTAACACATATCATTGTTTTAAGAAGTTTGCTGTAAATAGAAACCATGCTTATGTTGTAACAAACTGTTTCATTAATTTCTCCATTTACTATATAACATAAGATTTTTATTTTATATAATGAAAAGCATATTGCTCGAAAACTAGGCTAGATTTTGATTCAGCTATTGAAAATCTATAAGGACAGCTATTGAAAATCTATAAGGATCAGCTACCAAAGTAATTAAAGTTTTCAAAAAAAAATTCATTGGCCTGTGTTACCTGTTTATTGTATTTGCTTGTAAATATTACTTCAGCAGTTTGGATTTTCATGCTGCAATGTTTTTCTGTTATCATCTATTCATCTTTTTATAATACATTACACTACAGATTTGTCCTCTACTACCTCAGTTTAAAAATATGTTTGGGGAATTGGAAAGGAAAAACAGGTTTATTTACTGTTTATAGTGGGAAACCTCTTATATGTGCAACATTATTAATATTTTGGGATTTTTCATCATATGGGTTAGAAATGGGATGTTTTGAGTTTGGATTGTTTAAACCATGGTCTATTGTTTCATATTATCATTGTTCTGAACAAACTGAAAATAAATGGATTCAAAATTACTCTCATGCTGAGGAACTTATTTGCATTTAGAAAAAGAAATTTATAGTTTTATTTAAATGAAACTCAGACTGAGAAAATTTTGCTATTTTCAGCTACTGTTAGCAACATTAAAACGACTAGGGCGTTAGTAGATGAAGAATGTTCAAGAAAAATGAAAATGTTAGAAAATTTGAAAGCTGTGTCAGTTCAGTCAATAATGTGATGTTTTTATGAGAGAGAAGCATAATGGAGAGTGGTGTTTTTCTGGACCAATTGAAAGCTAATTATAGTATCAAGTACATGAAAAATTTATTATGATACAAAATATATCTGTCTTGGTTTGAAACATATTATACAATTATGGATGGAATATAAGGCTTATAATTCAGAGCAGTTTTTTCTATTTGAGGTACACTGATGGTATTATGAAGATGTATTATAAGATATTCTGTAATGTGGATGGGATTTATGTAGAGATTATGTTTTGTGAGATGTTGTTCAGTTTATGATACTGTGTTGAGTTTTTAATATTCTATGATGTATATTATGATGACAATAATGATGATAATTTGGGAAAATGGAATGTTAGGGACTTACTGTTTCTCTGTTTTGTAATGCATTGTACTTTTGCTTATGATTGTAGGCTATATAAGATTCTAAGGAATGACTGTAGACAAGTTAGGTAAAATGATGATGTTAAATATTGGTCTATGATTGTATTGTTATGTTTATGAACTTTTAGCTGGGCCTGGTTAGTTGGTAGCATCTGAATTTTAATTAGAAGCCGTATAATATGTGTATATAAATTGCATGAGAAAAAGTTAGTCGTAGTATGAAGTGGTTTATATGAAGTACTAAGTTCATCATTGCTGACTATCAAGTATTGACACCTTCTGCAAACCTTTAAAAAGACTGTCTGACATTTTCAACATATAGTAGCACATAAATAGAAAACTGGTGGATTATCTCAGAAATTAAAAACATTTTTCTGTACACGTAAGAAACGCTGTCTCCAAGTGTATGTAAATTGTAAGGTTTTCACTAAAAAAATAACAAATACCAGTTCAGAAACATGTTTTTCAATTTAGAGATATAACTCAGATCCAACATTAGTACAATTTATTTATATTTTATCGTAATTATGCTAGAAATGTTTTTCATGAAAGTAACTTTTATTGTACTAATATACTACACAGTGTATAGTGGTGTATCAAATCACTTCTTTCAAATACTATTGCACTTAATTAAAAATATTATTGACATGTTTATTAAAGCTCAGTTGCGCCAGTTATTTGAACTCATTTAATGAAAAGCTACTAACGTAACTATAAGTTACAGAAATATTTCTCCCACAGTATTACTTTATCATTGTAGTATTCATGTGTTGTATACTGCAGTTTATCTAACATGAGATTGCTTCATTTTTAAAACTGATAAACCCCTGATTTACGCAGACCAAGGTTGTCCTTGACACTACCAAGAAGGCTCTTGGTTTTGCTTGGAGGACGGAAGACAGTTTTCACTTGGTGTTTACGTAAATTGCGTCCAATTTTTTCGGCCCCACAAAACGGAATAATAGCCAAGGCCGTGTCTTCCTGAGGTTCATCAGTTTCCGCCAGTGCTGCAGGTGTGGGATGTAGAGCCTTCTGAATCTGCCCTTCCTTGTAACTGTTCCTACGATACATGGTCTTCAGATGGTCCAATTCTTGTTGGAGACTATCCCTGTCGGAGATGGTGTGAGCTCTGTGTACAAGAGTTTTGAGCACGCCATTCTTTTGTGCCGAGTGATGGCAGCTATCCGCGTGTAGGTACAAATTGGTGTGCGTCCTCTTCCTATACACGCTGTGTCCCAAAGTGCCGTCAGCTCGTCTTCTGATCAAGGGTTTATCAGATACCTTGCCAATGCGGGTGTGTATACAGACCATTCGTACCACTGAGGACTGATGCCGAGAACATCAACGGCACACTAGACTGCAACAGCCCAGCAAGTCGGCAATCGCTGGGCATTGCCTGTCGGAACTCTACAGCATGGATTATGACCAAACCAAAGTCCTGACACAGACTTCCAATTACTGGGGATTGTCATCAGAGAAGCCATAGAGATTAAAGTAAGGGAGCCACAACTAAATCGTGACAGCGGTTATATCCTTAGCAAGGCGTGGGAACCTGCGATCACCCAGATTAAGAAGAAAAATGATATTTCCCAGAGTGTACCGACTTCGGGGGAGGAGGGAATAATAACGAGAGTGGTGCCGGCAGACCCTCCTGAACGAGAAGACCTAGGACACAGCACCTAGACGGCGGGAGAACGGATGCTGCACCTGGACCGCGCGCGGGGCGCGGACCGCACCGACTCATAGGAAGGGCCTGAGGGAGGAGGAGGAGGGGGATTGTCCTATATATACATAGCTCTGGTCCACTGCCGGTCAGCACATCAGCGCACCTGATGATGGCAAGGTGGTTGATTGCCGAAATATTGTGTCCTATGCACACTCATATCAGGCTATTCACCCGAGATTTATTTCCTCATAAAATACTCCTGGAGAAATTGAAGAATCACATCTAAATTTTAGCCAGACTGAGTTGACTTTATTACATAAATTATTTATTTCTTATCTCTAATTTACCGAATAATCGATGATGTAATTGATCTTATGAACAAACAGGGGATCATTATTTTTCACATTTTCGAAATTTTTAATCTCTGTCAGTAAATTTTACTTGACTAATTGTTATCAAAAAAACAATGTAGAAGTCAAAAACGATAAATACCTTCTGTAACAAAAGTTAACCAATTCTTAATTTGATGTACTACAGGTTTTAGAATCTTATAGAACAGTTATCTATTTATGAAATATGTATGTGCAATATTATGGCGCCAAGAACGTCAGATGGTCAGACAGGGTCAGAGAGTGAGATACAGTGTTAGATGGCATCTCAAAGTTGTAACATGGCATCAGAGTACTACAGTGGAAGCCAGTTCTGTAATGTATTTTTGAAGAAATGTTTTCTTTATGTGATGACAAGTTGTGTTTCAAGCAAATAACAATAAAAGAACACGAAAAACAGCAACACAGTGTTTTAGCTTTTGTTATTGAGATGGGCCCAGGACCAAATCTTTTTATAGGCTACAATGAAACAGAAGAAGTCGTCCTGACATTGAAACACCATTGCAAGATGAGTAAAACTTTTCTTCAAATATAATGCTTATACCCTTCTAGTGTATTCAATACTGTGTCAATACTAAAAAAAAAAAAAAAAAAAAATAGTTCCTTGCAATGTAAGTGTGAGCACTAACATCAATTAATATAAGTGAATAATAATAAGGGAAATGTGTCATAATAAAATTACATAAGAGCATATGTGCATAGTATATTTACTTAAGGCTGAAAGCATCTGGCCACAGCCTTGGGTGCAATTTGTCTCCATTAGAATAAGAGGGCATGTGGACTGTTGGGAGAGAGGGAGGGGTGGAGAGGGGGTAACCTTGAAAGTGACAAGTGATGTTTGTTTACCTAAGGGTCATAATCCAGTCAGGCCAAACCCGCTTTGCACACTACTGGTATTACGTCCCCAATGCTTACCTCTCTGGGCCTGGCCTGAGTAGGTATTTGAAGCCATGAAGGACAGTAGTCTCGCAAAACTTCCTCCACACCAGAGACCTCAGGGACCTCGTACTCTCCATCCTTGCTAGAAGAAAGGTAATTTGTCGTTAGGGTGAGCGAATTAGTGATCAGTAAAGAACTATAATAAGAATTATTGAAATAACGTCAAAGTTCGTTAGTACATGGTGTCCAAGAAATCAAGCCCAACATTCCAAGGGGTGACACATATGTTCACTTGAAGTATAAACATTTCTTTGAGTTCTGTCTTGAATGGTTCACGAGTTAGATACTTCTATGTGTATTTGTCATTATGAAATCAGTTTTTTTGTTATCCAGTATATTGTTATGTTATTTGTTATTAGTCCGGAGTTAGTGGTCTCGCTGTAGCGTTCTCGCTTCCCGACCCCGGGGTCCCGGGTTCGATTCCCGGCGGGGTCAGGGATTTTCACCTGCCTCGAGATGACTGGGTGATGTTGTGTCGTCTTCCTCATCATCATTCATCCACATTACGGTTGGAGGAAGGCAACGGCAAACCGCCTCCATTAGGACCTTGCCTAGTACGGCGGTGCGGGTCTCCCGCATCGTTCCCCTATGCTGTCATGGAGTATGGGACTTCATCACCACCACCAGTTATTATTATTATTATTATTATTATTACTATTATTTAAAATACCATGTCCCATCAAGGCGAATCAGTCGTCTGAAAAAGCAGACACCACACATTCATATAACTGATTCTCCTCAGTGGGCCATGAACCCACTACCTTCAGTACGGATGAAGTAACGAATACAGAAGGCATGGGCGAGGACTGCAGGTGGTAGTGGTGGTGGTGGTCAGTGGGAGCGTGGGCTGGTACCGAGATAGTCCGCGCAATTTGCGATAAACACTGTGTCCGGATGGAGCCGTGGTTAACGCAACTACCCAGTGAACAGGAGATCCCGGGTTCGAATTCCAGATCGGCACACATTTTCACTCGTCGCTGCTGATTCCACATAAAGTACTGATGCAGGTGACATCAGTAATTCCTTCCCTTTCCTTTACTTTCTCCCACTTCCATCTTCCATCACATAACGTGTATCAAAGCAGCGGATTCTGGTGGTGTTCGATCTGTTGGAGATGTCTGAAAGAACGGACACCACGCTTTCATATAGCTTCAGTGCTCTTATGAAGAGAAACTGTATGTTGCGTGATTTGGTACATTTATTTGTAAAGTGTCCATAATGCGACCTAGCAATTCATCTCAAGCATTCATTCATCTTTTGTATAAAGCTTTAAATGTGTTTTGCGTGGAGATTTGAGAGAGCAGATAATTTTACCATTACAATATTTTGTTGAATGTGGAAGTTCTCCATCCTTCTAAAAATACATTTATTAGCCTACTTTCGGCTAACTGCACCACTTTTCAAAAACGCAGATAATTTTATATTGTACATAGAAAATGCGTGCTATGAATGAAACAGCCATTAAATATTTTCGATCTCGGAAACTTGACCGTTGGTTACAGGGCACATAATAGCTTAAAATAAGTTTTGAATCTCCTGTGAATCTACGATGGTATAATGAGCTTAGATTCACAGGGACCAGGAAATGAAAGACTAATGCTTTTGTAACTAAAAAATACCTTTACTGTATAATAAAAATCAAATAGTCGCCAAAGTAAACACCTTGCTGTATGCCGAGTCTGTACAGAACTGATGCAGAACAGCACACAACCCAGCAGCGGTTGTGTTTTAGGCACAACAAATTCAATTTCATGAGCGCCTGAAGGGTTGAAGAAAACAAATTTAAGTACCTAATAATATCATAAATACTGGTGTAATAGAACGTATATGAATAACCGAAATGTGATTAATTACCGAGTACAGTGTGCTCCGGCAATGGTATTATGCTCGGAGCTGCTATGTTTGGGAAGCTATATTGAGAAAATTTGGAACAATCCGTATGAGCACTTCTGCCCATTCGCTAGTTACACGAGATATTGAAACGAAGGCTTTTTTTTCGCCATTTGATGTTGTACACTCTCCATGATCTATTCTGAAGCACTTCATTAACTGTGGCCGAAGTTATAATATGGTGCTCCTATGAAATAAGTCGTTTACAAAGAATCTAACATCAATCTAAGGTCCTTGGAAGTATCACTCATTGAGCATAATTGTGTACCTCTTCAGCATTGAAAAATATTTCAGACCAAAAGAGTGAGGTAAATTATAGAAGGCTTTTCGTTAAAATTCTGTCCATTGAGTTTTTCTTACAAAATCAGTAAAATTTCTGTTTTGTAGTTTTTGACACAAGTAATGATAGAGCCTGTAGCCTTTAAAAATGATGATGATGCTTTATTTATCTGGTAATTATTTATAAATCTATACATATCAGTTACTAAATGTACCAGACACAACACAGTAATTTAGCCATCACACTTCGTTGGTTCAGTAAATGCAAAGAAAAATAAAAAGGCCTAATATAATCTGCCTCCCGTTTGAGGACTTTTAAAACGTGCTTGTGTCAATTTCTTGTAGGGTAATACCATTATACAGGGTGCGGCAGAACTGACTAAGCAGTTTTAAGGATATATCTAGACATATAGAGAAAAAATGTTTTTATTTTCTAAATTGGTAGAATATACCATTTTACATTCATTTAGTTTCGAAAATAATGTCCTCAAGATGGCGGCCTTTAGCATCAATACATTGCTGTAGACAATCTCTGAAGTTTTGAGTAGCTCTTCTACACATATCGCGGGATATGGCAATCACTTCGTCAATAGTCCGCTCTTTTAACTCTGGTGCGGTGTGAGGGCGGCGTTTGAAAACCTTTTCCTTCAGATATCCCCAAAGGAAGTAGTCACAAATCCTCAAATCTGGTGACCGCGCAGGCCACCCGACATCACCCCTAAAAGAGACGAGGCATCCCGGAAACATTTCTCTCAAAACATGAAGTGAAATTCGAGCTGTGTGAGCAGTAGCTCCATCCTGTTGGGACCACAATTCCCCCAGTCCTTGTTTTTCAACAATCTCGTCCATTCTGGGTTGCAGAAAATTTTGTAACATTGGAACATAACGTGTGGAATTCACTGTCACGGTCACTCCTTTCCTCCTCAAAAAAGTAACGGCCTACCACGCCAAATTGTGATATGGCACTCCACACTGTCACTTTTAGGAGAATGTTGCTTTCTTTCATGAATAATTCTGGGGTTATTTTCTGCCCAGTAGCGAAAGTTTTGATTATTCATGCACCCACTAAGATGAAAATGTGCCTCGTTACTATTGAAGAAAGCTGCATGCGGAGGGATCTGAACAAGCATTTGCTCACACAGATTTTGACTGTTGGCGTACTCTGCTGGGCGTAATTCTTGAGCAATCATTATTTTGAAAGGATGGAACTTCAAATCGCATTGCACAATCCTTCTCAACAGCGGTCTGAAATCCCCAATACAACAGTCGTCGAGCACAACGT
Organism: Schistocerca serialis cubense; assembly: GCF_023864345.2. Lineage (NCBI taxonomy): Eukaryota > Metazoa > Arthropoda > Insecta > Orthoptera > Acrididae > Schistocerca > Schistocerca serialis. The sequence goes on along the minus strand of NC_064643.1, from coordinate 272,971,663 downwards.
TGCGGTGATTGTTCAACTGCTGTTATCACCCGCTGCACATCTGGCGTTCTAATGGATCTGCGTCGGTCATGTGTAACTACTCTAGTGTGCTAAGTTTCCTCCAACTGCCGAACCCAGGATCGAATTGTTGTGTTTGCATTATGAATGGCATTGTTGCATGGAATGTTGAACTGTCGCCGAAAAGCTCGATGTGTAACGATCACAGATCTATTATTTTCATAATAAGCGCGAACAGCAAAACCACGATGTGTACCGGTCCAAACCATGTTGGCTACTGAAATGTGGTCAACGACTGAACAAAGGCAGACCACGTGCAACTGCCTACCTCCTCCACAGTCCCACCGGTAATCGATAGAAACTGCTTAGGCGGTTCTGCCGCACCCTGTACTTTTGTACTTTCCTTTTCATGTAACTGAATTGAGAATAAAAGCCGAACGGAAAGGAAATAAGCAGAATCAGATTCTATATCCACATAGAGCACAGAGGAACGGCGACTGTGGAGCTGAATCATTACGCAAGTACAGTTTACATTTTTTGAGAACAGCTGGCATGTGACAAGCTACGAAAATTTCCTCTCAGTTTTGTAGCGCAGGTTGTGATAATTTTTTGTTGTACAGATGTTGGAATTATCGTAGCACGAGACAACAATCACGTCAGCGGAACCGAGCGAGGTGGCGCAGTGGGTAGACACTGGACTCGCATTCGGAAGGACGACGGTTCAATCCCGCGTCCGCCCATCCTGATTTAGGTTTTCCGTGATTTCCCTAAATCACTCCAGGCAAATGCCGGGATGGTTCCCAGGCAGAGAGAGCCTGCCTCTGAAAGGGCACGGCCGACTTCCTTCCCCATCCTTCCCTAATCCGATGAGACCGATGACCACGCTGTCTGGTCTCCTTCCCCAAACCAACCAACGAACCAACGTCAGCGGACTGTGATTGTTTATGCTGTAAACCTGGGAGGTTGCTGTTAAAGCACAGTGACATCACTAGTAACACTGCTTGATATGATCATTTGCGTTCACGGTATAATTATGAAGTGTTTAATGTACATGAGTATGATAGAGGTAATTCACTGATTTTTTTTTTCATCGAATGGTATGAACGCGTGCTCGAATGGCCGAGGTGAGGTAAGAGCAAGCAAGAGGGATAAATCTCATACCGTGGAGGAAGGACTTGTGAAACCTGGTGGTAGTCAAGGAAAGGCAGGATTCGGTTATGCTTGTGGACGGGGCCGTAGTCAGTTACTATTGATTGCCTTTTACAATTACACACAATTTATTTTAAACCAGTAATTCTGTAGTCAACAATAAATAAATAATACCACACGTTATTAATGAAGGAATAAACAACAGTGTCAATAATAGTGTTTTCAGTGAGTTACAGTTTAGCAAATCAGCATTAAATACAGATACAACAGATACTGTTTTAAAAGCAAGCCACTGTCATCTGGGCAGTAGGCCTTACACGCCAGGAATGGCAGTAAATTAAGAATTGTTTAAAACTCGCTGCAACTCACAAATTACAGGTATTCAAATATTAAAGGCAAGTCGCCACAAACACAGCAGACGGCACCAGACACCAGGAATGACAGTAAATAGGGTTTTAAAGACATACTGCGTAAATACAAATACCAAATTAGATTTTTAAGGCAAGGAACTACAATCACGACTGAAGGCCTTACACTCCAAGAGTGGCAACATATTAAGAATTGTTTAAGAACTCGGAGCAATTTACAACTTACAGGTATTGAAATATTAAGGGGTAATACGCCACAAACACAGCAGAAGGCATCAGACGCCAGGAATGGCAGTAGATAAGGTTTTAAAGGCTTACTGTTAAAATACAAATACCAAATTAGAATTTTACAGCAAATGACCACAATCACGGCTAAAGGCCTTACATTCCAGGAACGGCAATAATGTACAAAAATTTTGAAACTTGCTGTAAAACAGCAAATACAATAGCAAAAGTTAATTAAAAAGAACAAGCAACTGATCCAGACAGTTCTCCAGGAATCGACTTCTGAGAAGGTCCGGCAACAAACACTTTCGTGAGCGATGAGATAGGCAGCCAAGAGTTGCATTCACTTTAAAAGATGGTAACTCAGACTAGTGCTGGTCTACGAATGACTAATGATAATCTTGCTGAAGCTACCTGACGTCCGATAGGCCTAAACCAAATGCAGCGATGGAACAATGCGCCAAAGCCGGAACCGGCAGTCTGCACTACTTCCAGAATACCGTGTTTAGAGCCCCCGGAAGGAGAAAGGAATCATTACCATCAGAGTACAGGAATCACTAACCGGCCTACAATCAAGAAAGCTGCCAAAACTACACGCCTTACCGGACAGCAGCGCCAAGGCGAGGAAATGTACACTACCGTTACATACACTAACACCCAGAGCAGATAACTGGAGCGTTAGCGGCCACCAGGCAAGAAAAATTACCGCTGTTTGAACTTAACAAATTGTAACAAGTTGAATGCAGTTAATAGCAATAAGAAGTCGAGGAAAGCTAATCAGATCCGCTTTCTCAAAGCACTCCACTCGCTACTCTTCGCCTCAGCGACACTATGAGCAGCGATACGAACCCAAGTCACTGGAGAATCGCGGGATATCACAATGGTGGAGGTTTCTCTGCTTGGATTGAAATGCACTCATCTTAAACCTTGCTGGATTCGGTTTACGACGAAGTCGTGCACACTCGTGACCACAGCCCTTCCATCCGGCAGTCCATTCGTGCCGCCAGTGGTTCCTGTGTGTTCTCGCACTGCGCAGACCTGGCTTCTCCGCAGTCCCCAACCGAACTCGCCACTCACACGACCTGGCAAAAGAACAACGTCGCCCGAAAGATAGGGCAACAGTTACTGCATATGGATAACCGCCGCTGCTGCCACTAGCGGACAGACAACGCTTGCAAAACCGAGGGGCGCCAGTCAACACGAGAAGAAGATAAACAACTGCAACCGTGCCAACTAAACGATACCGTCTGGCCTCCAACAGAGGGCAGAAGCCTACAAACAGCACCAATGCTAGCCGCAGCACGGCTCAGCTTGTACAACAAATAGTAATCCCTATGAATCCAATAACGGTGATGTTTAGAAACCTAAACAACGTGTTAGGAAGGGTGAAGTGCTTTACTACCAAACAAGATGCTGTGTCCGCTAAACAAGAGGCTAATGTCACCGATTTATCGGACTTAGCTAAAAAATAGAGCGCTATGGCCACTAAACAAGATATTAGGGCAGTTGAAATCCCTGATTTATCCAGAAATAATGATGTGATGGATACTGGATTTATTGAATTATCCTATGAGCAGGATGCTCCGACAGTTGCATTTAATGGACCAGCTAATAAGCAGAATGCTACAACAATAAACAAGGCGAGATTCAATCACTAATTTCAGCGTTGTCAGTAAAGCGGGGTGCATTATCGCATGAAGTAACTAATGAAATAGCAGCAATGAAGTTGGCCTGTGAGGGTATACGTGAGCAGGTAAAGGACTTGTTTGAAAATGTACGATAAATAATTCAGACTCAGACAGAATTGTCAGAAACCATTCAAAAGCTATCAATGAGAATAGACGACTGAACTGCTGAACAAGATACTTCAAAGTAACCCTGTCGAGTTTAGTAAGCAGTTACTAAACGAGGAATTTATCTTGTGGACTGTTAGGAAAGAAGAACAGCTTGTACAATTAGCAGAAGTTAAGTCGTAGGAGGTTACGAAGAGACGCATCTGACTCAATTATGGGCAAACAACTCATAGAAACTAGAGATAAATTAAGATCGCTTTGGCGTAAAAGCGTGGGCGAGCAGTTGAACGAACTGTGAAAAGAACTAGCTGGGACTAAGGAATTAGGAAATGATAAGTGTCGGAGAAAATTTCTGTGTCAGATATAACGTGAAGTAAGAGGCTCTGTTGTCAACTAGAAGCGACAGTTTTTGCGCCGCACAGGATGATATGTGGTACGCAACCTGTACCTTGCCTAACGAATATAATGATGGAAGAGAATCTCATTCGACATCGGCAATTCCAGGTATTTACACTTGACAAGAAGAATATCCATCCTGTTGTGTTTATAAGGATATTGCAAAAGACAGACATTGTCCTGAACAGTGTGTCTGATCACGACAGATAGCAGTGCATGCTCTACAACACACTCCCAAGCTAGTCATAACACTGGTAAGGAGTCCTTGTGGTAGAGCGTTCCATTCCTCCACCAACACGGTTTACAAGTGTGGGGTGTTGGTGCATGCCGACGTGCTGCACTACGCATCCCACACGTGGCCGATGGGACTTAAGTCCGCGAAACGGGCAGGTCCGTCCACTCCACGAATATTCTCTCCTTCCAAGAACTCCTGCCCCTTGGCTGTTCGATATGGTCACGCATTGTCATCCATAAAAATGATGTCAGGGCCGAATGCACCCTTGACCGGTGAGAGTACCATGTCCAAAGATTTGGAGGTCAGTTCGGCTATACAACATTACGCCTAGGCACACGATTGCACATGAACTACCAAAATGATCTTGTGCGACAATGTTCCTGGTGCGTTACGTGTTTCCACCTCTCACCATGTGTGCGTTCTGCTGTGTCGTCCGAACAAGACACAGCCAGGGAAAGAGCACCACAGGGGCAAAGATGCGATCTGGCGCCGGTGCCAAAGAGACTCGCCACTGGCGCGAGTTCCACCACTAGCCACGGGCGGCGCTGAAGATGTCGACTTCGCCTCGGGCAATTGCCAACGAAGTACAATACGTCAATGACACGACGACAACGGACAGAAGCCTACTCGAAGTACAGAAGAGCAGCTCTCACCAATGTGTTTATAGATCATCGTTCAGGGCAGACATAGACAGAGAACGTCGTTTAGTGAACTCTTGGAAGTAAACATACAGTTGTTGGAAATTGCATTTGCTATGTATTGTGAAGCTTACCTACGATTATTTGCACTTAGCCATTGAGCACCATTTTGTGTTATATTACGTGCAATGTTCCAGACGTCATTATTCGACTAATCACAAAGACAAGTGAACGTTTTTAACTCATTTGTGTGAGATTGTTACTAATTTGTTGGGGTGTTGTACAACCGTCCTTCTCCTATCCTGTTAACTGAACCTGAGGCAAAGCTGTGTAACAATGCATAGAGAAATTATCTTAGCGGTGTACTGCACCTGTGGGGTCCTGCCCACTCGTCTCTTATAGGGTGCCTTAAGGATGCTACGTTCTCAGGTATCTATACAACAATTCAGGCAAATCACATAAATGGTTTTTATTACAATAAAGTACATTGACAATCTTTAAATGCGAACATTTTAGGTTAGGCTTGGCCGTGACTGTTATTGACATTAAATGAAACAACAAGTTTGCTGTTATCAGTCACTGTTTATTTATCTACACGATGCGTAATACATTGGTTAACGCTTAAAAATATGCAGATGGATGTGCAATTTGTGCCAGTAGTTGTACACATAGTTTCAAGCTGACAAGGGGTACAAGCTGTTGGTGTGATGATATATCTGTAAATGAGGTAAATCTCTTGTACACTCGGGGGCTGTTGTGGTGACATAACTAAATATTTATGGTAAATAATAGTGTGTGTGTGTGTGTGTGTGCTTTGCAATTTTTTATGATTTAGGCAGTTGCTGTAAACAGAGATGATACTATTCTAAATATTGTCATTTTTGTCATTTAAGATGGATTCAGATTGTTTGGTTTGGTGTTTGTATATTTTGAGTGTTTCAAGGATGTCTAGTTTTCTGCCTTTTGGTTGGATGTGTACGATGCTGATACTTGTGTTCTTAACATGGTGTTTTGTTTCAAGCAGGTGGGTGGCTATTGCTGGTGTTTGGAATTGTTTTGTTTTTTAGTGCTGTCATGTATTCTTTGAATCTAATCTCAAATGATCTGCCTGTCTGGCCTAAGTAGAAGCAGTCACAGTCCAAACATTCAATTTTGTACACTCTTGTGTGGTGAAGAGGGTTTCGTGCACTGATGTTGTCTGTGGTAAAGGATATGCTTATACCTTTTCGTTTGAAGACATTGGCAATCTGATATGAAATGTTACCTAGAAAGTGGATTGTATGGAAGATGTTATCCTCTTTTTTGTTTTTTGTGTTGTGATTGCTTTGCCATAAATGTGTGGTTTAGGGTGTCTACTATGGAACTGTTATAACCATTTGCAATAGCTGTTTGTTTTATTATTTCAATTTCTTGATCACATTTATCTTCAGTGAGTGGTTGTTGGATAGCTCTAGTGATTATGTAACGGAATGCTGCCATTTTGTGGGCTGTGGAGTGACAAGAGGAGTTGTGGATTTTAGTATGTCATTTTAGTATGGTTCAACTCACTGATGTCATCTTTAGTGTCTTTGATTAAAATGATGATATCATTTACATATCTGTAGTAGTAGATGATATTTTTGAGGAGATGGTGATTGGACTTAAGAATTTTGTCTTCTAAGTTACTTATAAATATTTCAGCTAGCAATCCAGAAAGATTCGAGCCCATTGCCAGACCATCTCTTTATATGTAGATTTTATGGTTAAATTTAAAATAGTTGTGGGAATGTGTGAATTCAAGCAGGTCCATTGGTTCAGTAATGTGAGTTGAACGGATTTTTTTGTGCATTTGTAGGTTGGCATTGATTATCTGTAGTGTGGAATCTATTGGCACAGAGGAATAGAGGTCTTGTATATCAAATGAGGCAAGTGTGAATTCACATATGACAGTATATATGTAATGTGTTACGACTGTGAAAGGGACCTGTGACCACTGGAGGTAAATTTATTTTATTTTTTTATGTCTACTGTTAGATACAAGTTTAATTTTTTGTCAAAAGAGACCCAAAACCATGTTCTGAATTAATGTTTTGTTTCTCCATTAGACAGTGCCACAAGTTCCTCCAAAAAATCGTAACAGAACACACATACAAATGTTATATTAACGAATGTAAATGCACCTGATGATGGAGGTTTAAACCTCAGAAACGCGTCGTGGAGATAAATAAACAGTGTCTGGTAACTGTAAACTTGTTGAAACTTCCTGGCAGATTAAAACTGTGTGCCGGACCGAGACTCGAACTCCGCTGCAGAGTGAAAATCTCATTCTGGAAGCATCCCCCAGGCTGTGGCTACGCCATGGCTCCGCAATATCATTTCTTTCAGGAGTGCTAGTTCTGCAAGGCTCGCAGGAGAGCTTCTGTAAAGTTTGGAAGGTGGGAGACGAGGTACTGGCAGAAGTAAAGCTGTGAGGACGGGGCGTGAGTCGTGCTTGGGTAACTCAGTTGGTAGAGCACTTGCCTGCGAAAGGCAAAGGTCCCGAGTTCGAGTCTCGGTCCGGCAAACAGTTTTAATCTGCCATGAAGTTTCATATCAGTACACACTCCGCTGCAGAGTGAAAATCTCATTCTGTAAACTTGTTGTTTCATTTAATACATTGACAATACTTAACTTTGTATTTACAACGAGTTGTCGCAAGCGATGGGTGACATGCAAACAGTCAATGTCCTTCACTAAATAAAATGTCCATGTAAACATTCACACTCACTCTTAAGTCACTGCTATCGTTAATATCACTGCTCATCTACGCCTCTCTGCTAGTGTCCTCCTTCTACTGTTCGACTTCTAATCTCCGGCCAAGGCTGGCAGGAGCAGCGCTTGTATTTTCTTCGTATAGAGGCCGCCCCTGTCATGGTGCGGTGCTAGTCAGTGGGCTATTGGCTGACGTCATCTCACAGCCTTCTCTGCTCTTGCGTTCTCCATCTTCGTGCCGGCACTTGTCGATACGCCAGAACAACACCAGAAGCCGTTCTACGAACCCACAAACTCTGCCTACCGTAACAACAGTGGCAACTCGGCCTACACAACAGTAACGACGAGATCTTTACAAAACTGGCGACAAGGGTTTACAATAGGTTCATCTAGCATTCTCGAAATGGTCGTTCTGGTGGTCCAGGGGTTACGATGTCGGGGGCCATAACGGTACAAGGTCGTATTGACCACCAAATCTTTGAATCGTTTCACTCACTGGTCACCGATATTGTAATGCCGTACGCCTTTCCCATGTGCGTCTTTCCAGGGGTGCTTTCGGCACTGACTTCACTTTTATGAGTGACAATGCCCCACCCCATCGTACAGCGGATGAAGAGGAGCTTTCAGAGGAGAGAATATTCGGTGATTGGACTGGTCTGGCCGTTTCCGCGAATTAAATCCCATCGAACACATTTTAGATGTGTCAGGGAGACAAACTGCACCACATCGACATGTACCAGCGAACATCCATCTGTTGCCAATCGCGTTTGTGGAGAAGCGGAACGGAACAAGAATTACTTACCAACCTCGTGGCCAGCTTGGGTGCACATAGGAGAGCATGCATTATCGTCTGTGGTGATCAGTCACCATTTTAAGCACAATGTCGCGCCTCTTTTGTAATGTCGAGGGGTCAGTCATAAATCACAGTGACTTAAGTGTAATTATTGTTTTTGAAAGAAAGTGTTCCAATGCTACTCTCAGCGTGCTTGTACATGCAGCATGTATAAGTGTGATGGCTGTCCATGATGTGTTCACAATGGAGTGCTCGCGCCTAAAAGAGAATTAAATTAGCCCTGCCACTGACTACATACTACCGGAAATAACACGTAAATAGGTCCCCAAGTTGAGATAATACGTAAACTTAATCAGGATCGGTACCTGGAATCTAATCCCAGGAAAAGTAAAACCAATGGGTTTTGTGAATATATTTACTATAAAAAGCAACTCTCAAAAAATGCATAATGAACAAGTATTGACGGAGAACGTTATATGCCTCTCATTAATCTAAATTTGATATCGGCGAAATGTTTATGATGTGACTCCAAATCACACCCCCATTTATTCGACGTAAACATTAATTTTCATTTTTTATTTTATTTTACAAATAAAGTTCCGTAGGACCAAATTGAGGAGCAAATCTCCCAGGTCATGGAACGTGTCAGTAGATGAAATTACAACATAAAAGTAATAACAGATAAAAATAAAATGTTTATGAACCCGAAAAAAGTCAATCCATAAGTTTAAGTAAACGCAATCAACAATACAACAAGGCCCAGCTTAATTTTTGAAGGAACTCCTCGACAGAATAGAAGGAGTGACCCATGAGGAAACTCTTCAATTTCGATTTGAAAGCGCATGGATTACTGCTAAGATTTTTGAATTCGAGCGGCAGCTTATTGCAGATATGCAGCAGTATACTGCACACCTTTCTGCACAAGACTTAAGGAAGTCCGATCCAAAAGCAGGTTTGATTTCTGCCTGTTATAAACTGAGTGATAGTTGCTTGTTCTTGGGAATAAGCTAATGTTGTTAACAAGAAATGACATTAAGGAATATAGATATTGTGATGGTAATGTCAAAATTCCCAGACTCGTGAACAGGGGTCGACAAGAGGTTCGTTAGCTTACACCACTTATTGCCTGATCCGCCCATTTCTGAGCCCAAAATGTCCTTTTAGAATGGGAAGAGTTACCCCAAAATATAATACCATACGACACAAGCGAATGAAAATAAGCAAAGTAGACTAATGTTCGTGTCGAACGATTACTCACTTCAGATACCGTTCGAATAGTAAAAATGGCAGCATTAAGTCTTTGAACAAGATCATGAATGTTGGCATCACACGACAGTTTACTATCTGAACACCTATAAATGTGAACTGTTCAGTTTCACTAATCATATGCCCATCCTGTGAAATTAAAACGTCAGGTTTTGTTGAATTGTGTGTTAGAAACAGTAAAAAATGAGTCTTACTGTGATTTAGCGTTAGTTAATTTTCTACAAGGCATGAACTTAGGTCATGAACTGCGATATTTGAAACCGAGCCAATGTTGCACACAACATCCTTTACTGCCAAGCTAGTGTCATCAACAAACAGAAATATTTTAGAGTTAACCGTAATATTAGACGACACATTATTTATATAAACAAGGAACAGGAGTGGCCGCATCACTGATCCCTGGGGCACCCCCTGCTTGACCGTACCACACTCAGACCCGACAACACAGCCATTCTCAACATTGTGAATAATGACCTATTGCTGTCTGTTGCTAAAGTAAGAGGTTAACCAGTTGTGAGCTACTCCCCGTATTCTGTACTGGTCCAACTTCTGGAGCAATATTTTGTGATCAACAGTCAAACATCTTAGTTAAATAAAAAATATGCCTCACGTACGAAAAGTCTTGTTTAATCCATTCCATACCCTACAAAGAAAAGAGAATATAGCATTTTCAGTTGTTGAACGACTTCTAAAGCCGAACTATACATTAGATAGCAAGTTGTGTGATATAAAATGATCAATTATCCTTACATATGCAGCCTTTTCAATAACTTTGGCAAACACCAATGGTATAGAAATAGGTCTAAAATTGTCTACATTATCCCTTTCTCCCTTTTTATAAAGCGGATTTTCTACTGAGTACTTTAATCGCTCAGGAAACTGACCATTCCTAAAGGAAAAATTACAAATATGGCTAAATACAGGGCTACATGTGCAGCACGGTGCTTTAATATTCTGCTAGGCACTCCATCATATCCATGAGAGTCCTTAGTCTTCAGTAATTTAATTATTGACTCAATCTCCCCCTTGACTGTATCACAGAATAGTATTTCAGACATTAATCTCGGAAAGGCATTTGCCAAGAAAGTTATATGATTCCCGCTTTTGTTCTACATGACATACTTAGCCCACTAGTCAGCCACCTGGGTTGCCTATTACTGCTAGCACCCCGTTTAGAACGTTCTATTGTGAAGCAGCTCTCAAAGAGCATGAGAAATATGTTAAGGAAAGCATTATATTTATTATCTATGTTATCAGCACTATAAACATCCTACCACTCTTGTTCCTTGACAAGGATGAAAACACTCTCTATTGCTGTTGGATTAACTTTCCTACATAGTTTGTAATTATATGTAACATTTGTTTGAATACAAAAGCCTTTTAGTGTTAAAAATTGTGTATCATGGTCTGAAAGGCCATTTCCCCTTTTACTAACAGAATGCCCATCTATTAAAGAAGAATGAATAAAAATATTGTCTATGGCTGTCCTCCTATTCCCCTGCACCCTAGTTGGAAAAAAAAAGAAGAAGAAGAAAAAAAAAGAAAACCGTCTGCATCAGATCATATGAATTTAGGAGCTCTACCAACATACTTTTGCTTGCACCATCATATACAAAGTGTACATTGAAGTCACCACATATAACTAATTTCTGGTACTTCCTACAAAGTGAATCAAGAACACTCGCTAGCTTGAGCAGAAATGCTCTGAAGTCAGAGTTAGGGGACCTACAAACAAAAACAATTAGAAATTTAGTTGCACTAAATTCAACTGCCCCTGCACAACATTCAAGTATCTGTTCGGTGCAGTGCCGTGATACGTCTATGGACTATGGACTCAAATGGAATAATATTTTTTTTTTTTTTTTTTTTTTTTGCGTACACAGCCACTCCCCCACCCCGCAAGGGTCTCCTTGATAAACAGCCAGCTAATCTGTATCTCGGTAAAGAAAGCCTCTGAATTGTCGGATTATTTAAGTGGTGCTCTGATGAACCAATAATTTAAGAATTAACATCTATAAGCAGTTTACTAACTTTGTCTCTAATACCTCTTATATTTTGATGAAATATGCTAATTCCTTCTCTACTTGGAAACATTACGTCCTCTGAATGTGAGCTCATAGTTAGAGGGACTTCCTTTAAGTAGGTAGACCTATCAGCTGATTTCAATCTAAAAAAGTGCAGCTCTAACACCAACTATTATAGGAATTTTTCCATGAGTGATCCCACCACCACCCACTACACTGTCACCTATAGGCTTTGCCAGGCTCCCCTTCCCATAACTACTGAGGTGCAGGCCATGCCTAGTGAAACCCGATTTACTAATCGACCCAACTGGCACCACTGCAATGTGACCCATACACTCTGCCATCAGCGCCTTCTCCAGTCTCATGTTAACTCGCCTAACAGCCGCATTAAGATGAGGCCGATCATGATGCTGAAACAATTGCAAGAAATACACATTAGTGCCACCAGTTTGAGTAGCTATTTTTACCAGGTCACCACCGACATCATATTCCCTGTCCCTATCAAGACTGTTCCCTGCTGCACCCACTATCACTACCTGATCATCCTTCGTAAAATTCCTACATAACTCACCTATGCTGTCAATGGTTCAAATGGTTCAAATGGCTCTGAGCACTATGGGACTTAACTTCTGAGGTCATCAGTCCCCTAGAACTTAGAACTACTTAAACCTAACTAACCTAAGGACATCACACACATCCATGCCCGAGGCAGGATTCGAACCTGCGACCGTAGCGGTCACGCGGTTCCAGACTGTAGCGCCTAGAACCGCTCGGTCACTCCAGCCGGCTATGCTGTCAATCACGTGAGCCAATCCTGCACTAGGCTTCACAATGCTGGTGACCTGGTACTCACTCCCCAACACTTCCTGCAACTGCTGGCCCACACCTCCACCGTGCAAACTACCTAGCAACAGAACCATCTTCTTTCAGTTAGACTTTGCAACCGACCTAGGCCTCCTAACTGCTGAAGACTGCTGCATGTTCCCTTTATCTACAGCTATAAGAGGCTCCTCTCCACTAAATTCTGATAGTTGGTCAAATCTATTGCATATACGCAAAGTGTAACTGTCCGAATACCTCCTCCTCCTAGCTGCCTTCTTGCCAATTGCCAGTTCCCCTTCCCCACCTTCCTTCACCCTCCTCAACCTAACTAGTTCCTCCTTTGCGGGTTGTAATTGCACCTGAAGGGCACAGATCTTAAGCTCCTGCTCCTCTACCAACTTATTTCTACTACAGATTCTGCATTCCCAGGAGAGGATCTCGCTAGAAAGCCTACTGGCTTCCCCACAGCATTCTCCCCCCAGTGAAAACACTTTGAACAAATACCGCACCGTAACCAAATGGTTCAAATGTCTCTCAGCACTATGGGACTTAACATGTGAGGTCATCAGTCCCCTAGAACTTAGAACTACTTAAACCTAATTAACCTAAGGACATCACACATATCTATGCCCGAGGCAGGATTCGTACCTGCGACCGTAACTGTCGCGCGGTTCCGGACTGAAGGGCCTAGAACCACTCGGCCACCGCGGCCGGCGCACCGTAACCCACTACTCACAAACTTACGACAGAGCCCACACATTTCACTCACAGTAAAATTTTACTGTTACTGAAAAAAACTATACGTCTACGTTACCTATGTTCAGTTATACCAGTAGAACTATTTATAGAACGAACAATAGCGGTCTCGAAATTCTCTGTCTACTAAGAAAGCTACTACTTGTATTAACACTACTACATCACAGCGAATACCAACAAAACTTCACAAAATTATTAGCTGAAACCAAAAATTCAAGCGGCCACTGGAACGCTCAACGAAGCTAAAACACTGAATGAAAATTTTATTGAAATATTTCACTAGAAACGATAAGAAATGTCAGCTGAAAACTAAAGCACGAAATTTACTGAACGACCTCAACGCACAGAAAACTCTAGAAAACACAGTGAGCGAACGTTTCCTAAAGTTTATTAAATCGTTATTTCGACACAAACGGCACGAAACACCGCTGAAAACTATTAAATTTGCTAACTGTATAACAGTGTATAAATAACTTTGTCAGTGCTTGGCTTTATAGCCGCTACAGCTGCAACTGCACGCCGCAAAATGTAAACACACTACTGAGGCGTGGGGCTCGGACGAACGACGTAAGCACACTCACGAATAACAGACCACTGAGTAGCATCGAAGTTACGAAAGTCTACAATCTGACTGACACTGACAACAAAGTGCTCAGAGACCAAAAAAATACAACTTACCACATTTACTATTAAAGATTCCATGTCTACCGAGCCGTGGTGCTTATATCACCGAGTTCAATGATGGGAAGAGCAATTCTGCAACGCCGATCTCCTCACTGCTGCCGGCCTTTGTGCAGACGAAGTGCGTTGCGTAGCTGTAAATTCTGATTACAAAGAGGACGTGAAATAGCGTCCGCGAACTTCTAGGATCGAAAATACTTCAGTGCAGTGCTGGAAACGAATAAAGATTTCCGTTTGCTAATAAAACAAGAGCAGAGACTTGACTCAAGTGTGCTGTTGTAAAGAAGCACTTTGTGGTGTATCCCTCACCACAAAGAAGGACAGATTCGTTTTTCTGTTCACAGAGAAACGAATGATTCCGCTCCTAGTGGCGAAATCAGCACTTTCTGAAATGTAATAATACGACAGTTCCCTGGTGCCTTGTCTCAAAACTCTTTCCAGCGGCGCGTGTCCTGTCGACACCCCCTAAAGAATCTCTGTGACGTGCCGTGCTCCCGTTTAGAGCAAACATCGCATGCTTAGCATGCACTCTCCATGTGACGAATCACTGTGCCTGTTATTACAAACGGAATGTGTTGCACCTAAAAGTCATGAAAGTATCAGCCAATCGCCTTCATCTCATATTCAGTTTGTAAAAACATTTTAGAACATTCTGTAACTCCTCCTGCGACCATAGATTCAGCCAATCAGATTCCTTTTTATGCCTTGTGGCGGGAATATGGCTTGGCATCTTGCACGAGAATTTTCGCGGCCATTAGTTCGCATCTGCGGCAGGGACCTCCCACACAGTCCTTTGTGCTGGAAAGACAGGTGGCGATGCTTGTAAGATGTCCTCTATATGATGTAAAGCTTCCTTTCAGCCGTCACCACGCGCCATGACTCATTTTAACAATGACACAGACTGTCGCAAGGAGTCCGTTCCTCTGGCTTCTCTTCGGGGTGCGGGCCCAGGAAGTAAACGCTCCCGTCGTCTTATTCTTTTCAATCATAAAAACTGTCCTACCTTCAGCACTATCTACCTCAGCCAGGTCTTTTTCCACGCCGGCCGTTGTGGCCCAGCGCTTCAGTCTCTAACCGCGCGACCACTACGGTCGCAGGTTTGAATCCTGCCTCGGGCATGGATGTGTGTGATGTCCTTAGATTAGTTAGGTTTAAGTAGTTCTAAGTTCTAGGGGACTGATGACCTCAGATGTTGAGTCCCATAGTGCTCAGAGCCATTTGGACAATTTGAACCATCTTTTTCCACGACCATTGGGGCCCTCGACTTTGCCGTACTCTCAGAGCAAAATTACTTTCCAAGGGCGCAACTCTACAGAAATATTAAAATGAGGCTACACAGTGTCAGCCAATAAATGATTAATAATTCGATAGCCCCACCTAAAATGCAATCCCGTACTAAGTAAATATGAATTATGCATCGCCAGAATTATTCATAAATGGTGGCAAAATATTGCCGGTTTACAGTGTCATTTCCTTATGTTTCATTGCATTTTCACTCTCTGTAGTATACGCTAGCGATTCTTTCTGCTTATCGTTCAAGTTTCGTCGACCTACGCTACTTTGCAGTGACACATCATGAAAAAGTTATTTTCAAAAAATGGTTCAAATGGCTCTGAGCACTATGCGACTTAACAGCTGTGGTCATCAGTCCCCACTGATCGGGCCCAGATTAGGTTATTACTATATTCGTTTTGTCGATGTGTATTAACATAACACTAAAAAAAAAAAAGAATAACCAGTACACCAGCAGCAATAGCACCGCCCAGACCTCCACTGACTGCTGCCGCTACGCATCAGCGCTGTTCAGTCGGTGCTAAAATACCAGCTATTCTTTGTGTTTTACTGTCTCAGTCATCACATATCGATAAAACAAGCATCCTAATAGACTAATTTGACGCCGGTCAACCGAAATGGCACGTAAAATTCCGCTTTAACCCCTTGAGTATCAGTGGCTTCTGCCTGAGATCACCATTTTATATATATATATTTTTAAGTACCAGTGCCTTTCGCATGAAACCACCGATGCTATCGTAAGACAGAGACAACCTGTGGTACACTGAGGTACTTCTAAGAACATAGTGCACTGTAGCAATCACATTGTTCAAAGCAACAGTCTGCATGGAGATTGTGCTATGTGATTGTAGGGGATCGTAACGTGCTCTTTGGTTTTTTTATAGTGATCATATTGGAAGATCATCGTCAGTGAAAGTAAATACAGGGTGTCTATTGTGGCGAAATAAATAAAAAAATTAAATTTATTGATTTTTTGAAAGGAGAAAAAATTATGGATATGGAACTGTAACTTTGGAATTTTTGAAAGGCTTTTTTACGGACTGTATTGACCGGCTTGAATGCGGACAAATTCAGTGCTGTGTGAAATTTGCCTGTAATATAATTTACAATTCCGATTAATTACATTTTTGAATTCTACGTCATTGTTGATTCAATCAGAGTTCTCACCTTAGACGTAGAATTAGTCCTTCTGCCACAATATTAATTCATTAGTCGCCATCGATGTTCTTCTCTTTGTTGACCGTGTATATCTTCGTAAGTCGGCATCGATGTACTTCACGAAGATGGTGGAAACCAAGGAATACAATGCTACGCCGCTTTACATAATTCTCGTAAAACTTAGATACTTCTCACTATTGTTTATTCACAAGACAATAAGACTTGCTCTGCCCGTCGCACAAACCATAAATACTAACAAGATGGCTGCCATTCTGCGCACACCAAAAATTATGTCCATCCCCTACAATGTAACAATCGAAAGTGTATCTTAACTCCTTCTTGCAGTATGAAACAAAAGAGAATCCAACATGAACATTACAGAGATTATATTCTACATCCCTCTCAATTTAATCTTTGGCGCAGCCTTTAAGGTATTGTATGTCTCTGCGTCGGAATGTGCCATTACACTACACCGAAATTCCCTATTTCGCGAGAAAATTTAAAAATAGTAAACCTTTCTTTGTTTCAGGTCTGACTTGTCCGTTGGGTGCAGAAGGACTTAATATTACTGCCTAAATTTTTTCAACATCTGGCGCACTTTCATTGTTGAATGGTTGCCAGTAGAAGCGGAAATGGCGTCAGTTTAGGAGAAGTCACAAACTGTACTTTGGTGCGCAGAGTTTAAATCCATTGTTATGGTGCAAAGGTAGTTTCGTTATGTTTACAGGAAAGCAGCACCAGACTCCAAGAGCATAAAAGCATGCCACAGTCGGTTTCTGGAAACTGGCAGCATTGTAAAGTGGCACTGGGGCGGGGGATGGAGGGGAAGGGTGGTTCGGCGGGTCTCTGAAGAACAAGTTGACAACATTCGCTGAAAATCAACGAAAATCAGTTCGTCAAGCTTCACGTGAACTTCAGATGCCTCGTGCAACTGTTCATAAAGCAGATACTGCAGGCCATAAAGCCTGATGACAAGCAGCGACGATACGAATTTGCATGTCAAATACTTAACCGAATCGCCGGCCGGTGTGGCCGTGCGGTTCTAGGCGCTACAGTCAGGAACCGTGGACCGCTACGGTCGCAGGTTTGAATCCTGCCTCGGGCATGGATGTGTGTGATGTCCTTAGGTTAGTTAGGTTTCAGTAGCTCTAAGTTCTAGGGGACTGATGACGACAGATGTTAAGTCCTATAGTGCTCAGAGCCATTTAAATCCACTTAACCGAATCGACCAGAATCCTGCGTTCCTGTCAAGTGTAATGTTTTCTGACGAGGCCACATTCCATGTCTCTAGAACTGTTAACAAGCATTACGTTCGAATTTGGGGGTCGCAGAATCCACACAGTGTCAGGGAAAATGTACGAGGTAGCCCGAAAGTGAACGTTTGGTGTGGCCTCCTGTATGACAGCCTAAGTGGACCATTCTTCTTTGCTGAAACAGCTATCACAGGAACGACTTTCCAAGGTATGCTGGAGATCTTTGTCTTTCCCCAGGTTGAAGACATGCAACCAAACCTTTGGTTTCAGCAAGATGGTGCTCCACATCACTGGTCGCAACATTTCCAGGACGCTAGATTGGACGACGTGCACCCATGAATTGGCCTCCACGTTCCCCTGACATCACACCGTTCGATTTTTTTCTATGCTGCTACGTCAAGGACAGGGTATTCGCTAGTGCAATGCGGGACATTCAAGACCTCGTACTCGGATTGTGTAAGACATTGACACCATTCCTTCGGACATGTTGCAGCGGACCTGGATGGAAACTGAAAACAGACTCTATATTCTTCATGTCATCGCAGGGGCTCACGTGGAAGTGTTTTGATTTGTTATTGTAATTTTTTAAAACTTATCTTCACATAAAACATATTTCTGTGAAAGAAATAAAGGTATTTCATTTAGTTTTGTATGTGGAACACATTTAAAATAAGTAATTTCGATGTAGGCACCCTGTATACCTAAAGTTATCTTAATGTAAATTTGAATTTGCACTGCTGCTATTATGAGTGGTTTCCAAAAGAAAGAACTGGAGCAGCGTGTACTTCTGATATAAATTTATTAAATTTCAGGGCCTTTTTGCTTGCTATTGTGTCTGTAATTAGTTTTAGGCGTGATCAGTTCTTGGAAGTTACGAAATGTGGGACTGTTTCTAGGAAATAACGCACAGTTGCTTTCAAACATCTCATGAAACAAGGGGTGGTTCAAAATTAAATGTCCCAGTGGTTCCAAAGCAAACCACTATTTTAAAACGATTGATTGTTTATTTTTTGCCTATTTCTTCTCGTACACATTGTCGACTGTGATAATAAAGATTAATTTTGTGAAAAATTTTAGGAGTATATTCCAAAGTGAAGCCACCTCCTTAAGATAAGTGATTGTTGACTAAAATAAGTGATTGTTGACTTTTTACCATTTTCTTCTTGTACGGTTGCTAACTATGATGATAAAGGTTAATTTTGTGAAAACTTAAAAGTCTTTTTTTATATTTTTGGGACTGAAAGGATTAAAAACCATTTTGAGGACGGGAAAAAGAGCCGAATGTTTCTGCCAGCGCTGAGAAATACATCGCACCTCATCCATTTCTTTACTGGCAGCCCTAACTGCCACGTGGTTCTTTAAGCAAGTGCTTTGCGCTGTTCCTGCATTTTCTCGTATTGTTTGCTTAGATCTGTAGATTTTATAATCCATCTCTACTTCAGAGTTTTCGTTTCTACGTAGTTTTGTACTGCCTTTGTTGCTCGTGGAATTTATTCACGGAGGAGGTTTTCAACCTTGTGGTTCTACGACGGTGCCTCTGGTTTCCCAGAGACGCTACGAGGCTTTTTTCAGACTGCCTCGACGATATGTAGAAAATTCGGCCAGTCTGTTCGAATCGATCGCGCAAGTACGGGATTCCCACCTGTGCATGCAACTCGCGCGTCGGAAAGTCTCTCCGTAGATGCAGCGCAAGTCTGTGGATACTGCCTTGCAGCCCATGTAGTCGATGTATATGACAAAAAAAAAAAAAAAAAAAAAAATGGTTCAAATGGCTCTGAGCACTATGGGACTTAACTTCTGAGGTCATTAGTCCCCTAAAACTTAGAACTACTTAACCTTAATTAACCTAAGGACATCACACACATCCATGCCCGAGGCAGGATTCGAACATGCGACCGTAGCGGTCGCGCAGTTCCAGACTGAAGCGCCTGGACCCGCTCGGGCACGTATATGATAATCAGCGGCTTTCCGTCCGTCTATGGGCGCATTTCCAGCACTGGCCGGATCATGGCTAGATACAGCGTTAAGCTGCAATGTGAGAGAAGAGTCGATGTTTTGTTTCAAAGAGGGGTAAAGTTGTTTCAGGCCACCTAGGGCTTTCCCTGTGATTTACATGTGGCTTCCACGTAAGATGCCTATCAAGCACTACGCCTAAGTACTATGCTGTGTGGGACGATGTAAAGGGGCCTCGCATGACCGCACCGGCATTAGATCCGAAGGCACTCTACGCTGTGTTCTGATCACTGCCGGGATTTCGCGGCGTTAAATTTAAGACAGCACTTGGTCACTCATGCTCCGAACGTGTCGCAGACCGTTCATAAGCGGCAACGCAACACATTAACTCGTAGGCAGCGTATTGGGGACGTCCTTAGTAGAGAGGGAATACAGCAGGGGACCAAGGACGGATCCCTGAGGTACTCCCGCCTTCGTTGGCCTAGCTGTAAGCGTCACACTATTGCACAGAAGTGAGGTGCGAGATCAGCACATAAAGTCCTGCCAAAGTTGCCTTGCAGTTATCTTTTCAAAGAAAAGGTAGCATAATGAAAGAACCATAGTGTATATAGGGTGTCTCTCCTAAGGGCCATCAGGCGCATTTTCTCTGGTGTTTCGGCATTTATTTGCAATTTACTTTTTGCAATATGTAGCGGGAGTCGGCCTTAACAAATATAGTCCATTAAGTTTCTCATGCGACATTTAAGATTTATCACAGAATGTTTTGCCATATTACATTCATGAATGGAAATGTGTCAAAAGTGTAGAGTTACTAATTTGTATCTATTATGGCAGCAATAATTTAAAGATGCTGGATGCGTCTTTTGAGAAGCAGTTTCAAATATTTCATTCATTTCAAATTTTCGTCAGTTATTGTGGTGTGGTCCGCAGCTCGTGGTCTTGCGGTAGCATTCTCCCTTCCCACGCACAGGGTCCCGGGTTCGATTCCCGGCGGGGTCACGGATTTTCCCTGCGTCGAGATGACTGGGTGTTGTTGTGTCGTCTTCATCATCATCATTCGTCCCCATTATGGTCGGAGGAAGGCAATGGCGAACCACCTCCGCTAGGACCTTGGACCTTGCCTAGTACGGCGGTGCGGGTTTCCCGCATCTTCCCCTACGCTCCTCGGAGTATGGGACCTCATCATCATCATTTTGGTATGACGGCACCCGAAATTGTAAGATGCTTCATCGCTACGGCGATGGATCGAATTTAGTAAATTTGTCACTCGTTTATGTACTCGATTTTGCTTCATGCAACGATTCACGCTTCGGTATCCCCTCCGTTGCAATAGATTTCAGCTTCCTGAAAAATTAAGCTTACCCAGTCTCAGATTCACTGAATGGCTGCTTGCACTCACTCAATAGTGAGCTGATGACATTGTGGGATGTCTGTGCTTGGTAACTACTTTTCATCTCAAAGTCGTCGTAGCACTATGAGATGTTACTGTGTTGTTACCTGACTTAAAACGCCTTCGATTTGCTCGTGGTTTTGGGAACAGCGGAATGTCTCTCGAATACTGAGCCATTTCCTAGTAGTCGGTTATTAGAGTCAAATGTTATTACAGGTTGAGATAAGGTGAAATGTATACTGACAACGACTGAGGTAGCCCATGATGATTTGCACTACTTAGTTTGCCGTAATGAGCATGGCACCGTTTAATATTCCCGTGATGGACAGGGAAGAGTTCAACATGAATTTCACGGCGGCACTGCCGAGCGAGATATCTGGACGATGTGCAGGCCGAGGTGGACGGCCAAGCGCCGCCCGTGGTGCTTTCTCTAGCGGGGGTTCGGCAGGATAATAGTCACTAGTGACACGCCGGGAGTGACTGCATTGGTGCGAGGAGCAGAGACAGACTTGACGTTTCGGACTTCGATGTATCGACGACGTGACCACAGAATGCTGCTGCGTTCTTCCGACGGTAAATACACGTATGAGGAGCGTTCAATAAGTAATGCAACACATTTCTTTTATGAAAGCCGGCTGCTTTCATTCGGGAATTCAGTAACCATATTATTCCCACTCTTTTGGCTATAAAACCCCATTTTTCAACACAAGCTCCGTTCAATGCGATGGCCTTGCGCCACCTTATTGTGTGGGTTTGTTTGCCTACATATCACTCTACTGCCAAAGTCTTGCCGCATCAGTAACTTCCTCATCATCCACGTACTGTCTCTCACAGACTGGATCCTTCATTGGCCAAACAGATTGAAAACGGAAGGCGTGAGATCCAGACTGTATGGGGGAAGATGATGAACAGTCCAGTGAAGGTTTCTGAGCTCCTCTCGTGTGCGTGTCTGATGCCTTGCATTGTCACGGAGAAGGAGAAGTTCGTTTACATTATTGTGGTGACGAACGCGCTGAAGACGTTTCTTCAACTCCCTGAGGGCAGCACAATAAACTTCAGAGCTGATTGTTGCACCATGAAGGAGGACGTCAAACAGAACAAGCTCTTAAGAGTCCCAGAAAACTGTCGCCACGATTTCACCGGCTGAGGGTGAGCCTTTGAACTTTTTCTTCAGAGGAGAGGTGGTATGCCGCCATTAGACGGATTGCCGTTTTGTTTCCCGTTCGAAGTGATGAACCCATGTTTCATCGCCTGTGGCGATGCTCGACAAAAAATTGTCACAGTCAGCCACGTGAGGAGCAAGCAATTCCGCACAGATGGTCCTTCGTTGGTCTCTGTTGTCTCCTAGTAGGCAGCGAAGATCCCAGGGGATAGGCACTTTTGAGCACCCCAACTGGTGGACAAGTGTGTCAGCACTACCAACAGAGACGTCCAGTTACTCAGCGAGGTGTTTGATTGTGATCCGTCGAGCACCCCCAATGAGAGTGTCCGCACGTTCCAACATTGCAGGAGTCACAGCTGTGTGCGGCCGGCCGACACATGGGAGATGTGATAGCTTTGCACGACATTGTTGCGATGATGACAGACACCCTACCCAACTACTCAGCGTCCTTTTGTTCACTGCCAGGTCTCCGTAGACATTCTGTAAGCGTCTATGAATATCTGCGACGCTCTTGTTTTCCGCCGTTTGGAACGCACTGCCCTTATAGACGCCATTTTGAAGGCTACCTATAGTTCCGCCATCTAATGGAATTTCATGAAACTACAGGGGTTGAGGCAGGAATATTCCACGATGTCGGACAACGAAATCCGCCTCTATTACAACCGAAATTGGGCGGCAAAAATTGTGTAGCATCTCTTATTGAACACCCCTCGTATTTAAAGTCGATTATTCTGATGCATGCATTGACATGTCAGTTCCGTTTTGTTACCACTGACGCACTACTGCCGTAAGTAATGGTTCTTTGCCTCAGTGTTATGTTCGTGAAATATTTTCATGTCTTGGTTGATATTTTCTGTAACATATGTAATTAAGCTATTACCGTAATTCATCTAGGGCATAAGGTTATTTTGTCATCATGAAAGGCAAGTATTCGTCTTTCAGTGAGGTAATACTGTCTTTTGCGTATTAAGTCTTACAAAATTAGTTTTGATTTTCTAAATGGTTTTAGTGTCACAGAGCCCAATGTTGTTTAATGGTATTTATGTGGCTCTCTGGATTACACATTTCACATTTTAGTTTGTCCAATTGTGGGACCCCAATTGGGAGCAAATGAGACTGTGTGGCATACATATTTTCATTATCTTTTATAGAGTTTAATTTTTAATATACTGCCTGACTTACACAAACACATCATTGGCGGGTTTGTAAAAAATGATTGGAGCTGGAAATATCTGAGATGGGTAGATAATGATGTTTGGCTTGAGAGGCGCTCAACTGCGCGGTCATCAGCGCCTGTACAAAGTCCCAGCTTTTACACAGTCCAGTTTTTTTACACGCTCCAATCTAGCCACTATAATGAATGATGCTGATGAGGACAACACAAACACCCAGTCCCCGGCAGAGAAAATCCCCAACCCGGCTGGGAATCGAACCGAGACCCCGCGATCCAGAGACAGCAACGTTAGCCACTAGATCACGAGCTGCGTGCTCTGAGACGGATAGAACGGTCACCAGGGTGCATTAGTGTTGTTCGTGTTTAGCGTTGTTACAAGGCCTAGTGAGTTATGTAAGGGGCGTCAAAAGTGTAAGATACTAAGTGGTCACTGTGGGCGACCAGGGAGTTGCTGCATCCTCG
Organism: Schistocerca serialis cubense; assembly: GCF_023864345.2. Taxonomy (NCBI): domain Eukaryota; kingdom Metazoa; phylum Arthropoda; class Insecta; order Orthoptera; family Acrididae; genus Schistocerca; species Schistocerca serialis. The sequence goes on along the minus strand of NC_064643.1, from coordinate 272,947,945 downwards.
TGTGACGCAGCGTTGTCATTACTGGGCAGTTTGAAATGTGCCTTATTGTAGGTCTCCATCTTGTCAGCTGCTCGAGTCGTGCAAATCTAGATTTCTAGGGCATTCGTATGTGACACCGGCCCAACGTTGGGCTGCATGGGAACGTCAGGGCAGGTACACTCATTGTTAAGGTTCCAGTCAACCACTCCTGGTCACCATATTGTGTAACATGCGCATCGTAACCCCTTCACACTGCGCCTGCCATCTGAGAACATCTAAGGGACTCCCTGCAACATTCTGTGTCATCTCGCATCATTAATCGGAGACTGGCAGCAGCCAGGCTAGTGAATTACCTTTCCCGGCGTAGCCTGCTGTTAATACTACAATACAAGCGGAATGGCTACGTCTAGAGTGGTGCCATGACCGGAAAGCATGGACTTCTGATGAATGGCATGGTATTAAACGACGAATCACTGTTCTGCACTACTTTGGATGGTAATCATTGGCAAGTACATCGGCGACCTGGAGAGAAGTCTAATTCTAGTAATGTTTTGGAGAGATACAGCGGTGGACTCCTGGCCTCATAGCGGGGGGAACCATCAGGTATGCCTTCGGATCATGGCTGGTAGTGATTGAGGGAAATCTGACGCACATACTACGTCCTCTTCTATTACCTATGATGCGACAGTGTCGTGGCGCCATTTTTGAACAGGACGATGCTTGCCCACACATAGGACGTGTTGAGGTACTTCCGTGATCAGCAAGATCCCGAGATCTGCTCCCGACACAGCATGAGTGGGACCATCTCCGAAGTCAACTTCGCTTCACAGTCAGTATCTAGGCTATACAGGACCAGTTACCGGTTGGGGGCCAACTTGTCTCAAGACAGGGTACAATGGTTTTATGCCTCCCTTCCCATCGAATTCAGTGTACGTCCAGACCAACAGGAAGAAGGGGGGAGTGTCAACGTCATATTGATAAGTAGGTTCATACTGCCAATTTCTTTGAAAATCTGACTCAAAATTGTTATCACTGAAATTTGACTCAGCCCATTTCGTTACCTCCTCCCCTTCCCTTTTTTTAGTCGGGCAGTGTAAATCAGCTGCGAATTATTGCATAATATGTCGGACGCGATCAGCTCGGTTCTCGCACTCCTTTCCTCCCCGGTATCACTTTACATAGAGACTACTCCTAACATTTAATATTACACTGAGCACTCAGAATATTATGACCACATAGCTAACAGCCAGTATGTCGACCTATGGGACGGATAACAGCGGCGACGCGTCGCGGCATGGAAGCAATGAGGCCTTGGTACGTTGCTGGAGGTAGTTGGCACCACATCTGCACTCACAAGTCACATAATTCCCTTAAATTCCGGGGAGAGGGCCGAAGAGCTCCGACACCCACGTCGTCAGATGCCAGATTTGTTCGGTCGGGTTCAGATCAGGTTACTTGGGGGCAAGCGCATCACGCCACTGTGTTCCTCGATCCACTCCATCACACTTCTGGGCTTGTGACATGGGGCATCATCTTGCTGAAAAATGCCACTAAAATCGGGAAACATCTTTGTCATGAAGGGGTATATGTGGACTGCAACCAGTGTATGATTCTCCTCGACCGTCGTGGTGCCTTGCACGAACTCCACTGGACCCATGGATGCCCACGTGAATGTTCCCCAGAGCATAATGGAGCCGCTGCCAGCTTGTCTCCGTCCCACAATACAGGTGTCAATGAGCTGTTCCTCTGGAAGACGCGGATTCGCACCCTCCCGTCGGCATGATTAAGAAGGTATCGGGATTCATGAGACCATACAACGCTCTGACACCATGCCAACGTCCAGAGCCGGTGGCCACGAGCCCATTTCAGTCGTAGTTGCCGATGGCGTGGTGTTAAAGACTGGCACATGCACGGGTCGTCGGCTGCAAAGGTCTGACATCTCCCTTTGTTTCGCCACGTGTTGAAGACACTCACCACAGCACTCCTCCAACTCCCGAAAAGTCGTACTATTAGCCGAAATGCTAGTTCCGAGCCTCCAGGGCATCACAATCTGCCCTCAGATAGATACGCGCGCCTCCCCCCTTCTACACACGGACAGCACTTCCTGCTATAAGCACCGTGCGTGTGGCAAACTATCAGTCATAGTATGGAAGCTTTCACGACCGGATGACATATCTTCTGGTAAACCTTCCGGGATGTAAGGTCGTGGTCCATGAAACTCTTCAGCTGGACGAAACGTTAAGAAAAAAAAAAAAAAAAGGAGCTGAAGAGTTTCATGGACCACGACCTTACATCCCGGAAGGTTTACCAGAAGATAAACTAACAGTCATTCGTCACGAGGTGACGCTGCTATCTCCTGGACGGGTTTATATCGACAGTAGACTGGTGGTCATAATGTTCTGGCTGATTAGTGTAGGTGACAACACTAGTGCTTTAGTGACTTGTTGTGTAATATCGTATAATAAATACTCCATTATAGACCTACCACTCACCTTTGGAGATAAAGTGAACTTTGTTTCTCTGGAGAGTGCTACTGTGTCGTAACTCTCCCGTAGGCTGCAATGTTCCTGGCAGAAGTAGAAGTGTGTGGCTGGTGGCTACCTATAGGCTGTGCCAATACCGGCAACTTCTCTCGAGATAGCATCACCTGTCCACAGGCAACCGAGTGCCGTGCGCTTTTCAGGCCCTCACAGTTATCTGACATCGGCATTAATGTTTCAGGGAACAGTTAGCTGCGAAGCACAGGGTGTTTGCCGTCAATTTGTACACGAGACGCGAACTGTGAGCGTATAGATTTCTCATCTGACTGGTAGAATATGTTACTGTTGTCAATAGACCAGCAAAAGAGTAGTGGCGCAGAGCTTATCCTGTCTCATGGATCGGTGCGGGTGCTGAATAGCAGACAATTCGCCAGTACAAATCATAATAACGATTTACTTTGTCAATTTTGGCAGCGCCACGACACAATGTCACTGCCGGTTGCCCCGCTGACACAAAAGCAGCTGTCTGGGCAACATTCAGTGTGGTTTCTGTGCAACAATGAAATACCTAGTAAATTGTTAAAGCCAGATGAATGTTATTTTACCACAGCATGTTTCGGAATTGAATTATATATCATCAGATTGATTAATGTTCCCCATGAGGAGTATAAATCGTTTGGTTCCAGATTTTATGGTGAAACTCCAGCAAAAGAGAAAAAGAAAGGAAAAGTCATTGTCGGAAAATTGCAGCATTGTTGTTGCGTTACAGAATTTTAATGTATCAATGCCCTTTAACCGTCGCAGAGTGCGTGCTCTCTGAATCGTACTGTATTCAGTATGTTTGGCAACCCGGCGAATAATACCTTAGCATCTCAATACTGTTTTATGTTTTTCTGTATAAGAAAGCAGACAACTAAATTCCTTCAAACTTCCGTCCAATTTCGCTTTTACAAGCATTCTCGAAAATATTAGGAAAGGTAATACAACAGGCTTCTTACACACCTGATTGCAAACAAAATATTGCCATAGCTACAGTTTGTATTTCAGAAGGTCTTTTATACTGACAAGGCTCGTTACGTATATGAGAATGTACTTAATTCATCAGACAATAAATTATAGGTCCCTGGTTTATTCTCTGATCTGTCAAACGCGTTTCACTGTGTAAATCACTAAATAACTGTCAGTAAATCACTACATCATTTTCAGTAACAGAAAATGCCCGCAAAATGGTTCAAATCGTAGCTGTATGACAGAAAATAAAGAATGTCAGTGGAATAGATTCCTGTACTAAGTTATCAGTCGTCATCCAAATGTGAACTAGTTGCGTGTTCTTCCGCAAATAATGACATTTCATCTGTAATTATACCAGGCACCAAGTTTTACTTGTTTGCAGATGGTAGAAATATTACAATAAATAGCAAATCAATTATAATTTTAAAAAGAGCAGTTAGTGACACTTTCATGGACATTACTGGATGATTCCTTTGCTGCTTGATTGTGAAAAGACATACTATATGAAGTTCAGATCCCCCACACCCCAGTATGTGTCTAAAATAAGACGACAACGAGAGGCTGACAGTGTTAAATCCTTTGGATTATAACCTGGTAATGAATGGAGTTAGGAGGAGAATATCACAGAATTAGTGAAGCGTCTAAACAAATACTTACCAGTATTTGCAATCAGAATGTTGTGAAACAAATGCGATATAATAGTAAAAAAAATAGTAGCATACTCCGCTTGCTTGCATTCCATAATGTAATACGGCATATTTTTTTGGGGTAATTAATGAGGCTAAACTAATGTTTTCAGAGTCCAAAGACGTGTAACACGAATTATTTGTCCTGTAGAGGCCTGTACAAGGAAATGGGAATACCTACTACATACACAAATTTGTGGAGTTATTAAAGGAAGTAGAAAGGAAAACTTCTGTTGTTTGACACAAATGTCACAAATGCCCCGCTTCCCCGCTGCGGGTCTTTCAGGAGTTTGACGCTTGACTTCCCTTAGGGAAACGTTTACAGTTGTTTCGACTGCTTCGTTGCAACGCGTTGACACTGGAATCTCATCTGCAACACAGTTGCATCTCGATGCTAGGAAGGGTAAGTTTTAATTACTATTAGCAGTATCCTCATACCTCGATGAGCTATTAAATTATCATTTTTTACTGTATATTACGTTGGTTTTACAAGCAAGTTTCTACTGATATTTACAGGCTGTTGATGGCTGATTACACCCTAATCGAGTTGTTGACATGCATCTCATTTATGGAGAGTCATGATGCAACACTCGAGAAGCAATGCGCCTGTATGAAAAACAGTTTCCATGACGAAGTTTAATACAGGGTGTCCATAAAGTCCCCTTACAACTTCAACATTTTATTACAACGGCAGTTGTTGAAATATTTTAACAAAATTTCTTTTATTGTAATCACTGTTTACTAAAGTTTTTATCTATACTAAAATTTTGTATTTCAGATACTCTGTTGATGGAAGGAACTGAGCCCCTATAAAATGGCAACACCTCAAGAGAAGGCACAATGTGTGTCCTGGTTTATTGAGAAAAAATGGGACGTTCAGACTCAACGAAACTTCAGAACGAAGTATGGAAGAGATCCATCATCGCGTCCTTCAATCCGTGCATGGCACAAAAAAATTATGGAGGCAGGGGCAGCGTTGGATAAAGGGAAGAACGGGAGACCAAGAACACCCGAGGAAAACATCGATCGCCTTTTAAACGTATTCACTCGTTCACCTACGAAGTCCATCCGCACTGCTGCCAGACAGTTGCAACTACCACGTTCAACTGTGCATAACGTCCTCCACAAGAACTTACGGTTATACGCTTACAGTGCAACTGTTACAGACACTTGAGCCAAACGACAATCCAAAACGGACAGAGTTTTCACTCAACATGCTCGAACACCATTCGGATGATGAAGCCTTCCTGAAGCGCGTTTGTTTCAGTGACGAGGCAACTTTTCATGCTTCTGGAACATTAAACAGACACAATATGAGAATATGGGGACCTGAACACCCCCGTGTGACTTGGGGGCTTCACCGGAATAGTCCAAAAGCGAATGTGTGGTGTGGAATCATGTGCAACCGAATAATTGGTCCGAGTCTACAATTACTGCAGATATTTACCTCGACCTTCTGACCGAATATGTAGCACCACAGTTGATTAACTTACAACCAACTATCACTACCAGCAGGATGGTGCACCATCACATTGGGGACTGCATGTTCGTCGGTTCCTCAGTGAAACATTTCCAGGCAGATGGATTGGGAGGGATGGACCAGTTCCTTGGCCACCGCGTTCGCCAGATATCACTCCCTTGGACTTCTTTTATGGGGGTATGTAAAAGATATCATGTATCAACCACAGATACGGGATATTACTGACTTGAAGCAAATGATTCATAATGCCATTGCCACCTTGGATGACGCTATGCTACAGCGAACATGGCACGAAATCGAGTACCGTCTTGATGTGCTTCCTGCAACTAAAGGCACCCATATAGAGGTCTATTAAACACTGTCAAAAATCTTTTATAAACACTGATTACAATAAAAGAAATGTTGTTAAAATATTTCGACAACTGCCGTTGTAATAAAGTTTGAAGTTGTGAAGGAACTTTATGGACATCCTGTACTTCAAAGTCGTAATGGCGATCTTCGTGAAACAGGATCTCTTACACCAGACCGCCTGGAAACTGGTAAATATCGGAGTGTGCTAATTATTCAGTGTCAGGAAAACTGTGTTACAGAAAACTGAGTACAACTCCAGCACGAACATACGATCCATACCTAGCGTCATTGTATGATACGCCTTGCGTGAGAAAGGCATGCATCCATTTTAAGTGTCGGAAGGTACATAACCAGTGAGCTGATGACTTTCCCCAGCGAATGGAATTCTGACAATGCTATCTACACCAAAATGTAAACTTCCCACACTTCCAAACGTGTATGTTGTTTACTGCCGAGGCAGCTTTTGAAATATGTTACAGTCCTTCCGGTGGTCAAATTTCAGTGAATTTAGCGTTTATGATGCTGATCACTTTGAGACCTGACTGTTTTATACAGCGGAGATAATAAAAGCCAAAAGACTAATCTGATATGTAATGTAGTAGTATCTGCCACACACTGTAAACGGAGGACTAACAGGGGTGCGCAACTGAGTTACAACATAGATCTATTTCCCAGTGCCGCATACTCGAAGTCCAGCTGCACATATTCGACCCGTTACCTTTGTAAGTAGGCTGTTTAGGTTTTCTTACTGGTAACGCCATGTAGCGCTCTGTATGAAAATCACTGGCTGTGCTGTGTGCAGTCTGTGGCTAGTTTGCATTGTTGTCTGCCATTGTAGTGTTGGGCAGCTGGATGTTAACAGCGCGTAGGGTTGCGCAGTTGGAGGTGAGCCGCCAGCAGTGGTGGATGTGGGGAGAGAGATGGCGGAGTTCTGAAATTTGTAAGACTGGATGTCATGAACTGCTATGTATATTATGACTTTTCAACACTATTAAGGTAAATACATTGTTTGTTCTCTATCAAAATCTTTCATTTGCTAACTATGCTTATCAGTAGTTAGTGCCTTCAATAGTTTGAATCTTTTATTTAGCTGACAGTAGTGGCGCTCACTGTATTGCAGTAGTTCGAGTAACGAAGATTTTTGTGAGGTAAGTTTGTGAAACGTATAGGTTAATGTTAGTCAGGGCCATTCCTTTGTAGGGATTTTTGAAAGTCAGATTGCGTTGCGCTAAAAGTATTGTGTGTCACTTTAGTGAATGTTTGAGTACGTTCAGTTTTGCTCAGCTGTTTGAAAAGCAAATAATGTAAGAGGTTTATCAGCACAGTAATGCAGAAATTTTTCTAAGGGGACGTTTCATACCTTCAAATACAAAAACACTCTAAGAAAGTTTGGTTCCCCAACAAATAAAGAACAAACTAATCTGGTAGATAAAAAGTTTTCAGTGATTCTGAGCCACAGTCATACGGTACTTTCTGAAAGGATTACCGCCAGTTGACTGTATCTTTCTTGTGTACAATCTAAGTTTTGGCTTTCACGCCATAGTCGAGTACAATGTTCTTAGACAATTAAAATCATTTTGCTGCGTACTGCGTATTTGTCATCCTGCACAATACACAGTGTAATGATGTTACTGGTCTAAGAACATTGTACTCGATAAGGGCGTGAAACTCGAAATCTAGATGGTACGCAAGAAATACACACAAATGTACGGTCAAATGGTGTATTCTTTCAAATATTCTGTTAAAATCGTAAGACATCGGTTGAGACCTTCACCCTTCAATTTGGTTGGTGTACGTGCATTACAACGATTATACGAAGTTAGCAGTGAGCTTATCAGAACTCTCGGAGATTACGGACCGAAAACTACTTCCAATTGCGAAGGTCCTACCACTTCCAACTAAATAGTTAACGCGTTTAAAGTACTACTATGGCACTACCTGCCGTACGGTTTCTACTATCGGCCATTCAGTTGCTACTCCCTTCCACATAGGACTCAAAAACGAAACGTCAGAATAATTTTGATTCTGCTGGAAGTAAGTCACGCGATATTCTGCACAGCACTAAAAAAGCACTCCGTCTTCAGGCCACGAGTGACTTACCGGGACCATCCGACCGCCGTGTCATCCTCAAGGAGGATGCGGATAGGAGGGGCATGGGGTCAGCACACCGCTCTCCCGGTCGTTGTGATGGTATTCTTGACCGAAGCCGCTACTATTCGGTCGAGTAGCTCCTCAATTGGCATCACGAGGCTGAGTGCACCCCGAAAAATGGCAACAGCGCATGGCGGCCCAGATGGTCACCCATCCAAGTGCCGACCACGCCCGACATCGCTTAACTTAGGTGATTTCACGGGAACCGGTTTATCCAATGCAGCAAGGCCGTTGCCGATATTCTGCACAACTGAAAATTATCTAAATCCACATTCTTGTTCAGAAGACCATTAGCGACGAACTAGTGGCAACAATGAGATAGTATACAACTAGATAAACAATGTACTCCAGCTTACCGACAATAGATTTGAGTGATGGTACATTACGCGACATAGGTTTTGTACATTACCCTTCCTTCACCTGGGTCCGCAAAATATTGTCACCATTAAATATACTTTATCGACACCAATTAAAAGTACTGCCTATGTGACTGCACTTAATCAGACATTGCCAGCTTAAAGCGAACAAAGACAAAGCTCATTAAGCAAGTGATGCAGAGTTCCAGTAGAGAAACGTAACCATAAAAAAAAATGGTTAAAATGGCTCTGAGCACTATGGGGCTTAACTTCTGTGGTCATCAGTCCCCTAGAACTTAGAACTACTTAAACCTAACTAACCTAATGACATTACACACATCCATGTCCAAGGCAGGATTCGAACCTGCGACCGTAGCAGTCACGCGGTTCCAAACTGTAGCGCCTAGAACCGCTCGGCCACTCCGGCCGGCACGTAACCATCCTTGAAACAGTTAAACATTCAATATAACTGTTATATAACACAATTTTCTGATGAACAGTTTTTCCTTCCATGAGCTGCACAATCTAGGATAGGTCCATCTGTTCATCCCAAGGGGTGCCTGCCGTGAAAACTGCGGTGAACTTTTAGTTCTTGCCCCTTTTGTATTCTTACAGCAGCCTTCCAGACTTTCTGATGGTGTACTCCGAACCCCCCCCCCCCCCCTGCCCCTAACCTCACATACACTCAGACAGCCCGCCATAATGACTTGCCGTTTTCGAGTGCTTCATCGCCCCACCACGTGATTAAGGTTGCTTATAGTCGTCGCCCACTACAGTCAATGGTGATTACCATGCACAGTCAAAATTCAAATGCCTCATGATCCCAAGCTTAGATTACGATTTGGTTTGCATTAATCTCTCTTAAATAACTATCTACACCCATAAAGCTAGTGTTTATAACTGATTTTTTTATCTTCATTAACTACTTTGACTACAGAAATTAAAAACTTTGGAGTAAGCGAGGTCAGTGTGAGGACATATCACAAACTCATCTCGTCTTCACAAGTGAATAATTCTTCAGCAGGCCTAAAAGCCCTGTCTAGGAGTTGGAAAATTCTAAGACAACTAGAATATTTTACCAACAAGAAAGATTTACCATAAATTGCTGTTGTCGGCGACCCTCTGAATGGGCCGTATCTTCTGCTAACATGCTCGACAGAGAACATTTCTTTATATCTCTCTGGGAAGTACTACTGGAGATGTTAGAGAATGTCCCATTAGCTGACAGGCAACATTTATGGTGCAGCATGATGGGGCCCCACTACAATTTCCCGTTGATATTAGACCATTCAGATAATGTTTTCCACAATTATCGTATTGGAAGGGTAAGTCCATGGCTATAAATTTCTTCTTGTTGGGGGAGGGGGGGAGCTTTAGTGTTTGTTGTACGAGACACTAAAAGATACTCCAGAGGAGTTGTTGCCTTTTGCCTGAAACTACAGCCGTTATTCGTGAAACACTTGATTGTTCTGAGCGTTTTAGACAATCGTTAGCTCGCAGATGCCCATTGAGCATTAATATAAACGTGCGACATTTTCAGCAACATCTCTAAAACAAGACACACCACACAGCAGTTTGAACACCTCTGAATATCACTAACGCCAAGCCCTTCAAGGACCCCCAGAGGGTAAACGATGCCACAGTGACATTTTTGTCACATAAAGAAGTGTCTCTTTTTAGCTCCCCTAAACACTTTTTAATTCTGTATATGAGTTTTTACACACTACATATTGATCCCCGAATGAAAATTGTCATTATTAATATATCTCTTCTTCAAACGATCAGACCAGTTTGAAACGCCCGCTAAACCCGCTGGGCATAACAGGTAATTAGTATTGTGGAAAGGGCCAAATAAGGTGTCGGTCATTTTCACCTCAAAATTGTAATTTAATAACACATTTACAGCCAAAGTGGTCCATTGCCGAACTTTTACAACTACAAGTTTCAAACTCCAAACCTTTCACGGCTGAAGGCCTCCAAACAAGAAATCAAAAAATCAACAAGGTAAATTCCAAGTGACTATAAACACACAGTTACAATTACAAAGTATATATATATATATATATATATATATATATACATATATATATATATATATATATATATATATATATATATATATATATATATCACAGCTATGCTGAAAGCCACGAGGCAAGGGTGGATAGACAAACAAGATGCAATAAAACGGCTGAAGGCCCACAATAAAATTTTTATGATTTTAATATAAATTACCATAACCTTTCAAAGGCAGAAGGCCGCAATGTTTAAGCTTGAAAGGCAATTTTAAGAATAAGGTTCCAAGCCACAATGTTCAAGCTTGAAATGTAATTTTAAGAATAAGGTTCCAAGGCTGAAGGCCCACAATTAATTATCAAAAATAAAAAAAACCATATCAATAAGCCTTAAATTTTAAGTAGCTGAAATCGGACTAAAGAAAAAGACAATACAACGGCAATAACCTTTCAGCAAATATCTACTTGCCGGGATTCAAACTTACTTACATAAAACGCAGTAAAACCAAGAATTTTTTATCATTGGCTTTGATAGATTATAAACAAACACCGGTGAGAAAGACAGTAAAATAACAGCACTCAGAAGCCTCCAGGGAGACGATCTGCCTCGTTCACATAGGTGAGACAGGTGGTGAGCCCAACTACACTTGATCTGTTGGAACCCAACCAAGGGATAGCCATGGAGGGACCGACAAACAGCTTGCTTCCCACCAATCGGTACATGAGAATTCAAACAAACAATGTTATGGGCGTGATTATCCACAATCAAATATGTAGATGTTTTAAGCTGTCAAAACTACACACCATGTTGGAAAACGACAACAGGTGAGGAAAGGACACTGCCTGAAATTACGTTAGTAGCCAGGGCAAGTAACTGGAACACTAACGGCTACAAGGCAGAAAAATGTTTGCCATTAACTGAATTTCAGCGTTGTCGCGCGCTATGCAGGCTGGTAGAAGTCTGGTTGGTTGTTGATAAGATATAGCACACACTCTGGACATGAAGAATGTAGATTTCGTTGCATTCGTTCTATGAGACTCTTTACTGTTACATTCTTTGCTTCTACTATTGCTGTAAGATCACTCAACATCTTGATCATGACCACAAGTAATGATAATCAGTCAAATCATTGCTGTGACGCTTTCAGGTAAAGGTAGAGAAATAGACCAGAGGGTCGTGTCTCTTTCCAATTGAGACATTGGCTCAGAAAGAATCGACCGACCTATTCCGACCACCGGCAAAAATAAAAAAATCTTTTAAACAACGTGAAACATAACTTTGAGCTTCGTACATCAGGGACTTTTCGCATTCCTTCGAATGCGCCAAGTCTTAGATTGGGCAGTCGCAGCGCTGCTTCACCGTACGTTACCCAACGTAAGACACGACACTGGTTGAGCTCATCTTAACAGAGGAACACACATCCGATTTCAAGAAGACGCCCATTTTCTATCCAGAGAGTGGCTTCTGTGATAATACTAGCAGTTTACTTTAGGTCACTGTTTTTTTCTTTAGTAATCTCTAGACAGCCCCTAGCAGGAAAAAAAGCACCAGATTTAGCTTCTACCATACATTTTATTGTTTTTCATTGTTGATTGTCCTTTCTGCCAACTAGAGTGTAGCTGTTAACCTTGTGTGGCAGTAGGTTTCCTTAAGTTTCTTATAGTAAATCACATATGAGCTAGATGGATAGGAACTATCTGTTGTGTGCTGATGCAGGAGGAGTTGGCCACAGTCCAAACGCAGCTGGAAGCTTTGTTGGCCACAGTCAACAGGCTCCAGAGTGCGGTGGGGATGGGGTGCCTGGGGCAGCCTCTGCTGTACTAGATGTACAGGGGGGGGGGGGGAGTCACAGCTCTCTGTCACTGAGCCGACCTCAGGTGCGACTGAGACGACTGGCCCACTCGCACCTCAATGTGGATGGCGGACTGTGATGAGGTCTTGAGTCTCAAGGCAAAGGCTACATGGGGGACGCAGGTTCCTGCCAAATCCCATGCACTTTGCTGATAAATTCAGCGTTCTAACTCATGCTGGGGGGGGGGAGGGGGGGGGAGTCTGAGCCGGATCAGAATGCACCTTCTGCTAGAATAGTGGCTGCTCATTCAGCAAGGTCCGGACAGGCACTTGGGGATACGGGTTTGTTAGTTATTGGGAGCTCCAATGTTAGGTGGGTCATGGAGCCCCTCAGGAATGTAGCAGTTCAGAGTGCATCTTTTGCCAGAATAATGGCTGCTCCTTCAGCATGGTCCAGACAGGCATGTGGAGGTATGGGTTTGTTAGTTATTGGGAGCGCCAATGTTAGGTGGGTCATGGAGCCCCTTAGGAGCATAGCGGTTAGTGCGGGGAAGAAGTCCAACATTCATTCAACGTGCTTGCCGGGGGGCCTTGTCCGGGATGTGGAAGAGCCTCTTCTGGCGGCTATCGAGCGTGCGGAGTGAAGCCAGCTGCAGATTGATGCATATGTCGGCACCAACGATGCCAGTCGTTGGGGTTCCGAGGAAATCCTTGACCCCTTTCGACAGCTGGTTAAATTGGCATAGACGGCCTCCATCTCTCGAGGAGTGGAACCCGAGCTGACGATTTGTAGCATTGTACCCAGGGTGGACCGTGGTCCTCTGGTTTGGAGTCGAGTGGTGAATCTAAACCACAGGCTACGTCGACTCTGTGACGAAAATGATTGTAGATTCATCGACCTACGCTATGGGTTGGAAGGTTATAGGACGCCCCTCGATAGATCACGGGTGCACTACACACAGGAAGCAGCTACATTAACACCAAAGTACTGTGGCGTGAACATGGGTTTTTTTTAGAAACAAACCGTTGGCTTGAAAGATTACCAGTTCATGACACTGATGTGGGTGTGCCAACTGTAAAAATTGTTAGTTCGCCTAAACAAGTCATTCCACTGCATTTAAATATGCTGAATCTCATGTTAGTAAATTTTCGAAGTGTCTGTAGCAAGATCCACGAGTTACTCTCCGAAATAAACAGTAGTAATGCCAATAATATTAGGTACCGAGAGCTGGTTGAAACCATACATAAATAGTAGTGAAATTTTGAACTCGGACTGGACAATTTTTAGGAAAGATGGGACTGATGCTATGGGAGGTGGTGTGTTCATTGCAGTCAAAAGCCGTTTAAACGCAGTTGAGATCGATATTGGGTCGGATTGTGAAATAGTCTGGATAAAGCTGTCAATCTGACAATTGTATTAGGATGTTTTTATAGACAATCAGCATCCTCAACAAACATCACAGAACGTTTCAGGGGAAGTCTTGGGTACATAGGAAATAAATATCCAAATTATCCATTCATATTACGTTTTCTGTCATGTTATGCTGTATGCTTAATTGTGTCACCATTAACCAGTCATTATTTAATGGGTATATGATTTAAATGTAAGACATTAATCTCTGTTCATCAATTTCAGAAAGAAAGTGTAAGAATTAAATTCAACAGAAATGGGAATTTCACCTACAGAATAAACGAAAGAAGATGCAATAACCTTATGAGGAAGAGTAAATGGATCAGGATTAACAAGCATTAACAAGAATATACTATACTCATCGTAGAATAGCAGTCTTAACTAATTTTTCTTTCAGAATACAAGGTGATTGATGCAGGCTGTCAGACAGAACTACACATCTTAGTTTTAGTGATGAAATATGCTAGAGATAAGGAATAGTTGTGTAATGAGTAATGAAGTGATTTTTTGCAGGTGATAATGAATGCTGATGAATAATGATGAAGAATATGCTACTATGAATAATGAAGTTTTTCTTTACAGGTGATGATGATAATGGTGTTATGATGAGATGTATAATGAAGTTTTTTTTTCTTTACAGATGAGGATAATGTTGAAGTTATATTTAGGCTATGTAGTTATTTAAGTATTTGTTGCAGTTCGTTTTGACAGCAAGTGTTATATTGCACAGTATAATGACTGAAGGTTTTGGAAAGGACAGCTATGGAACACATTTTTATACACATTTCACTACCTGTTAATTCGAAGTTCACTACTTTTAGCATAAAATGCATTTCTCTTTTCAGCTTAATAATCCATTTTTATATATTTTTTGCAGGAGAAATTATTTATGGGATTAATGTGCTATAAGCATTTGTTCATTAAATCTATGAATGTGGTTACATATACTCTACTTGTTTCATAAGCTTGCCACAGCTGACTTATGACGGATGACGTTACACATTTTCATTTATACCAATAAACCAGAAACAATTTTTTTTCTTCTTGCTTTCCCTTATAATTACCCGACGCAATGCATTGCTAGCACAAAAACAAAATGTATTACCAGTCCCAAATAATGTTACTAGTTTAAGAGAATTCTGAATAATACTGATCAGCTCTGAATAGTATGTCACTTCAGTTATGACTTCTTAATGATACAAAAAAAATAATAATGCTTTGTAACTGGCTAATAACTGCCACTGTTTATTGTAATGAGACTACTTATAATGCCCATGATTGTTAATGCTGTGACTGTAATTAACTGATTTTTAATAATGACTTCTTAATGATCTGAATAATACTGAATGATGAACAATGTTTTATACTATTCAATACTTGCTGGCCACTGAGTGCCAATAATTAATGTCACTAAATGAATTATGTTATTAATTATGCTATTAATTAGCTCCTGTTTTCAATGATGATTTTTCATGTTCTATAACTGGCCACTGAGTGCCAATAATTAATGTCACTAAAAGAATTATGTTATTAATTATGCCATTAATTAGCTCCTGTTTTCAATGATGATTTTTCATGTTTTGGTACCTGGCCAATGAGTGCCAATAATTTGTATAACTCAATGTATTATGTTAATGCTAGGGCAATAATTGACTCTTTTTTTTTTCAATGAAGACTTCTGATGAACATTATTCTGTCATACTAAATATGCTTTGTAACTGGCCAAGGACTGCCACTGTTTATTGTAATACGATTACCCATGTTTAGATACATGAATTAAATGTTGTGCACATGCACCGAGTACAAAACATTTCAGACAAAGACAAGATATGAGTACAAAATATAGTAGCAAATCAGAAAACTGTATATACAAATTATTTGACAGATAACAAAGTGCACACGCACTGAAAAAATTCTTTAGCATTTTCAGAACAAATAAACAGAATGGCAAAAAAGTCATGTCGACAAGTGACATAAGTGCACATGTACTGCAGTTGAGAACATATCAGCAAATGACGAAATGTATATACAATGAGTAACAAATGACATAAGTGCACACGCACTGAAGTATTGAACATACAGAATGAGTACAAATCATACTGAAAAATGAGAAAAGTGCACAGGCACTGAAGTTCAGTAGAAAACATATTAACACATAACATAAGTGCACATGCACTGTAGTTCAGAACATATCATCAAAATAAAAATGTATATACAATATAAAAGACAAGAGTGCACATATACTGTACTTCAGAACAAATCGAAAAAAATGTCTTTAGCGTTTACACAACAAATAAACATAATGGCAAAAAAATCATGTCGACAAGTGACATAAGTGTACTCGCACTGGAGTTCAGCAAATCGAAAAAATGTATATCCCATGAACATAAATGATGTTAGCAAAAAATGATTTTCACTATTAGGATAGGAAAGGGAAGGATTGCATCATGGTTGTAGCACTTTAGATTGCACACAGCTGTTCTGAAAGTCCATATCTTTCCACAGAAGTACAGCACCAAGTGACACAATTTGAAGTTCTTTTCCCATCAGAATTTATCAGCGTAGCCAAGACACTGAACTGTCGTAGTAATATTCCATGTTTTCATTTTGGCAGTACATTAGGTACACCAAACAGTGGGACCATAATAACGTCTCCATCGCTCACGGTGGTGGACAGCATGTCGTGTCAACACCCCGCTCTTACAAGGCACACCAACGTAGAATTAGTGCAAAACCAAATATAGTGCTCCATGATCACTAGGATAGACAGGACAAAATGGATATTGCAGTAATCCAGGGTAGTTAGCTCATAAGGTGAAGGACATTAAGTCACATAATAGGCTTCATTGAGAATTACAGTAGTAGTTTGCGGCATTCATAGCCCAGTTATTGAACATTTCTGTACCAAGTATGTAGTATTACAGAATAATGTTCATAAAATAAAATTATTGGCATCATGGGTAATCGTATTACAATAAACAGTGGCAGTCCTTGGCCAGTTACAAAGCATATTTAGTATGACAGAATAATGTTCATCAGAAGTCTTCATTGAAAAGGAGAGTCAATTATTGGCCTAGCATTAACATAATACATTGAGTGATACAAATTATTGGCACTCATTGGCCATTTACCAAAACATGAAAGGTCATAATTCATTTAATTAGATTAATTATTGGCACTCAGTGGCCAGTAAGTATTGAGTAGTATAAAACATTGTTCATCATTCAGTCTTATTTAGAACTCTCTTAAATGAGTAGAATTATTTGAAACTGGTGATACACACCATTAAGAAGTCATGATTAAAAATCAGTTAATTACAGTCATAGCATTAATAATCATGGGCATTATAAGTAGTCTCATTACAATAAACAGTGGCAGTTATTTGCCAGTTACAAAGCATTATTTTATATTTTTTTTGTATCATTAAGAAGTCATTACTGAAGTGATATACTATTCAGAGCTGATCAGTATTATTCAGAATTCTCTTAAACTAGTAACATTATTTGGGACTGGTAATACATTTTGTTTTTGTGCTAGCAATGCATTGCTTCGGGTAATTATAAGGGAAAGCAAGAGAGAAGAATTTGCTTCTGGGTTATTGGTACAAATGAAAATGTGTAGCGTCATTTGTCATAAGTCAGCTGTGGCAAGATTATGAAACAAGTAGAGTATATGTAACCACATTCATAGATTTAATGAACAAATGCTTATAGCACATTAATCTCATAAATAATTTCTCCTGCAAAAAATATATAAAAATGGATTATTAAGCTGAAAAGAGAAATGCATTTTATGCTAAAAGTAGTGAACTTCGAATTAACAGGTAGTGAAATGTGTATAAAAAATGTGTTCCACAGCTGTCCTTTCCAAAACCTTCAGTCATTATACTGTGCAATATAACACCTGCTGTCAAAACGAACTGCAACAAATACTTAAATAACTACATAGCATAAATATAACTTCAACATTATCCTCATCTGCAAAGAAAACTTCATTATCCATATCATCATAACTCCATTATCATCATCACCTGTAAAGAAAAACTTCATTATTCCTAGTAGCATATTCTTCATCATTATTCATCAGCATTCATTATCACCTGCAAAAAATCACTTCATTACTCATTACACAACTATTCCTTATCTCTAGCATTTTTCATCACTAAAACTAAGATGTGTAGTTCTGTCTGACAGCCTGCATCAATCACCTTGTATTCTGAAAGAAAAATTAGTTAAGACTGCTATTCTACGATGAGTATAGTATATTCTTGTTAATGCTTGTTAATCCTGATCCATTTACTCTTCCTCATAAAGTTATTGCATCTTCTTTGTTTATTCCATAGGTGAAATTCCCATTTCTGTTGAATTTATTTCTTACACGCATCATTTCTTTCTGAAATTGATGAACAGAGATTAATGCCTTGCATTTAAATCATATACCCATTAAATAATGACTGGTTAATGGGGACATAATTAAGCATACAGCATAACATGACGTAATATGTCAAAAAGATTGACAGTGTTCAAATGCAAAAATGTACAGAGAATATCACAATGCAGCAGCAAAAAGAAAATTGTAAAACAGTCACGATGTTGAGATATCATAGGGCAAAATGTCAAAGTCAACTGGTGTGTGTTATACCTTAACTATTTCACAATGCATACAAACAAAACTGGAATACAATCATACACACAAAAAAATGGAAAATGTGCACGGTCTGATGTGTAACGACAAGAAGAGCGACCTGCTAACCTTACCTTGCCGGGCACTTGCCAAGAAAAAATACGATAATCATCAGTAATTAGTCATGTAAATATAATTGCATAAGTGGTCATAAAAAAATTTGTAAATGGCAGCATAGTGTGTTGAATCATAAAGTGTCTTCATTCAATAAAGGGTTTAATATTTGACCAATGGTGGTTGCCTTTCGATTTTCTGGTTCTCAAAGTTTCGACGTGTACCACATTGGGATGAGGAATGCTGCGAATCCGATATGGTCCTGCGTACAGAAGTTCAAATTTACTACACTTACCTTTTATTCTGCTGGATAAATAGTATGTACGCACTAATATCTTCTGTCCAACGTGAAAGTCGCGACGTGTACAAACCTGTTTTTGCTGTCTTCTTCGGCGCTCTGCGGCACGTTTGATGTTGTTCAGCGCAATGTTAATTATTTCATGGTGACGTAGGCGACGACATTTAGGGAAGTTTACTAATTCTTTAATTTTGTTTGATGGTTCAACGTTTTTCAGTATAACAGACGGAGATAGCATAGTGGATTCATTTGGAATGGAATTAATTACATCTTGGAATGAGAATATGTGGGTGTCCCAATCAATATGTCTTTTGTGGCAGTATATTCTACACAGTTTACCAATTTCTTTCATTAATCTTTCACAGGGGTTCGAAGAAGCATGGTACTTGGATATATAAATCGGAGAAATTTTTCTAGCTCGTAACATACGTGTCCATGTAGCAGAACGAAATTGTGATCCATTGTCAGAAATTACTTTCAACACATGCCCTACATGAAACAGAAATTGTTTTACAAATGCTTTCGAAACAGTTTTAGCTGTAGCTTTGCGTAACGGAGTGAAAGTAACAAATTTTGAAGTGAGTTCAACAGCGACAAAGATGTAACAAAAACCTCTGTTAGTTCTCGGAATCGGACCAAAAATGTCTACAGCGGCCATGTGTCTTAATTTAACAGGTATAATGGGATATAATGGAGGAATATGTGAAGTGGTGTCTGACTTAGCTTTCTGGCAAATTTTACAAGACGCTAAAACTCGTCGTATACGTTTCTCCATGTTGGTAAAATAACAGTTCTGTCTCAGTATAAGAAAACACTTTCTGGGTCCGTAACTTGAGTAACTTAAATGAGTGTACCAGATTAATTTGTTAACCAGTTCGTCAGGAATGCATAATAACCAGTTGTTACTGTCAGGATGAGAGCGGCGAAACAGAATGTCATTGCGTACAGTGTAATGGTTTCTAATCGTAACATTATTCCTATCTTGCCAAAGGTGTTTAATTTCTTTCCACACGTTGTCTTTACTTTGCTCTTTTGCTATGTCCTGTAATGACGATGAAATAAAATTTTCAAATGCAACTTGTTGAATGTACATGACACTGAAATTTGCTTTGCAGAAGTTGGTTGCTACGTCTTGCTGATTGTTGCTCAGAGAACGCGATAGTGCGTCTGCTATAACATTTTGTGTGCCGGGAATGTGAACTATTGTAAAATTAAATTCCTGTAAATAAAGTTTCCATCTGCTTAATCTGTCGTGAGTGAACTTAGCCGAAAGTAAAAATTGTATCGCTCTGTGGTCTGTGTAGACGGTGGTATGTTTGCCATAAAGAAAGTGCCGAAATCTCGTAAAAGCCCATACAACACATAATGTTTCCAATTCTGTAACGGAATAATTTCGTTCAGCAGGTGACAGAATGCGGCTTGCAAATGCGATGTTTTTAATTACTGTTGAGCCATCTTCTTCAATTTCCTGAAAAATGTGTACGCCTAAAGCGGTGTTAGAACTATCGGTGGCAACGGAAAAGTTTCTAGTAAGATCTGGGTGCGATAAAAGTGGAGCATTCAACAAAGCATGTTTCAGGTTCACAAATTCAGAATGTGCTTGCTTATCCCATGACCAAATAGTGTTTTTACCTGTTAATTGGCATAATCTGGGTGTGTCTAAAGCAGAATGATGAATAAATTTGCGAAAAAAGTTAATTAACCCCAAAAAACTGCGTAATTGCTTCTTCGTTGTAGGAATAGTAATGTCACGTAGAGCTTGAAGTTTTTCCGGATCAGGCGCAATGCCTTCTGCTGAAATTACGTGTCCAAGAAATTTTATGGAAGTTTTGCCAAAGTGCGATTTACTAAGATTAACTGTAAGTCCTTGTGCACGAAAAGTTTGTAACAGCTGTTCAAGAATCAGATTGTGTTCAGACCAGTTAGCTTCTGCAATAAGAATGTCGTCTACATACGTCGTAATTCTGTCCTTAAGTTCTGTCGGAAGTATTGTGTTCAAACCGCGAATAAAAGCTGCAGAAGAAATAGTTAAGCCGAACGGTAATTTGCAAAATTGATAACAGTCGCCAAAACAAAGAAAAGCTGTATATTTTCTGCAATTCGGATGAAGTTGAATTTGCCAAAATCCCGATTTCAAATCTAATGTAGAATAAATAGCTGTACCGTGAAATTTCTGTAGAAGTTCCTCTAAAGTCTGTGGTCGATCTGTTTCATTAATAATAATGTCATTAATGTGACGTGAATCAAGTACAAGGCGAAGTGAGCCATCTTTTTTCTTAACAATATGTAGCGGTTTATGTACGGACTAACTGCCGGTTCTATAATTCCTTGATCAAGCATATCCTGCAATTCTTTTTTAACCTGTTCTCTGTGGATATATGGAATGGGATAATGCTTTGCTTTAAATGTGTCGTGCTGTTTCACTTGAAATTCATACATAAAACCGGACATAGTACCAGGAATGTTGTCGAAAACTGGAGCTTGCTGTAAAAGAATTTCGTGTAATTGCGTTCGTTCGTCGTCTGTAGTTGCACTGCTTTGTTTAACTTTATTGGAAATCATCTGTATTACGTCGTAGTCAGCTTCGTCTGGAGTATTATAGTTATGTACGTACGTATCCGTGAACAATGTGGGATTACAGTCTATGTTACGTGACACGGAAATGACCTCTGTGCGATTGATTGTTTGCTCTTCCGCAGATAGTGAGTGCTGAAATTCTATAGCAAATTGTATATTTTCATCCTTCAACATTAAATAAGAATTCTGAAAATCAATAACTGCGTCGTGTTGTACCAGAAAATTCGTACCTAAAATAACGTCTGTTGTCAATAAAGGAACAATCCAAAAATTTGAGTGGAAAGTATGACCTCCAATACAAAATGATAAATGCGTCTGTAATTTAACGTCTACTCCTTTACTCGGTACCGCTCCTTTCACTTTTGTTTTGCCTAAAGGTAATGTCGGATAGGTATTCTCTTTGTTACACTCGTTAAAAGTTTCTTCATTTATAACTGACATAGGTGATCCAGAGTCAATTACTGCTGAAAATTTCGATGAACCAATTTTAATTTCGATGACAGGATGTGAAATGGTTTTTTGAACAACTGGTCTTTCCAGCAAAAGAGTGTCTCGTATGTCGTCAAAAGTAATTACATTATCGTGAACAACATTTTGCGTGTCTAAAGTAGTGCTTGTATTATTGGAAGATGCGACCTGTACAGTATCTAGTCAGATTCTATCTGATGTGTTACTATTTTCAGCTGGATGTTGTGGCATTTCTACTATTTGAACAGTTCTATTACTTCTTCCAGACGTATTACGCTCTGGATGATACCTACTGTCGGGTTCATTCATGAGAATAGGTTCTTGTGTATAATTTCGCTGTTGGTATGTCCGACTGTTGTTAGATGTACGCTGAAAATTGTTCTCATTATTTTTACGTCTGTCGTAATAGTCATTCCTATACAGTGTATTGCGATAGGAATTGAAATACTGTCTTCTCTGTACGTAGTTGTTTCCTTGCTGCCGTGCGTTACTATTTGTTGGATCTGGGACTATACGTGCACGCGGCGGAACATTCAAGCCTGGTTGACCTTGTGCATTACATTGTTGGTTAGGTATGCTAACCGGCTGGTTTTGATGTTGTTGTTGTGAAACACCTCTATTGTTACTAAAGTGTGGTTCCTGTTGCTGAAAATTTTGACGATATTGATAATTAGAATTTTGGCTGTTATTAAAGTTTTGGTAGTTGTCGTTCCTAAAGCGTCTGTTACCTTTTCTATTAAAATTACGTGTCTGATCATAATTGCTGTACGTTTGTTGGCCTTGGTTGTTATATGTGAAGTTTTTGTTTACGAAAGAATAATCAGATTGTTGTACTTCCAAGAGCTGTAACAGATCTCTGAATTCCGAAATGTTTTCTTTTTGCTGCCCCGTTAGAAGTGACACTCGTAATGACCGTGGTAATTCGGAAATGCATAATTGTATAAGTGCAGATTCACAGTACGGTTCACTTAGGTACTGGTTTTGTTGCACCATGTGCTCAAAAAATTGCGTCACACTGGGGAAATTGGTGTTCTCATAATTCGGTAAGCTAATTAGTTGATCTTTAATTCCGCGCTGTGTCGTCTTCGACCAGTACGCTGATAGAAAAGCATTCTGAAACTCTTCTACTGAATAGCATTGCCTCGCGATCGGTCTCATACGAGTTGCCGGTTCGCCTTCCAAAAAACTGCAAATAAATTCAAGTTTGTGTGTTACAGGCCAAGTCGGTGGAAAAGCAAAACTAAACTGTTGTATCCAATCAAGCGGATGAATCTGTGTTCTGTCATTCCTAAACACTTTAAATTTCCTCACCGATAGAAAATGTTTGTAATCGAAATTATCATCTCTATATGACGGAACAGGTTCAGTATTGTAAGAGAATCTATTTGTCTGTGTCCGTTCTGAATCTAAGTCCCGTACTCTTTGCAGATTGCCCAAATTATACGCGCTGCGTAAGTCTGACAAATGTTCACTAAGTGGCGTCTGCTGTGTTGAGTTATTAACTGAAATATTTTTCATATCTGTTACCTCTTGCTGTAAATTTGACAAATTTCTCCGTAATGAGTGATTAGCTGAATCGATCTCATTGACTGTCTCTTGTAGATTTTGAAATTCCGGTGTTTGACTGAATGAAACCGGTGAAGTATCGTCTGATTTGTTGTCATTACTACTTTCTATAACGTCAATACGACTGGCCAATTCATCATATTTTTCAGTCAGTATTTTTACCTGCTCATCAGTTTTAGTGTCAGAGGCATCAATCTATTTTTGCAATTTACGCGTAGTTTCATTCAGTTTTTTAACGTCAGTTTTGACGACATCTGAATCCTGTGTTAGTTCTAATTGTTCGAGTCTGTCGGTCACTGTTTGAAAATCGGTTGTGTATGTGTCTGTTTTCGATTTAAGGTCAGAAATTTCGTCACGTAATTCTGTGTTCGACTGTTTGATGGAATTAATTTCGTCGGACACTGTAGCAATATTGTTGTCTACATATGTCTTCGCTTTCGCGAACATTTTACGTTTGTCTTCTTGTCTCTGTGCAGTGATTGTTTCCATTACCTGACGTTTTACTTTATTTTGATCCTGAATAAATTTGCGGAAACGCGTATCACTGTTTTGTATGTGGTGACTAAATCGCTCGTCAATTTGAGTGTTCTGCTGTTCAAATTTCGCGTCAATCTTTTCATCCATTGTGCGCGAAAGTTCTGCTGTCATTGCTTTAAACTCGTCGAGTAATTGTGTAGCTTTTTCAGAGCATTGTTTAGCGACTGTACTAATTTCCGCTCTAAGTGTTTCTGTTGCGGCTGTTTGCATTTCCCTTAGTTCCTGAGCAACAGACCTAATTTCTTCGCTACTTTTTTTTGAACAAGCCTCAATTTCCACGCGCAACTGTTCCTTAGTGTCATGGCACTGCGCGGCAACGGCTCTAATTTGTTCACTAAGCTGTCTGGAATTGTTATCTAATTTTTCATTCTGTTGTCTGACCTGTTCACTAAGTTGTTTGAGATTTTCATCATTATTGTCAAGTTTTTCATTTAAGTGTTTAGCCTGTTCACTAAGTTTGTCTTGTTTTTCGTTCTGTTGTTTGGAAGTGTTGTCCAGTTTTTCATTAAGTTGTTTATTCATTTGTAGCAAAAATGCCATAATTGGATTCGACACAAAATCATCATTTCTATTCCTCGTGTTGTTTAGTGGTGTACTTGGAATTGTCTCGCTTTCCGTAACCATTTGGTTATTCTGAGATTCACAAAAAGGTTTGTCAGTCGGATTTACACTGTCGGTCACTATTTCGGAATTAAATGGATCTGTCGTACTTTCAGTACATTGTCCATTTTCATTAAAAAAATTTGTCTGTACATTATTTGAATTTTCCAAACCGGGTGTATTAAGCTGGGCAGCGCTCATTACAATAGTGCGCCCCGCGTCATCAATTGTCGTCAAATCAACAGAGGACATAACCGAGTTCGTTTGTTCATCATTAAGACAAAAGTCATCATTCGTGGTTGGAACGCATTGATTGTCAGTGAACGCAGGATTGTCATCATTACACTGCGTGTCACAATTACTATCGGTCACGTTGTTTAAGTCGGCAATTTCGTTCATAATACCTCGCGATACACTATTCACAGTCTTTCGCGGCATTTTTACAACAGTCACAATTATTCACAAAAGAAATAAGCACAAATACAAAAAGGCAACAAACAAATACAACAGAGCAACGAATTGCCGTTGACCTGTAGAAAGAAAGTCACAAGATTAGTAAAAGCGTTGCGCCAAATTCTAATTATATCTAAGCAAATAAGAGCAGATATCTGACTGTTTTTCAAAAGACTCTCAACGAAATTCGATCCTGGACTGGGTGTCGCCAAGTGTAACCTCCCCACCGGAATTTTTAAATAATATTATTTTAAATGCTAATGCACATTGAGCTAAGTGTAAGCTCCCCAGAGAAATTTTGAAACACAATAGTTGAATGTTAACAAGAATACAACCTAACGTAACCTCCCACCAAATAAATTCAATGACAATGACAATTAAACAAAAATTAGCAATCTGACCCAAGTATAAGTTCCTCACAAAAAAAAATGAAAGTCAATTCAGTGATAATAAAATCTCAGTGACAATGAAAAACGAACAGATCGAAATGTCGATCTTAGGCCCTGTTCATTAATTAAACTGAAATTCTTACCTTAGTAAAGCTGCATCTGCTCTTATTATTTTTGCCATAGCTTGGAGGAAATTGATTGCAAAAATTTTGAATTTAAGGGAAACTTTTCTTTAAGGAATATCAAGGGAATATTTTTTTTTCATTAAAGGATTCTTTGTTAAAAATTGCTTTGAAAACCAAAATTATTATTGGGGCGATTGTTGCACAAATTAGTTACAGTTAATTTACATTATTAGCTGAGCGCATTTAAAAATAATATACCTCATCCTGAATCTTGACCAGAGTGCCATGTCGACGCCCGCCGACTCCTCACACACAACTGCACTGGGCTGCTACTACCGACATACTGCTCTGCCCTACTGCTACTGACAGACTGCCCTGCTCACAGACTGCCCACTGACTACTGCTCGCAACTGTACTGCACGACTACTACTGACAGAGAACTGCTCGCAACTCTCGCGCGGTCAAGCGCAGACTAGCCACGATAAATGGCTCTCTGGTCAGAGACTCTGCAATGCCTCACCATCGCCGCCACACAACATACGTGTTTCAACTACCCCGATAACAAACAGAAATTACGGAATGAAAGCAGCTGTCAGAAAGTCAATGTGAGATTCTTTTAACGAATTTGAAAGCAATATTTTATCGGAAGATTCTAAAAATAACCCCAAAAGAATTTTGGTCATACGTAAAATCTATGAACGCTACAAATAATTCAGTACCTTCTCTTGGTGACAGTATGGGCAACGTAACGGATGATGATATTCTAAACCTAGCTTTCAAATACTCGTTTATGGTAGAGGACTGCAACACCATTCCCCCTTTCAATCATCGAACAAACGCAAGGATGGCTGGCATAGTGTTTAGTGTATCTGAGATTGTATAACAGTTAATATCCTTAGACGCCAGGAAAGCATCTGACCCAGATGGTATCCCCATAAGATTATATGTTGACTATGCTGCAAATATAGCACCATTCTTATCCATCATCTATCAGAGATCATTGGAACAGCGGAAAGTTCCACGGGACCGGAATAAGGCCCAGGTCATAGCAATCTATAAAAAGGGTAGAAAATCGGATGCATATAATTACCGGCCAATTTCACTGACATCGATTTGTTGTAGAATAATGGAACATATTTTGTGTTCAGACATAATGACCTTTCTATACTCTGATAAGCTCATCTGCAGAAACCAGCACGGTTTTAGAAAACAGCGGTCATGCGAGACACAGCTGGCCCTCTTTCTGCATGATATATAACAGGCTCTAGATACCGGCTCCCAGGTTGATACCATATTCCTCGACTTTCGAAAGGCGTTTGACTCAGTTCCGCATTGTCGCTTGCTCCAAAAAGTCCTGAATGGGGAGACTTCAACAGAAACAAGCGTAACATCAGGTGTGCCCCAGGGCAGCGTAATAGGTCTGCTGCTTTTTACGATTTACATAAACGATCTGGTTGATGGTATTGACAGTGGCATTAGACTGTTTGCCGATGATGCTGTAGTCTACAGGAAACTAGTATCACACGAAAGCTGTGAACAAATCAATGAGGATTTGCAGAAAATAAATGCGTGGTGTAATGTCTGGCAGTTATCTCTCAATATTAGTAAGTGTGACCTACTGCGTATAACAAAGCGAAAATCCCCATTAATGTACGAGTACAAAATAAATGCCCAGTCTTTAGAAGCGGTAACATCCGTCAAGTATCTGGGAGTGACTATTCGAAATGATCTCAAATGGAAAGTTCATATTACACAACTCACGGGTCTGGCGAACTCTAGATTGCGGTTTATTGGTAGAATTTTGAAGCGATACAGTCCTTCAACAAGTAAATTGCTTAAAATACGTTAGTTCGTCCAGTCTTAGAGTATTGTTCGTCTGTATTGGATCCTTACCAGTTGGGTCTGATTCAAGAGACTGAGAAGCTTCAAAGAAGAGCGGCAAGATTCGTGACTGGCACATTTGGCCATCGCGAGAGCGTTACAAATATCATAGAAAGTTTGAAGTGGAACCCTTAGCAGATAGACGACATGCGAAACGGATGAAGGGGCTGCTCACTAAATTCCAAAATCCGATTTTCGCCGGGGATGTAGAGCATATATTATTACCACCAACTTTCAGACCGCGCAATGATCACCGTTCAAAGATAAGGGAACAGGCGTTTCTCCCTAGCGCGGTCCGCGTGTGGAACAAAGGGGGGGAATATGACTTTGGCCCGAATAGTGCCCTCCGCCACACACCGCTTGGTAGCTAGCGGAGTATATATGTAGATGTAGATATACTATTAAGGAGACGATTGGAAAGCGTGTGACACCAATTTTGGTGAATCGTGATCGAAATTTTGCCCACAGCTCAGCTTACAAACTGTGATGGAAGCAATCAGGTGGGAAAGACAACATGCTAAATATTTGTTGCAGAGATGGACAGCAAGCGCGAACACCTCGCCGTAACCCAGGGCCGGGCATTTCTAAATTTTTTGTGGTTCGACCATTGTGGGAATTCAAGCTTTCACTGCAATCGATAAACAAATAAGGAGTTCCACTGCGAGACACCCGCTGTTCGCCAGAAGATGGAAAGAGTATATATGATTTTCGAAGGGTGGAGAGACTATATGATTCAAGAAACTCAAGAAGGTTTTCTGGCATCGGCAAGCCGTCGAAACCTTTATTTACAGATGTTTTGGTTGTCTCAAAGTCGTTAGCAACAGACACCCTGCGACTATTACGAGAGCTAATAAAATAGGCTCGTTGTTTTTAAATCAAATTTTGTGACGAAAGATGTTAGTTGTATTGGTTTACACACGTCAGAGTAAGACAGTCAGTAATTTTGTTAAGGGTAACTGTCATCAGTTTGGATGTGGTCCACTCATAATTGATATGGAAATAAAAGGAGTTAGATTTACTCCAAGTACATTCGCGGCACTCCTAAACCTTTAATGACATTGATTACAAATAGTACTCTTAAAGGCTTTCCTTAAATTAGTCTTTCTGATTTAAATTTGTTATAATTGCAACAGATCGCCTACTGCGTCCGTTAAGATTTGTTTGAATTTCTAGGTAGTTGCAAGATTAGCAGAATTTTAATAAACATTACTGCTGAGAGGTCAAACGGAGTACAGCTACGGGGAATTTTATGTGTGCTAATATTGCTGAAAATATTGCGGAAGTCCTTCACTTGTACTAGCCATGTTGTCCTCGATGCTGCCGGCGGACTTAATAAGAAAAAAAAGATGTTCAAATGTGTGTGAAATCTTATGGGACTTAACTGTTAAGGTCATCAGTCCCTAAGCTTACACACTACTTAACCTAAACTATGCTAAGGACAAACACACACCCATGCCCGAGGGAGGACTCGAACCTCCGCCAGGACCAACCGCACAGTCCATGACTGCAGCGTCTGAGACCACTCGGCTAATCCCGCGCTGCACTTAATACGAGGGGCGTTCAATAAGTAGTGCAACACTCTTTTGTTCGATGAATGAAAAGTTAAAAATTGACCAAATATACACTGAAATGCGTGGCAATTGGGGAAGTACTTGCGTACCTTCTGGTTCGAGGTGAACAATTTGTACATGGGAGCAAGTATGCGGCAACAAGAGGAATCCGAGAAAACGTCGACATCGAAACAAAGGAAATCAGGAGGCAGTCAATTTTTTTTGACCGTCAAGGCTGCATTATACTGTATGTCTATTGAGGTACCAATGATACATGCGAGTTGTCTACTTTACCTGATGCTTTTCAGGAGGACAGAGAACCATTCAACTCTAAACTTACTTGCATCTGCATTAAAGGATAACAGAGAGTGGATGGGGTGATCGATTGAGATGGAGCTGTAACGAGGTATGATTTAATGGTTGACTGATGCATTCTAGAGAAGGAGAAGTTGTTGCAGGTCAATTTTTCCAGTGTTCTGTCCTGATACATCAGTCACATGACATTGCCTGCTTTCTGCAAATAGTTCAAATGGCTCTGAGCACTATGGGACTTAACATCTTAGGTCATCAGTCCCCTAGACTTAGAATTACTTAAACCTAAGGACATCACACACATCCATGCCCAAGGCTGGATTCGAACCTGCGACCATAGTAGTCGCGCGGTTCCGGGCTGAAGCGCCTAGAACCGCTCGGCCACAGCGGCCGGCTTCTGCGTTCTAGTCGTATACAGCCACGTGTTCTATACGTGGTTTAAAGCACTGTCTACTTGCGATCGTTAACGGTTATTCTGTCGGTTATCAGAGGAATTCCATCTCAAGTGTGACGAAACTTGACACATTATTCTAACCAAACTTTGATTTATGCTGTGTACTCCATCCCCCCTGTCGCATCTCGGATGTAAAATCGAGACTTCAGCGTCATAACTAAGTTAGCGATAGGTGCTTGTGAGGTGCTGTAATTCCTGTGTACACATTGGCCCAACAGATGTGCTGTTTACAGAGTTAGTCATGGAATGACTTGTAATTTTCACCTGTCGGACGCTGCTGCTATGCGTTTATCTGTTTCCTTGTAGGAGGTATCCCCCACCACTAACGATCATTGTATATAGACCTGATGCAGTCATGGTATAATTTCTGAACCGTGATCAGATGTGAACAGTGGACACTATACGTCTCCGGAAAGCTATATTATGCTTGTGTCACGCAGAGCAAGTGTTTTACGAAGGTAGTTTTTTTTCGTTTTACGGTTTTATAACATAGTTTATCGTAGAGAAACCGAGAAGATGGATGTATGTTATTCACTTGAAATATATTCCTCACAACGAAAAATTAACAACGCTACATTCCATACGACTGATAGGTCGGAAACGCTGGTGATCTAACATTATAGCCCATTTTAAGTGCAGAACGTTGTAGCCTTAGGAGTGTGTGTGTTTATGTTCTCTCATGCCGATTCCTTCCAGGTACCGATCCTAGACTCTAGAACAATAGTTTAGAGTTGATATCTTGGTTGATTTATGTAAAAATGCGCCGAACGCCATCCGTCTGGAGCTCCATTGTGCATAAAAATCATTCGTTTCTTGTTCTTCTTAACCATCTGCAATTACATCATGACACTTTGAAATCTGTTACTATACATTGATAAGGAGTGCTAAGCTCCTCGACATGGGCACCTCTCGAGATGGGTTAGGACTCGGAATGGACGTTCTACACGGTTATCTATCCATGTTCGCAATGATACTCACAGAGTGGAGAAGGGGTGGTTTCGCTATGATACTGAAATTGGGGAAATATGCTGTCACATCATTAGCCTGTGTTGAAGTTACTGTAAAACTGCTAAAATTGTTCGCACTATGAACTGTGATGCTTATTATTAGAGTACATAGCTGATGTCTTTTCCATCCCATCTGTGCACTGGCACGCTGTTGGTTACCACATAATGATTGACTGATATCGCTTGTTTGAGTTGAGGAAAGAGTTTTGCTGCATGGACAGCACGGTCTGGAGTGGATAGCACCGAAACACTGATTGTGTACATGAGTGCAATATGAGGAATCAGTCGAAAGGAAATGCAGAGCCATCAGCTATTCTGTCAGTGTGAGAGATGAATCTCAATCTAGAGCTCGTGAATCAGCTTCGGACTGTAGTTTGGAAACCTGCGCCAACACCGTAAAACTCTTCCGCTTTCCTTATGTTATAACTATCTTTTACTTAATATCAGCCAATGTGTGGTGTGTTATGCTATCAGCCGTAAGAACATGGTTTACACCGTGCAACGTCTAGTTTCCTGCGTAATGTCATAGATCAGAATTTCTTAATGCCAGTTTAGAACCGGCAGAGGCCTCAAAGTCATGGCAGAAAAACGAAATGTTTGACATTGTACAATAGCGTGTTAGAAAACAGTGTTTCAAACAACTAAACAGGACCAGTGGGAGCGTCTCATGGAATTTAGTTTAGTCTGTAGGATACGATCATTCGCCTGTAGTACAGGTAATCAAACTTTAAAATGGCTTCTGCAGTACCTGTATATTTAATAGGATCGTACACACATTGCAATAGTAGCAGCAGCAGTTTGAGGTGTAAATTCGGTGAGGGACTGGGTATACCGTTAGGAATGCTTGGAGGGCTGCATGCTTCGCTATTCTGGGGAAGCATTGCGAAATCTCCCACTCCACACTGGAGCCGCAGTGCAGCTATGTGTCATCGCACGAGCAATGGCGCCTTGTTGAGTTCTATATCGGATGAAGTTAGTGGAACTTCTATAGTTCTCAATTTTTCTCTGTTTGGGGGTAAAGAATAACGATGATAGCATGTTGGGGGTGATAGATTTGAATGGATGCGAATCCGTATTACTTGTATGTAGTTAGGGAATGCACCACAATGCACGCATTTCCATCGAATGGTCAAAACATGTTCCTGTCGCACTAACTCAGGTCGCTCTGTTTCTACATGGCTTGCAGAAGGTATTGGGTTTGGTTTTCTTCGACTTCTCCTCAGTTCCGACTTAAAATGAATCAATCACATGCGCGAAGCGGTAGAAATGGGCTCAGCTGCAGGATATGTAGAGACTCGCTAAAACTAGGTTTTAATTTTACTGTAGCAGACAGGCTCAAGGAAGGTGACTCGTTGTGAGGTATGAGAGTGCCAGAAGTATGATTGAGTAGTGGTTGTAATCATTAAAGGAATTGTCAATAGGATCCAACAGAGGTATGTGCTTGAATGGAAAGAGCTGTTTCCAAGTCCCAGACATCATTTCTAGCAGATAGTGTAACACTAGAGACCTGAGAAGCTAATGTACATTCTCTTATGACCTCAATCAGCACATCATCTACTACTACTGTTTGTGTTCCTTCTCAATCAGTCATCACCTATAACTCATTGGGTATATTGTGGAAACTCTGATATAGTCTCAAGACAGAATGCGCTACAAATACTATAGTATTATCTAGCTGGAGCAGTGTGAGGGAGTCGCAAATACAGCTTACATACCACATTCCTTAGCCGAATCATTTTCAGAATGCGGTAATTTTATCACGAGGTTGCATTGTGGGCTACGTGTTGGTCTGATAATAGACATTCCTACGATCACCATCACCTCATTCAGAGGTAATGTCATACCACGATTGGTAAAGTGGGTATAGCTCTTAACATGGATACTTGTGTGCACCTGTAGAACCAAGGCCGCTTGTGACAGTAACATACAGTACTTGTTGCCATTGAGTTTTTTAACATCTGGTCGATTATGTCTCTCTTTCTAGGACATGGTGGTAGGACTCACAAGAAAAACACTTATGAGACGTGTCCACCCATGGCTAATTTTGTCTCAGTATTATTTTGTAACGTAGGCAATCAGCTATTAACGAAATATTATAATTAGTAGTAGGGGATGCGTGATAGGTCCGCATTTGAGCATCAGTTTTGTGTAAAGGAAATAACTGTGTCCAGTCGTAAGGAGAGTATGGATTTGGCTTGGAGTACTGTGATAGCAAAGGGAAGAGTATGTCGATTCATAAGAAAGGTAGTGATATTTATATTTCCAGAGCCACTGCCGACAGCGGGTGTATTTCCGATACTTCGCTCATTGTCGAATACCATTCAATTGAGACTGTGATCGTAAGAATTAATTGTAAGTATATTGATAAAAAATATACACTCCTGGAAATTGAAATAAGAACACCGTGAATTCATTGTCCCAGGAAGGGGAGACTTTATTGACACATTCCTGGGGTCAGATACATCACATGATCACACTGACAGAACCACAGGCACATAGACACAGGCAACAGAGCATGCACAATGTCGGCACTAGTACAGTGTATATCCACCTTTCGCAGCAATGCAGGCTGCTATTCTCCCATGGAGACGATCGTAGAGATGCTGGATGTAGTCCTGTGGAACGGCTTGCCATGCCATTTCCACCTGGCGCCTCAGTTGGAACAGCGTTCGTGCTGGACGTGCAGACCGCGTGAGACGACGCTTCATCCAGTCCCAAACATGCTCAATGGGGGACAGATCCGGAGATCTTGCTGCCCAGGGTAGTTGACGTACACCTTCTAGAGCACGTTGGGTGGCACGGGATACATGCGGACGTGCATTGTCCTGTTGGAACAGCAAGTTCCCTTGCCGGTCTAGGAATGGTAGAACGATGGGTTCGATGACGGTTTGGATGTACCGTGCACTATTCAGTGTCCCCTCGACGATCACCAGTGGTGTACGGCCAGTGTAGGAGATCGCTCCCCACACCATGATGCCGGGTGTTGGCCCTGTGTGCCTCGGTCGTATGCAGTCCTGATTGTGGCGCTCACCTGCACGGCGCCAAACACGCATACGACCATCATTGGCACCAAGGCAGAAGCGACTCTCATCGCTGAAGACGACACGTCTCCATTCGTCCCTCCATTCACGCCTGTCGCGACACCACTGGAGGCGGGTTGCACGATGTTGGGGCGTCAGCGGAAGACGGCCTAACGGTGTGCGGGACCGTAGCCCAGCTTCATGGAGACGGTTGCGAATGGTCCTCGCCGATACCCCAGGAGCAACAGTGTCCCTAATTTGCTGGGAAGTGGCGGTGCGGTCCCCTACAGCACTGCGTAGGATCCTACGGTCTTGGCGTGCATCCGTGCGTCGCTGCGGTCCGGTCCCAGGTCGACGGGCACGTGCACCTTCCGCCAACCACTGGCGACAACATCGATGTACTGTGGAGACCTCACGCCCCACGTGTTGAGCAATTCGGCGGTACGTCCACCCGGCCTCCCGCATGCCCACTATACGCCCTCGCTCAAAGTCCGTCAACTGCACATACGGTTCACGTCCACGCTGTCGCGGCATGCTACCAGTGTTAAAGACTGCGATGGAGCTCCGTATGCCACGGCAAACTGGCTGACACTGACGGCGGCGGTGCACAAATGCTGCGCAGCTAGCGCCGTTCGACGGCCAACACCGCGGTTCCTGGTGTGTCCGCTGTGCCGTGCGTGTGATCATTGCTTGTACAGCCCTCTCGCAGTGTCCGGAGCAAGTATGGTGGGTCTGACACACCGGTGTCAATGTGTTCTTTTTCCCATTTCCAGGAGTGTATGTGACCAGTTTTCTAGAATTATTCGGTGTATGGATAACCTGTGGTGGGAATGATTCACGTTTCCCATTAACGGTAGCAGCTATCCGAGCGCAGAGCTCTGTTGGAGTGTAGGAATGTATCTGAGTTAACTTTGCTGTTATCTAGACGACCAAATAGCGAACTAATACGTAGAATGTGTTGGGCAATGTTGTGTACATAGTTCCGCATAGTCAGCGCGTACACAACTTTCCCACTAGATCGCGCCCCGCTAAGCACAACAGCGCAGGCGCAGCGCTCGTCCATCTCCGCACTACGAGATGGCGTTGCCATTGAGACAGACCAAATTCTGCTTCAACTGATCCATGTATTAATACGTAACGCAGCCAATGAGATTGCTGCTAACGTAGAACCTTTTCTCCTCGCGGATCACACTCGCACAGTGATACATGAACGCACAAGGTATTATAACGAGTGTACAGACCTCCAATTAGTCGTCTGCACCAGTCTGTACCACTCTGCATTAGTCTGTACCAGTCTGTACGAGTTCTACATTTGTCTGTACCAAGTCTATAGTCAAGTTTCAGTCTGCGCCTGGTAAGATTACCATATTCCTGTACATAGCCATGAAGATAAATGTATAGACACTTCTGTCAAGTATCAGAGATATATGTGAGAATAAGATTAACATACCAATACCAAAGGCGCTTCTGATTATCAATTATAAATAGCATCCAGAACCAAGTTAAGTAATTTTTATGCTTGTTATTATTTTAATAAATGTGTGTGAAAATTAATCAAGTTCTGTTTGAAGTTGGCCACTGTCAATCTGCTACTCTAAGCGTGCCAGTGGCATTTCTATCGTCTGACCTAACGACAGAAGATAAACATGCCACGATAAGACCACGAGACATATTGCTGACACTCGCCTACTTCGTTAGAGTGACAAGTCAAATAATCTGATGGTGTGTGTACTGAAGGTCTTACAGTACGCACACCACAGGCGGCTTATGTGATAAAGTGGAAATTTGAGAAGATTGTGTATGGAGGTGCGTTTGCGCTGGACCATTATTCACTCCCATGTAAATTGTTCCGTTGACTACTTCTGCACATTTTGCACCTATATTTAGTTGAGAGAAGATCGATTGTGGTGTGTGCATCTGGCATGTGGAAGACACGTTTGCCTGTTCTCTAGACATGGGAAAGACCTTAGTTGGCTTGTAAATCATAGGGATGATTTAGAATCTGTTACATCACTGACTTCGATATTCGAGAGTGGAAATGTCAGTTTCCTCTGTTACTCAGTGGTTTAGAGCACGCTGCACCTCGCGTAAGTTTGAGGTTTGTAGGGAAATAATTTCCAGTCTATATTTTGGGAATTATGTTGCGCTAGAGATCGGTAGAATGCTACCTGGTTCTTGATATCGAGATGTACCGCAAAAATGGTATAGTACTGGGTGATTCAAAAAGAATACCACAACTTTAAAAATGTGTATTTAATGAAAGAAACATAATATAACCTTCTGTTATACATCATTACAAAGAGTATTTAAAAAGGTTTTTTTTCACTCAAAAACAAGTTCAGAGATGTTCAATATGGCCCCCTCCAGACACTCGAGCAATATCAACCCGATACTCCAACTCGTTCCACACTCTCTGTAGCATATCAGGCGTAACAGTTTGGATAGCTGCTGTTATTTCTCGTTTCAAATCATCAATGGTGGCTGGGAGAGGTGGCCAAAACACCATATCCTTAACATACCCCCATAAGAAAAAATCGCAGGGGGTAAGATCAGGGCTTCTTGGAGGCCAGTGATGAAGTGCTCTGTCACGGGCTGCCTGGCGGCCGATCCATCGCCTCGGGTAGTTGACGTTCAGGTAGTTACGGGCAGATAAGTGCCAATGTGGTGGCGCTCCATCCTGCTGAAATACGAATTGTTGTGCTTCTTGTTCGAGCTGAGGGAACAGCCAATTCTCTAACATCTCCAGATACTGTAGTCCAGTTACAGTAGCACCTTCGAAGAAAAAGGGACCAAAAACTTTATTGGCTGAAATGGCACAGAAAACGTTCACCTTAGGCGAGTCACGTTCATATTGAGTTGTTTCCCGCGGATTCTCAGTGCCCCATATACAGACATTGTGACGGTTGACTTTCCCGTTGATATGGAAAGTTGCTTCATCACTAAACACAATCTTTGAAACGAAAGATTCATCTGTTTCCATTTGAGCAAGGATAAAATCACAGAAATCGATTCTTTTAATCTTATCAGCTGCAGACAGTGCTTGAACCAATTTCAGACGATAAGGTTTCATAACTAGCCTTTTTCGTAGGACTCTCCATACAGTTGATTGTGGAATTTGCAGCTCTCTGCTAGCTCTGCGAGTCGATTTTCCTGGGCTGCGAACAAATGCTTGCTGGATGCGTGCTACATTTTCATCACTCGTTCTCGGCCGTCCAGAACTTTTCCCTTTGCACAAACACCCATTCTCTGTAAACTGTTTATACCAACGTTTAATACACCACCTATCAGGAGGTTTAACACCATACTTCGTTCGAAATGCACGCTGAACAACTGTCGTCGATTCACTTCTGCCGTACTCAATAACACAAAAAGCTTTCTGTTGAGCGGTCGCCATCTTAGCATCAACTGACGCTGACGCCTAGTCAACAGCGCCTCAAGCGAACAAATGTACAACTAAATGAAACTTTATAGCTCCCTTAATTCGCCGACAGATAGTGCTTAGCTCTGCCTTTTGTCGTTGCAGCGTTTTAAATTCCTAAAGTTGTGGTATTCTTTTTGAATCACCCTGTATTATGGTGAACCATGCGAAAATACGTGTGTTCTTGTAATCCCCGAGTCTGGAGATGTGTGCAGAAAAGCGAGCAAGGATGGAAGCAGGTTCAGAGCAGAAACAGTAACGTGTTTGTGCCGAGGGGAAATTAGTGCATGTTAGGACACGTTAGCGCACGTTAGTACACGTTTGTGTATGTGACACTCTTCCCTTGAAATATACCACTTGGAGTCCATTCTACTGTGTAGCCATTGTAGCTCAATATTCAAGCTCATGCCTTCAGTGGCAGAGCAGTGTAATTGAGTAAGTCTTTCCGTATTTGATGATATGTATGGGTCTTCGCGAGGTTTAGTTGTTCATGATATATGGTGATCAGTGTAAAATAACCGCTGAAAGTCTCGTCTGCAGAAGGAAAAAAGGCAGACTGTGCTTCGATACCAGCAGCATCAATAATTCGGCGGGTAAATTCGATAAGAGCCAATCATAACGCTCGAATCATTCACATCCTTTGTGCTGGGATATGGGAGCCTCTACATAGCAGTGAGAACATTTGCATATGTTGAGAGCAGGAGGAGTATCACGTTAGTAGTGCTGGGAAGAGTGCATTCAATGTTATTTTCGTAAGCAGGTTCTGTTAGGGCAAGACTTTCAGTGTATACAAGGTGAGACATCAGGAAAGCGAGTGTAAACTATTTCTGGGACACTATACAATTCCTGAGAGGTCGACTTGGCTGTTATTTTTTACAAAGCCCTGTGACGTAAGAATAACACCGAGAACGTTTTAGAAGGCGGGCCGTCATGAGGATGTTTCACGGCAAGGTGTCAGTGATGCAGGACAGCTATGCACGGCTGGATGCAGCTTGTGTGTTCCATTAGGGGGAAAGCAGCCTGTGCTATTCTGTCATCAGCGGAAAATACAAGTGCTGCCTGGAGGTGTCTCGCATATGACACAGATGTGAGTGCACCTTGAAGTTCTATGACATCGGTATAACAGAGACTTTATACTCGAAAATAGAGGCAACTTTCACTTGCGTCTGGCGGTGGCTCGCAGCTGTGACTGAGCACGTCCACGAGGAATTTCTCTGGTGTCAAGTATGAAAGGGGTGCCTCGAAAATAGAGGCAACTTTCACTTGCATCTGGCAGTGGCTCACAGCTGCGACTGAGCGCGTCCATGAGGAATTTCTCTGGTGTCAAGTATGAAAGGGGTGCCTCGAAAATAGAGGCAACTTTCACTTGCGTCTGGTGGTGGCTTGCAGCTGTGACTGAGCACGTCCACGACTAATTTCTCTGGTGTCAAGTATGAAAGGGGTGCCTACGCCTCATGCGTGCGGGACCTTAATGGGCGTCTGTGTGTGGTTTGAAAGCTTATGGGCATTGATTCCATGTCTGTTGCATTATTTTGTGAGTGGTCCTGTAGGCTGTGCTATGCGTTATTTGGACAGTTCACGATTTCGTGTCTGCACATCACTGTGCTGCATTATTTAGGAGGAGTTTGCAGGTCTGTACTGAAATTATTTCGGTGCAGTAGTTTGCATGTGTGTAGGCTACAATTAGCAAGGATGTATGTTGTGTTATTTACGAGTAGTTTACAGGCCTGCAGCCTGTGTATTGTGACCCCAAGCACATCAGGGCGAGTGTTTCGCATCAGTGTGATAAATATACTCCATCCCTTAATAAAATGTTCCAAAACAAATAGAGTGTACTCCTCCCTTACTCTCCCCAGCAGCCCAGGGCAGACTGAGTCATTTTCACTCCATTTTCCCCCTACACACAACGATCTTGGATTACATCACAGGTGGCATGACAGCACCATTTGGTGGCAGTACTGTGTACTAGGTCAGTTGGACTCCACATCTCATGGTGGAGAGACTGCCTCCAGAATAAAGACTCATGTCCAGCACAGGGAGAGTCGTTCTCCCGCCCTTTTCCCCACCCTAAACCGCCATCTTGCATTATGTCACAGGAGGGCTGAGAGTACCCTCTGGTGGCAATATTGTGTACTAGATCAGTTGGAGTCTATATCTCATAGTGGAGACAGTGCTGACAAAATAAAAACTCATGTTCAGTACAGGCAGAGTCGTTTTCCCGCCATGCACCGCCACCATCTTGGGTTACATCACGAAATGGACGACAGCGCTGTCTGGTGGTGGTACCGAGTACTGGATCTAGACCTTGTGGTGTACACACTGTTTGACGCCATCTTAGATAACAGTACTTGCGTCATCACCTGACCTCAAGGCCGCCATTTTGGACGATAGCACCCTTTGGTGGTGGTGCTGTGTACTAGGTCAGTTGGAGTGTGGAACTCCTGGCGAACACACTGGATGGTGGTGCTGTCTATAATTGTTTAAACAAAGACTGGTGCATGATTTCGATAGTTGACGATTAGCAAGCATATTTGCAGAGTCTTTTAGTTTGATTATTATTTTGACAAGTTAGGAGTTGTTTGCCTTTCTGGATGTAAATGTATTGCATTATTTACGAGTGGTTTGCTTATCTGTAGGCAGTGCAATGCGTTATTTTGACAGTTTACAATTAGCAGGTGTATGTGTAGAGCATTATACATGAGTTATTTAGGAGTAGTTTGCAGGTCTGTATGCTGTGTGGCATGTCAGAGCATGTGTTCTGCATTACTGTGATAAATATACTCCATCCCTAAATAAATTGTTCTAAAATAAATAAAGTACACTCCTTCATCTCTCCAGCAGCCCAGTGCAGGCTGAGTCAATTTCCCACCAATCCCTAAGAAGAGGTGGCAGTCAGGTGACTTAGGTTAGTGGAGGTGAGCTTTGTTTCACGCAATTTTTTTAGGTTGGTAGCGAAAGCCCAAGAGACCTTTCTTTACTGCCAAAATTCAAACTCGGAGTCAACTCCTAGGAAGAGGTGGTGGTCGGGAGACTTAGGTTAGAGGAGGTAGTCCAAGCGTCCTTTCTTTCGTGCCATTTTCTTAGCATAGTAGAGATACGCGAATTGGTCTTTATTTATGGCCAAAATTCAAACTTGGCGTTGGTTCATAGGAAGAAGTGGCTGTCTGATGGGGTAGCCCAAGTGAGCTATCTTCTCACAATTTTCTTAGGTTAGTAGGGATAACTGTGGTGTGATGCATTATCCTGATGGAATTTGAACTTTCCTTCATTTTTATGGAGGAGGGGGGCGTGCACTTTCCCACCAAAAGCCGTCATCTTAAATGACATCTTGGATGACATCATCATCGCCATATTGGGTACATCTGGAAACAATACAGAGTGTGCCAGAAAGCGCTTTGTTCCATTACTAGTATGAAAGCGATATATAGGGGTGATTGTTGGGGGAACAATAACCAGTGCAGAATACATTCAGAGCTTCATTCATCCTATGCCACTTCCGTTCCTACAGCATGAGGGAGATGTGCACGCACTTCTTGTGGCATTCATTGCGCTATATAAGATGTAATACTTGCATGCCTTGAAGGTTACCTGTTTCAATTTGTTTTAGTAAAAGTGGATCTGCAATACTCAATATGCTTTTAACGTTAAATTGTCTGTTGGAGGCTACACTTTGGGCTTACTGTTTTTTTTAAAAATGCCCATACTACAGCTTAAAGCTGATAGCTTCCACTGAAGTTATTACTAAGAAAATTCAACTGCGAGAACGCATAAAGAAATCTAACTGCGAGAATTCTAAGAAAATCATGCCCTGTCTGAGACTTATTGGTGTCACAAAATCTGGTTATGAACTTTGATGAAAAACTGATTACTTTGAAACTCAAGTTGGTCCCTGTGAAATTTGATTAAAGAAGGAATCTCTTTTCTACAATATTTGGCTTACCTGGGTCGCACTCGATAACGCCGTGCAAACTGCTCTCGTAACTACAGCGCTTCTCGATAAGAGAGCTACAGAGATATTGAGATCCGCAAAGGTGCAATGCAGTCTCTAAAACGTTGCTACTATTCTTGGTTCATATTTTTGATGATGGTTTTAAGTAAGTTGAAAAGTAACTGACTCTTAGGATGTGGACAGTGACTCTGGGTTAAATGAAGTCAGTAGTGGTCTCATATCATTTGACTTAATAAAATTTAATGAAATTTCAATAACAATTTACTCTGAAATCACGTAGCTATAATCCAAGAATACAAAATTTAAACTCTACAAATTCCAGAATCTAATTCTTAAATCGATTTCTCTCGCAATGATACATAAATCCTTGAAAAAATCCTGATCTTGATTTCCGACGAGCTAAGAACGCTGCTTTATCAAACCGCTGCCGCCAATAAAACAAACTTGATCATCACCTGTAATCTATTCTTCACAAAGAATGTAACCGTACCAATATAAAAATCAATAACATAATTCCCAAAAAACTCCATTGTTTGCTGCTTACTGCTACGACGCGAACTCAGC
Organism: Schistocerca serialis cubense; assembly: GCF_023864345.2. NCBI lineage: Eukaryota > Metazoa > Arthropoda > Insecta > Orthoptera > Acrididae > Schistocerca > Schistocerca serialis. Next base: position 272,906,328 of record NC_064643.1, on the reverse strand, counting down.
TGTCTGTCTGCTCTGCTCGCGATCAACACATAAATCTGAAACGCATCTTCGCAGAGCAAAGATCATCTCTAACACATCTGTGCAGCGTAACTTCTCTGCCGAGGCTGCGCGTGCAAGTCTAAGCAGTTCAGACCATATGAGGGCGACACCACTCATCCAAAACAAGAAAAAGTCCTACGAAAATTTAGGATACACACCTTTTAAGCCGTGCTATCGACAGACCGGTTTCCCCATTCAGTATGACAGGGATGTAGTGTGAGGGTACCTGGTTCCGTTTGCATAATCAGGAACGTCGCTTGAACAGCTACGACCACAGCTGGAAGTATGACACCTCTATCAGTCTCGTGCATAGTTGTAGGGCTGCATTGTACCTTACTATAGTTGAAAGCAGTTTTCCGCAAGTTTATGACACTGTCATTGTGACATAAAAAGTGTTCAGTGTCTATTACATGTGAAAAAATCTCCATTTGTGATCATTGTTTGAGGAGTGTTTGTTTTTCCTTCTTTACGAGTGTACTTTGAGGAATCCTGTGTAGTTTAGAAGTCACTGGTGATACGATGTGCCTTTTCATGATTGATATTTCCTGCACCTATGAAGCACATTCAAAAAGACACAAGCTCAAAAACGAAAACTCAGAAGGGAACATAATGACGTTGCCTACGGAAATAGGTTTGGTCCCTATAAGAGAGCTGAGACCCCAAAGACGCCGCTTGTGGGACATGGGCGTCCACACGTGCACACTTCGACAGTCCACTGCGCTCACAAGGGAACCTCCCCATCGCACCCCTCTCAGATTTAGTTATAAGTTGGCACAGTGGATAGGCCTTGAAAAACTGAACACAGCTCAATCGAGAAAACTGGAAGAAGTTGTGTGGAACTATGAAAAACATAAGCAATATATACAAACTGAGTAGTCCATGCCAAAGATAAGCAACATCAAGGACAATGCAAGCGTAGGAGCGCCGTGGTCCCGCGGTTACCGTGAGCAGCTGCGGACTGAGAGGTCCTTGGTTCAAGTCTTCTCTCGAGTGAAAAGTTTACTTTTTTTTATTTATGATCTGTCCGTTCTTTCATTGACGTCTCTGTTCACTGTAATAAGTTTAGTAAGTTTAGTGTCTGTGTTTTGCGACTGCGCCGCAAAACCGTGCGATTAGTAATTGAAAGGACATGTCTCTCCAATGGGAACCGAAAACATTTGATCGCAAGGTCATAGGTCAACCGATTCCTCCACAGGAAAACACGTCTGATATATTCTATACGACACTGGTGACGGCATATGCGTCACATGACAGGAATATTTTGCGACCCACCTAACTTGTACATTTGGCGAATGGGTAAAATGATTCTTCTACCTTGCCCGATACTACGGTGCAGTACCTCGTATCGGACGGACGGACGGACAGATAATAATTGTCTGAAAATAAAAAATTAAATTTTTCAGTCGAAGGAAGACTTGAACCAAGGACCTCTCGTTCCGAAGCTGCTCACGCTAACCACGGGACCAGGGCGCTCCTGAACTCAGATTGTCCTTGCTGTTGCCTATGTTGCAAATGGACTACTCAGTTTGTGTATTTTGCGTATTTTTTTCATATTTCCACACAACTTACTATTTTCTCGATTGATCTGTGTTCAGTTTTCCAAGGCCTATCCACTGTGCCAACATATAACTAAATCTGATGGGGGTGCGATGGGGAGCTTCCCTTGTCAGTAGTGCTCAAAACAGAGAAATGGAGGCTTCAACAGAAGAGCAAAGGGGATGTTGTGCGTTTCCTGGCAGGGGAAGAAGTGGGGAACAAGAATTCATCAAAGAACGGCACAAATGTGATCTGCAACGACACACCGCATTACCCATACCGTTGTCGAGCAGGTGGATATCCTCATTACCGAAGACCGATGAGCTACGATGGTAGACATTGCTCCACAGGTCCGATTGAGCATCAGAATTACAACGGGAATGCAGTGCTCGCCGTACACTTGCGTCATTCTTCGACGAATTTCCTTCCCCCACACCTTACGTTGTAACGAAACGCAGTACAGCTCTTTGCTCTCCTTTTGAACCCCGCCTTTCTCTGTTTTCATCTCTACTGAGTGTGGTGTGTGGTCGGCGTGTGAACGTGCTCGCTCTGTCGGCATGTGGATGTGCGCCCCTGACCCTCTAGCGCTCTTAATAGGGACCACACCTTTAGGCAATGGCCGTACTATCCTTTAAGTGGTTTTCATTTTACAGCCTCGAGCTCGTGTCTTTTTGAATTCACCTTGTTCATTCTTACTCTGGAAGTAACCGTAGGTCGTGGAACGAAAGGTACATTGTAGATAAATACAATTTTGTCCTCGTTATTCCATCCGTTGATGATGCGCGGAAAGAATGAGTGCCGCTTTGTCTGCGCATACTACTGAATATCTAATTTCCTCGTCTTGGTCATTATTCGCAATGTTCGTGGTAGGAAATAAAGTTATCCCTGTCTCGTCTTCGAGTAGCGGCTGGCAAAATTATAAGAATAAGCGCTAACGTGGTAAGTTCTCCGTTGGAATTGAATCGCACAACGGCTCTCTGAATCTTTCCGCAGAGTCATTTGAGACAGAAATGTGGACGTTGTGGATTTACGGAAAGTGTTGTCTAGGCTATCATAGTTTTGGCCTTTATCCATTTTCGACTGCGCACTCCTGCACTTGTAAAATTATACCATCGTCGATTGTGGGTATACACAAATATACGTTTGCTATTTGTATACGTAACTCTTGTCTTAGTACATACGAGCGACAATGATTTTGTACGCGTCGGCGCTATGGCAATAATATTATTTTAAGGCGAAGATGACTATAGAACGTTGTTCTCGCTCGTGTGTAGCCACAAAGGGGGAGGAGTAAATTTACGAGTATGGAAGGACACACTAGAAAATGGCTAACAGCCAAAATTAGGTGATCGTGGTATAAATAACAACGATATTATAACAGCAAAATGTATATTTTACAAAATATTAGGAAACTCGCATTACTTGTGGTTTTGGTCAGAGATTACCGGTACGTAACGATGCAGAGGAATCGATGGCGTGCAGTATGAATCCTTGCCAATACTGACATGAGTCACTGGTCACTGAAGAATAGTATAAAAAGTAATTACCGCCAATTTAAAACCCCGCTCGTTCTTAGTATCTGGTAAGATATTTGTATGCTTTACACTAATGAAAATAATTGCGTATTAAAATGTAATTTCGTGTATCGCGCTCTTATTGCATTCCTTCCAGTTCAGGAAATATGTCAGTTTAAAGAACTGGTGGACATTAATGAGGTCTGAGACTAATAATAGACACACAGTATGTGAAATATTAGACCTTATCTGGAGCAGCAGTCACATGAAAAGAGAATTCAGTGCTCATTGACGACGGCAAACGACTAACTTGCTGCCTTATCCATTAATTCAGAGATAATCTTTTATTGTAGTAATATTCAAAAGAGTTAAATTCCTGACTAGCCGTGTACCACCAGATAGGGTGGACGATGGTAATGTCAGTTCTTTCATCTCGAACACGTTGAATACATATCTCATGTACTATAACAGCCATAATCGAACATGGAAACAGTCCTTAGAAAATCACTGCATAAATGCCAGAATAAAAGTTGAACAGAATGCGGTTGATATTCTCATCAAAGGAAAGCACTGGAATACTATGCAGGGTAGTCCATTGATAATGACCGGGCCAAATATCTCACGAAATAAGCATCAAACGGAAAAACTACAAAGAACGAAACTCGTCTAGCTTGAAGGGGGAAACCAGATGGCGGTAAGGTTGGCCCGCTAGATGGCGCTACCATAGGTCAAACGGATATCAACAGCGTTTCTTTAAATAGGAGCCCCCATTTTTATTACATATTCGTGTAGTACGTAAAGAAATATGAATGTTTTAGCTGGATCACTTTTTTCGCTTTGTGATAGATGGCGCTGTAATAGTCACAAACGTTTAAGTACGTGGTATCACGTAACATTCCACCAGCACGGACGGTATTTGCTTCGTGATACCCATGTTAAAATGGACCGTTTACCAATTGCGGAAAAGGTCGATATCGTGTTGATGTATGGCTATTGTGATCAAAATGCCCAACTGGCGTGTGCTATGTATGCTGCTCGGTATTCTGGACGACATCATCCAAGTGTCCAGACCGTTCGGCGGATAGTTACGTTATTTAAGGAAACAGGAAGTGTTCAGCCACATGTGAAACGTCAACCACGACCTGCAACGTGTTTTAGCTGCTGTCGCAGCTAATCCGCGCATCAGTAGCAGACAAATTGCGTGAGAATCGGGAATCTGAAAAACGTCGGTGTTGAGAATGCCACATCAACATCGATTGCACTCGTACCATATTTCTATGCAACAGGAACTGCATGGCGTGTACAGTTCTGCCACTGGTCACAAGAAAAATTACGTGGCGATGACAGATTTTTTGCGCGCCTTCTATTTAGCGACGAAGCGTCATTCACCAACATCGGTAACGTAAACCGGCATAATATGCACAATTGAGAAACGGAAAATCCACGATGGCTGCGACAAATGGAACATCAGCGACCTTGGCGGGTTAATGTATGGTGCGGCATTATGGGAGGAAGGATAATTGGCCCCCATTTTATCGATGTCAATCTAAATGGTGCAATGTATGCTGGATTCCTACGTAATGTTCTATCGCTGTTACTGCAAGATATTTCACTGCATGACAGAATAGTGATGTGCTTCCGACATGATGGATGTCCGGCACATAGCTCGCGTGCGGTTGAATCGGTGTTGAATAGCATCTTTCATGACAGGTGGATTGGTCGCCCGCACGTTCACCGGATCTGACGTCCCCGGATTTCTTTCTGTGGGGAAAGTTGAAGGATATTTGCCATCGTGATCCACCGACAACGCCTGACAACATGCGTCAGCGCATTCTCAATGCGTGTGCGAACATTACGGAAGGCGTATTACTCGCTGTTGAGAGGAATGTCGTTACACGTATTGCCAAATGCACTGAGGTTGACGGACATCATTTTGAGCACTTATTGAATTAATGTGATATTTACAGTAATCGCGCTATAACAGCATGTGTTCTCAGAAATCATAAGTTCTCAAAGGTACATGTATCACATTGGAACAACCGAAATAAAATGTTCAAAGGTACCTACGTTCTGTATTTTAATTTAAAAAACCTACCTGTTACCAACTGTTCGTCTAAAATTGTGAGCCATATGTTTGTGACTATTACAGCACCACCCATCACAAAGCAAAAAAATTGGTCCAACTAAAACATTCATATTTCTTTACGTACTATACGAGTATGTAATAAAAAATGGGGTTTGTTATTTTAAAAAAACGCAGTTGATATCCGTTTGACCTATGGCAGCGCCATGTAGCGGGCCAACCATAGCGCCATCTGGTTTCCCCCTTCAAGCTAGACAAGTTTCGTTCTTTGTAGTTTTTTTTCGCTAAAGGCTTATTTCGTGAGGTATTTGGGCCGGTCACAATCAATGGACCACTCTGTATTACAAATCTGAAGTCGGATTATACTTTGCCACAGGTGACACGATTTTGTATTTTGGTAACAAAGTTGGTGCCACTCTGGCCGTTGGGCAGAGATGGTATTTGCTGCCTCTCGCGGGAATGGCGATATTCGTCGGCTGCGGGGAGGACAAGGGGACTTGAGTGGAGTGCTGGCTTGTTGACTGCAGCGTGCATCGAGGTGAGGCCAACAGCAGTGGAGGCAGTCTCCTGTCCTGGAGGCCAGAGGATACACTTTGCGTTTTGGACTCATGTTGGCCGTCCAGAACCGGCTGTGAACTCGTAAGTAATGGTGGTTTTCTTGTGACTACAAGACGTACTGTTTATCACGTGCTATGAGGTGGCGTTTGGATGTTTCTGCCCTAGCTTAACTAAAATGACTGAGCGGTTTTCTTCACTGAAACAATGTAACTTGTTGTGGGACTTACTGTCCGTTACTAATCACATCACATGCCGCTCTGGATGACGTTTTCATTGCATGTGAATAGTTGCAATCTGTAGAACCAGTTATTTTAATTAATTTAAAGTGTTTCGTGAAAATCCTAAAACTGGCCTGACATTTTGACTTGAAAATGAAGTACGGCCATTTCCTGTTTCGTTATCTTGAAATATGTCTGAAAACACCAGTGTACTCTCCAAAACCTTTCTGCTGTTATATAAAATAAGCACTGAAATTCAGAGTTATTTCCAAAACTCGACATATTCTCCTAAGAGAACGTTCCAAAACTCGACATATGTGGTTAATTCCAAAGTCAGACATTTGCATTTATATTGTGCACCACGACAACATGTAGTGTTCTAGAACCCGACAGCTTCTCGCATGACTTACCTTGCTTTAAGATACGTGATATTTATTTTACACGAGTTTGTAACACTGCATCTTTAGTGAGTGCTTTTCACTGTAGGGAACGTTAACAATGCAGCAGTAGCTCAGTATCATGTTATGCTGCATTATCGCTACAGCTGCACTTGTCTATCGTTTTTCGAAATGAGTTGGTGTTTGGTGTGTTATACTGAGATTATAAAATGGAATCTCATGTACAAGAAGTGTCACCAGTAGAGACAGGAGGTGCAAGGAAGATAGTCTGTGATACCACTGAGTGGACAAAATACAGAAAACAAATAGAAAGATAAGTGCCACGTATTTTTTGACCTGTTTACCTATGACTACTACACTGCATGTTTGTTTATGTTGTAATTGTGGTTTTATTCATTATTGTAGGCATTCAGCGAAAAGCATTCCCAGAGCTCCGATTTGTAATCTTAAAACAGAAGCTATCCAATGCAGGTCGTTGGCCACTTTTATATCCCGCCTGACCGAGTATTAGGAAGAACTGACAAGCAGATAAAGAAAATCGGAAGAAAATTACAATATCTAGAATGAAATTTTCACTCTACAGCGGAGTGTGCGCTGATATGAAACTTCCAGGCAGATTAAAACTGTGTGCCGGACCGAGACTCGAACTCGGGACCTTTGCCTTTCGCGGGCAAGTGCTCTACCATCTGAGCTACCCCAGCACGCCTCACGCCCCCTCCTCACAGCTTTACTTCTGCCAGTACCTCGTCTCCTCCTTCCAAACTTTACAGAAGCTCTCCTGCGAACCTTTTTTAACATTACAATATATATATATATAGATGTGGATTGCCCAGCTTATGGCTGGAAAACAAGCATACAAAGTGTTTTGAACCCATCAAGTGCTGGCATTTCAAAACGAAATTTCGCAAGTGAATTAAGGTAAAAATGTCGAAAAATGCAGTTGTAAAAGGTGAACAGTACTATAGAAGTGACCTAAATGTATACAGAGGAGTACTAAAACGGGGAAACACTTCCTAAAATGAAAAAAACGGAACTTCACATAGATGCCTCCATCATCAAAAACGAAAAACTGCTTGATGTTGAGCGATTACTTGGTAACACTTTGGAGACAGATGGAATCCTTAGTGTATTACAGGAATATAATAGATCGTGTTTATGAGGAGGAGGAGGAGGAAAATATACATCCAGATCCAGACTTATCTGTGAACTACAGGTAGATGAATATAATCTGAGCATATAAATACTGTGCAACTTGTTATTAAACTAATGAAAACATAAAAAAGAACGTAAACTGAGGAGACTAACATATATTATTAAATTTTTTACGTACAGCATTCTCAATAAAATGAACATTCTTAATAAATTAGAACATATGGCTTTATTATAAGTTCTAAAGCCGACATTTTCACTGTTGTTGGTTCCAAAAAGTGACATATTCAATAATTAGTTCCAAAACACGAGATGGAAACCACTGTCGAAATCCAATGAACCTATGTTGAGCAATGTCTCTAATGTGGCCGTCGATCGCGTCACGCCACACTTTTCAGTTCTGAGTGTACAGTGAGCACATAAAGATGCCTAGGAAATGCGTCTCCCGCCAAGTATGAGGGCCTGGTGAAAGATTTCGCTTGATGTCACGCAGCCCACATAACACAACTGTCATGCAGTTCCTTCTTCATGACAACTCTGTGTGGTGTCACCGCCAGACACCACACTTGATAGGTGGTAGCCTTTAAATCGGCCGCGGTCCGTTAGTATACGTCGGACCCGCGTGTCGCCACTATCAGTGATTGTAGACCGAGCGCCGCCACACGACAGGTCTAGAGAGACTTCCTAGCACTCGCCCCAGTTGTACTACCGACTTTGTTAGCGATGGTTCACTGACAAAATACGCTCTCATTTGCCGAGACGATAGTTAGCATAGCCTTCAGCTACGTCATTTGCTACGACCTAGCAAGGCGCCATTACCAGTTACTATTGATACTGTAATCATGTACCGTCAAGAGCGACGCTCATCATTAATGGATTAAAGTTAAGTATTCCACCAGCTACGTCTGTTTTTCTAAAGTCTAATTTCCTCGTCCTGTTCCAGACCTCACGCCAGCCTGCGTGAGCTAAATGCGTGCCTTTCGGCTTCCTCTAGTACCCGGTGTTGGCTCTCCTGCCAACCCACAACACTCTCGACTGCACTCTGCAAGGCCAATGGAGACGCTCCTGCTACTTTTTTCGATGGGATGTGTTTGATCATCTGTTATACAACCTGCACCAGCCTCCCTCTGCTTAAATGACCCGCTGGCTATGAAGACACCGTTTTGGCACAGAAAACGAGCTGCAGTCCACTGTAGAAAATTGTCGGAAAAAACAGGAGGCAGCTTCCTGTGACGAAGGTATTGGACAGATGGTACAACACTGCGACAGATCTCTAAGTCGGAGTGGCGACTGTGCAGAGAAGTAGCTTAAAAGTGTAGCTAACTGTTGAAAATAAAACATTTTTGACTTTAAGAGTGATTTCCATCTCTTGAGAGATCGTAACTGATCGTAACTTACTTTCTGAATATCCTTCTTATTTTTAATGACAGCAGAATATAATGTTCGTTTATATGAGCACTGTTAACATTGGAATCAGCTTTTTTTCATTTTTCTATATATGACTTAGGAATAAGATGTCGACTTTTGGAAATACACATCTATGGCTAAATGTAATGTAAAATATACGAGCTGTTAGGGGTATAGGTACAGATATTGTGTTCATTGGTACCTTAATATGCACCCAAATCAGTGTATTAGTTGTTTTTTCTCTGCTGCTAACAGTCTTCCGGTAAACACATCACATAATTTACTACCTGATGTTTTTCGCGCGGTCATAACTGCACCGCCAAGTCGACTACGCCTGTCCGTATGGGCTACAGATTTTGCGTCCACGTGTCTACACTTCAATATTTGACCTGCTCCCCAAGGGAAAATGTATATTAATGGCGTACTTGTGCCACAATTACTTCTAGGTACTAACCACCGCAAAAATTCAGTTAGGAACCGCGCGACTGCTACGGTCGGAGGTTCGAATCCTGCCTCGGTCAAGGATGTGTGTGATGTCCGTAGGTTAGTTAGGTTTAAGTAGTTCTAAGTTCTAGGGGACTGATGACCTCCGATGTTAAGTCCCACAGTGCTCAGAGCCATTTTGAGCCAACCCAAAAACATACTACTAATAATAGCTATGAACATTAATCTTCAAATGAAGTAAAGCCTGATGTATTTGGCTCAGTACATTGCCCTCAGTCATCAATGGAGATACCTGCACTTTCACGCCCCAGGTTCCAAACCCAGAACCAACCAACTTCAATTTGAAAGGAAGGTTTAAATGTTTCATTTTAAAAAATGAGGAGTTCTGCGAAGTTTCGTTTTAGTGTCATTAAGGTGTATTTTTAAAAACTCTCTGATGAGTGTGTTGTTTAAACGATTGTGAATCTCCTTAAATTCCTAAGAGCTGGAGTAATTTTGTTTCTGAACATTCTGTTTTTGTTTTTAGTTGTTCATCCGTTTATCTCTGTTTACTTGAGCTCAAGTGAAATATGCTTGTTGTGATGCTCTCTGGAACAAGCTAAGTGATTCGTTATGTACTTTTTCTAAGCCATGATTTAATAAATGTGCAATATTTGTCATTCCTAAATGAACTCAACCAATCGATCCCATCCTTTCATCCTTCTGCCCAGCTCTGCCACACTATCGAGGCAAAGTCTTCGTAAGTTATCGATTCATTTTCTTTTATGTTTCAATTAACTGATATTAATCAACATATCGTGTTTTAGGTGAAATAAGTTACATGGACCTTGCCGTTGGTGGGGAGGCTCACGTACCTCAGCGATACAGATAGCCGTACCGTAGGTGCAACCACAATGGATGGGTACCTGTTGAGAGGCCAGACAAACGTGTGGTTCCTTAAGAGGGGCAGCAGCCTTTTCAATACAGGGTTATTACAAATGATTGAAGCTATTTCACAGCTCTACAATAACTTTATTATTTGAGATATTTTCACAATGCTTTGCACACACATACAAAAACTCAAAAAGTTTTTTTAGGCATTCACAAATGTCCGATATGTGCCCCTTTAGTGATTCGGCAGACATCAAGCCGATAATCAAGTTCCTCCCACACTCGGCGCAGCATGTCCCCATCAATGAGTTCGAAAGCATCGTTGATGCGAGCTCGCAGTTCTGGCACGTTTCTTGGTAGAGGAGGTTTAAACACTGAATCTTTCACATAACCCCACAGAAAGAAATCGCATAAGGTTAAGTCGGGAGAGCGTGGAGGCCATGACATGAATTGCTGATCATGATTTCCACCACGACCGATCCATCGGTTTTCCAATCTCTTGTTTAAGAAATGCCGAACATCATGATGGAAGTGCGGTGGAGCACCATCCTGTTGAAAGATGAAGTCGGCGCTGTCAGTCTCCAGTTGTGGCATGAGCCAATTTTCCAGCATGTCCAGATACACGTGTCCTGTAACGTTGTTCTTTTTGCAGAAGAAAAAGGGGCCGTAAACTTTAAACCGTGAGATTGCACAAAACATGTTAACTTTTGGTGAATTGCGAATTTGCTGCACGAATGCGTGAGGATTCTCTACCGCCCAGATTCGCACATTGTGTCTGTTCACATCACCATTAAGAAATAATGTTGCTTCATCACTGAAAACAAGTTTCGCACTGAACGCATCCTCTTCCATGAGCTGTTGCAACCGCGCCGAAAATTCAAAGCGTTTGACTTTGTCATCGGGTGTCAGGGCTTGTAGCAATTGTAAACGGTAAGGCTTCTGCTTTAGCCTTTTCCGTAAGATTTTCCAAACCGTCGGCTGTGGTACGTTTAGCTCCCTGCTTGCTTTATTCGTCGACCTCCGCGGGCTACGCGTGAAACTTGCCCGCGCGCGTTCAACCGTTTCTTCGCTCACTGCAGGCCGACCCGTTGATTTCCCCTTACAGAGGCATCCAGAAGCTTTAAACTGCGCATACCAGCGCCGAATGGAGTTAGCAGTTGGTGGATCTTTGTTGAACTTCGTCTTGAAGTGTCGCTGCACTGTTATGACTGACTGATGTGAGTGCATTTCAAGCACGACATACGCTTTCTCGGCTCCTGTCGCCATTTTGTCTCACTGCGCTCTCGAGCGCTCTGGCGGCAGAAACCTGTAGTGCGGCTTCAGCCGAACAAAACTTTATGAGTTTTTCTATGTATCTGTAGTGTGTCGTGACCATATGTCAACAAATGGAGCTGCAGTGAATTTATGAAATCGCTTCAATCATTTGTAATAGCCCTGTAGTTGCAGGGGCAACAGTCTGGATGATTGACTGACTTGGCCCTGTAACACTAACCAAAACGGCCTTGCTGTGCTGGTACTGCGAACGGCTGAAAGCAAGGGGAAACTACAGCCGTAATTTTTTCCGGGGGCATGCAGCTTTACTGTATGGTTAAATGATGATGGCGTCCTCTTGGGTAAAATATTCCAGAGGTAAAATAGTCCCCCATTCGGATCGTCGGGCGGGGACTACTCAAGATGACTTCGTTATCAGGAGAAAGAAAACTGGCGATCTACGAATCGGAGCGTGGAATGTCAGATCCCTTAATTGGGCAGGTAGGTTAGAAAATTTAAAAACGGAAATGGATAGGTTAAAATTAGATATAGTGGGAATTAGTGAAGTTCGGTGGCAGTAGGAATAAGATGGTTCAAATGGCTCTGAGCACTATGGGACTTAACAGTTATGGTCATCAGTCCCCTAGAACTTAGAACTACTTAAACCTAACCAACCTAAGGATATCACACAACACCCAGTCATCACGAGGCAGAGAAAATCCCTGACCCCGCCGGGAATCGAACCCGGGAACCCGGGCGCGAGAAGCGAGAACGCTACCGCACGACCACGAGCTGCGGACTAGGATTAAGACTTCTGGTCAGGTGACTACAGGGTTATAAATACAAAATCAAATAGAGATAAGCAGGAGTAGGTTTAATAATGAATAAAAAGTTAGGAGCGAGGGTAAACTACTACAGACAGCATTGTGAACGCATTATTGTGGCCAAACAGACACGAAGCCCACTCCTACCACAGTAGTACAAGTTTATATGCCAACTAGCTCCGCAGTAGACGAAGAGATTGATTAAATGTATGATGAGATAAAAGAAATTATTCAGGTAGTGAAGGGAGACGAAAATTTAATAGTCATGTGTGACTGGAATTCGATAATAGGAAAAGGAAGAGAAGGAAACGTAGTAGGTGAATACGGAATGGAGGTAAGGAATGAAAAAGGAAGCCGTCTGGAAGAATTTTGCACAGAGCATAACTTAATAATAGCTAACACTTGGTTCAAGAATCATGAAAGAAGTTTGTATACATGGAGGAGGCCTGGAGATACTGGAAGGTTTCAGATAGATTATATAATGGTAAGACAGAGATTTAGGAACCAGGTTTTAAATTGTAAGACATTTCCAGGGGTAGATGTGGGCTCTGACCACAATAAATTGGTTATGAACTGTAGATTAAAACTGGACCGAAAAAGGTGGGAATTTAAGGAGATGGGACCTGGATAAACTGACAGAACCAGAGGTTGTAGAGTGTTTCAGGGAGAGCATAAGGGAACGATTGACAAGAATGGGGGAAATAAATATAGTAGATGAAGAACGGATAGCTTTGAGGGATAAATGAGTGAAGGCAGCAGAGGATCGAGTAGGTAGAAATACGAGGGCTAATAGAAATCCTTGGGTAACAGAAGAAATATTGAATTTAATTGACGAAAGGAGAAAATATAAAAATGCAGAAAATGAAGCAGGCAAAAAGGAATGCAAACATCTCAAAAATGAGACCGACAGGAAGTGCAAAATGGCTAAGCAGGGATGGCTAGAGGACAAATGTAAGGATGTAGAGGCATTTATCACTAGGGGTAAGATAGATACTGCCTACAGGAAAACTAAAGAGACCTTTGGAGAAAAGAGAACCACTTGTATGAATATCAAGAGCTCAGATGGAAACCCAGTTCTAAGCAAAGAAGGGAAAGCAGAAAGGTGGAAGGAGTATCTAGAGGGTCTATGGTCGATGTACTTGAGGACAATGTTATGGAAATGGAAGAGCATATACATGAAGATGAAATGGGAGATATGATACTGCGTGAAGAGTTTGATAGAGCACTGAAAGACCTAAGTCGAAACAAGGTCCCGGGAGTAGACAACATTCCATTAGAACTACTGATAGCCTTGGGAGAGCCAGCTCTGACAAAACTCTACCATCTGGTGAGCAAGATGTATGAGACAGGCGAAATACCCTCAGACTTCAAGAAGAATATAATAATTCCAATCCCAAAGAAAGCAGGTGTTGACAGATATGAAAATTACCGCACTATCAGTTTAATAAGTCACGGCTCCAAAATACTAACAAGAATTCTTTACAGACGAATGGAAAAACTGGTAGAAGCCGACCTCGGGGAAGATCAGTTTGGATTCCGTGGAAGTGTTGGAATACGTGAGGCAATAGTGACCCTACGACTTATCTTAGAAAATAGATTAAGGAAATCAAACCTACGTTTCTAGTATTTGTAGACTTAGAGAAAGCGTTTGACAATGTTCACTGGAATACTCTCTTTCAAATTCTGAAGGTGGCAGGGGTAAAATATAGGGAGCGAAAGGCTATTTACAATTTGTACAGAAACCAGCTGGCAGTTATAAGAGTCGAGGGGCATGAAAGGGAAGCAGTGGTTTGGAAGGGAGTGAGACAGGGTTGTAGCCTATCCCCAATGTTATTCATCTGTATATTGAGCAAACAGTAAAGGAAACAAAAGAAAACTTTGGAGTAGGAATTAAAATCCATGGAGAAGAAATAAAAACTTTGAGGTTCACCGATGACATTGTAATTCTGTCAGAGACAGCAAAGGACCTGGAAGAGCAGTTGAACGGTATGGTCAGTGTCATGAAAGGAGGATATAAGATGAACATCAACAAAAGCAAAACGAGGTTAAAGGAATGTAGTCGAATTAAGTTGGGTGATGCTGAGGGAATTACATTAAGAAATGAGCCACTTAAAGTAGTAAATGCGTTTTGATATTGGGAGAGCAAAGTAACTGATGATGGTCGATGTAGAGGGATATAAAATGTAGACTGGCAATGTCAAGGAAAGCGTTTCTGAAGAAGAGAAATTTGTTAACATCGTGTATAGATTTAAATGTCATGAAGTCGTTTCTGAAAGTATTTGTGTGGAGCGCAGCCATGTATGGAAGTTAAACATGGACGATAAATAGTTAGACAAGAAGAGGATGAAGCTTTCGAAATGTGTTGCTACAGAAGAATGCTGAAGATTAGATGGGTAGACCACATAACTAATGAGGAGGTATTGAATAGAAAGTGGGAGAAGAGAAATTTGTGGCACAACTTGACTAGAAGGTGGGATCAGTTGGCATGGCATGTTCTGAGGCATCAAGGGATCACCATTTCAGTATTGGAGAGCAGCGTGAAGGGTAAAAATCGTAGAGGGAGACCAAGAGATGAATGCACTAAGCAGCTTCAGAAGGATGTAGGTTGCAGTAGGTACTGGGAGATGAAGCAGCTTCCACAGGTTAGAGTAGCATGGAGAGCTGCATCAAACCAGTCTCTGGACTGAAGACCACAACAAGAACAAGTTACATGTGTCGCGATATTGTGACTTCACGTATCGAAAGATATTTTATGTTGCATCGGAATGAGAAAAAGGTATGAACAGTGTTCTCTTATCAGGCTTCGTGTGATGAGGTGATACAAGCTATCCCCCACAGAGCCATTATGTCAGTGAGAGTATGGCCTCGTTCTGATTTACGGTAAATTTTAGCAATGCTGCGAATCATTTCAGATTTATGTTGTAGCAGGAAGTGTCGGTTTTGTTGCATCAACACCAATTTTTATTTCGTCCACCGTCGGAAGAAATCGGTTAGACAGAGATCGAATGGTTACAGTCGGTTTTAGAGTGACATAAGTGTGCAGAATTCTATAGAATTATCTTGCAATAACTGTATTTTATGTGCACTTTCACCTACTGCCTCTTTCGCAGCAAAAATTTTTTTTGGTTATTAAAAGTGTCTGAATTATTCTGATGGATTGTTTTACAGAATTTGTTATTCATTGACTCTGTGTCGTTCACATTTTTATGTTGTACTCGTCAAATACTCTGACATCAAACAAATAGCAAGAGAATTCTCCTTTACCAGAAGTAGATGCTGTTATTAAGTTGGCTTACTTGCTTGCACGCAGTAACTTTACAGCCTCTTCTCAAGGCCAAATCAGCGTACGGAAACCACGACTAAATGATAACATCACAAATTAGTTATAATTTACAACAGTTTATTGGATGAAGTTATACGTTACGTAGCTTGAGTGTGATGTGGCAGTGCAGTTAAAATAATGTTCACTTACACTATGCCATCTCTGAAGACTTGTTTAGTCTTGAATCCAGTGAACCAGAACTAACGTAACTAGTAGAATGTCTAGTTAGCTCTTCTGTGCGGCAACTATTGATAGTCGTAATGCTGTATTGAGGCACGCTGTTGACGCTTTCGAACGAACTGACGATACACTGTTTGAGTGGAGCCGTAGGTCCGGTGATATACGCGTTTAGCGAATAGATGTCCACGTGGGAACAAATAGAGTACCATAGAGAGGCAACACCGCGACCAAAGTTTTCGGAAGTCAAAAAGAAGAAGAGGTTATGGTACATGATAGTGCGTTAGGAAATTACAAAACCTAGGACAAAAGAAATTCGCATATTCACATGAAGTTAAACACATGAAAGTTCTTTCTATGCTGATGTATAAAACAAATGTAGGAAACCACTAACAGATAATACTTTTAAACAATACACACTCGAAATAAGATTTATTCGTAGTTTTATTTCATGGAGTTATATGCTGCACAAACGCTAGGCTTGATTTACAAAAGCAATTCGCCAATTGCTTATCTTACAAGTCGGCACACTAGCATCTTGCTTTCAAAACAACCACAAAATGCTGTGTGACTAAAATTAGGAAGCCACAACAACTACTGACTGGCGTTTGGCTGAAAGCGGAAATTGGTCACGTGACATCTCTCGCTCGATACTGTTGAGAGGATTCATCGTATTTCGTTGTTTCCGTATCATGAGTTGCGTGTTGTAACAGAATCTTTCAAGGCAGCGGTGCATTGTTGATGTATCGCAAACATGTCACCTAAGTACGATTTGTTATAATTAAATATCAGTTATAGGTATATCAGCTGTAAAAGGAGATTCTAAGATGAACGATAGTAATGCTCTAAATTGCATGCGACCGCTGTGGTCATGTGGGGACAGATGTGCAGTTACAGATCGAGGGAAGTACCTCCGTGTCCCGGTATACGTTAATTTTGTTTTTTATCGTCACGTATGTAACATTCTGGGACTATCTTATTCATGAAACAGAAGTATGTTGTGCAATATTCGATGTTAGCCAGCCAGTGTGGCCGAGCGGTTCTAGGCACTACAGTCTGGAACACCGCGACCGCTACGGTCGCGGGTTCGAATCCTGCCTCGGGAATGGATGTGTGTGATGTCCTTAGGTTAGTCACGTCTAAGTAGTTCTGAGTTCTAGGGGACTGACGACATAAGAAGTTCCCATGGTGCTCAGAGCCAATATTCGATGTTATTTATATATAAGAGCGTGTTCTATCAGGGATGAGTTCCTTTGATTTCAAGACTTCACTCTATTTAAAAAACGAAAGCGAAATTACTCTGAGTGTAACAACCAGTAATGACCTTGTATCCTTTCTTGTCACAAATATTTGACCGTCTTTTACCGGATACTTCGATTTCCGAATATGTGGTTATGCAGAAACCTAGGAGCGCAGCTTAAATGGCTGCGAATGAAACGACCAGCAGTTATATTTATTGTCTTGCTTGTCGCAAATATTTAGCTGCGATAGTAACTTTAACAACGCTTTCGTAAATTTTGCAGTAGAAACAAAGGCCGCACCACACAGCGAACGATAGACGTCGCATGACCGATTTCCTGTCTCAGCCGAACGCCAGTTGAACGTCGTGATGTTTCCTCATTTTAGTTACTTGTACAGAATGACTTCCGAAAGTATGACTGTAATAGTCCAGTGTGGCACCGCAGGGAGCGCTAAAAAACGCGCCATAGCGTCTCTGTATACGGTCTATCTCTTTGCTTGGGAAATATTTGCGTGGTGTGAAGCGCAAAGCGTAAAATAATCTGAGCTGTGTGCGTCCTCTATGACGTCTCTCCGTGAATACTTTAGGTCTCCTCTGAGGCTGGTCTTACAATGTGGTATCTTCTCTGAATGGGTGCGTTACGTATCTTCCTGCGGACACTGCACATATCATTTTACAAAAGTAGAGTGGTATATAATATCAACGTCGTAAATAGCATTAGAGTAGTATACATCACCAATGTAGTAAATAACTATCTGTAATGCGTTTTTATGCCAACAACTCTCAGGAGTGATTGAAACTCGTTTTATCAGCTTTCTCGGCAGCGGGAGTGAGTGTCTCGCAGCGCGACCGGCAGCCGAGCAAACACGGTCTCCCAAGATGGGGTTTAATTTTGTAATCAGGACACGGGCTGCTTTGCATGTCCTGTAAACAAGTCGAGGAATGCCGAACGGTACATACCTTTCAACGGCAGCAGCTACATTAGATAGCTGAATACACACGGGCGTCATAATAAATTGCCCCAACAGTAATGCGACGGGCGTTCATTATTAATTCATATCACGGCGCGAGTAGGAGCCGGCGCGGACGGCTCTTCAGTTCAATAGGCGCTTCATCCCGGAGAGCCGCCCGGGAAACTAATGAGACGACAGGCAGCGCTCGTCGGAGGCCGCCGGCTTAACGGACACCTCCGCCCGCGTCGCCTTTCAGTCGTCACACGGAGGGCGGGCGCGTCCACCCGCTTTTCTCTCGCTGGAGCTACACGAGGCCGCAATTGCGGTTATACACTCCTTCGCATTCTGCAGCACTGTCGTACCTTGACAGGTTCGTCTTACCGGCTCTCGCCTGTCTGGGGTGGCCAGTAGTGCGAATTCTAACTTATGTTCATTACCATACAGAAGGAGTCAACCATCACCGGGGACCTTATGGACTGACTCTCTTCTATTTTCTTATTGACATGAAAATCAGTGTGCGGATACCGATTTTCTAAAGCTACACGATGCAGCTCTCAAAAACACTCTAATAAATCGACTTTAAAGTTTTCCAAGGCCTGTTAAGGACTGTGGCGTGCGCTTGATTATGTGTTGTGCTATTTCAGCAAGATCGCCAATAAAACCAGTTACCTATTATCAACGTAACAAGTCGTTTGATCTCAACATTGCTTTAACAGCTAATAACATCCACCTTGCTAAAGAAATCTCCACCCGAGATTTGTGTAGCAATGTTGTCTGTAAAGTGGTGTAAATGACACTAAATTGCAGATCGTTTATCATATTTAATACTACTGTTATATGAGGTGGAAGCACTTCTCTTTAGCAAAATGAACAGTTTATCACAGAATACTACACGCGCACAACACTGGCGTGTTTTCCTGTTAAAATATTGCATGAAAGTAATGTGAAATAATCAGGCTTCATACATTAGCAGATAAGGATTTATATAACGTAACGTGCTATCTGCACTGTATTTAAAGATTCAGTCTAAGTTGAATTTGTCTTTTCAAAGTAGGTTCTGGGCCACTAATCTACAATTATTATAGTAATTATTTATAATCAACAACATTTGAGACTAATAAAATTTCTATTCAAAACTGCCGCTGCAATATTTTACTAAGATGGTGGCTGACGTGAGACAATCACTTATCGATTGTCGCTTCAGATCCTATTTTACCACAAACAAATAACATATATTAAATCATTTTGCTTTAGCCTCATTATGCATTAACATGTGATAATATTCTCAATGAAAATTGCGTATTACTTTTCTACCATTTACTAATAAACTGCGCTGTAAATAACTAACGCTAAAGGCTGAGCTCCTTAGTAGCTGAGCGGAAAAATTAACACTTATATAAGATGAGAATTACAATGGCTTAAACTTTCAAATGAATAAAAGTAATTTCACAGACAAAGTAACTCTATTTTGCAAATATTAATTAACAACACATTATAGTTTCTTACGGACCTGTGTTACATCAATCGCGTCGAGTCAGTTCAAAGGTTCGAAAAAGAAGCCTCCAGGATCTACAATTACCACAGATAACCAAAGACGATTTGAATTGTCTATTTTCGATTAACATTGTCTGAGATATTATTGACACAGAAAATTAAATTATTACACAAATAATAATTATTTATTATTTTTTTAGTGTCGATGAATTCCCTTTGATTGATAACACGATAATGTTCGATCAAATTCCACACACAATTCTGTCGTGAAAAATATTCTCAGTAAAATATAGTCGTCGATATTAGGACGTTTCACACCAGACGATTAACTGATACTAAGAAATGTGAAATCAAGTTAAATCCCTCAGCCTTATGTAAAGTGTGTAGCGCTGAAGCGAAAATGGAACAACATGTAGCAAAAATGTGTGGCTAAAGTTTCAGGAAACATTCCTCACATGTAGAGGAATAAAATACGTTGCAAGAATATGGGTCCGCGAGTGCTTTACATCCTTGTCAGAGCTCAGTTTCTACAACTTCTCAACACATTGATCATCTACTCTGAAACTAAGCCTCATCCGTGAACGGCATATTTGCACTTAAGTGAGAGGGCTGTCATGTTGTTGAATGAACCATTCACAGAATTATATCCACGAAGGAAAATCAAATGCTGTCGGTGCCTGCACTCTCTGTACTTCGTACGGATACAGCAGGTTCTTACGCAGTCCTCTCTAGACAGTCATGTGGGCAGTATTACATGTTAGCTAATTATCTTATGATATGTCTACCGTTTTCGTCAACTGCACGAAGAAATTTCTCCTCCAATTGAGATGTCCTTGACTCTCCAGGCCTCCCCCACACACGAGTAGTAGTCTCAAATGTCCCGTGATTCCTACGACGACAATCAGTTACTTCAAACGTCCTCCTCATGGGCACTGTCGTTCACGAAATCTCTTCCGATACAAATGTCATTATCATCTGCTAATCAGTACAGCAAACTGGCATCTATCAACTCCATATTTGAGTACGCTACCATTGCACTGTACCGGAAACCAAGTCCATAACGAACTCTAAACAGTTCATGCTGTGTGCTTGATGCTAGTAGATCAGTTAAGTTAGTCACATCCTGACACAGGCATTAAGTGAATTGCTTGTCAGCCTTACCTTCATTTAATTGGTACAAGAAACGCACGTGGGGAACCTAAGAATTACAAGTTACTGTACACCTTACCTTACCAAACGCAACAAATAAAATACTTTGAACATTGCAGGAAAGAAAACATTCTGTTCCTGTGTGTTTTCCACGATTAATGTGCTTATGAAGAAAAAGAAAATGACATAAATCAAAGAAATAAACCATTTCTGGACCCATGTCCATTAACACATTTTATTCCTCCATGTGTGAGGAACGTTTTCTGAAAGTTCATCCATATCCTTTCGTTACACCCTGCATCTGTGCAACACTATCATTTGGAATCGGGCGAGAAAAAACTCTCTGCTGTCACCAGGAACGCCATAAACAGCGATAGACATCGACCAGTATTTGCGATCACATCGGAGACTTTTTCCTGGTGCCAAATTCAATGCATTTGCATGGCTTCTTGGATTTTTGACTTTTATTATCGCAAAACTAAAGGGCACTGATGCACAGGAAATTATTGGCTATTTGTCATTGCAATTTTGGAATCTTAAATTTAATCTAGGAAGCAGATACGGACCATCAATGCAAAATTATCTGGATGTTATTCTCAAGATAGGAAAATGGCAGTAAAGAATACACATCAGTCAGTAAAATATCCATCTGATGAAACATGGCAGTTAGGAAAATCATAGAAAATAGACTTAAAATGCAGACTGTTTGCAGGCAATGCATGAGAATGCAATAGAGACAAACAATTGTTTGGTGGAACTCTGTGTTCC
Source organism: Schistocerca serialis cubense (assembly GCF_023864345.2). Classification (NCBI taxonomy): domain Eukaryota; kingdom Metazoa; phylum Arthropoda; class Insecta; order Orthoptera; family Acrididae; genus Schistocerca; species Schistocerca serialis. The sequence continues at coordinate 272,884,934 of NC_064643.1, read as the reverse complement.
TAAATTTTATTATTAATATTATTATTATTGTTAGTAGTAGTATTAGCATTTTAAGTGTAACAGAAGGAAATGATACGCTTCGCATCTGACGCTTGATTTCATATGTGTTGTTGTGGTATGCAGTCCACAGACTGGTTTGATGAAGCTCTCCATGCTTCTGTAGTCCGCAGCTCGTGGTCGTGCGCTAGCGTTCTCGCTTCCCACGCCCGGTTCCCGGGTTCCATTCCCGGCGGGGTCAGGGATTTTCTCTGCCTCGTGATGACTGGGTGTTGTGTGCTGTCCTTAGGTTAGTTAGGTTTAAGTAGTTCTAAGTTCTCGGGAACTGATGACCATAGATGTTAAGTCCCATAGTGCTCAGAGCCATTTGAACCATTTTTTGCTTCTCTATCCTGTGCAAGGTTCTTCATCTCCCAATACCTACTGCAACCTACATCCTTCTGAATCTGTTTAGCGTATTCATTTCTGGGTCTCCCTCTACGATTTTTACCCTCCACGCTGCTCTCAAATACTAAATTGGTGATCCCTTAATGCCTCAGAATATACCCTACCAACCGATCCCTTCTTCTAGTCAAGTTGTGTCACAATTTTCTCTTCTCTCCAGTTCTATTCAATACCTCCTCATTAGTTATGTGGTCTACCCAACTAATCTTCAGCATTCTTCTGTAGCACCACATTTCGAAAGCTTCTATTCTATTCTTGTCTGTACTGTTTATCGCCCACGTTTCACTTCCATACGTGGCTACACTCCATACAAGTACTTTCAGAAACGAGTTCCTGACGCTTAAATCTATACTCGATGTTAACAAATTTCTCTTCTTCAGAAACGCTTTCCTTACCATTGCCAGTCTACATTTTATGTCCTCTCTACTTCGACCATCATCAGTTATTTTGCTCCCCAAATAGCAAAACTCATTTACTACATTAGGCGTCTCATTTCCTAATCTAATTCCCGCAGCATCACCCGATTTAATTCGACTACATTCCATTATCATCGTTTTGCTTTTATTGATGTTCATCTTATATCCTCCTTTCAAGACACTGTCCATTCCATTCAGCTGCACCTCCAGGTCCTTTGCTGTCTCTGACAGAATTACAATGTCATCAATGAACCTCAAAGCTTTTATTTCTTCTCCAAGGATTTTAATTCCAACACAGAATTTTTGTTTTGTTTCCTTTGCTGCTTGCTCAATAAACAGACTGAATAATATCTGGGATAGGCTACAACCCTGTCTCACTCCCATCCCAACCACTGCTTCCCTTTCATGCCCCTCGACTCTTGTAATTGCCGTCTGGTTTCTGTACAAATTGTAAATAGCCTTTCGCTCCCTGTATTTTACTCCTGCCACCTTCAGAATTTGAAAGAGAGTATTCCAGTCAGCATTGTGAAAAGCTTTCTTTAAGTCTACAAATGCAAGAAACGTCGGTTTGCCTTTCCTTATTCTATTTTCTAAGATAAGTCGCAGGGTCAGTACTGCCTCATGTGTTCCAACATTTCTACGGAATCCAAACTTATCTTCCCAGAGGTCGGCTTCTACCAGTTTTTCCATTCGTCTGTAAAGAATTCCTGTTAGTATTTTGCAGCCGTGGCTTATTAAACTGATAGTTCGGTAATTTTCACATCTGTCAACAGCTGCTTTTTTTTGGGATTGGAATTATTATATTCTTCTTGAAGTCTGAGGGTATTTCGCTTGTCTCATACATCTTACTCACTAGATGGTAGAGTTTTGTTAAGCTTGGCTCTACCAAGGCTATCAATAGTTCCAATGGAATGTTGTCTACTCGCGGGGCTTTGTTTCGACTTAGGTCTTTCAGTGCTCTGTCAAACTCTTCACGCAATATAATATCTCCTATTTCGTCTTCATCTACATTCACTTCCATTTCTATAATATTGTCCTCAAGAACATCGGCCTTGTATAGACCCTCTATATACTCCTTCCACCTTTCTGCTTTCCCTTCTTTGCTTAGAACTGGGTTTCCACCTGAGCTCTTGATATTCATACAAGTGGTTCTCTTTTGTCCAAAGGTGTCTTTAATCTTCCTGTAAGCAGTATCTATCTTACCCCTAGTGATATGCACCTCTAAATCCTTATATTTGTCCTCTAGCCATCTCTGCTTAGCCATTTTGCCCTTTCTGTCGATCTCATTTTTGAGACGTTTGTATTCCTTTTCACCTGCTTCATTTACTGCATTTTTATATTTTCTCCTTTCGTCAATTAAATTCAATATCTCTTCTGTTACCCAAGGATTTCTATTAGCCCTCGCCTTTTTACCTAATTGATCCTCAGCTACCTTCACTATTTCGTGTCTCAAAGCTACCCATTCTTCTTCTACTGTATTTCTTTCCCCCATTCCTGTCACTTATTCCCTTATGCTCTCCCTGAAACTTTGTACAACCCCTGGTTTAGTCAGTTTATCCAGGTCCCATCTCCTTAAATTCCCACCTTTTTGCAGCCTCTTCAGTTTTAATCTACAGTTCATAACCAATAGATTGTGGTCAGAGTCCACATCTGCCCCTGGGAATGTCTTACAATTTAAAACCTGGTTCCTGAATCTCTGTCTTACCATTATATTATCTATCTGGGACCTTCCAGTATCTCCAGGTTTCTTCCATGTATACAACCTTCTTTAATAATTCTTGAACCAAGTGTTAGCTATGATTAAGTTATGCTCTGTGCAAAATTCGCAATATCACAGGAATTTTGGAATCTTAAATTTAATCTAGGAGGCAGATACAGACCATCAGTACACAATTATCTGCATGCTATTTTCAATATAGGAAAAAGACGGTAAAGAATACACATCAGTCAGTAACATAACCATCTGATGAAGCATGGCAGTTAGGAAAATCATAGACAATAGACTTAAGGACTAAAGTGTAGACTGAACAAGTGTGATTCTTTTACACCTGAATTGCAGTATGTTGGTCCTGTCATAAACAGTGAAGGTGTACATCCTCTTCAGTTGCATTTGTTAGCCATAAGAGATTTGCCAATTTTTCGCAATATCACAGGATTGCAGTCAGTCTTAGGGAAAATGAACTATTATATTCAGTTCATACCGAATGCTGCACAAATCACGGCTCATTGCATCGCATGAATGTCGCCTTTTTTGGACATATGAGTGCCTAGTAGCTTTTCAGAAACTTAAAGGTGCATTGCTCAGTGATGGATGCTTAGTTCACTTTGATCCTGACAAACCTGTTGTATTGCAAGTTGACGCTTCCTCTTACGGAATCGGTGCAGTGCTTTCGCACAGAATTGGTGATAAAGACCGGCCTATTGCTTTCGCATCGAAAGCGTTGTCCAAAGCTCAGTGTAACTATTCACAAATTGAGAAAGAGGCCTTGGCTATTGTGCATGATGCCATCGAATTCCACCACTATTTGTATGGCAGAAAATTCTACTTATTAATGTATCACAAGCCTTTTCAGTCCTTGTTTCATCTGACAAAACCGGTTTCTTTACGAACTGCCCAAAAATTGCAAAGATGGGCTTTTTTGTTGTCTCAATACCAGTACGAGATTGTGTATCGTCCGATAGCTCAAAATAGTAATTCGGACGCACTTACACGTCTTCCGATTGGCCCTGATACAGACTTTGACACTTCTGCTGTATCTTGTTGTCACACCGATGCTCAGAATACTGAATTGCTTCAATTTTTTCCGCTCAACTATAAGAAAATTGCACAGGCCACGGACGATAATCCAGATTTGAACATTTTTCTGAACTACATTCGCACATCTTAGTCTCGTTCCTTGCGGTGCATAAAGAACTCTGTTGTGCTCTGATACTTTGTACGTCACCATAGCCTTGCTGTACAGAAAGGTGTGATTCTTGTTCAAAATGACAGTGGACAGTCACGTGTGTTGATCCCTAAAGCTTTGTAAAAAGAAGTGTTGCAGTTACTTCACCAAGGACATTGGGTCATTGTTTTCACGAAACAGTTAGCGCGTCGACACTACACTTGGCAACGAATGGACGCCCGAATAGAACAGATGACGTCACAGTGTCATGCATGTGCAGGAAATCAGTACGCTCCGCCACAAAAGTTCTCTGCTTGGCCTAAGTCACAACAGCCATGGCAAAGCGTGCACATAGATTTTGCGGGGCCTTTTTGGAACACTCGTTAGTTGATTGTGGTTGACTCGTATAGCAAGTTTCCTTTTGCTGTGCAATGAACTCGGCAGCATAGCACAATTCAGGTGTTGTCATCGATTTTTTTTTGTCTAGAAGGCTTACCTAAAGTAATAGTGTCCGACCACGGATCTCAGTTCACATCAAATGACTTTGAAACATTCTACGAGCACAGTGGTATACAGCATCTAACTAGTGCACAGTAAAACGGTGAAGCGGAACGTTTTGTCAAGACATTCAAGGAGTAGATGGTCAAACTTCGCTTCCCAAACAGCAGGGATAAAGCATTGCGACTGTTTCTCGCTTCATATCGTTCGCATCCACGAGATGGACCATTGCCGGCTGAATTGCTTCATGGCCGCCGCCATCGGACACTGCTCCACCTGCTCCACCCTTCTCAGCATCCGGCACCGAAGGAAGGGTGCAAGTATCGCTCCGCGCCGCATATATTGTCTTTTATAGGATTTTTAGTGGCAGCAGACGGTGGGCGCGAGGAGAGAGCGTCCGTGGGCCTGGCGTCTGCATGTATCTTATTTCGGGTTCGAATGGGTTGCAGCGCCGCCATCAAAATCAACTTCGTCTCTGTCATGTAAACGAAGATTTTTCAGTCTCTCATCCTCCAGATTCACGGATCCAGAGGACAACGTGGACACAGCAGCCGCCAGAGTGTCCCCTCACGACACCGCGGGACGGCCTCATATAGAGGGAGCCTTCGCCCCCTCCGCCTCCTCTCTCCTACCGATGGAGCTGGACCCACCCACACCGCAGCAGTCGCCGCCTTCTACATCTGATTCATGGCAGCAGGAGGTGGACACGTACCCTTCTGGTCGTTTTACAGGGGACGTTTCCGCCAGAGCGCAGGCCGGATGGTGGGATACGACGGGAAGCTTGACTTCCCCTGACGGCTTCTGGCCCGGCGATGCGCCCACAATCCTGCCTCCTCCGCCGTGGTCCCTGCACGACGACGATCTGTAGCTTTAGGGGGGAGGAATGTTCTGGCATAACTACAAACGCCCTAACGAAGATGAAGAAAGCAAGAGAAGAGAAGGCGATGAAACGATATCGGCCAATGGTGAGCTGATTAGGAGCGCACCACGACAGGAGCGGCCCGTACAAGAGTTGAATATAAGCGCTACTCCGGCCAGCCGCGGCCGCTAAGCATCGGTTCAGTACGGGGACAGTGTACGGAGAGGGCTAGCAGAGAACGCTACTATAGCAGTTATTAGTGGTCCACTAACTTTGTGTCAAACTTGCATGAACATTGTATGTTGCATGTCGCCCATCGCTTGCGACGCCATTGCAGATTCCAAGTGAAATATTGTCAAAGTTGGCGGCCAGAGTGGCCGAGCGGTTCTAGACGCTACAGTTTGGAACCGCGCGACCGCTACGGCCGCAGGTTCGAATCCTGCCTCGGGCATGGATGTATGTGATGTCCTTAGGTTAGTTAGGTTTAAGTAGTTCTAAGTTCTAGGGGACTGATGACCTCAGAAGTTAATTCCCATAGTGCTCACAGCCATTTGAATCATTTTTATTGTCAATGTTCTTATTTGTAATAAAAGCTATTTATGTCATTTGCTTGAATTGTTGTATAGCATTCCGAGAATACAGCATCCAGTAGGCACCCTATACGAGACGAGTGGACAAGATCCCACTCTTTGTAGTACCGACTTGACAAAATCTGATTGAAAAATGCTGTTTGTGGATATATGTAAACCATATAAGCTTTCGTTCATAATGGAAAAACTTATGATTTTCAAGTTCTGTCCTGTGTGATTTGTATATCAGCATTATTATTAATTAAGATCGTAGATCAAGGCAGTGAATGTACTAAAATGCATGGCACCTTACAGTTTTTTGTGTTACGAGGCAACCACATGGATGAGTATTAGTCCAATTATTGAAATGCTCACTTTTGAAAATTTAAGTGTAAACTAGGTGTAAGTTAATGTAAGTGTTTCTTTACATATGTCACTGTGACGCCATAGAGTCTGGCAGGTGCGTTGAGGTATCCGTGGAGGATCTACTTGAAACGTGGATGATGCCACAAAAGAGATAATTACAATACGACGTAGTCTAGACAGGCAGCTTGAGATTATTGTGTTGAAAGTAAAGGTAAGGGAGAGCTGGTACTGTGTTCTGCAACATTGATTATAGAAGTGCGTGATAGCTGAGACTATGATTAGCTGGAAGGAAGAAGGGAATGAAGATTGGTTGTAATGTTCCATCGAAATCGAGCCCATTAGAGATGGAACAAAACCTCGGAGGGGTTGTCAAGGATAGGGAAGAAAACTGGCAGTACCCTTTCAAAGGAACCATCCTGGCATTGGCCTGCAGCGATTTAGGGAAACCCCTGAAAACCTGAATTTGTAAGCCCAGATGCGAGTTTGAACTGTCGTCCTCCAGAATGTGAGTCCAGTGTGCTAACCACTGTGCCACCTCGCTCAGGGTGATTAGCCGGAGAGGGAGTAAGGAATTTGTATCCGTGGAAATTAAGAAGCAATGAAATATTATTCTCTAAAGAGCACAGACGACAATTTACCTCTTTTAAATAAAGAAAATATAGAACATTTCTATTTTAGAAATTTTATGTGTTCTTCTGTAGCTAAAGCCATTTAAAATTCTTTGTTACATAAAATGTGTTGAAACTCATAACACCTGGAGATCTACTCCCAACTATCCCCAATCGGTATACTCCAACACATGCTGAGAAAGTTCTTGGCTTTGCTCAGTAAACTGAGACAAGTGTAATGGGGGTAACAGAATGGTCATAGTCTCCAGAAATGTGCAAGACAGAAGAGTATTATCCAGAACTACCATAGCAGACATAATGAAGGCATCTCATGGCACCTCACAGGTGTCTTGTACTGCAATAAATTCTATAGTGTGTTTTATTTTGATTGTCGTATATAGAAAACAGCTCCCAAAAATAAGCAAACGTTTAAAGTCATTATAAAAAGAAGTGCAACGAATTAAAGCAATAATCCACTGGATGGGTGTAAATGCTTCTATTAAAGGACTACATTTTGCTGTAAATGTAAAATTATTCACCATATTTTAGACAGCACAGTACTGTGACATTAAATGAACTATTGAAAGTGTGTGAAAAGATATGCATTTTATGAAGTATTTATTTGATGATATTAGTGCTACACATGTAAGTAATCAATGAGCTGTGCTGTCTGGCTAGAGAAATAACAAATGATGGCCAAAGAAGAGAGGAGATAAAATGCAAGCTGGCAACAGCAAGAAAAGCGTTTCTTTAAAAGCGAAATCTGTTAAGAAAAAACATAAATTTTTTGTTAAAGTGTTTTTGGGGGTATTTAAATGAAATGTAGTCTTCTGTGGAAGTGAAACATGGATACTAAGCAGTTCGAACAAGAAGAGAATAGAATCTTTGGAAATGTGGCACTATAGAAGTACGTTGAAAGTGAGGTAGGTATATCGAATAACGTACAAGGAGATGCTGCACAGACTTTGGGGGGGGGGGGGGGGGGAATTTTTAACACAAATTGACTAAACGAAGGAACAGTGTGAATATCATGAGGCATAAGGGTAGATTAATAAAGAGAATTGCATCAAAGCAGTCTTGAACTGAAGATCACAACAACGCATAGTTGGTATTGTTATTGTTGCTACTGTCGTTTTAAATCTGAAGACTGGTTTGATATAGCTCTACTACAATGACTCTCACTCTGTGGGTAATTACACCCAGAGGGTAAATGTAATTTTCTGAGGGGTGAATAAAAAAGTGTTGAATTGTGTTTCAGTCATGAAACTAACTCTTTTTAAAAGAGCATTACTATTATTACTATTCTGTAAGACTGTAATAATGATTACATATGTTACTAATAATTATATTTTTCTTCAAATAGTAGTATTAAAGCTTGACACAATGTAGTGGAAGTTACAGCTAGCGAAACGATTGTATAAACATAATCTTCCTCAAGTAGTTAATCCACTACAAACATATTTTATACTTTGTACTACGTAACTATAACAGTAAAATAGAAACATACACTCAAATATGATTAAATATCTCATTAAAATGTCTTGCTTGAGCTTTACATAGTTCCAGCAATAGGCCATAAATTACTTATTATTAGTGGCAGTGGTTAGACACAAGGCGTTCACAACCTAAAGTCTTCAAATTTTGCCAGTTTAGAATGATCCAGTAGACAAAAAGCTTTGACCTTACAAACTTTTATTTGTGATACAACCACAGAAAACAATTATGATTGACATTTAGGCATGATGACAGGTCACACAGAATGAGCTCAGTAGCAGTGCATGGTTTCAGTCAATATAGTGTGAATGGATTCCATGAGTCTACATACTTCCATGCCTACCACCTTTTTACCCACACACTGTTTCTCTCCTTATTCTCACTTCTCTCCCTTTTCTATTGTTATAGAAGTAGATACAATAATTATGATTCTTCATAATTTATGTTTACACTTTAACATCATTATCATTAATGTCTAAATAGTCTCTGTGTAAATCACACCTCCTGCATACTCAGATGTTTACCATATAACGATCTATAAGAGCTTATAGGTTTACTAAGTTATTTGAAAAATTCCTAATAGCATGACATTAACAAAAACAGCGTACAGTATCAATAACTAATTATACTAGAATTTTAAACTGAAAGGGTAAATGAATTTTAATGTGCATACCTAATTTATATAATACATCCTTAATGCCTATAAGTGCATATCAAAGCATAATATAGATTAGTATATTGATTACAAAAAGAAAAAGAAAAAAAATCACTTTTGTTCAATTAAATACTTTTCTAACTAGGCACAGCAGCTGTCTCTCACCCACTCATTACACTTCAAAATACCAACAATCTTGGCCCTAGGTTCTTTAATACTACTGGGCCCAAAAATACATACACAACTTCCTTTTATTGATCATAGACTTACGTAAAAGTTTCTTCATATAAGTACATATTTACATCAAAAAATCAGATGATAGAAACCAAAGCACACGATAATGTAAACAATAGAAATGAGGAAGTTGAATAATATCAATATAATTAAATTGATCTTTCCACAACGAGTGTGACATCTGCATGATGTACAAAATTAAGTGTCCTTTCTCCTCTGTGAGTAATGGACAATGATTTAGCATGCACCTCCTTCTCATGTTCCTGACAATCCCTAGAATGAAGATTCGTATATCATGACCCTTGCATTGTGATACACCATTTCTTGTTACTCCGCACAGGTTTATTACTCAAGACATTCCATCCTTGACTATCTCCTTTTATCCACATATATGACAAAAGAATAATGAAAAGGAACGGCTCACACGCTGGAACTTGATCATATTTTAAGCTTTCAACATAAAACTGTAAATATTTGTGATACTCAAAAGTTTTAAGTGAAACAGAATACCATTACTACACATCCTAACAGATTCCATTCAGCTTTTGGTTCTAACATTTCTCTTTGTATTGCATCTGGGTGTGACACATGTCACACCCTAAATGGACTGATGTAAACTGGAAGGACCTACATATCAATGCTTGTTGTTTGTAGGACAGTTTGTTCATACTCACGAGAACCTTCTACCCAGCCACGAACAATTTAGTTTATCTTTTGTGCTTGTCCTTTTGTGATGCCCCTCTGCAGCCTTCCTAATGTTTTGAAACAATAACTCACCACATACCTGTGTCTTAGTTTAGTGAAAGTTGGAAACAGTACATTTCCTCTTATCTGATCCAAAATGCTTATGTAACACTAAGGTAAGCGCCCATAATTTCGAATGATTCACCAACTACTTTGCTGATTGCTTCTTAAAATAAATATAGATGTAAATCTCAGGATCTATGACATCATTGGCAGTATAGCGTTCACAGTTAGTCCAACTCCTTCACGACACACTCTGAGGAGATAGGCAGTGGGTAGTGACATTTAATTGTTAATCGTGTGTATTCTTCTATCGTGCAAAGCAGATTACAAACTTTAATTGTGAGCCATTGTCAGAAATCACTTTGTCAACAATGACTCGTGGAGGCTCATTTCACTATCGATAACTTTTAGCTGGTGTCTCACCAGGGGCGTGGATTACTACGTTGTGTGGTTATCGCCTCCTCGCCTAGTCACGTCTAGAGATAGGTCTCTTAAGAGCGCCCCCTCACTCCCTCGGATGATAAGGGAGTTTTCGCACAGCATGGAGCTGGGGGGACAGCAGCAATGCTTGGAGCAACGCACATGGGCTGTAGATCGGCACGACGTCATTTTGGGGTCATCTTTGACTCTTCTTCGCCAGGACTGGGTAGAAGGCAAGGTCTGGTTCGTTCATGTTGTGAGCAGGTAGTTGTTCGGCTCTGTACACCGATTTCCCGCTCTGCAAGCTATTTGAACGGATGTTCATATTTATGTTTCATTGAGTCTTCATGCACGCCTGTTACAGGCTCTGTGATTTGTGAATAGTGTATTGGGTTGCCTGCTCTGTGCGATTTTGCAGTAACTTGTCTTAATCTGCTGGCCAGTGTACTCTCTCAAAAATGGTTAATGTTGTTATGGTTATGTAACGTGCCCTATACCAGGGGCCAATGTATTATCTAGTATTTTTAAAAAGAAATTGTGTTTCTTTTAAATTTTCTTATGCAAGAGAACAAGCTCTAAGTTTTAATGTTTGTTTTCATAATGTTTTAGAAGGTGGTGGCCTCTCTGATAGTATTATCCAGCCCTTTCTAGCACGTTGTGAGCTCTGGCTAATGATAAGGCCCTAGCGAGTTGTTTATTACATTCTGCCTGGAAGAAATTGCAGTTCCCTTTCTGTAGTTCCCTGTTAGCGAAGCTTATTACCTGGGGCATATCAGCTTATTGGAAACGCTCTATACGTGCAATCATGGTTGAACCATAACGTTTTTTGTAGTATAATCCAGTGACAAACTTATCTTTCTTGTTTGTTAACAACACTCATTAAGTTGCTGGGAGAGTATTTCAAGTTGGCGGCTTCTTTCCGCATTGGCCTGGCTTACTAGCGGCTGTGTGCATGGCTCTCAAGCGTTTCCTAGTGCGGCTTTGTATTTGTTTGCAGTCGCACATCCTGGCTGTCCGTGCTCAAGCTGATTATATTATACTATCTGATTTGGGCTATAAACGAAATTTTGTTTTCAGCCAAGAGACCTTTGGTTAACTGGCGTCACTCAGGAAATTTTCTTTTTAATGCTTAATACATATTATATTCTTGTTCTAAATTTTATTGTAAATTTTTTGTTTGAACCTTTGGGTAATCCCTGTGTTGTCTTTGTTAATATTTGTCTTTTGGGGGCCCACCTAACATCTGGGACTTGAATTTCCTTGAAGAAATATATCTAGAACTGTTTTAATTATTTTACTTGGCTGGTTAATTTAAAATTGTTTAATTTAAAAAGTTTAAAAAGACGAATATTGTTAAGGTCTTATTTCTTGAATTTGTTTCAGATTATTATTATTCTTGAAATTTTACAGCTGTCTTACTCACCATTTTGAACGCCAATAACGGCAAATTAACTTCAATTTTTCTACTTGTTTTTCAGAAGGGACCCATTACGAAAGAAAATATATAAAAATAAATTTGTTGTTGTTGTTCAACGATGAATGATGTTAGTTAAAAGGAGCTAGTCCTTCCATGTAATTTTCTTTATCATGGTAAACCAGGATTTCGAACATGACCAGCTTTCCATAGGAAATGATGCAGAAATGCTTGTAAAACATACCAACTCGTAGATCTTCACAGCAGCACGAATGAAACCAACTTACAAATCAATTCTTAAGCAACAAAAACGTAGGAATTATCTTTTCTTGGAAGAGGACCAAACAGATCACCTGCAAAACCCCTTTCAATCTTGGGGAGTAATCGGAAATAAAGTAGTGTGGTGTGACACTGATGGTAGTTTCCGTTTTCATAGGGCTTCCACAAAGCCAAAACATTGTGAATATGCTCCTCCAGATTGAGAAAATATAATGCTTCATGAAGTTCATGAAAAGAGTTCTTTGCACCAAATTTACATAACTCGAATGTGTATGCCAGATTAATTTACTGAGTAATTTGTCAGGAATACAAAGAACCCACTCAGAATTATCATGACTTCTTTTCTTAAACAGAATATCATCTTTCACCAAATAAAACTGCCTAATGGGATAGTGTGTCAGTACCTCCACTTTTCCTTAACCTCTTTCCAAACCTATTCTTTATCTTGTTCTCTAGCAGATGCAACACTTGTTGTGGGTTGGCAGGAGAGCCAACACCGTGATTATTAGAGGAAGCCGAAAGGCACGCGTTTTAGCTCACGTAGGCTGGCGTGAGGTCTGGAACAGGACAAGGAAATTAGAATTTAGAAAAACGGACGTAGCTGGTGGAATACTTAACTTTAATCCATTAATGATGAGCGTCGCTCTTGACTGTACATTATTCATAATATCAATAGTAACTGAACATGGTGCCTTGCTAGGTCGTAGCAAATGACGTAGCTGAAGGCTATGCTAACTATCGTCTCGGAAAATGAGAGCGTATTTTGTCAGTGAACCATCGCTAGCAAAGTCGGTTGTACAACTGGGGCGAGTGCTAGGAAATCTCTCTAGACCTGCCGTGTGGCGGCGCTCGGTCTGCAATCACTGATAGTGGCGACACTCGGGTCCGACGTATACTAACGGACCGCGGCCGATTTAAAGGCTACCACCTAGCAAGTGTGGTGTCTGGCGGTGACACCACAACATTAATATAATGATCAAAAGCAACATTTTGTAATAATGTCAAAATTCTTCTCTTCAGTGTCATACCCCACTCCACAATAAAACCCTAGAGGACAGCCAGAAAGAGGATCAACAACAATTTTATCTTTTGAGGAATATACACAATTTTGAAATTGAATTTCTTTAGATGAAACATTCACCTAGCTAAACGATCATGAATCGAATTTCCCCTCATTAAAAATTCCAGTCGTTGATAAGCGTTAGCTTCAGTCATCTTACCAAACAGGTAACCCCTGAACTTCATTATAGCCCAGCAACAGCTGGAGCTGTAAGGTCTGTGACTGAGTAACTATGGCACACTTGGTGAGCACCCAATTCGCAAAAGCAATATTATTATATCTCATCTACCCATCCACTTCAAATCCCTGAAAGAGCTCAACACCACCACATCTCTTAGAACTACATGAGTATAGATGTCACAGACAGAGGTGCTTATAAAAGAGCCTATTTCACACATTCAAATTTTGACTTTGTTTAGGTATCCCAGTCTCAAGGAGTTTCTTCCCCATCAACGCACACAGTTATGGTGTGTCCAAAATAATCACATTCATAACAAGGTTTCAAAGAGTATTCAATCCGAAAAATGTTCTACTTTCTTTCCTCATCTCAGGAACAGGAAAGTCTCTAACTGCCTCAATCTTTTCAGGATCAGGTAGAATCCCTGAGCAGTTACAGTATGTCCAAGTAATTTCGCTCTATCTCTGCCATATTCTAATTTTTCTAAGTTGACAGTGACATAATATTATATGAAATCACCATAAAGCCTGTACAAAAGACCATTATGCTTTTCCCATCTCTCCTCAGCAACAACACCTAGCTGCAATAGGCAGTTAACCCCTTTCTCTAATCTGATGGAACAATGATACTAAACTGTCAAATAAAGCAGGCATACTTACATTCAACCTGAAGAGTAGCTTGAGAAATTGATAGCAACAGCCGTAACGTAAGAATACTGTGAACTTTTGACATAAATGATGCTGCTCAGCCTACTAGTAACTTGTTTGTATGTCATTAGAAGACAGATTCTGAGGAGACCTGACAGTAGGTTCAGTCATCCCTTATTGCAGCATTTTCTCAGTCTCCTACTCCTTGAGGGCATCAACACCTTGAAGTCCCAAAGATCAGACCATTTTTATCAGATCCCAAACAAGGCCAAAATATCTTTGTAAATCAGAGACAGTTTGGAGATGAAGGCGCTGTATATATGCAAAATATAAACATGCTACTTACCTATTATTAGGCCATGAAAACTGTCAGTAGGTGTGTTCAGAATTTTTAGATTTTTTTTGTAAAACATTCCATGTAATTAAAAAACTGTAGAATGATAATCAGTTGACTACCAGATACAATTATTATTCTACACGAAGCGTATTTCGGTATCTATGGCAAGTACCCATTTATGCAACAAATACAGTTTAAAAATAAATGCACAAGTTAATAATGAAATCAAGAAATGTAGAAACAGTTTACATTGCCTTTTAAATTTTACACCATTTTTAGCCCAGCAACGTCTTGCTTTCCCACAGTCATTTTGAAGATATTTCATCGGAGAGCAAAGGAAATTTCTTAGAATTTGTGCAGCTGATGGCTAAAGATGATCCAGCATTGACAGAGCATGTTTAAAACTTGAATAATGCACTAATACCTTCTCATTTGTTGAAAGGGATGCAAAATGAATTTATTTTTATTTTTGGTGACTACATTAAGGATAAAATTATTGCAGATGTATTGACAGTACTCCCGATGAAGACAGAACTGTCCAAATGGACCAAATAATTAGATGTGTCAGTACAGAAGACAACATTGTAGAAGTTCGAGAATCGTTCTTTGGTTTTCTTTGTCAGGAAAGACTGCAGAGGATATGTTAACAGCAGCTGGAAAAAAATGGACGGGATACTGTGTTGTGCAGACCCCAAAGTTATGGTAATGGCACGTCAATGCAAGGTGTACACGAAAGAAAACAACAAAAAATTCGATAAGTCAGTCCAAAAGCTATGTTCAACCACTGTGCTCATCATTCCTTAAATATTTATGGAGTTCATGCAATCTCATTCGTTTCCTGTAGCATCAACTGTTTTGAACTGTAGAGAAGTTATATTCATTCTTCTCATCTTCTTCTTACATATGGGAATAACTTGAAAAAACATGAACACATCTGAAACGATTGCCTAATGCTCGGTGGGGTTTTCGTTACAGGTAAGTTAAAGTCACAAAAGGAAACTTGGAATCAACTGTGAGCTCTTAATTGCATCAGCCATCCAAGGCAAACCTTGATATTAGATTTTGAACAAGCTTGCTCCTTCCAGCTATATGTGATTTTACCTTTTTGACGTGTATCAACTTTTGACACACAGTACTGGAGGAAGTGAACTTAGTCCAGAAATATACACAATCTCCAAAAATGACTTTGGATACGGATTCGCCAAATTAAAAACCCTGAAAGAGTTTTTAGTGACAGAATGAATTACAATTATAGGCCATGCTGTTACTTTTGGTACTATAAAAATGCAATGACATGGACCTTAACATTGACTGACAAGCAGAAAAAAGTGTCAATAAAATAATGCTAGATGACCTAGCTCATGACACTGGATCATCGATCCAAGAAGAAGTTCGTCTATCAAAGTCTGAGTGTACAAATCCATTTATACAAGAGGTGTCACAATGATACATATCTGTGAAGGAAATCACCAAAATTTTCGAAATTGTTGGAATAAAATTTATGCTTTTCCCCTGACAATGGCTGCAGCATCATCACTTTGATATGGGTCAGATACAGCAAGAATTAAAATGGCATCGTAGGAATCTACTTGCAACTTATAGAATTATGTACTTCGCTGGTGGATGGTAAGCCCAGGAAATCCTTCAGTGTGTAATTAGATGGGACTTCAGTGAACCATCATCGTGTACTTCACTAAGAATCCAGTAATTCTTGACCATTTGTGTCTCTCACATCATGCAAGAGAAGTTTTTCTAAGCTGAAACTAATAAAAAATTTCTTTGCTCCATGATGAATCAAGAACTAGTTGCACTCCAGTAAATTTTATCAGCTGAAAGAAAAGGTTGAACTGAAACAGATTTCTACGACGTTATTGAAAATTTTCGTAAAATAAAGGCACAAAAACATGTTCTTTAATAATATAAATAATAACTAATGTCTCATACAAAAGCTACGAAACTGGTATTATAGGTGTACAAGCTTTGTTTCCAGACAAATAAAATAACAGTCAGTTTCGTTATTCCATTCTTTATTACTTTTCTGCAGTCTGCCTGATGGTTGCTGTGCTATATGCTGTTTCATATTCGAAGTTTCTTACCTATACCCTTAAGTATGTATATCAGAATTACTAGAGTGTAAAGAAAATACATTATAAACACTTGATTTCCTTGTCAGCTATTACCTCTATATTATTCATTTTTTACATTACATACGCTATTGATACATCAGTTTCTAAGCATAATGGTGGCCTTATTTAGTTTCGTTGCCCTAGGCAATACTTACATCAGCAATATTTTCAATTACAAAAGGTTTCGACTCAAAGGACGATGTAGATCTGTCAAGAAATGTAAGACTGTGGTTCAAACTATTCCCTAATGACACAATCATCAAAACTTGACTTCAATCGACTCATTACACTTCAACAACGTTCCACCATAACTTAAGCCCATCGCAGCTTGCTGCTTTGATAAAATATCAATCCCAAAAATTGTCTTTGCGGCCTCGAATCAGGAAGAACAAATTGATTACAATTCGTACTACATCCATTCTTATCTCACATACTTCACTTCTTTAATAAACTTTGTCTCATCGCCTCTACACTTTATCCAAGAACTGCTGGTTTCGTCTTGGTCCACTGTAAAGGAAGAATAGATCATGAACTTACACCTTCACTTCTTTGAAATGCCACTTTGACTCAACAAAACACCTGGCTACACTTACCAAGAGCACAAGCTAAATAATTCCATTAATGTTTATATATTGGACTCACTAAAGAAATTTCGATTTCCTATCTCTCACCAAGAAAAGTTCCCTCATATCGTCAAAATGAAACATATTTAATTGCTCTGACTAGTGTTAGTCATTTTTGTAGTACCCAATTCAGTTGCAAACTGCATTTGTCAGTCACATGGTGGCAGAGTCTGCACGCACATTACTCCATGGATCAGCTGATCGTGCTTCAACAAATCGTGGACTTGAATCTTTATCACTCCAGTGATCACTTCTGCCATTTCTACTGCTACTTCTGCAACTGCCAGTTTGCCTACCATTTCAATCATTTCTACCTCTGCTGTTATCAGCGTTCTCATTGTGATTGAGTTCTTCCCAATGCCTCCACCTACCCCTATCAAATCTGTCACATCACAAATCATGTCACCCACAATTATAATTCCTATGTCTTTGCGGCCTCGAATCAGGAAGAACAAATCGATTACAATTCGTACTACATCCATTCTTATCTCACATACTTCACTTCTTTAATAAACTTTGGAAGTTATCTTTCACATGGCAAAGCAGAATAATTTCATGTGTATTTTAAGGACGCTTCATGAGACAAATACAATCAATTGTAAGGCTTGTATAAAAATTGATTTTTAACAGCACATGTTCAAAAAATTGCGCGGGATTGCTAAGATCTGAAATGCTAAAATTTTGAATAATAAAGAGGCCATGTTTGACTGTCTTGGGCTGCTTCAGTCCAGTAAGCAGACAAGAACAAATGCCTAAACTCCTTGCAGGACTTACGATTCCTAATCAGTGTACACATTCATCGATTCGACTCTCTTTACAAGTAACCACACACAAGTTAAGTTGATGGAAGTGAAAAATCAATTTGTCCAGCCAAGCACAGGATGAACACTGTTAAGTCCCATAGTGCTCAAGAGCCATTTGAACAGGATGAACACCACTCCTTGTATGCCTGAACATATGAAAACATTTAAAAGATAGACATTATTATTATCAAAACTAGACATCTCTTATGGCGTACACTCTCATGATTGATATCTCTGCGACTATGATGGGCTCTCCTCCCCTCATAATAGATATGGCTCGTCTTCAGGACCTAAATCCACCTAAACATCTGA
Organism: Schistocerca serialis cubense; assembly: GCF_023864345.2. NCBI lineage: Eukaryota > Metazoa > Arthropoda > Insecta > Orthoptera > Acrididae > Schistocerca > Schistocerca serialis. Next base: position 272,866,963 of record NC_064643.1, on the reverse strand, counting down.
TACATGACTTCTTCTGCATCACTGACCTTCAGTAATCCTCTCACCCCAGTCTTTGATAATCTCTGATTTAATTCTTTTGCTAGCTCTTTTCTTTTCGCAAACCTCCTTCAATTTTGATAATTAGTCTGCCGTTGTTTAGTCTTTTCATTAACAACCACCTGAAACTGACACTGACTCTCTTCAACAGTAGCAAGTTTACTTTTAACATTAGAAATTCTTTGACCAAGGTTTGAATGTAACTCTTCTCTTAACTGTGTAACCAAAATGTTAACCTTCCCTATAACTTCCTCACTAATGGACTCACATATTTGTTCTAGACTCTGTATTTACACATATAGTGCACTAACATTGCCTTGCTGTTCTCTTGAAATAATTTAAACCTGTTCCCCTAACCTATTTGTACTCTCTTTCTGTTCTTTAGCGGTAGTTTCCACTTTCTCATTAAATCGTCTCACTTCAGTCCCAAACCCTTAACATTTGTCTATTATCCTTTCCAATCTTTCACCTGATTTTCTATTATTCTCTCTTATGGATGCCATCAACTTACTGAAAAAAATTGATCAACTGTAAATGTGGGAACTGAACTTATACTTTATGGTTCAACTTGAACGGAACAAGCCATAGACGCAGTAGAATGATCTGTTGATGCATCGCAACTGCTAACAGACTAATGTGGCTGAACCACATCACCACATAGCGAAGCAGCTTAAAACACTTAAGAAAATCAAAGCTTCTGGTCCAGACGATATACCAGTAAGGTTTCTTTCAGAGTATGCTGATACAATAGCTCCATACTTAGCAATCATATACAACCGTTCGCTCGTAGAAATATTCATACCCAATGACTGGAAAGTTGCCCAAATCACACCAGTACTCAAGAAAGGAGTAGGAGTACTCCACTGAATGAGAGGCACATACCACTAACGTCGATTTGCAGTAGGATTTTGGAACATATACTGCGCTCGAACACAATGAATCAGCTCGAAGAAAACTATTTATTGAGAAATAGTCAACACGGATTCAGAAAATATTGTTCTTGTGAAACACAACTAGCTCTGTATTCTCGCAAAGTAATGAATGCTATAGACAGGGGACGCCAGACTGATTTCATATTTTTAGATTTCCAGAAGGATTCTGACACCGTTCCTCGCAAGTGACGTCTAATTGAATTGTGTGCCTCTGGAGTGTCGTCTTTGTTGTGTGACTGGGTTTGTGATGTCGTATCAGAAAGTTCACAGTTCGTAATAAATGCCGAAAAGTTGATAATGTCCAGCGTTCCGCAAAGAAGTGTAATAGGCCCTAGGTTGTCGCTGATCTGTATAAACGATTTAGGAGACAATTTGAGTAGCCGTCTTAGATTGTTTGCATATGATGCTGTGATGTACCGTTATTTAAAGTCATCAGATGATCAAAACAAATTCCAAAATTATTTACAAGAGATGTCTTCATGGCGCAAAGGCGGAAATTGACTCTAAATAATGAAAAGTGTGAAGTCATCCACATGAGCACTAAAAGGAATCCGCTAAATTTCAGTTACTCGATAAATCACAGAAATCTAAAGATTGTAAACTCAACAAATACTTAAAGACTACAATCACGAATAACTTTAACTGGAACGATCACATAGATAATATTGTCGGGAAAGCAAATCAAAAACTGCGATTTATTGGCAGAACAATTAGAAAATATAACAGTGTACTAAAGAGACCACTCACAATATGCTTGTCTGTCCTCTTCTGGATTATTGTTGCGTTGTGTGGGATTCACATCAGATAGGGTTGACGGAGGACATCGAAAAAGTTCGAAGAAGGCAGCCATTTTGCACTAGCGTGAAATAAGGGAGAGTGTGCCACGATATGATACACGAATTGGGGAGGCAGTCATTAAAACAAAGGCGTTTTTCGCTGATGCAGGAGCTTATCACGAATTTTCGATCACCAATTTTCAAAATGTTTTGTTGGCACCTACCAGCATAGAAAGAAATGATCATAGAAATAAAATAAGAGAAATCAGAGTTCGCGCGGGAAGATTTAGGTGTTTGTTTTTCCGGCGCGCTGTTCGGTAGTGGAACGGTAGAGAAATAGCTCGAAGGTGGTTCGATGGAACCTCTGCCGGGCACTTAATTGTGAACTGCAGAGTAATCATATAGATGTAGTCGTAGATAAACAGAAAGGTAGGGTCCAACGAAGAGAGGCATGTTTTTTTTCCATATCATTATTTAGTCGGCACGAGACTTTACGGAGATGCCCAACAAACTCCGATGAGAGTCGCTAAAGAGAAGGTTACTGTTGAACTGTTGAAATTCGGAGAGCTTAACTCAAAGTAGAGTCAGGTAACATATCTATTCCTCCCCCATACATCTAGCGGAATGACGCTAGTCATAAAATCAGAGAAATTAGAGTCTATAAAGAAATTTATAGACGGTCGTTCCATTCGCCAGTTTCGATTGGATCATAGAAGCGGACGGGGAAGGGAGAGGGCGGGGGGGGGGGGGGGGGGGGGGGTTGGTCGGACAGTGAAAGTGGTACCAGAGACATTCTTCGTCACATACCATAAGATAGCTTGTGGAGTATAGTCAGAACCATACATGCAGAATTTGCGAATTTTGCTTTATGGATTGGCACAGTTGATGATGATTTGACTGGTACCTAATCTCTGTACTGGACTGTATGCGCACTGGAGATACGATGAAGCAGACGGAGCCCATGATAGCCACATAACTTGTCTGGCAGAAACCGTTCTAACGGAGTGTATGAAGCACTGGCACGGTCGAATAGACGGATGTTGCACATGTAACACACACGAGCCGTCCAGAGTTCAAAGGCTGTATCGGTGCTACAATGGACGCTATAAAAAATACATGTAAGTTACAGGTTGTGTGGTGACTGCTTTCTTTAATGACGCTTTTCGATTTATATAGCATCACACTAAACTCCGTCCGAAGAGGCCTTGGAAGGCCCAACGGTACTGACCGAACGCCTTTTCATCACCAGCCGATAGGCGTCACTGGATGCGGATACGAAGGGTCGTGTGGTCAGCCCACCATTCTCCCGGCCGTTGTCAGTTTTCGTGAGTGGAGTCGCTACTTCTCAGTCAAGCAGCTCCTCGATTTACCTCACAAGGACTGAGTGCACCAGCACTCAACAGACGGGATGGTCGCCCATCCAAATGCTAGACAAGCCAGACAGTGCTTAACTTTGCTGATCTGACGGGAAGCGGTGTTACGACTGCGGTACGGCAAGGCCGCTGGCACAGCGTCACAGCAATCTGAAAAAAATCCGTAAAGAGCCACAAATAATACATAGAGCATAGTAGTAGTTAACTGACTGCTAAGATCAAACGGGAAATAAAACAAAATACAATGTGAAAACATACCAAAGTTAAGGAGAACACGTCATACATAGATATTGAGTCGTATATCTTATCCACAAGCCCACCTGAAACTGAATCGTTACGGCGACTGCGCCGTTTAAGAAGACGACTAGGCCAGTATTTCCTGTACCTGATTCTATGTGCAGATGATCAGTGTATGTGTATATCTTCTTTATATCTCAATTGTTGTGAAAAAAAAGCTTATTCATCGCACCGACCCATATGATGGCCCCTCTGACCTCCATCACGCTGTGCCCTGTCGGTCTCCTTCCCCTACGACATAAGATTTCATTTTGTTTTTAAGACACTTATTATTTTATGGTTTTTGATTTGACGAACATTTGTTTTGTAATTATACCCGACCTCCAGGTCGTGCTCACCAGCAACACCACCTGGAGGCCTAGTTGTCTTCCTGAATGGCGCAGCCGTCGCAATGATTCAGTTTCGTATTTTCTTATGGATAAGATACATAACTCGATACCCATATATGACATGTTCTCCTTAATATTGGCCGGCCAGGGTGGCCGAGCGGTTCTAGGCGCTACAGTCTGGAACCGCGCGACCGCTACGGTCGCAGGTTCGAATCCTGCCTCGCGCATGGATGTGTGTGATGTCCTTAGGTTAGTTAGGTTTAAGTAGTTCTAAGTTCTAGGGGACTGATGACCTCAGAAGTTAAGTCCCATAGTGCTCAGAGCCATCTGAACCAATTGAATCTTAATATTTGTATGTTTTCTCACTGTACTTTAGTATATTTTCTGTTTGTCCTTAGTGGTCAGTTAACTAATATTACGCACTATGTATTATTTGTGGCCCTTCATGGATTTTTTCAGATAAGTCTGATGATGTATAAACCAAAACGTGAGACTGCAGAAACTAGTCACCCCCAGCTTGTGGCTTCCCCGTATTTTTTACAGTGTCAGTTACAAAACTGATAAAACATTCAAATTACGTAAAAATGGACGCGTATCTCTTCAGTGACCTTAAGGTATACCAGTTTTATAGAGTTTACCCCACTCGTGTCGTGTTGAATAAAAACGCAATAGCCGGCCACGGTGGCCGAGCGGTTCTAGGTGCTACAGTCTGGAACCGCGCGACCGCTACGGTCGCATGTTCGAATCCTGCCTCGGGTATGGATGTGTGTGATGTCCTTAGGTTAGTTAGGTTTAAGTAGTTCTAAGTTCTAGGGGACTGATGACCTCAGATGTTAAGTCCCATAGTGCTCAGGGCCAAGCCAAAACGCAATATTACAGTCTATGTTTCACATCCTGTTCCAAAACTTTCGGAGGGAGTTAAGGACAGAGTAGGGCTTCCTGCACATGCCGACAGTGTTTTCTGCCCTGTTGAGGTGCTCAGCCAGAGCTAGTTCGAAGTTCCTCACTACTTTCCGATACAGTATTGCTATACCTTGAACTGGAAACCATTGTTCGCGGCATTCAGAACTGGTTAATTTATGACGATATTAGATCTTAAGTGTTACAAAGGCGGCGAAGTTTCCGGTCGGCGCTCTCGGTCAGAGTAGATGGTGCTGGAACTAAGGCGTCTACCCAAGGCAGAGCCAGCCACCACGGAGGAGAGGCCTGCTCGTGGCCCCATTAGCACCCAGGTGTCGCCAGAACGACAGCTCTGCGTTTTACAGTTCAGGTCTGCAGCGCCATGATTGCGAAACTGTGGCGCGTAATTCCGCAGAAACGGCGCGCCTCACCACTTTGCTTTTAGAAGGACTAATGTCCTGCCTGGGAGGGAGTGGGGGGGGGGGGGGGGGGAGCTAGCCTCACACCTCCACCGCCGCTAGCAGCGCTTTCGTCCTCCGGTCACGAAAGGAGGCAGTCCGGTAGCGGGACGTAATGACCTCAGCTGGCCTTTTCACGTAGAACTGGGAACCTTTAATAAGTAAAAACCGGGAATAACCCTGCGGGGCGAATAATGAAACGAAGATTTAATGCTTCTTTTAGAAGAGAGAGGAAGCTTGGGCCAAAAAGGATTACCCTTGCTGTTTTGCCTTCCAGAACAGGAAGACAGAGGAGAATACGCGGTCCGGTCACATTATGTGACCACCGTCTACGTCCGACGTCTACGCGCAATAACCATTCACAGACTGCAAGTGGCCGCACTGCCAGTGGAGGGTGTATACAGCATGTCGCGATGGGCTGATGGAGGGCTGAGGGAAAGAGGACGCTAAGAACAGTGTACTTGTTGCCGTAATGCGGAAACGAAGTGATTTACCTGGCGTCCAAAAGGGCATGATCATTGGCTTTCAGGACAAGGGTGGAAGCATCTCCGAAACGGATAAGTTTGTAAACTGTTTGCGTACCACCGTGGTTAAAGTATGCAGCACATGGCAAAATGGAGCTATCCAAAACAGAAGCCGAAACAATTGTGATACATCACGGGCCATAGATGACAGGGGTGAACGACGGCTTTGAATGACGACTGCGAAGATGTGTACGAGCGAATAGACATGCAACTGTTGAGCAACTGACCGCCCACATGAACCAAGGGGCTAAAAACAATATCTCCTCTACGACCGTTCAGCGAACTTTGTTGCTTATGGCCCTCCGTAGCTGGCGCCTGGTTCACGCGTCCATGTCGACTCCTGTTCATCGGCGACGAAGGCTGGAATTAGCATGCCAGTACCGTAAGTGGACGTCCACTGAGTGTCGACAGGTGACCTTTTCAGATGACTCATGTCTTATGCTCTATCGGACAGACGGCCGTTGTCGTGTTTGGGGTGGAACTTCTGTTAGCAAGGAGGGAGTTTTATGGTCTGGGGAATGTTTTTGTGTCATCCCCTTGGTGATATCGTCATTCTGGAAGACAGAGTGGATCAACAGACGTATGCATTGATCCTTGTTGATCATGCTCACCCCTACGTGCAGTTTGCTTTTCCTCGGCGCGATGGCATCTATTGCAGGACAAAGTGACACGTCACACAGCTTGCAGTGTACGTGTCTAGTCTAAGAACATCAGGATGACATTACCGTCGTCTCTGGCCAGCAGACTCCGAGAATTTAAACTTAGTCGGGAATCTGAGGGGCCAGTTGGGGTGCACGTACCATCCATCCTCGACCGAGAAACCTAGAGCAGCTGCACATGACACTGGTGTCAGCATGGCTCCACATCTTTGCCAGTACCTTCCAGGACCTCAATGACTCCCTTCCTACACGACTCGAGGTAGTTCGCGTTCCAAAGGTGGTTATTCAGGCTTCTGACAGGTGATCACATCAGTGAGGCTAGACATTACAGTAGTTATATCGTATCCGTCATCGTCATCAAGGACAGTGGGTATCTATTTTTTTTATAAACTAAGTCATGTCAGTTCAGATAAAAGCCAGCAGCAGTACAATGTCTGATCAAAAGTATACGGAAAACCCTTATATAGTGCGGAATTGGACACGGAATGTGACGAGAGACGGGCACGCAAGTACAAAATGAGTGGGGAGCATTGTGTTGTCAACAGGGAAGCAATACCTACAATGTGGGTCTGTAAAGAGAGCTTAGTAACTTCAGAGGGGGATTAGTCGTTGGATGTCACCTGAGAAACAAATGCATCAAGGGCATTTCAGCGCTTCTGAAGCTGCCCAAGTCAACTGTTGGTGATGTGAAGTGGGAGCGCAAAGGACCAACAACAGCTAAGCCAAGACCAAACAGATCTCATGCAGTGACGGAGAGGCAACGTCTAACTTTGATAAGGGTGATTGCGAAATATCGCATGAAATTAGTGGAAGGAATCACTTGTGAGTTCCAGAGTGCTACCAGTGTTCCAGCCAGTGCAATGGCTGTGTGTAGGGAGTTAAAAAGAATGGGTTACAATGGTCGAGCCACTCCTCATAAAACCACATGTTTCCAATGCGACCGAGCGGTTCTAGGTGCTTCAGTCAGGAATCGCATGACTGCTAGGGTCGCAGGTTCGAATCCTGCGTCGGGCATGGATGTGTGTGATGTCCTTAGGTTAGTTAGGTTTCAGTAGTTCTAGGGGACTGATGACCTCAGACTTTTTCCAATGCGACCGTAGAAGAAGTGTAAACAGCGATGATACTGAGCAGTGATTGACTAGGAACGAATGATTTTGAGTGATGAATCACGTTATTCCCTGTGACAATCTGAAGGGAGCATATGGGTTTCGCGAATTCCTGGAGAGCGTTACCTGCCATCATGTGTGAAATACGTGGTTTCGGCAAAACAGGATAACAGCTGTTACACATACGAAGGCCACGGTCACACTAATGTGTCCACAGACACCAGAGATGCCGCATGCGATAGCTGCGAAGGCTTCACGCTTCGCAGTTATTGGTCGTTCATCTTTGGCACATGTGTACTTACTCTGTGACAGCATCAGTCCCGTAATTCTATAGCCATGCCTCGTATACTTCGAAAAACACTGCACAGCGAATGATGAAGGGATGTTTGTGCTAATAGAAGTGATGTTACACCCCAGAATAGTATCCCCGGCGAGCACTAAAAATTCCTCCAAGTTCCTTGTCAGCTCTCGGAAGCCGAGCCATCTGTGTTGACTGCCAGCTAGGGGGAAATCGTGAGCGAGTTGCGGTAAACACGGAAGCTATCGCAGCACGGGGCAACAACCGATCACCTAAGTCTGCAAGTGAAGCTTATTGACATCACGGAAGCCGAGAGATACCACCATACAAGTGACAAAACAATGTGTCTCAATAAAGGTTAGCTACCACCAACAATAAGTATTCACGCGCCAAGCCAACAGAAATGAGCTTCTGAAAGGTGAAGTTGCGAGCGCCTGAAGTCACTAGCAGAAATGACAGCAAGGGAAAGCCAGTACACATAGCCATCCCCACCGCCCCAGAGCGCACGGGAAGCGTCAACAATGAGATACGGAGGACGTGGTGTTAGGGTATAGGGGTATTTTTCAAGATTAGAGTGTGGTCCCCTTATTGCGCTTAAGATATCGGTAAATCCAGAAGGACAAGAACACATTTTATGGCATTGTGTGCTGCATACACTAGAGGAACGATTCGGAGGCGATGATTGTGCCAGCATAACAATGTATCCTGTCATAAACTAGCATCTCTGAGGCAATCGCTTTTGTACAGAGACATTACTGAAATGGAGTGGCCTGCCCAGAGTCCCGAGCTGAACCAAACGGAACAGCTTTGAGAGAAGTTACAACGTCGACTTCGCTCCAGACCCTTGCATTCAACATCAGCGTCTTCCCTGTTTTCGGCTCTTAAGATAGAATTGGCTGCGGTTCCTCAAGAGACATTCGAACACCTCACTGAAAGTGTCCACAGATTTCAAGCCGCCATAAAGACGAAGGGTGGACACAACCCGTTTTAATGTCCACTTATAGATGTCCGGTTACTTTTGATCACATAGTGTATACCAAGCTGTAGGTGAAACGAACAAATGTAGGAACAAACAAAATGAGAGACCTGAGTTTCTCCTGGCGTATACAACTTTCAAATAACTTCCGGGAATTTAGCCAGGTAACACTTTCAGCGGCCACCGATATTTAGGCGGGAGAACACCCCGCCATTTTCAAGGCAAACTGCCTTGAAAATGGCGGGGCGTTCTCCCGCCGAAATATCGGTGGTCGCTGAAAGTGTTACCTGGCTGAATTCCCGGAAATTATTTGAAACGAAATGAGTTCTGCCACAGCGTTTGTAACTTAAAATAATCACATAGTTTGAAGCGAAAGAAAGAGTTCATCCATTACTTATAACTTCGATTTAATTTGGGAAATTAAACTCTTTTCCTCTCTGACAATAAGTAGATGCAAATTTCATTTCTGCTAGCTGTTCCGTGGCCTGCCTAGACAGCAAATCATATGTTAAGAAGATAACATACAAGCGATTCGATCGTATGGCATTTATATAATAATGGTACTTCATAAACGATAAGACCCAAATACACACACCCAAAATCCAATCTACTAACTATTTGTCACAAATGAAATGTCAAAGAGCACCAGAATTACTTATTTTTCCAAGTAGAATCCAGCATCCATTTCACTCAGAAGACAACACTCTACATGGCATATATTGCATGATACACTCGAAGGGCTGAGCAGCCTGGCTAATTCATAGAACTGGACAGTCTCCCAAATTTCGATGAATACAGTTATAAATACACTATGTGATCAAAAGTATCCGGACACCCCCAAAAACATATTTTTTTCATATTAGGTGCATTTTGCTGCCACCTGCTGCCAGGCACTCCATATCAGCGACCTCCGTAGTCGTTAGACATCGTGAGAGATCAGAATGGGCCGCTCCGCGGAACTCACGGACTTCGAACGTGGTCAGGTGATACGTGTGTACGCGAAATTTCCACACTCCTAAACATACCTAGATACACTGTTTCCGACGTGATAGTGAAATGGAAACGTGAAGGGACACATACAGCACAAAAGCATACAGGCCGACTTCGTCTGGTGATTGACAGAGACCGCCGACAGTGCTAGAGGCTCGTAATGTGTAATAGGCAGACATCCATCCAGATCATCACACAGGAAACACAAACTGCATCAGGATCCACTGAAAGTACTACGACAGTTAGGCGGGAGGTGAAAAAACTTTCATGGGCGAGCGGCTGCTCATATCCACACATCACGCCGTAAATGCTAAACGACGCCCCGCTTGATGTTAGGAGCGTAAACGTTGGGCGATTGAACAATAGAAAAACGTTGTGTGGAGTGACGAATCACAGTACACAATTTGGTGACCTGATGGCAGGGTGTGGGTACGGCGAATGCCCGGCGAACGTCATTTGCGAGCGTATGTAGCCCCAGCAGTAAAATTTGGAGGCGTTGGTGTTATAGTGTGGTCGTGTTTTTCATGGGGAGGAGGTTGGGGTTGCACCCCTCTTTGTTTTACGTGGCACTATCACAGCACAGGCCTACATGTTTTAAGCACCTTCAAAATGGTTCAAATGGCTCTGAGCACTATGGGACTTAACTTCTCAGTGCCATAGAACTTAAAACTACTTAAACCTAACTAACCTATGGACATCGCACACATCCATGCCCGAGGCAGGATTCGAACCTGCGACCGTAGCGGTCGCGCGGTTCCAGACTGTAGCGCCTAGATCCGCTCGGCCACACCGGCCGGCTTTAAGCACCTTCTTGCTTCCGAATATTGAAGAGCAATTCGGGGATGGCGATTGCATCTTTCAACACGATCGAACACCTGTTCATAATGTACGGCCTGTGGCGGAGTGGTTACACGACAATAACATCCCTGTAATGGACTGGTCTGCACAGGGGCCTGAGCTGAATCCTATAGAACACATCTGGGATGTTTTGGAACGCAGACGTCGTACCACGCCTCACCGACCGACATCGATACCTCTCCTCAGTGCAGCACCCCGTGAAGAATGGGCTGCCATTCCCCAAGAGACTTCTAGCACCTGACTGAACGTATGCCTGCGAGAGTGGAAGCGTCATCAAGGCTAAGAGTGGACCAACAGCATATTGAATTCCAGCATTACCGATGGAGGGAGCCACGAACTTATAAGTAATTTTCAGCCAGATGTTCGGATACTTTTGATCACACAGCGTATAGCCAGAAGACCATCAGTCACACTCGATAGCAACCATTACTTGTTTAGTGTTAATAATCTTGTAACTGAACTAATAGTTTTACAGAATTTTAGACCAATATTGCCGACATCTGTCTGTTGTAGAAGGTTGTAGAGGATATTCTGAGCTCCAACGTCATGACATGCCCGGAGGAAAAGAAGGTCAATTCAGGGGAAATACAGTTTGCTTTATTCATACACGATACCCAGGAAATCCATTTTTCTATATTTTCGAAGGTGCTTATCATTATTATCACTTCAGCAACTACCGGCCAAGATATAATGTATCTCTGTAGATTTTTGATATGTTTGGTAAATCTTTGAATAAGAGAACTCATTACATTATACTGTAAACCCAAATTACCCATGGTAATTGGACTTCGTCCATCAAGCGAAACGAAGTACAGTGTGCAATAAATTCTTGAAGAAGCCGTCGCCAGGATTCTAGTCTAAAACTTGTATTCTAAAGTAAGTAAGGCAAGTCTGCAGTCAGTACTGTAATGAGCAGTAAGGTTTAGGACTAGATTTAACGACAAAAACATTCTTCTTGTTTTTTAATTTGTCGTGGCGTGTTTAGGGCGTTGCATACTGCAGTGCGCGGGTCGCAGAAAATACATGTAGCCACATTTTTGAAAACTGTCACTGTGTTTTGTGCGTCCCACTCTGGAAGGCCAGAACTGCCACATATACATGCATCACCACTGCCACGTTGTAAGTCACTTATGCAAGTTAATATCAAGAAATGGATTTCTTTTTTTACTTGTATTTTTGTGAAAATAAGACAGCGAACTGCGTTGCTCTCTGGAAACAAAATCGCATTCAGCCCCATGCAGGGGCAATGTGATTCGATTTAAAGGACTGATTACTTACAGTAACAGCAAACTCCAGAAATTTCTTTCTCTTTCAAAGCTGTAACTGATTGTATGATTTTTTAAAAAGATAGCAGGTAATGGAAAATAGAAGTTTTTCCAATAATTTACACAGTTTTACCGCCTAAAAATAATTACAATTCTCATTTACAGTAATCTCGGAGCATCTATTCTCAGTCCTTCTTCTCTTGCACTCACCTAAAAATCCTTTTTAGTCTTCATGCTCAAAAATTTACCTATCATTACTCCAAAAAAATCCAGAACACCCTCTTCGTAACATAAAAGCACAGAAATTAATAATAACGCTATTGTTACACAAAGGAAATAAATTGAAGTTACGTACAAATAAAACAACTGTGCCAGTCACTTGTTTATTTCGCCACCACACGTTTCGATGTTTCACACCATCTTCTTCAGGTGGAGAATTGTTTATTTACATAGCTGGTGTTAGTGAAGAGTACAGACGTCTTTTCACAGTAGCAGATCAATGGCAGTGTAGGTTATGTTGCGTCTTTTAAGTGGCGGTTCAGAGATGTTCGAAATGACAGCGTAAACATAATGTACGGTGGAGAGGATATTCGGGAGACAGTATGCAGACTTTTTACGACTCTACCGCCCCTCAAAAGAGGCAACATAACTTATCTTCGAAGTGATAGTGTAAACATAATGTACTATGGAGATGACATACAGGCGCAGTATGCAGACTTTTTACGACTCTGCCGCCCTCAAAAGACGCAACATAACCTACACTGCCTTGGGTCCCCTGTTATGAAAAGACTTCTGTGCTCTTCACCAATATCATCTACATAAATAAACAGTCCTCCACTTGAAGATGATGTCGGAATCAATGAAATGCGTAGTGGCAAAGTAAATAAGTGACTGACGCAGAAAACTTTTATTTTTATTCATAGACAGTCGCAGTTCTCATAATGCCGTCCTTTATGGACAAAATATTCATTTAAATCACAATTTTTTTTAAATTACACTGATGGCGATATATTAGAATTTCGTTGGCCCAGTTCCATACTTGTTTCACTCACAGAAGTCACTCGCGCCGACAGTCGATGGTTTTGTCTGAGTGATTCTCATCACTTATACTAGATGCCAACAGTCTCGTCTGTCGCGGATCATCTTTTTCTCCAGAGCATATAACAAACATCTTTTTCTTTAATTTTCTGCACGAAAAACAAAAAACCAAAATGACTTTTACTTCTACTATTTTAAAAAGTTTATAAACATTTTTACTTAAATTACTTTTCATTTGAGGGCTGAGAAAATTTTCAGGAGACAAAACACGAACTTGCGAACGAAATTCGCTAATTCTACCAGTGTAAATATGCACGAAAAAGTGTTATCTTACAGTACTAGACCACTGACGTTCAACAGAAACGAAAGTAACATCGGGTGTGCCACAAGGAGGGTAATAGGACCTCTGATGTTTTCAGTACATGTAAAAGCTTTCTCAGATAAAATCACCAACACTAACAGACTATCCACTGATGACGCTGTTGTTTACAGGAAAGTATCGTAGATGGACAATCATACGGAAAAACATAAAGACTTGGACAGCATTTAGATTTGATCTAGTGAGTTGTTGCTTTCTTTAAATACAGATAACTTAACAAAGAGAAAGATCTCAGTATTACCCGATTAGGAGACTACTGGTATCTGTGAACATCTTGAGCACACCGTATCGTATAATTGTTCAGAGGTTATGCCAAATGGGACGACACAGTAGAATCAATATTAGAGAAGAGGAGTGGAGTTTTTCAATTTGTTGGAAGGGTTTTGGGAAACCGCAATACATTTGCAAAGTAAATTACATACCAGACACAAGTGTGACCAATCCCAGAGCTTTATTCCACGGTTTGAGGCCCTTATCAAGCTGGCATGGCAATATTCTTCTAATAAATGCAGAGCAGCGCTGTTTGGTAAATTCGAGGAAGACTACATCATTCTAGCATCACGGATATGTGTCGCTTAGGGATCAATTGAATAACAAGAGAGATAGAATGCTTTCAAAGTCGTAACGACAGCTATTTTTCTTCGCTTGATATTTGAGCAGAATAGGACAGAAAATTTCTATAGGAGTGCGGTCCCAGACTCCTAAAATCGTCAGGAGGGGTCAGGTACGGTGGTAAGAATCTAGTTACACTCGAGAACACCAGGAAAACATCATTAATAACAAAACATTTATTAGGCACCCGGGGTTGCGCAGCAACGCCTCGTCAGCAGCGGACGGACGGAATGCGCTCATCTTGCAATGCCACCAGGCCAGTGAAGCGTCGGGTGCGGTTGTTACGTCAGGGGTTGACCGTCGACCCATGGACTGTGGCGGCCTCCAGTCCTATGTATCAATCTCCATAGTGCTCTCGTTGATATCGAAGATTTGCACTCACGAGTCTTGCCTCACATCCCCTTGAAATGCTCGCTGGCTCTCAGCTCCCGTTTAGGAAACAGTAGCTGGCAGCATCAATGCCTGTCACAGGACTAGCAAGAGCAGGTGCAGTGTCACCCCCCGTCCCCCGCGTCCTCTCGCGAGGGCCGATGCCGATAACGGACAATGTTCAGTCCAGGTCATGCAGTTCAAGCCTCCAGCAGGCCTGCAGGGTGGTGGCGGCCTCCGCGCAGCGTCCTTCCAGCTGGACTCGTGGTTTCATAGATGATCAAAGACAGCTAGGCGCGCCGAGGGTCAACATCCATCGTCTCCCATCTCAATAGGTACCTGCAACTGACAAGAGCTGAGACAATACACTTGGCAGTCGGTAATCAGCACTGAGCAATCACGCGTTTCTTAAGAAGTGTAGGGTATTTTTGTTGACGCTTCCCTTGCGCTCTGGGTCGGTGGGAATGGCTATGTGTGCTGGTTTTCCCTTGCTGTCATTTCTGCTAGTGACTTCAGGCGCTCGCGTCTTCACCTTTCAGAGGCTCATTTCTACTGGCTTGGCGCGTGAATACTTATTGTTGATCGTAGCTAACCTTTATTGAGACACATTGTTTTGTCACTTCTGTGATGATATCTCTCGGCTACCCTGATGTCAATGTGCTTCACTTGCAGACTTAGGCGATCGGTTGTTGCCCCGTGCTGCGATAGCTTCCGTGTTTACCGCAACTCACTCACCGTTTCCCCCTAGTTGGCAGTCTACTGGTCATCAACACATGTGGTTCGGCTTCCGAGAGCTGCCAAGGTGGAACTTGGAGCAATTTTTAGTGTCCGCCGGGGATACTATTCTGGGGTGTAACATCACTACCACTAGCACAAACATCCCTTCATCATACGCTGTGCAGTGTTTTGGGGCTATAGAATTAGGAGACTGACGCTGTCACAGAGTAAGTACACACGTGTCAAAGATGAACGACCAATAACTGCGAAGCGTAAAGCCTTCGCAGCTGTCGCATGCGGCATCTCTGGTGTCTGTGGACAAATTAGCGTGACCATGGCTTTCGTATGTGTAAGAGCTGTTAGCCTGTTTTGCCGAAAAATGGTAAGTGTAATAACAGAGCAACGAACTGCTCTGAAGTTTCACGTGAAAGTTTGGGAAACTGCTACTGAAACCAATCTGTTACCAAACGAAGTGTACGGCGAAAACTGTTTTCCACATACGCGAGTTTTCGAGTGGTTCAAGCTTTACCAAGGTGGCCTTGAAGAAGTTAAAGACGGCACAAGTCCGGTATGCCTTTCAACCTCAAAAACTGACTAAAATATCGAAAAAGTTGGTAATCGGCTGAGTATTCGATTGCTGAAACTGTAGGAGTTGACAAAGAATGTGTAAGCAAATTTTATATTATGAGTTTAAGATGAGAGAAGTGTGTACGAAACTGGATCTGAAAATTCTCAAGAGTGAACATAGGAAAAACTCAAGAAAATGTTTGTACTAACACTCTGAATGCAATTGAAAATGATAATGATTTCTTGGAAAGAGTGATAAAATGTGACGAATTTTGGTTTTTCACTTATGGTCCAGAAATTAAGCGCCTATTCATGGATTGAAAGGACCCAACTTCACGAAGTTCGAACGAAGAGTTCCTGGAGATCAAACTATTACTCAGCGTTACTACCTTAAGGTTCTTGTTCAACTCCGTGAGAAAATAAGAAAAAAAAAACCGTAGCGAATTGTGGGAAAACAAATCATGGATTCTGCCGCGTTGTCTGTTAAGAGGTTTCTAGTGAGGTGCAGTATCCTAGTGTTAGACCACGCACCTTATTCGCCTGATCTAACACCATGTGACTTATCTATTCCACAGGGTCAAGTCAGCTTTAAAAGGAAAAAGATTTCAGTCCATTGAAGCAGTGAAAGAAAAAGCGGCACACAGTCATCGAGACCTCACAGAGGAAGACTTCCAGCATTGTTTCCATCAATGTAAAATTTTCATTGAGCGTTGTAGGGATAGAGGAGGGGATGGTACTGAGGGTGACAATAACTAAATAAGTATGTTTTTGAAGTAAAATGTTTCACAGCAATACTCCCGAAATTTTATAGCCAAACCTCGTAATTATGAATGAAGATGAGACGGGTCAATATGTAATGTCAGCTACTTCTGATCACTTGCCTGTTAGTGACAATGATAGAGGTACGAGTTATCCTATTTTGTTCCATATCAAGATTTCGCATACGGGAGTACCGACGTCTGCCGGAACTGTCATCTGCTGATAAATCATATTATTACTACTGCCATATCGACGCTCCTCTATCTTTCTATCGTATGCCAACATGTTCTGCGGCGACCTTTTAAGACGTGTCAACACCGAAAGAGCCTCTCCGTCCCAAATGGCTACAAGATGCGCAGTAGGTTCACGTTTAGTGTAGACGGACAGTCGGCGAACACGATACGCAGACTGTCGGTACCTCACTCATAACACGTTCAAGAAGAATTTTGAACGCAGTGCTCAAGTTTCCGTAGCTAGGACAGACTGTGGTCACAGTCTTCACCCTGCATCCACATAACATCCCAAGGAGGTCATCAGTATGCTTCAGAGCTCTTCTCCATGCTTGGTTGTAAGTAATAGACTCCAGGTCTTAATCTGTGGTTACAAATTGTTGCTACGCTAGGTGATCAACGTAAGGGCTAATGGAAGGTTTATTACAATCTGTCACAGTTGCAGTGTATATATTTTGACGACTAATTTCGAATCGACTTGTTCTTTCTCAAGACAGACCTACTAACACTGCACTAAAAGTACCTAAAAGTGCAGCCTCAGTATCTGGCTTGAGAATGAACGAGTCGGTTCTAAACTAGTCGCCAATATCTATGTACTACAGCTGTGACTGATTTGTAACAAACGTTTCATGAAATAAAAGGGTTGCTGGTCCTACATTAACAAAATGTTGGAGTCGCCTAAGGATGAACAATTTACCGCTTTGTCATCTGTGTCTGAGTTTGACTGCCTTGCATTGTGTTAACGATTCTTAATGACTGTTCACCTGACAAATGAAATCTGTTCACTATTATACCAAGAGCGCTGTCACTTTGTGTAGGGGGTTGCGAAATGTAGTTTGAGGCCTACGACTGTTTTGGTCACATGTTAAGAATGTTTCGTTTACCGTATTCGTGCTGCATGGGTCAAAGGTGCGGAAAAACAGAAGTGACCATTTTTCAACCACTTTGTGACGGGAATTAGTTTTGGGCAGCCAAATTAGACCACCCTCCGCACACGGAGCTACTCGAAACCAAAACGTTGTCGACTTAAGTTGGTAAATGATCGGTAGCGAATCACGTCCTGTGTAGTTTTTAATATGGCTCCACAGACGGTGCAACTGCAGAGCGACTCGCCAGTCGGCATTGTGTTGCCAAACAGTTGCCAGCGACTCGGCGCTCGCGTCAGCAATCGATCTGAGTTGCATCGTGTCCTTGAACACAGCTCTGTGTCGGTTTGATATGAAGATGAACGAGCAGGTTGTGAACATTAGCTTTGTACGGGAAGTCGGTAAATATCCAATTTCATCTAACCACGAGGTCCAGATCATCGAAGGTTGATTTGACAGAGAAAGCACGGTGTGAAGTGGGTAAAGAATTTCATACGACATGTGTAGCATACTTTACGTCTATTGTTGAAGACAAAACTAGCGGTATGTCAATGGAAACAAATGTAAAAAAGAGTTTATCAATCATACCGATAGTATAATGTTGTGTGACTAGCAGCCTTTATCGTTCTATAAAATTTCATTGTGAAGTGGAAACAAACAGTCAAAAACCACAAATTTCCGATACTTGTAAATACAACTGTGTTCACATACAAGTGGTTTAACGAGTAAAAACTACCATCACCACATTTCATTGTGTATTGTTCTCAAGATATTTAGGTTTTCAAAATAAAGGCAACGACGTATTATGGCGGAAGAAAACAACTGCGCCAAATAACTGTAGCTATAAACGTCTGTTACAGCTTCTTGGCTGCTACATATCACCTGTAGTTTATATTTCTTTCGGTTTACAAACGAATCCAGATGTTTCTTCGTTTTCTTTTCCTTGTTTGGTAATAACAGAGAACCGCATCTTCCTCTGAACTTGAATCTCTGCTCGACAAGCCAAGTGTAGCCAAAAGATGCTCGGGTGCGAGAAACATTATTCCCCCTCTTCCACGCTTGCACACAGCGACTGCAGTTTCCCAATTCTGAGTCGGCCCGTGTGCGGAACTGAGTTCAAAAATGCTTCAAATGGGTCTGAGCACTATGGGACTTAACATCTGTGGTCATCAGTCCCCTAGAACGTAGAAATACTTAAACCTAACTAACCTAAGGACATCACACACACATCCACGCCCGAGGCAGGATTCGAACCTGCGACCGTGGCAGTCGCGCGGTTCCGGACTGAGCGCCTAGAACCGCGAGACCACCGCGGCCGGCGGAACTGAGTTGTCAGATAGTCGACAACCAGCTGTCAACGTAGATCGCCTGCATGTTGCGCTTCTTTTCAATCGCTCCGTGTGCGGACGGCCTTATATTTAGTGCCATGTAGTTGTGCACAAAAGTTACTTGATAGCAGCTCTCCGAGAGAATTCAACAACTTGTTTGCATGTAATGCCATCAAATATTGTTTCATCAAATTTGTTCATACCTTTATATCATATTGCTAAATACACTGAAGAGCCAAAGAAATTGGTACATCTGCCTAATAGGCTCAGAGCACTATGGGACTTAACATCTATGGTTATCAGTCCCCTAGAACTTAGAACTAGTTAAACCTAACTAACCTAAGGACAGCACACAACAGCCAGTCATCACGAGGCAGAGAAAATCCCTGACCTCGCCGGGAATGGAACCCGGGAACCCGGGCGCAGGAAGCGAGAACGCTACCGCACGACCACGAGCTGCGGACCATCTGCCTAATATCTTGTAGGGCTTGCGAACAAGCAGAAGTGCAGCAACACGATGTGCCACGCACTCAACTAATGTCTGAAGTAGTGCTGGAGGGAGCTGACACCATGAATCCTGCAGGGCTGTCAACAAATCCGTAGGAGTACGAGGGGGTGGAGATCGCTTCTGAACAGCACGTTGCAAGGCATCCCAGATATGCTCGATAATGTTCATGTCTGTGGAGCCTGGTGACTAGCGGAAGTTTTTATATTCAGAAGAGTGTTCATGGAGCCACTCTATAACGATTATGGGCGTATGGGGTGTCGCATTGTCCTGCTGGAATTGCCCAAGTCCGTGGGAATACACAACGGACATGAATGGATGCAGCTGATCTGACAGGATGCTTACGTACGTGTCACCTGTCTGAGTCGTATCTAGACGTATCAGGGGTCCCATATCACTCCAACTGCACACGCCCCTCACCTATACAGAGCCTCCACCGGCTTGACCGGTCCTCTGCTGAGATGCAGGGTCCATGGATTCATGGGTTGTCTCCATACCGGTACATGACGTCCATCCGCTTGATACAATTTGAACCGACCAGGCAACATGTTTTCAGTTATCAACAGTGCAGTGTCGGTGTTGACGGGCTCAGGCGAGTGTCGTGCAGTCATCAAGTGTACACGAGTGGGCCTTCGGCTCCCATATCGACAATGTTTTCTTGAATGGTTCGCACGCTGACACTTGTTGATGACCCAGCATTGAAATCTGCAGCAATCTGCGGAAGGCCTGCACTTCCGTCACGTTGAACAATTCTCTTCAGTAGTCGTTGGTCCCGTTCTTGCAGGATCTATTTCCGGCCGCAGCGATGTCGGAGATTTGGTGTTTTACCGGATTCCTGATATTCACGGTACATCCGTTAAATGGTCGTACGGGAAAATCCCCACTTCATCGCTACCTCTGAGACGCTGTGTCCCATCCCTCGTGCGCCGACTATAACACCACGTTCAAGCTCACTTAAATCTTGGTAACTTGCCACTGTAACAGCAATACCCGATCTAACAACTGGGGCATATACTAGTTATATAGGTATTGCCGAGCGCAGTACCGTATTCTGCCCGTATACATATCTCTACATTTGAATACGCATGTCTGTGCCAGTTTCTTTGGCACTTCAATGTGTTATCACCTTTTATTTCACTCGTTTTCATTTCGTTAAATAGAAGATGTTTTATTTTTATTATACAAGAATTTATATCTTTTTATTAGTTTTTGATATGCTTGGATTGAAAGTACTGTCGCCGGCCGAAGTGGCCGTGCGGTTAAAGGCGCTGCAGTCTGGAACCGCAAGACCGCTACGGTCGCAGGTTCGAATCCTGCCTCGGGCATGGATGATTGTGATGTCCTTAGGTTAGTTAGGTTTAACTAGTTCTAAGTTCTAGGGGACTAATGACCTCAGCAGTTGAGTCCCATAGTGCTCAGAGCCATTTGAACCAAAGTACTGTCGATAAACATTCACAATCTGTTATTATGATAAGAACATGTCGAATAAACCTAAAATTATTTCTGTAGTAGTTACATTCTTTAATTTCTTAGATTTTGCAAAAAGTTTTTGCTTTCATATATAACAGGCAGCTTCAAAGGTTTTTGTTCTTGCTAAATTCGACGTCTTCAAAGAAAAATAAAATCTGGTTCAAAATGGCTCTGAGCATTATGGGACTTAACATCTGAGGTCATCAGTCCCCTAGAACTTAGAACTACTTAAACCTAACTAACGTAAGGACATCACACACATCCATGACCGAGGCAGGATTCGAACCTCCGACCGTAGCGGTCGCGCGGTTCCAGAATGAAGCGTCTAGAAATGCCTGCTTGAAATCCGGCTTTTTATAGTATCAGAAATGAATTGCATGATTTAAGTAATGAAAAACTGCACCAGTAACTAGTGCAGTTTTTCATTATTTAACGGTCGCAGGTTCGAATCCTGCCTCGGGCATGGATGTGTGTGATGTCCTTAGGTTAGTTAGGTTTAAGTAGTTCTAAGTTCTAGGGGACTTATGACCACAGCAGTTGAGTCCCATAGTGCTCAGAGCAATTTTTTTCATTATTTAAATCATGAATAATATAGCTGCAGGCTTTCCTAAAACATGAATTACGATGAACGAAATTAAAAAATGAATTTTCTCTTGCTGTTTGCAAACGCTGTACACAGGAGAATCATACAAACGCACCGTCGTTAGACCGTCGAACTGGCTGCCCGTATGGACGGGATAGTAATAAACATCTCTGGCGTAGAGAAACAACTGAAAGAACTTGAAATAAATAAACCGCCAGGTCGTGATGGAACCCAGTTCGATTTTACAAAGAGTGCTCTATGGCATTGGCCCTTCGACCATAAATATAATAGACTGGCCCTGACGTCATTTTCGTGGCTCCAACATCTCTGGGCTGAAGTCACGTGAATGTTGGCATAACATGGTTGTTTCGTGTTGCGCTTATGGCTGTACTCAGCGTTTTGTCGAGGAAATGGCATTACATTTCACGTGTAAGTGTTTCTATGATAGTGCAGATGCGTTTATTGAAATCTGCTGAAGTAACTTTTATATGTTTTTTACACTTGAAATAGAGTATCACGTAAATTAAAGTGTTGAAAGTGATGCCTGTAAAGTCAGACTCATATTACATTTTGGAAACTATCTGTGATAATTCGGTTACAGAAGTAAGTATAATCGTTTCTCGTTCCCACTCATAGGTTCCGTAAGGATGAAAACCGAAAGCAGCTTTGGATACGGGCCCTGAAACGGAAAAACTTTAAGCCATTTGCACATACGCGATTTTGCTCGAAGCACTTCGCAGAGAAGTGTTTTGATAGGTTAGTTATTATTTACAATGTATATCTATAATTTGTATTTACAGTGTCTGTCATTTTTAAACCTAGGCTCCAAAATTATTTTCTGAAACTGCAAAGCCTCACCTTTCATCTAAAATATCATTTTTTTTTAAACTGATACTTTAAACTTTTGTAAAAATAGTGGGAACTTAACCTTTGAAGTGCACCTAAAATTGATTAAAATGGACCTGCTCCTAAAGTAAACAATTTTGGCACCTATAGTTGACATAATTCCCATAGCCCATTTTCTTTTATAAGTGACTAGAGCTCGAAACGTGGCGAATACAATGTTTAAAGTTTTGACACGAACCCACTCTTACTGTTTAAAAGAATTTTAACAACATTTTACTATAATTGATAGTTTATAGTAATTTCGTCCCGCTACCACCAGAGTGGCGTTCGATGTATTTGTTAGATTTTATAAATGGTACTTCGAACAAATCCAGGCCAAGTGTAGTTCTGGCATAATTTTTCACAAATAAAAAAGTAGTTTTTGTTGGAAGCATTTGGCAGTCAATTGAGAAATGTGGGGAAAATCCGATACAAACATAGGATGGCAGACCGCTGATTTGAAATCCCGCCACGTTTTGCCAACAGTCACGTGGTTTATGTTGGAGCCACACTAGCCCCATAGCTTCTGCACAGCAAGGCCAGTCTACTAGTATCTATGGTCGAAGCATTGGCCCCTTACTTAGCTTGCATTTATCGAGAATCTCTTGCCCAGCGCAGAGTCTCACGTGACTGGAAAAAAGCACAGGTGCCTCCTGTGAATAAGAAGTGTAAAAGAAAGAACCCACAAAATTTCAGACCTATTTCGTTAACACCGGTTTGGTGCTGAATGCTGGAACATACTCCCAGTTAGAACAGAATAAATTTTCTTGTGAGAGAAAAGCTTATGTCCACGGACCTTTAGAAAGCATCGCTCGTTCAGTTCTCAGCTTGCCCTATTCTCACATGACATACTGTGAACTATGGTTAACCGCAACAGGCAGATTCCGTATCTCTAAATTTTCAGAAAACGTTTGACACGGTTCCCCACTGCAGGCTGTTAACGAAGGTTCGAGCATGCGGAGTAGGTTCCCAGATATGTGATGTTCTCGAAGACTTCTTAACTAATAGAAGTCAGTATATTGTCCTCGACGCCGAATGTTCATCGGAAACAAGAGGCTCATGCAGTGCGCGTCAGGAATGTGTGATAAGACCGCTATTATTTCCCATACACGTAAATGATTTTGCGGACAGGGTGAGCAACAGTCTGCCGCTGTTTGGTGATGATGCTGTGGTATACGGGAAGGTGTCGGATGTTGAGTGGCTGTAGGATGATACAAAATGACTTAGACAAAATTTACGAGGGGCGTTTGAAAAGTCCGTGCAAAAATAAAAACTACTTATGCGTTTGGGGTAAACCTTTTTGATTTTTCGACATAGTCTCCGTTTAGACTTACACACTTCGTCCAAGGCTGTTCTGATTTGTTGATCCCTTACGAATAATAGGAATTGTCCAAGTCTGCAAAATAGCTATTAGTTGCTGCAATCACCTCCTAGTTTGAATAAAATCTTTGTGCCGCCAGCTATTTCTTCAAATAGGGGAACAAATAGTAGTCCGAGGTTCAAAAATGGTTCAAATGGCTCTGAGCACTATGGGACTCAACATCTGTGGTCATCAGTCCCCTAGAACTTAGAACTACTTAAACCTAACTAACCTAAGGACATCACACAACACCCAGTCATCACGAGGCAGAGAAAATCCCTGACCCAGCCGGGAATCGAACCCTGGCGCGGGAAGCGAGTAGTCCGAGGGAGCCAAAATAGGGGGGATGTGAAGCGAGTTGGAATCCTATTTCCAATAATTTTGCGACCACAACTGCTGAGGTGTGTGCTGGTACATTGTGAATCTCGAAAGACAGTCGCCATAACCTTTCTGGCCGAAGGAAAGGTCTTCGCCTTTTTTGGTGCAGATTCTCCCTTGGTAACCCACTGTTTAGATTGTTGTTTGGTCTCAGGAGTATAGTAATGTATCCATGTTTCATCTACAGTGAGGAAACGACGCTTCAAGTCCTGAGGATTCTTCCTGAACAGCTGAAAACCACCCTTGCAACACTTCACACGATTCCGTTTTTGGTCAAGCATGAGCAATCGCGGAACCCATCTTGCGGATAGCTTTCTCATGTCCAAATGTTTATGCAAAATATTCTGTACCTGTTCATTCGAGATGCCCACAGCATTAACAATCTCACGCTCCTTAATTCTTCTGTCATCCCTCATCATATCATGGATTTTATCAATGATTTCTGGAGTCATGACCTCCACAGGGCGTCCAGAACGTTCAGCATCACTAGTGCCCATATGGTCACTCCGAAAATTTTGAAACCACTTATAAACTATTTTAATCGAAGGGGTACAGTGACCGTAATGTTTATCAAGCTTATCTTTAGTCTCCTGAGGCGTTTTGGCTTTCATAAAGTAAAGATTAATCACCACACGAAATTCTTTTTCGTCCATTTTTTAACAATTACTCGACCTCCTTGATTCACACAAACGCCAAACACAAAGAAATAGACCAATATGGCGGAAACTTGGTATGCGTTCTTTCCAAAGATGCTACTAACTAAACATGACCTTAATATGCACCGGTGGTGCCATCTCTCGGACTTTGCACGGACTTGTCAAACGCCCCTCGTATAGTTGGTATGATGCAGGGCAACTAGCTCTAGATGTAGAAAAATTTAAATTAATGTGGATGAGTAGGAAAAAACAAACCCATAATGTTCCGTAATGTTCAAATACAGAATTAGTAGTGTCCTGCTTGACACAGTCACGTCGTTAAACTATCTGAACTTAACGTTGCAAAGCGATAAGAAATGGGTCGAGCATGTGAGGAAGGGAAGGTGAACGGTCGACCTCGGTTTATCGGCAGAATTTTGGGGAAGTGTGATTCATCTGTAAAGGACCCCCCAAATAGGACGATAGTGCGACCTATTGCTGAGCGCTCCTCTAGTGTTTGGGATCCGTACCAGGTCGGATTAAAGGAAAACATCGAAGTACTTCAGAGGCGCGCTGCTAGATTTGTTAGCGGAAGGTTTGAACAACACACGTGCCACGGAGATGTTTCGGGAACTCGAATGGGAACCCCTGGAGGGAAGGTGACGTTCTTGTCGAGAAACAATAATGAGGACATTTAAAGAACCGATATTTGCAGCTGAATTCGAAACGACTCTACTGCCGCCATCACAAATTTCGCGTAAGGACTACGAAGATACGATAAATTAGGGCTCATACGGAGGCATGTAAACAGTAGTCGTTTTTCCCTCATTCTACACTAATGGACATTAAAAATGCTACACCACGAAGATGACGTGCTACAGACGCGAAATTTAAGCGACAGGAAGAGGATGCTGTGATATGCAAATGATTACATTTTCAGAGCATTCACACAATGTTGGCGCCGGTGGCGACACCTACAACGTGCTGACATGAGGAAAGTTTCCAACCGATTTCTCATACACAAACAGCAGTTGACCGGCGTTGCCTGGTGAAACGTTGTTGTGATGCCTCGTGTAAGGAGGAGAAATGCGTACCATCACGTTTCCGACTTTGATAAAGGTCAGATTGTACCCTATCAAGATTGCGGTTTATTGTGTCGCGACATTGCTGATCGCGTTGGTCGAGATCCAATGACTGTTAGCAGAATATGGAATCCGTGGGTTCAGGAGGATAAATGGAACGCCGTGCTGGATCCCAACGGCCTCGTATCACTAGCAGTCGAGATGACAGGCATCTTATCCGCATGGCTGTAACGAATCGTGCAGCCACGTCTCGATCCCTGAGTCAACAGATGGGGACGTTTGCAAGGCAACAACCATCTGCACGAACAGTTCGACGACGTTTGCAGCAGCATGGACTATCAGCTCGGAGACTGTGGCTGCGGTTACGCTTGACGCTGCATCACAGACAGGAGCGCCTGCGATGGTGTACTCAACGACGAACCTGGGTGCACGAATTGCAAAACGTCATTTTTTCTGATGAATCCAGGTTCTGTTTACAGCATCTTGATGGTCGCATCCGTGTTTGGCGACATCGCAGTGAACGCACATTGGAAGCGTGTATTCGTCATCTCCGTACTGACGTATCACCCGGCGTGATGGTATGGGGTGCCATTGGTTACTCGTCTCGGTCACTTCTTGTTCACATTGACGGCACTTTGAACAGTGGACGTTACATTTCAGATGTGTTACGACCCGTGGCTCTACCCTTCATTCGATCCCTGCGTAACCCTACCTTTCAGCAGGATAATGCACGACCGCATGTTGCAGGATCTGTACAGGCCTTTCTGGAAACAAAAAATGTTCGACTGCTGCCCTGGTCAGCACATTCTCCCGAT
This sequence comes from Schistocerca serialis cubense, assembly GCF_023864345.2. NCBI lineage: Eukaryota > Metazoa > Arthropoda > Insecta > Orthoptera > Acrididae > Schistocerca > Schistocerca serialis. The sequence continues at coordinate 272,840,608 of NC_064643.1, read as the reverse complement.
CTCTCACCAATTGAAAACGTCTGGTCAATGGTGGTCGAGCAACTGGCTCGTTACAATACGCCAGTCACTACTCTTGATGAACTGTGGTATGATGTTGAAGCTGCATGGGCAGCTGTACGTGTACACGCCATCCAAGCTCTGTTTGACTCAATAACTAGGCGTATCAAGGCCATTATTGCGGTCAGCGTTGCTGATCATTGCATTATTGCTGTACAAATTAAACTCACTACCAACGCCATCAGAATACAAATATCACTCTGTGTTTCACAAATTTTTCGCTGTATGTAGACTTCTGACATTTTAAAAAAGAACGGCCAAGATTTGACAGACTCTAGATGATCTTTCCTGCAGTTTCCAGTTGCTCATCACTATCAGCAGCTTAAGCTTGTTTAGGAGGACAACAGAGCAGCAAGCTTCTTGTAAACCTCATTCTAATACACTGGGCACACTATGTGTGAGCTTTCTCAATTCAGCAGCTTTTATTTCACGAAGAGCACGTAAGCTCTTTTCAATTACATGATTTGGTTTTGTAAAAGGGTGGTAGCAGAGCTTCTGCAAGAACCCTAACTGTCTGAGAAATATGTCCTTATGAGAGAAGCAGAATAATGAATCTATTTCATGGTCATAATCAGCGGGTAGTTTCAGCAGATTTTCTTGATGAGGTTGGAGCTTGTTTAGCGACTTAAGGCATTTTTCAAAATTACTAAAAGAGGACTTATGGCGCTCTGGAATGTCCAAATAAACAACTGCGCTATGTGTGGAACGATCAACATCTGGAACAATCTGTCTTATAAAAACTAATTTTAATAAGATATCTATCTCTGGCTACAGTACTTTTAAAGTGGCTAGTAAACGAAACAGTTCTTTTTTTATTGCAGCCTTGACAGCTAAGTCAATATGGAAAGCCTTGTCTGCTAATAGCAGGCAATCAAGTAAGCTCCAACGATAGGGGGGTAATGCGACCCCGTACAGAACTAGCGGGTAGTATGCGAAATAAAGCCAGCGTTCACTCGGTATGCTTGCCGACTGATCTCGTCTGAGGTGTGGAAGAGGCACCGTCGGTGGCTACTAAACGCACAGGTTCCATCTGGCTGCAAATACTAGCTCATATCGCCACGAATGACTCTATCTGCCTAAGTTCTGAGCCCATCCTTGTTTTCTTTAGGCGGTTGGCGGACTTGGTGAAGAAAGCCTTGCCCACATGGTAGAAGTAGTGCTCTCTCTACGCAGAAACGATCGCGTTCGTTTGATTTGGAGCTGAGTGGATGGTCCAGATCAGAGGCTCCGACGATTCTACGTCAATTTCAGATTTGAATTTCTCGACTCTGGAGATTTGTAGAGTCTCCCTGAGTGGGTCAGTTGTACACCACACACAGTCAGCGACAATAGTCGTGTTATAAAGTTGCTACTACAGTAAAGAGGGCTTCATCAAAGATTTAAGCAAAGTCGAAATCTATTTCCCAAGCAAAAATTGAAAGAAGCGAAAATCAGTGCAAGAAGGAAAATGCGAGAAGTGTTCCATGAATATAAAGTTTTGTGAACCGATCTGACTAAGAACCCTAAGAAGATGTTGTCCTACATAAAGTCAATAAGCGTATCGAAAAGATCCATTCAGTCGCTCAGTGACCATACTGATAGAGAGAAGGCGGAACTGTCGAATTCTATATTCGGAAAGTGTTTTACCGCGGAAGGTAGAGATACAGTCCCTTCTTTCAGTCATCACACAAACGCCGAAATGGCAGTAATTGAGATAAGTGACCCCGAACAGAAAATCAATTGAAATCGCAATGGAAATGCATGAGGGCCTATGAGATACCGTGATATTCTAGATAAATTATAAATTTGGAAATTTGTGGTAAGGTCTTATGGGACCAAACTGCTAAGGTCATCGGTCCCTAATCTTACGCACTACTTAATCTAAGTTAGACTAACTTACGCTAAGGACAACACACACACCCATGCCCGAGGGAGCATTCGAAATTCCGACGGGGGGAGCCGCCCGGACCGTGACAAGACGCACTAGACAGTGCGGCTACCCCGCGCGGCGGATAGATTATACGCGAAAGAATTTGCTGTCCTTCTGGCAGCAGTGTATCTGGTACCAACTAACTGGGAAAAAGCACAGGTCATCGCTTTTTTCAAGAAAGGTCGTCGTACTAAATGGTTCAAATGGCTCTGAGCACTATGGGACTTAACATCTGTGGTCATCAGTCCCCTAGAACTTAGAACTACTTAAACCTAACTAACCTAAGGACATCACACACGTCCATGCCCGAGGCAGGATTCGAACCTGCGACCGTAGCGGTCAAGCGGTTCCAGACTGAAGCGCCTAGGGTCGTCGTACTGACGTACATAATTATGGGCCTACGCCGCTAACGTTAATGTGTTGTAAAATTATGTAAATTTTTCAGTGCTCACTCATCGTGACTTTTCTGGAGAATGACAGACTCCTCTATAAAAACCAGAGATCTTGCAAAACACAGCTCGTTCTGTTCGTCCATGAAATCCAGAGCGCCGTAGCCAAAGGCGTCCATGTTGATGCTGTGCACCTCTACTTCAGAAAGGCATTCCACATAGTTTACACCGTCGTTGAGTGAACAAAATAGGAGCTTACCGAGCATCGCCCCAGATTTGTAACTGGATTCGGGACTTTCTATGAGATAGAACGTTATACTGAACGAAATCGACAGATAGAAAGATAATTTCTGAAGTTGACCCAGAGTTTCAGGGCCAGCACATTTCACAGTTTATATTTGAGTGGCCTATTCGTTAGCCTCGGAAGCTCTAACAGAGCTGGAGATGATGCTGTTGACTATAGGAAGGTTGCAAAGAGAAGACTGTTGTGAAATGCAGAATGACGTTCAGACGACAGATGGGTAGTGCACAGACCTCTGTTGACCCTGAACATAAATAAATGTAACATACTGCACGTAAATATGTGAAGAGATCCATTGTTGTTCGATCACGCTTACTCCGAGCCCCCAATAGCAGTAATTTAGGCTGCTGTAACCTAAAGTTATTCAGTCAGTTCGAACAGATCCACAAGTCCCACTGTCCTCTCTGTTCTAACAGTTTTGGCGCGAAATCACAGATCGCCACATGTTCACTTACGACGATGTATACCTCGTAAATCGTACTCACACAAATAATCGTAGCACTTCCAGTTCACCAAATATATGCTTGCAGACTTTCACTACTAAACAATTCTCAAACGACCACCTGGGCCACCCTCAAGTGAGGTTTGCTCGCCACCCACCCTCCAAAACGACTGACCAACGACTGACCAACGGCTGACCAACGACTGACCAACGACTGACCAACGACTGACCAACGACTGACCAACGACTGACCAACGACTGACCCCTGGCCAAGATGGCCGCTCGCTTATATAGGCTCGGACACCAACCCCTCGTTATGCAAGTGCCAGTCTCGCCAGTTAAGGTTACAAATTGTGATACATACATCCCTTGACAGAAATAACTGCACCATCGCAACCGCGCTGAAAAGTACATCTTATTTACTATTACATTAATTTCTAGAGTTATTCTATCGCCTGTAAATCTAGTTTTAGTTTTTGCAAAATTTCGCCACTTAGCGCAGATTTGTTTGTTGACATCTGTGCTGCAAAGTATTAACATAGAACTGCATGTAGCACCGTTTTTAGACGTAATCTATAGCGATCTACCCATTGCGCTGCTCAAAATCTTCATATCTATAATAATTAATTAATTATGGGCGATAAATGTTAATAATAATTTGCAAAATAATGAAAACTGTTGCAAGTTAATTGTATAGTATAATTTAACTAGTTTAAAATACGTGTAATGCCACCCAAACTATTATATAGTGCCGTTCTTTAGTCCTGAATTTTCTATTGAGTTTTATAAACAAAATTTTCCCCTCAAACTTTGTTTATTGCTCTTTACGGGCTTAATTATTTATGAATCTTAACATATGACTACGGCACTCGATTCGCTATGACGAAACGTTTTTAATGAGTGCTCGCTCATCCCTGTAAGTCGGTATTTACCATTTTTATTAATAGTTCAGTATTCGTGATATTAACCGATTTTGAGGTTACTATAACTTTTGCGTCTCGTGACTTGAAATAAAGATCGATCTTTCAGAAGGTGCATATTCCTGACCGCAATCCATTTCCGTATCGCTCTTCACCGTAAGTTACATAGTTTTCGCGTAATGCGCGAAAAACCAATCAATGCCCCAAGTTGCAGGCCACATGGTCGCCCGGCCGCGGAGACCGACCGTCGCAAATCTCGCGCGGGCGCGCCACGCGCTTCCGCGAATCGCGCGCCGTGTAGGGCGCTCGCTCTCCACAAAGCAATCCTTGCATACTAGAAACATCCATCTAGTAATGGGGGTTTGTACCGTCACAAGATAGACTTTGGATATTGTATCACAGACACGGTCGCTTTGACTGTTCAGAGATGTCACTAAACCCTCAAAGATGTAAACAACCATACATGAGCAGCGCCTATTAGACGTAGAGGGTCCGACAGCCGATCAGTTCCAGTCATTCCACCACGAAGGAGGTACACGTCTCGTGTTGTCTGTAGTTCAACCATCCCTAGATGGTCAGTACCGCGGTTCGATCGCGTCCGCATTGTTACTTTGTGCCAGGAAGGGCTCTTAACAAGGTAAGTGTCCACGCGTCTCGGAGTGAACAAAAGCGATGTTGTTCGGACATGGAGGAGATACAGAGAGACAGGAACTGTAGATGAAATGCGTCTCTCAGGCCGCCCAAGGACTATGACCTCAGTGGATGTCCGTTACCCACGGATTATGGCTCGGAGGAACCCTGACAGCAACGCCACCATGTTGAATAATGCTTTTTGTGCAGCCACAGGGCGTCCTGTTACGACTCAAACTGTGCACAAAAGGCTGCATGCTGCGCAACTTCACTCCCAACGTCCATAGCGAGGTCCATCTTTGCAACCACGGCACCATGCAGCGCGGTTCAGATGAGCCCAGCAACATGCCGAATGGACTGCTCAGGATTAGTATACCGTTCTATTCACCGATGAGAGCCGCATATGCCTTCTAACAGACAATTTTCGGAGACGTGTTTGGAGGCAACCCGGTCAGGCTGAACGCCTTAGACACACTGTCCAGGGAGTGCAGCAAGTTAGAGGTTCCCTGCTGTTTTGGGGTGGCATTATGTGGGGCCGACTTACGCCGCTGGTGGTCATGGAAGGCGCCGTAACGGCTGTACGGTACGTGAATGCCATCCTCCGACCGATAGTGCAACCATATCGGCAGCATATTGGCGAGACATTCGTCTTCATGCTTCATGGACGACAATTCGCTCCCCTATCGTGCACATCTTGTGAGTGACTTCCTTCAGGATAACGACATCGCTCGAATAGAGTGGCCAGCATTTTCTCCAGACGTGAACCCTATTGAACGTGCCTGGGATAGATTGAAAAGGGCTGTTTATGGACGACGTGACCCACCAACTACTCTGAGGGATCTTTGCCGAATCGCTGTTGAGGAGTGGGACAATCTGGACCAACAGTGCTTTGATGAACTTGTAGATAGTGAGCCACGACGAATACAGGCATGCATCAGTGCAAGAGGACGCGCTACTGGATATTAGAGGTACCAGTGTGTACAGCAATCTGGACCACCATCTCTGAAGGTCTCGCTGTATGGTGGTCCAACATGCAATGTGTGATTTTCATGAGCAATAAAAAGGGCGGAAATGATGTTTATGCTGATCTATATCCCAATTTTCTGTACGGGTTCTGGAACCCTCGGACAGAGGTGATGCAAAACTTTTTTTGAAGTGTGTATTTTTAAGTAATTATTTGTCATCACGAATATTTCTGACGTGTCTGGCTAATGACTTATATTCGATATTAAAAAAAAAATATTTTCTGGATACATATTGTTTAATAAACAGTGTGTACTACAGAAGAATTAGGCAGATAAAAATTAGAAAATAAAAAAATACACCTAGAACCGGGGAACGAACTCGTTAACTGGTGTATTCCAACAGAAAACCCTAGATATTGCCTTAACTGGGCAGCACGGTTGGATGGATTGAAAGAAGATTCTTGTCGTGCACGTAGTTGCAGTGATGCCAAATTGCCTTTCATTAACGTTATTTCGTACCCAGAATATGCACGGAACGAAATTTTGTTTGAGACATTTTTGTACTGGTAGTTTGCAAGGAATCGCTGTAGCGTCGAAGTGTGGGAATGTTTTTCGCCCGGTACACCATAAACAGTAATAGTCTTGTAACACTCCCTCTGGGTACTCCTCTAACTACTTTTACATCAGTTAAACAGTCGGGACACTCCCATCTCTTGTTCAGAAAACGTGTTCTCTTTTTGTGCTTATACTTAACATCTGGACACTAATGTACGAGGGTTGCGCAGAAAGTAATGTACTTCCGACAGATAGCGTAGCCGCAGGACAGTTTCAAAATTGTGTCTGTAGGTGATGTACGCTACAAGCAACGTGCCATCATAAATTTCTTACTGCAGAGAAAGAAACTATGAGGAATATTCGCAAACGCTTTTGCAAGGTCTATAGCATCATCTGTCGACAGTTGCTTGCTGGGCACGGAGGATGAGGACATTAGAAGGCAGATTGGCGGAGCTCCACAATTTGCTGCGGTTGGGGACACCATCCACGGCTGTCACACCTGACATGTTGCAGCGATCTGATGTTGTCATTCGTGAGGACAGACCCATTACGACTCGGCAGTTGGTGCTGCATCTGTTAATCAGCAAAGGAAGTGTGGATGCAATTATCCGCACTCTTGTATATACAAAAGTGAGTGCAAGATGAGTCCCGCAGTGTCTAAAGGTGCATCACAAATCCCACAGACATTTATCTTGATTTGTTGCAACGTTTTGAAGCTGAGGGATAGGCCTTCTTGTCCCGGACCGTGACAGGTAATGAAACCTGGGTTCACCATTTTGAGCCCGAAACAAAACGACAGTCGATGGAAAGGCGCCATTCCCACTCCCCACAGAAGAAAAAATTCAAAGCAACTGCTATCGAAGGTAAGGTCATGATCACCATGTTCTGGGACTGTGAAGGTGTGATTCTCAATGATATGATGCCAAGAGGCGGTACCATTAATTCAGAAGCATATTTCAACACGTTAACAAAACTTCGTATTGGCTTCTGTCTCGGGTTCTTCGACCGACGTTCATCTAATGATTTTTCTGACGTTTCGCCAGCACGAATGGCTGGCATTGTCAAAGCTTCACCCTCCTTTGCCGGCGGTGAACTGGTGGTCAACAAGTGGCCACGAAAGGCTTAACAATTTTACATTAACAAAACTCAAGACGCGCTTCCGACGAATTCGGCGCCACAGCAACCCAGGAAATGTTTTGCTGCAACACGATATCGCTCGGCGTCACACAAGTCTGAGGACTACTGAACTCATCGCAAAACAGGGTTGGACAGTGTTACCCCATCCAACATACAGCCCTGACCTAGCCGCCTCGGACTTACACTTGTTTGGGCCACTAAAGGATGCCATTCGTGGGAAACATTTTGAGGATGATGAGGAGGTGATTCACACAGTGAAGAACTTGCTCCGCCACCACGACAAGGATTGGTACCGACAGGGGATACATGCCCTTGTTTCGCGCTGGAGGAAGGCCACAGAACTGGATGGAGATTACGTGGAAAAAATGGAGTGTTGATATAAAACACCATTCTTTCGTGTGTGTTGGGTTGGGGTTGGGTTGTTGTGGGGGGAGGAGACCAGATTGCGACGTCATTGGTCTCATAGAATTAGGGAAGGACAGGGAAGGAAGTCGGCCGTGCCCTTTCAGAGGAACCATCCCGGCATTTGCCTGGAGCGATTTAGGGAAATCACGGAAAACCTAAATCAGGATGGCCGGACGTGGGATTGAACCGTCGTCCTCCCGAATGTGAGTCCAGTGTGCTAGCCACTGCGCCACCTCGCTCGGTTTTCGTGTGCGTAATTCTCATTGTGTTAAATAAAGAATGAAGAAAAAAAAGCGATGCATTACTTTGTGGGCAACCCTCGTACGATGAATACGGCAGTGGGCTTTAAAGAGCGTGACAAGAGTCAAGATCAACAGTGACGTGTTAACTAGTAAATTTTTCCACGCCTTTACACCTCGCCAGTCGGTTACAGCTTCGGAGGTCCCGTACCAACGGAGCGCGAGGTTCCTTCCAGCATCTGTCGCAAAGACGGAGCTATAAGAACGACTGCTCGTCGTCGTCCTCAGCGAGCAGACAGGCAGCGGTGGCTGAAGCCGTGTCGCGGTACCGCCACTGCGCGGCGGCATGACTGATAGTGTGCCGGCGTCGTTTATAATGAAAAGCGAGCGGGCTGACTGCCTGCCTGCCGCGCACGCACACAGGCGTACACACACATAGGCATACACAGAGGCGTGGGCGCCGCCGCATCGGCTGCCTGCGCGGGCCAGCCAAGCCTACCATCAATTACAAAGCGGGCACGGAGAAAGAGAGAGAGAAAGGAGGGAGAGAGAGAGAGAGAGAGAGAGGGGGGGGGGGGGCGCCGCGCCGCGCCGGGCCGGATGAAAACGAGGTCCCAAAAATCGCGCGGAATGCGAACTCGGCTGAGGCGTGAGCGACAGCCGGCTTAATAAAACGTCACCCGCCGCAAATCGTTAATCTTCGGCGTGTCTGCCGGCCGTAATTGCCAGCAATAGCCACGTTCTCTGACGCCGCGGCGCCCGGGCCGAGCCTACGCTCTGCAAATTAATTACCGTTGCAGACTGATGGTGGGATGGTAAAGGGGGAGGGGGGAGGCGCCGCAGCATCGCCGGCAAATACGCGCAGTCGGCGCCCGTGTCGCTGGCGCCGTCTCTGCGGCTGCCAATATCGGCTGCCTGTCTGCGCCGGCCCCAAGCCGCTAACTGATGAAGGCCCCCGCGCTGTGGCGGGCCGGCGCCACAGATGAGGATGCCGACAACCACTGCGGCTGGAATTGCAATCAACACTGCCGCTCTGTCCCGGTGGTCCACAAGAAACACGTCGCTGTTGGGGCAATGCTTTCAGGAAATACACTGAAGTGCCAAAGAAACTTGTACAATTTTTTGGTTTTGTTTTGCTTTAGCAAGCAAAAAACAACTAGGATCACACGCGCCCAAGTCAAAACTATAGAACACGAAGACAGAGAGGAGTTAATAATCGACTATACGTCAGTCCCAATTGACATAATACAAGGCAGCTAAAAACAGCCACTTGGAAAAAGGACTAAAAAAAAAAAAAGACAGCAAAAAGAAATGGAGGTAACGATGAAGTGGGGATTTTCCCATACCACCATTTCACTAGTGTACCGTGAATATCAGGAATCCCTGCACGAGCCAGCCCAGCCTACCATCGACATCCACGGAAAAAAATCGGACCATTCAATATGACATTCTGTGCAGTTCCATTTGTGCCAAGTTTATTCTCCAAGCTTATTATGTGTTTGTAGACTGGCATGCGGTGGCGACGTTGACGATACACACCTTCGCGTGCTGCTAGTACGACTACAGCACGCGTACGGGATAACGGTCCCTCGCCGGCGCTCGCAGCGTCTAAGTCCGTTATCAGCGCTCTTATGTAATCAAGGTGATGCTCCCAGTATAAAAGCGGCCAACACAGACCAGCGCTGTGAGCTATTTCTGCAACAGCATTGAAGGACTATGCCTCGTCGACGTGTGTATCGTCAACGTCGCCACCATATGGCAGTCTACAAACACATAATAAGCCTGGAGAATAAACTTGGCGCAAATGGAATTGCACAGATTGTCATATTGAATGGTCCGATTTTTTTCCGTAGATGTAGAGTTAATTTCAGTCTTGACGTTGCCACAGGGAGTACTGGAAGTGGATGGTTTACTCTGCACGAGCCAGCCCAGCCTACCATCGATTACAAAGCGGGCACGTAGAGAGAGAAAGAAGGAGAGAGGGAGGCAGATGGAGAGGGAAAGAGAGAGAGAGAGAGAGAGAGAGAGAGAGATCACTGCGGCCATAAAAGATCCTGAAAGAAAGGGACCACTATGATTGAAGAGAAACGTTCAACGTGTCAGAAGTGCAACCCTTCCCCGAATTGCTGCAGATTTCAGTGCTGGGCCATCAACAACTGTCAGCGTGCGAACCATTCAACGCAACATCATCGAGATGGGTTTTTGGAGCCGATGACCCACTCGTATACCCTTGATGACTGCACGATACAAAACTTTACGTCTCGCCTGGGCCCGTCAACACCGATATTGGACTGTTGATGACTGGAAACACGTTGCCTGATCAGACGAGTCTCGTTCCAAATTGCGTCGAGGGGATGGATGTATACGGATATGGAGACAACCTCATGAATCAATGGACCGTGCGTGTCAGCAGGGGACTGTTCAAGCTGGTGGACGCTGTGTAATGGTGTGAGGTGGGAGCAGTTGGAGTGATATGTCACCCCTGATACGTCTTGGACAAAGACACGTACGAAAGCATCCATTCCTGCCCATTGTGCATTCCAGTGGGTCAGAATTGGAACAGAGTGGCTCCTGGAAACGTCTGAGTTTAAACACTTCCGCTGGCTACCAAACTCCCCAGTAATGAACATCATTAAGCATATCTGAGATGCCTTGCAAAGTTCTGTTCAGAAGCGATTTCCACTCCGTCGTACTGTTACGGATTTATGAACAGCCGTGTAGGATTCATGGTGCCAGTTGCCTCGAGCACTACTTCAGACGTTATTCGAGTCCATGTCGCGTCCTGTTACGGCACTTCTGCGTGCTCGCGGGAGCCATACACGATATTAGACAGATGTATCAGTTTCTTTGGCTCTTCTGTGTTTGTCATGCACGTCATGTAGCCCAAGGTAAAGTTCGCGTAGGGTACGGTGGGCCGTTGCGCAGTAACCAATTTTCATGGAAAGCCCTGGGCGAGTTCACATGCTTGTCCGGAAGGCGAGGCCGACAGTGATGGTACCCCCACGGCTGGTCGGCGAAGGCGGAATCGAGGCGCACGCCCTCCAATCTTTCTCAAACGGTTTTACATAAACTATTCGGTTAAAAAAAGTCAATTTTGCGTTACATATAGCTTTATACGTCAGCTTCAGGGTGATGTGCCCATCATTTCGTTAAGGGTCATAGTGATATTTGCATGTAAGTAAGACATTGCGCAAAATTCGAAGAAGTTTGCAATGAAAAATTGGAGTTGCTATGATTTTGCATTTCGCGTATATTACATATTATGCTCTTGCGTATGAAATTTAACTAACATACTGAACTTTTTTAGACTTAGGTGGAGGTCTCTATCTGTTAGCAGTCACGAGAAAATTGATCTGATGTAGCACGCTTATTTGCAATCGCATGCGCCAACGATATATCCAGAGTGAAATATCTGCAATGTTCCTCGTATTTCATAAGCGTTTTGAGACATCGACATGATATTTTTGGAAATGATAACACACAAAGAGGAGAATACTTCGCCTTATGATTATTACGCAAAACTTTATTATCTACTGCGTTATTCCACTACCTGTAGACTTTTTCAATGAAAATTTTAACTTTCAGGGACCATCGATAGCTGGTGAAACGGGAAATGGTATGGGCTTTGGTACGACATACGTGAAGACATTACATGTTCATATTGTACTAAGGGTGTGCTTTTTCGTAAGCTACTGACCTTATTTTTGTTCAGTTCCCCACTTAATAAACCACTGTTTCAGAATGTAGGCTTCAGTTTAGAACTGCACTTATCCTCCAGTGCTCGGTATTTCTCCTACAGCTCCTGACCTTTGTCCCCTCCACTACCCCCCTTCCCACACGTGCGCTGCCGACTGTCAATCTACTGGTCACGTTATTCTGTGCGCATTCATATACCGGCACAAACATAAAACTGCATATGTCTACACGTATCTACACTATTGTCTAAAAGTTGAACATAACCTAGAAATATTCTTCTTCTTCTTCTTCCTGTCCAAAATTAGGCCCTGGTCTGTTTCAACCTCACCATTTCTTCCTTGGTCCTTTCACACTCCTTCTTCTAGTGGAACTCTATTCCATTTCTTGTCGAGGGATTCTCTGATGTGATACACGCAGTACATGCTCTTTCCAATACTGCTTTCGTTGCATAACTTTTTCAGTTAATGACTGTACCCCCATTTCTTTCCATATTTCTTCATTTCTTATTTACTCTTCGCTTATGCACCCTTCCACTGATATACATCGACATCTACGTGATTACTCAGCAACTTAGAATTAAGTGCCTGGCAGAGGGTTTATTGAATCACCATTACTCTATTGCCCTAGCGTTCCACTCTCGAATGGCGTGTTGGAAAAACGAACACTTAAATCTTCTTGTGCGAGCACCAGTTTCTCTTATTTTATCATGATAACCTTTTCTGCCTTTGAAGTAGGCGACATCTGAATATTTTCTCAATCGGAGGGGAAAGTTGGTCATTGGATTGATACATCAATTGTATATTGTTCATGGCCTTCTCTCCCCTATTCCGTGATAATACAAAACAAGTTACCCTTGTTTGAACTTTTTCGATGTACTCTGTCAATTCCATCTGATGCAGATCCCACTCTGCACGTTAATACACTACTGGTCATTAAAATTGCTACACCACGAAGATGAAGTGCTACAGACGCGAAATATAACCGACAGGAAGAAGATGCTGTGATATGCAAATGATTAGCTTTTCAGAGCATTCACACAAGGTTGGCGCCGGTGGCGAACCCTACAACGTGCTGACATGAGGAAAGTTTCCAACCGATTTGCCATACACAAACAGCTGTTGACAGGCGTTGCCTGGTGAAACGTTGTGATGCCTCATGTAAGGAGGAGAAATGCGTACCATCACGTTTCCAACTTTGATAATGGTCGGATTGTAGTCTATCGCGATTGCGGTTTATCGTATCGCGACATTGCTGTTCGCGTTGGTCGAGATCCAATGACTGTTAGCAGAATATGGAATCGGTGGGTTCAGGAAGGTAATACGGAATGCCGTGCTGGATCCCAACGGCCTCGTATCACCAGCAGTCGAGATGACAGGCATCTTATCCGCATGGCTGTAGCGGATCGTGCAGCCACGTCTCGATCCCTGATTCAACAGATGGGGACGTTTGCAAGACAACAACCATCTGCACGAACAGTTCGACGACGTTTGCAGCAGCATGGACTATCACCTCGGAGACCACGGCTGCGGTTACCCTTGACACTGCATCACAGACAGGAGCGCATGCGATGGTGTACTCAACGACGAACCTGGGTGCACGAATGGCAAAACGTCATTTTTTCGGATGAATCCATTTCTGTTTACAGCATCATGATGGTCGCATCTGTGTTTGGCGACATCGCAGTGAACGCACATTGGAAGCGTGTATTCGTCATCGCCATACTGGCGTATCACCCGGCGTGATTGTATGGGGTGCCATTGGTTACACGTCTCGGTCACCTCTTGTTCGCAATAACGGCACTTTGAACAGTGGACGTTACATTTCAGATGTGTTACGACCCTTGGCTCCACCCTTCATTCGATCCCTGCGAAACCTTACATTTCAGCAGGATAAAGCACGACCGCATGTTGCAGGTCCTGTACGGGCCTTTCTGGATACGGAAAATGTTCAACGGCTGCCCTGGTCAGCACGTTCTCCAGATCTCTCACCAATTGAAAACGTCTGGTCAATGGTGGCCGAGCAACTGGCTCGTCATAATACGCCAGTCACTACTCTTGATGAACTGTGGTATCGTGTTGAAGCTGCATGGGCAGCTGTACCTGTACACGCCATCCAATCTCTGTTTGATTCAATGCCCAGGCGTATCAAGGCCGTTATTACGGCCAGAGGTGGTTGTTCTGGGCACTGATTTCTCAGGATCTATGCACCAAAATTGCGTGAAAATGTAATCACTTGTCAGTTCTAGTATAATATATTTGTCCAATGAATACCCGTTTATCATCTGCATTTCTTCTTGGTGTAGCAATTTTAATGGCCGGCAGTGTACTAAAGAAGAAGGTGGACAAGCATCGTGTAAGGGGTCTCTTTATTAGACTTGTTGCATTTTCTAAGTGTTCTGCCAATAAATAGCAGACTTTGGTCTAATCATACACAGTAGGCTTTCGCGGCCGAGATCTTCTTCAGTTAAAGCAGCCGGGCTGAGAGGCCGTGGTCGATGTATAAAAATGCTCCCTGGCGTTTCGTCTCCAACTGTGGGAGACATCTTCTGACGTAAGAGTCCACTTCGCGCCAACAGAATGACAATGGAATATTTTAAATGCAGAACGATGATGCCATCCATAGATAGTCACACATTCGGCATCACGTGACGTATGGTTGTGCCCTCTGTGCGCTCAGTAAATTCGAGACACCTTTAAGTGGCAGTAGCCGTTTTACCTCGGAAGATATCTCCCGCAGTTGGAGACGAGACGTACATCGACCATAGCCTCTCAGCTCGGAATTTTTAGCCGAAGGAGTCTTTAGTTAATTTCCCCACAACATTATCTCTGTGATCATTCGAATTTAAGTTATTCGTAATTGTGGTCCTAAAGTATGTAGTTGAATGTACAGCCTTTAGATTTGTGTGATTTATCGCGAAACCGAAGTTTAGCGAATTTTTTGTAGTACTTATGTGGATGACCTCACACTTTTATTTTTTTTAGTCGGTTGCCACTTTTCTCAGCTGTCGTATCTAAGGAACTTCATTTATAATGTTTCAAGTTACCTTAGGGCTTTTGATCTTAAAATATAACTTCACGCTGCGTATAGTACTGTGGATAGTGCCATGACTTCATAAAATTTCACTTGGATTTGGTCTTCTTGTGTTGCCTTTTAATGTTCTTACGGTGTCACACATACAGGGTGATTCTAAAGGGACTTTAAAAATTTACTTACAAACAGAATTTTATTGAGAAGTAGTAGAGATGTCATCTTGTAGTAAAATACTGAAAATACTGTAACCTTCATCCCATACATTTACTTTCACTTTAACTTCCGCTTCAACTTTCACTTTGGCTGCACGTGATTGAGGTTGGTCATACAGCAAATGTTCCATCTGGAATTAGTTTCCTGTTACATTTTGTTTAGCAAATTTCACGTGACATCTGCACTGTCAGTCTGTAAGACTTCAGTCGCAGTGTTTTTCGTGGCACCCTCCAGACAGTTGACTGAAGAACTCCAAGCCGTCGCAACGCGCGATGCGTTGATTTCCAGGGACTGCCAACAAAACTCTTTGCCACTCGCTCGACAACAGCCTCATAAACACGTGAGTGACCTGCTGATACGTTACGACGAATGCTACAACCAGTATGAACGAAATTCTGATGCCGGGAGTAAATTGTAGGCCTACCAGGAGATTCCGTGTGGCATCCTTTTTGTTGACTTTTTTTCTTCCATCCAAAACTCGCAATGAACACTTTCATTTCCTGTAGAGTCTGCCATTTTGATTTGCAACTTTCTGTAGTTCGTAGTTGCGGAATTCGGTTAACACAACAACAAGTGAGTACGACTTTTGCTACAAGGTGGCGCCTTAAACACATGATTTTCAATTGTCTGTCCTTCCTAATGTCGGAATTCGGCAATACAACAACACGTGAGTGAAACTTGAAGTATTTCGCTACAAGATGGCACCTTAAGCACACGTCCCATTCGTCTCAGTAAAATTCTGTTTGTAAGTGAAGTTGCAAATTCCTTTTAGATTCACCCTATGTATTGATAGCTGCTAATTTTTTTATTTATGCCATTCTCTTGTTCATAAGTTATATCACATCCGAGATATTAGAAATGGGGTACGTGTTCTGTTATTACTTTGTCGTCGTTATTATGGGGTATTTCCCTAAAAGAATTCATGGTTTTTGTTTTTGTTGTTGATGTCATCACGTTACAATTTAGACACATTGAAGTTAAAATCTTACGGGTTGTTAGGCAGCGGCATATTTCTTCAAACAATCGACTTTTCGACGCCTCTGCTACGATAATTTTCAGGATTTTGTGGTGTCCACTTTAAGCTGAGCATTCAATCTTCAATGGATACTAGAAGATCATGAAGAGTATCCCAGCAGATGGGTCGAAACGTCGATTGTTTGAGGAAATGTGTCGCCGCCTAACAACCCAGAAGATATTACCTTCAGTGACAACGGCCACGAAAGCCTGTAGACTTATATGGTTTAATCTATCTATCGCTGAGTATCATCTTTTTCACTGTCGTGCATGATTACCTTGTTCTCGGTAAGAAGCATTGTATTTGGAAATTTATCTGTCTCGGTTCTTATACTATGAGGTATTCTGTCCCTCACCCATTCCCTGACAGGCCGTCGAAGTAGATGTTGAACAGTATTTGTGACACACTGCAGCCTTGCTTTAGTCCCTCATTTATCTCTAGTTTTGATGTCAGCTCTTTGTCAGTATCTACTCTCATTTTAGTGTTTTCATGTAAACCTTGTCATACTTTTACCACGCACCTGGGGATACCTCTGTTCCGCATTATACAGGGTGATTTTTTCCACCGCGTACAAACCCTAGGGATTAATCGATGAAAGGGTACAGAACAAAAAAGATCTAGTGAACACAAGTCTGGAAAACTACTATCCTCTTTGTGTGCTATCGTTCAACATCTCATTTCTATATCGCAAACTGTTTATGAAATATGAGGAATGTTGTAAATATTTCATTCTGGTTGTATCGGTGGAGCGCGCGATCGCCAATGAGTTTGATATGGCAGACCAACTTTCTCGAGATTGGTGATGGATAGAGACCTCCATCCAAGTCTAAAGAAACTTCAGTACGTTAAATAAATTTCATACATTACGTAATATGCAACAAACGCAAAATCATAGCTACCTCTATTTTTCATTGCAAACTTTTTCGAATTTCGCTCAGTGGCCTACTTCCACGTAAATATCACAACTATGGCCATTAATGAAATGATGAGCATATCGTCATGAAACTGACATATGAAGCTGTAAGTACAGGAAAAATGATTTTTTTTTTACCTAATAGTTTCTGTAAAGGTGTTTGAGAAAGATTGCAGGTCGTGCGCCGCGATCCTGTCTTCAGTGACCGGCTGAAAGGTCGCAAACACTGTTGGCTTCCCCTTCCGAACAAACGAATGAACTCTCCCAGCAGTTTGGGCGACAATTGGTCACTATGCGTCGGCCACTGCAGCGCGGATTCTAGCTATCGTTTTATTGGCAGTTACCAGCTTCATGTAAGTTTCGATGTCATTAATTTTATGTGATTTTTAATATTAACTTCTTAATGAAGAATTTTATGTGACGAGAAAATTATTGTTCGTAAATTCGTTCGTCGTTTAGTCTTACAATTGTGAATTTTCTGATGAAGATACCCATAGTCGATGCCGAAACCTGGTAAAAGTAATAGTTTGTTACCAGTGGTTGGCTGTTTTATACCTGTCGTATTCTCTTATGGTTGCTGTCTCACAGCCATTTTTAAAACTGTTAGCTAAGGTGATTGTTATTTTAAGAGGCATGTCATTAACTGCTCTCGTAACTGAACATAAGGTTCATTTCTCCGATATGGGGAGGAAGATCATATTAAGGGCGGGTTACCGTCACCAAAAATCATTTTAAATAAGAAGGAAGCGTAACGGAGAGGGTAGAGGGAACTTTTCTCTCATGGGAATGAGTGCTACTGGTTTGCCGTCCAGATAACAGTGTTAAGGTCGAAAGGAGATATGAAAGATTGTATGCGTTGACCAAACTCTAAAGCTGACAGAGTGTGTGGAAATCTCTGTTTCCGCCTGCATGTGACCAGGATGTATTTGTATAAGATAGTGTAATATGATTAAAATAACAAACGCCACAGACATATCGCACGCAGCAGTTCGAACCATCTGTAAGCTTTCCTGATAGCCGGCCGAAGTGGCCGTGTGGTTAAAGGCGCTGCAGTCTGGAACCGCAAGACCGCTACGGTCGCAGGTTCGAATCCTGCCTCGGGCATGGATGTTTGTGATGTCCTTAGGTTAGTTAGGTTTAACTATTTCTAAGTTCTAGGGGACTAATGACCTCAGCAGTTGAGTCTCATAGTGCTCAGAGCCATTTGAACCAAGCTTTCCTGATAAAGGCCTTTCAGAACGATATCGGTATAATGAACAACTGAAAATACAATCGGTTGTATAAGTTTCTTTTTCAGGTTCAAACGAAAGAGTGTTTTATATTTTTGTATGGCATGGAAAGATGATGATGTCTTCTTGCTAGATGTCGCTACATAGACTTCACATGAGCCTGCTTTCTGCCCTCACCAAAATTCAGACACGATTGAAACATTATGACTCAGATCCACTATTTTTCGTTATTTTATCATGTGACTATTCGTAACAGCAAGCACACATTTCTTATTCAGGTAATAAATGTTGTTTTATGAGGAAGACATGTCCAGTAATTGCACACATAATCTGTCTGTTGAACCCTTTTCCTGATTATTTCGGGAGCCAGTATTTATACAAGTACGGTGGAAATGTTTCCTCCCTCCATTTTTTTTGCATTCTTCTCAGTATTATTCCATGATCTGTATTTTTTTAAGTTGGGTTCTTAACGAAATCGGATATTTTTCTTACACCAGCACATCTCCATCCTAGCACTATGAATTCTTTTTTGTAATCATTCATTCCATTCCAGCTTTGCGTACTTAGTTTTTACCGACTGTATGGAGGCGAAACTTCCAATAAAATTTTATGCTCATCTCTGTCACAGATTCACTGGGATCTATGTTGAAACCCAAAATAATGTTCCGAACTAATCTCCCATTACATTTCGTTGATTACCCTCTGTAGAGTTTTTACGATGTTTGGGGCGGGCCATAGGGAGCCACACTCTCATTACAGAACAATAGTATCCTGTCTTTCAATTCTTCTTTGATGCTGTCTATATGGTTACACAGTTAGTGGACTCATATTTCGTAACTGTTTCCTTCCTTAATAGGATCCTTAATTCTCCTCTACATAATGCGGCCTTTATGTATTTCTAGGAAGCTACGTCCTTCTATTAATAACACTTTAACTATTTTCGTTACGTTGTTCATTGACTGGCATGAAATAGCAATTTAAATATTCTTTAATTAATTGGGACAATGGAGGTTCTATCTTTTGTGAGCAGCACAGAAAAGAAATTTTATCGTTACAATTCAGTAAATTACCACTGAAACCTAGTCCTATTATTTCGTATAGAATATTAATTCCTTTTCTATACGTTAGTGTGATTTCACGTATTCAACGAAGCTGCGCTGCATGAGACGTGAAATGCGCTAATCATACTTTGTAATGCTTTAGCAAAAGCGTTTAATTTTAATTCAGAGTTCTGTGTCGTGATGATAAGTAGCAGGGAGTCCGCATCTGCACCAATGCGGTCCTCTGCGTGAAGTGTGGGTTGTAAAGTAGTTGTGCTTATGAAGTGAAGTGGCGTAATTAAGTGATATGATCAAAAATAACAAAGACCGTGGCGCAGTTTCCATTGACCCGTCATCCCTCACACATCCCCACAACTTGCGTGGACATAAATAATGAAACATGGAAACTGCGGTTCAGGAAAATATAAGAAAAACGCTGTACACGTGCTTGATACTGCAAATTCTGAGAGTCAGTCGTCAACCATATCTGACATTTTAAATACAACAAATGTGCAAAACTAGTCCAGAATCGGACGTAATTCTGTCAATTACAAAATTGTTAAGATAGATACCGATTGTTTTCAATATCCCCATTGAGCCGTGCCTGCTCGTATCGATTGATCGATCGGGTTGGCATGGTGTGATCTTTGGGCTCCGCCGTTTGACGTGGCTTTTGGCCGCGACGGGCGGTGGCGCTAGAGAGGGACAGCCGGAGAGCCGAGCGGCGCTGGGGAATCTGGGGGAGCGTGGTTGAGCAGGCCGGGCACGACGCAGAGGTTGTGGTGTGTTTGACACGTTTGCAAGACCGAACCTGGCTTGTAGTGTGGGAACTGGACTCGGCCACATTACCCGAATCGAGTCTTGCGGCCCTGATTTGGATCTGTAAAGGATTTCATAAAAGATTTGGTGAGAATTGCCTGTCATGTTTTTGGTGCACATATTATACTGATCCTTGCTTCCCAAGTATCGGCACCATGACTGGAAACTGTTGTCTTGCCAACCAAAAGGTCCCCTCTATTTAGTGCTGTTTAAGTAAACACGTGTTATTGTGTTTGGTTAAAGGTCTATCTGGATTTTGTGATGTGATACAGTCCGAGTAAGCGAGGTGTATTAATTGGTACTATTGCTGTTCGGAGTGACGGACGGCATAAGCCAGTATGGTGAAAGTGTAATATTTTTCCTGGTACACTGAGCTGTGTGGACGTTGTTATAGTTGGTTCAAAGCACGGGCTTAACATTGAATCTGTACGTTCTGTGTTATCTAATTGCATTACTTGTTCACTCGTAAACAGTGAAATGGTAGTCTCACTTGACTGTTTAAGTTTATCAGTATCATGTTAAAGAGTAATTTAAATGAGCTCCCCAGTTTCAGTGAGCATATGTTAACCTACTAGCGTAGCTTAAATTTCTAAGCTGACTTGGTATTATACTATTCGCCCACGTCCTTTAAGGTTACGTCAAGGGCATTATTTACTGATTCACCCTTGACTATTTTATTTCAATTATTTTATACATTATTTTATACATCGTAGTTATTTTACGTTTGAGTAATTAATGTTTGGCGTCTTCTCCTCTCCCCCCCCCCCCCCCCTTTCTCTGAAATTGTGTAGTAGCACTGGCTCTAAGACCTTTTTTCAGTGTGTTATAGTGTACTGTATGCGGCACCCTGTCCAGCATGCCCGCTTGCTGTAGGTTCTGGGTCTAGCCGCCTCTGCTCTAGGTCCAGTGGGACCCCCTTCTGCTACTTCAATTAACCCATGCCTATGTGACGTCACCTGTTTTGAAAATCTGTCACGAAGGATTGTATCTGTTTGTATTTTATTTTATTGTATTTTATATTTGTATTGTATTTTATATTTTGTGATATCCGTGACTGGTTAAACTTTCTCATTATTGTAGTCTCCTTTTGCGTATTTTACTGTGTTGTCTTGTGACAGCCAGAGCGAGAGCACCAGCAGCAGCGAGTACTGTTTGTATAAAGCGTTTTTGTACTTATTTGCTGCGCTTAACTTTTAAATAATTTTTCTGGGAAAACCTAGCGTAGTTTTCGCGTCTCGTATTTCAGTGAGTGTTTCTTGATTATCAGAGTAGCTCATCAGAAGATTATCTTGGGAATTTGTCACCGTATAGAGTAGGGTAAACATAGTCATGTGTAGGGACTGTGGTTGTTGTGAGCGGACGCAAGGAGAATTGGCCACTCTCCGGGGGCAGGTGGAGGCTTTGTCTGTTAGGCTCATCGAGCTCGAGCCGCAGGCGTCGGCTCGTAGTGGCGTTGGGGCAACTGTGGTGAGACCTATGCCTACTTCGGTGGCCTTGGAATCACATGGAACCCCTGATGTCGCTGCGTCTTCCGGCAGTGAGCATCTTACCGGTCAGCCATCACTCCAGGGTGAATGGCGGACAGTGGTGGGCTCGCGCGTGCCTGGCCGAAAGGCGAAGGTGGGATCTGGCCGCGTGGCAGCTGCCTTACCCCTTTCCAACAGGTACGGGGTGCTTCCTAGTGGTGATGACATCGTTTCCGAGCCACCACAGGATGCCTCGCCTGTTGGGCCAGTGGCCGATTCTCCGGCAAGGTCCCGACAGTCACAGAGGGCGGGCCTATTAGTTATAGGGAGCTCCAACGTTAGACGGGATATGGAGCCCCTTAGGAAAATAGCGGGTAGGTCGGGGAAGAATGCCAGTGTGCACTCGGTGTGCTTGCCGGGGGGTCTCGTCCGTAATGTGGAGGAGGCCCTTCCGGCAGCTATTGAACGCACTGGGTGTGACTGGCTGCAGATAGTAGCACATGTCGGAACGAATGACGCCTGCCGCTTGGGTTCTGAGGCCATCCTTGGTTCCTTCCGGCGGCTGGCTGATTTGGTGAAGACAACCAGCATCGCACGCGGAGTGCAAGCTGAGCTTAATATCTGCAGCATAGTGTCCAGAGTCGATCGCGGTCCTCTGGTTTGGAGCCGTGTGGAGGGTCTAAACCAAAGGCTCAGACGGCTCTGCGACTATAATGGTTGCAAATTCATCGACCTCCGTTATTGGGTGGAGAACTGTAGGGCCCCCCTAGACAGGTCAAGCGTGCACTACACACCGGAAGCAGCTACTAGGGTAGCAGAGTACGTGTGGCGTGCACACGGGGGTTTTTTAGGTTAGAGGGACCCCCCCTTGGGCGAAACGATAAAATACCTGACGGCTTACCAGAGAGGACATTATCATCGTTGATAAAGAACGTCCGTCCTCAGAGACCAAAAACAGGAAAAGTCAACGTAATATTGGTAAACTGCAGGAGTATCCAGGGCAAGGTTCCTGAATTAGTATCTCTTATTGAAGGAAATAGTGCGCATATAGTATTAGGAACGGAAAGTTGGTTAAAACCGGAAGTGAACAGTAACGAAATCCTAGACACAGAATGGAATATATACCGCAAGGATAGGATAAACGCCAATGGTGGAGGAGTATTTATAGCAGTAAAGAATTCAATAATATCCAGTGAAGTTATTAGCGAATGCGAATGTGAAATAATCTGGGTTAAGTTAAGTATCAAAGGTGGGTCAGATATGATAGTCGGATGCTTCTATAGACCACCTGCATCAGCAACCGTAGTAGTTGAGCGCCTCAGAGAGAACCTGCAGAACGTCGTGAAGAAGTTTCGTGATCATACTATTGTAATAGGGGGAGACTTCAATCTACCAGGTATAGAATGGGATAGTCACACAATCAGAACTGGAGCCAGGGACAGAGACTCTTGTGACATTATCCTGACTGCCTTGTCCGAGAATTACTTCGAGCAGATAGTTAGAGAACCAACTCGTGAAGCTAACGTTTTAGACCTCATAGCAACAAATAGACCGGAACTTTTCGACTCCGTGAATGTAGAAGAGGGTATCAGTGATCATAAGTCAGTGGTTGCATCAATGACTACAAGTGTAATAAGAAATGCCAAGAAAGGAAGGAAAATATATTTGCTTAACACGAGTGATAGGGCACAAATCGCAGAATATCTGAGTGACCACCATCAAACGTTCATTTCTGAGGAAGAGGATGTGGAACAAAAATGGAAAAAATTCAGGAACATCGTCCTGTACGCCTTAGATAAGTTCGTACCGACTAAGGTCCAAAGCGAGGGGAAAGATCCACCGTGGTATAACAATCATGTACGAAAGGTACTACGGAAACAAAGAAAGCTTCATCATAGGTTTAAGAGTAGTCGAATCATAGCTGACAAGGAAAAGCTGAACGAAGCGAAAAAGAGCGTAAAGAGAGCAATGAGAGAAGCATTCAACGAATTCGAACATAAAACATTGGCAAACAATCTAAACAAGAACCCTAAAAAGTTTTGGTCATATGTAAAATCGGTAAGCGGATCTAAATCCCCTATTCAGTCACTCGTTGACCACGATGGCACCGAAACAGAGGACGACCGAAGAAAGGCAGAAATACTGAATTCAGTGTTCCGAAACTGTTTCACTGCGGAAAATCGTAACACGGTCCCTGACTTCAGCCGTCGCACGGACGCCAAAATGGAAAATATTGAAATAAACGATATCGGAATTGAAAAACAACTGCTATCACTTAGTAGCGGAAAAGCATCCGGACCAGACGAGATACCCTTAAGATTCTACAGTGATTATGCTAAAGAACTTGCCCCCTTTCTATCAGCAATTTATCGTAGATCGCTGGAAGAACGTAAAGTACCTAGCGACTGGAAGAAAGCGCAGGTCGTTCCCATTTTCAAGAAGGGTCATAAATCAGATGCGAATAATTATAGGCCTATTTCGCTTACGTCAATCTGTTGTAGAATAATGGAACATGTTTTGTGTTCTCGTATTATGACGTTCTTAGATAATACAAATCTCCATCATAACCAGCATGGATTCCGCAAACAGAGATCATGTGAAACTCAGCTCGCCCTATTTGCCCAAGAAATTCACAGTGCCGTAGACACTGGCGAGCAGATTGATGCCGTATTCCTGGACTTCAGGAAGGCATTTGATACGGTTCCGCACTTACGTTTACTGAAAAAAATACGAGCTTACGCAATATCGGACCAGGTTTGTGATTGGATTCAGGATTTCCTAGAAGAAAGAACACAACATGTCATTCTTAACGGTTCAAAATCTGCAGATGTAGAGGTAATTTCGGGAGTACCGCAGGGAAGCGTGATAGGACCTTTGTTGTTTACAATATACATAAATGACTTAGTTGACAACATCGGTAGCTCCGTGAGGCTATTTGCAGATGACACGGTTGTCTACAAGAAAGTAGCAACATCAGAAGACTCGTACGTACTCCAGGAGGACCTGCAGAGGATTAATGCATGGTGCGACAGCTGGCAGCTTTCCCTAAACGTAGATAAATGTAATATAATGCGCATACATAGGGGCAGAAATCCATTCCAGTACGATTATGCCATAGGTGGTAAATCATTGGAAGCGGTAACGACCGTAAAATACTTAGGAGTTACTATCCAAAGCGATCTGAAGTGGAATGATCACATAAAACAAATAGTGGGAAAAGCAGGCGCCAGGTTGAGATTCATAGGAAGAATTCTAAGAAAATGTGACTCATCGACGAAAGAAGTAGCTTACAAAACGCTTGTTCGTCCGATTCTTGAGTATTGCTTATCAGTATGGGACCCTTACCAGGTTGGATTAATAGAAGAGATAGACATGATCCAGCGAAAAGCAGCGCGATTCGTCATGGGGACATTTAGTCAGCGCGAGAGCGTTACGGAGATGCTGAACAAGCTCCAGTGGCGCACACTTCAAGAAAGGCGTTACGCAATACGGAGAGGTTTATTATCGAAATTACGAGAGAGCACATTCCGGGAAGAGATGGGCAACATATTACTACCGCCCACATATATCTCGCGTAATGATCACAACGAAAAGATCCGAGAAATTAGAGCAAATACGGAGACTTACAAGCAGTCGTTCTTCCCAAGCACAATTCGTGAATGGAACAGGGAAGGGGGGATCAGATAGTGGTACAATAAGTACCCTCCGCCACACACCGTAAGGTGGCTCGCGGAGTGTAGATGTAGATGTGTACAGAATTTAATTAACTTGCGAATCACTTAATGCCTGTTTAAAGATTAATGTTGTTGTTTGAATAGGGCGCTTGCACGTACTTGTAAGGATTCTTTGCTAAATTACCTTATCACAAAAAATTTTAAAGATAAAATTTTATTTCCTAAAGAAAAGTTTAATAAAAGTGTTGTTGTTATAAACTGTGAATGTTGCTTGTGTGGCCCGGCCCTCCCGCTCAACAGCAATTGCCTGATTAGGATGGATTGACCACCACACCCGTAAATGCTCAGACGGTAGCAGTCCTAATTCACCACAGTTTTCTTCATGTTAATGTTAATGTTAAAGTTACAAGCATTAAGAGTTCTCCATTTTGTAGAGAGTAACGCTTTGTTGCAATAGTCTGTGGTATGATATCTCTGGTTGCGCGCTGTCGCGCAGCGTATCATTACGTACAACTAATTGTTCTGACATTTTCAACAAAATTCATGGTTTCTTTACACACAGAATGAAACATGAAATTTAAAATATTGGGAAAACACGTCACAGAAAAGGGGATAGCACACCTTTCAGTTTCAGCTCTTCGAGCTACCCATTTATAGGCAGTTTTAGGCATTCTGAAACATTCAATGTGCGACCTACAATCCTGTAACGTCTTAGCTTCAGGCAACTGCATCCGTAGCCAACGTCGCTAATGCACGCTGTGTGGTGGCGCTCGGCGGGCTCGTAGCCAGTTCGAATCCTGGTGGTGGAAGAAATTTCCACCCCCGTGTTTGACGAGAAAGAGGAGAAGAGATGGTGGCGACCAGCCTTCGCGCTAGTGTCCTGGACTAAATTCCTCACCTCTTCGCAGAGACCTATGAAATGAGGGCTCATGGCACTTTTGCACTCGGCAGCCTCCTTGGTTCTGTTCGAAAGGAGAAGGCTGTATATGTCGATACCGTGTTTCCCCATAGCTCCCTCTCATAGGGTGACCAGATGCAATTGTTTAAAAAGGAGAACAAACAGCTTCAAAAAGGAGGACAAAGGAAGAAAAAAGAGGGCACATCAAACGGGTCCACTCCAGATGAGGATACCACCCATCAGCTTTGGACAAGTCACGTGACTGCGAGGAATTACCGGTAAAACTAGTAGTTAATTGTTAATTGTGGTCAGGTGGTGATTCCCAGAGCAATATTTTTTTATTTTAAATTAGAAACATTGATTGTGGTGACAGTGTGGCATCAATTGTTTTTATATTTACTCGTAGTTTTAAGATTTAACAAAGACGGCTGCCTAAACGCCACTCCTGATTGGCTACTTTCATGTGACTTTTCCAAACCTGACGCGTGGTATCCTCATCTGCAATATTCCCCATCAAACATATGTTGAATTTTAATAGATGAGTTTATTATTTATAGACATAACATACATACATTCCTTAACAGTGTGGTGTCAATTGTTTTGTTATGTCAACAACACGGAATTGTTTACAAGGGGCGCACCGCTACCAACATCTACAATTCAAGCAGCAGCTGACGACATGTAAACTGCACTTTAACCTTCCGAATACAAATGAATTGAATGGCTACGAAACAATGAAATAAAACCATGACATTTAATCTGTCGAGTTATTTCTTACCTTTATTGGCCACTGAGACGTACGTTCCAGCTTCACATAACTTACATTCCACTTCAAATTCATTTCTCCCTTTCTTGAAAGCCGGATAATTGCAGGAAAGGACGTCAGAAAATGTACACTTCCGTTTAGGCACAGCCAAATATTTTATGTAACTCACTCGGTTAAAAATTACACTCACAAATCACACGTGCACTACAGGAAGCCATGCCAATACAAAGCGAAGATACGAAACGAAAATTTTAAATAATCGATATCTGCATTCGCTGATAGGTCGATCAACGATAACATCGACGATACTGGTGCCACGTACTAACACCGCCTTCGTGCATGTTTATCACGAAGGCTGTGCCAATAGTTAAAGTATTTAAGAAAAGAGCAATAGAACGGGACGAATTGTAAATTTAACTGTATTACGCTCAACTTTGCGAAAAAGACGGACACTGTAAAAATCCGCCCGGACTCCGGGAAAAGAGCTAAAAAGGACATGTCCGGATTAATCCGGACGTCTGGTCACCCTACCCTCTCATCCACCCTCCGCACCGTCATCTTCACCACAACACTTGCACACATACACTACAATTACGTACAGGCGCTGAAAAAACATGGAAGCATCAAAACACAACACAATATCATGGCTAATATGGTGTAGGTAATCACTCGGCATTCGAAACAGCCCCTGGTCATCTACGAATGGATAAATACAAGTCCTATATGGTTTCAAAGATAATATTACCCCATTCTTCCTGCAAAATAGTGGCAAGTTCAGGTAGCGAAGATGGAGGTGGATAACGATCACAAATCCTTGTTTCCAAACCAGATCACAAAGGCTCAGTAACATTGAGATCTGGCAACTGTGGTGGCCAGCGGAGATGCGGTAATTTACCTTCGTGCTCACAAGACCATTACTGCACGATGTCAGCTGTGTGAACAGAGGCCTGGTCGTCTTGGAACACAGCATCACCACTACGGAACCCGGGTTCCCGGGTTCGATTCCCGGCGGGGTCAGGGATTTTCTCTACCTCGTGATGGCTGGGTGTTGTGTGCTGTCCTTAGGTTAGTTAGGTTTAAGTAGTTCTAAGTTCTAGGGGACTTATGACCACAGCAGTTGAGTCCCATAGTGCTCAGAGCCATTTGAACCATTTTTGAACCACTACGGAATAAATATTATACCATTGGATACACCTGATCAGCTGAAACGGTGACATACTCCTTGGTAGTAATGCGAACTTGCAGAGTAACAATGAGGCCCATTTAATAGCAGGATCTGCCTACCAAAATCATGACCGAACCACATCATGTTTCACTCTTGGGATGTAAACACCACGTGAAGCTGGAAACACTGTGAAACAATACTCACATGATCAAATGACTTTTTTTTTTGCTCCACGGTCCAGGTTTTATGGCTTCGGCACTACGTTTTCCACTTACCGGATTTGCATCTCTGACGAGGAGTTTTGGAATTACGGCACGCTCTGCCGTTCCCTGCTTACAGAACCCCCTTCGTGTTGATTTGGTGCTAACCGGATTCGTGAGTGCGACATTCGGTTCTGCAGCGACTTTCGCATTTGCCGTCCTCTTACTTTCCGTCACAATCTTCTTCAATGACGGTCCGTCACGATCACTCAACACGCACTTTCGTCCGCGTTGGACTACGCGGATTATGCTTTTCAGGTTTCTCCGAATGTGGTATAAATCTGCGATACGGTGACTCTTGAAACATCAAACACTTCTGCTACCTTGGTTACGGAAGCACCCACCATTCGAGCACCAACAATTAACTCACGTTAGTTCCGCCATAGTGCGCTCACAACTACTCAGAACAAATCTGTGGCCACGTGGGATGCTTGCAACGTATTGAAGACATTGCACAGGTGTCGTTCGTCCTCAAATACAACAGTACGATCTGCGGGCTTGTCTAGAATCCGCATTTACGCTCAAGCATGTGTTTCTCGCGGTGTTTTCATATTTTTGTTCAACTTCTGTACATTCAACATATGCACTTGAGAGACAACTCTCACTCACCACGAGGAAAGTGGCCTCTGTGCGCGGAAGAGGAAAAGCATTTTTTAGTAGGCAGTGGAATATACTGCTCCAGGTCTCGCAGGTACGAATGGCCGAGAAATGGTTGATGGTGACTCCATCTTATCGCTAGTCTCTAGACGACAAGGCTACCGATATGATTAAGAAATTGATACTGTCGAGTACCGTGCGTGGCTATGTAATAATGAGATTATCGACTACACGTCAGTCTATTATCATCTGTCATTGAGTCAGGAGTACTGGCCCGCCAGGTTAGCCGAGAGCGCTAATGCGCTGCTTCCTGGACTCGGGTGGACGCGCTGGCCCCGTATCGAATCCACCCGACCGATTAACGACGAGGGCCGGTGTGCCAGCCAGCCTGGATGTGGTTTTCAGGCGGTTTTCCACATCCCACTAGGTGAATACCGGGATGGTCCCCACGTTCCGCCTGAGTTACACGACTCGCAGACATTTGAGACACATTCGCTCTATTTAATGATTTACACTTGATGCAGACAGCTGATAGTCACCCCTGCCCTGGCGTACGGGACTACAAGTCCCACCGCCACACCTTCACCCGCCCATGTTAGGCAAAATTCTTCTGCCTGACTCATGTAGTACTATCACCGTCAGAGGGTGGTACGGGACTACAAGTCCCACCGCCACACCTCCAAAGTGAATTGCAGTGACGGAGTCACTGCCCTGTGGAAATTTACTGCCTCACCAACACAGTTAGACCGCAATAGACCGGTGATGCTGTATTGTAACATATCACCCCGGACTACAAGTCCTTTAGAAAAAAAAAAAAAAAAAAAAAAAAAATGCAGACAGCTGGTGTACACTGATTCCATCCCAGGTGATATGGGGTGGCCACAGGAAGGGCATCCTGCTACCCCTATCAATTAACCATGTCAAATCCCTTGTAACATGCCGACCCTGCGAAATCTGTGGCAAAATGCACAATCAAAAGAAGAAGATTGGGTCAGGGGTCTCCCTCGAAAGCTAATGGGAATTTAATCATTTAATGCAGTAGAAATCCCGAGAAGATGTTATTAATTAACACTGTCACAAGTAATTGTAAATTCTGTAACAAATCTGTGCTCCAACTACTTTTCCTTCCAAACAATCTCCATTGTATACGACCTTCTATCGTAAACGTGCAATGTGATGACGTATATGTACCACCTCGTACTCATAACCCTATAAAATAAAATAAAATATCAAATTTAAAGTTAACTGTACTTTTACCACTATATATTTTCAAAAATTAGAGCAATTAAAAAATCTATGCTTCAAAGAATTAATGGAACACGAAAGATATCCACTACTAATGATACACTCGTCACCATGTATTGCACAATGGGTTTATGAGAAAGAAGGGATGTTAAATGAAGTTAATGCCCCGGTAATGACGAGGTCAGTGAAGAAGGGGCACAACAATATGGGCTAATAAAAATATGGAAAGCAAAGAGCTTGCAGTAGAAGAGATGAGTACCACAGTATCGAAGACAAACAAGTGCTCGTGGCTGTTGAGGTGCGCTTTTTAGAGCCCATATGTGTTAGACATCTTTTTTACGTTTTGGTCCATAGTACTACTTCTGAAAGTTGTCTGACCTACAGTCTTAGTAGCAAGAGGACCAGTACATTTATTCCACTGTCAAAGGTATCAGAATGATTTTCGCTTATAATTTTTGTTTCGGCCGTTTCCAGACCAGGGTCCATTATGTCAAATTGATACAATTACCCTCCTTCATCAGCACTGAAAGTTTGTAACACCCTGTACATAGCGTAGTATATGTCTATAGAAGCATATAAAACTAGAGGAAGGAAAGAAGGGGCAGTCAAATGAAAATTAGATAAATGGAAAATAAGTAAGTTCAAAATAGCTCAAATGGCTCTGAGCACTATGGGACTTAGGTCATCAGTCCCCTAGAAATTAGAACTCCTCAAACCTAACTAACCCAAGGACATCACACACATCCATACCCGAGGCAGGATTCAAACCTGCGACCGTTGCAGTCGCGCGGTTCTGGACTGAAGGAACTGCTCGGCCACCGCGACCGGTGAAAATAAGTAAGTAAACTGTTTATTATTTCAAAAGTAATTGCCGTAACTGTTGGTATATTTATCCCAGTGTGAGACAAGACGGTCAGTGCCCTCATGAAAAATGTTTGCAGTTGCCTACGGAACCACAATTGTACCCAGGGGTGCATATCTTCGTCCGAAGCAAGACGACGACCACGAATGTATTTCTTCAGGGCTCCAAAAATAAGTCAGTCGTATGGGGAGATATCGAGACTGTATGGAGGATGTGTAAGGGCCCGGCCGCATGTTATCGAGATAGTTTCGACTACGTTGCAAAAGTTTTGCTAAGAAGCCCTTATGCTTCTTCCTTACAGTCCTATCCAAGCGATTTCCATGTTTTTGGAGCACTGAAGAAAGACACTCGTGCCTGTCTATTGGGAAAAAATGTATTACAGTTATGGCGATTACTTTTGACATAATAGACAATTTACTTACTTTTCTTCATGTGTCTCGTTTTCATTTAGCCTTTCTTTATAGAATTAAGCGGGAATGTATTTTCAGAACCTAGTAATACATACTGCACATTCTCATTTCAGTATTAGATCCAACTGAGAAATTTAATTTAGATGTCTGAGAACTTAACTAATTTAATCACCATAGACGGCAGAGATTTTTCATGAATGGATCTTTTTCTCTGCAATGGAGTATACGTTGTTTTGAAATTTTCCGGTAGAATAAACCTGTATCCCGGCCCTGGATTCGAACCCAGAACCTTGCCTGAGGTACTGGCGAAAATCGGGTCATGAGCCGTGACTTGATAGCTTAGTCGGTAGGACCGTTGTTCGCAAAAGATAATGTTCCGGGTCTATCCTCAGTCATTCACGAAGTTTTAATCTGCCAGGATGTTTCAAATATTTGTCTTGTTTGTTCCTTGGAAAGATGTAAGGATATTGCATTATTTTGCTGCAAAAGCTCATTTAAAATGTATCATCAGTTTGTAGGTGAATATCTCAAAATTATTAATATTGATGTTCATGAACGCGAAGTATTATATATTTGTAAGCTGCAGATGTTCAAAAATACGTAGTTACAACTGTGGTAGCAACTTCTACAAGCATCCCAGTAATTCGTAAAAATCACATTCACAGTTAAGAGACTTATCTCTGAGTAATAATCACTTACATTCAAGCAACTTTTTCAGTGAGGTATGTATTGGCTAAATGGTTCAAATGGCTCTGAGCACTATGCGACTTAACTTCTGAGGTCATCAGTCGCCTAGAACTTAGAACTAATTAAACCTAACTAACCTAAGGACATCACACACATCCATGTCCGAGGCAGGATTCGAACCTGCGACCGCAGCGGTCGCCCGGTTCCAGACTGTAGCGCCTAGAACCGCACGGCCACCCCTGCCGGCTATGTATGTATTCTCAAATAATACTTGCCAATCTTTGTGTGTGAAGTATGGAGATTATCTGTTTGGTACTTTGAAAAAGTCAAGCTCTCAACAACAAAAAATTGTTTCTGGGTTTCGATGGCTCATATCTTAACAATATCAGGCGGATGGGCTTCCACTTATGCCACATTTGGACATATCTACACCGCTGTCAGAAGGATGTGACGGAATTGTGGCCGTTACTCCGACTCCGGGAATAGGCCGTTCACCAAGAAACTGAGAGACACATATACGTATCAGACCCTTATCATTGATTAAACCTTGACTTTATCGATTTAGAAAAGTCGTGGGAAACCTTGATATGGATTGCAGGGTGTAGATTTGAACCATACGTTTCCCAGATACACTGTCTCATCAAAGGTATCCGAACACCTGTTAGTGGACATTAATATGGGTCGTGCACACCATTCGCCTTAATGGTGGCTTGAAGTCTGTGGAAGAAAGGCAGCGATTTATCCTCAAGAAACGAAACCAGAGAAGGGAGTGTTGTTAGACTCTGGGGTCTGGAGAGAAGTCGATGTTCTAACTCATTCCAAAGGTGGTCAGTTGGTTTTAGGTTGAGATTCTGGGCAGACCAAAACATTTCGGGAATGTTATTATCCAAGTATTTAGCGCTTTCCTTAGCACAATAAGGGGAGTACATCCTAACCACGAAACATAACATGACACCGACTCATTTGTACATCAGTGTTGCCAATATACATGATGGCAGATAACGCTCTCCAGGCAAATCCTTCCATCGGATTGCCACAGTGTACAACGTGATACATCACACCAAGTAACTCATTTCCAGTCACCCTCTCTACAGTGGCATCGCTCTT
Organism: Schistocerca serialis cubense; assembly: GCF_023864345.2. Classification (NCBI taxonomy): domain Eukaryota; kingdom Metazoa; phylum Arthropoda; class Insecta; order Orthoptera; family Acrididae; genus Schistocerca; species Schistocerca serialis. The sequence continues at coordinate 272,807,567 of NC_064643.1, read as the reverse complement.
TACACGATCCCAAGTGTTGCTTAGCACTGACTATAGAAATATTTGGTTTATGTACCCCATTCTCTTTAACTCCCTACGACAGTCATTGTGCTAGATGGACTGCTGGTAGCATTCTGCAACTGACAAGTGATTCCTCCCGTTGGTTTGATGGGATGTCTTAGAATCACCCACGGCAATGCTTGACGGCCCCTGTCTGGGCTTGATTTAGCTGTCGTTTTTCGTCCTTGTTTCCACTTCTCAATCACTTTACCAACAGTCGGAAAGCTTTAGAAATGTTGAAACGTCCATGATGGATTTGTTACTGCGGTGACATCCAATGGCTAGTCCAAGTTCGAAATCATTGAGTTCTCTTGAGCGACCCAGTCTGTTGTTGTTGCTGATAACACAATATTCCCCGCCTCTTTTTTTGCTGGCGGGTCAGTCTTTCGTGACATACAGTAGTCAGTCCGGACATTTGTGATCAGGTAGTGTACGAGTCCAGTGCGTTGACCTTTGCGCTTCATCATTTGGCCCCAGTGAATTGAAGTGTAGATAAATATGCAGTAAGCTGTAGGTTACGAAAGGAGAGCCTTCCTAAATTTATGAATACAGACAATGCGATAAAGCAAGCATATTCCCTTAGAGTAATATCGATCTACAATTGATGACCAGTGGCTGGTTTCTTTATTCACTGTTTATAATTTATATGGTTCACGGAGTCCGCAGTGATAACACCACTCCCCGTTAGATCACTGAGGTTAAGCGCTGTCACGCTGGCTAGCACTTGGGTGCGTCATCGTACAGGTCTGCCGAGCACTGTTGGCAAGCCCTTATGAGGCCATTTGAGGATCTACTTGATTAAGAAGCAGCGACTCTGGTCACTGAACCTGACAACGGGCGGGAGATGGGTGTGCTAACCACATACTCCTCCATATCCACATACGGTGGCCCCTGTAGGCAGAAGATGACACACTGGCCTGCACAGAGTCCTGACCTGAATCATATAGAACACCTCTGGGATGTTTCGGAACGCCGACTCCGTGCCAGGCCTCACCGACCGACATCGATACCTTTCCTCAGTGCAGCGCTCCGTCAAGAAGAAACCTTCCAACACCTCACTGAACATATGCCTGCGAGAGTGGAAGCTGTCATCAAGGCTAAGGATAGGCCAACATCATGTTGAATTCCAGCATTATTCATGGACGGCGCCACGAACTTGTAAGTCATTTTCAGCCATATGTTCGGATACTTTTGATCACATAAAGTATATCGTGTTTATTGCTAATTTCATCAGCTGTTCATATCTGTCTTATAATTCCATCTGATTATTGGTTCTACATTCTTATTAAGGTAGCAGAGAAAATAAAGTATTCATTTCGGAAAAAGGTGGTGATGGCCCACGAGAATGTGACATCAGAGAATGAGCCCTGCAATATTTATAGAACCTCTATAATTTTTAAATAAATTGTGCGACGGAAGTCAAACGGGAAATTTTAATTTGTACTATTTTTTAAAAATTTTACTAAATTTTAACTGTGACAGTTTTTAGGATTAAATGACAGTTCAGCGTGGTGAGCTACAACTAGCAAAAGCAATATAGGTACAACAGCTTTCGACAGTTCATTAAAATGGTACCGTGATATTCTATTTTCTCATATTATAATATTGTTTCGGCATTCAGCTTTATAATTTTATTTTTTTGTGACTGGAAGGAATTCATAACCCGACATATTCAGTTTAGCACAGAACCGAAGGGAAAGTCATTAAAGCAGCTGTCTGCTATGCGCCTCACTTTTCTTGTGTGTGGCATCCTCCTTTTGCTGTTCGAGTCATCTGTTTCTGGGATGTAGCTGGGAAAGTAGTCTAACATTTGGCACACAGGTAACGAAAACAGCCTAAAAACCACTCTCGTGTGGACATGATTGACGATAATTTGATGCAAGGCTTCAGCCCGAGTCTCACACACCCCTCTGCTTTGGAAACTGGCGCACTACGCTAAACGAGCAGGCTTAAAAGCAAATAAAAAAGAGAAAAAACTTCCACACCTAAACTTATGTTAATGAACGATTTCACGGACTACTTTGTTTGTGGAGTAACACTCTCTCGTATTGTAACACCACCGCATTCGAACTTCAGTTGATCGCCGCCATATAGATGTGACGGGTTTCTTAATGATGGTAGCTCGTACAATTCTGGCAAGGTTTATTATTCTGCACAAACAGAAATTTTGTATTAAAAAAACGATGAAAATTTCCATTTTTTATGGCCCTACAATGGCTTCACGGGTAACACTCGTCTCATAATACCTCCTGCAAACATGAAGTCATTTTGACGATCTATGCATCAATATCGACAATCGATGATGAAGTATCGACAGTCGATGTGGAAATATCGACAATCGATGCCGCTGGCGACGCATTCATTTTAGCATATTTAGCTGTTTTGTATAATAAGCTGCAGTATGCCATTTCAACGCAAAGGCGCGCTGAAAATGTGTCACAAACATGTTAATAACGCTTCAACGAACTAAGTCTTCATGAACTACTGTGATAGTCGAGATATAAGACAAAAACGAAACGAATTAGCCCTAGCATGCTGGCACGGTTGCTCAGCGTATTCGGTCAGAGGGCTGCCTGGTCACTGAAATTAAAAACAAATGAATAAATAAATAAAGAATAGAAAAAAACTGAGTGCATTATTCAACAATGAACTTAAAGGATTGTCATATGACTTCTGCCCAGATCAAATGGCATTAACGGAAAAAACTGAGAAAAAAACAAGGAAAAAGAACTTAAAGGATAATGTCGCGATTTACTGAGCTGAAGAACGTACATTTGCATCCTGCTACATACCAATGCTTTTTTCTTTTTTTAACACATTCTGGAGCTTTCTTATGAATGTAATACAAGTATGATCTGCAATATTAGATACATTTAACACTTTTGTTGTATTGGAGAACGACGGATGAAATAAATATTTCGCTGTTTTATTTCCGAATATGTGTCGATTTCCGAGTGTGTGGTTAGTCAGGAACCTAAAAGGACAGGTTTAGTTATTGCTAATTGAACGAGGAGCAATAGCGTTCACATTCTTTATTGTCACAAATATTTCGCAGGTAATACTCGTCTCGCAAGCTTTTCTGGAAACCAGTGGCACTTCTGATTAGTGTAGTTGTGCTGCCTACAAGATGTGTGAGCTGTTTGCGAGAGAGACTCGCATCAAACGCTAACGATATTCGATAGCAGTTTGATATTGCGAATGACGTCAAAATTACTTCACGTATGCAGGAAGTGTTGTGAAATGAGTGTTACTCTGGATTCACTGGCAAAGAGTCTTCTACGAAATATGTGGAAGTTTTGTTGTCTAGTTTCCAAGTTGGATGGTGCAGATTTTTGTCTTTGGAGACAGCTGAATAGTCAACAGCAGAATGGCTGTAACTGGTAAACAATTGTCAGGTCGCGCAGAATTTATGTTGTAAAGTGCAATGAAGTTGTATAGGAATAATGTTATTGACGCACATCTCTTTGTATTGGAAGCAACTCACGAAGCCGGATGTTGTTTAATATCAAAGGTGATAAATTTTAATCCGGCAGTTACTTACTGTAAGGACAGACAGAGACTGCGTGTTTTAACACCTCTTACCAGATAATTAGAAGTGGTATGTACCAGCAAAAAAAAAATTGTATCCTACCTGATGCCATTCTTGATACCGCTCCTCGCCATGTAATATTGCAGATAATCTATTGCGTGGACCTATGAGCGGCTGGTACACACAGAATATTTATAAAATAAAAATGAATCCACGTTATCTGTCAGCACCATCTCGTGTCCCGCGTTGCAGACGCCGCAGAACATTTTCAGAGGTCGGCTGCATGTCAACACAAGGTAGGAACAACAAACATCTCCCTTCTACTGCGCTTTGCCACGGACTACCAAAAATGGTTCAAATGGCCCTGAGCACTATGGGACTTAACAGCTGAGGTCTTCAGTCCCCTAGAACTTAGAACTACTTAAACATAACTAACCTAAGGACAGAACATACATCCATGCCCGAGGCAGGATTCGAACCTGCGACCGTAGAGGTCGCGCGGTTCCAGGCTGTAGCGTCTAGAACCGCTCGGCCACTCCGGCCGGCAACTGCCTTCTTACTAATTCAGATGATTAATCCCGTTGGCATAAGGATGAATATCCTTAAGCATCATAGTGACAGTTCATTGTTAATACACACCAGTGTTAATGGTATCTGTGTCTCATGTTCATGTATACTTTGACTCGTTCCACGTGCTTTTGGGTTCTCATTCTTATTGGCATCTACGCAACAAAATGAATCAATGAATAACAGTAATAACATGATTAAACACAATATGTACGTGTTAGAGTCCACGCAGTACACCATGGCCCATGCGCAACGGCCAATTTTTGTTCAAGGCGTTGGGCGAGTTAATTCGTTCGTTAGAAAGGTTTGGCTGTATTCAGCGACGCGCTGCGAGGACGCAATAGAGGCAGGCGCCATGCAGTCTGAAACGATTTTACGGAAACTATTCGATAAAAAATTCACTTTTTGCTTTACTTATAGCTTTATATGGCAGTTCCGTGATGATGTGCCAATCATTCCGTTATTGGTCGTAGTTACTGTGACATTTGGATGCACATAACATACTGCGCCAAAATCGAAAAAGTTTTCAATGAAAAATAGAGGTACGTATGATTTTTCGTTTGGTGCATGTTACATGATATGTTCCTGTTTATTATATGTAGCTAACATACCGAAGTTTTCTTTAGACTTGGGTGGAGGTCTGTCTGTCACCAATCTCGAGAAAATTGAACTAACGTAGCCCACTCATTTGCGATCGCGCGCTCCAGCGATAAAGCCAGAATGAAAAACCCACAATATTCTTCATATTTCATAAACAGTTAGAAATGTCGAAATGACATGTTGGCGAATGATAGGACCCAAAGAGGAGAGTATTTTGCCTTATGGTTATTACGCAAAAATTCATTATCACTCACTACAGCCTCAGGAGCTGAAAGAATGTATTTTTAAGGCCCATCGATAACTGATGAAACCAGAAATGCTTTGCGTTTTGGAACAACGTAAGTGAAGACATTGCAGATTTATTTTTGTGCTTTTTCATAAGCTCATGAACTAACCTTTCCTCAATTCCTCACTTAATAAACTTAATAAGCACTGTTTCAGGCCGGCCGGTGTGGCCGAGTGGTTCTATGCACTTCAGTCCGGAACCGCGCTGTTGCTACGGTCGCAGGTTCGAATCCTGCCTCGGGCATGGATGTGCGTGATGTCCTTAGGTTAGTTAGGTTTTAGTGGTTCTAAGTCTAGGGGACTGATGACCTCAGATGTTAAGTCTAATAGTGCTTAGAGCCATTTGAACCACTGTTTCAGAATTCTCTCATAATTTGGTCTGCACAACATGTTAGTGAGGTGACATTCTGTAAACTCCACTGTGTTTTGGCAAAAGAAGCGATTTCTAGGACGGCAACAAGAGAAGTGTAGGTTTTGCTCAAAGTTCGCCACTCATGACGCTTCTCTGAAAGTCACAAATTTTTAACAAGCCAGTAAAAAATAAATGTCTACTTTTGTTGCATTTTCAGCGGCATTCTTTTTAGATACTAAACAAAGTAGATGTGACAGCAAATCTTTTTGAATAATAGCCATGCAAATGTGGGCGTGGAAAGGACCCACTTAATATTTACTAAAAATGTGAGCGTGGGCTTCAGTTCCAAATGGCGCTTCCTCTCCAGCGCTCGACATTTCCCTCACAGCGCCTTCCCCAACTCCCACGACTAGGAGTCCGCGCAAAATACCGTGGCCGGTAGATCTGCAGACGGCAGGGCAAGCGTGAGGAGAACGGTAGTAGTGTGCGCCGCGGGCAGGCACTGTAGGGGAAGTGCCGTTCTAAACTGAAGCCTACACACTCATTTTTTGTAAATACTCTACTGGCCATTAAAATTGCTACATCACGAGGATGACGTGCTACAGACGCGAAATTTAACCGACAGGAAGAAGATGCGGTGATATGCAAATGATTAGCTTTACAGAGCAGTCACACAGGGTTCGCGCCGGTGGCGACACTTACAACGTGCTGACGTGAGGAAACTTTCCAACCGATTTCTCATACACAAACAGCAGTTGACCGGCGTTGCCTGGTGAAACGTTGTTGTGATGCCTCGTGTAAGGAGGAGAAATGCGTACCATCACGTTTCCGACTTTGCGGTTTATCGTATCGCGACATTGCTGCTCGCGTTGGTCGAGATCCAATGACTGTTAGCAGAATATGGAATCGGTGGCTTCAGGAGGGTAATACAGAACGCCATGCTTGGTCCCAACGGCCTCGTATCACTAGCAGTCGAGATGACAGGCATCTTATCCGCATTGCTGCAACGGATCGTGCAGTCATGTGAACTCAACGACGAACCTAGGTGCACGAATGGCAAAACGTTATTCTTTCGGATGAATCCAGGTTCCGTTTACAGCATCGTGATTGTCGCATCCGTGTTTGGTGACATCGCGGTGAACGCACGTTGGAAGCGTGTATTCGTCATCGCCATACTGGCGTATCACCCGGCGTGATGGTATGGGGTGCCATTGGATTCACGTCTCGGTCACCTCTTGTTCGCATTGACGGCACTTTGAACAGTGGACGTTACATTTCAGATGTGTTGCGACCCGTGGCTCTACCCTACATTCGATCCCTGCGAAACCCTACATTTCAGCAGGATAATGCACGACCGCATGTTGCAGGTCCTGTACGAGCCTTTCTGGATACAGAAAATGTTCGACTGCTGCCCTACCCAGCACATTCTCCAGATCTCTCACCAATTGAAAACGTCTGGTCAATGGTGGCCGAGCAACTGGCTCGTCACAATACGCCAGTCACTACCCTTGATGAACTGTGGTATCGTGTTGAAGCTACATTGGCAGCTGTACGTGTACGTGCCATCCAAGCTCTGTCTGATTCAATGCCCAGGCGTATCAAGGCCGTTATTACGGCCGGAGGTGGTTGTTGTGGGTACTGATTTCTCAGGATCTATGAACCCAAATTGCGTGAAAATGTAATCACATGTCAGTTCTAGTATAATATATTTTTCCAATGAATACCCGTTTATCATCTGCATTTTTTCTTGGTGTAGCAATTTTAAAGGCCAGTAGTGTATTCAGCGGGGCCCCTCCGCGCTCACACTTGCGTGGTGACCATTCAAAAAGATCTGCCACCTATATTTTGGTTGAATGTATAAAGAATTCCACCGATAATGCAGTGATTTATTTTCGCCTGGCTTGTTACCCTTTTGTAATTTTCAGAGAAGCATCTTGAGTGGCGAATTTTGAGTAAAAGCTACACATTTCTCTCGTTGTCATGTTATAATTTGCTTCTTTTGCCAAAACCAGCTGAGTTTACTCAGTTTCACCTCACTAACATGCAGACGCAATTGCGAGAGAATTCTGAAACAGTAGCAAGATCCCCGCGCTACTCTCCGAAATAGACAGTAGTAACGCCAATATTGTATTAGGTACAGAAAGCTGGTTGAAGCCAGACATAAATAGCAGTGAAATTTTGAACTCGGATTGGACAATGTTTAGTAAGGATAGGACTGATGCTAAGGGAGGTGGTGTGTTCATTGCAGTTAAAAGCTGTTTAAACGCAGTTGAGATCGATATTGGGTCGGACTGTGAAATAGTATGGATAAAGCTGTCAATCAGACAAGGAGTGACCTTTGTATTAGGATGTTTTTATAGACCACCATCATCCTCAGCAAACGTCGCAGAACGTTTCAGGGAAAGTCTTGAGTACATAGGGAATAAATATCCAAATTATCCATTAGTTATAGGTGGAGACTTTAATCTGGCGTCCATTGACTGGGAAAATTACACGTTTATCACAGACGGCAGAAGCAAAGACTCGTGTGAAGTTATTCTTGAGCGCTCTCGACATACAAACTCGAGCAAATGGCTAGAAAACCAACTCGAGATGGGGACATATTAAATATCTTGGCGAGACACAGCTGGCCCTCTTTGTGCATGAAATACAACAGGGTCTAGATACCGGCTTCCAGGTTCATGCCGTGTTTCTCGACTTTCGAAAGGCGTTCGATTCAGCTCCGCACTGTCGCTAGCTCCAAAAAGTGCGCGCTTACAGTCTGTCCGATGAGATATGCGGTCGGATAGAAAGTTTTCTGTCAGACAGGGAGCAGTATGTCGTTCTGAATGGGGAGACTTCAACAGAAACAAGCGCAAAATTAGGTGTGCCCCAGGGCAGCGTAATAGGTCAGATTCTTTTTACGATTTACGTAAACGATCTAGCTGATGGTATTGACAGCGGCATTAGACTGTTTGCCGATGATGCTGTGGTCTACAGGAAAGTAGTACCACACGAAAGTTGTGAACAAATCAATGGGAATTTGCAGAAAATAAATGCGTGGTCTAATGATTGACAGTTATCTCTCAATATTAGTAAATGTAACCTACTGCGTATAACAAAAGCGAAAATCCCCATTAATGTACGAGTAAAAAATAAGTGCCCAGTCTTTGGAAGAAGTAACATCCATCAAGTATCTGTGTGTGACTATTCGAAATGATCTCAAATGGAATTTCAGATTACACAATTAACGGGTATGGCGAATACTATATTGCGATTTATTGGTAGAAATCTGAAGCGACGCAGTCCTTCAATAAAGGAAATTGCTTACAATACTTTAATTCGTCCAGTCTTAGTGTATTCTTTGTCTGTATGGGACCGTTAGGACTTGGGTCTGATTCAAGAGATTGAGAAGGTCCAAAGAAGAGCGGCAAGATTCGTGACTGGTACATTTAGCCATCGCGAGGGCGTTACAAATCTCATAGTTTGAAGTGGGACACTTACAGATAGACGAAGCGCTAAACGGGAAGGGCTGCTTACTAAATCTCAAAATCCGATCTTCGCCGAGGATGTAGAGCATATATTATTAACCCCAACTTTCTAATCGCGCAATGATCACCACTCAAAGATTAGGGAAATTAGAGCTCGTACTAAGGCGTTCAGACATTCGTTTTTCCCTCTCGCGACCCACGAGCGGAACTGAGGGGGAGAAATATGACTTTGGCGCGAAATGTGTCCTCCGCCAACACCGCTTGGTGGCTGGCGGAGTATATACGTAGATGTAGATACGTAGAAAATTTTTTTAGGAACCGAGGAAAAGTAGGGTCAGTATCTTATGAAAAAGCACTTTCTCAGCAGAAAATAAACGTGTAATATCTTCACTCATGTTGTTCCAAAACCCGTAGCATTTCTCGTTTCACCAGCTATCGATGGCGCTTAAAAATTACATTTTTCCATCGAAAATGTCTGTAGTTAGTGAAATAACACGATAGGTAATGAAGTTTTGCATAATGATCATACTGAAAAATGCTCCCCTCTTTGCTTGCTATCATTTGCCAAAATCTCATTTCGATATCTCAAACCGTTTGTGAAATATGAAGAATATTGTGGATATTTCGCTCTGGTTTTATAGCTGGCGCGGCGCGATCGCAAATGGCTCAAAGCAAATGGCTCTGAGCACTACGGGACTTAACATCTAAGGTCATCAGCCCCCTACAACTTAGAACTACTTAAACCTAACTAACCTAAGGACATCACACACATCCATGCCCGAGGCAGGATTCGAACCTGCGACCGTAGCGGTCGCGAGGTTCCAGACTGAAGCGCCTAGAACCCCTCGGCCACAGCGGGCGGCGATCGCAAATGCTTCAGATTAATTTTATCGAGATTAGTGACAGATAGAGACCTCTACCAAAGTCTAAAAAGAATTCAGTATGTCAGCTAAATTTCATATGCAGCAACGTATTATGTAATATGCACCAAATGCAAAATCATAGCAACCCCTCTCTTTCATTGCAAACCTTTTTCGAATTTTGCGCAATGTCTTACTTACACCCTTAACGGAATGATGGGCACATCACCATGAAGGTGACATATAAAGCTATAAGAAACGCAAAACTGGAATTATTTTGCTGTATAGTATCTGTAAAACCGTTTGAGAAAGTTTGGAGGGCCCGCAACTCGATTACGTCAGCGCCGACCAGCCGAAAGGTAGCAGACATTGTCGGCCTCCCCTTCCGAACAAACGAATGAATTCGCCCAGCGCCTTGGACGAAAACTGGTCACTGCAAATTGGCCACACCATCCTGTGCACACTCTACGGCGCTTCCCAAGCGTGCCCTGCTGATTGCTCGTCTATCAGCCACGTAATACTGCGCGCGTTCTGTATTTGAGTTATGCTTTCATCAGTCTTCTGTTAATATGTTTGGGAATTGCCGCCGGCCGCGGTGGCCGTGCGGTTCTGGCGCTGCAGTCCGGAACCGCGGGACTGCTACGGTCGCAGATTCGAATCCTGCCTCGGGCATCGATGTGTGTGATGTCCTTAGGTTAGTTAGGTTTAAGTAGTTATGAGTTCTAGGGGACTGATGACCTAAGATGTTAAGTCGCATAGTGCTCAGAGCCATTTGAACCATTTTTTGGGAATTGCCTCCTGCTTTCACATTTCAGTAAATGGTTTCATAGTTTACAGATGCTGTCCTTTTGGGAGGTGGGGTGGGGGAAGATGAGATATGACGCCTTCTGACATTACCTTCTCATAACCACGGGTGGCAGAATGCGTGTGCAAGTGATATAGTAGTAAATTCGATCTTTTCCAGATATCTAAATTCATTGCCTCTATTTCCATGATTTCCTCCAACACTTCCCTGGTTTGTTGTCTCTCTCGTCGAGGTCGATATTGTATGCTTTCATCCGTGATTAAAGCATTTTCTCTAGTTCCCTGAGGTTTTTCACAGTGAGATAGGTCAACATGGTATAACGTTGAGCTTGAGCAGCGTTACCGCAGTTAGCAGGGTTCAATTTTGTAGCTTGGGGATGTCGTGAAAGGCTTTTGTTGCGACTGTCGCTCTCTCTTGTGTGAATAAGTAGCAACATTTCTCGTAATTTTGTGATACGTAATTATTTATTAGTATCAATAAACAATTGAGAGATGAGTGACAAATTAAAACAATATCTGTCTATAACTGACCATCCTCAAATAGTAATACTTGATAGGTTGATTACAGAAACGATTACTGTTTAATAGCCGAAGAGTATAGATTCTTGTAATTCTACTGACAAAGAAGTAAAAGCAAATGTATATTTTCTGATTATTTGTGATTGTGAAGTACATCTACTGCACTTTATTCGACCTGATATGTTCGGTATCGTTGGCTGTCACTGTCAGGAGCTCTTGAAATCCTACTTCAGTGCTACCTGTATTTGCGTTTCATTGGACATCAGCCGTTTTATTCTGGAGAAGAAAAAGGTAGGACGGTAACGAGCTATGCAAGGAATACGCGCTTCATTTTGGCAACATGTTTCGGCACTAACAGATACTTTTAGTTCAACAGTGCATGCTAATTACAGCCTTCAGCCTGCTATGAGTATGCATTACTACATTATTTAAATTGATGACCAGTAGAATGATGTTAGACGCTGCTCAAACGAGTTAGAGGAACATGACTTTGGGCGTCCGTCATACTCCACTGAACAATAATTGTGGATTGGGAATGTTACCAAACTTATACCTTTATCTTTAACAAATCAGGTACACAACAAAACATAGTTACATCCTCGTTCATTTACGTAACAATAACTGAAATGTTCGAAAGGTGTCGAAAACAAATTGGAAGAAATCACTCATCCCGTCATCCTGGGTGCTTTTCAATGGACTGAGAGCTTCGGTAATGTGTATGCTCTCCGTGAGGGTTTATCACCATACTCCATATAAGAATACGGAGGTCATCCGGAGATATCTATTGCCATCCTGCAGTGAGAGTTCTTGGCGAGTCTGTGGTGGAACAAGACGACCACGGACACGTCGGTCAAGCATGTCCCACACATGATCGATGGGGTTTCCATTGGGACGTACCTGGCGACGTCCACCTCAATGGCTCTGGCATAATCGTGCACGGGAACGAATTCAGTGCCACCGCCGTAGGCAGCAACCTCCACGTGGTCCAACAGGATCTGTTCGATGTACTGTCTGGCTGCAATAGGACCATGGACAACAAGACCCGTATAGCTGGCAACACGTATGTCTCCACACACCATCACAGAGCTTGGGAAATCTGTCGATTTCCTGTCCAACATTTGGTAGGTATCGCTCACAACGGCGTTTCCACACATTAACAGGGCTATCACTATGAGTCAGAGGAAATCTGGACTGGTCTGTGAATAACACGTTCCTCTAGAGACGAAGAAGCAAGTTGACATGCGAACAGCAGAATTGAAGGCGAGTTCCAAAATGTTGTCGTGTGAAGCGGGGTACTTGAACAGGACGTCTGGGTCGTAAGGTCCTGTCTCGTAACCTGTTTATTACACTCTGATCAGACAAAGCGACTCCATTGGCCGCTCTGACATCGGCCAATGGTGCTCTGGTGGTATCCGTGTGACGCCGCAACGGAGACATGTCCAGATATCGGTCTTCACCTGGGGTTCTACCGCGAGGGCGACCTTGTCCAACTCGCCTTTTATACTAACCTGTCTTCCTTTACCGTGTACACTACCTATGGGTGACATTTGGATAGGCATTGGCATCTGCAGCAGGACGACCAAAAATCCGTCCTTTCTGGACTGGATCAAACAGACCGCCCTTGCAACATGCACTGCGTTAGGATGTCGCATTGCGTGTGCATGGTTGAATACAACGTCAAAAAATGGCAACTGTCATTGTGTACCTCACTAGAAGACACTGGGAAACTGGTGCTTGCTTCTGAGGGGTCATTGACACTAACGCATAACACAGCCAATAGATGGCGAATGATTTTAATTGTCTGGATAGGGAGTCGCCATGGGTAGCCCACTCTCACCGGTGGTAGCGAATTTGTACATGGAGAACTTCGAGGAGGAAGCCCTGTCGTCATCCGTATGGAAACCTACATGCTTTTTCCGTTACGTGAACGACACGTTCGTCATCTGGCCACATGGTATGGATAAACTCCTTGACTTCCTTACACATCTAAACTCCATACATCCCAACATCAAATTCACTATGGAGACAGAAACGGAGGGTAAATTACCTTTCCTTGACGTCTTGGTCAAGAGAAGGGCTGACGGCACCCTAGGTAATGGGGTGTATCGGAAGACTACACACACTGATCTGTATTTGCACGCAGACAGCTGCCACCACCCTTCACAGAGGAATGGGGTACTTAAAACTCTAGTACATAGGGCGCGCACTATCTCTGACGCAGAGAGTCTATCCCAGGAATTGGAACATCTGAGAACTGTATTTCGAAAAAATGGGTACTCAGAGTGGCAGATTCAACGTGCTCTCCGCCCAACCACTGCAGCACAACCTGTTGAGATGGATGAAGTCACGAGGGAGGAGGTAGGCACTGCATTTATTCCATACACAGGCGCACTCTCGGGGAAAATCGCCCGCATTCTGAAGAAACACCGGGTCGGAACTGTGTTTTGTCCTCCAAATAAAACTCGTGCACTGGTGGGGAGCGCCAAAGATGACCTCGGTTTGAGGAAGGCCGGCGTGTACCAGATTCCGTGTCAATGTGGCAAGTCGTATATTGGTCAGACGATGCGTACCGTCGAGGATCGATGCCGTGAACACCAGAGGCACACTCGACTGATGTATCCGAGCAAGTCGGCGGTCGCTGAACATTGTTTGTCGGAAAATCACGCCATGGAGTATGACCGCACGAGGATTCTGGTACAGACGTCGAGATACTGGGACAGTGTTGTTAGAGAGGCCATCGAAATTCGCACCAATGACGACCTCATAAACCGTGACTGTGGCTATAATCTTAGCAAGGCTTGGGAACCAGCGATCGGGTTAATCAAGAGTAAATCGAGCAAACGTATAGTTGTGACGACCACGGCGGACAGAGCCATCACACCGACGTCATCTCAGACGCCGTCGCAATCTGTTCCACCGCACGACCGTGGCGCGGGGCGCGGACGGCGGAGGGAGCGCGCCGCGGGCGGAGGGTATTTAAATCGGCCGCCGCCGCGACCGAACCCAGTTCCCTCTGAGCAGCCATAGCGTACGGATCTCCGTGCCGGCACGTTCACAGGAGCTCAGTCCGTCAGTTCACCTGATGATGGCGACATGTATGATCGCCGAAATATTGAGCCCGTTGGACACTATAGACCGGCAGCATACCCGTGGATATTTTGATTATCAAATACGCCGGGAGAAACTCAAGAATCACATTTTAATTGTTGCTTATGTAGGAAGCGAAGATCTCAAGACATGCAATAAGACACAGGTATCGCCTGTATCAAAACAGATTTAACACGCTGGACATCGATAAGCATGTTCTAATTTTTTTGAACAGTGTCTGTCAACTTGACGGTTAACTTTTAACGCCGACAAACCGTCAACGAAGTCAAGAGTGCCCAACTCTCCCGTGTTGTAGAACCGTCGCTCTCCCGGGAAAATTTTATTAAACTAAAATACGTGCTGTGTTCCAGGAACCACGCATTTCCCACTGACATAGATGGTGTCGTTGCACGTCAGTATGGAGAGGCATATGGTTTTCACATCGATTCCTCTCCGTCGAGTAACTTTCCAGTTGTCCCCAAAATAGTTGAGAGCACAGTGTCTCAGTCCCAGAGCGACTTGCAGATCAGCGCTTTGTGCTAATGTAAGGCAAACAGGCCGTTTTAAAGCCCAAGCGATAAAAGGCACTGCTGCGGCGCCAAGCTGAGGGGGGCGCCAGAGGTACCACAACTATGAGACTTCTATGTAGTACGTATCACATTTAGTAGCGGTCTCTTGTTGCGCCAAACTGAGAAGAGTACAGGGGGTCAAAGTGTGCAGTGTGAATCACAATTAGTAGCCGTGAAACTGTACGAGTGAAGGAGGGAAGAAGGGCCGCAAAATGAAAAGTCGCTCATGTGGAAAGATGTTCTCGAACCGGCCTTGAATGCGTGTAAATAGACAAAAAGATCAGACTTGGTTTGACTAAGCCATCGACGATCAGCGAGTAGAAACAGTCACAAACTTCAAGTGCTCAAGAGTTGCAGTCCAAGAAGTTTGAAGGTGGAGCTAAAGAGTGAGCAACATAATACCGAACACATGATGAAACCTCTCCCGACGTTGTTTATGAAAGACTCCCATAAAACTGGCACCACTGCCGGATGTATATGTTACTGTTGATGTTTGCGGTTCGTCACATTGGTTACGTGTCAGTAGTACACATTTCATTCTAGTATAGCAGTGTGAGTGCAGTTGTGCTTGTGTAAATTCCTTATTTAATCAAAGACAGAATAGCTATAGCTGAGACCTGTATTAATTCTCAGTCGTTTGAAAACAAATGTCAAGTATTCGTTGAAAAATTTTCGAATGCCAATACAAATGATTCAGTCAAAAACAGCGTACATCAGGTTCGGTTTCAAATACGGAACGAAAGAGGCAACATTCCGTTAGGAATCCACAGGTCATTGCGGTATTGAGGGAAGTATTACTCCCGCCTGTCCAAAAAAAATCAGCAGCAAGTTATCCCGACAACGTGTATTAAACACATCTCGCAGTAAAATTCTTCATGAATTAACGTTTAAACCATACTGAGTCGTACTACGTGTCAGACGAGGCACGGTTTCGTTTATATGGCCACGTTAATTCGCAGAAGATCAGGTATTGGATGGTGAGGAATCCTTACGAGATATGCGAGCGTCCACTTAACGACGAGGAAATTATTTGACGTGATGTTTCTGGTAATTGTATTCTTTGACCGGACTGTCAATGTAACATTTTACCTCGCGATTTTCGAAGAATTGTATGCCCATTTAGCTGATAATGAACAAGACTACAGCCTCTTCCAACAAGACGGGGAGATATGTCTTACGCAAGACGTTTCACTGAATCACGTACCTTTTGTAACAATATTAATGAAAGATTTAAATAACTTAATTACAACGTATTATACCAATTCTGAAGCTATTACGTTATGGGTTCGGTTTTCTGTTGTCCCCTGCATTACATCAGTGTAGCCTCGGGAAAGGCAGATTTCAGAAAGATTTACTGGAGACTTTGCCATGGTGTAGAATCGACTCTCTTCTGGGCAGAGATAAATGAAATTAAAATCTGCGATCAACGGAAGTTCGTGACTCCTCACTTTCTTATAAATGAGGTTCCACTTTATTTAAAAGTTTATTAACGTCCTCAGATCCCTAGCACAAAAGTTCAATAAATGTTCAAGTTTTTATAGTTTGTCTCGGGTAAATATGTGTTATAACGAGCCTAGAATAAAAATACGCTTGAAAATTTAAGTTGCCGGTAACAGAACCGTAACTGGGGCCCTAGATTCTCATCTGATAGGTTCAATAATGCTCCGCCGCTCCGGGAACCACTATAAAACTCAAAGACTACCAAATGATAAGTCAAAGAGTAAATAATTGTCTCAGCTTCACGTAGCAATTAAAAAAGCTGCATATTGCACTAAATTACTGAAAACAGAGTGAGAATATTTTCATTTCATTTCACTACCTGAAATGAAATAGTTGTTCACTGGCTTAAAAACATATTTCTCAGAGTGAGGCAGCTAAGACAGCAAACATATCCTGAATGAATATACCGAGGTGGGGTTTTCGTCAAGTTATAACGGACAAATGGCGAATTTCCTGAGCTCGCAAGTGACTTTTATTGTTTATAGGCTCCGAATTACAACACCGACTTTGTTTTTCTTCTAATGGAGCTATATACTTTATTCTACAGTGTTTGGAAGAAGCTTCTAAGAGAACTTCTGCGACATAACATGTATGGGACTTCATTCAACGTTATCAAGATGACAGTGCCACAAACTACCGTCATACTGTCAGGAGAAGAGATTCAACAATCATCTGCCTTATTGAGTCAAATGTAAGCAAACACATAACTTAGGTACGATTCGTTTGTTTACTTCATGGCAGTCATACCATATGCTCAAAATGTTGATCTTGAGAATTGCGACACGCTATGAAGTGAGTCTGGAGAAACAGTACTGCACTTTAAATTCATCTGGGGTTAAAGGGAGCACAGGCCCATATTATAAGGCGTTTCATGCCTTCGGGAGTCATGCTATTCCGTAACAGACAACCTTTTTCATTTTTCGCCACAGATAAAAGTATATAAATGTTAAGTTTGGTTCCTGAGAACTGTCCAAACGCTCTCTTAAGAGGGTCTGTCATTACATGTGTGGAATGGGAGTAACATTTGTCATGTTGGTACCACACTGACTACCTTATGTTTAGTGGGACGTCTTCCAACAACTGTGGCAACAGCATATCTTAGGAACTCGAGATACTTGTCTGTATTTGGATCCCCATTAATAAAACAGAGACCAATGATGCAGGTCTTCAAAAGCATGCACCAAACGTTCATAGACTAGGATTTTCAAAAGACTGTTAGTACATACTGTGAAGGTTGATTTGTCCATAATTTATAAACGAGCTTCCTTCTTTAAAAAAATCGGCATAGCTATGCCGCATCACTTCGCATTTTTCGTGGATAACATTTGGAGAACTGTAACCAATTCTGAAAGTCATTGCCATGAGTGGGGGTAACTGGCTATGTTGTGGAGCATTTTGTTAGTGCGGGTTGCCTAGATCAGAGGTAGGTATGAACTTAGGGACAAACTTATTGTTCTCCTTTGATTGACAGGTACTTAACCTATTGTTCTGTTTAGTGGTTTTCCGTATCACCCCCATTTCCGTTTGATTGACAGGCACTTATCCTATTGTCCCCCCACCACCATCCCCTCCCCCAAACCCCCTCCCCACCTCGCTGCTAGAGGTACAATTTCAGGTCTGAGATATTGGTATAGCTCCTCTCACTCTTATCAATTTAATTGACTATTTAATTATATTGCTCAATTAATTAACCTCTCACCCACTGGTAAACCCCCTCCCCCCAGAAAATGGTGGTAAGTTCAGATTCCATCAGGACCATGCAACACACCATGGCTACCTCCACTAACCTAAGAAAATGGTGGCAAAAAAGGGAACTTGGGCTACCTCCACTAACCTAAGCCACCCACCTGCCACCTCTTCCTGGGAACTGGAGGGGAGAAGGACTCAGCCAGTGCTGGACATAAGTCTTTATTTTGCATGCATTATTTATTTAAACAACAGTACCACCATCAAGTGTAGTGAACCATGGGGCCCAGAGTGTAACTGACCTAATACACAGTACTGCCACCAGAGGGCACTGTCGCCGATTCCATGACGTAATCCATGATGGTGGTCTTGGATGGGCAGAGATGGTGGGAAACAGTGTGACCCCATGGGGTCTGTAGTTCAACTGACCTAGTACACAGCACTGCCACCAGAGGGCAATGTCATCTGTTCTGTGATGTAATTCAAGATGGCAGTCTTGGATGGGGGGAGTGGCAGGAAACAGTGTGATCGCCATGGGGTCCGGAATCTAACTGACCTAGTACACAGTACTGCCACCAGAAGGCACTGTTGTCCATTCCGTGATGTAATCCAAGATGGACACATCTGTCCATATGATGGTTCAAATGGCTCTGAGCACTATGGGACTTAACAGCTGTGGTCATCAGTCCCCTAGAACTTAGAACAACTTAAACCTAACTAACCTAAGGACATCACACCCATCCATGCCCGAGGCAGGATTCGAACCTGCGACTGCAGCAGTCGCGCGGTTCCGGACTGCGCGCCTAGAACCGCGAGACCACCGCGGCCGGCTGTCCATATGACACCCGACGCCAATGCTGAAGTCTGGGTGCATCGGAGGGCCTCGCAAAGTGGCAAATCGGCCATCAGCTGCCCAGCGACGCACAGGTGTCCATTCAGGAATCGTAAGCATGAGGAGGCCGCATCCCTTCCGTGATTGAAACCTGAAATTCAAGTTGAAATACGTGTTCACCTACGCTCCGTTGCTGGCGCGATGACGCATAGCTCAGGAGCGGGTCCAGTGCCAAGAGATGATGCATTGCTTCTGAGAATAGCACAGGGTGCATTGTTCCCAGTAATCCTTAAGGGATAGTCTGTCTGTCACTGAAATGAACCGTGAAACTGCTGCTGCTGTCGGTCATTATCGATAGAACAACAAGGAAAATGCAAGGGTATGCTTAGGGGTGCTTTTAACATTCTCATCACTATGTAGAGACTCCTATATCCCAGAACAAAGGATAACTTGTGAATGAATGATTGTGATTGGCTCTTATCGAATTTACCCAACGAATTACTGAGGCCACTGGTGTGGAACCATCTTCACCTCTTTTTTTTCTGGAGACGAGATGTTCAGCAGCAAAAAACTATTTTACACCGATCGTCATATTGCACTGACAATTAAACCTTGCAGAGTACCCTACATATCGTCAAACATGGAAGGACTCTTAATTACACTGCTCTCCCACTGAGAACGGGAGCTTGAATATTAGACCACGAAACTGATCTCCAACCCAGCAATATATCACCGTGTACCATCTCGGTGTAGTAAACATACAATTTGTATACTCGTCCATACATCAAGAACACAGCAATATCACCTGCATAGCAGTATGCCTATACGACATAATTCCAAAGATATAGACTGGAAATTATTTCTCTACAAACCCTAAACTTTAGCTACGTGGGGCATGCTGCCACAAATCATAGAGTAACTAGAAACTGATCTCATCTGCAAAGATGTTTATGTGAGAACTCGAAAAAGATGAAACTGATATTTCCACTCATGAATACCGAGTCAGTGATGTAACAGATGCCGAATCATCCCTTTAATTTACAAAGTCAACTAAGGTGTTTCTCATGTCTAGAGAACCAGCAAACATGTCTTCCGCCTGTCTTTTTGCTGAATGATGCACACACCAAAATCGATGTCCTCTCAACAAAATAAAGACGTGAAATGTGAAGAAGCAGTCAACCAAACAATTTACATGGGAGGGAATAATAGTCCAGCACAAACACATGTCCATGTTGAATCTTCTCAGATTTCCATGCAATCACGACAGCTACCCAACACAAACTTAGTATTAATCCGCTATTCGGCTCTCTATTTACAGTTAAGTCAGCTACATTCCTGCACTCCCAACAGACCTTTCCATTCGTGCAGCTCCAGCTATTAATGGGAAACGTGAATCATTACTGCTACAGGACACCAGCGCTACACGCCAAGCACCACTAGACAGAATTATCCTAGAAAATCAGTCACATTTATATTTGATCGCTATACTTATAATTAAATGTTACGATTGCAGTCTGAATTGAACGACTTTCGACAATGAGCGAAATATCGGAAATACATCCTGCTGATGGCTGTGGCTTTGGAATTAGAAATATCTGTTCCATTCTTATGACTTGACATACTCTCCCCTTTGCTATCACAGTGCTCCACGTCAACTCCATACCTTCCTTATGACTGGACATAGTTATTTCCTTTGCACATGTCGGAACACAAACACATATTTTATAAGCCTGATGCTCAAGGCGAACCTATCACGTATCCCCTATTACTAAGTATAATACTTCGCCAGTAAATGAGTGCCGGCGCTACGAAATAATACTGACCAAGAATTAACAATGGGTGTACATGTATAATAAGTTTTCTTGCGAGTGTTACCACTGTGTCTTAGAAAGAGAGACATAATCGTCTTACAAACCACCAGATGTTAAAAAAACACAACCATATTCCCATCACAAGTGGTCTTGGTTCTATAGGTGCATACGAGTATCCATGTTAAAAGCTGTATTGGCTTTATAAATCTACGTACGGCATTACCTCTGACTGAAGAGGTTTTCTCCAGACCAATACCATGACACTGAATATAGATGGTGATCATCGGAGTGTATAGTATCAGACCAACAAGTCGCCGTCAGTGCAACCTCGTAATAAAATTACCGCATTGAAGTTGCTGTTTACAACTACCTCATGCCGCCAACACTAGATATTATCTCCAGTATTTGTAACGCATTCTGTCTCGATGCCATGTCAGAAGTTCTGTAATATATCCACTGAGATATAGGCAATGATTGATTGAGGAGGTTCACAAACAGTAGTAGATGGTGTGATGACTGAGGTCGTAAGAAATGTACACTAGCTTTTCAGACCTCTAGTGCTATGGTTTTGGTAGAAATGATGTATATTCTTTGGAATCAAGTCTTTCCATTCAACCACATGCCTGTGTGGGTTCCTATTGAGAAGTCCATTAATGATTACATCCACCAGTGAATCATATTTCTGGCGCACTAATACCTGGAAACGAGACACCTTTCTCGAACGTATCTACTACAGTAAAGTTCCAACATGGTTTTAGGTAGCCCCTATGCATCTTGCTACTACCCCTAGACTCTGCTATACTGTCCCAGCAGCTTTGCACTCGTGATTATTCCAATGTAAGACGGAACTTAGCAGAAGTCAGAGAAAGCTGTATCTAACACCTTCTGCAACCAGTGTAGAAACAGGTGACGCTTAGTTACTGCAACAGAACTGTGTTTTGATCATTCGATGGAAACGAAGCCCGCTCCTGCAACATGAGGTAGTATAAAAGACAGTATGGGAACTGGGGGGGAGGACATCGATTTTGCTACTGAATTATGGTGCTTCTCGAAACTACAAACAGGTACTGCAGCTCCCATCCCTCGGCACCCATCCACATCTATCACCCCAACATTCTATCATCGTTATTCTGTACCATCCACCTGAGAACAATTACGAACTATGAAAGCTCCACTAACTTCATCCGATAGAGAACTCGATAAGATTTTTACTACATCTCTCTCCTCCCATATATCGAAAACAAATCCTGGATGTGTGCTGACTTCGAGCACATGTGATGATCCTATTAAACATACAGGTATGGATCCACTGCACAGACTGGTTTAAAGATTCATCACCTATACTGTAGGAGGGTGACTGTACTCCACAGACTATACTGTAAGTCGCAAGAGATGTTCCCTGTGACCCTGTGTCCTTGTTTGAAACATTGCTTTTTCTGCTGTAATGTGCTTTGTACACTGCCATACATTTTGTTTTTCCACCATGACTTCGAGGCACGTGTCATGTTATAAACTAACATTAGCATGTTCTGATCCATTGTCTCTCGCAGAAAACTAGACTTCACACGGTGTAAATCATGTTGTTACTGCACATATCATAACATACATGGTATACGTACAAATGATGTAAAAGGGGTGATTTTGTATTGTGTAGTATACAAATTGTATGTTTACTACATCGACACACGATGCAGAGATATATTGCTGGGTTGGAGATCGGTTTCACTCTCTAATATTCAATCTCCGCAGTGGGAGAGCAATGTAACTGAGTAAGAGTGTTTACGCATTTGACGATATGTAGGGTACTCTGCAAGGTTTAATTGTCGTTGTAATATGGCGATCTGTGTAAAATACTTATTTGCCACTGAAAATCTCGTCTGCAGGAAAAAAAATGTGAACAGTGCTTCCACACCACGCTAAGAGCCGAATATAATCATTTATTCACAAGACATCCTTTGCTCTGGGATACAGGAATCTCTACATAGCGCTGAGAACGTTATCAGCATCCTTAAGCGTACCCTCGCATTTTCCTTGTTGTTCTATCGATAGTGATGCTGGATACAGTACACCAGCCTGCGTTGGCGATGTCCTTCCAAGCATTACATCGGCAGATGCGGTATTCATTATCACACATAGTGCCGGACGCCTGTCCTTCACAATACTTCTTTGTGAGAATCTTGGCAGGATGCAGCACCTTCCAGAAGCATTGATTCGAAGACTGTCAGATTGTTTCCTAGGACTGAGGAGAATCAAGACATGTAGCCAGTAGTGTAGGCATTCCATAAATTTTTTAGGCACTGTACAGATATAAAAGATAACTACACCATTTGTCTGAAATGTGTAGGTGTTGCAGTGCGAACTTACTGTGGCTTATGACATGGCATGAACAGAGAAAATGACTGTGTGTCCTAACGTGAGGGATATATAGATATAGAACATCGATAACCGCAAGGGTATGAGAGAGATTTTTACATGGAAAGCTATGTGCACTATAGATACTGAGATTCGTTTCAGAACCACAGCTGTCAAGAGGCGACAATACCTGTACATTGAATGGTGTCAAACTCTAGCAGCAATCGTAATATTTGATTGTAGTTACCTGTCAGTGCAATATGGCGATGTGTAGAAAATAGTTTTCTGCTGCTGAAAGTCTCGGCTGACAGTGCTCCCACACCACCAGCAGTAGCAGCGGTTTGACGGTTAAATTCAGTGACAAACAGGCTGTCTCTTTAGGATTGCTAGGAACAATGCACCCTATACTATTCTGGGAAGCATAGCAACATCTCTTGGTGCTGGACCCAAACCTCAGCTATGTGTCATTGTGCCAGCAACAGCACCTAGGTGAACATGTATTTCGACAGGAATTTCTCGGGTGTCAAGTATGAAAGGGATGCCACCACCTCATGCTTGTGGGTCCCAAACAGACACCTATGCATTACTGGGCAGCTGACAGCTGCATCGTCGCTTCACAGGACGCACTGATGCAGTTGGTCTCTGGCGTTGGCGTCGGGTGTCGGGTGTCCAGACGTATCCATCTTGGATTACGTCATGGAATAGACGACAGCGCCCTCTGGTTGCAGTACTGTCTACTATGTCAGTTGGACTCCAGACCCCATGGCGACCTCATTGTTTCCCACCATTCCCCCCCCCCCTCTCCACCCCATCATCTTGGATTACATTGCACAACAGACAACAACACCTTCTGGTGGCAGTACGGTGAACTAGATCAGTTGGACTCTGGACCCCATGGCGACTACACTTGCTGGTGATACTGCATCTAATTGTGTGCATAAATAATGGTTCAAATGGCTCTGAGCACTATGGGACTTAACATCTGAGGTCATCAGTCCCCTAGAACTTAGAACTACTTAAACCTAACTAACCTAAGGACATCACACACATCCATGCCTGAGGTAGGATTCGAACCTGCTACCGCAGTGGTCGCGCGGTTCCAGACTGAAGCGCCTAGAACCGCTCGACCACACCGGCCGGCCACATAAATAGTGCATGCAAAATAAAGACTTATGTCCAGGACAGGCTGAATCCTTTTCGCCTGAGAAGTGGCAGTCGGGCGCCTTAGCATATTGGAGTAGCCAAAGTGCCCTTTCTTTCCCGCCATTTTCTTAGGTTAGTAGAGATGGCCCAAGTGAACTTTCCTTACTGCCAAAATTCAAACTTCCTGCCAGTTCCTAGGAAGAGGTGGCAGTCGGATGACTTAGATAAGTGGAGGTAGCCGAAGTGCCAATTGTTTCCCACCATCAATCAAAAGGAAATGGGGGTGACATGGAAAACCACTTAACATAACAATAGCTTAAGTACTTGTTAATCAAAGGAGAACAATAGATTTGCCCCTGATGTAGGCAACCCGCACTAACAAAATGCGACACTACATAGCTTGTCCCCCTACTGCCATGAATCTTTAGAGGCAGGGAAATGTGAGAAGGATCAAATGCGATAGAATGTAGTGTGTGCACAACATTCGTTTGGCTGGTCCCTCTCATACTTCGACGGCTGCATTGTGTGTTAATGTTGCTAAAAAGCTGGTTTCATTTGATCAGTTGCTCTTGTTTTTCCTTGGCGCGTTTCATTCTCCACGCTGTCAGTTTCTAAAAATTTATTTTTGAAACGTTTGCAAAGATTGATTGTTAGTGCTTGGCACGATCGGGGTACTCTTCAGCATTCAACCGCACCTCCGCTCTAATAGTTTGGCGACGTTCACCATAAACGATAATCACTTTTTCAACTGTCGTATACGTTGTGAATGTCTCAGCAGCTTTACGAGCAAGTTATCTGATTGCTACAACAGAGCAACCCAAAGTAATAGGTTTCAAGCACACAGTTAAACACACGAACTGTACCTGAGTTACGTGGTTGCTTACGTTTGGTATAGTAGGGCGGAGGTTAGTGGAAATCCTACTCCTAACGGTTGGACAGTGGTTTGCGCTGTCGTTATCTTGATACTGTTTGATCAGGCACCATACATTTTATTTCACTGGAGTTCTCTTAGTAGCATCTTTCGAATGCTCTAAGAAAAAAGTATGTAGCTCCATTAGAAAAGATTGTGGGTCTTGCTACTATGAAACACAAAAATTGCTTGCAAACGTCAGGAAATACGCTATATTGTCCGCTATAACTTGGTGAAAACCGTTACTCGATGTCTCTATTCATTCTGTATCTCTTTGGGGTGACCTGTCTTAAGACCCTCACTCTGTATCTCTCTTTGAATAGTATTGTAGGAAATGTCTCGTAGTAATAACTTTCTAACAGCCTTGTACTCATGGTCTAGAGATAGCATATTTGTCTAGAATCAAAACCTCCTGCATCCCCTGTTGGAGTCTCGCCACTGCTTAAATTCTGAATAAAAATTATCAGCACTGACAACCGAAGACTTCCAGCGTAAGTCACCCTCATTCTGCCAAGGTCTTGCCAAAGAGGGCAGAGGGATGGGCAGAGGTTCAGGGCACTCTTTTGGCCTTGGGGTGGGAATCTGCCCATAAAAGGCGGCAGAATCAGCAATGAAAAAGTGTCATCATGATCTCTTCATTGGCAAAATATTTCGGACTAGTCCCTCATTCGTATCTCCTGAAGGCGACTCCCAAGGGAGAGGTGACCATGAGGAACAGATTGAATAATCAACGAACTGGTAACGCTCTACGAATCAGGGCGTGGACTGTCGGAAGTTTGAACGTGGCAGGGAAGTTAGAAAATATGAGAATCATCGCAGAATCGGCTTAACAGCTCAGGCATCCAAATTGGTACAAGGATAATATACAGAAGAATGAAAACGAAAGTTGAGGATCTGTTATAGGACGATCAATTTGGCTGTAGGAAAGATAAAGGCACCAGAGTGGCAGTTCTGACGTTGAGGTTGATAATGGAAGCAAAACTGAAGAAAAACCAGGGCACGTTCATAGGATTTGTCGACTTGGAGGAAGCATTGGACAATGTAAAGTAGTGCAATATGTTCGAAATTCTGAGAAAAATAGGGGTAAACTAAAGGGGAAGTCGGTTAATATACAACATGTAAATGAACAAGGAGGAAACACCCCTATTGTTCAATCTGTACAACGAAGAAGCAACGACGCAAATAAAACAAAGGTTCAAGAATGGGATTAAAATTCAAGATGAAAGGATATAAATGAAAATATTCGCTAAAGACACTACTATCCTCAGTGAATGTGAAGAATTACAAGAGTCGGCCGGAGTGGCCGTGCGGTTCTAGGCGCTACAGTCTGGAACCGAGCGACCGCTACGGTCGCAGGTTCGAATCCTGCCTTGGGCATAGATGTGTGTGATGTCCTTAGGTTAGTTAGGTTTAATTAGTTCTAAGTTCTAGGCGACTGATGACCTCAGAAGTTATGTCCCATAGTGCTCACAGCAATTTTTTTGGGAAAATCGGAAGAGCAGAATCGGAGCATTTGAGATGCTGTATTACAGTAGAATGTTGAAAAGTAGTTCGATTATAAGGAATGAGGAGGTTCTCCCGAGAAACGACGAGGAAAAGAATATATGGAAATCACCGACAAGAAGAAGGTTCAGGATGACAGCACATCTTTTAACACATCAGGTATTAACTTTCATGGTACTAGAGGGAGCTGTAATGGGTAAAAACTATAAAAGAAGACGAAGATTAGAATACATCCAGCAAATAACTGAGGACGTAGGTTGCAAGTGATACTCTGAGATGAATAAGTTGACACAGGAGAGGAATTCGTGGTGACCGCATCACACTCAGCGGAAGATATATCACTAAAAAATCTAGTCTTTAAGAAAATATTACCCAAAGACTAGTCGACTGATTGTGGCGCCGCGTCCGAAATTCAGGGAGGGAAGCCTGCACGGACCGAATCCGCCTCGCGGCTTAACGAAGAGGGCTGGTGAGCTGGCCAGCTTGGATATGGTTATTAGACGGTTTCTCGCATCCAGTTAGGTGAATAAGGAGCTGGTACCCACTTTCCGCCTCAGATATATGCTAGGCAAACATTAAGAAATCGTTCTTAATGGTGAGCTGGCCAGCTTGGATATGGTTATTAAACGGTTTCCCGCATCCAGTCAGGTGAATAACGGGCTGGTACCCACTTTCCACCTCAGATATACTCTAGGCATACATTAAGAAATCATTCTTATACTTGCACATGAGATTCACTCTCCGGCTGATGTGGCCAAGCGGTGTTAGGCGCTTCAGTCTGGAACTGCGCGACAGCTACGGTCGCAGGTTCGAATCCTCCCTCAGGCATAGATGTGTGTGATGTCTTTAGGTTAGTTAGGTTTAAGTAGTTCTAAGTTCTAGGGGACTAATGACCTCAGATGTTAAGTCCCATAGTGCTCAGAGCCATTTGAACCATTTTTTTTTAGATTCACTGTAGAGGCAGACAGATGGGGTACAAAAATTCTGTCGCCGGGCCGGGAGTAGTGCTGGCGTCAGGAGGGGCTTTCTGCCAGCAGCTGTCACTAACACTGCCAAAACTCGTAACAATGCCGACTCGCAGTGCAACAGCTGTAGCATGGCGTCTTTATAAACATGTCAGTCTAGAAAGAATACAGTGTAAAGATGGACCAATATAATGTGTGGTTTTTTGTTTCTGCGGGAGAATGACGGGCCGTGAATTCCGTACCTGTTACATAATTGTTCTAGGTCTCCAGCGCATTCACATCATTCTCCTAGCTGTATTCCTGGTACTCCAGGCTGAATGGCGATTCGGTTGTTCTTAGCTGGAAATTTTTTTTTTCAAAATTATTAATAAAACGATTTCCTTACTTATCGCCCTCCTCCTAATTCTCAGCGACAGTTTGAGATTTACATTTTTCCCAACTTTATATTTGAAATTAATATTTTAGTTGGAATAAAAACCGAGTGTAAGTGGACCTTTACAAACTTTAGTGGAAGTTTAATTTGTAGTGCGGAACTTAAGTTGGGTGGGGTTCGGGCAGAGGACTGCGCAGGCCTGGGGCTCAATATTTTATTACTACTATATTTACCATGCAAAGACCAATTTAACATGATAGAAAACACTAATACAAACAAAAGGTTCCTTGAGCTGCTCATAAATGTGAACAGGGCTTGAATAACATAGAATATATTCTCGAAACAATAATAATTAATACAAAATATTGAAATGTCCCCTTAGAAAAATTAATGAATTATTGTGCTGATAAACCTCTTACATTATTTGATTTTCAATCAGCTGAGCAGAACTGAATGTACTCAGACATTTCACTCTTTCCCTATTCTGATTAACACTAAACTGACACACAATATTTTTAGCGCAACGCAATCTGACTTTTAATAATCCCTACAAAAGAATGGCCCTGACTAACAATAACCTATACCTTTCACAAATCACTTACTTCACAAAAATCTTCGTTACTCAAACCACTGCAATACAGCGAGCGCCAATACTGCCAGCTAAATAAAAGATTCAAACTACTGAAGACACTAATTACTGATAGGCATAGTTAGCAAATGAAAGATTTTGATAGAGAACAAACAATGTACTTACCTTAATAGTGTTCAAAAGTCATAATATCTATATCAGTCCATGATATCCAATATTACAAATTTACTGTCTCTGTCCAGATTATCCGCTCTCAAAACCACTGCTGGCGGCTCACCTCCAACTGCGCAACGCTATGCGCTGTTAACAGCTAACTGCCCAACACTGTAATAGCGACTATTCCAACAATGCCACCCAGCCACATACTGCACACAGCACAGCCAGTGATTTTCATACAGAGCACTAGGTGGTGGTGGCGTTACCAATATAAGAACCTAAACAGCCTGCTTACATAGCCCCCATGCTCCCCACAAAATATTTTACAAACTGTTTTGGGCACTGGCCAATACATATTTGTTAAAATTTTTTCACAGTTATAATAACAAAGAAATCAAATGCACACACTTATTGATGCAATGTTGGTCAAAAGCTAAAATTTTCTCACAGCTCATAAAGACAGTCCTGATCGTCCATCACAGTAAAATTTCAGTGTTTTCACCAAAGTCTGAGTAGTAAAAGAAAATGCACACAGAAGTAGTGGATTTCCATGCAGTCTTGAAGAAGTAGTGTTGTCCTTCCAACGGAAAGACAGTGCTGACTCTTGACATGCAGACAGGTAATGGGCTACAACAGAGCAAACCCACAGCAGAGTCAGTCGAAGTTTTGAAGAATACTGGTAGGTAGGTCATCACAGAGCAGACTCGCTGTAGTCCTTGTAGAGAGTATGGTATTGGTGTGCCATCAAAGGTGCAGACCCACTGCAGTCCTTGTAGAAATAATGGTACTGGTGAGTCAGCAAAGGTGTAGACCCACTGTAGTCGTTGTAGAAATAATGGTATTGGTGGGTCATCAAAGATGCAGACCCCCTGTAGTCCTTGTAGAAATAATGGTATTGGTGGGTCATCAAAGGTGCAGAGCCACTGTAGTCCTTGTAGAGATGGCCAGCAGCCATCTATTGTGACTGTGCGGGTGCACAATCACCATTGAAGAATCTTGCAGATGATATAGCAAGTCCATAACCACCACTTGTGCACTCACAAAGTTTTTGAAATTGTCCTTAGAACCAGCAATGCTGTTAACGAGTCCCTTGCTGAATTATTAACACACGTGCAAGCACTAACAGTCCCAACTTCTCACATGCTGTGCATATATTATGACCAACAGAAATGTGCGCACTGAAATGAAACTTAATTTGAAGAACTGGTGTCTATACAATTATAAATTTACAACATAAGAATACAATTACAAAGGTACAAAATACATCATTAAAGAACATAACAGTACAGATTACATTTGTAGTAACACAGGCTTTACAAATGAATAGAAATAAACATATACATTAGTGTTACAGGAATTATGATATAAGTAATTATATAAAATAATGAGAATACTTTTCAAAACATTAATTTCAGACATGAGCATTGAAACAGAACAGAATTAATAATGTCTAAACATCTTTACAAAGTAAATAACATATTATTAATGCAAATTATACTTGAGAATAACAGTATTCCTCATCATAGTGAATGTAGCTTAATACTAGAAAAATTCTACAACATAAATCTTACTAGCTAAACACATAAAGACAAAAAAAACACAAATACACAAGGGTACACAAACACCTACCAGAATAATACAAAAGGAAAGGAAAGGGTTCGTTGTCAGTGTAACATTTGGTACTGCAGTCCAACCCAAAACTTCATTTCATAGATCTTTCCTCTTACTTCAACATTTGCTCCTGCAAAAAAAAAAAAAAAAAAAAAAAATCCTGTCTAACCCTATTAAATAAATGCTTCTCATTGTACAATACTCATTTTTTGCCCAAATATTTTTCATATAACTTCCCAATGCATTCTTTCCCTATTCTTCATAGTTAGTCTACCCCCTCTTAAACTAACTTAAATCTACTGAGCTCTGATGCTAAACTAAGGTACAAAGCAATGCAGCAGTACAAAACAATTAACACAAACAGCAATGACAAAAAATGCAAATTGGCAAAGCAAGCAGCAATAAATATAAATTAGCAAAGCAAATGCAACATTATCAGTAGTATGAGCCAATGTGCAGCAACAAGAAATATAAATCAATAGTAAAACTGGCTTAACAGAGTAATACAAAGTCAAATTCAGTAACACTATGCCTGGCAAACAGCAGCAGCAAATGCTATAACTTATAGCTAAACATGGCTGAGTTCAAGCAGAAAAAATATTACACTAAAGATAACAATGCATATAAGGGAAATGTCTATTCACATATTAATGCCTATGTAATTAATGTGGTGCACCACAACTTATTCTACAAAATAAATTACAAAGTACTTGAAAAGAAAATTATGTATGCAGTTCCTGTGAAGGGAAATGTCTTTTTGTGCTCCCTCATTTTTTTTGGAAGTATATCATAAAATTATTATTTACTGGATCTGTAGATAGAAAATATTTATGAAACTTCCTGGCAGATTAAAACTGTGTGCCCGACGGAGACTCGAACTCGGGACCTTTGCCTTTCGCGGGCAAGTGCTCTACCAACTGAGCTACCGAAGCACAACTCACGCCCGGTACTCACAGCTTTACTTCTGCCAGTACCTCGTCTCCTACCTTCCAAACTTTACAGAAGCTATCGCAGGAGAGCTTCTGTAAAGTTTGGAAGGTAGGAGACGAGGTACTGGCAGAAGTAAAGCTGTGAGTACCGGGCATGAGTTGTGCTTCGGTAGCTCAGTTGGTAGAGCACTTGCCCGCGAAAGGCAAAGGTCCCAAGTTCGAATCTCGGTCGGGCACACAGTTTTAATCTGCCAGGAAGTTTCATATCAGCACACCCTCCACTGCAGAGTGAAAATATCATTCTAGAAAATATTTATATTAGTACATCTATAAAATTTTATTTTAACCAATGCTGCAGTGCAGCTAGAAACTAGATATTAAACGAAATGAGCAAATATATATATAAAGCAACATATGAAACGTCATTCACTAGGCAAATGGTGTCTCCAAAGGCAAAAAAAATCTCTCAACTAGAAATACAATAGATGTAAAATGTTTCTCATCATTTCATTAGGCATTTCAGTAAATATCATAAATTAAGAGCTCCACAGTGTAATCATATGTTTTCAAGTTTGAGCGTGTCATATTTGCGATGCTTTCTACAAAGAAATGTCAATAGAGAGGATAATGGCCTCCTTTTTTCTCCACCTGTGCCTCTGAAAGACACACACTAATGGCTTTTTTTCCAGGTGACTGTCTCTCAGATGGGCCTCCACAACACATTAAGTCAAGGTCATCTACCTTGTTTACTGAAATATTTACGGCAGCAGTTTCCACTACAGTGACAGTCTCATAAAAAAATTAAAAAATTCAATGGTTAGAAATTTACACTAGAAGTGTGTAGAAACAAAATCTCATGTATAACAGTCTCCAAAAAAATTTTGTCAGCATTGTGGTAACTAACATTCACGTATGTACACACATTTCATAACTCTTAAAGTACGATTCTTGGTTTCCAATATCCTTTTTAATAAATCAGAGTCCCTAACCACTACTCCTTATTCCTTACCTTATTACACATGTATATATTCATATTCATCAACATGTCTTCAATATTTCATCATAATAAATACATAGCATAATCAGATTCCTCATATAGCATCATCTCATTGATCATAAACATACCTCAAAAGTATAATACACATCGTCATCATAATAATAACACCATAACACCTCAGCCAAATCTCAAAAACGTCGTAGCTTTCTGCAATAATTTCAAAACCTAAAAAAAAGTTCTCTGCTCATTTCAGTAGTGTCATGTACCTCAAACGTACTTTAAAAAATCATGACCCCATACCAAATGCGACATTCAAAGCTTTCATAGTATCACAATAGTTCCAAAAAAAAAAAAATATGAACAGTTCACAAAGTACAGACAAAATACAATTTCATAAGTGTGAAGTTATCCAACTGTGTAAGTACGTAAACATCTGTCACTGATGTAGTAAAATAAATGTTTGTCTCTCTCAGTTAAATGATCAGATAGCTGCGTAATTTATGTGTTAGAGAAATATGGTACCAATGTGTAAAGTTGTATAAGCAAATACCATATTAACTAGGGCTCCTTGTGCGTGTCAAACATATGGTACACAAAGTAGGCGTGTACCCCCCCTGAGGATTAATGTAATTATACCCTCAGGTGCTTGATAGGTTCTCGGGACTTACGCCGGATAATATTGTAGAAGCCGCACAATATTTCAGCGAGACAACTGCCCGCCATCTTCAGGTGCTACTGTCGCGTCGCTGAGAAACGCGCCAATTTATATGCTGGCTTCCTAGAACAGCGCAGGCGCCAGCGGGGCATAACGTCATCGAAGACCAATCGTAGACAGCGTCGAATACCAGAGTCCTCTGCTGGAGAAACGGGTCGCGGTCTGCGGAAGCGCGCCGCGGCGCGAGAAATGCGGCCGGGAGCGACGGACCCCGTTCGCGCGCGCGAGGTGTTGGCGCCCGATTTAAGCATCTGCGCTAAGGCTTCCCATCTGCGTTGACTCGGTGCGGTTGCTAATCTGTGGCTGACGGTTCCTTAGTGCCGACAAGGCTGGTTCCCAGGCTTTGCTCAGGTGAAACCCCGTGTCTCTGTTTATTAGCTCACTGCTTATACGTATTTCGACCGCCTCTTTGATGATGGAGTCCCAGTATGTGGAAGCATGCGAGAGGATCTTGGTTTCTTCGTAATTCATGCCGTGTCCCGTGTCAAGGCAATGTTCAGCAACCGCAGATTTCTCTGGCTGACCCAACCTCGTGTGACGTTTATGTTCGTCGCATCTGTCTTTGACCGTACGACACGTCTGGCCAATATAAGATTTCCCACACTGGCACGGGATTTTGTATATTCCTGGTCTCCTCAGGCCGAGGTTGTCTTTAACAGAGCCCAGCATCGATTTCACTTTTGCTGGAGGCCGGAAAACACATTTAATACGGTGTTTCTTGAAAATTCTGCCCACCTTAAAAGACACGCCACCGACATACGGTAGAAAAACCAACCCTGTGGTGTTATCTGCTTCTTCAGGTTGTTCTT
Source organism: Schistocerca serialis cubense (assembly GCF_023864345.2). Lineage (NCBI taxonomy): Eukaryota > Metazoa > Arthropoda > Insecta > Orthoptera > Acrididae > Schistocerca > Schistocerca serialis. The sequence continues at coordinate 272,774,005 of NC_064643.1, read as the reverse complement.
GAGGTTTGGAGCGTGCTGGTCGAAACGCGTTCCGGATCTGCTTCTCGGAGTACCCGTTCTGGGCAAATACAGAGCGGAGATGGTTGAGCTCTGCCGATAAGCTGTCCTGATCTGAGATGGCTCTAGCCCTATGCACTAGCGTCCGTAATACACCGCTGCGCTGTGAGGGGTGATGACAGCTCGTAGCTTGTAAATACAAGTCTGTGTGCGTAGGCTTCCGGAACACACTGTGACCCAAGGAGCCGTCACCTTTTCTACGCACCAAAACATCCAGAAACGGGAGCTCACCATCTTTTTCTACCTCCATGGTAAAACAGATACTTGGATGGATGGAGTTCAAATGTTCCAGGAAAGAAGGAAGCGTTGCTGTCCCATGCGGCCATACCACAAACGTATCATCTACATATCTCCAAAAACATTTGGGTTTCAGAACCGCCGTCTGAAGTCTCCCATAGTAGCAAATCTTTTTATGGAAGATTTCGAGGACAAAGCACTTCAGACGGCGGTTCTGAAACCCAAATGTTTTTGGAGATACGTAGATGATACGTTTGTGGTATGGCCGCATGGGACAGCAACGCTTCCTTCTTTCCTGGAACATTTGAACTCCATCCATCCAAGTATCTGTTTTACCATGGAGGTAGAAAAAGATGGTGAGCTCCCGTTTCTGGATGTTTTGGTGCGTAGAAAAGGTGACGGCTCCTTGGGTCACAGTGTGTTCCGGAAGCCTACGCACACAGACTTGTATGTACAAGCTACGAGCTGTCATCACCCCTCACAGCGCAGCGGTGTATTACGTACGCTAGTGCATAGGGCTAGAGCCATCTCAGATCAGGACAGCTTATCGGCAGAGCTCAACCATCTCCGCTCTGTATTTGCCCAGAACGGGTACTCCGAGAAGCAGATCCGGAACGCGTTTCGACCAGCACGCTCCAAACCTCAAGAACAACCTGAAGAAGCAGATAACACCACAGGGTTGGTTTTTCTACCGTATGTCGGTGGCGTGTCTTTTAAAGTGGGCAGAATTTTCAAGAAACACCGTATTAAATGTGTTTTCCGGCCTCCAGCAAAAGTGAAATCGATGCTGGGCTCTGTTAAAGACAACCTCGGCCTGAGGAGACCAGGAATATACAAAATCCCGTGCCAGTGTGGGAAATCTTATATTGGCCAGACGTGTCGTACGGTCAAAGACAGATGCGACGAACATAAACGTCACACGAGGTTGGGTCAGCCAGAGAAATCTGCGGTTGCTGAACATTGCCTTGACACGGGACACGGCATGAATTACGAAGAAACCAAGATCCTCTCGCATGCTTCCACATACTGGGACTCCATCATCAAAGAGGCGGTCGAAATACGTATAAGCAGTGAGCTAATAAACAGAGACACGGGGTTTCACCTGAGCAAAGCCTGGGAACCAGCCTTGTCGGCACTAAGGAACCGTCAGCCACAGATTAGCAACCGCACCGAGTCAACGCAGATGGGAAGCCTTAGCGCAGATGCTTAAATCGGGCGCCAACACCTCGCGCGCGCGAACGGGGTCCGTCGCTCCCGGCCGCATTTCTCGCGCCGCGGCGCGCTTCCGCAGACCGCGACCCGTTTCTCCAGCAGAGGACTCTGGTATTCGACGCTGTCTACGATTGGTCTTCGATGACGTTATGCCCCGCTGGCGCCTGCGCTGTTCTAGGAAGCCAGCATATAAATTGGCGCGTTTCTCAGCGACGCGACAGTAGCACCTGAAGATGGCGGGCAGTTGTCTCGCTGAAATATTGTGCGGCTTCTACAATATTATCCGGCGTAAGTCCCGAGAACCTATCAAGCAGATGCAGCGCCGGGAAAGCCTCAAACAGCACATACCCTCAGGTGTTACAAATTACAGCAATCGAATGGAATGTATCACCGAAAACTTTCTTTGTATCTTTGTGATTAAAAAATCTTTAAAAATAAATGTTTTAAATACAAAATTAATCACTCAAATGCGTGTCCTGTAGCGCTAAATGTGCGTCTTGCTGTAAGATAGTTCTGTGGAAGTGTCGTAGTTATCGTCCTCTGTAAGCGAAGTTCTGCTGAAGTCAATGTACTCACCTCATCATAAACAAAAGTGAAATGCTTTGCGTACAGATATATTAGTTATTACGCTTATTGCCGTGATGAAGAAAGTACTGTGCTGTAACGTATTGTTGTGCTACGGAAAAGGCTGTCTCATTGTAGCTATACCACACTATACCACAAAAGTTACTACTAAAACATGTTTTACTTTCCAGAATAATACAGAAAAACTGTGCAGATATAAAACAGATACACCGCAAAAGCAACAATGTAAATTGTGTCACATATTAGTAGCATCGTGATATAATCATGTAGCTATCAAAGAAACCAAATGCTAAGTCATCTTTAATCTCACCGAATGTACTTCAAATAAAGAGTATCTTTTCAAGTAAACCAAAATGTTGCATTAAAATCTCATTAGCAGTATATGTTCTAAGTATGTAAGCCGTATATTCGTTACGTAATCGTGCAACTAACAAGCAAGAATGTACAAATAACAACACTGTATCGTCTGTTCATTATAACAAAGCATTCGTAATTTCTGTTTAAATAAGTTCTCTTGGTTCTTGGCTGGATATTTAACTTCAAACATTGTTGCATGTTAACAGATTCAAACTCTGACAAAGCATACTAGTAATGTGAAGTGAAAAATTTTATAGCAGAGACTGAGTTAAACAGCAGATTATCTCTCAATAAACGGTTTTACGTGTAAAATGTGGTGTAAACCTTTACTCTTCCTAGTATGCAGAGTTTCAACTTCAACGCAATTATCATGTGGTATACGTCGGATTCTGTAAGGTCCATTGTAAATCAGAAAGAATTTGTGACTCAAGTGTTTCTTCTTATGTGACAATGAATGAGCTTTAATGAGAACTTTCTGACCAATATATAGTTTCTTTGCATTTGCTTTACAGCGTAGTTTTCTCCTTTTGTCTGCAGCAGAATTTAATTTTTAGTAGCCAAATTAATTATGTCTTTGTGTCGAAGTTTACGTGTATTCGGAAAAGGAATAAGCTCTCTGATTCTGTTTGGTGGTTCTTCATTCTTCAGTACAAGAATAGGTAGTAAAGCAGTGGAGTCATGAGGCATTTCATTCAGCACGTTTTGAAATAAGTGTAAATATCTCTCCCAATGCTGATGCTTTCTGTGACAATAAAGTCTACAAAGCTTATTGATTTCTTTCATAATCCGTTCAGACGGGTTACAGTGTGGTGAGTAGAATGAAATATAAACAGGTTTGATTTCATGATTCCGAAGCATGTGTGACCAAACAGCAGACCTGAATTGCGGTCCGTTATCTGAAATGACTTTATTAACGTGTCCAACTTCACGTAAGAAATTTTTAACAAAGGCGTTGGATACAAACCGTCCAGTGGCTTTACGTAACGGAGTGAAAGAAACAAATTTTGAAGTAAGTTCAACAGCGGCTAGAACGTACGGAAATCCATTCGATAATCTGACGAGGGGTCCCAAGAGATCAACTGCAGCAAATTCTTTTAATTTAGAAGGAATGATAGGAAACAACGGAGCACGATGTGAGATAGTAGATGGTTTAGCTTTTTGCAAAGTTTACAAATAGACAAGACTCTTCGAATTCTCTTTTCCATATTGTTAAAATAACAAGTCGTTCGAAGAATATGATAACATTTTCGTGGACCAAAATGTGCGTAGCTGAAATGAATGTACCAAATGAGCTTATTAACAAAATCGTCTGGAATGCAAAGTACCCACTTCTTGTCATCAACAGTGCATTGTTTGAAGAGTATGTTGTTTCTAACCAGATAATAATGCCGAATTTGAGTGTGTGTCTTTTCATACAATTTACTTTTGATGTCTTTCCAAATCGGATCTTTATCTTGTGCATGAGCAATGTCCTTTAAAGATGTGATAATGAAGTTTTCAAAGGCGACTTTCTGAATGTAAAGAATACTGAAATTTTTCTCGAGGTTGCCTTCTGTGTTACTTTTGTCAAGCCCTGCCGGTGCGCTTGACAGTGCGTCCGCAACAATATTCTCCTTGCGGGGAATGTAGACTATTGTGAAGTGGAATTCTTGCAGAAGCAATACCCAACGCTTTAACCTGTCATGATTTAATTTTGAAGACATAAGAAATTGTAATGCTCGATGATCACTGTATACTTTTACGTGCTTACCAGAAAGAAAGAAACGGAATTTGTTAAATGCCCAAACGATAGCTAAAGCTTCCAATTCAGTAACGGAATAATTTTTTTCCGATTCTGTTAGCATTCGGATAGCAAAAGCAATGGTTTTATGAACAGTAGTGTCATTTTCTATGGCTTCTTGAAATAAATGGGCACCAAGACCGACTTTAGAAGAATTCGTGCTAAGGCAGAAATCTTGTGACAGATCTGCATGAGCTAGTATTGGCGCGTTAAGTAGCGATTCTTTCAAAGAATTGAATTCCAACTGTGCTTGTTCGTCCCAGTTCCAAATAGTATTTTTTTCCAGTGAGAGAACAAAGTTTTGGTGTAACTAGAATTTGCATATTCAGAAAACGACGGTAAAAATTTAGGAGACCTAGAAAACTGCGCACTTGTCTTTTTGTGGATGGAACTGGAATGGCTCTGATTGCTTCTAACTTTTCAGGATCCGGCTGAATGCCTTCAGAAGAAATAACATGTCCCAAAAATCTCACCTTTGACATACCGAATTCAGACTTTTCCAAGTTAACTGTAATTCCAGATTCTGCAAAAATACGTAACAAATTGTTGAGGATGCGATTATGTTGTTCCCATGAAGCTTCTGCTATTAGAATATCGTCCACATATAAGGTGATGTGACGTTTTAAGAACTCAGGTAATATGGAATTTAACCCGCGAATGAATACTGCCGAAGAAATGTTCAAACCAAAAGGAAGTTTCCGAAACTGATAAACGCTGAAACAAAGGAAAGCTGTGTATTTTCTACATTCTGGATGAAGTTCGATATGATAAAAGCTGGATCTGAGATCAATAGAAGACAACACTTTTACACTATTAAAATTTTGAAGAAGTTCTTCCAACGTTTGCGGTCTGTCTGTTTCAGGAATGATGATAGTATTTATTTGTCTCTAATCTAAGACAAGCCCGATCGATCCATTTTTCTTCTCAACAACATGTAATGGATTGTTTTATGAGCTAACTGCATGCTCAATAATGCCCTCGTCAACCATAGATTGTATTTATGTTCTAACACGGTCCCTATAATGTGCCAGAATTACGCATGGTCTAACACAAAATTTAGTATGCTCACGAACACGAAATTGGTATTGAAATCCCTTGATTGTTCCTGGATTGTGAGTAAAAACTGTGGAATGTGCTTGTAAAATCTCAAAAAGGTCCTGCCTATCAGTGTCATTACAATTCTCAAGTATTTGAATTTTATTCTGAATTAACTCATTAGTTTCAAATATGCCGTCGATATTATCCCTGTCAGTACATGCAGAGTGATTGTTAGTGTCTAGTTCCGTAGAAAATTCCGAACTGTTGTCTAACAGAAGGTAAAGCCAATTAATTTCCTCGTCATGGTTTGAGAGCCAATCTTCAAATTTCAAAGCTATTGACTTACCTTCTTTCTCTAAACTTATTTCAGCATCGTGAAAGTTTAAGATTGCTTTGTATTCATTCAAAAAGTCTACTCCCAGTATAATTTCCATCGACAATAATGGAACAATAAGAAAGTTCATAGAGAAGCTGTGGCTTTGACAAAAGAATTCTAAGTTGTTTTGTTGGCGTACATCTACACTTTTTCCAACGATTGCACCTTGTAATTTAATATTACATAACGGAAGTGTGGAGCAATCGTTCGATTTGTTGCATTTGCTAAAGGCTGTTTCACTAATTACTGAAATGGGACTGCCAGAGTCAAGTACTGCCGTAAATTTTACATCATTTACTGTAATGTGAATCACAGAATATGCAATGTTGTTATGTTTTACGTCGTGTTCCTGGAGTAAGATGTCCCTAATGTCTTCCATTTTTATGTAATTACTAGCCACGGAATCTACATCGTCAGCTTCATAAGTACGTTTTGTGGCTGCCAGCGGTGTGAGTCATTGCCTATTGTCTCTTTGTTGGCACGCGTCGTTATTGGGATTTGGAGACCTAACTTCTACAAATTCACCTTGTCGAGAGGCCCCTGCCCTGTTTGAATCCCTCCAGTTCTGATGAAAATCGGATCTGTCGTTTTGTCGGTAGTTTACATAGTTTCTTTTTTGTCGGTCATGTGGTGGAGAATTTCTCCCAGAATCTTAACTGCGCGGTGGACCGTTGCGTCTGAGGTTATTCTGTCTCCCTTGATAATTATTTTGGTTTCCATATTGTCTGTTTCTCTGATTGTCTCTGTGATTGTCTCTGTGATAGTCATTACTGCGGAGAGGTGATCTTTCCCTGTAATTCTTACTACTGTGCCAACGATTTCACATGGGAGGAAACTGTTTTGGTCACGATTTACGTTGTAAGAATAGCCTTGTCATATCCAGTTATTATTTCTGTCATCGTGGAATTGTGATGGATGTGACCCATAATTATTGTGCTCCTGTTTTCACGTTCCGCGATTGTCAGTGTCAATTTCCAATTCTTGTAACAGTCCCTGAAAAGCTTCAATGTCGTCTTTGCAACGTCCTGCCAAAATAATATGTCGTAAATGTTCAGGCAATTTGATTAAGCAAATGCGGATGAGTTCTGAGGGGCTGTATGGGTTTGAAAGATACTGATTCTCATGTAACATGTCTTCGAAATATTTGACAAGACTGGAAAATTCAGGTTGTTCGAAATGTTTCATCATTATGATGCTACGTTTTACTCGGTCTTGTGTAGCTTGAGAGCAATATGCTGAGAGGAAGGCATGATAAAATCCTCCTTCACTGTGACAATCGTGAATGACAGATTGCATTCTTACAGCTGGTTCATTCTCTAAATAGCCACACATAAATTCTAATCTGTGCTCTAATGACCAGTTGGGAGGAAAACAATGAGAGAATTGATGAAGCCACGCTTGTGGATGGATGTTGTTGCCAGAATTCTTAAATGTTTTGAATTTAAATGTAGTATTAAACAGCTTATAGTCAAAATCATCACGTCGGCGATTCGCACATCGGTCATTGTTACTTCTTTTCGGTGGTTCCATCTCAACATTCGGTGTACCTTGCCAGTTTCTTTCATAACTTCCGAAGTTCCCTGTGTTATTATTTTGTGGCTGTTCCGTATTTCTATGGCCCTCTTTCCGTATTGGAGCGAGAGTGTCCTCTGAGATATGTAATTCTTGTATTACCTGTGTCAGCTGATCTTGCACTTCCCAGATTTCTCTTTGGTGTTGCGTATTGATTTGATTTTGATTTTGTTTGAATTTTATAATTTGTTCATATTCTTCTGTGTCAGTGAAGGCTACAGGTCTTGTGTCATTCAGATCATCATCTACCTTTGTAGATAAGTTAATGAACTGATCCGAAAGTTCAGCTACTTTCTCCGATAGTGAACTGATTTCCTCAGTGTGTTTTTCTGAACGAAGTTTCAGAGTGTCCATTTGTGTTGAAATCGTATCTACTGTGTCCTTTAAGTTTTCCTGAGTTTTTGCAAGTTGCGTAACCGAATCGGTAGATGCAACTGAGTCAATTTTAGCTTGCATGGTGTCGTGATTTTCATGTACAATAGTTTGCAGTTCTTTTATGGCTGCTTCGTGATTCTGTAATGCATTTTCATGCCGCAAAAAAATAAGTTGAAAATGCTCACAAATTTGTGTTTTTACGTCATTACAGACTTTTTGACATTTCGATTCAATGTTATGTAACTCAGTAGTTAAATCTTCACGTGTTTGTACAAGCGTGGTGTCTAACTTCCTAAGATTTTGTTCCATTGTGTCTAACTTTTGAAGCTTTTGCTGTGTTTGTCTCTAATTTTGTTCCATTAGTTGCATTAATTGCAATAATAATGTATTAGTGTCTGGAATCTGTTTCTCTGCGCTTTTTTGCAGTTAAATTCCACCGGCAACATTCACATTTTGACAAGCAGAAAATGTGTCTTGACTCATTTGAGAAAACGGTGAGGACCCAAAACCTGAGTTTACAGTATTCGCAATATTGTGTTCTGTCATTTCGGATTCCTGAGGCGAGCTGTTGCCGACCGATCGATCGATAATGCTTCCCTGTTCACTACTTGTTTCACTGTCTACACCATTATTAGCCGCCCACTCCATTTCCCTATGCACAGTTACCAAATTACTACTTTGAATGTCTGTTAATTCATTAAACAGTGGTGCTGATAAGCTACACTCGTTGTCACTATTATTTCTCAGTTTAGTTTGGAGCCCAGTGTTACGTTTTTCACACGCCATTATTGTCACAATATTTCACATGATAACACAGAAAAGCACAATTTGAAGAGCAAAAATAAGAGAACACAATAACATAGCACTGAAAATAATATCTAGTTAATTGCAAGCGTAGCTGCGAAATACTTGGTGCAAAATCTACATGCATGCCACAGTTGTTTTACTGCACAACAATGAAAGACTGCAACTACAAAGGAGATTCTCTCTACAATTATGTGCTAGCAATAAACAAAAGCTACACTAATTACACAAACTACAAGAAAAAATCAAAAGATTCCAGTCAGGTATCCTGGCAGGGTCGCCATATGAAACGTCCCCTTACAAAAATTAATGAATTACTGTGCTGATAAACCTCTTACATTATTTGATTTTCAAACAGCTGAGCAGAACTGAACGTACTCAGACATTTCGCTCTTTCCCTATTCTGATCAACATTAAAGTGACACACAATATTTTTAGCGCAACGCAATCTGACTTTTAATAATCCCTACAAAAGAATGGCCCTGAGTAGCAATAACCTATACCTTTCACAAATCACTTACTTCACAAAAATCTTCGTTACTCAATCTACTGCAATACAGCGAGCGCCAATACTGCCAGCTAAATAAAAGATTCAAACTACTGAAGGCACTAACTACTGATAGGCATAGTTAGCAAATGAAAGATTTTGATAGAGACAAACAATGTACTTACCTTAACGCCCGGGTTCCCGGGTTCGACTCCCGGTGGGGTCAGGGATTTTCTCTGCCTCGTGATGGCTGGGTGTTGTGTGATGTCCTTAGGTTTGTTAGGTTTAAGTAGTTCTAAGTTCTAGGGGACTAATGACCACAGCAGTTGAGTCCCATAGTGCTCAGAGCCAGTTTTTGACTTACCTTAATAGTGTTCAAAAGCCATAATATCTATATCAGTCCATGATATCCAATATTACAAATTTACTGTCTCTGTCCAGATTATCCGCTCTCAAAACTCGGCCATCTCACTCCCCACATCCACCACTGCTGGCAGCTCACCTCCAATTGTGCAACGCTACGCGCTGTTAACAGCCAACTGCCCAACACTACAATAGTGACTAGTCCAACAATGCCACCCAGCCACATACTGCACACAGCACAGCCAGTGATTTTCATACAGAGCACTAGGTGGCGGTGGCGTTACCAATATAAGAACCTAAACAGCCTACTTACAATATTTCAATCTGGCCCCACAAGGGTAACCCAAGCAACAATGTCACACTTTCCAACTTAGCCTTTGGCTTTCAGTACTTATGACAATCGTAACTTATATCAAAAAGTATTCACTTGTCTGTAATGGGAAACTGAGTAAAATCACTTTTAGCTACTGCTTGCCTGGCTACTACTAGCTACCCCAATGACCAAGACACCAAGTACCAACAACACAAAACTCAACTACTTACACACTTATATCTAAGTGATCAGTACACCAGATACATATATCGGAAATTCATTCAAATAAGACGATATAGCAGATCACAACAGAGATGAATGAACTACAGGAACAATAACTAGATCCATACTGAATCCACATTAAAACCACAGAGATCGAAACAGAACCATAGTTGTAACAAGATTTTAATTTACATTTACGAGGGTTGGAACTTTAATAGTTGCAACTACACTCCTGGAAATTGAAATAAGAACACCGTGAATTCATTGTCCCAGGAAGGGGAAACTTTATTGACACATTCCTGGGGTCAGATACATCACATGATCACACTGACAGAACCACAGGCACATAGACACAGGCAACAGAGCATGCACAATGTCGGCACTAGTACAGTGTATATCCACCTTTCGCAGCAATGCAGGCTGCTATTCTCCCATGGAGACGATCGTAGAGATGCTGGATGTAGTCCTGTGGAACGGCTTGCCATGCCATTTCCACCTGGCGCCTCAGTTGGACCAGCGTTCGTGCTGGACGTGCAGACCGCGTGAGACGACGCTTCATCCAGTCCCAAACATGCTCAATGGGGGACAGATCCGGAGATCTTGCTGGCCAGGGTAGTTGACTTACACCTTCTAGAGCACGTTGGGTGGCACGGGATACATGCGGACGTGCATTGTCCTGTTGGAACAGCAAGTTCCCTTGCCGGTCTAGGAATGGTAGAACGATGGGTTCGATGACGGTTTGGATGTACCGTGCACTATTCAGTGTCCCCTCGACGATCACCAGTGGTGTACGGCCAATGTAGGAGATCGCTCCCCACACCATGATGCCGGGTGTTCGCCCTGTGTGCCTCGGTCGTATGCAGTCCTGATTGTGGCGCTCACCTGCACGGCGCCAAACACGCATACGACCATCATTGGCACCAAGGCAGAAGCGACTCTCATCGCTGAAGACGACACGTCTCCATTCGTCCCTCCATTCACGCCTGTCGCGACACCACTGAAGGCGGGCTGCACGATGTTGGGGCGTGAGCGGAAGACGGCCTAACGGTGTGCGGGACCGTAGCCCAGCTTCATGGAGACGGTTGCGAATGGTCCTCGCCGATACCCCAGGAGCAACAGTGTCCCTAATTTGCTGGGAAGTGGCGGTGCGGTCCCCTACGGCACTGCGTAGGATCCTACGGTCTTGGCGTGCATCCGTGCGTCGCTGCGGTCCGGTCCCTGGTCGACGGGCACGTGCACCTTCCGCTGACCACTGGCGACAACATCGATGTACTGTGGAGACCTCACGCCCCACGTGTTGAGCAATTCGGCGGTACGTCCACCCGGCCTCCCGCATGCCCACTATACGCCCTCGCTCAAAGTCCGTCAACTGCACATACGGTTCACGTCCACGCTGTCGCGGCATGCTAGCAGTGTTAAAGACTGCGATGGAGCTCCGTATGCCACGGCAAACTGGCTGACACTGACGGCGGCGGTGCACAAATGCTGCGCAGCTAGCGCCATTCGACGGCCAACACCGCGGTTCCTGGTGTGTCCGCTGTGCCGTGCGTGTGATCATTGCTTGTACAGCCCTCTCGCAGTGTCCGGAGCAAGTATGGTGGGTCTGACACACCGGTGTCAATGTGTTCTTTTTTCCATTTCCAGGAGTGTATTTGTATACAGCTTGTACAAAATAGATACGTTTTTCAAAGTTTTACTGACCTTCAAAGTAGTCACCAGCGTTGTGTATAGCTCGTTGCCAGAGATGTGGAATTCGTAGGATACCCTTAGCAGTGTCAGTTGTGTTGACAGTTCGCGGCGCGGTCTATTCCCTGACGAATTTGTAGCGGTTCTGAAGCGAATGCCGTGAAGTGTTTCCTTCAGTTTAGAAATCGAGTTGAACTCACTAGGGCTTAAGTCAGGGGAGTGCAGTAGGTGGTATAGCACTTCGCAGCCCCATCAGTTAAATCAGTAACAGCTTGCATTGTACGTGCTTGATCACTGTCCTGCGGAAAGTGTCATTACTTCTGTCTCTATGCTGTTCATTTTTGGAACACAGCCTACGACCAGCTTAGAGACAGAAGTGATGACACTTTCTGCAGGACCTGACCATTATTTCGCAGTCATTCATTCATACACTGCAATCAGTGTTGCACTGTTGCCAACTTCTCGTTGATATAAGTAATCTTAAACATCTGGGGTATTTCTTCTAAAGAGTTTTCGGTAAACGTTTAGTTAAAACTTCTTCCCCCTCTCCTCCCCTTCAAGTTTTCAAGTTTATGTGCAATATATGAGCACAATAGCACCAAAACACTCGAGGGAGATTTCTCTACTATATAATACTATTGGGAATATCACTTGCTATTTTAATTATTCATAAAGTAAATCATGTTAAATGTAGAATGAATGATTGTCACAACGAATCTTATCAGAAATTAGAAAAGACAGAACCAATCACAAAACGGGAGTCACACATTGCCATAATGATTTGGAGCAAATTATGTCGACGGTGAACCACTCTCGAGTTGTACACTCGTCCGTTGACACCATTTCACTGGTTTCCATTACACAACCTAAAAGTTATCTTGATTTAAATGATGAAAACTGCATCAAATACTTATTTGTCATGCTTAGAACAACACCTTTCTAGAATTTATCCTCATTTTCAAGCGCAGTGGTGCATTTGTTTATATGAATATTTTTGGTGATGTTTGTATGTGTGATTTTATGCCTCTCTTGCGTCTTTGTGAGGATATACTGCAATCGGAAAATCGGACAAAAGGAAACTGTTTTTAAATGCTAAAATTAGAAATGGTATTTTTGTTTGTCTACTTAGAGGTATTGTGTCCCCTCCATTGTACAGAATATCACACACTCGCAAATCATCACTTACCCTGTTTGTTTTAGTAATCAGAACATTCCACAGGGATATTACGGAACTATGATTTCACAAAGACTTTGTATGTAGCCAGATGTGTTAGTCTTTTTGGAATATATATAAGATTGTCAACTATAAAACATATTTTACCACTAATGACTGCTGAATCACTCACTACATTTTTTTCTGGTGAGGAAATGTACAAATTTCTGAAAATTTCTACAGTTATCACATGCAGGACAAACATTTGAAAAAAAATGTCTGATTCACTATCTAGTTTATCACTGAGAATTTTTTCTCCTTGTATTTTGTGGTGTACAAAAATTTCACACTCCTTTAACACCCCTGACTGTGTACAAACTCTTTTTGGACTGGAATGTGTGTTCTTATAGGACAACTATCCAAGGATTTCCACCCAATAATATCCAAACAGCAGACTCTGTACACAATTTATTAAATTGCCAATGCTAAACTCTTAAGTAACAACAGATTCATATAACTTACAGAACTTAACAAATGGTTAAAGGAATGAGCTTTAAAAACAATAACAGTGGCTTGCCACCATAAAATCAGAAAACATTAAGAGCAGTAATAAACTAAAAAATTATAATAATGACAACTTGGCACCATAAAATAAGAGAAATTTCTTCTGCATGAACAAATTACAATGGTGCTTTAAAAGATTTTACTCCACAGACCAAGATCCAATAACAGGTTAGCTTGGCATTACAATTTAAAATCATTTATATAAAAAAACTTTGAGAAAGATAATGGCACTTGGCAGCATAAAATCAAAGAAGCGCAACACACAACCAATAAATATAATAAAATAATAATTTGATACAACCCAAGGGCAAAGGCAACTCCCAACGCAATCACAGGCGAGCGAGCTCTCAAAACTTCGGAGCCTTCACCCTAGAAACGGTCCCCGAAGTAAACCGCTGAGAGCTCCCCGACATGCCTCCCACAACTGCCCATCACTTACGCACCTTGGTTATATTCTGTAACACACGACAGATAATATCAACATAAGATAAAATTCAAAAATCAAATAACAATATAACATCCCGACAGCACATGATAACCACGGCGCCATTAACTCGGGCGCTCTTAACAAGTGTCTGAAGCCAACACACACAAATCTTAATAAACAAGTCTCGCTTCTTAAAACAAAACAATAAAAGACAAGCGCAGGTGAATAGTCAGACCACAGTCTTAGAAGTGCCATACCGACACCAAACGCCACTATTCCACCAAGTTAATAATAATACAGTGAGATAAAAATACAGAACATACCACTAAATGCTGATACACAAACCAAACTGACGAGATCGTGTTGATCAGGTCCCAGAAGACCACACATACCAAGCAGCAGTAATTCACTATGCATATACTATCCAAAACCGCCTTTCTTAAGCAGACTTTACCTAACACATCAAATGCCAAATATACCATACATGAACGCAACTCCGGGCAGGTAACAGGAACCACCTACGTGAATTCCTTCAAAAAGGAACAAACAGGCACCAACAAAGGTAACGCTGAGCAGACCGGGTGGGCAACGACCCACTCAGCCGGATAACCAAAAGATATTCCAGTTGAGCAAATAAATTAGTACCAACAAATATCTTAACGTGCCACAGACACAAAGCAAAAACTTCCAACAAGCCGTCCCACATCAGAATGAAGTTCAGAAACCGCTGCTGGAGCTTCCAGCGGAAAATCTGACGAGCCAATCGAGCCCACACCCTACTGACAGGCGACTCCGAAATGCAGCAACTAGTTGTCTCCGGGCCAGAGTATCACAGGACCCCACCGGACCTCCACATGAGACAGGTAAGCAGAACAAGTACGCCGACTCCAATTAATCACCACCCCATGGACAGCACAGCAGCGAGTCGCCTTCGCCCCAGACCACTCTGCTCATATTGCGAGGCAGAACCACCTTAGCGCTAGTCACCAGCAGGTGAGGCCGAGTGAGCTTCACGTTCCGTGCAATACCCGGAAACCGACTACCCTTTCGCTTTCCGCCGGCCACCGCAAACACACGCCAGCAACGTAATAGCAAATCACCACCGGAGCGCCACCCGCACCAGAACAGCGAACTATAATCGATTATAGCGCGCGCTCTAAACAAGATCACAGGATAGCGGCACGCGCCATATCGGGGACCACTTGAAAAAGAGAGTAAATTCTTTGTACTAAGTATGAAAAAGTAAATAACTGGTGCAGTTTTCATTATTTAAATCGTGTATGACTTAGTTGTAGGCTTTCCTAAAACATCGAATATGATGAACGAAACTAAAAGTTGTCTTGGATGTGTCGCACTAGAACACACAGATACTGACTAAAATTAAATATAGGCATAGCCTCGGCCAGAACACTTTTCTTCCGTTACAAGTAGGTTGTCGACACATGACTTTCGCATAGGCAGTATGAGGTGGGAGAGGAGTTTTAGGTGATCAAATGAGAGATGATAAACAAAATGATATATTTTGAACACTGAAGTAGAGTGCCTTTGATATTATTCGATTTCTTGGTCTTAGCCCCTTCTTCAAACTCGTATATAAGGTACTCGTGGTTATCGTTACACTGCGACATGACAGCTTAGGTAAATTGCCTCACCACAGTTTTGCAATGGTGCTTTGTGTTCCTTTTTTCTCGAATACATTGCAGACCACTAGTCAGTCGTAAGCTCGGAACGTGACAAATTATATTTTTACGAAGATATGAAACACATTGTCTGCGTTCTGTTCCCTCATTAGCTAATTAAAACTAACTGCGGGCACACATTTTGGCATTTCCATTCCCCACAGCGAGAACTGCTAACATTACTCTGCAAAATACTTAAGAAACAGCACAGTCCCTATTCTTAGCTTTCAGCCAATTATCTACGGGATTGACGCAGAAGGAATCTTTTCCTAAACAAAGCAGGAATATTAGTCATCTGAAAACGAACATTTGATACTCGAAACGAACAAAACGTGTTGAGATGACAGATACCTGCTCTTTTGCAGAGCTTGTGCCAACTAACATTTGTGACTAGATATAACTATCGGGTTTCACATCGGCACGAAAATTTAACTCTTGGAAACAAATGCAACGTAGCTCAGTAATGAGTGGCACGTTTTTCTTCAAAACAATTATTATCACGGTATATACCGCAACTAGGTCGAAGAATTCACCAATATCCATTTTTGAAAAAAATAATACTATGAAAGAGGAGCGATTTATTTTCAGAGTTGTATTGAGGGCTTTTACTGCAATTTTTCTGTCAGTTTTCCCCTTATATTGCTCACACGTAGCACTTACTCACGGGCAGACGACACAGATTCAAAGCTGAGGTCGGAGTCGTTCTCTTGGGCGGTGTCACTTAATTTGAATACAGACAGAATTACGATGATAGAAGAACTTTTCATCACCAGTATGTAATATCGTCCCCGAGAGGTCCATTCAGCGTATCGTGCTCCATAAGCTCTGAGATACCACTGATGTGTTTACTTTACTCCAGGTACTCTACCAGCAACAACCTGTGTCCCTTAATTCAACATCTGTTAATCAATAACATTTTATCTTCGTCATATTTCCCTAAACTCTGATATGTTCTCCAATTATGACTCCTATTATTCCTTACGCTGATTCTGATAGTTATCTTAGGGAGATCCTCTGCTATCATTGCGACTGAACTTCGAGCGCCCAGGAGCGGTGCAACGAAGACGTCTCTACCAGGAATCCATCCCGCATCCGAAAAGACAGAAAACCCGAACCAAAAGACAGTATTCCGACACTGAACTATATTTCATTCCATCAGTGCTGTACTATAGCCTACAACAACCTGACAACGGAACAGAATCACTAATAGAAGCGGAAGGAGTGCGGCACAGAAATGGAAAATCCGGCTTCGCACAAAACTTAAGCACTCTGTGGACTTCAAACCTCATCTACTGGCGCGGATCCTTGGAGACTCTTCAGTTCATAGCTCACATGACAATAATACTTACAAAAAATTACTCCTTCATTCGTCTGCTACTTACATTCGGCTAAACTTCCCCGTTATCCATGGTCAACCGATCTCAACTAACCACTCTTTTTACATCTCTGGCATAATGCCCTCTTTGCTGGTGTAACTAGCAAAGCATATCCCGTAACATGGTGCATGGAGCCATATGACCTGGTAGGCTACACCGCGTGCATAAAACCGGCTTCGTCGATTTGTCACTTGGACCAGTCACTTGCAAAATGATTTTGACAAGATAAGGTAAGGTGCGAAAAATGGCAGTTGAATTTAAATAATAAAAAGTATGAAGTCATCCACATAAATACTGAAAGGAATCCACTAAATTTCGATTACAGTCAGTAGTTGCAGCACTGTTAATAGGTAAGCCGATCCACAACAGTAAGGTCAAAGTACAGTAGATAAGAAAAATCGGTTTTTAATTGTCAAGAGGCCAAAAACCTCATAAAATCGAAAACTGTCGTGAAACCTGCGCAAGACATGTTCAGTATGCTGCCACAAGTTGAAACTGAGAAACAGCATGTTCCACGACATATCGGAATGTCTCGGGGTTCATGTTCAGAATGCGTTGCGCAATGCGTGCCGTCAATTCAGCTCGTTCGTAATTGGAAAATTTGTAAATTTGTGTTAAGCTCCTATGGGACCAAACCAAACTGCTGAAGTTATCGGTCCCTAGACTTACACACTACGTAATTTATCTGGAACTAACTTACGCAAAGGGCGACACACACACACACACACACACACACCAACACACACACACACACACACACACACACACACACACACACACACACACACATCCCCGAGGGAGGACTCGAACCTTCGACTGGGGGAGCCGTGCGAACCGTGGCACGGCGCCCATAGACCGAGCGGCTACCCCGTAAATGGAGCACTGGACATATCTTTCAGATAACCCCACAGCTATAAGGCACACTGATCAAGAGCAGATGACCTGGACGGTCAGGCTGTAGGAAAATGACAGCTGATAATTCTAGTATTTCCGAAATGCCTCTGTTGTAGCCTCTCCACTGGCTGTGCGATGTGCGGAGGAGAGCCATCATCCATAAAAGTGATCATACCCACACATGCACGCGTTTGAAGGGTTGGAACGACGTTGGTGCCCAAAAAACTTACAACGTTTACCAGTGACGGTTCAGGTAACGGGACCCGCAGGAGTCATCTCCTCGAAAAAATACGGCCTTAATAATCGATGCCTTCAAACCGCACCACACAGTCACCATTTGAGAATGAAGTGGTACCGGTTGAAGTGGGTGCGAGTTTTCCGTTGTCTATATTCTGCAATTCTGAATATTGACATGTCCCTGTTCAAAAATTGTTCAAATGGCTCTGAGCACTATGGGACTTAACATCTGAGGTCATCAGTTCCCTAGAACTTAGAACTAATTAAACCTAACTAACCTAAGGACATCACACACATCCATGCCCGCGACAGGATTCGAACCTGCGACCGTAGCAGTCGCGCAGTTCCGGACTGAAGCGCCTAGAACCGCTCGGCCACACCGGCCGACAGACTTCACCTGTCCTCATAATGTTCCATGACCATTGATTGTCCTCTTCCATGTGAACAAGAAATTCCATAGTGAACGTTTCTCTTGCTGCAGGTCAACATGAAGCAACTGTCAAACATGGGTCATTTTCTATGGGCAGGAATGCAGAATGTTTTGTAGGATTTTAAGCACTGTGGACGGCGGCACGTCCAGCGTTCGGGCAATTCGCCTCATACTGCATGTCTTCACACCACCGCTCGACCCATCCTAGAGTGCTGTGGCCACGACTACGACTCTGATGAACTGCTTTCCTTCCTCTCTCACATTACACTTCAAAAGAACCTGTCCTTTCGAATTTTTTAATCATTTTCTCCGGGCCCTTCGCAGACATCGGAACAATGCCATTTGTCATTCCCA
Organism: Schistocerca serialis cubense; assembly: GCF_023864345.2. Lineage (NCBI taxonomy): Eukaryota > Metazoa > Arthropoda > Insecta > Orthoptera > Acrididae > Schistocerca > Schistocerca serialis. Next base: position 272,755,427 of record NC_064643.1, on the reverse strand, counting down.
GAGTATCTGGAACTTTTGCAGGGCTACTGATGCACAGCCACCATTTTTGTGAAACAACTTTACCACCAACACAGGATCCTTCATGGAAGCAGTCATGTTGGGCGTCTCGGACGCGAACTGAGTAACAGCCGTGTTGGTCTGCTTATTCTGACGCTTACACCACCACTTACTGGTAAAATTTTCTTTATATTTTACTTTGTTCCATGACGTATCCCCTGCTCTAGTAACATGCTGTTCAAATTTGAGTCATTCTGAGCAGTGGTTCTCTTTCTACAGCGTTTTTAAACAGGAACATTTAATTATGGACATTCAGTATTTTGGCCAACATATCAAAGGTAGATTGAAGTCAACACCAACTATAACTGTGTGATTGGGATACCGTAACGTAACGCGTATGTCGGGGAGCTAATCGGGCGCCTAGAATTGGTGCAAGGTAAGGCGAATTTGTTTGCGGGGCTACGCGGCCACACAGCCGAGAGCAGTTCGCGGCCGAACGGGCCGCCTCAGCCGCTCCAGGCAAGCCACGTGCGTTAGCAAAGGACAGGATGCCAGAAAAATCCCTAAGCTGGGAGTCTGGACGGCTGTTAAGCACGTGGCCTTTGTGCAGGAGGAGCTCCAAATGTCGGAGTGTCAGACAATCTTCAAGATGGCTAAGTTACAGCTCACTGAGAGTCTAAAATAATTTACAGTCAAATATTAATGCGAATCTGAATACATCAGCGATCCCAGAAAAATGAAGTGCATCTAATGACACAATATCTCAAAATCTTAAAACTACAGAAGTTTATACTAAAAAAAAAAAAAAAAGGCTCTGAGCACTTTGGGACTTAACATCTGAGGTCATCAGTCCCCTAGAACTTAGAACTACTTAAACCCAACTAACCTAAGGACATCACACACATCCATGCCCGAGGCAGAATTCGAACCTGCGAGCGTAGCGGTCGCGCGATTCCAGACTGAAGCTCCTAGAACCGCTCGGTCACACTGGCCGGCGTTTATATTTCACAGTGAATAGACATTTACAAGACGAATCTCTGCATTAACAACTTTTAAACGCTTCATGCGATAACTCAGATGATAGCATTACGCTGTAGCTATCATCCGTGAAATCTACGTATCTGCATCTATTTTATTTATTGCTCTACAACACTTTTTACACCTTTTTCATTGTAGAAATGTTTGTCAGAACATCGTATTCTTCACTTTTACACAGCAAATGAACACAGCGGCAGTATTTCACATATTGTTATACTTGTGCTTTATTTAATGAACAGTTTACCATTTTACCGGTAACTTTTTTAAATACTGTTGCAAGTGATATTAAATACTTAAAAGTGGTCAGTGGAATATGTTCGCGGACACCAAGATATAACTTTACTGCATTTGACGAGAATACTTTTTGTCTGTACTTTAACTGAACGTCGTAGGACCACTTACAGTTGGTTTGAGGCGTTCTTTCTTGAATAAACATTATTCAATGTAATTCTATCATCTACATCAATTACAGACGTTATATTAGATTCCTTGTTATTAAATCATTCTTTTAGCTTTTATTTTGTATTTCTGTGTATTTTATTAATTCGAAACTCTAGCCAATACGCAGACTACTTGACTGCAGGATTACAGCTACATATTATTATTTGCAGCGAATTGGCAGCTTGGCATGAAAGAAGACGTGCTCGGCTCGACCTTATAAATACATCGAGCTATTCTTTTTAAACAGAGCCATGCATATCCCAAGTACCTAAAGTACGACTAACCGCAGATAAAGATGCAACTGGTTTACTCGTGTGGACCGCAGTTTGAAGAGCCACTACACAGCGGTAACTGTTTAGTACTGTCTCACTGCCTGTTTCAGATGGTACTCAAATTTTCTTCCAGTCTTTCGGCAACAGTATTATCTGAGTCAGGGAGGGGGTGGGGGACTGTAAAATGAACCAATTATTAATTTGTTCCGGTTGTCAAATATTACTTCTACCGTACTTCTAACAGCAACAAATACGTCACCACCAACTATGTTTAATTTATCCTTTCTGAACTCTGTTAGCTCCTTCGTAAAAATTTATTCTGAACTTATCTCCGGCATTATTCAGGTTTGAGTATATATAACGATTTGGCATTCAGTGTTTACTGTTAGTCCTTGGGGCTCTGGTTTTTTCCCAACACAGCTACGACAATTTACAGCTATATCAGCTATGGTTCCTAATGCTTTTACTGTTTTTGGCAGGGCTGGGGAATCCTCTCCGCTTCCAATTTGATCCGCACCTACAAGGAAGAGTCGAGCAACAAATATTCAGCTCACTTTTTCTCTTACTCATCAGTCTTCTGACTGGTTTATGCGGCCCGCCACGAATTCCTCACGTGTGCCAGCCTCTTCATCTCAGACTTGCAACTTGCAGCCTCAATTATTTGCTAGATGTATTCCAATCTCTGTCTTCCTCTACAGTTTATACCCTCTAGGGCTCCCTCTAGTACCATGGAAGTTATACCCTGATGTCGTAATAGACGTCCTATCATCCTGTCACTTCTCGTCAGTCTTTTGCACACATTCCTTTCCTCTCCAATTTTGCGCGACCTCCTCATTCCTTACCATGAACCTTTCTAATTTTCAACATTCTTCAGTAAAATAACGTCTCAAATGCTCCGATTGTCTTCTGTTCCGGTCTTCTCACAGTCCACGTTTCAGTACCATACGACAATGTGCTCCAAACGTATATTCTCAGAAATTTCTTCCCCAAATTAAGGCCTATGTTTGATGCCAGTAGACTTCTCTTGACCAGGAACGCCCTCTATGCCAGTGCTAGTCTGCTCTTCATGTCCATCTTGCTCAGTCCATCGTCGCTTATTTTGTTGTTTAGGTAGCAGAATTCCTTATATTCGTATAATTTGTGATCTCCAATTCTGATGTTACGTTTCTCGCTGTTCTCATTTCTGATACTTCTCATTACCTTCGTCTGTCTTCAGTTTACTCTCATTCCACATTCTGCACTCATTAGACGATTCATTCTATTCAATAAATCCTGTAATTCATCTTCATTTTCTCTGAGGATAGCAATGTCGTCAGGTAATCTTATCATTGATATGCTTTCGTCTTGAATTTTAATCCCACTCTTGAAACTTTCTTTTATTTCCTTCATTGCTTCTCCGATGTATAGGCTGAACAGTAGGGGTGAAAGACTACGTTTCTGTCTTACACCCTTTTTAATCCGAGCGCTTCGTTCTTTGTCTTCTGGTCTTATCGTCCCCTGCTGGTTCTTGTACATACTGTATATTATCCGTCTTTCTCTACAGCTTACTCCCATTTTTCTCAGAATCTCGAACATCTTGCACTATTTTACATTGTCGAACGCTTTTTCCGGACCGACAAATCCTATGAATGTGTACTGACTTTTCTTCAGTCTTGCTTCCGTTGTAAACCGCAACGCTAGTGCTGCCTCCCTGGTGTCTTTATATTTTCTAAAGCCAAACTGATCGTCATCTAAAAGAGCCTCAATTTTCTTTCGATTTCATTTTTCTTGTCATCAACTAGCTGTGAACCTAGTTGTGGGATAATCCTCGCACTTGTCACCTCTTGCTATTTTCGTAACTGTGTGGATGATCTTTTTTTTGAAAGTCTGATGGTATATCTCCAGTCTCACAGATTCTGGTACACACCGACTTGAATAGCCGTTTTCTTGCCACTTCCTCCAATGATTTTAGAAATTCTGTTGGAATGTTATCTATCCCTTCTGCCTTATTTGATCTCAAGTCGTCCAAAGCTGTTTTAAATCCTAATACTGGATCCCCTTGTCTCTTCCTAGTCGACTCCTCTTTCTTCTTTTAACCCGTTATCAGACAAGTCATCTCGCATGCGCCTCGTGAAATCGTCACGACGAGAAAGTTAGATAAATTGGAGCTCATACAACGGCTGAAAGCAAGGGAAAACTACACCCGTAATTTTTCCCGAGGGCATGCAGCTTTACTGTATGGCGTCCTCTTGGGTAAAATATTCCGGAGGTAAAATAGTCCCCCATTCGGATCTCCGGGCGGGGACTACTCAAGAGGATGTCGTTATCAGGAGAAAGAAAACTGGCGTACTACGGATCGGAGCGTGGAATGTCAGATCCCTTAATCGGGCAGGTAGGTTATAAAATTTAAAAAGGGAAATGGATAGGTTGAAGTTAGATATAGTGGGAATTGGTGAAGTTCGGTGGCAGGAGGAACAAGACTTCTGGTCAGGTGACTACAGGGTTATAAACACAAAATCAAATAGGGGTAATGCAGGAGTAGGTTTAATAATGAATAGGAAAATAGGAATGCGGGTAAGCTACTACAAACAGCATAGTGAACGCATTATTGTGGCCAAGATAGATACGAAGCCCACACCTACTACAGTAGTACAAGTTTATATGCCAACTAGCTCTGCAGATGACGAGGAAATTGAAGAAATGTATGATGAAATAAAAGAAATTATTCATATTGTGAAGGGAGACGAAAATTTAATAGTCATGGGTGACTGGAATTCGAGTGTAGGAAAAGGGAGAGAAGGAAACATAGTAGGTGAATATGGATTGGGGCTAAGAAATGAAAGAGGAAGCCGCCTGGTAGAATTTTGCACAGAGCACAACATAATCATAGCTAACACTTGGTTTAAAAATCATGAAAGAAGGTTGTATACATGGAAGAACCCTGGAGATACTAAAAGGTATCAGATAGATTATATCATGGTAAGACAGAGATTTAGGAACCAGGTTTTAAATTGTAACACATTTCCAGGGGCAGATGTGGACTCTGACCACAATCTATTGGTTATGACCTGTAGATTAAAACTGAAGAAACTGCAAAAAGGTGGGAATTTAAGGAGATGGGACCTGGATAAACTGAAAGAACCAGAGGTTGTACAGAGTTTTAGGGAGAGCATAAGGGAACAAATGACAGGAATGGGGGAAAGAAATACAGTAGAAGAAGAATGGGTAGCTTTGAGGGATGAAGTAGCGAAGACAGCAGAGGATCAAGTAGGTGAAAAGACGAGGGCTAGTAGAAATCCTTGGGTAACAGAAGAAATACTGAATTTAACTGATGAAAGGAGAAAATATAAAAATGCAGTAAATGAAGCAGGAATACAAACGTCTCAAAAATGAGATCAACAGGAAGTGCAAAATGGCTAAGCAGGGATGGCTAGAGGACAAATGTAAGGATGTAGAGGCTTATCTCACTAGGGGTAAGGTAGATACTGCCTACAGGAAAATTAAAGAGACCTTTGGAGATAAGAGAACGACTTGTATGAATATCAAGAGCTCAGATGGATACGCAGTTCTAAGCAAAGAAGGGAAAGCAGAAAGGTGGAAGGAGTATATAGAGGGTCTATACAAGGGCGATGTACTTGAGGACAATATTATGGAAATGGAAGAGGATGTAGATGAAGATGAAATGGGAGATACGATACTGCGTGAAGAGTTTGACAGAGCACTGAAAGGCCTGAGTCGAAACAAGGCCCCTGGAGTAGACAACATTCCATTGGAACTACTGACGGCCTTGGGAGAGCCAGTCCTGACAAAACTCTACCATCTGGTGAGCAAGATGTATGAAACAGGCGAAATACCCTCACACTTCAAGAAGAATATAATAATTCCAATCCCAAAGAAAGCGGGTGTTGACAGATGTGAAAATCACCGAACTATCAGTTTAATAAGTCACAGCTGCATAATACTAACACGAATTCTTTACAGACGAATGGAAAAACTAGTAGAAGCCAACCTCGGGGAAGATCAGTTTGGATTCCGTAGAAACACTGGAACACGTGAGGCAATACTGACCTTACGATTTATCTTAGAAGAAAGATTAAGGAAAGGCAAACCTACGTGTCTAGCATTTGTAGACTTAGAGGAAGCTTTTGACAATGTTGACTGGAATACTCTCTTTCAAATTCTAAAGGTGGCAGGGGTAAAATACAGGGAGCGAAAGGCTATTTACAATTTGTACAGAAACCAGATGGCAGTTATAAGAGTCGAGGGACATGAAAGGGAAGCAGTGGTTGGGAAGGGGTAAGACAGGGTTGTAGCCTCTCCCCGATGTTGTTCAATCTGTATATTGAGCAAGCAGTAAAGGAAACAAAAGAAAAATGCATAGTAGGTATTAAAATTCATGGAGAAGAAATAAAAGCTTTGAGGTTCGCCGATGACATTGTAATTCTGTCAGAGACAGCAGAGGACTTGGAAGAGCAGTTGAATGGAATATACAGTGTCTTGAAAGGAGGATATAAGATGAACATCAACAAAAGCAAAACAAGGATAATGGAATGTAGTCTAATTAAGTCGGGTGATGCTGAGGGAATTAGATTAGGAAATGAGGCACTTAAAGTAGTAAAGGAGTTTTGCTATTTGGGGAGCAAAATAACTGATGATGGTCGAAGTAGAGAGGATATAAAATGTAGACTGTCAATGGCAAGGAAAGCGTTTCTGAAGAAGAGAAATTTGTTAACATCGAGTATGGATTTAAGTGTCAGGAAGTCATTTCTGAAAGTATTTGTATGGAGTGTAGCCACGTATGGAAGTGAAACATGGACGATAACTAGTTTGGACAATAAGAGAATAGAAGCTTTCGAAATGTGATGCTACAGAAGAATGCTGAAGATTAGATGGGTAGATCACATAACTAATGAGGAAGTATTGAATAGGATTGGGGAGAAAAGAAGTTTGTGGCACAACTTGACCAGAAGAAGGGACCGGTTGGTAGGACATTTTCTGAGGCATCAAGGGATCACCTATTTAGTATTGGAGGGCAGCGTGGAGGGTAAAAATCGTAGAGGGAGACCAAGAGATGAATACACTAAGCAGATTCAGAAGGATGTAGGTTGCAGTAGGTACTGGGAGATGAAAAAGCTTGCACAGGATAGAGTAGCATGGAGAGCTGCATCAAACCAGTCTCAGGACTGAAGACCACAACAACAACAACAACAAACAACTGAGGGATACCGACACTCGTTCTTCCCACGCGGAATCTGCGAGTGGAACAGCGAAGAGGCAAAAAACTAGTGGTGGTAGAAGTAAGGTAGCTTGCGAATATAGATGTACAAGTAGGAGTAGTATTAGTGGTATGGGTGATGATACAACTCTAATCAAGTAGGATACTCATTGCTGTCTACGATAGCTTGTAGACAGGCGCCACCCACGCTACAGAAGGATACTTTAGCAATTGGAGGCGGACCACGACTGACAGGGACGTAGGCATAAGACGGCGGCCACCCGCGCGGGCACAGCCAGACGAGCAGAGCTGAGCTGAAGCCGAAGCCGACAATAAAAGCGGCGGGGTCTTATAAGCGATTTCGCTGCGGCGAGCGCCCGACCGCCCACTTACCGAGGCGACGCCGGCGTTTAAATATTCAGTAGCAATAACGGCCGTGTCCAACCGGCGGCCAGCGTCGCGTGTAAATCTTCGGCGGCTGCGGCAGCGGCTGGGGCATCGGTGGCCAGCGCATAGGAAAATCACATGCGAGCCCGCGTCCGCCTCACATTCCGTCATTGCTGTGCCAAACATTAATGGCGTGTCATTTGCAAGTGTAAGCCGGCCGGACTCGCCCTTGAGACGTTGAGCCGGGTCGGGGAAGGAGGCGATTGGTTTCGGGCGCGAGCGGAGTGCACTGCGAAGATCGCCTCGTGCGTTTACCGCACGACAGAGTGGCAGGCGCGGGTCCAGGGTTCAGTTCTGGTCGGGGGTCACAATTTGTTGTGGACTCCCAGCATCCCAAATATAATGTGCCATCACTCCAGATACTGTCACTGACGCCTAGGAATTTCAGTAATAATAACAATAAACGGGAAGCGTAGCACTTAGCATCTACGATCGGACGACTAGTTTGTATTATGTAGCGATATATACAAACTTTCCCCGTGAATCGGTTTGTCTATCAAAATCCTAACAGCGGTTCCTGAGGCTAGCCCAAACGTACGCTTAGAAACTGCTGTGGGGGACTTTAGTTCTTTAGTTTATAATGTTTTACTACACTGACAGAAAAAGTCGAAACACAAAGGAGGAGTTGTGCAACATAAACGAAAGCTGGTAGACGTGTTTCCACGTCTGAAAGGTTATGCCTATTCACATTTCGCATCAGTCGCATAAGAGGGGCACTAGCCGATCTGAGGATGCAAATCAAGTTTGCTTTAAACACATGCTATAACGGTCTTTTGCGTGAGTTACCTTTGAGATTGGACGTGGTGGTCTGATGTTAGCCAAACACGCCTTTACGGGGACGAAAGAGTCATTATCAACACCTCACTGAGTTTGAAAGACGTCCTGTATCAAGGCTACGAGAAGCTGGATGTTCCTTCTCCGATGATGCGGAGAAACTAGGCAGGAATGTTGCCACTGAACAAGATTACTGCCAGTGGTGGTCAAGAGACTCTAAGGTCGTAAGTAGGTCGGGCACCCAGACTCCCACCTGGCAGTACCGATAGGGAAGGCCTTCGTGTTCGGTGCGAATGCCCGACATTTGCCACGCCGGACATTTGCCACGCCGGACATTTGCGACTCTTGCCCCTTCGCCAAGTAGCTTGAGTAGCGATCCCTCAGGTAAGGGACGCCCTTCCTCGTACTAATTCTGTCCGCTTTCAAACAGCCGTCTCGACATCTTACTCAATACAACCAGTACGTAAGGGACCTTCTTCTTCGACATCTTGGCCAAATACAGAGCTTCTTTCCCGAAATCGAAATATTTATAACTTTTGGGAAACGAAAGCAATACCGACGATTATGTCAGTATGTAATTAGTTCTGCCAAGTGTAAATATAGATCTCTCTGTCTGTACTGTAGCTTCCCTTCACGCTTACTGATTGCGATAGAAAACAGTCCATCGCCATGGAAGCAACAAGAAAGGAACGATGTAAAAAGAATGCGAATGTACGCTAATCATTTCTTTTTGATCACTACATTTGTGCCTACTTTAATTACTATAACTTCATGCCCAAGAGAAAATAAGGAAAGAAGAAATGGTATGTGAATGTTTGAAAAGAAGAACGACATACTCCATATTAATTTACTCTCTAAAATGCGATATCACTTGCTGCGAAACATTAGTTAATAAAGTGTAGCGGGACAATGTTCAAAACATGACTGAAATACGTTCACTAAATAGAGATAAGAACATCTATGACTGGCAAGTCATCTAAAGTCGACGTACAATTTTAAAATGTTAGAAATAAGGAAATGAAGTAATACAGAATGCTATGCTTGTAACGTACGTTGTTGTTCTACATTGTTTAGCTCTGGTATTTACAGGGTCAAACAGAAAGCATCCTAGGTTTTGGAGGGAAAAGCCGTAGTTGTAATGATCTGCACTACGACAGAAACAAGAAGCACAACTTAAGGAAAAATAATGTAATGTGTGTTCCAGCTCACAAGCGACATTGAAGCAGATAGTTCCTATGACTTAGTATGGGCAGAGGTTATATTCGACAACCGAAATAAATTAATAACTGGCTCCTTTTACCGACTCCGGGTCTCAGATGAATCAGTTGCTGAACAGTTCAAAGAAAACTTGAGTCTCATCACAAACAGGTACCCTACTCATACAATTATAGTTGGTAGTGACTTGAATCTACCTTCCGTATGTTGACAAAAATACATTTTCACACCCTATTGTAGATAGAAAACAACTTCCGTAATTATTCTAAATGTTTTTTTAATTATTTTGAACAATTAGTTCACGAGGTCATTCAAATTGGAAATGGTTACGAAAACATACTTGACCCCTTAGCCACAAATAATCCTGAGCATTACGACGGACACAGGGATTACAGTTGTAGCGAGGCTCAGTTCCGTAACAAAGAAATTCACCAAAACTAAACGCGAAATATATCTATTTATAAAAGCAACCAAAAATTCGGTTGACGTCTTTCTAAGAGACAGTCTCCAATCCTTCCAAACTAAGTAAGTGAAGACCATATGTGGCTTAAGTTCAAAGAGATAGTATCAACAGCACTCGAGAGATTCATACCAAAGAAATTAATAACGGACGGAACTGATCCCCCATGGTACACAAAACACGACAGAAAGCTGCTGCAAGAGCACCGAAAAATGCAAGTATAATTTAGGCGAACGCAAACTCTCCAAGATTGACGAAGTTTTACTGAGGCTCGTAATTTGGTGCGGATTTCAATGCGAGATACATTTAATAGTTTCCACAACGAAACTCTCTCTAGAAATGTGGCGGAAAATCCAAAGAGATTCTGGTTATACGTTAAGTAAACCAGCGGTAAGGCTCAGTAAGCGATGTGGAGGAGGAGGAGGAGGGGGAGACAATGGACCCAACCCTTCGGAGCAGGTAAAATCGTGGCAAATGTCCGGCGTGGCAAATGTCCGGCTTGGCAAATATCCGCACACCGTTCGGTGCATGGCCCTGGCGCATCGTCCTGCATCTGCAGCAGCAATTTGAGTAGTTGGCACCACATTGACTTCATGAACTGTTACAAACCGATTACTTCAACGACAGCTCCGAGCCAGACGCTCTGTAGCGGGCATTCCATTGACCCCAAACTACAGCCATTTGCGACTTCAGTTGTGTCAAGCGAGAGCCCATTGGGGGGCAGGTTGAAGGTCTGTTGTGTTTTCTGATGAAAGTTGATTCTGCCTCGGTGCCAGTGATGGCCGTGCGTTGGTTAGAAAGAAGCCAGTTGAAGGTCTGCAACCAACCTGTTTGCGTGCTAGACACACTGGAATCTGCGGTGCGATTTCGTGTGACAGCAAGACCACTCTCGTGGTTATTCCACGCACCCTGACTGTAAACATGTGCGGCAGTCTGGTAATTCGTACTGTGGTGCTGCCACTCATGAAAAGCTTTCCAGGTGATATTTTCCAGCAGAATAACGTTAACACACATACCGCTGTTGTAACCCAACATGCTTTACTGAGTGACGACATGTAGCCTTGGACTGTTCGGTCACCAGATCTGTCCCCAATCGGGCGTATATGGGACAACATCGAACGACTACTCCAGCGTCATCCACAAACATCATTAACCGTCCCTGTATCGAACGACCAAGTGCAACAGAGATGGAGCTCCATCCCACAAACTGACATCCGGCACCTGCACAACACAATGCATGCACGTTTTCACGCATGCGTTCAACCAGCTTGGCGGTTTCACCTGTTTTTAATGTACCAGCATTTCATATTTGCAATGGATTATCTCGCGCTAACACTAACATGTGGTCTTCATATTGATCGTTTACACGTGTTACCTAGACAAATTTTGATTACATTTATCATCCTTTGATGTTGTGATTTTTTTCCGTTAGTGTTTAACAACCACTAGTTCTCAGTGTTACCAACAATTCCTTAAATAGCTGAACTCCCACATATATTTCGTCATATCTCCTGAACTATACGCCGTACAATCGTATATTTTCTTAGGTACATTCAGTAGTACATGTGGATACTGTCCGCAATATGTTTTACGAGTAGAATTTGTATTAAAGAAGTAATAAATTAATACGTCATGCCTGGTGCTACAATTTTTCTGCATGAACAGCGAAAATGTGGTAAGCGATAGACTTTTGCCGTTCATTATTTTGAAGATGTCTGCGACAAAAGGTATTGAAAAGGTAAAAGCAAAGTTTGTTGGAAGTCGACCGCAAGCTACTGTACCTCAAGATCTGTACACAGTTTCTGATTTTATTTCTTGACTTACTGTTTTAAAAGTTTAACGTAATATTATGCCTATTAATGATTCAAATTTTTAAATCAGTCAATAATTATATGAAATAGTGAAGACAAAGATTTATTGTCACTGGAAGCTGTTATATAGGTAATGTTGTGGCGTAACAAGCTACACTCCTGGAAATTGAAATAAGAACACCGTGAATTCATTGTCCCAGGAAGGGGAAACTTTATTGACACATTCCTGGGGTCAAATACATCACATGATCACACTGACAGAACCACAGGCACATAGACACAGGCAACAGAGCATGCACAATGTCGGCACTAGTACAGTGTATATCCACCTTTCGCAGCAATGCAGGCTGCTATTCTCCCATGGAGACGATCGTAGAGATGCTGGATGTAATCCTGTGGAACGGCTTGCCATGCCATTTCCACCTGGCGCCTCAGTTGGACCAGCGTTCGTGCTGGACGTGCAGACCGCGTGAGACGACGCGTCATCCAGTCCCAAACATGCTCAATGGGGGACAGATCCGGAGATCTTGCTGGCCAGGGTAGTTGACTTACACCTTCTAGAGCACGTTGGGTGGCACGGGATACATGCGGACGTGCATTGTCCTGTTGGAACAGCAAGTTCCCTTGCCGGTCTAGGAATGGTAGAACGATGGGTTCGATGACGGTTTGGATGTACCGTGCACTATTCAGTGTCCCCTCGACGATCACCAGTGGTGTACGGCCAGTGTAGGAGATCGCTCCCCACACCATGATGCCGGGTGTTGGCCCTGTGTGCCTCGGTCGTATGCAGTCCTGATTGTGGCGCTCACCTGCACGGCGCCAAACACGCATATGACCATCATTGGCACCAAGGCAGAAGCGACTCTCATCGCTGAAGACGACAGGTCTCCATTCGTCCCTCCATTCACGCCTGTCGCGACACCACTGGAAGCGGGCTGCACGATGTTGGGGCGTGAGCGGAAGACGGCCTAACGGTGTGCGGGACCGTAGCCCAGCTTCATGGAGACGGTTGCGAATGGTCCTCGCCGATACCCCAGGAGCAACAGTGTCCCTAATTTGCTGGGAAGTGGCGGTGCGGTCCCCTACGGCACTGCGTAGGATCCTACGGTCTTGGCGTGCATCCGTGCGTCGCTGCGGTCCGGTCCCAGGTCGACGGGCACGTGCACCTTCCGCCGACCACTGGCGACAACATCGATGTACTGTGGAGACCTCACGCCCCACGTGTTGAGCAATTCGGCGGTACGTCCACCCGGCCTCCCGCATGCCCACTATACGCCCTCGCTCAAAGTCCGTCAACTGCACATACGGTTCACGTCCACGCTGTCGCGGCATGCTACCAGTGTTAAAGACTGCGATGGAGCTCCGTATGCCACGGCAAACTGGCTGACACTGACGGCGGCGGTGCACAAATGCTGCGCAGCTAGCGCCATTCGACGGCCAACACCGCGGTTTCTGGTGTGTCCGCTGTGCCGTGCGTGTGATCATTGCTTGTACAGCCCTCTCGCAGTGTCCGGAGCAAGTATGGTGGGTCTGACACACCGGTGTCAATGTGTTCTTTTTTCCATTTCCAGGAGTGTATTTTTTGTTTTCTAGTGGAGATCCTGTAACTTCCTGTCTTGTCTTACTCACATCTCTGTGGTCTGCTGGCTCAACACGTGTGAATCTGGTGCACATGCCACGCTTCTCTAGCAACCAACATGAGGCGTGAACATTACCAGACTGTGTCTTTTACACCCGTACAAGTACTTTACAAACTACCGTAAGGTGAGTGTTAGAGAGTACATGGTCTAGCAGTATCATTTTCTAGAAAACGAGAGTGACGCTGCGTCTACTGAGAACTGTCCTGAGCTGGGAGAGTCATTTGTCACCGATGGAGTAGTGCGCAGGTGGATACACCAGATTGTAGCCGTATAAAGTTAAAGGCTCTCAAAGAATAGTATCATCTACGTTATGTATCAAGAGTGCTTATAGTTGTTGATGTGCCGGCCGCGGTGGTCTAGCGGTTCTAGGCGCTCAGTCCAGAGCCGCGCGACTGCTACGGTCGCAGGTTCGAATCCTGCCTCGGTCGTGGATGTGTGTGGTGTCCTTAGGTTAGTTAGGGGGTTTAAGTAGTTCTAAGTTCTAGGGGACTGATGACCATAGATGTTAAGTCCCATAATGCTCAGAGCCATTTGAACCGTTTGAGTTGCCGGCCGTGGTGGCCAAGCGGTTAAAGGCGCTACAGTCTGGAACCGCGCAGCCGCTACGGTCGCAGGTTCGAATCCTGCCTCGGGCATGGATGTGTGTGATGTCCTTAGGTTAGTTCGGTTTAAGTAGTTCTAAGTTCTAGGGGAATGATGACCTTAGAAGTTAAGTCCCATAGTGCTCAGAGCCATTTGAACCATTTTTTGAACCATTTGAGTTGTTGATGTTGTGTCAATTATGTTGGAGGAATTTTCGGAAAAGAGCAGTTTGTCGCTAAAGCTCCGCCTCCTTGTGGCAGGGACGGGAATTTGCCAGGGCTCACCCGGCGAGGCTAGGCAGCCCATTAGTAATTTAATAAAAGTAAATAAACCCGCCTCCGTAGCGGAGGACGCTAACGCACCTGTGTGCGATGGTGCTCAAGTCTGAGTAAAGGCTGTTAGAATTCTGGTGATGGAAAATTTTCATTGCCAGTATTTGGCTTGCAAGGAGAGGTGAGATGGTGGTAAGTTCCTCGTCACCTGTCTTTGGAACAATGCCGTGGATTACAAACCAAACCTCTGCACAGTCTCTCATGAAGTGAGGGCATGTTACACTGTTGATATGATCCGTCTGTCGGATGAAACCGTGTAACGTTACACGTGTGTAGGCTAGCGCTTTTGCCACCTGTAAGCAGGTGAGGGGAGGTAAAGCTGTTGTGAGGCTGAATGCTAGCGGGTCCAGGGCTCACGGCGCGTCGCCGCAGATCCAACTAGGCGGCCGGTACGGGCGAGTCCAGGTACAAAGACGAACAGCTTGGCCGAAAATGGGTAAAACCCAAAGCTGAGAATTTGGACGACTGTTGCCAGCACGGGCTTCGTTAAACAGACACGCCAAAAGTTGCAGAGTGCCATACAAGCCGAAAGGTGGCTTCTTACAGCTCTCTGAGAATATGCAATTATCAACAATCAAGTATTAAAGCAAATCTGAATCCATCTGCCGTCTCAGAAAATGAGGCACATGAAATGACAACAGTATTTCAATATCTTTAAAACTACAGACGTTAATATCTCACAGTGAATAAAATTTTTCACAATCAACCTCTGAATTAACAACTTTCAAACGCTTCATCCGATTTCAACATACTATATCTCAGATGAGAGTATTACACTGTAACTATCATGTTTGAAAGGTATGTATCTGTATCTATTTTATTTCTTGTTTCATTTATTTTTTTATATCTTTTAATTATGCAAATGTTTGTAAGAACACCAGATCTTCCAAAATTACACAGCAAATGAATACAGCGTGAATACCTCACATTTTGTCATAGTTATGTATTTATTCAATGAACAATTCACTGTTTTGCCAGTAGCTTTATTTAGATATTAGTTACAATTGATACTAAAAAGTCACGATAGTTAAAGAAGTGGTCAATTGCAAGTGTTAGCTGACACCACTTTTGTTAAAAACTGCCAACAGACACTTCTGAGAAGCAGACCTAAATGATTTTTAAACACTATTTTTTGTGGGGACAGCCTTAAGCCAATGGAAAAGCAGACATGAGCGGAACAATACGGGAGGGTAGTAGAGACTGCGACTTTTTCGAGCGAAGAGCTCAAGGGAGCGATTCTGGGCACTTTCACGCAAGTTCTGGAAGGAGATGAACGTCCTTGCAATAACACGTGGTATTCAGTCATGGAGGTGTTTGAGTCTGGGCGCTGAACGGCCACTACCATACCTTAACTTCTGAAGTGACTTTGAATGTGCTCCAGCGTAGGACTCTTAACTTTTTCAGATTGTGTTATGGAACTGAGGGCTTGAGTTCCTATTCATTGTGTTACATGTGTTAATTTATGAACCATCGTGTTGAACTCTGAACTGTTTTGAGTAGTTCCATATTTCGTGTTTTTTGATTACGAAATGGACTTAGTTTTTGCGTATCTTTGATTGCAGTTTAATTTGGGGATTTTGCTAATATTCTCGTAACGCTCTCAAAGTAACTTCACTGCATTTGATAAGAATATTTTCTGTCTGCATTTTGACTTTAATATCGTAAAACTATTTCCCATTTATTTGAGATGTCCATTCTTGAATAAGCGTTATTCAGCATACAAACGTTGGAATAGAACGCTTTGAATTAAATTATTCATTTAACTTTTAGTTTGTATTTCTTTGTATTCTATTAATTCGCGGTTCCAGCAGCCAAAGAATAGACTATTTGACTGCAGAACCACAGCTACAGGTTATTATTTGCAACGAATTAGCTTCCGGGCATGAAATCAGACGTGCGCGGCTGGACCTTATGAATACATAGAGCTATTATTTTTAAAACAGAGCCGTGCACAGTCCAAGTACCTAAAGCACGAATAATCACAGGTAAAGACACAACTGGTTTGCTCGTATGGGGTGGTGTTTAGAAGAGCGACTCAGTAGCAGAAACCGTTAGGTACCGTCGCACGCGTTAAGCTCGGCGATTCCCTTAATGGGATTCGAGAGGAGCAGGCTGTGTGCCTCTCCCTTCCCTTCATCCATAATGACGCAGACCCAACGCTACAGTCCACAAGCACTCATCACAATCATCCACACGACACAGATACATACCTGACACTTCATAACAGGTCGGACGAAGGCAGTGGCAAACCACATCCACTGCGACCTTACCGTGAGCAGCAATGCAGGATTACCGCACCTGCTCCCCTACATTCATTTACTGCATATGAGACTACTTCGATTGTTTTAATAAGTAAATAGTGGAGGAAATATAGATTTATAGATACAAATACTAATATAGGAAATGTAATTTATTCAATTTAGTAGGAAAATTGTTTTCAGATTATTTTGTAAATCCGAATAGTAAATTATCTTTCTAAGGTAGAACGTTTGCCCAATATCAATTCTAGCGTAATTACCAGCCTATTTGTCACTTAAATCAAATATTAAAAAACTGTAGGTATCTTTGTGTCGGTATCAGTTCCTTAGCCGTACTCGAGACTCATTCAATGACGCGCAAAATATCAGCCTGTGCTTGTAACGGATCCTTTATAAATGGGCATTGTCAGGGGAATGTTAGTTCGATACAATGGTCAATCCGAAAGGTGTTTCAGGTGTTTTCATAGATGTGTTGAAGACCGCTGTCGACGATTAGACGGACGCAAGCATAAGCAGGATTTTTGGAAGGGCTTCCGCACTGTACAGAAGCTTGAATGTTCTTTTTGTCAGCAGTCTGACGATTAATGAGGGTTAGCCATAGCGTGATACACAGTAATGATTCACCTGTTTTGGCTGTCCAAAACTGCTACCATTACGTCAAGCTAACTTTTATGATCGCCTCTTACTTTGTGCGTTTTATACGTTTATTCCGTGTTTAGTTATTTATTAGTTCACTTGGTTGCGATTTGATCAAACAATTAGCAGGAGAACAAGAAAAACTGATTTTTGGACGCTGATAATGGGCAACGGAACGGCATTATTGTCGACCTGCACGCGTAATCTCCGTAGGCTTGGTTTGTTTGCGTGCGCAGAGCAGTAGGTCATAGGCAGCTACTAGTTGAAAGGCTTTTATTACAGTCTACAACAGAAAACGGGACAGACTGTTTTCATGGAACAACATGAGACAAGTTTATTGAAATACCAGTACGAGCATTCATATCGAGACTAGGAATAAAAGTACAGTTTAAGCGTGGAATAACGTTCGAGACAGACAGTTAGTAACGTTGGACATTCTCGTATTAGGAAAAGGTTAACAAAGGACTCAAGCGCTCCTATTCAAAGCAGCCATCCGAAAATTTGTCTTAAGCGGTTTAGGGAAACCACATAAAGTCTAAATCTGTAAGGACTGACAGGGAAATTGACCCTCATCCCCCCGAATGCAGTTCCAGTATCTCAACTGCTGCACCATCTCACTGGATCCCTAAATAAAAGCTCCAATCTTCCTCCAAGCTTCCTTTTACCACAGCCCAACACTTCATTTCTCCCTGTTCCATCACCAGTCTCCTATTCACACACTCCCAGTAATCAACAACAGACCATCCGCCCCCCCCCCCCTCCCCTCTCACACACATGGTACCCTATGCATTTTGTTCCTCATATTCATCTTCCCATCCCTAACGTCCACACTTTTTGAAAGTACAACTATATCTATCAAATATAAGCCACATACAGCATCGTTATACCTGTATCACTGCATCAATCGCGTAATCGTCATATATGTTTTACATGAAAAGGTAAAATCGTGTTTTATTCTATCAGTATCCATATTTTGATCATTTTAAATTGTTAAATTCTGTGAAAATATTACATAATATGGCTGCTGACAGTTTGTTCCATTTCACCCTATGCTGAGGGATTGGGGGATGGGGGAATAAAATGACCAATAAAGGAAAAAAAAGAGCATCAGTCACTTCGATGGCTGTCATTATTTCAGAAATCTTACGTGGAGCGCGATCTTTTTTAACATATTACACTAGGATTGAGTTCAATAGCTTCCAGTCTGTGGACTGTGACTTGTGTCGATTAACTATCAGGCAGTGTTTGTCTCCGTTTATGTCGACTTAATTATGTCCTACATTTTAGAGTTTCTGTTGCTCTACGTCAGGTTCTAACCTCTGTACTCGTTTTTACTTCATGATATTTGTTATTTCCGATTCACAGTGGATCTGGCACAAACTTCGCTTTTATCAACTGCAACTACAACAAAAGAACCAAATTTGACTGTAGCAATAAAATCTGCAGCAGTAGAAGTACCAGAAGCGGATATAGTTTTTGCTGTCTCACTGCTCAGATGCGCCACCACCGCTTCTACTAACTTTGTTTCGTCTAATGAAACATCTGAGTTGTGGAGCCCCTACTTGCGTAGCCATAAATACCATTTCTTTTTCGGTTTTTAGGTAGCATCTCCTAAATTAGTCTTCATTCTTCACATCGTAAGGGCATTCGTACATTCTGTGTTTGTAGCTAAAGCTAAACCCTTTGGTCTACCCTAGTTTTCTCTCCATTTCAGCATAAAATTGATGCTGCTTGCACCTTATGTGAACAATAAGCGCATTTTGGCTATTCTCCTTGGAGATAATCAGCTACAAAAGCACCCAGTACAGTCACAGAGAAGGGAAGTCTTAGATCTTAGTACTCTTTCTCCGAAATTTGTGTCTTCTTACCAGAAGATTAATTGGTCGTTCGCGGACTCTTTATTGATAACGGGCTTATTAAAGCCGTAAAAAAAATCGGCCAGGTGCGTCTAGGACTCGTGCACTGAGGTTGTGTACAAACTCAATTACGTGCAGAGGCAGTTCATCCACAACGGGAATCGAGAATTTCGACGATTCCTGCCTGTTATCGACAATCGACACTGATACTGGCAAGATAGCTTTTCCGGAAATTCCGAAACTTTCGAGAATCTTTTAATTTTAGTTTTGAATTCGGATAACAAATGATAAAAGAAATATTTAGTGTGTTTTAATTACAAATTAACCATTTTCTGATTTTTTCCTTTACTTTCACTGTGAGACCTTACTTCTTGCCAAACTTCATAACTCTAGGTCAACGAGAAGTACCCTGTAGGTAGCAATGAGTGAGTTTGGGAGTATGAAAATGTGTGGCATAAATGGCCGTACCCTTTGAATGCATTGACTTAGAAGCTTCAATTTTGTACGCCGCCAAGGGACCGTAGATCTTAGTCTGTGACATTAATTTCAATTTGATACATCTTTCCTTTCCTGATAAAGTGGGTTTTTAGCAGTCGATCAGATAGACGGACAACAGACTGATCCTACGAGGATTTCGTTTTTACCGATTGAGGTACGAAACCCTAAAAATAAGTCTGTGTAACGGCATTCAAATTAAAAGCTTCCTTCTTTGGAGAAATCCTGTCAATTGATCAAGATACTGAAGGTTCGCAAGCTACTGGCTCGCTCTTGCAAGACCGCGCGGAAAAGGCAACTGTCCGCAGAAATAAACAGCCGACGTCCAGATCCTCTACGTGGGCCTCATATCTCGCAAGGAAAGACAGTTGCCAACACCAGCCCATCTTCGTTCCATGTAAATCCACGAGTGATGCATCGCCCAAACCGTCCACCGAATCTCTCATCCTGACAGTACGGCAGATTTTCACGGCTAACATAGCTGGTGTACTCCGTCTGGATTTTGAAGCATAATAAAAGTTGGTGCTCTGTGGCAGTAACACCCCAGTTACATAAATTTGCCAACTACTTTAAGAACTAAACTCGACCACATGGCTGCCGGACTTGAGAAATTACGAGCAGCTTCCACGCACAGCGAACATGCAACTTTTGCTACCACGAAGAATATGAAAAAATGAAGAATTAAGGAGGGAAAGTGAAGTGGTCAGTAAACTTCTTAATGTATTGCCTGATTTAACATAAGACGCCATGAATATTTGCACCGATAATGGTACTACAACACTGCAATAAAGAGAAAATAAGGAAAGAATTCTAAACATCTCACTCACATCCATACACAATCACAAAACAGTATCACATGACCGTCTGAGTTACTGTGTGGATTCATTTTTTATAATACGTGTGTGTACAATGTGATATCGTACATCTGTGGGTATTCTAGGACTGCTGTACAGAAATGTTGAAAAGTTTGTTAAATTTTGGCGTAAATAAATTGCCTCGACGCTATGTGTCATTGTGAAGAACAACAAGTACTGTAAATAATTTTTACACACGGATCGTCCAAGTATTGTAACAGTCCCTGTCACTAAAGCATCCACTAGTGGCACATTAGAAACCTTACAATGACTTTCGCATGAGTAGTTGCAGTTCTTGTAAGCCGTTAGACCAGTATGTGGCTTCCTTGTTGCATATTGGAAAAAGAAGCATCTGTCAGTGGCGACAATTGAAACGTGGGTGTAATCGGGCCAAACCGTCCGGCATCTGTCAGCGATAACTATTAAGTCATCACTCACGCTCACAAACAAAATCCTGAGCTACCATCCAGCAGAAGGCAAAGTCTTTCATATAACGTGTAGTGCAAAGTGTATCACACCACTAGTACTTCCTAATCTCTGTGCTCCCTATTGTTCTACGAACTTCCACCCTGAACATGTCCAGCTCATTTCTTAGCAATTTTTTGATGTACTTGAATAAGGCCCCCATTTCATATTCTTGCAAACACATATTTGCCACAATAAAATGGTACCTCTAAAATCATTCTAGAGCAATGCTTCGCTTGTCAGTATCTCGACTATGCAAACACAGTGTTCCATTAGGTTGCAATACTTATAGCCTCTAGTGAGAACTTTGCCACTGCGCATAATCGTCGCTAATCTGCAGACAAACAACAAAAGCGTAAGGCCCACCCACAAATACAGTGGAGTCATTGTCTTTTGAAATGCTTACTTACCTTGTATTCAGGTCTCATTGTGGACTAATACATTTCAAAATGTAGTGTGTCGTGTGTGTTCTGCTTCCTTTGCAGTGAGACATGTACATAAAAATTAAAAAGTGTGGAGACATGTGGCACTTCTAATTATGAAGATAGTCTTCTATAATGTTACCTAAGAAATGAAGATAATGATACAGGGGAAAAAAAGCGTGGTTGGCCACATTGAGCCAGTCAGGAGGCTGAACATCTGAGAAACGATGAATCTTTTGTCTGATGTGAAAGCACTACCCTTATTCTTCCACAAAACATTTATGTACGACCTTCATACAGTTAAATAAATGTGAGTCGAATCCAATGAGCTGGACACCACAAGGTAAACAAAGATCATAAAACATCTCGAAGAGTCCTCTTTCGGCTGCCACTACATCTTCCACCGCTCCTCCTCTTCCCTCTTCCGTCTAGGAAAGTAATGCAGTGAAACGGCACTGAATTTGTATTGAAAAAGCCATGGTTGATTCCCTGCTCTGTTCTACAAAAAGCTGAATACATACACCGTTTCCAGTTATCTCTTCGCCTACGTGACATTAAACGGCAATACTCCAATATTCCTTCATTCGTAGCTCTTCCTCTAACAATTGCTATTTTGCGGGTATGTTAAGAAAAATGAGAAATGTTTTAAGAGACCATTCTATTAATAGTTTGGACGTATAAAGATTACACACACATCGAAAACAGTTTTGCATCACCCAAGTTCCCAGAACTCCTGAAGATAGACGCTGACTGTGGATATTGTGTCACAGACACAGTTTCTTTGACTGTTCAGAGATATCACTAAACCCGCCCAAAGATATAAACAACCATGCATGAGCAGCGCCTATTAGACGGAGGGGGTCCGACAGTCGATCAGTTCCAGTCATTCCAAAAGGAAGGAGGTACACGGCTCGTGTTGTCTGTAGTTCAACCATGCCTCAACGGTCAATACCGCGATTCGATCGCGTCCGCATTGTTACTTTTTGCCAGGAAGGGCTCTCAGCAAGGGAAGTGTCCAGGCGTCTCGGAGTAAACCAAAGCGATGTTGTAGGACATATAGGAGATGAAGAGAGACAGGAACTGTCAATGACATGCCATGCTCAGGCCGCCCAAGGCTACTACTGCAGTGGATGACCGCTACCTACGGATTATCGCTCGGAGGAAGCCTGACAGCAACGCCACCATGTTGAATAATGCTTTTCGTGCAGCGACAGGACGTCGTGTCACGACTCAAACTGTGCGCAGTAGGCTGCATGAAGCGCAACTTCACTCCCTACGTCCATGGCGAAATTGATCTTTGCAACCACGACACCTTGCAGCGCGTTACAGATGGGCCCAACAATGTGCCGACTGAACCACTGAGGACTGGCATCACGTTCTCTTCACCGCATGTGCCTTCAACCAGACAATCGTCGGAGAAGTGTTTGGAGGCAGCCCGGTCAGGCTGAACGCCTTAGACACACTGTTCAGCGAGTGCAGCAAGGTGGAGGTACCCTGCTGTTTTATGGTGGCATTATGTGGGACCGACGTACGCCACTGGTGGTCATGGAGGGCGCCGTAACGGCTGTATGATACGTAAATGCCATCCTCCCACCGATAGTGCAACCATATCGGCAGCATATTGGCCCTCATCGTGCACATCTTGTGAATGATTTCCTTCAGGATAACGACATAGACTAGAGTGGCCGGCATGTTCTCCGGAAATCAACCCTATCGAACATGCCTGTTTATGGACGACGTGACCCACTAACCACTCTGAGGGATCTACGCCGAATCATCGTTGTGGAGTGGAACAATCTGGAGCAGCAGTGCCTTGATGAACTTGTGGATAGTATGCCACGACGAATACAGGGATGCACCAGTGCAAGCGGACTTGCTACTGGGTATTAGAGGTACCGGTGTGTACAGCAATCTGCTCCACCACCTCTGAAGGTCTCGCTGTGTGGTGGTACAACGTGCAATGTGTGGTTTTCATGAGCAATGAAAAGGGCAGAAATGATGTTAATGTTGACCTCTATTCCAATTTTCTGTACGGGTTCCGGAACTCTCGGAATTGAGGTGATGCAAAACATGTTTTGGTGCGTGTAGAAACCCCTCCCCAATGTAGGGTTACTAGACACTTCGCTGTTGACGAATTGTTTCGTTTCTCCGCCCAAAACCATCTTCCCTTTTTATCCCAGAGTGCATAATTCTCCGTTTTTGTATTTAAGTTTATTACGAATTATATTTTGTGGAATAAATATAATCCTGAATCTTATCTTCTTGAAAAATGATTAGCTATGGTGAAAAGCCAACGATACTAGCTTACATTGCTTTCTCCAGCATCCTCAGTCTGATTAACATAACGAAGAAACGGGAAGATACGTTTCCATGGGTTAAGCCAGGACCAGCCGAGAGCCCAGAGTTTTGTACAATTTGTAGGGCTCCTAGGGCTCCTTTTAATACTTACCTTGGCAACATGCTCAATAGAGGGACATCAAATTCAAGAAAAGTTTAGTTCTGGAAGTTAAAATAAACTATCGAACTACTTTATCAATCATCGAGCTACTTTGTTTACTGAAACAGCGAAGAAGAGCAGAACAAAAGCATCGCGTGTGAACTTGATTTAATGTATCATACAGTGAAAAGTAACTCAAGTTATTCCAAGTCTGGAACCAAAATACATTAATATAGGGGCTCTGCAAGGTAGTATATTAGGACCAATACTGTACCTGATATACATCAATGACTTTCCCAGTAGTGTTACTCATGGTGAAAAAATCCTCTTCTTTGATGAGAAAACAAGAGAACCTCTTGCCGAGAAAGCAAATGAAACTCTCAAGTAAGTTTATGATTAGTCAATAAGTATTAAAGTGACATTGAATATAAAGAAAACCAATGCCATGAATTTCAGTTTGAAGAGGAAAAATGACAGTGTTAAATTAAATGTAGATGGCACCTCTATAGACTGTGTAACAAATGCAAAATTTCTAGGAATGAATATTGATTCTCAGTTGAAGTGGTGTGAACACACAAAGGTACTTGCAAACAGGCTGTTATCAGCATGTTATGACCTTAGAATCCTATCATCAGCATGTAGCATGCAGTGTCTTTTAGTTAAATATTAGTCATATGTACACTCAATTCTTAGCTATGGCATTATTTTTTGGGGAACAGATGCACAAAATATGAACACAATTTTCAAACTCCAGAAAATAGCCAAAAGTACTAGTCGAGCTCATTGTAAAGATCTGTTCAGAACACTGAGGATTTTAACTGCCCCATGTGAACACATTTAGCATTCAGTTAGATGTTAAGTCCCATAGTGCTCAGAGCCATTTGAACCATTTTGAACCACTCAGTTGTACACATCAAAAATAACATAGGTAATTACTGCACAAGCAGTCTGCCCATGATCATGCAACAGGAGATAGACTCAACTTACATTTACCAAGAAAAAATAAACATAAAACTCAAAACAGCATTTTCTACCAAGGAATAAAGCTGTACAATAAATTACCAAAAGAGATTAAAGAAAGTTCCAAAATACACTTATTTAAAAAAACAGCTAAAAAGTACCTGTTACGCAATACATTTTATACACTAAAAGATTACTTAGCTAAAACAGAGTAGGGGTTTGATAAAAAAACGCCATACGAATAAATAATAATAATAATGATTATAAAATATCCAATATTCCACATAACACCTTCACTTTATGTTTTTTCCTTCTTTTTTTCCTTTCTAGAAATACTTACCCCCAAGCTATGCGTAGCACAATACTAACACCTCTTCCCCTTTCTGAGCTCAACATCTCACTCACTACGGAGGGATTGCGACTCAGCTTTTCAGGATAGCAAATGGGAAGTTGCGGTACAGAAAATGGCCCAGAGATCAACAGTGTGTGTGTGTGTGTGTGTGTGTGTGTGTGTGTGTGTGTGTGTGTGTGTGTGTGTGCGTGTGTGTGTGTAGTGAGTGAAGTATTATGAAACAATGTGTACCAGGAGTAAATCTAACTAGAAGTCTTTAAATATATGTGTATACGAATTAGCTTATTTTAAATTGATCTAAATTTATAAATATTTTGACATGTCCTATATCCTTGTAAAAAGAGCTTTACGGATGAATAAAGCTGCTACTACTACTACTACCACTACTACTGGATTGCGGAGAGAACCTTGTGTCCCATAGTTTCAGTGGCTCTGCAATTTCTTCCAAACTTTCTTGTGGACGCACTACAGCAGAAACCATTGGGTAGAAAGTTCTTGATTCTAAAAGTGTTAACGACTTTGTATCTATTTTAAGGTGTCCAGGAAAGACTTAGACATTTTTTTCGTTGAAAACCGATGCGTCAAACAAAATAAATCGCAAAATGTTACTAGTCTGCATCCGGTACTTCCACCCGTTAAAGGGAGTGCAGCGTAACGTCTAGAATTTGCTGAAAGTACTGAGGAAACATCTATGAAAATCACTGTATGCTACTGCAGAGTTTCTAAAAACACAATTGGGATGTCATTTATACACTGAAGCACCAAAGATACTGGTATAGGCATGCGTATACGTAAACAAGCATAATACGGCGCTGCAGTCGGCAACGCCTATATAAGACAAGTGTCTGGCGCAGTTATTTGATCGGTTAATGCTGCTACAATGACAGGTTATCAAGATTTAAGTGAATATGAACGTGGTGCTATAGTCGGTGCACGAGCGATGGGACACAGCACCTCCGAAGTAGCGATGAAGTGAGGATTATCCCTTACGACCATTTCACGAGTGTATCGTGAATATCAGGAATCCGGTAAAGCATCAAATCACCGTCATCGCTGCGGCTGGAAAAAGATACTGCAAGAACGGGACCAACGACGACTGAAGAGAATCATTCAATGTGACAGGAGTGCAACCCTTTCGCAAATTGCTGCAGATTTCAATGCCGGACCTTCAACAAGTGTCAGCATGTGAACCATTCAACGAAACAGCATCGATATGGGCTTTCGGAGCTGAAGGCCCACTCGTGTACCCTTGATGAATGCACAACACACAGCTTTACGCCTTGCCTGGGTCCGTCAACACCGACATTAGACTTTTGATGATTGGAAACATGTTGCCTGGTCGGACGAGACTCGTTTCATATCGTATCGAGCGGGTGGACGTGTACGGGTATGGAGACAACCTCATGAATCCGTGGACTCTGCATGTCAGCAGGGGACTGTTCAAGCTGGTGGAGGCTCTGTAATGGTGTGGGGCGCCTGCAGTTGGAGTGATATGGGTACCCTGATACGTCTAGATACCACTCGGACCGGTGACGTGTACGTAAGCGTCCTGTCTGATATCTGTATCCATTCATGTCCATTGTGCATTCCGACGGCCTTGGGAAATTCCAGCAGGACAATGAGACACCCCACACGTCCAGAACACTTCCGCTAGCCACCAACTCCCAAGACAAGAACATTATTGAGCATATCTGGGATGCCTAGCAACGTACTATTCAGAAGAGATCTCCAGTCCCTCGTACTCTTGCGGATTTATGGACAGCCCTGCAGAATTCGTGGTGTCAGTTCCCTCCAGCACTACTTCAGGCATTAGCCGAGTCCATGCCACGTCGCGTTGCGGCACTTCTGCGAGCTCGCGGGGGCGCTACACGATATTAGACAGGTGTACCAGTTTCTTGGGATCTTCAGTGTATGTCTTCTTACTGTGCAGACAATGCCAGTGTGAACTTTGCGAAAATACATTCCATAAATCAGTTGCTGGCAAACAAAACTCCTAACTTACTGGAAGATAACTGTTCTAATCATGTGGTACATAACACGATAAAGTTTCAATTGACCGATCAGATATTGATATCGTAAATGGAGTCACAAAGATGTGTTATATAATCACTTCTCTGTCTCAGCCAAAAAGAAGAGAAGAGTTAAAAACATTCCCGGAAATTGTGACTTTGGAATGGACTGAAATTTGGGTAATGTTCCAGCTCTCATTAACACCAACCATTTCTAGACTGCTTAAGAACTGGGAAGCAATTACAAGTATTCCTGATTGACCAAAATTACTCTATAACATTTTCATGAAAGATAACTCAGGGGAAACATTGTTTCCTGAAAACTACATTAATTTACTAAGTAGTTTCGAGAGTCGGCTGGAAATGGTAGCTAGAACACTACAAAGATTTGACATAAGTAGACTAGAGACGTACAAACAAATTAGACTTCTTAACTGTAAACTCCAGCAGAGATGGAAAGACAAATTTTTGGGAGCAAAGCAAAAGAACTTCTTAACGGATTGTCTGTGCCATTACAGAAAAAGGTATCTGAAGGCCTTAACAGCTTTTACAGCAATATGCTTCAGTATCTGCAAAAAAGGTATAATATGACGGATGACAGCTCCTGCGCTTCCCCTTGCGGTATTTTCTCTACAGGAAGGGTTGGTGTTCAAAAATTTTGATTGTTAAATGGTTGTGAAGTTTTTGATACTGATTTATAAATTTCTGATGTGTCCAAAGACAACACTGCAGCGAAATTTCTTCAACGCAGCTTCTCTGTAAATCCGTGGTGAGATGTTATCATCGAACAGTAGACTGTGTTTGTTGCCTTATTGCATGGTCATACAGAAATCACTGGTTGAGATTTTACCATGTGAGTTGATACTGTTAAGACCTGCCCTGACGGGCAAGAGCGCTAATGCCGCCGCTCCCGGGACAACGGGAGGCGACACAGCCCCAGATCGAATCCGCCTTGCGGTTTAATGACGATGGCTGATGAGCTGGCCAGCCTGGATGTGGTTTTTCCGAGGCTTCCCACAGCGAACTAGGCAAATACTTGGCTGATATTCACTTCCCGCTTCAGATACACACTGTGCAAACACTTAGGAAACATTATCACGCTTGACCATGAAATACACACCAGACGCAAACAGATGTGTTACACAGATTCCTTCCCGAGAGGAGCGGTCGCGTCTAGTAGGACATCCGACCACCGGATGCTACTAACATTGGCGAAACCAAGAAATACAAATGACACACTCGTAGTTAAAAGGGGAAAGACAGACGGAAAAGGAGAAGAAAATAAATTGCTACCGTTACTGAAGTGCACCCTTTGACAACAGAACAGAGTGCTTTTTTTTGTCATATTAGCATAGCCGTCAGATAACACGCACTCTGTAACATTCTCCGAGCAGTAGACAAACGTTATCGTCACTTAGATGGTCCCAAAGGTCGCCTTATGGTCGCTATTGGATTTTTGTCTGTTAATTTAGACGAAATTATCTATTTCATTTAGTTACTTATTTAACTTGTATAACGACATATTAGTAATTTTCTACCTTTTTTCCTACTTTAATAAATCTATGTTATTTTAGAGGAAATGTGTTATTGGTGATGATGAGAAAACACTTGCATATGAGACATGCAGTTATAATGCATAAAGCCTGTAGTACTAAGTTTAGAAAATGTCATCGTTGTAAAACAATATACCCCTCTTGTCTGATATTCTTCACTTGTTATTTCCCTCTTCACGTTTCCTTCTCCTAGCTGCAATCTGTAAAAGATGCTTATAGTTGTGAAAGTTTCTATACCTGAGGATAATATTCATTTTTGCTTAAACCTTGTGTCATGTTATCCTGTTTAGTACAAATAATATCCTTGGTATATTATTGGCGGGTTTTACAGTGGAAGTGTGGGTGAGTCCGATTGTATGCGAAGGAATAAATAGTGTGCACGAAGTCTGTTTAGCCACCATGACGGCTATCTCACTGATCGCTACGAATTGCAGTAATTATTCACAACCTGCCTGCTTTTTAATTTACGTAGTCCGATTTTCGGTTGCGAACAATATTAGCGCACTTGAGAGATACAAAGCTAACACAGTCGAAAATAAGAAACCAAGCCAGTTATTCCCGCAACTTAAATATTTCGTACAAAAATAAGAGTTTCTATTCATCTCCAGTTAGAGTCAAACATGCTCCATTGCATTGTATCATTATACGTCCTTTGATAACTTCCTCTAAAATCTCGCACATAGCATTCTAAAAGCGATGAATGTAGTTAGGTCAGGTGCCTTACTTTCCTAATAAAAATTAGGGTGCATCAAGTTTTAAACTAGAATACTAAAAAGTGGGTATGTCCATTTCTCTTCTAAGATACAGTCTAATAACTGTGTCAGTGAAACTTCCTGGCAGATTAAAACTGTGTGCCCGACCGAGACTCGAACTCGGGACCTTTGTCTTACGCGGGCAAGTGCTCTCCCATCTGAGCTACCGAAGCACGACTCAGGCCCGGTCTCACAGCTTTACTTCTGCCAGTATCTCGTCTCCTACCTTCCAAACTTTACAGAAGCTCTCCTGCGAACCTTGCAGAACTAACACTCGTTAAAGAAAGGATACTGCGGAGACATGGCTTAGCCACAGCCCTGGGGGATGTTTCCAGAATGAGATTTCCACTCCGCAGCGGAGCGTGCGCTGATATCAGCACGCTGCAGAGTGAAAATCTCATTCTGGAAACTGTGTCAGTGACTATATAAACCACAGTTGGGAGGCTGTTACAATTATAAGATTTATTCAGGTTTTCATGGTGTCTTTGAACCTATAGCTGCAACGGTGGATGGTGATATATACGAGAATCTTATTGAATTACAAAAGCTGCAGAATCTTTTGCGAACTAACGAACTAAATTTGATTTGTTGATGATCTTCCTTCCTCCTTTCTCAGTTATTCTTTTCTTAAGGTTGTCACTATCTTTCGTTAAACTACGAAGTCTGAAAAGCAGATGGTCAATAGTTTGTTCTCCTTTACCACGTTTGCACAGTGCGTCTTGAGTTATTTTGAAATATTTATAATAGGGTTTTGATGTTTCATGAACTGTTAACACTGCTGCAGAATTCGATAATCATCATCATCAGTTATCTGCTATATTAGCAGGTCCTTTGCCTCTCCATTTTCTGCGATCCATTGCTTCCTTCTTAAGGCTGATGTATGTTGTACCGTCCACCACGTCATCCAGTACCTGAAATCTCTTCCTTCCTCTCTTCCTTTTCCCTTCTACATAACCTTCTAAAACTGTTTGTATCAGTCCGTCATTCTTTCTTAATATATGCCCAATCCAATTTCTTTTCCTTCTTTTTATTACATCTAGTAACTGTCTTTTCTCTCCCACTCTTCTCAGTACCTCTTCATTTTTTACTCTGTCTATCCAACTTATTCTTTCCATCCTCCGCCATGTCCACGCCTCAAAAGCCTCCAGCCTTTCTCTGTCTTTCTTCCTCAAAGTCCATGTTTCAACGCCATATAGAAGAACACTCCATACAAGACATTTTATGAGTCTCTTCCTGACTGCTCTGTCCAGACCGCTGCAGAAAATTCTCCTTTTCTTATGAAACGCCTCTTTTGCCATTGCTATCCTCGTTTTAATTTCTGTGGTGCACTTCCAGTCGGTGCCTATCCTGCTTCCAAAATACTTAAAATTTTGCATCTGTTCTAGTATTTCTCCATTCAGCATAATTTTTATTTCTTTCTTTCCTCCTAGTGCCAATACTTTTGTTTTCTTTGTGTTAATTTTCGTTCCCTAATTTTTTCCGTTAGCTTCAATGGTGTCCACCAAATCCTGTAATTCTTTTTCCCCTGTGTTATTTTCATGACTGTATAGCTGTAGTAGGTAGAGTAGCAACTAATTCATTGTCCATCATCCCTGTATCAGCTTCAGCATATTTAAAATCTATATGACAATTGTGTGTTTGCGTTGCATTTCTTCTCGCAATAAATTGCGGTTCAATGGATTACGTAATGAATCTAATGCTACATCGCTGTGAGAATTAATATAGTACATTCCATATATCTGCACCGCAACATGATATTTGTGAACATCCAATGGTTGCTGCTCTCACTTTTCGAATGTTGTTGACAGTTACAGCTGCTGTTATATAGCTAAAATAACAGCTCATCAAATGCCTCTCTGCATAAAGACTTACCATGACTACATAAATTTTGGGTGTGAGACTGCTGACTACAAAGACTTCTCTTAACTGGAATGCAGGTAGCACTTTGAAACTGCCGTTACTCATGTTCGTGATTGAAGTCATACTGTTTCTTACGTAGAAGTATTTAGGAGTAGATTAAAGGCATTATTCGATTAATTAAAAGTTCTTCCAGTATCTTAGTTTTGTGTTTATAAAAGACTTACTGAGCGGAATCTTGTGGTTTATAAGCTACAATGTTTACCAGGATTAAAAGTCGGTGTTATTTGACCTCTCTTCCATAGCTTTGGAAAGTAGCCGCTGTGCAGGCAGAGACTGTAAGCTGTTATAACAAATTACGAGAATAAGGTGAATGCAAAAAAAAAAAAGAAAAAAAAAGAAAGTTGAGTGCCACTTTCCCCTTATGTTTGATTGGAACGCATATGTTCTAATATTTCACTAAATTCCTGAACTATACAAGCTCCTCTGTTCATTCAGCTTTAGCACTAAAGCGTCTGACTTCCTAGATGTATTCACTATCTCCTCCTTCCTGCATACTGGTATGAGGTAATCTAATATGTAGTCCAGTGCAATCACTAAGTTATTATCGCGAGTCTTGTTTTTGTAGAGTCGTCAGAAACGAGTTATTTATTGCTTTGCTCGGTGATAAACGGTAGACTGAATTCCATGGATTGTTTTCCAGAACTGAAGCTACAGTACTTCCTCCATTATTGTAGTTTCTTTCTACGATTCGCCTCTGTATCTCCTCTCTTCTGCTTGAGATACGCCACTCTACGTCGGTTCGTTAATATGCTGTCGTTCTTTGACCTCATCACCTTGCAACATTTACATTTTTCCTCTTGATGGTTCAAAAAATGGTTCAAATGGCTCTAAGCACCTAGAATTAGCACTACTAAAACCTAACTAACCTAAACATCACACACATCCATGCCCGAGACAGGATTCGGACCTGTGACCGTAGCAGCATCGCGGTTCTGGACTGAAGCGCCTAGAACCGCACGGCCACAGCGGCCGGCTCTTGATTGTTAATTCGGCTGTTCACCAGGGAACTGAACACCTTTAATCTCAGCTCGTAATGGTTCGCTAGTTGTGACAGCCTTCTTGCAAGTCTGTCATGAATCTATCAATGTTCATTTCCTTTTCCACCTACCCACTCAGTTCTGTGAAACCTATAGAGGAAAAGTATCCGAACACCTATCAGTGGACGTTAATATGGGTTCTATCTACCCTTCGCCATTATGGTGGCTTTAACTCTGGTGGGGAACTTTCGATGATGTGTCTGAATGTCTGTGGAGGAATGGAAGACCTTTCTTCCACAAGAACCAAAACAAGAGAAGGTAATGATGTTGGACGCTGAGGTCTGGAGCGAAGTCGAGCTTACTCGTTCCAGAGGTGTTCCACTGGATTCAGGTCGGACACTTTTCAGAAGTGTTACTGTCCACATAACAATTGTCTCATAGATGCTCCTTTCTGGCAGGATGAATTGTTACACTGATACAAGCAATCATCGTTTCCGAACTATTCCTCTACTGTACGCAGTACACAATGTTGTAAAATATCTCGTAGAAGAAAACGTTCTCCCTTGTATTTGCTGTGCTATTGGCCAATTTCGACCACCATGTCGTTATCAAGCACATGTACATTAAGAGTATGCCCCCTGACGCTTAAAAATATGTTCAAATTCGTCCGCATCTAGCGTTTTCTTGAGTGCACTGGGGATGCCACACGCAAACCATGGAAAACACCCCTGTGCTGTAACACCACCTCCTCCACACTTCAATGATGGTAATACACGTGATGGTAGATAACTTTCTCCATGGATTCGCTAAACTTAAAACATTTCATCGGATTTCCAGAGAGTACAACGTGATTCAACACTTCATATCACTCTTTCTAGTCATCCACTGTCCAATTGCGTAGCTCTTCACATAGCCACAACCATCGCTTAACATTGACTACAGAAATACGTGGCTTATGACGAGCTGCGCCACCGCCGTAGTCCATCTGTTTTAATTCCCTACACACAGTTACTGTGCTAGCTGGACTGCTGGTAACACTCTGGTAACACTTCGGAACTCATGAATGTTTCCTGCTGATTTCATGCGATTTTTTTACAATCACCCTCCCCAATATGAATGAGATTTTCACTCTGCAGCGGAATGTGCACTGATATGAAACTTCCTAGCAGATTAAAACTGTGTGCCGGACCGAGACTCGAACTCGGGATCTTTGCCTTTGGCGGGCAAGTGCTCTACCATCTGAGCTATCCAAGCACGACTCAGGCTCCATCCTCACAGCTTTACTTCTGCCAGTATCTCGTCTCCTACCTTCCAAACTTTACAGAAGCTCTCCTGAAAACTTTGCAGAACTAGCACTCCGCTGCAGAGTGAAAATATCGTTCTGGAAATATCCCCCAGGTTGTGGCTAAGCCATGTCTCCGCAGTATCCTTTCTTTAAGGAGTGTTAGTTCTGCAAGGTTCGCAGGAGAGCTTTTGTAAAGTTTGGAAGGTAGGAGAGGAGATACTGTCAGAAGTAAAGCTGTGAGGATGGGGCGTGAGTCGTGCTTGGGTAGCTCAGATAGTAGAGCACTTGCCCGTGAAAGGCAAAGGCCCCGAGTTCGAGTCTCGGTCCGACACACAGTTTTAATCTTCCAGGAAGTTTCACCCTCCCCAATGATCGACGGCCCCTATCTGTCAGTATACGAGGTGTTTGTTTAGTTGTGGTTGTTCCTTCACTTTTCCAGTTGACTATCACATCTCCAGCAGTCGAGTTTGGCAGCTATAAAACGGCTGAAATGTCCCTGATGGATTCGTTATTTAGGAACATTCACTGACTAGCCCACGTCCGAAGTCGTGAGCTCTCCTGACCTACCCATTCCGCTGTTACTGCTTCTGTACTGACAAAGCAATATTCTCCGCCACATTGTACTCTGGTGGGTCCGCCTCTCTTGACATCTAACGGCCAATCCCACTTTACGTAAGGGTGTCAATAAACTTTTGATCAGACACTGTAACTCCACCATCAGGTCAAGAGGACGCGCGATGCCTAACGATCATCCTCTACCATATGGCATCATTGGCCTTTATCGGCTTTCTAAACCTTGGAGCCGCTACCGCTCATTCAAGTAGCTCCACAATCGGCATCACGAGGCTGAGTGCGCCCCGTTCCAGTCTTCCCGCTAAGGAAAAATCCCTGCCAGTACCGGGAGTCGAACACAGGTTCTTTGCATGGCATTCAGCCACACTGACCACTCAGCTACGGAGGCGGGCATCAGACAGTGTACAGGAGACGAATTAGCAAGACACATTATGAACAGGAACATTATTTTACAAATGCATACAGACTTTTTCAGAAAAGCTGCATCTTAGTGTTACGAACAGACCTGAAAATCATTTTGACGTTGGTGGTAGTATTTTTGAGAATCTGACAGATATAAGCGCAAAAGGAGATGTTTTCTTCGATTATAATAAGATCAAAATAATCTACAATCAACACATCAAACGAAAGATATCGTATACAAACTGCTGCTGACGAAGTATTGAAGACAATGACTGAATGGACAGCGAACAAAATACGTAAACAGGAGAGTGAAAATATGCTGGAGGATGCAGTGAGGTGACAACAGTCATGAGATACCCCCTAATGTCGTGTCGCGCCGCTTTTTTCCCGGCGTAGTGCAGCAGCTCGGCGTGGCATGGACTCAATAAGTCGTTGGAAGTCCTTTGCAGAAATACTAAGCTATGCTGCCTCTGCCCATATTTGCAAAACTGTTGCAGGAGCAGGTTTTTGTCCACGAACTGACCTCTCGGTTACGCCCCATAAACGTTCGATGGGATTCATGTCGGACGATGTGTGTGGCCAAATTAGTCTCTCGAACTGTCTAGAATGTTCTTCAAACCAATCGCGACCAGCTGGGGCCCAATGACATGGTGCACTGTCATCCACAAAAATTACATCATTGTTTGGGAACATGACGTCCATGGAAGGTTGCGGATAGTCTCCAAGTAGCCGAATATAACCATTTCCTGTCAATGATCGGCTCAGTTGGACCAGAGGTCCCAGTCCATCCCATGTAAACACAGCCAACACCATTATGGAGCCATCACTAGGTTGCACAGTGCCTTCCCTTGTTGGCTCCATGGCTTGGCGGCGTCTGCGACACACTCGAACCCTACCATCAACTCTTACCAACTGAAATCGGGATTCATCTGACGAGGCCACGGTTTTCCAGTCGTCTAGGGTCCAACCGATATGGTCACGAGGCGCTGCAGACGATGTGCTGTTAAAGGCACTGTCTGGAGACAGGGTCTAACACATAAGCTCCTAAAAGCTATTAGATTTAAAACGATGACGTCTCTCTTAGAGAACATGTTGTCAAAAAGTCTTGCAAATCTCAATGGGTGGAACGGTATCCCCCCAAGGATCAGTGCTTGCGTTTCTGCTGTTCAATCTCTGTGTAGCCGACCTACCAACTACCACATCCAGAAAATTGATTTACGCAGATGACATCGCTCTTGCATGCCAACATACTAATATAGCTGCTCTTGAACAGGCTCTCACCCAAGATCTGGAATTGATGGCTGAACACTTCAGGAAATGGGGACTAATCCCAAGCGCACTTAAAACGGAGACCTCATGCTTCCACCTAAATAATAGGCTGGCTGGAACACCTCTACAGATATCTCCGAATGGTACTGCGCTTCCTTACAATTCCCACCCAAAATATCTGGATGTAACATTGGATCGCACTCTCTCTTATAAAAAACACCTATCAAATCTGGCCGCAAAACTGAAATCCCGAAACAGCATCCTCCACAAATTAGCGGGAACGACCTGGGGAGCTGGTGCAGAGACACTCCGTACCACCGCTCTAAGCTTGGTCTACTCAACAGCTGAATACTGCACATCGGTGTGACTAAACTGCCTGCCCATGGGAAAAGTAGATGTGGTGCTAAATCAGACGATGTGAATAATTGCTGGAGCTATTAAAACCACTCCAGTCTACTGGCTACTAGTCTTCAGTAACATCGAGCCGCCTTATATACGATGATGCAACATACTCGTAAGAGAGTTTAAAAAGATCTCCAGCAATACAGCCCTATCAGTCCACCAGGACCTTACTGTATTTAGAAGACTTAAATCCAGAAATCCTCCTGTGAAGACTGCACAGCAACTTGTGAGCCAAAACTACAATGGCGTTGAAATCTGGCGAACGGACTGGAGAAACAGAGCCAATCCAAGATTGCACACTTTATTTGAGACTCCCAACCATCCAGCGAGCTTTCACCTCCCAAGGAAAACCTGGGTAACACTGAACAGTATGTGGACCGGACATGGCCGATGCGGATTCTCGATGTACAATTGGAACTTGAGACCTGACTCTGGGCGCGAATGTGGTGCCAAAGATCAAATCATCCTCCACATCGTCAGCGAGTGTCCACTGAGGGCGTTCACTGGCACTGAGGACGACTTCCTGAGGGCAACACCACAAGCTGTGGAGTGGCCGCAGAAACTGGTGTGGAATTGTGACTGCTGGAAATACTGGAATCTGAACTTTATCCAGTCTTATTGTTTTGTAATGTAGTTATACATTTATTGTTGCGTGCCAATGTCCAATTTACATTGTTTTACTATGTCTGTATCCTATATATTAACAATGTATATTCTCTTTCATGCTGTTTCCAATGTGTTGTATGATGATATAAGATAAATAAATAAAGGCACTCGCGTCGGTCGTTTGGTGCCATAGCACATCAGCGCCAAATTTCGACGCACAGTCCTAACGTCCCACATTGATTTCTGCGGTTATTTCGCGCAGTGTTGCTTGTCTGTTAGCACTTACAACTCTACGCAAACGCGGATGCTCCCGATCGTGAAGTGATGGCCGTCGGCCACTGCGTTGTCCGTGGTGAGACGTAATACCTGTATTTTGTGTTCTCGTCACACTCTTGACACTATGGATCAGGGAATATTGAATTCTCTAACCATTCCTATCTTGCTCCAACTACCATTCCGCTTTCAAAGTCTGTTAATTCCTGTTGTGTGGCCATAATCAAGTCGGAAACGTTTTCACCTGAGTAAAACGACAGCTCCGACAATGCAGTGCCCTATATATTTGCGTACGCGATACTAACGCCACCTGTATACATGCATATTGCTATCCTACGATTTTTATCACCTTAGCGTATTTAGTGAACTAAATAATTTAAAAACTAAGTTTTCGATATTTCTGAAACTGAAAGTTAGCAATAAATAATTTATGGCAGCGATACGTTGACTTTTAATGTGTACATTAGTCAGCAACTGAGGTTTGCTTAGAGATGGATGTTGGGTAGTATTAATACGGAAAAACAAACAAACGGGTTACTTTCCAACAGGCAGCAGCAGCGGTCACCTGAAGATTCGAACAGTTCCCTCGAAGAAACACTGTGGAGTTTAAATAACGTGATCGTACATTCAACCTGTCCGCCGGGAAAGACTGAAGTGTCAGAGGTACATATTTTTTACGTGAAACTGGCCGTACTACCTATTATTGGAATATTTACCATTCTACCGGAAACGCTCTTTACACTTACACGTTCCACATATCCTCACTACCTACAATTTTAACAGTGCGTTATCTATCCCTATGTTATTGGGCGCTCTGCGGGTATAGGAGTGCGTACGGCTGTTTCTACATGCACAGGCATGTTTGCCGGCCTCGACGCTTTGCTAGTGGTGACTGAAGAGCTGTCAACGATGGTGGCCTCCGCTTAGCGACGCATTGTCAGCCAGACCGTGTCGACATGTAGCGACGCATTTGTATGCGCGGATATGCTACAGCATCCAGGAGCGTGGCGCGGCCGTCATATGATGAGAGTGTCTAGAAGAGGGAGGTACATGTGTGTGTGTGTGCGAGGAGAGCAGCAAACGTGCTCCGCCGCCGTTGCAGCCACATTAGCAGTCGTCTCGTGCAGCTGTTCCGTTTCGCATGCGCTGCAAGGAATTAACGTCAACGAATAGTAGCGTTCACACTCGCCTTGTTCCAAACGTGCTCCATTGTATTGTCACTGCAGAAGAGTAAATCATATCATTTAATGATCTGAAACAGCTCGGACGGGAGGACTGCTCACCGCAAATGGAATGAAGGAAATCACGCAATGGGTTTTACTCCCTAGGACCTGCACAATACGTCGACTTTTGTACTGCTAAATCCTTTTGCGCCGACGTTCTGTTCTCCTACAGTTATGAAATGCTTATTGATCAGGAAGGCAGTAGATTTATGGAAAAGAGGGTAAGCGATAAGCTACCTTGGAGGTTATATATTCACAGCCTCCTGAAAAAGCTGAGTGCTGCTGCCTTCGCGGTTAGATTATTGTCCATACTCAGATTAGCGATACATTAGATTATATTTTCTCAAGCTTCGTTCAGTAGCCATCAGATGACAACACTCATTCGCCAAGACGGCATAATTACCAATCATAGCGTTTATTTGTATCACATCACAAAATACGTTCTGCCATAGAGTCATTCACAAGTGGTCTAGCTGGTGTATAACTATAATGTATATTCAAAAATTAGTGGTCTCTTGACAATAAGTACATACACGTCATACGACAATCAAGGTAACTTGTCACGACTGTACAAAACACTCAAACGTTTTTCAGAAATGTCAGATTCCCATGAAACTGAGCATAACATGTGTTTTCACGTTGCATAAATAAATGCTATTATCAGTAGCTGTACAATGTTGGTGAAACAATGTTGTTCTTCAAGAGACATAAAGTTGTTTATTTTCCTTCATTTTAGGGCATATCAGTACATGCACAAAAATATTTTTTAATCGTAAGACTAGGTAACAATTCACGAGCCTCATGTAGGCTTAATAAGCTGGAGATTCTTATAATGAGATCTGTTCACTTACAAAGTTAGTAATTTGGCACCGAAAAGTGTTTAAAGCAAAACTCATAAAACTCAACCTCCATTCGCTCCCTGTTGTTCTTGATGTTGCAAGCACAGCATTACATACTCCAAGCGGTTAAAGGGGCTACGGTCTGGAACCGCGTGACCGCTACGGTCGCAGGTTCAAATCCTGCCTCGGGCATGGATATGTGTGATGTCCTTAGGTTAGTTAGGTTTAAGTAGTTCTAAGTTCTAGGGAACTGATGACCTTAGAAGTTAAGTCCCATAGTGCTCAGAGCCATTTGAGCCATTACATACTGTTCAAAACCGCTATGACACATTTCAATAGATTTTCTTAAGACTTGAACACTATTAGTGACAAACCACAGGTTTTCAAGCCTAAATCGAAAACGTATCTCTTCGCCAACTTCTTATACTCGCCGCGGGTGTGTTTCTGGTCTTCTGTCACCTGCACCTTCATTTGTTTTCCGTAATACACTGTCAAGGAACGGAACATGATGTACCAATATCTTTTTATCCTCTTCCTACACATTCGCTGATTATTCCTGAGAAGAAATGCTCTCGGTGCTTTCCTGTATAGCAGTGGTTCCCAACAGGTGGTCTGCGGACCCCCAGTGGTCCGCGAGCCATGCCAGAGGGGTCCGCAAGATGCTATTAGAATAAAAATATATTAAATATATTTCGTATGATACTCAATTTTTATTTTTTAAGGGCTCTGTTACACTAATCACCCAGATTTGAAGACAAAGATTTTGAGCAATAATCAAAAATTTAATAATAACAATCATGGCTAAATTGAAAAAGTTTTATGCTCAAGAATTTTTCAATAATGAATATGTCAATTTTTTCTAAGTACCAAAAATAGAAAACATAAAAAGACTCTTAATTTGGCTTTTTTAGGTACCTGGTACTGTGATATGACAAGGTACCTATCATGCTCGATGAGGGGGTCCTCTAGAAAATTTTGTTGGGGACCGCTGCTGTATAGGCCCAAATTTCTCCAGTTGTTCACTAATCTTCATTACATGAAATGTACGAAGGTCGTTCAATAAGAAATGAAACACATTTTTTTTCTGAAAGTAGGTTCATTTTATTCAAGATTCCAGTACACCATACTATTCCCCAATCTTTTTGCTACAAAACACAATTTTCCAACATAATGTCCGTTCAGTGTGACGGACTTACGCCACCTTACTGGGAGGGTTTGAACGCCCGCATGGCACCACCCTACTGGCCGACGTCAGAGCCAAGACCTTACTGCATCAGTAGCTTTCCCATCATCCACGTAATGCTTTCCTTCATTGTGACAAATAGATGGAAATCGGAAGGTGCGAGACCGGGGTGGATGACGAACAACAGCCCAACGACGTTTTGTAAATTACTCCCGGGTGCGCAGAATTATGTGAGGCCTTGGGTTGTTATGGAGGAGAAGTTCGTTTGCGTTTTTGCGGCGACGAACACGCAGAAGTCGTTTCTTCAGTTTCCTGAGGAGAGCACAATGCACTTCAGAGTTGATCGTTTACCACAAGCGAGGACATCAAACAGAATAGCCCCTTCAGACTCCCAGAAGGCGGTCGACATGACTTTACAGGCCGAGGGTGGGCTTTGAACTTTTTCTTCGGAGGAGAGGCTACTCCGTGGACTGCCATTTTGTTTCCGGTTCGAAGTGGTAGACCAAGGTTTCATCGCCTGTGACGGTGCTCGACAAAAAATTGTCACGATTGTAACGTGCAAGCAATTCTTCACATATTTCTCTTTATGGTCTGTTAGGTCTCGAGGAACCCCAACTGGTGGACGAGTGTGTCAGCACTACCAACAAGACGTCCAGTTGCGGACCGAGGTGTTTGTGATCGGTCAGTCACCTCCAATGAGAGTGTAGCACGTCCCAACATTGCTGGAGCCACAGCTGCGTGAAGCAGATCGGACAGATTTGCGCGACATTGTTGCGATGATGACAGATGCCTCGCCCAACGACTTACGTCCTTTTGTTCACTGCCAGGTCTCCGTAGACAGTCCGCAAGTGCCTATGGATATCTGCAATGCTATGGTTTTCCGCCAAAACAAAGTCACTGACAGCTCTACGCTTGGTACGCACCTCCGTTACAGAAAGCCATTTTGAAGGCTACGTATAGCACCGCCACCAATAGGAATTTTATGAAACTCTAGGGGGTGAAGTGTGAATATTCCACGAAGTCCTCATAAAAAATTCCGAATTTTTCAACGGATATTGGCCTAGAGAAAGGTGTGTTGCATTGTTTATTGAACGCCTTTTGTACATTGGAGGAGTATAAGTTTCTTGACTCGCAGCAGAAATTGGATTCACGGAATTTTGTGAAAGAGGTTCTGCATATACACTGCCTTTCTTGTATATCTCCTACTGTAATTTTCTGAGAATTTCTTTGTCTTGTAGATATCCTACTGTAGTTTACTGAGCATTTCTTTGTTTGTCTCACTTTGAATGAACTAACCAAAGATGAAGCAAGAAGCTCGTATTGAAAATTCTCGGTCTCTTTCGTTAATCCAGCTAAGTGTCCCAGGCCGACGACCTAAACTCAAGAACATGTTTTGTAAGCTGTTCTATGTGGATACTCCAGATAAATTTACGAGTTTTATCTAACGTCCAAATTGCAACATTAACACTGATAACGCAAAACGTCGTAATCACTGCCGACCGAACAATGAATGCCGCCTGGCGGTGTTGAGGGCAATTGATACGGTAAGGAAAGTATACAGGGTGGTCGGAAAAGCTTGTTAGGATGTTGCAAGATAGATTGTGCCGATAAATAATTTCTTGAAAAAAATTCGACACGTTGCGCCGTTTCCGAGTTAATTACCACTGAAGTTAGCCTATCAGGCGGTTTGCTAATAAATCAAGCGGCCCGCCAGAGACGGTGTCGTCAAACGTGTGCTTTGTTTGGTTTTCTAAAACCGAACAAGAGAATGATTAAAAAATAGGACATGGGACGGTAGTGCGGGTCTAACCAGAGCCAAAGGCTGAACGGTCTCGTGCGTCGTCATTATACATTATGAGATCAATTGACATTAATTGTATCTGGCACGGCACTTGAATTTGCACGCGTAACTGACTGACTGGTTAACTTCAATACTATTTAATTATGAAACGGCGTAACGTAACACATTTGCTTCTTAGGAATTATTTCTCAACACAACCTATCCTGCAACACCCTTACAAGATTTCCAGACTGTTTGTGAGAACCCCTTATAAGCGAAGCAGGGACGAATGAGGAATCATACTAGCGATAATGCGAGCAATAAATGGGAGAATCCAATGACATAGGTGTCTTTGACAATGGGCAGTTTGTTATAGCTCGGCACCTGGGAAAGAGCGTCATGGAAACGAAGAAGCGGGTCGGTTGTCGGTCTGTCGCGTGCTGTTGAGCGCATCTAAGGAAACTGGTTTAGGGACGGTGAAACCGCGAGTAGGCGGAAAGGTATTAAACGTCCACGGCTCGTCGTTGAACATGGAGACCGGAGGTTTTCCAGTTCTGCAAACCATGGTAGACAGCGATCTGTGGAAGAAATTCGAAATTCGACAAATGCGGAGGAAGCAATGGCTGTTGCACTGTCGATTCGAAAGAGAACGCGCAGATGACTATAGGCAAATTTAATAGAAATTCATGAACGTGTGAAAAGATCGTTGTGTGAAGCTTACAACAACTACCACCGCCATACATAAGCAATAGTTCTTACCGAGAACCATACAATATTCTGGTCCAATGTAAAGTCGCTAAGTTAGTCTAAGTCTCCTATACAGTCATTAGTTGACCAATCTGCTGTGACATTAAAAAACAGCAAAAGTAAAGCCGAAATTTTAAATTTCGTATTTAAAAACCGTTCAGGTAAGATAATTGTACATACCTGCCTACGTTTGAACATCGCACCGTCTTCCGTGTGGAATACATAGTAATAACCATCGCTGGTGTAGAGAAACAAATGAAAGAGTTCAAACCAAATAAGTCACCAGGTCGTTAGGAATCCCAATTCAGCTTTACAAAGAGAACTCTACGGTACTGGCCCTTTACTTACTTCGCTTGCATTTATCGCGAATCTCTCATACAGTGTAAAGTCATTAGCGACTGGAAAAAAGAGCAGCTGATTCCTGTGCACAAGAAAGATAAGAGAACGGACCAGTAAAATTACAGACCAATATCTTTAACGTTGGACAGTTGCAGATTGCTTGAAAATGTTCTCAGTTTGAATATAATGAATTTCCCTGAGAGGGAAAAGCTTCTGTTCACACGTCAACACGGTTTTAGATAGCATCGTTCGTGCGAAGCTCAGCTTGCCCTT
Organism: Schistocerca serialis cubense; assembly: GCF_023864345.2. Lineage (NCBI taxonomy): Eukaryota > Metazoa > Arthropoda > Insecta > Orthoptera > Acrididae > Schistocerca > Schistocerca serialis. The sequence continues at coordinate 272,712,084 of NC_064643.1, read as the reverse complement.
TTCTCATGTGACATCCTGGGAACGATGAAGGACAACAGGCGGATTACATATTCCTAGTTTTCCGTAAAATTTTTGGCACGGTGTCTTACTGCAGACTGTTAACGTTGGTACAATCATATGGAACAGGTACCCAGGTATGTGAATGATTCGAATGCTTCTTATGTAACAGAACCCAGTTTGTTGACCTCAGCGGCGAGTGTTCATCAGAGAGAAGACTATCGTCAGGAGGGCCCGACGGAAGTGCGATAGGAGCGCTGTGGTTTTCTGTACACATAAATGGTCTTGCGGACATGGCAAGCAGCTGTCTGCGGCTGTTCGTTGAAGATGCTGTGGTGTATGGGAAGGTGTCGTCGTTGAGTGACTGTAGGAGGACTTAAAATGACTTACACAAAATTTCCAGTAGGTGAAATGAACGGCAACTGGCTGGTTCAAATGGCTCTGAGCACTATGGGACTCAACTTCTGAGGTCATCAGTCCCCTAGAACTTAGAACTACTTAAACCTAACTAAGGACGTCACACACATCCATGCCCATGGCAGGATGCGAACCTGCGACTGTAGCGGTCGCGCGGTCCCAGACTGTAGCGCCTAGAACCGCTCGGCCACCCCGGCTGGCTGAATGGCAACTATCTCTAAATGTACAAAAATGTAAGTTAATGCAGATGATAGCAAAATCAAACCCATAATGATGGAGTACAGCATTAGTAGTCTGCTGCTGACGCAGTCACGTCGATTAAGGTCTAGACGTAACGTTTCAAAACAATATGAAATGGAATGAGCGTGTAAGGATTGTAGTGGGAAAGGCAAAAGGTCAACTTCGGTTTATTGGGAGAATTTTGGGAAGATGTTGGTCATCTATAAAGGAGACCGCATGTGGGATACTAATGCGATCTTTTTTACTGTCCGAGTGTTTGGGTCCGCACCAGTTTGCATGAAAGAAAGACGTTGTAGCAATTTATGGACGGGTTGCTACATAGATTTGTTACCGGTAGGTTCAAACAACACTGAGATTCATCAAGAACGCAAATGGGAATCACTGGAGAGAATCCGACGTTCTTTTCGAGGAGCACTGTTGAGAAAATTTAGAGAACGGGTATTTGAAGCTGACTGCAGAACGATTTTACTGCCGCCAACGTACATTTTGAGTGAGGACCACGAAGATAACATTATAAAGATCAGGTCTCATGCGGAGGCATATACACAGCTTCCCTCGCACTATTTGCGGATAGAACAGGGAAGGAAATGTCCATTAGTGGTACAGGGTGCACACCGCTTTGCTCCATACGGTAACTTGTGGCGTATATATGTAGAATACAACGCTGTGCATGCTCAGGTGTTCCGGAACACACTGTTCAGTATTCACTGTTGAACATGGGGCTCCGCAGCAGACAGTCCCTATTTGCTTCCGTGTTGACCCAACGACATCGTCAGTGGCGATTGCAGTGTGGTCGGGGTTGGACCATGGATCAAAGGAAACTTGTCGCCTGGTTGGATGAATCGTGTTTCTTCCTCGACGGTCGTGTTCGGATACATCGTCATGAAGGGAACGGCTATTCTTAAGATTCATGCACCAGACATCTGGGAATTCATGGGGCCTTCACTTGGACTTTCACGTGACCTGTGGTAGTAACTGAAATCCGCTTGGCAGCTGTGGTCTGTACGAACTAAGTTACGAACCACCTGCATCCCTTCATGCTTGATGTCTTTCCAGACGGCGTTGCCTTCTTCCAGCAGGATAACTGTGCGTGTCTAAAGAGATAATTGTGTTGCAGTGGTTTGAGGAACTTGATAGTGAACTCACATTGATAACGCTGTCGGGCCCCACCTCCCCACCCACAAGCTACTGGCCCGTGATTTATGGGAACTGCATGACCTCTACGCAGACATCTGGTGCCATATACCTCCAGAAAACTTTCAAGCACTTGTCGAATCCAGGCAACGCAGAATATGTGCTGTTCTGCATTCCAAAGCCGTACCAACACTATTAAGCGTCATAATACTTTGGCTCGTCAGTGCGCAACAAGCGTTACACGAAACAATGGAAAGATAAATGTATCGAAAAGGCTGGTAAACATGGGCTCTACAATGCGTACCTTAGGAGTTGTGATCACTTGAGCAGTAGAAGAGACGTGTTTCACAACAGCGAAGGTGTACAAGTATTCATAGCTCTTAAAGTATGCCCTTTAGACTCCAAGTTTACTGGAAATTTTTTACTTGTTTTGTTTCATGTCTGTCGGCCGGTGTGGCCAAGCGGTTCTAGGCGCTACAGTCTGGAACCGAGCGACCGCTACGGTTGCAGGTTCGAATCCTGCCTCGGGCATGGATATGTGTGATGTCCTTAGGTTAGTTAGGTTTAAGTAATTCTAAGTTATAGGGGACTGATGACCTCAGAAGTTAAGTCCCATAGTTCTCAGAGCCATTTTTTTCCATACCTCATTTCTCAAAATATGAAAAGCAGAGTTCTTTGCAGTGGAAGAGATTTGTTCTCATTGTCGAAGATGAACAAATGTTCATAGCTGTTAAGGTATGTGGTTTTGAGTCCATGTTTACTAGACTTTTTTGATACCTGAAACACTCTGTAACACTTCTGCCACGATTAGAAATATATGTATTTGACATTTATACTAAAACATTGGTGAAGACAATTTTGGCTGAGAACGATCTAACTGCTAAAGGATAAATGCTAAAGCATTTACAACGAACTGAAAAGACTAATTGACGATAGAACACCCTTGAGAATGCGCATTGCAGACAAGTTTGTGGGATAATCACTGAAGAAACATGCCTGACTGAAATGACCAGTTGTCTCCTACGGTGTGTTATTCGTCACAGAGGCGCGCTTCGCGGTTTGCCTGCTCTGTAGGCGCTGGTCTTAGGTGGGCCTCGTCTCGCAGGGGATCTGATGCTCGGAAGTATTGCGGCCAGCGGCGGAGAGGTCAACGAACTCTGCTGAACTGTCGCGCTACTCTGCGCTACGTCAACGTCCCCTCCGACTCCCATTATATATTCTTGTTTTCATTCACCAAATACGATCACTGTTTACCGACGAGCGGTTTCGAGGTTCCCCGCAGGCGGAACGTCTGCCTGGCGTTCTCCCACGCCTAGTGAAATATTATACCGTCAGCAGAAGCTGTTTTGATTTCAAAAATAAAATGGCTACTGACTGCTAAAGATGTTTTAGTCAGTTACATTTACTCCACTACAACACAGAAGCATATTGGTATGTCACGTTGCATACTAGTGTTGGTTTCCTCTCAGAGTATGCTCATACAATAGCTCCATATTTAGCAATCACATACTTTCACTCGCTCGCCGAAATATCTGTACCGAAAGACTGGAAAGTAGCGTAAGCCACACCAGGACCGAAGGAAGGAAATAAGAGTAGTTTGATGAATTACAGACCCATATCACTAACGTCGATTTGCAGTAACATTTTGGAATACTGTTTTCGAACATTACGAACTACTTCGAAGAAAACGATTTAGTGACAAACAGCCAACACGGATTCAGAAAATATCGTTCCTGTGAAACAAAAATAGCTCTTTATTGCTACGAAGTAATGAGTGTTATCAACAGAGGATGTCAAATTGATTCAATATTTTTAGATTCCAGATGGCTTTTGGCACCATTACTCACAAGCGACTTCAAATTAAATAGCGTGCCTGTGGAGTATCACCTCGACTGTGTGGCTGGATTCGTCATTTACTGTCAGAAAGGTCACAGTTCGTAATAACTGACGGAAAGCCGATAATGTCTGGCGTTCCCCAAGGGAGTGTGCTAGCTCCTCTGTAGTTCCAGATCTACATAAACGATTTAAGAGAAGATCTCAGCACCCTCTTGTATTGTTTGCAGATGATTCTGTCATTTACCGTCTTGTAAAGTCATGATTAAAGCGAACTGGAAAATGATTTAGCAAGATACCTGTATGGTGCGAAAAGTCGCATTGGACTCTAAATAATGAAAAGTGTGTAGTCATCCGCAAGAGTACTAAAATAAATGCACTAACGAGGATAACGATGAATTACACAAATCTAAAGGCCGTGCATTCAACTAAAGACTTAGGGATTACATTTGCGAATAACTTAAATAGGAAAGGTCAGATAGATAACACTGTGGGGAGAGCAAACCAAAGACTGCGATTTATTGGCAGAAGACTTAGAAAATGCAACAGATCTGCTAAAGAGACTGCTACACCACGTTTGTTCGCCCTCTTGTGGAGTATTGTTGTACTGTGTGGGTTCAGCATGAAACAGGATCGACGGAGGACTTCGACAGACTTCAAGGAAGGGGAGCTCGTTTTGTATTATCGCGCAATGGGGGAATGAGTGCCAGGGGTATGGTAAGCTACTTAGGGAGACAATAATTAAAGCAAAGCTGTTTTTCGTTTCGAGATCTTTCCACGAAATTTCATTTACCAACTTTCTGCTCCGAATGCAAAATATTTTGTTGGTTCAAATGGCTCTGAGCACTATGGGACTTAACTTCGGAGGTCATCAGTCCCATAGAACTTGGAACTACTTAAACCTAACTAACCTAAGGACAACACACACATCCATATCCGAGGCAGGATTCGAACCTGCGACCGTAGTGGTCGCGCAGTTCCAAACTGTAGCGCCTAGAACCTCTCGGCCACTCCCGCCGGCTTTTGTTGGTGCCCGCCCACATAGAGAGAAATGATATTCGTAGTAAAACAAGAGAAATCGAAGTTCACATGGTGAGATTTAAGTGTTTGTTTTTCCTGCTCTCTGTTCGAGAGTGGAACGGTAGAGAAATAGTGTGAAAGTGTTTCGATGAACCCTTTGTCAGGCACTTAAGCTTGAATTGCTGAGTAGTCATCTAGATGCACATTATATGCTTGTCCCAGCACTTTTTGCATTCCCCGAATCACTTACGGAAGTCGGTCTTTGGGATTACTCTTCGCTCTCTCACTGACATATTTCTAATCTAACTTATGCTTGTAAGACGGTGGCCCTTTAGGTTCTCTTAATTTTTGAAACATAAAAAAAAATCACATGTGGCCAAAGGCTAGAGCATCATTACAATATTGCTTTTGGCCAAAAATTCACTATAAAGCAACGAAGTGTGCGGAGGTACACTACCATGTTTCAAAGCCATGATTCGTTTCGCCATAAATCCGGACTTTTCGCAGATTAATTCACACAGACGTATTGAGTTTATAAGTAGTAGGCCTATGTATTAATTTTTCTATCTTGTGGCACCAGCTCATGGTTATTATGCCGTTAAAACTGGAGAGTGCAACGAGCATAGCGTTCACATTTAACCGCCGTCGTCAACGTTTTATCGGGCTTGGCACCCAGAAAGTTTCCACTGGGACGATTGAGCGTATCCAGAAAGCTTCCACTCAGACGATTGAGCCTTTGTTTGGACGTCAATCCTTAAACAAATGTTCCATTGCTGTTATTACATGTTTCACTAGCTCCACATCGTCGTTGACTTCATCTAACGATTTCTGTGCAAGTTGCATTCGCCGCTGTTTTTGTCGAAATTCAACAATTATTGTACAGATTTGACAACCACACGTTTCATACCCAAAACACCAGAATAAATATCATGATATGAGTACGCTGATATGCAAACGTAATCAGTGATTTAATTGGTTGTGATTCGGCGATCGTTCATTTCTTTCAGTTTTCCCACGATTTCATCGTTCGACTCTGTACTGGGGAGTCCAGGACGCTCTTCACCTGCATCATCTTCACGGTCTTCTTCGAAACGCTAGCACCGGTCACGAAACCTTGTTTTACACACAGAATATTCGCCAGAAACAATATTTAACAAATCTAAGACGTGTTTTCACTTTATTCTGTTCTTATAGCAAAGTTTAATGAAAAATGTCTGACCCATTTTTATAAAACTAAATAATCGTCGATACTACATATAACGTTTCTGACGGTTAACAACAGATTAAATGCCCCATGCAGCCAATTTACTAACAGAACAACAAATAAATTGCGAAAGTCGTACTAATACAATTGAACAAATTTGCAATCGGTGTACAGATAATATTCCATACATCTCATTACATGCTTGATACCTCTTTACTCCTTCACATTGTTCTCTACTCTTGACATTTTTCCCACAGAAAAGAAAATGAAGAATTGACATATCAAGCAAAAGTTCTTTGCAAGAAGACCTACTCGACCCGCGGGTGATGGCTGTGTTCATATGACTTTTCTGGTCTTTCGAGACATGTCGAGAGAGTGATACACTTTACACTACTTGCTACCAGATATGAACTGACTGCCCGATTCGCTATGCGATTCATGGTATGAAACAGATGTTGCAGTGTTCGGCATAATGGATCGTCACATGAGATATTTGAGAATTAACTAAGTTACGTTAAAGTCTTAAAAATTTTATGTGTCACATTTCAATAGATTCAATTTCAGTAAGTATTTAACTTGTGATTATGTTTTGATAACACTTCTGCTTAATTTAATTTCACTTACTGATAATATTGTATAGTAGAGTATAGTATAGTAGAGTAATAATGTAATGAGTTTATCGATTGAACGCTTTTAAATTTCAGTCGAATATTTGTTTCTAGGGACATGACCATGTTGGAACATGTTTTTATAGTCACTAAAACCTTGATTTTCCATTGTAATTTTTGTAATTTCAGAAAAAGACTGCGGCACATAGAAAATGAATGTATTCGTTTAAAAATGGAATAAGAAAATACATTAAACTTCTTTACAGAGCTGGCTAGAGTCGAAAGACTTAAATGTGTACTCTCACTACGCATTTCACTATGTGCCTGTCAGCTCTTGAACCATTATATACATGAGTGTGTTTCACGTATTTTTTTAGTATTGGTACGAACCTCTTAAAACCTTACATTCGTTCTCATGATTAAGGAAGAGCAGCAGATGACGTTAAAACTCAGATGTAATGTAGCCCTAGCAGAAGGAGTATTAGAACAGCTGAAAACCGCAGATGTTTGTGGTAAAGTTAAAACTGTGGGTAAACACCCTAAATAAGGCCAGAAGTTCAACAGCTGCAGCACGTCTGCAAAAGTTTTAGTATAGACGTCTCCAGTTGCTTCACTGCTGTGAAGACGGTGGAAAAAAGTGTGCAGAGCATCCGACGAGTCCAGGAAAACTTTCATAAGCCAGGGAAAACTGCAAGTTACAGACAGTAATAATCAGAGCGTTAAAGAGCCAAGAAGGCCCTTGTGCCAGGGAGTAGTCATAGGATGGAATGATCGGATAAGTGCAGGACTCTCTGAATACGTAGTTCCAAGTAATCAGTACGTTTCAGCAAAGTGCAGTGTTCAGCGATTCGCCTATGATTTAATATCTCTGGGTAACTTTGGTAAAGAGAATCATTTAATCATTACTGGGGATGCCAGGAGCTGTTTGGACCTTAACCCATAATAAACAATTGAGAAGGACATAAGGAACATCGCTGGCAAAGCTCCTCACGCTCTTTGAGCGACACAGTATGTCCCGTCGATTGTGTAAATGTAGAGCTTCAGGTGGCAGTCAATAGTGTGTAGCGAACACAAGCGGGTTATATTGATTCGTCGCCTGTCACACGTCGCACCAGAACAGCATGATTTAGATTTAAATGCTAGCGAGAAAACATTACTTGCATGACTAGTGTCAAGAATTAGCGTAACTAGAGCACTGTCTGTGAGATCCCTACGCTCTCCAGTATTTTCATTAGGCCTCGCTTAGGGTAAATTTTACCGAGGTAGAAAATTGACACGACAAATAACAAAGAAAGAAGCTAGGATAGCAAGAAGGTTAACAGTCAAAATACATGTGGACTCTTCCAACCATCTGAAGTAAGAGTGAAGTAATGAATCATAATTGACGATGTTGTATTAGATGGGCTTTGTGAAACTTTTTTTACGTTTGTCTTCTACAAGAATGATATCTTTTTCGTCAGATTTCTTTTCTGGTGTTGTATGTCATTTTCATTCATTCCTTAACTTTTTTCAAACTATTCATAACCAAATTTGTTAAGAATGAATCTCTGTATGTTCCGGAAATAAACTTTGTGTTTCTGAGCTTCCTTGCTTCAATTTTTGAGTGCGAAACAGATGAGAAAACTCTACCTTAAATACAGTTGCTTTTTTAAATTGTATATATTAGTAAATGATACGACCAAGATATTTTTCTTCTATCACGTTTATCACTTCTGTGCTAGTTGGAAGCGATGTCCGCCAAGGGGGTGGAAGTTTATTCATTTGGGATTGAACTAAGTGGTCTATAAAAACTGAGGCAAAAAAATTTTACGTTACGTTCTCTTAAGAAAAGCATGTTCACAGTGTAGTGTCACCGCCAGACACCACACTTGCTAGGTGGTAGCTTTAAATCGGCCGCGGTCCATTAGTACATGTCGGACCCGCGTGTCGCCACTGTCAGTGATCGCAGACCGAGCGCCACCACACGGCAGGTCTCGAGAGACTTACTAGCACTCGCCCCAGTTGTGCGGACGCCTTAGCTAGCGATGCAACACTGACGAAGCCTCTCTCATTTGCCGTAGTTCGCATAGCCTTCAACTAAGTCAATGGCTACGACCTAGCATGGCGCCATTTATCCTTTGCTATGTATCTAATGAAGCATGTACATCAACAAGACCAATGTCCACCAATTGTGGATTAAAGTTAAGTATTCCAGCAGCTACGTACTTTTCTTTATAGCATTCATTACGTATCCTGTTTCAGACCTCACGCAAGCCTGCGTGAGCTTATAGCGGGCATTTCAGCTTCCTCAAACCACACGGTGTTGGCACTTCTGCCGACACTTCAATTTGGCGACGACGATTTAACGGTCGTATTGCTCTAATTTACTTGTCATGGCTTCGCCACAATCTCCAGATGTACTGTCCGAATTTTATCGCTTGCAGAATCAGCAGACGCAGGCGTTATTGGATGCCCTTGGACAGCTCGTCCAGGGTCAACGTGCAATGCAAAACGATGCGGCAGCCGCCGCTCCACCGCTACCGCAGCCACAACATGCTGTTGCACCCAAGTTTCGTCCATTCGATGTGGAAATGGAAACATGGACGGAGTGGTCACGCCAATTTGGATTTCATCTCGCCGCCTACAGAATTCAAGGTAACGAGCGGCAGCCTCATTTATTGGCGTGTGTAGGGGTTCAAACGTACCGTGTGATAGTGAAATTATTTCCCTGACGCGACGTAGCAACTCTGTCCTACGAAGAAATTTTGTCTGCTCTAGATGCCTATTTCAAGGAATCAGTTAATGTAGTTGCAAAACGGTATACGTTCTTTCGTACAAAACGTGCGGCCGGTCAAACTAATCGGGAGTGGGTTGCAACTTTGCAAGGCCTTACGAGGGATTGTGCTTTTGAGTGTGAATATGGACTCCCTTATTCAGATACTATGGTACGTGATGCAATTGCACAGAACGTTTCTGGTGTTCGTATACGGGAGCAGATTTTGAAGCTAGTCAATCCCTCCCTTCAACAAGTGATAGACATATTGGATAGGCAAGACACACTTGACTTTGCTCAGGAATCATTTGAAACTTCGCCAGCTGTGTGTCACATTAACCGGCCCGCCGGGCGAGCTGCACGGAACTGTAAACAGCCCTCGCGCACGTCCGCGCAGCCCCGTGTCCCGCGCCAGCATCCAAATGCAGTACTGAAATCATGCCCACGGTGTGCAGCCAGACATTCGCGTGAGAATTGCCCGTCACGCCACGCTATTTGCTTTTTCTGTAATAAAAAAGGACATTTTCAGAGTGTTTGTCAGAACAAGCTCCGATCGGACACTGAAAACCATTCCAGGCCCTTTGCTTCGCGCCGGAATCGAACCAAGAATGCTCAGGCTCGTGAACCTTCGCCCATGGACATTCATGTAGTTAATTCCACTCCGCCCAGTGCCACTCCTTCTACCAGTGACTGTGTTCGTCCCATAAAAAGTGTGCGTCGACATCGACGGAAATCACGTCAAGTCGCATGTGATTCTGTCCCAGTGTCTGTTCACGTTGCACAAAGAAGTCGCTCTTGTCGTCAGCAGGACAATAAATTTTTTGTAGACTTGGACTTTCATGGCCACGTGGTACCATTCCAGCTCGATACCGGAGCTGCAGTTTCATTGATCAATAAGGACACGTACAAACAACTGGGCACACCTCCGTTGCGTGCCGCACATGGTCAGTTAACTACATATTCAGGTCAGCCTATTCCTGTGTTAGGACAGTGCAGCCTTCTTGCAACATACAAGGGACAAACAAAACTTGTGTCATTTTACGTTCTTCGTTCTTCTTCTGCAGTGAACTTGTTTGGTTTAGATTTATTTCAGTTGTTTAACTTGTCAATAGCAAATCAGGTCCTATCAGTGAACCAGACTGTGCCTTCAGCCAGTGTTTCTCGGCTATGTGAGGAATTTGCAGACATTTTTGCACCAGGCCTTGGTTGCGCTAAGAACTATGAAGCACGTTTGGAACTGAAAGTAAACGCGCAACTGAAATTTTTCAGAGCGCGCACTGTTCCCCACGCATTGTGTGATGAGGTCGCCAGAACATTAAACGATTTGGAATCACAAGGTGTAATTGAATGTGTGCAGGCTTCTCTCTGGGCATTGCCCTTAGTAATTTTGCCAAAACCTTCCGGAAAACTGAGACTTTGTGTGGACTTCAAGGTGACAGTGAATCCACAACTAGTGATTGCAACTTTTCCTTTACCCCGCCCGCAAGATCTTTTTGATAAACTGTGCCCGGGTAAATATTTTTCGAAATTGGACCTAGCAGATGCGTACTTGCAAATGCCGGTGGACGAAGAATCCCAGCGCGTATTGGTGGTTAACACGCATCTTGGTTTGTACAGATTCAAAAGACTGCCATTTGGGTGTGCATCTGCCCCTGCATTGTTTCAGCAGTATCTACAAACTGTTTGTGCGTCGGTCCCTACTGCAGCAAACTATCTGGACGATATTGTGATCTCCGGAAAGACAGAAGAAGAACATTTAGCCAACCTCCGCACATTATTTCACGTCTTGCAACAAAATGGTCTTCGCTTGCGGAAGGACAAATGTGTGTTTCTTGCTCGTGACTTGCCATATCTGGGACATGTAATCAATGCACAAGGCATACATCCGAGTCCAGAGCACCTCCGTGCCATACAAGACTTGCCTTCGCCGCAGAATTTGAAGCAGCTACAGAGTGTGTTGGGAAAAATTTACTACCACCAGTATATCCCGCGTGCCTCTTCCATTTCAGCTCCGCTTCATCGCTTACGCTGTAAAGGTGTTCCGTTCGTCTGGACGACGGAATGCGAACGCGCCTTTCGCCAGTTGAAATCGGCGTTGCTTTCAAATACTTGCCTTACGCCATTCGATCCCCAGAAACCCCTTTTGTTGATGATAGATGCATCGGATTTAGGGATCGATGCTGTGCTTGTGCACAAAGATGGTTCACACGATCGCCCTATTGCCTTTGCATCCGAATTGCTCTCGTCTGCGCAAAGAAATTATTCACAGATCGAGAAAGAAGCTTTGGCTCTCGTCTTTGGTGTTACTAAGTTCCATGATTTCTTGTACGGTCGTCACTTTACCATCATCACAGACCACAAACCTTTGACGTCGCTTTTTCATTCGAACAAGCCTGTACCTCCACGTACAGTGCAGAAATTCATTCGCTGGTCTATTTTCCTCTCGTAGTACCGCTACGATATCTTGTATCGGTCCACTGCTAAGCATGGAAACGCCGATGCGTTGTCCCGTTTGCCTGTTGCTGAGGATAGAGCGTTCGATTCTTCTGAACTTGCTTGCATGTTCATTGATTCGGAAACTGATGACGTGGTCGAATCGTTTGCGATTGATTTTCGTCGTGTAGCTACAGCCACAGCTGCTGACCCTGTCCTTGCTACAGTTTTGCGTTTTGTTGCTACGCAATGGCCCTTGTCAAAGTCACAGATCGAGGATCCGTTGGTTCGCAGATTTTTTGCTCACAAGGAGAGACTTTTTGTTCGACGTGGTGTTTTGCTGTTGCGTTCTGATAATGATAAGTCCCGGGTCGTGGTCCCACGTTCGTTACAGTCCTCTGTCTTACGGCTTCTCCACCAAGGACATTGGGGTATAGTGAGAACGAAACAACTTGCTCGTCAGCACTGTACTTGATTCGGAATCAATGCTGCAATTACGAATATGTGCTCTTCTTGCATGGCGTGTGCCGAACAACAATCCGCACCACCGCGGAAATTCTTTGCATGGCCGAAAGCCACTTCCCCTTGGCAACGCTTACACATCGATTTTGCTGGTCCATTCTGGAATGCTCGATGGTTGGTTGTTGTCGATTCATTCAGTAATTTTCCTTTTGTTGTCCTGATGTCTGCCACGACGTCATCTGCCACCATCCAAGCGTTATCTGCTGTCTTTTGTATTGAAGGTCTTCCACAGACTATTGTTTCCGACAATGGCCCACAATTCATGTCCGCAGAATTTGTCATTCTGCAAGGGCAATGGTATTCAACATCTGACATCCGCGCCGTTTTCGCCTCAGTCAAACGGTGCCGCTGAACGATTGGTCCGGGCTTTCAAGTCACAGATGTTGAAGTTGAAAGAGTCGCATTCTCGGGAGGACGCGTTGTTGCTCTTTTTGTCATCCTTCCATTTTGCCCCATGGCGACGCGCCGCCGCCGCCGCCGCCGCCCACAGTGGACGCTTCGCTGCAGCCGCCAAGCGCCTCCCTGGGTCCCACGCCGCCGATCGCTTCCCGTGACCAGCTGTCCTCCGACATGGACCTCTTGCCCGCTCCGGACCAGATGTCGTCTTCGCCCGTCGGGTGCTCCGACTCGATGGAGGTCACCCGTCGGCCCCTCCTGACTGTCTTAGGGCGCATACACCGCATGTTGGCGTGCGCCCTGGACTAGGTTTTCAGGCGTTTCTTAGCTCCCCTCGGACCGAATGGCCGGGTGCGGGTGGCACAGCCTCGCCTGTTGTTAGGCTCCCCACCTCATCGCATACGTCAACATGGGGTCCTCCCCACGGCGGGCGGAAGCCTTATAACACAACCGTTCGCCGATTTGCGGGGGAGGAATGTAGTGTCACCGCCAGACACCACACTTGCTAGGTGGTAGCTTTAAATCGGCCGCGGTCCATTAGTACATGTCGGACCCGCGTGTCGCCACTGTCAGTGATCGCAGACCGATCGCCACTACACGGCAGGTCTCGAGAGACTTACTAGCACTCGCCCCAGTTGTACGGACGACTTAGCTAGCGATGCAACACTGACGAAGCCTCTCTCATTTGCCATAGTTCGCATAGCCTTCAACTAAGTCAATGGCTACGATCTAGCAAGGCGCCATTTATCCTTTGCTATGTATCTAATGAAGCATGTACATCAACAAGACCAATGTTCACCTATTGTGGATTAAAGTTAAGTATTCCAGCAGCTACGTACTTTTCTTTATAGCATTCATTACGTATCCTGTTTCAGACCTCACGCAAGCCTGCGTGAGCTTATAGCGTGCATTTCGGCTTCCTCAAACAACACGGTGTTGGCACTTCTGCCGACACTTCACACAGTATCTTCATACTACGGATAATTGAATGCTGACGCTACTGCAGTTCAGCTCTGTGAAGGTTCAAAATAAAAATGCTATTTAAAGGAACGGATTTATCGATAAGTGAGGGGATCATACCTACTTACCACAACATTGCAAAAGGTCGTCTGACAGTTATATCCTTGATACTTACAAATATTTTCTTGGGCCTGATTTCATGTAAAAAAAAAAGAAGAAAGCAGGGGAATTACAGATAGACACAGCAAGATTATACAACTAATTTTCAGATTTGTTCGTAACTGACACTTTTCCGTATTTTAATGTTTTCCATCTCAGATAAGAAAAATCTATTTTTATTTATTATATCTAAGTAGTCCGTATTTACCTGTTATATCTACACCTTAATCCCGCAAACTACCACACTAAATGTGCTGGATGTTAAATGCTATATCAATACCTTCCTCCCTTTCCATGTCATTCGGCGATAGCATGCAGGAAGATCGATTGCCAGTACCATCTTTGGGTACGCTTAAATTTCTCGAACCTTGGCGCGTGGAAATCTCTAGATATAAAAATCTAAACTCTGTCGAACAGATCTCGGAATACTCAACTTTACTGACCGATCACCGTGTCATCCTCAGACTACAGGCGTCACTGGATGCGGATATGGGGGGGGGGGGGGGGGGGAGGAACGTAGGGTCAGCACACCGTACTCCCGGCCGTTGTCAGTTTTCGTGACCGGAGCCGCCACTTTGAGTAGCTCCTCAATATGCCTCACAAGGGCTGAGTGCTCCCAGCTTGCCAACAACGCTCGGTAGACCGGATGGTCACCCACCCAAGTGTTAGCCAAGCCCGACAGCGCCTAACTTCGGTAGTCTGACGGGAACCGGTGTTACTACCGCGGCAAGGCCGCTGGCCTAGAGTTATAAGTTGAACGATTTAATGGTTTTCTTGATTTGTGTGTACTACGTCTATCTAGTACTGTCTCCCATTGCTGTTTGCGGAGCATTTCTAGTCAAACAGCCAGTTAAGAATCACGCAGTCTTCTTTGAATCTGCTCTCTCTCTCTCTCTCTCTCTCTCTCACACACACACACACACACACACACACACACACACACACACACACACACACACAATTCTGGTATGGCCCCTTGTCATGTGTATTTCAATTATCATGTCTTACTATCTTATTAAAATGTATCACAGATGCTGCTGTGTTGTTAAGTACTTGGAGAAAGAATGCGTTGGAACGAATTTTGAATTGCATCTTATCAGCAACCTCTTCCCTTTCCACATCTGTCCTTGAGTAATTGCTGTGGTGTGAATGAATGGCTGAGTGGATTTGAATGAATCAGTAGCGGTCAGAGAGTTTCAGTTCATCAGAGTAAGGTAGTACCAACTTCAATAGGACTTTCCATAAAATCCAGCAATGTAGCGTGCTGTCAATTCAGGACTTTCCACCTTTTTTAGTTCATGAGACTGGCTAGGATCAGCAACGGACGCCACCCATAACATGTTAAAAAAACTGGTCCTGCTCACCGATGTGCGACCGTTGGCCGTTTATTAAGACGCTCTTGTGCCCGCCGCCTACCCGTTAATGTCACTGTTCCTCCAAACACAGGTTTGATGTAAGTTCAGTTAACTTTATGAAGATTAAATGTTGATTACTCTTAGGGAATCACTCGGTTACCTCAATTAGGTGCTCAACTACTTTTTTGTTCAAATTTCGGTAGACCTTGATTAAATATGATACAGGGCTTGTTAATAATGGTCCAGATCTGCCCATGTGCCTTCAGCACTTCTGTTTGTTGCCTTCTGTGATTGCTACCGAGCCTAATTATAAGCAAGTCCATAAACCACCACTTGTGCACTCACAAAGTTTTTGAAACTGTCCTTAGAACCAGCAATGCTGTTAACCAGTCCCTTGCTGAATTATCAACACACGTGGGAGCACTAACAGTCCTCTTTTTTTTCACATATTTTGCGTATACTATGACAAACAGAAATGTGTGCAGTGAAATGTATGCTTACAAGTTACTTAATTTGATGAATTGGTGTCCATTACAATTTTATAACATGAGAATACAATTACAGAGATATAGAAAACATCATGAAAACATAGTAATACAGACATTTGTAGTAATACAGGCTTTACAAAAGAATAGAAATAGACATATACATCAGTGTTACAGGAATTATGACATAAGTAAATACATAAAATAACGAGAATAGTTTTCGAAACATTAATTTCACACATGAGCATTCAAACAGAACAGAATAAATGTCTAAACATCTTTACAAAGAAAATAACATATTATTAATGCATATTATATTTGAGGATAACAGTATTCCTCATCATAGTGAATGTAGCTTAGTACTAGAAAAATTTTACAACATAAATCGTATTAGCTAAACACATAAAGACAGAAAAAACACAAATACACAAGGGTACACTAACACATAGAGGGATAACACAAAAGGAAAGGACAGGGTTTGTTTTACTGCAGTATTTTGCATGGAGATCTCCCTTCGTTCATCATTATTCCCAAAAAGTATCTAAGCCTGCTTTCTGTATTCTATTCATCCTCTTTCAAAATCCTTTTTTGGCCAAACCATTTTCTTGTAGCTTCTCAATGCATTTCTTCCAATTCATCATAGCTCATTCTCTTATATAGCCTACCCCATCTTAAGCTAACTTAAATCTACTGACCTCAGATGCATAAACTAAGGGACAAGGCAATGCAGCAACATAAAACAATTACACAAAAAGGAATGGAAAAATGCAAATTAGCAAAGCTAGCAGCATTAAATCTAAATTAGCAGAGCAATTGCAATATTACAACTAATATTAGGCAATGTGCAGCAAACAATAAAAATAACTCATTAGTAAAACTGGCTTAACAGAGTAATACAAAGTCAAATTTAGTAGCACTATGCCTGGCAAGCAGCAGCAGCAAATGCATACCTAAACATGACAAAGCTCAAGCAGAAAAAATATTACAGTAAAAATGGCCATGTTTAATACCTATGTCACATCTTAACACTAGAGTGATGCATCACCTTGATTTATCTACGAAACAAGTTACCCAGTCATTGACAAAAATTATATATGCAATTCCTGTGAAGGGAAATGACTTTTTGTGCTCCCTCTTTTTTGGAAGTGGATCATAAAATGGTTATTTACTGGATCTGTAGGCATAAAATATCTATATTAGTCCGTCTACTAAATTTTATTTTAACCAATGCTGCAGTGCAGCTAGAAACTAGATATTAAACGAAATGAGCAAATATATATATATATATATATATATATATATATATATATATATATATATAGAGCAAAATATGAAATGTCATTCACTATGCAAATGGCGTCTCCAAAGGCAAAAAAATCTCTCAACCAGAAAGACAATAGATGTAGAGTGTTTCTCATAATTTCATTAGGCATTTTAGTAAATATCATAAATTAAGAGCTCCACAGTGTAATCATATATTTTCAAGTTTGAGCAAGTCGTATTTGTGATGCTTTCTACAAAGAAATGTCAATAGCAAAGATAATGCCCTCCTTTTTTCTCCACCTGTGCTTCTGAAAGGCACACACTAATGGCTTTTTTCCAGGCAACTGTCGGTGCAGCTGGGTGCCCATGACGGATTACGTGAAGGTCACTTAACTTTCTTACCGAAATATTTACATCAGTTTCCACTGCAGTGACAGTCTCATATAAAAAATTTCACAGGTCGAGAATTTGCGTTGAAAATGTGTAGAAACAAAATCCTATGAATATAACAGTGTCCAAAAAATTTTTGCCAGCATTGTGATACATTCACGCATTTACACACATTTCATAACTCTTAAAGTACGATTCTTGGTTTCCAGCATCCTTTTTCACAAGTCAGAGTCCCTAACCACTATTCATTATTCCTTACCTTATTACACATATAAATATTCGTCGACACGTCAATCTTGCGACGACACTTCAATATTTCATCATAATAAATACATAGCATAATCAAATTCCTCATATAGCATCAGATTATTGATCATAAACATACCTCAACAGCATAATACACATTTTCATTGTAATAATATCATAACACCTCAGTCAAATCTCAAAATCGTCGTAGCTTTCTGCAATAATTTCAAAACCTAAAAAAAATTCTCTGCTCATTTCAATAGTGTCATCTACCTCAAACGTACTTTAAAAATCGTGAGTCTATACCAAATACATCATTCAAAGCTCTCATAGTATCACAATGGTTCCGAAAAAATATGAACAGTTCACAAAGTACAGACAAAATACAGTGTCATAAGTGTGAAGTTATCCAACTGTGTAATTACATAAACATCTGTCACTGATGTAGCAAAAAAAAAATGTTTGTTTCTCTGTTAAATAACCAGGTAGCTGTGTAATTCTGTGTTGGAGAAATATGGTACCGATGTGTAAAGTTGTATAAGCAAATACCATATTAGCTAGGGCTCCTTGTGCTTGCCAAACACATGGTACACAAAGTAAGCGTGTACCCCCCTGAGGATTAATGTAATTATACCCTCAGGTGTTACAGATTACAGCAATGGAATGAAATGTATCACGGAAGACTTTCTTTGTAATTCAAAAATCTTGAAAAAGAAATGGTTTAAGTACAAAATTAATCACTGAAATGCGTGTCCTGTATCGCTAAATGTGCGTCTTGCTGTAAGATAATTCTGTGGAAGTGTCGTCGTTATTGTCCTCTGTAAGCAAAGTTCTGCTGAAGTCAATGTAGTTACCTCATCATAAACGAAAGTGAAATGCTTTGCGTATAGATATCGTAGTTATT
The DNA here is from genome assembly GCF_023864345.2 of Schistocerca serialis cubense. NCBI lineage: Eukaryota > Metazoa > Arthropoda > Insecta > Orthoptera > Acrididae > Schistocerca > Schistocerca serialis. The sequence continues at coordinate 272,693,766 of NC_064643.1, read as the reverse complement.
ACGTACCTTACCGTGATCAAGAAAGTACTATAATGTAACGTTTTGTTGTGCTGCGGAAAAGGCTGTCTCATTGTAGCTATACCACAAAAGTTACTACTAAAACATGTTTTACTTTCCAGAATAATACAGAAAAACTGTGCATATATAAAACAGATACACCGCAAAAGCAACAATGTAAATTGTACAAAATTGTTAAGGCTTTCGTGGCCACTTGTTGACAAACTGCCTATTGGCCTCTGTCTCGGGTTCTTCGCGGCCGACGTTCATCTAATGATTTTTCTGACGTTTCGCCAGCACGAGTGGCTGGCATTGTCAAAGCTTCACCCTCCATTGCCGGTGGTTAACTGGAACCTAGCTCGCGGCCGCAGACTATATGTACCTGGCGCGCCAACGTCTGAGGGCTTCTCCGTGGTCATATCCGGTGCTGTTCTCCTCTTGCTACCTGCGACGGTCGTTCGCTGCAGTACGAGAAGCCAGGATCCGTTTACCTTAAGGCTTTCCTCTTTCTTGTTGAAACTGTTCGCGTGTTTTTGTATTTCTACAGCTTCTCTGAACAAGCGCGAAAAAAAGAGGCATGATTAGTACGCTCGTAACGAGAGCAGGACGAATATGTGAGCCGCGACACATCAAACGAGAAATGCAACACCTGGAAACAGTCCTGAGGAGCAATGGGTACTCCACAAATTATATTAGAAGTGTAACAAAGCCAAGCACTCGGCGAACTAAGGAACCAGAAAAAGAAATGTCGGGTACGGCCTTTCTGCCGTACATTCCCAGAGTGACGGACAGAATCGGCCGTATATTGCGCAAACATGGCGTAAAGACGATTTTCAAACAGACAAGGAAGATCAAAGAGTGTCTTAGATCGGCGAGGAAGAAAAGAGACCCACTTGCAATGTCGGGAATATACCGTATAGCATGCACATGCGGAAAAGTTTATGTCGGAATGATTGGACGATCCATTAACACCAGGATCAAAGAGCATAAGCGACATTGCAAATTGGGGCAGGTGGAGAAATCGGCCGTGGCAGAGCATGCACTGAATGAGACCGACCACGTAATAAAATTCGCCGACACGGAAGTTCTGGCTGTAGAGAAGCACAATCACACGCGCTTGTTCAGAGAAGCTGTAGAAATACAAAAACACGCGAACAGTTAGAACAAGAAAGAGAAAAGCCTTAAGGTAAACGGATCCTGGCTGCCCGTACTGCAGCGAACGACCGTCGCAGGTAGCAAGAGGAGAACCGCACCGGAAATGACCGCGGAGAAGCCCTCGGACGTTGGCGCGCCAGGTACATATAGTCTGCGGCCGCGAACTAGGCTCCAGTTTACCACCGGCAGTGGAGGGTGAAGCTTTGACAATGCTAGCCACTCGTGCTGGCGAAACGTCAGAAAAATCATTAGATGAACGTCGGCCGAAGAACCCGAGACAGAAGCCAATAGGCAGTTTGTCAATGTAAATTGTGTCACGTATTAGTAGCGTCGTGATATAATCGTGTATCTGTCAAAGAAACCAAATACTAAGTCATCTTTAATCTCACAGAAAGTACTTCAAATAAAGAATGCCTTTTCAACTAAACCAAAATGTTGCATTAAAATCTCATTAGCAGTATATGTTCTAAGTATGTAAGCCTTATAGTCGTTACGTAATCGTGCAATTAACAAGCAAGAATGTACACACACAATAACACTGTGTCGTCTGTTCACTATAACAATGCATTCGTAATTTCTGTTTAAATAAGTTCTCTTGGTTCTTGACTGGATATTTAACTTCAAACATTGTTGCATGTTAACGGTTTCTAAGTGTGACAAATTGTACTAGTAGCGTGAAGTGAAAAATTTTATGGCAAAGACTAAGTTAAAAAGCAGATTATCTTTCAATAAACGGTCTTACATGTGAAATGTGGTGCAATCCTTTACTCTTCATAGTATGTAGAGTTTCAACTTCAACGCAATTATCATGTGGTATACGTCGGATTCTGTAAGGTCCAATGTAAACTAGAAAGAATTTGTGACTCAAGTGTTTCTTCTTATGTGACAATGAATGAGCTTTAATGAGAACTTTCTGACCAATATATAATTTCTTTGCACATGCTTTATCGTGTAGTTTTCTCCTTTTGTCTGCTGCAGATTTTAGATTCTTAATAGCTAAATCAATTATGTCTTTGTGTCGAAATTTATGTGTATTCGGAAAAGGTACAAGCTCTCTGATTCTGTTCGGTGATCCTTCATTCTTTAGTACAAGAATAGGTGGTAAAGCAGTGGAGTCATGAGGCATTTCATTCAGCACGTTTTGAAATAAGTGTAAATATCTGTCCCAATGCTGATGCTTTCTGTGACAATAAAGTCTAGAAAGCTTATTGATTTCTTTCACAATCCGTTCAGACGGGTTACAGTGTGGTGAGTACAATAAAATAGGTTTGATTTTATGATTCCGAAGCATGCGTGACCAAACAGCAGACCTGAATTGCGGTCCGTTATCTGAAATGACTTTATTAAAGTGTCCAACTTCAGGTAAGAAATTTTTAACAAAGGTGTTGGATACAGACCGTCCAGTAGCTTTACGTAACGGAGTGAAAGAAACAAATTTTGATGTAAGTTCAACAGCGACTAGAACGTACGAAAATCCATTCGATGTTCTGACAAGGGGTCCCAAGAGATCAACAGCAGCAAATTATTTTAATTTAGAAGGAATGATAGGAAACAACAGAGCACGATGTGAGATAGTAGATGGTTTCGCCTTTTGACAAAGTTTACAAATAGACAAGACTCTTCGAATTCTCTTTTCCACATTGTTAAAATAACAAGTCGTTCGAAGAATATAACATTTTCGTGGACCAAAATGTGCGTAGCTGAAATGAATGTACCAAATGAGCTTATTAACGAAATCGTCTGGAATGCAAAGTACCCATAGCTTGTCATCAACAGTGCAGCGTTTGAAGAGTATGTTGTTTCTAACCAGATAATAATGCCGAATCTGAGTGTGTGTCTTTTCATGCCATTTACTTTTGATGTCTTTCCAAATCGGATCTTTATCTTGTTCATGAGCAATGTCCTTTAAAGATGTGGTGATGAAGTTTTCAAAGGCAACTTTCTGAATGTAAAGAATACTGAAATTTTTTTCGAGGTTGCCTTCTGTGTTACTTTTCTCAAGCCCAGCCGGTGCGCGTGACAGTGCATCCGCAACAATGTTCTCCATGCCGGGAATGTAGACTACTGTGAAGTGGAATTCTTGCAGAAACAATGCCCAACGTTTTAACCTGTCATGATTTAATTTTGAAGACATAAGAAATTGTAATGCACTTGATCACTGTATACTTTTACGTGCTTACCAGAAAGAAAGAAACGGAATTTGTTAAATGCCCAAACGATAGCTAAAGCTTCTAATTCAGTAACGGAATAATTTTTTTCAGATTTTGTTAGCACTTGGCTAGCAAAAGCAATGGTTTTCTGAACAGTAGTGTCATTTTCTGTGGCTTCTTGAAATAAATGGGCACCAAGACCGACTTTAGAAGAATCCGTGCTAAGGCAGAAATCTTGTGATAGATCTGGATGAGCTAGTATTGGCGCGTTAAGTAGCGATTCTTTCAAAGAACTGAATTCCAACTGTGCTTGTTCGTCCCAGTTCCAAATAGTATTTTTTCCAGTGAGAGAACAAAGTTTTGGTGTAACTAGAATTTGCATATTCAGAAAACGACGGTAAAAATTTGCGAGACCCAGAAAACTGCGGACTTGTTTTTTTGTGGATGGAACTGGAATGGCTCTGATTGCTTCTAACTTTTCAGGATCCGGCTGAATGTCTTCAGAAGAAATAATATGTCCTAAAAACTTCACCTTTGTCCTACCGAATTCATACTTTTCCAAGTTAACTGTAATTCCAGATTCTGCAAAAATACGTAACAAATTGTTAAGGATGCGATTATGTTGTTCCCATGAGGCTTCTGCTATTAGAATATCATCCACATATAAGGTGATGTGACGTTTTAAGAAATCAGGTAACATGGAATTTAGCCCGCGAATGAACGCTGCCGAAGAAATGTTCATACCAAAAGGAAGTTTCCGAAATTGATAACAAACGCCGAAACAAAGGAAAGCTGTGTATTTTCTACATTCTGGATGAAGTTCGATCTGATAAAAGCTGGATCTGAGATCAATAGAAGACAACACTTTTACACCATTAAAATTTTGAAGAAGTTCTTCCAACCTTTGCGGCCTGTCTGTTTCAGGAATGATGATAGTATTGATTTGTCTCGAATCTAAGACAAACCTGATCGATCCATTTTTCTTCTCAACAACATGTAATGGATTGTTGTATGAGCTTACTGCAGGCTCAATAATGTCCTCGTCAAGCATAGATTGTATTTCTGTTCCAACACGGTCCCTATAATGTGCCGGAATTACCTATGGTCTAACACAAAATTTAGTATGCTCATGAACACGAAATTGGTATTGAAACCCCTTGATTGTTCCTGTTTTGTGAGTAAAAACTGTGGAATGTGCTTGTAAAATCTCAAAAAGGTCCTGCCTATCAGTGTCATTACAATTATCAAGTGTTTGAATTTTATTCTGAATTAACTCATTAGTATCAAATACGCCGTCGATATCATCCCTGTTAGTACATGCAGAGTGATTGTTAGTGTCAAGTTCCGTCGAAAATTCCGAACTGTTGTCTAACAGGAGGTAAAGCCGATTAATTTCTTCCTCATGGTTTAAGAGCCAATCTTCAAATTTCAAAGCTATTGACTCACCTTCCTTCTCTAAACTTATTTCAGCATCGTGAAAGTTTAAGATTGCTTTGTATTCATTAAAAAAGTCTACTCCCAATATAATTTCCGTCGACAATAATGGAACAATAAGAAAGTTCATAGAAAAGCTGTGGCTTTGACAAAAGAATTCTAAGTTGGTTTGTTGGCGTACATCTACACTTTTTCCAAAGATTGCACCTTGTCATTTAATCTTATGTAACGGAAGTGTGGGGCAATCGTTCGATTTGTTGCATTTGCTAATGGCTGTTTCACTAATTACTGAAATAGGACTGCCAGAGTCAAGTACTGCCGTAAATTTTACGTCATATACTGTAATGTGAATCACAGGATATGTAATGTTGTTATATTTTACGTCGTGTTCCTGGAGTAAGATGTCCCTAATGTCTTCCATTTTTACGTAATTACTAGCTATGGCAGCTGCGTCATCAGTTTCATAAGTACGTTTTGTGGGCTGCCAGCGGTATGAGTCATTGCCTATTGTGTCTTTGTTGGCGCGCGTCGTTATTGGGATTTGGAGACCTAACTTCTACAGATTCACCTTGTCGAGAGGGCCCTGCCCTGTTTGAATCCCGCCAGTTCTGATGCAATTCAGGTCTGTCGTTACGATCATATCGTCTGTCGTCATGTCGGTAGATTCCATAGTTTCTTTCTTGTCGATCACGTGGTGGAGAATTCCTCCCTGAATCGTAACCGTGCGCTGGACCGTTGCGTCTAAAGTTATTCTGTCACCCTTGATAATAATTATTTTGGTTTCCATATTGTCTGTTTCTCTGATTGTCTCTGTGATAGTCACTACTGCGGAGAGGTGATCTTTCCCTGTAATTATCACTACACTGCCATCGGTTGTCATACGGGTGGTGTCTTGTTTTGGCCACGATTTGTGTTGCGAGAATAGCCTTGTCGTGTCCAGTTATTATTTCTTTCATCGCGGAATTGCGACGGATGTGACCTGTAACTGTTGTGTTCCTGTTTTCGCGTTCCGCGATTGTCAGTGTCAATTGCTAATTCTTGTAAGAGTCCCTGAAAAGCTTCAATGTCGTCTTTGCAACGTCCTGCCAAAATAATATGTCGTAAATGTTCAGGTAATTTGATTAAGCAAATGCGGATGGGTTCTGACGGGCTGTATGGGTTTGACAGGTACTGACTCTTGTGCAACATGTCTTGAAAATATTTCACAAGACTGGAGAATTCAGATTGTTCGAAATGTTTCATCATTATGATGCTATGTTTTACTCGGTCTTGTGTAGTTTGAGACCAATATGCTGAGAGCAAGGCATGATAAAATTCTCCTTCAGTGTGGCAGTCGTGAATGACCGATCGCATTCTTACAGCTGGTTCATTCTCTAAATGGCCACACATAAATTCTAATCTGTGCTCTAATGACCAGTTGGGAGGAAAACAATGATAGAATTGATGAAGCCACGCTTGTGGATGAATGTCGTTGCCGGAATTCTTAAATGTTTTGAATTTACGTGTAGTAATAAACAGCTTATAGTCAAAATCATCATGTCGGCGAGTCGCATATCGGTCATTGTTACTTCGTTTCGGCGGTTCCATCTCAAAATTCGGTGTACCTTGCCAATTTCTTTCATAATTTCCGAAGTACCCCGTATTATTATTTTGTGGCTGTTCCGTATTTCTATGTCCCTCTTCCCGTACTGAAGTGCGAGTGTCCTCTAAAATACGTAATTCTTGTATTACCTGTGTCAGCTGATCTTGTATTTCCCGGATTTCTCTTTGGTGTTGCATATTAATTTGATTCTGATTTTGTTTGAATTTCCTAATTTGTTCGCACTCTTCTGTGTCATTAAAGACTACCGGTTTTGTGTCATTCAGATTATCATCTACCTTCGTAGATAAATTATTTAGCTGATCCGAAAGTTCAACTACTTTCTCTGATAATGAACTAATTTCCTCCATGTGTCTTTCTGAACCAGTTTTCAGAGTATCTACTGTATTACACTATCTAGTCACATTAAAGTGAACACCCATCAAAAGGCTGAATAACTACACTCCTTTTGCTACACAGACCGCTGCGATACGTTAAGAAGAGAGTCAGTGAGTATCTGGTCGCCTCCCATGCTGCAGATTTTAGATTCTTAATAGCTAAATCAATTATGTCTTTGTGTCGAAATTTATGTGTATTCGGAAAAGGTACAAGCTCTCTGATTCTGTTCGGTGATCCTTCATTCTTTAGTACAAGAATAGGTGGTAAAGCAGTGGAGTCATGAGGCATTTCATTCAGCACGTTTTGAAATAAGTGTAAATATCTGTCCCAATGCTGATGCTTTCTGTGACAATAAAGTCTAGAAAGCTTATTGATTTCTTTCACAATCCGTTCAGACGGGTTACAGTGTGGTGAGTACAATAAAATAGGTTTGATTTTATGATTCCGAAGCATGCGTGACCAAACAGCAGACCTGAATTGCGGTCCGTTATCTGAAATGACTTTATTAAAGTGTCCAACTTCAGGTAAGAAATTTTTAACAAAGGTGTTGGATACAGACCGTCCAGTAGCTTTACGTAACGGAGTGAAAGAAACAAATTTTGATGTAAGTTCAACAGCGACTAGAACGTACGAAAATCCATTCGATGTTCTGACAAGGGGTCCCAAGAGATCAACAGCAGCAAATTATTTTAATTTAGAAGGAATGATAGGAAACAACAGAGCACGATGTGAGATAGTAGATGGTTTCGCCTTTTGACAAAGTTTACAAATAGACAAGACTCTTCGAATTCTCTTTTCCACATTGTTAAAATAACAAGTCGTTCGAAGAATATAACATTTTCGTGGACCAAAATGTGCGTAGCTGAAATGAATGTACCAAATGAGCTTATTAACGAAATCGTCTGGAATGCAAAGTACCCATAGCTTGTCATCAACAGTGCAGCGTTTGAAGAGTATGTTGTTTCTAACCAGATAATAATGCCGAATCTGAGTGTGTGTCTTTTCATGCCATTTACTTTTGATGTCTTTCCAAATCGGATCTTTATCTTGTTCATGAGCAATGTCCTTTAAAGATGTGGTGATGAAGTTTTCAAAGGCAACTTTCTGAATGTAAAGAATACTGAAATTTTTTTCGAGGTTGCCTTCTGTGTTACTTTTCTCAAGCCCAGCCAGTGCGCGTGACAGTGCATCCGCAACAATGTTCTCCATGCCGGGAATGTAGACTACTGTGAAGTGGAATTCTTGCAGAAACAATGCCCAACGTTTTAACCTGTCATGATTTAATTTTGAAGACATAAGAAATTGTAATGCACTTGATCACTGTATACTTTTACGTGCTTACCAGAAAGAAAGAAACGGAATTTGTTAAATGCCCAAACGATAGCTAAAGCTTCTAATTCAGTAACGGAATAATTTTTTTCAGATTTTGTTAGCACTTGGCTAGCAAAAGCAATGGTTTTCTGAACAGTAGTGTCATTTTCTGTGGCTTCTTGAAATAAATGGGCACCAAGACCGACTTTAGAAGAATCCGTGCTAAGGCAGAAATCTTGTGATAGATCTGGATGAGCTAGTATTGGCGCGTTAAGTAGCGATTCTTTCAAAGAACTGAATTCCAACTGTGCTTGTTCGTCCCAGTTCCAAATAGTATTTTTTCCAGTGAGAGAACAAAGTTTTGGTGTAACTAGAATTTGCATATTCAGAAAACGACGGTAAAAATTTGCGAGACCCAGAAAACTGCGGACTTGTTTTTTTGTGGATGGAACTGGAATGGCTCTGATTGCTTCTAACTTTTCAGGATCCGGCTGAATGTCTTCAGAAGAAATAATATGTCCTAAAAACTTCACCTTTGTCCTACCGAATTCATACTTTTCCAAGTTAACTGTAATTCCAGATTCTGCAAAAATACGTAACAAATTGTTAAGGATGCGATTATGTTGTTCCCATGAGGCTTCTGCTATTAGAATATCATCCACATATAAGGTGATGTGACGTTTTAAGAAATCAGGTAACATGGAATTTAGCCCGCGAATGAACGCTGCCGAAGAAATGTTCATACCAAAAGGAAGTTTCCGAAATTGATAACAAACGCCGAAACAAAGGAAAGCTGTGTATTTTCTACATTCTGGATGAAGTTCGATCTGATAAAAGCTGGATCTGAGATCAATAGAAGACAACACTTTTACACCATTAAAATTTTGAAGAAGTTCTTCCAACCTTTGCGGCCTGTCTGTTTCAGGAATGATGATAGTATTGATTTGTCTCGAATCTAAGACAAACCTGATCGATCCATTTTTCTTCTCAACAACATGTAATGGATTGTTGTATGAGCTTACTGCAGGCTCAATAATGTCCTCGTCAAGCATAGATTGTATTTCTGTTCCAACACGGTCCCTATAATGTGCCGGAATTACCTATGGTCTAACACAAAATTTAGTATGCTCATGAACACGAAATTGGTATTGAAACCCCTTGATTGTTCCTGTTTTGTGAGTAAAAACTGTGGAATGTGCTTGTAAAATCTCAAAAAGGTCCTGCCTATCAGTGTCATTACAATTATCAAGTGTTTGAATTTTATTCTGAATTAACTCATTAGTATCAAATACGCCGTCGATATCATCCCTGTTAGTACATGCAGAGTGATTGTTAGTGTCAAGTTCCGTCGAAAATTCCGAACTGTTGTCTAACAGGAGGTAAAGCCGATTAATTTCTTCCTCATGGTTTAAGAGCCAATCTTCAAATTTCAAAGCTATTGACTCACCTTCCTTCTCTAAACTTATTTCAGCATCGTGAAAGTTTAAGATTGCTTTGTATTCATTAAAAAAGTCTACTCCCAATATAATTTCCGTCGACAATAATGGAACAATAAGAAAGTTCATAGAAAAGCTGTGGCTTTGACAAAAGAATTCTAAGTTGGTTTGTTGGCGTACATCTACACTTTTTCCAAAGATTGCACCTTGTCATTTAATCTTATGTAACGGAAGTGTGGGGCAATCGTTCGATTTGTTGCATTTGCTAATGGCTGTTTCACTAATTACTGAAATAGGACTGCCAGAGTCAAGTACTGCCGTAAATTTTACGTCATATACTGTAATGTGAATCACAGGATATGTAATGTTGTTATATTTTACGTCGTGTTCCTGGAGTAAGATGTCCCTAATGTCTTCCATTTTTACGTAATTACTAGCTATGGCAGCTGCGTCATCAGTTTCATAAGTACGTTTTGTGGGCTGCCAGCGGTATGAGTCATTGCCTATTGTGTCTTTGTTGGCGCGCGTCGTTATTGGGATTTGGAGACCTAACTTCTACAGATTCACCTTGTCGAGAGGGCCCTGCCCTGTTTGAATCCCGCCAGTTCTGATGCAATTCAGGTCTGTCGTTACGATCATATCGTCTGTCGTCATGTCGGTAGATTCCATAGTTTCTTTCTTGTCGATCACGTGGTGGAGAATTCCTCCCTGAATCGTAACCGTGCGCTGGACCGTTGCGTCTAAAGTTATTCTGTCACCCTTGATAATAATTATTTTGGTTTCCATATTGTCTGTTTCTCTGATTGTCTCTGTGATAGTCACTACTGTGGAGAGGTGATCTTTCCCTGTAATTATCACTACACTGCCATCGGTTGTCATACGGGTGGTGTCTTGTTTTGGCCACGATTTGTGTTGCGAGAATAGCCTTGTCGTGTCCAGTTATTATTTCTTTCATCGCGGAATTGCGACGGATGTGACCTGTAACTGTTGTGTTCCTGTTTTCGCGTTCCGCGATTGTCAGTGTCAATTGCTAATTCTTGTAAGAGTCCCTGAAAAGCTTCAATGTCGTCTTTGCAACGTCCTGCCAAAATAATATGTCGTAAATGTTCAGGTAATTTGATTAAGCAAATGCGGATGGGTTCTGACGGGCTGTATGGGTTTGACAGGTACTGACTCTTGTGCAACATGTCTTGAAAATATTTCACAAGACTGGAGAATTCAGATTGTTCGAAATGTTTCATCATTATGATGCTATGTTTTACTCGGTCTTGTGTAGTTTGAGACCAATATGCTGAGAGCAAGGCATGATAAAATTCTCCTTCAGTGTGGCAGTCGTGAATGACCGATCGCATTCTTACAGCTGGTTCATTCTCTAAATGGCCACACATAAATTCTAATCTGTGCTCTAATGACCAGTTGGGAGGAAAACAATGATAGAATTGATGAAGCCACGCTTGTGGATGAATGTCGTTGCCGGAATTCTTAAATGTTTTGAATTTACGTGTAGTAATAAACAGCTTATAGTCAAAATCATCATGTCGGCGAGTCGCATATCGGTCATTGTTACTTCGTTTCGGCGGTTCCATCTCAAAATTCGGTGTACCTTGCCAATTTCTTTCATAATTTCCGAAGTACCCCGTATTATTATTTTGTGGCTGTTCCGTATTTCTATGTCCCTCTTCCCGTACTGAAGTGCGAGTGTCCTCTAAAATACGTAATTCTTGTATTACCTGTGTCAGCTGATCTTGTATTTCCCGGATTTCTCTTTGGTGTTGCATATTAATTTGATTCTGATTTTGTTTGAATTTCCTAATTTGTTCGCACTCTTCTGTGTCATTAAAGACTACCGGTTTTGTGTCATTCAGATTATCATCTACCTTCGTAGATAAATTATTTAGCTGATCCGAAAGTTCAACTACTTTCTCTGATAATGAACTAATTTCCTCCATGTGTCTTTCTGAACCAATTTTCAGAGTATCTACTGAGTCCTTTAAGTTTTCCTGAGATTTTGCAAGTTGTGTAACCAAATCGGTAGATGCAACTGAGTCAATTTTAGCTTGCTAGGTCTCATGATTTTCATGAATAATAGTTTGCAGTTCTTTTATGGCTGCTTCGTGATTCTGTAATGCATTTTCATGACGCGAAACAATAGGTTGAAAATGCTCACAAATTTGTGTTTTTACGTCATTACAGACTTTTTGACATTTCGACGCAATGTTATGTAACTCAGTAGTTAAATCTTCATGTGTTTGTTCAAGTGTGGTGTCTAACTTCCGAAGATTTTAATCCATTGTGTCTAACTTTTGAAGCTTTTGCTGTGTTTGTCTCTGATTTTTTTCCATTGTATCTAACTTCTGAAGCGTTTGTCCCATTTGTTACATTAATTGTAATAACAATGCACTGGTGTCTGAAACATGTTCCTCAGTGCTATTCGGCAGTGCATTTGAACAGGCAATATTCGCATTTTGACAAGCAGAAAATGTGTCTTGACTTATTTGAGAAAACGGCGAGGACGCAAAACCTGAATCTACAGTATTTGCAAGATTGTACCCTGTCATTTCGGATTCCTGAGGCGAGCTGTTGCCGACCGATCGATCGATAATGCTTCCCTGTTCACTATTTGTTTCACTGTCTACGCCATTATATGCCGCCCGCTCCATTTCCCTATGCACAATTACCAAATTACTACTTTGAATGTCTGTTAATTCATTACACAGTGGTGCTGATAAACTACGCTCGTTGTCACTATTATTTCTCAGTTTACTTTGGAGCCTAGTGTTACGTTTTTCGCACGCCATAATTATCACGTATTTCACACGATAACGCAGAAAAGCACAATTTGAAGAGCAAAAATAAGAGAACACATTAACATAGCACTGAAAATAATATCTAGTAATCGCAAGCACAGCTGCTAAATACTTGGTGCAAATCTACATGCATGCCACAACTGCTTTACTGTACAACAATGAAAAACTACAACTACAAAGAAAATTCTCTCTATGATTACGCGCTAGCAATAAACAATAGCTACACTAATTACACAAACTACAACAAAAAATCAGAAGATTCCAGTGAGGTTATCTGCCAGGGTCGCCATATGAAACGTCCCCTTAGAAAAATTATACATGACTGTGCTTAAACTGACACACAATATTTTTGGCGCAACGCAATCTGACTTTCAAAAATCCCTACAAAAGAATGGCCCTGACTAACATTAACCTATACGTTTCACAAATCATTTACCTCACAAAAATCTTCGTTACTTGAACTACTGCAATACAGCGAGCGCCACTACTGGCAGCTAAATAAAAGATTCAAACTACTAAAGGCACTAACTACTGATAGGCATAGTTAGCAAATGAAAGATTCTGGTAGAGAACAATGTATTTACCTTAATAGTGTTCAAAAGTCATAATATATATAGCAGTTCATGACATCCATTCTTACAAATGTACTGTTTCTGATGGACACGCGTCCAGATCATCCGCTCTCAAAAATCAGCCATCTCACTTCCCCACATCCACCACTGCTGGCGGCTCACTTCCAACTGCGCAACGCTACGCGCTGTTAACAGCCAACTGCCCAACACTACAATAGCAAATTCCAACAATGCCACCCAGCCGCAGAGTGCACACAGCAAGCCAGTGATTTTCATACAGAGCGCTACGTGGCGTTACCATTAAAAAAACCTAAACAGCCTACTTACAAATGTACCACGTTAGTATGTGGAGGTAATTCGAATTTTTAGATCAGTCCAGACGGGTAAACTTATGTATCTTACGGCGACTTATTACCAATAGCATAGAGGAATTGCAACACACACTGTTGTGAGTTTTTGTATCAGATAGTCGGTTTGTGAAGACGGATTAACTGTCTTGATACGTAACCATTCTCACTTCATGTTCCTCGCCTTTTTCCCTCTACTGTAATAAAACCAACAGGTTTAAAGTGCTGAACGTCAAGATTTACATCGAGTCCTCCTTTCTTGTTTGTCATGTACGAGGATTTATTGCAGTAAGAGCACTACGACAGTGTGATTGAAGAAATCGACTAATATCAGAGACAAATTCAATAGCCCTAACGTTTATGTCTCATGCTGCAGTGAGGGGAAGTCTGTAGATGGGCTATTGCTTATGTGCCTCAGCTTAAATCTTTCTCTTTCGTCCCTTTGCCAGGTGGTAAATGGGCACTTCATTTGGAATATGTCCGTATCTTGCATGCGATAATTTGCTACTCTAGTTCGCACTCTGCGAGGTAATTTTTAGGGAACAACGTTTGAGTTAGGTTGCGTGATAATCGTATCCCAGGCTGACGAGCAAATCCCATAACCTGATGTATTTTTTATGTAACACGGCATGATTATCACGTCTGAAGGTCCGAATCATTTCCCGAAACGTGTGATACGGGTGATAAATAATTATAGACTGGATCGAACATACCGGATAATCATGGGTATTTACGACAGCATATTAACATTAGAGTAGCGTAGTGGAAAAATGGCACATTTACACATATCATGGTACTTGTTGTTGCAGGCAGTAGGCTAGCAGCATCTAACAAAATCTAACTTCATGAACTAACCAGTGACATTACGTGATTTTTATTATTTTTATAGGACTCATGACCGTAAGTGGCGTCATAATCACGTGAGCAACTTATAAGGTCGTATTACTTCCCAGTAGACAAATTGAGGAGCTACATATGTACAGTTTAATAGGTAATGGCTTAAGTGCGCTAGATAGATTAGTTTCTTGAGGTATCAGAAAGAAAAACAAAATGTTCTAATCTTTGTCAGCAAGACAGTCAGGCGTCTCTTTATTTAACAAAGATGTATACTTCTCTGCATTCTCAGATTTTCCGCCATGGAGACGACTCTTGCTAGTTTTTTCAATATGCTCAACTACCTCCTTGGGAAGGCAGAGCTTTTGCCTGTCGTAGTTGTGAGTGTATAACACTGAATAACACACGTATTTTCCAGAAACATCATCTACCTACCCTTGGTCTATAGCAAGCATCCTACCCTAGTAACTTGGGTGACAAGTCGAATTTTGCATACATCAATAGCAATTCGTTCACTCCCTCCAGCCATTAACAAATATTCCGTTAAACCGACATTCTTGTAATGCATATGAATCCAGTACTGATTTTGAAATGTAATTTGCTTAAGACAAAAAGACAGCCAGATGCGCTACATAGAATTCCACCAAGCAAGCTCTAGTCTACAACAAAACTGTCTGTATCGACGTTTGCTACTTTATATAAATGATTTCCATGATAAATAATTAAACCTAGGACATACAGAGCACAGTTTCAACCCATTATCAGTCCTGATGCCTGGACTGTGCGTACTTCCTCACAAATGAACTATCAACCTGTATGTATTTACCTTATTTCTCTGGACAGTGCTGCTTTAGGTCCATCAGTTTGTCTTAGTATCTGCATGTGAGTAGCACAAACACTGCAGTGTATTTTAGCACACCAATATGATCACAATGTCTACCAATAATAAATGCTTTTTGTTGACGACGACGATTCGTACCGACAGCTAAAACAGCATAATTTTCAATCATGTAGCCGGTCGCTGTAGGCGAGCCGAGGCGCTACAGTCTGGAACCGCGCGACCGCTGCGCTCGCAGGTTCGAATCCTGCCTCGGGCATGGATGTCTGTGATGTCCTTAGGTTAGTTAGGTTTAAGTAGTTCTAAGTTCTAGGGGGCTGATGACCTCAGGTGTTAAGTCCCAGAGTACTCAGAGCCATTTTGAATCTTTTCGATCACATGATTTTAGCACAAACAAAATAGTTTAGTAACATCAGTCATATGCTTCGGGAAGCCATGCTTTTCCCTGTACAACAGTCTCTCAATTTAAAGTTTAAATAATTAATGCTGTAGACAGGCAGATAAGAGTCTCTATATGTTCATCTTTATACTGACGGTTGTGGGACCTCGGCTGTTCAGTACAAAATATCAGATCAAAGCACCTTTCAGCTGTCTAAATTTCCAAATTCTTATTTTATTGAGCAGTCAGTTTCGGCGATATATTACGCCGTCTTCAGGCCCCGTGACACATTTGTAGGAAGATTCCTCCCGCTGGTCGAGTCAGAATGGGGGCCAGCATTCAGTGACCGGTATCCGTTGATTTTTGACACGTGGATCACATCAATCATCATCTGCCGGCAGGTGATGAGTGAAGTGATCCACGTGTCAAAAATGTATGGATACCAGTCATTGAACGCGTTCACTCTCCTCCAAAATCAGTGAACTGTGTGTGTCGAAAGCAGAAAATTTCACACCCCTGACACTGCTGGCGAGAACAAATGAAAAAAAAATTCTTTAAAATTGCGATTAATGACTTAAAAGTAGGCAAACGTTGAGAAATTGTATTACACTATCTAGTCACATTAAAGTGAACACCCGTCAAAAGGCTGAATAACTACACTCCTTTTGCTACACAGACCGCTGCGATACGTTAAGAAGAGAGTCAGTGAGTATCTGGTCGCCTCCCATGCAAATGGGCCCGGGTTCGATTCCCGGCAGGGTTGGAGATTTTCTCCACTTGGGGACTGGGTGTAGTGTGGTCCTCATCCTCATTTCATCCTCATCCCCGGCGCGCAAGTCGCCCAATGTGGCGTCGAATGAAATAAGACTTGCACTTGGCGGCCGAACTTCCCCGAATAGGGGCCACGCGTTTAGCGATGCCATACACTAATTTTTTAGTGAGTATCTGGAAGTTATCGACAGGGATGTGGAGCGATGCCAACTCCAGCGCCGTGGCCGCTGCACTAGGTTTTTCGGTAGAGAATCCATGGCATGTACAGCCCGATCGAAGTGATCCCACAGATTCCAGATTGGATTTAAATTCTGGGAGTTTGGTGGCCACGGGAATACGATAAACTCATCCTGGTGCTCTTCGAGTCACTCACGTACTCAGCAAACTATATGACATGTTGCATTGTCCTGCTGGTAGGTGCCATCGTGCAGAGGAAAAACAAATTGCATATAGGGGTGGACATGGTCCCGAAGGATAGATCGTTATTTATGTTGATCCATTCTGCCTTCCAGAGTGACGAAATCACCAAGGTAATGCCACGAAACATGCCTGAGACCACAACGCTACCTCCTCTGGCCTGGACTCTTCCGACGATTGTTGCAGGCTTTGACTTCGACGCTATTGACGTCAACGGCCATCCGTCATCTGAGAAGATCACTTGTTGCCACAGAGTGGACGTCCAGTTGCGGTACTGCGATGCAAATTCCAGCTTTCGCCGTTGATGAGCAGCATACAGCAATGGCGCATGAAACAGGCGCCTGTGCGGAGGCCTATACAAGGCAACCTTCGCTGGATGGTCATTGAGGAGACAGTGTTGGGAGCCACTTTGTTCATCTGGTCAGTCACTAGCTCAATAGCTGCAAGTTTATTCGCTCGTACACATTTCCACAGTCGTTGTTCACCCCTGTCATCTATGGCCCTTGGAGCACCACATTTGTCTCAGCGTGGGTTTTGGATAGCGCCATTTAGTCATACAAGGTATACTTTAACCATAGTGGCACGTGAGCAGCTTAAAAACTTAGTTGTGCCGGAAATGCTTCCACCTTTGTCCCGAGGGCCAATAATCCAGCCCGTTTTGACGTCAAATATATCGCCCCTTTCCTGCATTACGACGACTACACTATTTACTGCAACCCCTGGCAGGCTTTATGTACCCTCCACTGCTAGTGCTGTAACCTGCCGTCTGTGGTTTTTTTGGTCATGTTAACGCCGAACATATGCAGTGGTCACATTAATGTGACTGGACTATGATAGCTGCCAATCTAAGGCTTGTAGATAAAACGTGTGCTTCCCATGTTATGCACAGAGCACTTTCATTCTATATCAGCAAGCTTAAAGTGATTTCACCTTTAGTACACTACTGGCCATTAAAATTGCTACACCAAGAAGAAATGCAGATGATAAACGGGTGTTCATTGGACAAATATATTATACTAGAACTGACATGTGATTACATTTTCACGCATTTCGGGTGCATAGATCCTGAGAAATCAGTACCCACAACAACCACTTCTGCCCGTAATAACGGTCTTGATACTCCTGGGCATTGAGTCAAACACAGCTTGGATGGCGTGTACAGGTACAGCTGCCCATGCGCCTTCAACACGATACCACAGTTCATCAGGAGTAGTGACTGGCGTATTGTGACGAGCCAGTTGCTCGGCCACCGTTGACCAGACGTTTTCAATTAGTGAGAGATATGGAGAATGTGCTGGTCAGAGCAGCAGTCGAACATTTTCTGTATCCAGAAAGGCCCGTACAGGACCTGCAACATGCGGTCGTGCATTATACTGCTGAAATGTAGGGTTTCGCAGGGATCGAATGAAGGGTAGAGCCACGGGTCGTAACACATCTGAAATGTAACGTCCACTGTTCAAAGTGCCGTCAGTGGGAACAAGAGGTGACCGAGACGTGTAACCAACAGCGCCCCATACGATCACGCCCGGTTATACGCCAGTATGGCGATGACGAATACACGCTTCCAATGTACGTTCATCGCGATGTCGCCAAACATGGATGCGACCATCATGATGCTGTAAACAGAACATGGATTGATCTGAAACATTCGTGCACCCAGGTTCGTCGTTGACACCATCGCAGGCGCTCCTGTCTGTGAGGCAGCGTCAAGGGTAACCGCGGCCATGGTCTCCGAGCTGTTAGTCCATGCTGCTGCAAACGTCGTCGAGCTGTTCGTGCAGGTGGTTGTCGTCTTGCAAACGTCCCCATCTGTTGACTAGAGATCGAGACGTGGCTGCACGATCCGTTATGGCCACGCGGATAAGATACCTGTCATCTCGACTGCTAGTGATACGAGGCCGTTGGGATCCAGCACGGCGTTCCGTGTTACCCTCCTGAACCCACCGATTCCATATTCTGCTAACAGTCATTGGATTTCGACCAACGCGAGCAGCAATGTCGCGACACGATAAACCGTAATCGCGATAGTCTTCAATCCGACCTTTATCAAAGTCGGAAAGGTGATGGTACGCAGTTCTCCTCCTTACACGAGGCATCACAACAACGTTTCACCAAGCAACGCCGGTCAGCTGCTTTTTGTGTATGAGAAATCGGTTGGAAACTTTCCTCATGTCATGTTGCAATTGTCGCCACCGGTGCCAGCCTTGAGTGAATGCTCTGAATCATTTGCATATCACAGCATCTTCTTCCTGTCGTTTAAATTTCGCATCTGTAGCACGTCACCTTCGTGGTGTATCAATTTTAATGGCCAGTAGTGTAGTATCAGTATGTGATTCCCCTATGTGTGTATCGCTTTTAGTTTATGGGATCGTTCCACATTACATTAGACCAAAAGGTTTTACGATTTCAAATACATATGACTTGCAGCTTGTTGTGTATTGGACGTGAATACCACAGCATTCAGAATCCAAATAAAGGGTATCTTACATATCACACTCCACAGTAATAAAAGGGCTTGAGGTAGGAGGACGTAGTGCATTTTTTTTCACCTTACATTCCTGTGGATAGGACTAGTAGTTTAGTGAACGAATGGATGCCTACCAGTTTACACCACAAGAGAATCTTGTAGCTGGGAATGAATTGTAAATACTGATAGGCAATTTGAAAAACACTTAACACACCTTATGCATAATACTCATATCGCTCATGTTAACGGATGCATCCTGTGTTATAACTGAAATGTAGGTTGAGAATAACTATACCACTTCCTCATGGATACAGAATTAATGGCAATATGACAATTTTGTCGTGTCTGGAATGCACCGTTTTTCCACTATTAAAGTACGTATGGGAGAATCACCTAAAACCTGCACCGCTGGTAGGCCTATTGCGGATGTGGAAAGTGCTATTGATATGCGGCTTCCACAGAATTGATTGGTAGCCAGGGGCTCGTATTGCTAGCCTATAAACAGATAATAACAATACTTAGAAACCGAGCGAGATGGCACAGTGGTTAGCACACTGGACGGTTCAAACCCGTGTCCAGCCATCCTGATTCAGGTTTTCCGTGATTTTCCTAAATCGCTTCAGGCAAATTCCGGGATGTTCCTTTGAAAGGGCACAGCCAACTTCCTTCCCCATCCTTCCCCAATCCGATGGGACTGGTGACCACGCTGTTTGGTCCCCTTCCCCCAAAATCATCCAACCAACCAATACTTACAAAGTGTGTCTGTTGTCCAAGCATACACTTCTTCAAGAGGACAAAGTCTATTGACATTAATAAATTAAAGGTATGGTAAATTAAAATATCAATGGTGTTTGTTTCGGGTTTCTAGTGTGAGTCGTTTATTAGATCTTATTTTTAAAAGTCACACACAGACATTTGTACAATATCTGTGATAGCATATACAAAAGACCAATACAAATGTGTACGCTAGCTCTGTGGTTTCTGACCAGTACCGAGACAACGGACCATCACAGGTTGTGTTCAAAACGACCACTGGCTGTGCCAATACACGCTTCCATTGTGGCATGGAACGCCTGCTACACATATGCTAGCATTTTAACGAAGATCTCCGAGTAGGCTGCAGTAATATGTCGTTGCATATCATCAGGTGTAGTTGGTATGTCCTTGTGGACATCTTATTTTAGCCTCTTTGCCCACAGGAAAAAGTTTACAGGCGTCAAATTCAGGGAACGGGCCGACTAACGATTTGGAAACAATTCGTTAAGACATGCTTTAGTACTTCATGCATTATGTGCTGGACATCCATAATGTTGGTACGACAGATTCCCTCTAGTCTGTACAGGAACGTCTTCAGTCATCCCTGGAAGAAAGCTTTTAAGGAGGCTGCGATACTTGCGCGCGTTCAGTGTTCTGTCTTGAAACACAGGCCTATGGGCTGATGGTTCACTATCCCACACCACATGTTTATATTCCATGGACGCGACGTTCCTCCTATTGAAGCCAACGAGGATATTCAGCAGATCAATAATGCATGTCTCGGCCGTTTACCTGGCCATAATTTGTAAATGTGATTTCATCGCTAAACAAGATACATAATACATATGGGTGTACAGAAGTTAACGCGATTGTCATAATCGTTGATATGCAGTTCTTGATGGAGAGAGACGTGATGGGAATGGAACCTATGCCGACGAGAATGCGTAGGACACTTACCTGACACATGCCACTTCTCGTGCAATTGCGCGGGAGCTAATGTGCGGATCGATTGCAAAAGTAGCAAGATCATTAATTTTACCTCTTTTCTGTCGTCACTTTTTTCCTTCTGCTACGTTGTCTAGGTGTCATAATACGACTTTTACGTAACTGCTTGAGGAGGTTGATAAATAAATGCCAAGATCATTGACGTCTATTCGGATATCTTGCCACATACACAGTCCAAGAACGAACCGCATTTTTCCTACTCTCTCCATATACTAAGAGCATATCGACTTTTTCTGCGTTGGTAAATCCCTTCGTCCACTCGCGACCTGTTGCTTGCACTGCCACACACTAACTGACTAGCAAATCGCAACGCACTCAAGGAACGCATAATCACACTGTAAGCAAACAAACAACACTGTACCTGCCAACTACGCAGGTTGAATGGCACAAACAGGTGTCGTTGTGGAAACTCCTCAAACTACGGTATCTCGTAGAAGACTTGCACTAGAATCCTGCAACAAACACATTATAATTTACCCTGTTATTAGTCTGTTAATGTCATTAGGCATTGTTTCATTTAAAAAAGTGTATATTTGCACAAACAATACACTTTCCAAGTATTATTACAATCTATTTATTGGCCACCAATACGAGCCCCTGACTACCAATCCAGTCTGTGAAACGTTTACATCAGTAGCACTTTCGATTTCCGTAATATTAGCGGTACAAGTTTTAGGTGATTCACCTTGTGTATATGTGTCTGGTATATAGTCGTTACATTAAAGATCTACGGCTCCTCTCTGCCATATAATCCGATTACTCCATCAGTTAATGTTTTTTATTTTTATTTCTAGGTTTACGTGTGACGTCATATGCCTTCATATACATTATGTATACAGGGTATCCCAGGAATGTTGGGACAGGCTTCCAAGTGTTCTAGAGGATGTTTTGAGGAACAAATCGAGGATGGGAACCACGACCAGAAACGTCACCCAACTACGGTACAGAGCGTCGAAGTTACAGGCACCGATGGGTGCCACTACGTCCAACAATGACGAAATGTCTCGCAAAGTTGTCTTTTATTCAGTGATCGCAACTGATCGCCAAAATCGGCAATGCAAAAGATGGAACCTGCTGCTGCGCAGAAAAGTCTTGTCTCATGTTCTGTTGCCTCGGTGGAAGGCGTTTTGGGAGTGGGTTTTCAACTGCTGGTTAGTTTTCTCCTGTAGCCCTCTAAAATCTCCAGTGTTTTTCGGTGTACAGGAGAAAAGATGGAAACCCATGTCCAAAACCATCGTTCACTAATGTCACAGAGTATCACATTCATAGCAGACAAGGCCTGTCTACGCAGCAGTTAGCTCCATCTTCTCCACTTGCGATCTTGGCAGCCAGTCGCAATTGCTGAATAGCAAACAACATTGCGAGATGTTTCGCCTACAATCCATCAGTGTAAAAAGTCACATTTGCTGCGAAAGGGGTGGCCAACTGGCAGGCGCTGGCACCAATACCTTCGGCAGTCTACATCTACATCTACATCCATACTCCGCAAGCCACCTGACGGTGTGTGGCGGAGGGTACCTTGAGTACCTCTATCGGTTCTCCCTTCTATTCCATTCTCGTATTGTTCGTGGAAAGAAGGATTGTCGGTATGCCTCTGTGTGGGCTCTAATCTCTCTGATTTTATCCTCATGGTCTCTTCGCGAGATATACGTAGGAGGGAGCAATATACTGCTTGACTCTTCGGTGAAGGTATGTTCTCGAAACTTTGACAAAAGCCCGTACCGAGCTACTGAGCGTCTCTCCTGCAGAGTCTTCCACTGGAGTTTATCTATCATCTCCGTAACGCTTTCGCGATTACTAAATGATCCTGTAACGAAGAGCGCTGCTCTCCGTTGGATATTCTCTATATCTTCTATCAACCCTATCTGGTACGGATCCCACATTGCTGAGCAGTATTCAAGCAGTGGGCGAACAAGCGTACTGTAACCTACTTCCTTTGTTTTCGAATTGCATTTCCTTAGGATTCCTCCAATGAATCTCAGTCTGGCATCTGCTTTACCGACGATCAACATTATATGATCATTCCATTTTAAATCACTCCTAATGCGTACTCCCAGATAATTTATAGTATTAACTGCTTCCAGTTGCTGACCTGCTATTTTGTAGCTAAATGATAAAGGATCTATCTTTCTGTGTATTCGCAGCACATTACACTTGTCTAAATTGAGATTCAATTGCCATTCCCTGCACCATGCGTCAATTCGCTGCAGATCCTCCTGCATTTCAGTACAATTTTCCATTGTTACAACCTCTCGATACACCACAGCATCATCCGCAAAAAGCCTCAGTGAACTTCCGATGTCATCCACAAGGTCATTTATGTATATTGTGAATAGCAACGGTCCTATGACACTCCCCTGCGGCACACCTGAAATCACTCTTACTTCGGAAGACTTCTCTCCATTGAGAATGACATGCTGCGTCCTGTTATCTAGGAACTCCTCAATCCAATCACACAATTGGTCTGATAGTCCATATGCTCTTACTTTGTGCATTAAACGACTGTGGGGAACTGTATCGAACGCCTTGCGGAAGTCAAGAAACACGGCATCTACCTGTGAACCCGTATCTATGGCCCTCTGAGTCTCGTGGACGAATAGCGCGAGCTGGGCTTCACATGACCGTCTTTTTCGAAACCCATGCTGATTCCTACAGAGTAGATTTCTAGTCTCCAGAAAAGTCATTATACTCGAACACAATACGTGTTCCAAAATTCTACAAGTGATCGACGTTAGAGATATAGGTCTATAGTTCTGCACATCTGCTCGACGTCCCTTCTTGAAAACGGGGATGACCTGTGCCCTTTTCCAATCCTTTGGAACGCTACGCTCTTCTAGAGACCTACGGTACACCGCTGCAAGAAGGGGTGCAACTTCCTTCGCGTACTCTGTGTAAAATTGAACTGGTATCCCATCAGGTCCAGAGGCCTTTTCTCTTTTGAGCGATTTTAATTGTTTCTCTATCCCTCTGTCGTCTATTTCGATATCTACCATTTTGTCATCTGTGGGACAATCTAGAGAAGGAACTACAGTGCAAGTTTCCTCTGTGAAACAACTTTGGAAAAAGACATTTAGTATTTCGGCCTTTAGTCTGTCATCCTCTGTTTCAGTACCATTTTGGTCACAGAGTGTCTGGACATTTTGTTTTGATCCACCTACCGCTTTGACATAAGACCAAAATTTCTTAGAATTTTCTGCCAAGTCAGTACATAGAACTTTACTTTCGAATTCATTGAACGCCTCTCGCATAGCCCTCCTCACACTACATTTCGCTTCGCGAAATTTTTGTTTGTCTGCAAGACTTTGGCTATGTTTATGTTTGCTGTGAAGTTCCCTTTGCTTCCGCAGCAGTTTTCTAACTCGGTTGTTGTACCACGGTGGCTCTTTTCCATCTCTTACGATCTTGCTTGGTACATACTCATCTAAAGCATTATGCACGACGGTTTTGAACTTTGTCCACTGATCCTCAACACTATCTGTACTTGAGACAAAACTTTTGTGTTGAGCCAACAGCTACTCTGAAATCTGCTTTTTGTCACTTTTTCTAAACAGAAAAATCTTCCTACCCATTTTAATATTCCTATTTACGGCTGAAATCATCGATGCCGTAACCGCTTTATGATCGCTGATTCCCTGTTCTGCGTTAACTGTTTCAAATAGTTCGGGTGTGTTTGTCACCAGAAGGTCTAATATGTTATCGCCACGAGTCGGTTCTCTGTTTAACTGCTCAAGGTAGTTTTCAGATAAAGCACTTAAAAAAATTTCACTTGATTCTTTGTCCCTGCCACCGGTTATGAACGTCTGAGTCTCCCAGTCTATATCCGGCAAATTAAAATCTCCACCCAGAACTATAACATGGTGGGGAAATCTACTCGAAATATTTTCCAAATTATCCTTCAGGTGCTCAGCCACAACAGCTGCTGAGCCAGGGGGCCTATAGAGACATCCAATTACCATGTCTGAGCCTGCTTTAACCGTGACCTTCACCCAAATCATTTCACATTTCGGATCTCCGTCAATTTCCTTCGATACTATTGCACTTCTTATCGCTATAAACACGCCTCCCCCTTCACTGTCGAGCCTGTCTCTGCGGCATACATTCCAATCTGAGTTTAGGATTTCATTACTACACTCCTGGAAATTGAAATAAGAGCACCGTGAATTCATTGTCCCAGGAAGGGGAAACTTTATTGACACATTCCTGGGGTCAGATACATCACATGATTACACTGACAGAACCACAGGCACATAGACACAGGCAACAGAGCATGCACAATGTCGGCACTAGTACAGTGTATATCCACCTTTCGCAGCAATGCAGGCTGCTATTCTCCCATGGAGACGATCGTAGAGATGCTGGATGTAGTCCTGTGGAACGGCTTGCCATGCCATTTCCACCTGGCGCCTCAGTTGGACCAGCGTTCGTGCTGGACGTGCAGACCGCGTGAGACGACGCTTCATCCAGTCCCAAACATGCTCAATGGGGGACAGATCCGGAGATCTTGCTGGCCAGGGTAGTTGACTTACACCTTCTAGAGCACGTTGGGTGGCACGGGATACATGCGGACGTGCATTGTCCTGTTGGAACAGCAAGTTCCCTTGCCGGTCTAGGAATGGTAGAACGATGGGTTCGATGACGGTTTGGATGTACCGTGCACTATTCAGTGTCCCCTCGACGATCACCAGTGGTGTACGGCCAGTGTAGGAGATCGCTCCCCACACCATGATGCCGGGTGTTGGCCCTGTGTGCCTCGGTCGTATGCAGTCCTGATTGTGGCGCTCACCTGCACGGTGCCAAACACACATACGACCATCATTGGCACCAAGGCAGAAGCGACTCTCATCGCTGAAGACGACACGTCTCCATTCGTCCCTCCATTCACGCCTGTTGCGACACCACTGGAGGCGGGCTGCACGATGTTGGGGCGTGAGCGGAAGACGGCCTAACGGTGTGCGGGACCGTAGCCCAGCTTCATGGAGACGGTTGCGAATGGTCCTCGCCGATACCCCAGGAGCAACAGTGTCCCTAATTTGCTGGGAAGTGGCGGTGCGGTCCCCTACGGCACTGCGTAGGATCCTACGGTCTTGGCGTGCATCCGTGCGTCTGCGGTCCGGTCCCAGGTCGACGGGCACGTGCACCTTCCGCCGACCACTGGCGACAACATCGATGTACTGTGGAGACCTCACGCCCCACGTGTTGAGCAATTCGGAGGTACGTCCACCCGGCCTCCCGCATGCCCGCTACACGCCCTCGCTCAAAGTCCGTCAACTGCACATACGGTTCACGTCCACGCTGTCGCGGCATGCTACCAGTGTTAAAGACTGCGATGGAGCTCCGTATGCCACGGCAAACTGGCTGACACTGACGGCGGCGGTGCACAAATGCTGCGCAGCTAGCGCCATTCGACGGCCAACACCGCGGTTCCTGGTGTGTCCGC
The DNA here is from genome assembly GCF_023864345.2 of Schistocerca serialis cubense. Lineage (NCBI taxonomy): Eukaryota > Metazoa > Arthropoda > Insecta > Orthoptera > Acrididae > Schistocerca > Schistocerca serialis. The sequence continues at coordinate 272,667,675 of NC_064643.1, read as the reverse complement.
TGTGCCGTGCGTGTGATCATTGCTTGTACAGCCCTCTCGCAGTGTCCGGAGCAAGTATGGTGGGTCTGACACACCGGTGTCAATGTGTTCTTTTTTCCATTTCCAGGAGTGTATTTACATCTGGTTTCAGCCAACTTTCTGTCCCTAGTACTATAAGGGCGTTGTGACCGTTTATTACTGAGAGCAGTTCTGGGACCTTTCTGTAGACGCTCCTGCAGTTTACTATTAGCACATTAATATTGTTATTCCCTGGTGCATTTTGCCTACTCCTACCTTGCTGCGTCTCAGGAGGCGTGTTGTCGGGCCTAGGGAGGGGATTCTCTAACCTAAAAAACCCCCATGTGCACTCCACACATACTCCGCTACCCTTGTAGCCGCTTCCGGCGTGTAGTGCACGCCTGACCTATTCAGGGGGACCCTACATTTCTCCACCCGATAGCGGAGGTCGAGAAATTTGACCCCAGATCTCCGCAGAATCGTCTGAGCCTCTGGTTTAAGCCTTCCACTCGGCTCCAAACAAGAGGACCGCGATCGGTTCTGGGAACGATACTACAAATAGTTAGCTCTGATTTCACCCCGCGAGCGAGGCTTTCCGCCTTCACTAATTCCGCCAACCGCCTGTACGAATTGAGGATGACCTCTGAACCCAGACGGCAGGAGTCATTGGTGCCGATATGAGCAACAATTTGCAGTCGGGTGCACCCAGTGCTCTCTATCGCCGCCGGCAGAGCCTCCTCCACATCTCGGATGAGACCCCCCGGCAAGCAGACAGAGTGAACACTGGCCTTCTTCCCCGACCTTCCCGCTATTTCCCTAAGGGGCTCCATCACCCGCCTAACGTTGGAGCTCCCAATAACTAATAAACCCCTCCCCCCTTGTGCCTGCTCGGACCTTGCTGAAGGAGCAGCCACATGTCCACTCACAGGCAGAGCGGGCGATGCCACACGGTCAGCCTCCACATTGACCCTCCGCCTCGTGCGCCGCGAACGCCGCTTAACCCGCCACTCCCCTTGGGGAGAGGGTGGCCCAACCGCGCCCAGTACACGCGAAGATGTCTCGACAGCAGGGACAGTGGGTGAAGCATGTAACACCTGGGGTGTACCTTGCGACGCACCAGACTCCCCACTGCCGCTACACTCCGAGGCAGCAGCCTGAAGACGGCTGACCGCGGCCATCAACACGCTCAGCTGTTCGCGAACAGTGGCCAGCTCCTCCTGCGTCCGTACACAGCAGTCACACATCCTATCCATCCTAAGGAATCAATTTACTGAAGAGAGTTAATCAACCTTTAACTAGACTGCTAATTCACTAAAGGCGGCTGTTTATTAACTAAACTGTGGTTGCTAGGCACTTCTTGTAGAAAAAAATGGCCCGCATCTCGTGGTCGTGCGGTAGCGTTCTCGCTTCCCACGCCCGGGTTCCCGGGTTCGATTCCCGGCGGGGTCAGGGATTTTCTCTGCCTCGTGATGGCTGGGTGTTGTGTGCTGTCCTTAGGTTAGTTAGGTTTAAGTAGTTCTAAGTTCTAAGGGACTTATGACCACAGCAGTTGAGTCCCATAGTGCTCAGAGCCATTTTTTTAGAAAACAATGAAAATAGCACTACCTGTCTCTGGACTGTATTGAAAACAAACACTAGCACTACTGGCACTATGGCTGACTAAAGGGACTCTCTCTGACTGTATTCAAAACAAACACGAAATCTATGGAACACTATTAATAGCACCCGACAATTAAAGCTTCCTAAAAGCAAATACACACGGAAGAAGAAGTGACAAGTAAGAAAAATACAGTTAATACTTAAATTAAGGTAGCTCGCTGCACAGCAGACGTGAAGCAGACGGCAGTTACGACGACACTGACTCTACTGGCACTGTGGTGTCGTCGAATATACACTCCTGGAAATGGAAAAAAGAACACATTGACACCGATGTGTCAGACCCACCATACTTGCTCCGGACACTGCGAGAGGGCTGTACAAGCAATGATCACACGCACGGCACAGCGGACACACCAGGAACCGCGGTGTTGGCCGTCGAATGGCGCTAGCTGCGCAGCATTTGTGCACCGCCGCCGTCAGTGTCAGCCAGTTTGCCGTGGCATACGGAGCTCCATCGCAGTCTTTAACACTGGTAGCATGCCGCGACAGCGTGGACGTGAACCGTATGTGCAGTTGACGGACTTTGAGCGAGGGCGTATAGTAGGCATGCGGGAGGCCGGGTGGACGTACCGCCGAATTGCTCAACACGTGGGGCGTGAGGTCTCCACAGTACATCGATGTTGTCGCCAGTGGTCGGCGGAAGGTGCACGTGCCCGTCGACCTGGGACCGGACCGCAGCGACGCACGGATGCACGCCAAGACCGTAGGATCCTACGCAGTGCCGTAGGGGACCGCACCGCCACTTCCCAGCAAATTAGGGACACTGTTGCTCCTGGGGTATCGGCGAGGACCATTCGCAACCGTCTCCATGAAGCTGGGCTACGGTCCCGCACACCGTTAGGCCGTCTTCCGCTCACGCCCCAACATCGTGCAGCCGGCCTCCAGTGGTGTCACGACAGGCGTGAATGGAGGGACGAATGGAGACGTGTCGTCTTCAGCGATGAGAGTCGCTTCTGCCTTGGTGCCAATGAATGTCGTATGCGTGTTTGGCGCCGTGCAGGTGAGCGCCACAATCAGGACTGCATACGACCGAGGCACACAGGGCCAACACCCGGCATCATGGTGTGGGGAGCGATCTCCTACACTGGCCGTACACCACTGGTGATCGTCGAGGGGACACTGAATAGTGCACGGTACATCCAAACCGTCTTCGAACCCATCGTTCTACCATTCCGAGACCGGCAAGGGAACTTGCTGTTCCAACAGGACAATGCACGTCCGCATGTATCCCGTGCCACCCAACGTGCTCTAGAAGGTGTAAGTCAACTACCCTGGCCAGCAAGATCTCCGGATCTGTCCCCCATTGAGCATGTTTGGGACTGGATGAAGCGTCGTCTCACGCGGTCTGCACGTCCAGCACGAACGCTGGTCCAACTGAGGCGCCAGGTGGAAATGGCATGGCAAGCCGTTCCACAGGACTACATCCAGCATCTCTACGATCGTCTCCATGGGAGAATAGCAGCCTGCATTGCTGCGAAAGGTGGATATACACTGTACTAGTGCCGACATTGTGCATGCTCTGTTGCCTGTGTCTATGTGCCTGTGGTTGTGTCAGTGTGATCATGTGATGTATCTGACCCCAGGAATGTGTCAATAAAGTTTCCCCTTCCTGGGACAATGAATTCACGGTGTTCTTATTTCAATTTCCAGGAGTGTAGTTCATGGACACGGGATGCTCTCCTCGATTTGATCTTCAAGATACACTCTACAACTCGCCGAAGTTTGTCGTAATATTGCTGTCGCCCAGCTTACCCCCCCCCCCCCCCTCCCTCCCCTCAAAAAAAGAAAAAAAGAATCACCGACAATGCTTAGTACATTGTGCTGGAAGACAAGCTGATTGGTTTTCAAGAAGGAACCCATATCCAGAAACAGACAGCTTGGGCGCTGGAGAGCTTCGAAGAAACAACGAATTGTTGTTCCGACTCGTTTTGATGTCTGAATACAAAAGGTATGTCCGGCCGCTGTGACCGAGCAGTTCTAGGCTCTTCAGTGCGGGAACTGCGCTGCTACTACGGTCGTAGGTTCGAATCATGCCTCAGGCATGGATGTGTGTGATGTCCTTAGGTTAGTTAGGTTTAAGTAGTTGTAAGTCTAGGGGACTGATGACCTCAGATGTTAAGTCCCATAGTGCTCAGAGCCACAGAAAGTATGCAACCCTGTAGTCATTTGTGTACTGCAGATGGACGACCTGAGCCTAATGACATTCCTGCACAGGGGCTAAATTCCTCCACAAAGACGTTGTGCGCATTCTACTGTGGACTTTGTATGGTCTGCCAGAGCAGTAACGTTGATGACAGCAGTGCAGCATGTACCAGAACACAGTTGCGGAAATGACTAACATCGTGATTGTATACAACAAAATGGATTGAAATGGGAGAGCTGCTGTAAGCTTATATGCAGAACGTTTTCCAAAGAGACGTACCACACCTCATTCCACGTTCGTGGCCGTCGAGAAAAGCCTCAGTTAAGCTGGAAGGTTGCACATAGGTATTTTCTGTCTGAGGTGTGTCCATTGTACAGTGAAGTGGTAACACTTGTAAAGTATGTATGTAGAACTGTAAACGGATCCTAGCCAAGGCTCGACGTACGTTACGTACCAAGAGTAATGGAGATGTAGCCCTTGCGCGCAATTTATGGTTAAGCCATCTCACAAGGACAATTATAAATTTAAAAATTACAGGGTCGCCACCAGCCCAAGCCCTTCCTAACAATCGAGAAAAGACCAAACTGGAAATTATCAGATCAATTAAATTAAGAATTTAATTATAAGAATGTAATTTTTTTAAAGACACTAACAAGATGGACAGCATTATATGCCGTATATCAATGAGCTGGTTTAATTAAATAGATTTTTCCTACCATTTTTGTTCATCACAAGCAAGCAGATTAACTTAAAAAAATCAGGGAATAGAAAATTAGTTTGAAAACTGGCATCAGTGAGAAAGATAAAGGACGCAGATTTTATCTTTTACGTAGCACATCTATTTCATTACTGAATTTGGTGAACATTCTGTGAATAAACATGACTGATGACTGGTGCCTGAATAAAAAACATTAACTAAATACTTTTCAAAAAATTGTAGAATCGCGCCATTAAAAGGAAAAACACACAAAAGAAAGTGCAACACAATAATTCAACATTCCATCTACATGTCCACGACTGTCCGGGAGGAACAAACCAACTTCCACATAGCCGATTTTCAACAAAATAATTGTGCCACATTTCGAAAATAAATAACAGCACGCGCTTCAGTTAAGCTGAAGTGCTTAAATATGCCATGGATTTAACATAGGGAATTCTAATTTCACCTACTTCCTATCAGCAGAAACCTTCTCTAGGAGCAACGAACTGTACTCACCAACCGCTAGCTGCAGAGTTTTCTTTCGCCACCGAGCTTCGCCTAACTACCGAGGGAAAGGAAGCTACCAGAGGGGTAGGCTTCCGCCACCAACCTGACAGACAAACCAACCTCAGACTAAAAGGAGTAAACTTCTGTGTCCAGCTACTGGGATCCTAAGTTGGTCATCCTGTGCTACCCTCCAAACGAGAAGCAAACATCACCTGCTCCTAGCAGACGACAACCAACTCAGCCTCAGCGTCCCCCACAAAAGAAACCCGAAACCACACGTAAAAACACTCATTCAGTCACATTCACGCACACATAGGGAAGGGTGAAGGGAAAAACGTAATAAATACAGGTCATGATCTCCTATGGAACACAAAAAAGTCAAACATAATGTCATTTAATAAGCCTTAGTGTGATTGCTAAGTCGTTCTGGGAAAGTTAATAAATTAAACCGCAACCAGGCGGTGGACAGAATAGGATGCACAAATTCCAGTGAGAGAAGCGTTTATGAAACGACTCCACAGAGCCTCCGGACACTGCGCGCTCGCTGCCTGCACCTTGGACAGTAGCTCTGCGCGGTCCCGTTCGCACTGAGTTTCCAAAGCCTGGAATTTCTCGGTCATTATGCGTGCTTGTTGTTCGACCACCTTGTTAAGTCTTGTCTGTTCGTTTTCAACGTCGCCGAGACGTTGTTCCACAACACTAACAGCTCTCCCTATTTCTATAGCTATCTTATCGTAACGTGGTCTGAAATTCTTTCAGATTATTTACGACGTTATTCTCTAGTTTATCGAGTCGCTTTTCTGTCGCTTCCAATCGCTTTCCAGTTTCCTTCGTAAATTTATATACCCCGTCGATTTTATTTAATTGCTCCATCATACTTTGCAAGAGCGAACCCATGTCCACCAGCGCACTGTAAAGCTGACTATTGGTGGGTTCATTATTCTTATTCCGCGTACTTGATTCATCAGGTTCCCTATCAAGATCCTCCATGTCCTGTAATTTCTGAGGATCCGGGTCCGTACGATTTTCTACTTCTTCTGTTTGCTCAACTCAGTTCAACGTCACGTTTTATATGTGTTCTAAAGGTTCATTATTTACATTCAGCCCGATACTATTGTCGTCCTGATTATCACGACTGTTGTTTTTCGCACGGCTGCACGTATCCATAATTTTAAAATTAAAAAAATCCACACAATAAAAAATAATTTACGTTTCCACTGACCACGACAGCACACGCTTATTTTACTGTGCAAAAACACAATTTGAAGTGCGGCCTGTACTCAATTTTGTCACACGCAAAAAACCAATAACATATCAAAACGTCACACAAATTCAAAAAATAGAACATATACATAAATACAATAGACAACAAACAATGCTGTTCACAACGTCGACACAAACTCTTTTTCTCAAGCAACATAGAAGTTGTTTGAGCGCTGTGGAAATATTTGCATATAGTTAACACACTGCTAAATCTAACTTGTATATCAGAATTTCGCAGGTCTAGCGCATTCTAGCCCAGGGTTGGCCATATGTAAAGTATGCATGTAGAACTGTAAACGGATCATAGCCAAGGCTCGACATACGTTAAGTACCAAGAATAATGGAGATGTAACCCTTGTGCGCAATTTCTGGTTAAGCCACCTCACAAGGACAATTATAAATTTAAAAATTACATGGTCGCCACCAGCCCAAGCCCTTCCTAACAATAACAAAAGACCGAACTGGAAATTATCAGTTCAATTAAATTAAGAATTTAATTATAAATATGCATTTTTAAAGACACTATAAAGATGAACAGCTTTGTATGTTGTATATCAATGAGCTAGTTTAATTAAATAGATTTTTCCTACCATTTTTGTTCATCACAAGCAAGCAGATTAACTTAAAAAAATCAGGGAATAGAAAAGTAATTTGAAAACTGGCATCAGTGAGAAAGATAAAGGACGCAGATTTTATCTTTTCATTACTGAATGTGATGCACATCCTATGAATACACATGACTGGTGCCTGAATAAAAAAATTTAACTAAATAACTCGCAAAAAATTGTAGAATCGCGCAATTAAAAAGGAAAAACACACAAAAGGAAGTGGAACACAATAATTCAATCATTCCATCTACATACTCACGACTGTCCGAAAGGAACAAAGCAACTTCCACATCGCCGATTTTTAACAAAAAAATTATGCCACCTTCCGAAAATACATAACTATACACGCTTCAGTTAAGCTGAAGTACTTAAATACGCCATGGATTTAACATAGGAAAGTTCTAATTCGACCTACTTCCTATCAGCAGAAACCCTCTCTAGGAGCTACGAACTGTACTCACCAACCGTTAGCTGCAGAGTGTCCTTTCTCCACCGAGCTTCGCCTAACTACCGGTGCAATGGAAGCTACCAGAGGGGTAGGCTTCCGCCACAACTTGACAGACAAACCAACCTCAGACTAAAAGGGGTAAACCTCTCTGTTCAGGTACCGGGATCCTAAGTTGGTCATCCTGTGCTACCCTCCAAACGAGAGGCAAACATCAGCTGCTACTAGCAGACGACAACCAACTCAGCGTCCCCCACAAGAGAAACCCGAAACCACACGTAAAAACACTCATTCAGTCACATTCACGCACACGTAGGGTAGGGTGAAGGGAAAAACGTAATAAATACAGGTCATGATCTCCTATGGAACACAAAAAAATCATAATGTCGTTTAATAAGCCTTACTTTGATTGCTCAGTCTTTCTGGGAAAGTTAATAAATTAAACCGCAATCAGGCGGTGGACAGAATAGGATGCACAGAATCCAGTGAGACAAGCGTCTATGGAACGACTCCACAGAGACGTTTCACAGTTTGTGCATGGTACTTGTGAATACTACCCGAAGCCCATTGTTTGTCCTCTGGTAAGTGCCAAAACATGGTGCGGTCGTCTACACTTGTCTCGAACAATACCGTTGAAGAAGGATGTGCTGGAAATGTTCGAGGAAAAGAGAGCCAACTGCACTCAGCAAGTGGCACAGGCGCTGCATATAGGTAAAAGTGTTGTGTGGCATGTTGTCCATGAACAGTGCCTCTATCTGAAACAGCTGCAAACATTACAGGCATTATGGGAGGAGGACTACGCACGGTGGGGGTTGTTTACACAGTGGTATTCACAACAATACATACTTCAGCCACAATGCCCGAACTTAGTGTTACTCACTGATGAATGCACGTTTATTAGAGACAGCATATTACACTTGCATAACATATATGTTTAAGAGGACGAAAATCCTCATGTGCCGGTAATTCAAAATCACCAATACAGGATCGGTATTAACATCTGGGATGGGAGAATTGGTGACCATATTGCTAAGCCATCTCTGCTGCCACGCAGACTAACGGGACCTAACTACCTCACGTTTTGTTAATTTGTTGGAGTATATTGAATGTAGTTGAACCGTGAATTTACCTTCAAAACCTTTTCTTAAGAATTTACTTTATTTACTAACGATTCATCAAGAACATTAACACATTTAATCACACTATGTGAGCGTGCAAGTAGTTTCCAGTGGGTAAGTGATGAAAACAAAATAAATTTCTCTCTACCAATGGAAATTTTATTCCTAAAAGTCCTTTTTTTTAAACAGATTTAAAATTATAATCAGAAAACACCCTCAAAATATCAAGCTACAATTTTATTCAGAGGCAGAAAGAACAAATATTGACAGTATGAGCTTTCGGGCTGAGAACCTTGCCGCTGTCTTTTGACATGGCCGTAGTCATGACCGCTCACAACAACCTCTGAAAGACTACACTGGTGCAAATCTGCAACACACCAGATTACTTTAAACTAAAAAATTTTAACAACTCACACAAGCACATAAACTATGCACTCCGTAGCAGAGATGGAAATGATACAAACACTAACATTAGAAAAATTAACTTGCCACCGAGGGTGCAACTTGATTAAAAAAAAAAAAACTCTTACGGTGTAAGGGTGGCAACTTTATATACTAAAATGACTATTTAAATAAAAAAACCATGAAATGCAGTCTTACATAAAACATACAAACATGCTCTACATTACACATATACCGCCTCTCAAGATGATAGGCTAGGTAAAAACATATTTCAGGAATTCGGCCGTTACACTTCAAGCAATAAATTCGTTAATACCGAATCCGACAAACATGACAGAGGCAGCTATTAAAATACGGCAGACCGACAGACAGACACTAACTGCCTAATAAATGCGGACGAGAGACAGACGAGCAAGCTGTGGACGAGAGACTGACCAAGAACACAAGTAGAATTTTACAAGTAAATGATACAATGTATCACGAATCACTTAACTTTTAATAAACTGCGATGTCTGGCTAAGACCTGGCGCAGCACCCCCAAATCGCTCTCCCGAACCGTTCGCTGCCAGCCACTTCAAAGGACGCAGGAAGGCGCGCCGATCTCCCGTCTTACGGCGTCGCAGCTCGCGCCGGCCAGGCCGATGTCGTGGGTTGACTCCTGTAGCTCTCGTGTCGGCCGTGAAGCCACTACCCCTCGCTATACGGCTCGGGCCACTGGACTGACGTGGCGACCTCACATGTGCCAACGCTCAAGACGGACAACTCATCTTGTGTCCCAGTGCGCGACCGACCAACCGATCGATCCAACCGCCAATGACCATTGCCTGAACAAACTCTAGCAGACTGGCGGCCTAACACATACTAGCACTCCGGATGACAGACAGACATTGACTGGCCCACACTGACCCGGCTGACCAACTGACCAGAGTCCATTGATTCAGCCTGACCCCCTGCCGAGCTCATAGCGCCCCTTAAATGCACGTGAACAGGCAACCTTTCCCGCTTTTCCACCAGAGGGAGACACCAAAGCTGCGATTGCCACAGTGGCACCACCGCCAGAAATGGAGGGCGACTGCTTCACACTACACACTGCGATGCGCTCTACAAAACAGCAAATTTTACCACAGCTCAGTAGTGCCACTAAATGCTCAGATGGACATGTTGCTGCAACACGACAGAGTGCCAGCACACTCTGATGTCGATCAACAGAATCAGATCAGCGTCATATATCCCAGTCGATGGATTGGGAGGGGTGGACCAGTTTCATGGTTAGAATGGTCGCCAGATCTGCTACCTTTAAACTATTCCTGTGAGGTAATATGAAGAGTATTTCGTATATAGCACTTCTGTAATGTCAGAAGTGGATCTTATTGCTCGAGTCCCCAGAGCAATTGAAACACTTCGAAGACAACTGCATATATTGGCTGTTGTGCAAGGGACTCAACACTGCCGATGTTGGCTCTGCAATGACGAAGGAGGTATGCAGTTCGAACCCCATTTGTAATGTAGACAGCCCAGTGTGCTACTCAGCCTGGGTTTATTCACACCACGTGTCTGGTACGGCGCGCCACGGAATTTGAATCCCCGCCAGACGTCATGGACGTCGAAGACCCCTATAGGTCTCTGCACCATCGCGTCGTAAGCTGTGGCGGCACGCGCCTCCTGGCCCGCATTTAGTGTGAGGGCGCCACAGTGGAACACGTGGTTCCAGCGGCCAATAGCGGCGCCCCGATAGAGTACTTAAGCGCCTGCCTCTGCCAGCCCTGCCCCCTGCCACGTCTTCACTGTTGTGCCCCCCCTACCCTCCATCTCTACACCCTTCATCTCCTTTCCCAAGGTGGCTTCCATCAACTCCCCCTCCTGGATGATGCCCTCTCTCCCTCCATTTATCCCTCCTATCAACTATGATCCTCACTCCCCCTCCTTTCCTCTGTCCTTTTCCCGGGCTCCCTCTCCCCCCCTTCCATCCTCTTTTTTCCCCACCTCCCCTCTCTCTGCCCCCTTCTCTCTCCCGAGTCCTTTTGCATTTCCCTCCTCTGCCTACTCTCTGCCCTGCCCCTCCCCCCCTTTATTAGTCCTCTCCCTCCTTGGTTCCCCCCCTTTTCGTTTCTTTTTCCTTCCTCTCTCCTTGTTCTTCCCCCTCCTCCAGGTCCTCCCCCCCCATCTGCCTTTGGCTCGGTAGTGTCATCTTTGTGCCGCCCTTTTTGTGCAGTGTTTTACAGTGAGTGTTCCATGTTGTGTTTTTTTGGGAAGTGTTGCGAACGGCCATCATACTGTCGCTGGGTGTGCTTTTTCTCTCTTGCGAACAGAAACCAGACTGTCGCCGTGTTTTTTTAATTGTGTGTGTACTATGTTACTTGTCTGATTCCTGTGTCTTTTATTAGCATTGCCAACCCCTTTTGCTTTCTGTTTTAACTTTCCGCATTTTTCCGCCATTTTACACTTTATGTCACTGAATTATCGCATGTTTTTCTTGTTTCTTTTCTTCTTCCATTTTTTAAAATAAATGTAGGCTGTAGAGCAGCATACTAAGCTGCTGCCATCCCACCCCCTTTGGGGGGCATTGAAAATCAATAAAGGAAAAAAAAAAGCTCAGCCAGCTCTATGACCTCATTCCTTTCCCCCATCTGCTCCTTCCTGTTCCTCGAACATATCCGCATACTCTACACCTCCCACCTTCTTGATCCCCCTCAGCCTCTGGTTGCTCCTCTCCTCTCCAATCCCCACCCACTGCCACGTCTACACTGTTGTGTCAATCTACACCCTACATCTCCTTTCCCCAGGTGGCTTCCATCAACTCCCTCTCCTAGATGATGCCCTCTCTCCCTCCATTTATTCCTCCTATCAACTCTGATCCTCACCCCCCCATCCTTTCCTCTGTCCTTTTCCTGGGCTCCCTCTCCCCACCTTCCATCCTCTTTTTTTTCCCCCACCTACCCTCTCTCTGTCCCCCTTCTCTCCCCTGAGTCCTTTTGCATTTCCCTCCTCTGCCTTTCCCCGTTCCCTCTCGCATCTGCCCTGCCCCTCCCCCCCCCCTTGGGAGTCCTCTCCCTCCTTTGGATCCCCCCTCTTTCGTTTTTCCTCCCTCCTTGTTTCCTCCCGCCATCCTCCCAGGTCCCCCCCCCCCCCCCCCCCCCGCATCTGCCCACGGCTATGGTGTGTTATCTTCGTGCCAACATTTTAGTACAGTGTTTACAGTGAGTATTCAGTGTTGTGTGTCTTCTCCGAAGTGTTGCAAATGGACATCATACTGTCGCTGGGTGCGATTTTTATATTTCTTGCGAACAGACACCAGACTGTCGCCACGTTTTTTAATTGTCTGTCTACTATGTTCCCTGTCTGCTTCCTGTGTATTTTATTAGCTTTGCCAACCCTTTGTTTTATGTTTAACTTTCCCCAATTTTCCGCCGTTTTACAATTTCAGTCACCTTTTTATCGCCTGATTTTATTGTTTCTTATCTTCTGTCTGTAGGCTGCAGAGCAGCGTAATAAGCTGCTGACAGCCTGCCCCCTTCGGGGGCAATTGAAATACAATAAAGGGAAAAAAAGGCTCAGCCAGCCAATCTAACCTTGCGTACGTCTCTGGACACATCGCCTCGCCTTAGACAGCTTATTCACTTTCTTGTTCTGTGTACGAGTGGACGTGGTTGTTGGTTTTCTTGTGACTCCGTTGTTTCGATCTTGTTGTTCGTTCTGTCCTTCGTTGGTTGTGTCCGTCCTCTCCCGTGGTGTTGCTGTTCGCGGGCCTCTCCGCGGGTCCCGCCGCGCTTACCGTCACTTCAACCCCGCGACCGTCCCGGTCGCCGTTACAACAATGTGGAACGCACACCAACCTCAGACCTCGACCCCCTCTCCTCCCCCTCCCACCGAAACATCCTACCCGTGCATTTCTGGCTATGAGTTCCTTCTTACAAGGGAACCTCCCCATCGCACCCCCCTCAGATTTAGTTATAAGTTGGCACAGTGGATAGGCCTTGAAAAACTGAATCCAGATCAATCGAGAAAACAGGAAGAAGTTGTGTGGAACTATGAAAAAATAAGCAAAATATACGAACTGAGTAGTCAATTTGCAACATAGGCAACTTCAAGGACCTTGTGAGCTCCAGAGCGCCGTGGTCCCGTGGTTAGCGTGAGTGGCTGCGGAGCGAGAGGTCCTTGGTTCAACTCGTCCATCGACTGAAAAGTTTAATTTTTTATTTTCAGACAATTATTATCCGTCCGTCCGTCCGTCCGATGCGAGGTAACTGCGCCGTAGTATGGAGACGCCACACCTAAACAAACATCGAAACACACGACGTCAGTCGACTACAGCGCACGGAAGAGAGAGTATTCCTGCTAACGAGGCTCCCTGGCTGGCAGTTGACTGTTCACTACTTTGGACGAGAGTGCATTAAATACGTGAGATGTATTCCGTGGGCAATATGAATCCAGCAAATATAGCTCGCGACTTCAATAACAATCGCACGGTTTTGCGGTTCGGTAGCAAAACACAGGCGCTAAACTTATTACAGTGAACAGAGACGTCACTGAACGAACGGACAGATTATAACCTTGTGAAAATAAAGAAAGTAAAATTTTCACACCAGGGAAGACTTGAACCAAGGACCTCTACTTCTACAGCGGTTTACGCTAACCACGGGACCACGGCGCCTCTAAGCTTACCGAGTCCTTGATGTTGCCTATCTTTCACATGGACTACTCAGTTTGTATATTTTGCTTACTTTTTTCATAGTTGCACACAACTTCTTCTTGTTTTCTCGATTGATACTATAACTAAATATGAGGGGGGTGCGATGGGGAGGTTTTGTTAGAAACCGATAAGCGTGCCTTCCCACACAAAATACTAAGCGTTGTCGCTATTTTTTCGGGACACACTGTATATATCATTCCGAGCATATTCCACACGGCAACCCATGTTCGTGCGTCGTTGAACAGCGTCCCGCAGCACCAAGAGGATAGGCACACAACATGCCGGTTCATTTGGGCCAGATGACCTAGCCCATTGCCGGCCACTGTGACCAAGCGGTTCTAGGCGCTTCAGTCCGGAACCGCGCGACTGCTACGGTCGAAGGTTCGAATCCTGCCTCTGGCATGGTTGTGCGTGATGTCCTTAGGTTAGTTAGGTTTAAGTAGTTCTAAGTTCTAGGGGACTGATGACCTCCGATGTTATGTCCCATAGTGCTCAGAGCCATTTGAACCCAGTCCATTCCATGTAAACACAGTACACACCATTATGGAGCCACCACCAACTTGCACAGAGTCTTGGTGACAACTTGGGTCCATGTCTTCGTGGGGTCTGTGCAACACTCGAACCCTACGATCAGTTCTTACCAAGTAAAATCGGGACTCATCTGACCAGGCCACGGCTCCAGTCGTCTAGTATACAACTGGTATGGTAACGAGCGCTATGTGCTGTTAGCAAAGTCACTCGCGTCGGTCTCCTCTGCCAAAGACCATTGACGCCAAATTTCGCCACACTGTCCTGACGGATACGTTCGTCGTACACCCCACATTGATCTCTGCGGTTATTTCACGCATTGTTTGTCTGTTATCACTGATAACTCTACGCAAACGCCTCTGCTCTCGGTCGTTAGCAGAAGGCCATCGGCCACTGCGTTGTCCGTGGTCAGAGGTAGTGCCTGAAATTTGTAATTCTCGCCACACTGTCGAGACTGCGGATCTCGAAATATTATATTCTGTAACGATTTCCGAAGTAGAATTTCCCATGCGGCTAGCTTCATCTACTATTCCCCGTTCAAAGTCTGTTAATTCCCGTCCTGCGGCCATAATCATGTGGAAACCTTCTCGCATGAATCACCTCAGTACAAATGACAGCTCCGCCAATACAAAGTCATTTTATACCTTGTGTACACGATACTATCGCCATCTGCATATGTACATAATGCTATTCTATGACTTTTGTCACCTCATTGTATATCCCAGTAATAAAGATTTGTAAGTGCTAAAGAATGAACTGCCGGCCAAAGTGGCCGCGCGGTTCTGGCGCTGCAGTCTAGAACCGAGAGACCGCTACGGTCGCAGGTTCGAATCCTGCCTCGGGCATGGATGTGTGTGATGTCCTTAGGTTAGTTAGGTTTAACTAGTTCTAAGTTCTAGGGGACTAATGACCTCAGCAGTTGAGTCCCATAGTGGTCAGAGCCATTTGAAAGAATGAACTCATTTTTGTTTTGTTTGTGGTAGAAATACTTTTTTTTTAATTTTTGGGCTGCAGGAAGGTACGATACACACTTCCTTCATGCAATAACAGCTTTTTCTTCCCAGTTTCGGTGCTCATTCAAAATTATACTAAGATATTTTGTAAGTAGGCTGTTTAGGTTTTTATGTTGGTAACGTCACGTAGCGCTCTGTATGGAAATCACTGGCTGTGCAGTGTGCTGTGGCTGTTTGGCATTGTTGGAATATTCGCCACTGTAGTGTTGGGCAGTTGGCTGTTAACAGCGCGTAGCGTTGCGCAGTTGGAAGTGAGCCGCCAGCAGTGGTGGATGTGGGGAGCGGGGTTTGAGAGCGGATGATCTGGACGTGTGTCCATCAGAGAGAGTAAATTTGTAAGACTGGATGTCATGAACTGATACATATATTATGACTTTTGAACTCTATTAAGGTAAATATATTGTTTGTTCTCTATTAAAATCTTTCATTTGCTAACTATGCCTCTCAGTAGTTAGTGCCTTCAGTAGTTAGAATCTTTTATTTAGCTGGCAGTATTGGCGTTCCCTGTACTGCAGTAGTTCGAGTAACGAAGATTTTTGTGAGGTAAGTGATTCATGAAAGGCATAAGTATTGTCAGTCAGGGCCATTCTTTTGTAGCGATTATTGAAAGTCAGATTGCGTTGCGCTAAAAATATTGTGTGTCAGTTTAGTGTTGATCAGAATAAGTAAAGAGCGAAATGTCTGAGTACGTTCAGTTCTGCTCAGCGGTTTGAAAATCAAATAACGTAAGGGGTTTATCAGCACAGCAATTCATAAATTTTTCTAAGGGGAGGTTTCACTTTCACAGTTTTTGATACATTAAAATACCATCAAAGAGTATTGGAGGACCTGTTTTATGACGATGTTTGATAATCACTTTTCGGTGTAAAATAACGATGAACTGTGACGTCTTGGGATTCAGTTTGAGACACAGGTGTTATGCTCACATCCCCTTCCGTAGCTGTGTGGCTGCCATGCAGAGGACCCGGGTTCAATCTCAGTTAGTGTCAGAGTTTCTCCTTGGTGTGTGGGTTTGACTGGGCTCCACTCAGTCACTTTATACCGTTTGAGGAGCTACTTGAATGAGAAACAGCGGCTCCAAGGCATGGTAAGCCGACAACGGCCCGGAGAGCGGTGCGCTGATTTCGTGCTCCTTCATACCACATTCAAGCGACGCCTTTGGCAGAGGATGACATGGTGGTCGGTCAGTCTCGATTGGCCAGTCGGTGATCAGATCCGCAGAGTTTCGTGCCAATCGTGGTACCGAACAAAGATTGTCATTTATTTCTGATAAGAGAGCAGCAATGTTTTTAGGTCTGGCGCGTTGATACAATAAGATGTCGTCAGAATTTAAGTGTTAGTTACAGAATGCCTTCATGCCAAGAATGTCTTGGCATGAAGGGCAACAAAACGGGACATAGAATATGTCTAAGTACCACTGTGGTGTAAGGGTGCCGCGAAGGACGAGCTCAGGAGTCCTGCTGTGAAAAGATATAGCACCTGTGACCATCATTCGTGGTGCCGGTCGGTGTGGTCGATCGGTTCTAGGGGCTTCAGTCTGGAACCGCGTGACTGCTACAGTCGCAGGTTCGAATCCTGCTTCGGGCATGGGTGTGTGTGATGTCCTTAGGTTAGTTAGGTTTAAGTAGTTCTAAGTTCTAGGGGACTGATGACCTCAGATATTAAGTCCCATAGTGCTCAGAGCCATTTGAACCATATGAACCATCACTCGTGGTTGTTTGGCCATATGGCTGGCTGGCACCCAGCAGTCCGGTGCCTGGAATCTCATTGACTGGATTGGAATTGTCGTCAGTGATGTGTCCCGCTTCGAACTGAGCTCCGGTGATCAGTGGTGACATATTTGGAGACGATTCAGATAGTGGTGGGATACCAACCTGACTGTTGCTATACTGCCTGACAGTGAGGAGCTGCGACCTGGGGTGTCACTTCTGCTCTGTGTTCAGAGAACACTGTAGAAGCTGGAGATTGAAGAAGACAGATTCATTCTTTGCCGAACAATGCATAAACAAAAACCACTAGCACGTACTAGAAAATGGGCTCATAACCCAAAATGCAAGTCGTACAGTACTAATAAATTTTGCGAAACAAGGCTAAAAATGTGTTTTGGTTAGTTAATACAACATTTGGATGACTTCTCACGGAGGAGAATGATCGTGAAACTGGAAGAAGGACGAAGTGTGTCAAGTACATCCATGCATCGGCGTTGCTGTTTGCGATGGTGCCAAGAGTACAGTGACTGGGCCAAGAACAATGGGGTCCTGTGCTCTTCTCGGATAAGAGCAGATGAAAGAAGATTACTGTTAATGTAGTAAAAGATCCACGCAGTGGACACCATATGAAAAAGCTACTCCTTATGTTTCTGATCTAGACTCCCATAAAAATGCGAAGGAACTATTAATCAGAACTCATGGAGAAGTTGTAGTCTAATTCACAATCGATTTATTGATCTTAACATGACAAGACACCAAAATTATTAAAGAATCATCATACAAAAATTATTTATTTAACAAAAGCCTTACTAAAATGGGATCTATGGTGGACAAAGTGATCTGCTGGGGACTGACACACGACGCTAACCAGAACACTACTCGCTTTGTCTCACTTCATACACCTGAATCCAGGTTATGGCATTAAACTGTGCCACCACCAGGCATCTATATTCTACCATACAAAAAAAGGAAAAATATTGTTCAAAGAACATGGTGCTGAGAAATAGATATTATAGTCCTACATCTCAGCAGCGAATACTTTACCATCCTACTGGTCAAGGTGGCACACTACAATGAGTTCGGCGCCTGAAGTCATGGACAACGGAAATCTGTTATTAAATGCGCGTTCCCGAAAAATGCAAGTATGCGGTCTCGAGTTCGGTTAATTCAGAATGCAGGTACTTCCCTAAGAGCCTATGAAACCCCGACGGATTCCAGTGTGCAGGTGGACCCATCTCCTGATCTGCCAACCCAATTTGACTCCTTGACACGACTGTGCATGTCGGAATACGTCAAATGTTTAGACGGCCAACTCAAGACAAATAAGTACACCCACACATCACTCGTTATGACAGTGATAATATAAGCAGTACCTCTGACAGTTCAGAAAGTGACTGGCCCAGGCTCTAAGTCGCGCCCTATCAAAGGACACAAGTCTCACCGTTTAGGTAGAGACCTGCAGTTCTTTACTAGCGAAGCACCAGTACAAGAGACTTGTACAAGAGTCCCAATCTCCCTTTCTCTGTGTTTCCTCCTCAGCTCAGTTCCAAAAGCACATTTCTCTTTTCTGACTTCCCAATTTCGCACTAGCCAATCACGAGCCAGATCCAGTCATTCTAAGCTTGGAGAAGGCCTTTGCACTGCAAACCGATTTGACCAATCAGCGACTTCAAAGTTAATTGGCAGAAAATGGAAAAAAATTTAGCTTTGCGGCCTCTTTCCCACACGTTTGCCATGTCTTCAGCCAACACAATACAGGGTGGAAGCACAGCCCGCCATAAACAGCTTGTTGTCTCCCCTGTTGCGTCCATTTCAAACTTTGCAACGAACGGCCATAAACTCGCATTGACAAAACTTGTTTTGAAACAGAGCCGGCACTTCTGGGCGCCAGTTTTCCTGTCCCACGGACATTAACTGAACGTTTACATTTCTTTTGGCGGCTTTCTCGCTAACAAGGCCTACAATCCACTGTAGGCGACTTTTCGGCACTAGGCTGTATACCAGGACGTCTGCCCCCGACCATGGCGCCAAGCTTAATGTGTTTCTGCGCAATACGACCTCGGCGTGGGCTGTCTGGAAACGTCTCCCCACCGTTCTCCAGAAAAACGCGCTTTGTTGCAGCCACCAACACCGTGCTTTTACTGCAGTCGTTTAAGTCGGCAGCCTGTTCCTTTGAACACAGGTAAAGCTTACTGTATTTCTTTCCCTAGAGCACGCAAACAAGACCATAAACTGCTGCCCACTATTTCGTCACAATGTATGAAGTCAAATCGCTGTAGATCGTATTCATTACATCAAATCAGAGTGCCCTGCAATCTCTCACAGATTCAGTCTAAGTTGTGATTCTCGACGTACCGTCCTATGATGAGAGGTGTGGACCCGTAATACACCAGGAACACGGTCGAACATCATTGTTTTAGTGGTCCACGTATTATGGTATACAGCAACATCATGTTGCATGGGTGTACTGACCTCCAAATCTTGAATACGAAGTATTCACCTGTGAGCATTAATATGACACTGAATTTCCTCCACACGTGCGTTTTTTCAGCGATGCATTAGGTCCTGACTTCATTTATATGGTAGCTCATGAGCGACTGCATCAAACAGCGCATGTGGAGGAGCTTTTGGAGTCAGAGTATGTTCGTCGACTGGTCTGATCTGCCCACTCTTCCACCATAAATCCTTTCGAGAACATGTGGGATGCGTTGGGGAGACGTATCGCTATACGTCCTTGATCATCAAGCAGTTCTTAAACCACTGGTCGTGGAATGGTATCCCTTATCACAAGAACTCGTTATCAGCCTTGAGCATGTAGCAGAGCATACATTGTCGGCAGTGGCGATCACACACCCTGTTAAGGATCGTGTCCCAACACCTGTTATGTCCAGAGGACCATCTTCAATCGTGGTGACCTTAGTGTAGTTATTGTCTTTGAATAAAAGTGTCAGTTCTGTACATCTCATTTTGTATTCCTTTCAGTTATCTTCTCTACTGTACTATAGCTGTTCTTTCTACCTATAGTCCAAGTTTCATCGAGAAGTGTTGGTCCTTATTTTTTCACACCAGCGTATTATTCGGTTCACCTGGATGGAATGCAGTGCTACGTTAGGTATGCCAAGGCGAACAGAAATTATTGCAAACTGCAATTTGCCACCATCTGACAGCAGCCAACAACTATCGCGAAAAGGGCTCGGCACTTCGGTTGTTCCCTACGAAAAGTCTTATCTATGCCTCCTCCAAGAACGTAAACATATGACAGACTGATCTGTAAAGTTCAGCAGCCAGTAATCTCTGCTGCAAGTGATAGCACACAGGAGGTGAGTGTATTACACTGAAGAAAAAAGTCGCAGCACCAAGGAGGCATAAACGAAAGTTTGTAGGCGTGTTTTGACGTCTGAAATATGATATCTGTACAAATTTTGAGCCAGTCGCATAAGAGTGGCGCCAGCAACGCCACTATGAGGATGCAAATCAGGTAACGGTCATGAGCATTAGCTACGTTTGAGGTAGCGCATGCTGAGTTAACATTAGTCAAGCATGCGTTTAAGGCGGCAAAGAAGTCATTGTCAGCGCCTCACTGAGTAAGAGTGGAGTAGTGTAATGGTGCTACGAGAAGATGGAAGTTCCTTATGCGACACTGCTGAAAGACTTGGAGGCATGTAGCCACTGTACATGACTGCTCGGAAAGTTGGTCACGAGAAAGTATGGTCGCAAGAAGACTGGGCTCTGGACAGCCACATGGCATTACCGAGAGGGAAGACCATCGTGTTCGGCATGTGGCTGCGGCACATCGTACTGCAGCTGCAGCAGCAATTTGAGCAGCAGTTGACACCACAGTGCCACAACAAACTGTTGGAAATCGGTTACTTCAAGAAGAGCCAGACGACCTGTAGTGTGCATTCCACTGACCCCAAATCCTTGCATTTGCGACTTCAGTGGAGTCAAGCGAGAGCTGGTTGGAGGGCAGGGTGGGGGTCTGTTGTGTTTTTTGATAAAAACTGGTCCTGCCTCGGTGTCATTGATGGTCGTGTGTTGGTCATATAGAGACCAGTTGAGAACCTGAAGCCACACTGTGTCAAGCGAGAGCTCGTTGGAGGGCAGGGTGGGAGTCTGTTGTGTTTTTTGATAAAAACTGGTCCTGCCTCGTTGTCATTGATGGTCGTCTGTTGGTTAGAAAGAGACCAGCTGAGAGCCTGAAGCCACACTGTCTTGTGCTAGACACACTGAGCCTACACCTACAGTTGTGGTCGGGGTGTGGTTTCATATGACAGCAGGATTACTCTCGTGGTTACCCCCCGCACCCTGACTGCGAATTTGTACGTCAATCTGACGATTCGACCTGTTGTGCTACCACTCATGAACAGCATTCCACGGTTATTTTTCCAACAGAATAACGCTCGCCCACATACCGTTGTTGTAATCCAATATCCTCTACAGAGTGCCAGCTTGTTGCCAAGGCAAACTCGATCACCAGATCTGTCTCCACTCAAAAACACTTGGGACATCGTCGGACGTCAATTCCAGCGTCACTCACAACCAGCAGTAACCGTCCTTTTATTGACCAAGTGCAACAGGCATGGAACTCCATCCCACAAATTGACATGCAGCACCCGTACAATACATGCACGTCTGCATGCTTGCTTTCAACATTCTTGCGGTTAACCGGTTGTTAGTGTACTAGCATAGCACATTTGCAGTGGCTTATGTCCCATTTACATTAACCCGTAATCTTACAGTCTTAATCACTGATGTATGTTACCTACACAAACATATTTCCGGAAGTTCATTACTCTCTATTAATTGTTTATTGGGGTTGCGACTTTTTCCGTCAATTTATATTTTGCGAGTTGTTTACAGTTAATGCCGTATCTCGCTTCTCACCCTCCGTATTTTATGTTCTTCCCAGTTCCCCCTTGCACATTCCAAGAGTCCATTTTTGTCACCTGTACTGTACGCAGTCGACATCGTTTCTTTTTTTTCTCTGTGCTCCACCTCCCTACTTCTTTGGCAGTCTTTTATCATCCATAAATTCTAAGCTGCCATACCGTTGTAATCTCTTCCCCTCAATAGCTTCCATAACATTTCCTTTCGCTTCCACCATTTTCCTGATTTCTTTGTTTCTGATGTGGTCTTATCTTGAGATATCTTGCCATCCAGCGATTCGTCTTCAGTAACCGATTCCATGGCTACTACGTAGTCTGTTTCTCTCTTTCTCGTTTTATTACTGCTCGTTACTGACCACTATCTTATACTGTTTGTGTAGATTGACTCCCTTATCATATTCTTCCTTGGCATGTAATTTGAGTCATTACTGTTTTTGGCAATTATGAGCAGCTCATCAGCACGTACGAGAGAGTGTAGTTTATCGTCTCTCAATGAAATTTTCAGAGTGTTATTTGATCCATTTTGCTAAGAGAACACCGCAACAGTTTTCGTAAATCACACTGTAGGTATACTGCAACCAGCCACAAGATATTTTGAAATGATTTCATTGTACCGTTGCTAGATTCGGGTCTGACACCATCATCAGAAGGTAACATCGACTTTTTTGCAGTTTTTACATTTGTGTCCTAAAATATAATAAAATTTTATGGTTACATAATTTTTACACTTACATAACCGCTATACATTGTACTTGCTTCATGAAAAGCTCTCCTTTACTTATTATAAGACAGAGGCTAGGTTTCTTTTACGATCTATACTGATAAATGAACTGAAGTAAATACAAGATGGCGGATACATTTGTTTACATCGAGTGCTGATTTGATGTGTCAAAGAACGTGGTATGTGAGCAGATGTGGCACACTTCTGGAGTTACTGCAAAGATACTTCTTCGTAAAACAGATAATTTTGTACATTTATAAATTAAATTATTTAGGTTTGAAAGGTGCTGGTAACGGCCAGTGAAGAACTTTCTCTCTGTCAATTAGTTATTATTTCCATCATGCCAAATTATAGGAGCTGTGTGAAATTTTGGAATTACATTTGGCATTTTAATTCTAGATGACGGTTCAGGATGTAGTTAGGTTTACTTTGAATGTGGTTGTATATTTCTAATTCCTCTAACAAATTCATATGTTCCCCTTTTCGATGCTTAGCTCTGTGTTTTCGTGGTGGGCCAAGTGAGTAGCGAAAGCTGATTTATTTAGGTTGTTGAGGCTGAAGGCATCAATGTTTCATGGTATCGTATATTGAAGCTCCTAACAAATAGGCCAATGTACACAGAACAATAAAGGTTATAAATGCCAAACCTGTGGTATACTTATTTTTTTAAATTTAAGTTGTGAAAAATTTTGTCTTGCATTTTATTGTTTGTGGAAAATATTTTTGGCACGGAATGAGTTTACAGCCTTATGTGATACTTTACCAATGAATGGTACACAGATATATTTTTAGAGAGCTCTGAGGAGCTATTTACAATAAAGAGCTTTTTGATTTGAACTTAGAGCTACCTCTGTACCTGTATCTGTTTTTAGTTCTGTTTAGTGATGGTGTGGGAGTTGTAACCATTGTTTTGTACTATAAGTTTCATTTTTTAGTTCTTGTTGTTTATGTTCAGTGTCCACAGGAAGTTTTTCCATTTGTTGAGCATTGCCCTATAATATGACATTTTGTGTTACTCAGGGTGATATGGTGAGCTGTTGATTGTGACATCAGTTGTAGTGGGTACTCTTATATTTTATATTTATGTTTACCATTGTATTTACTAATTTTTAGATCCAAGAAATTTATGCCATTATCAGTTCCATGCTCAACAGTAAATTTCATGTTTCGGTCAAGTCTCTCAAGCTCTATTGCAAGTGGATCAATTTCTTCTACTGTTCCAGCAAATAAAATAAGTGTCTCCACATGGGGTAAGTAATATACGATTTTTTCCTTTATTTTCATATTGGCACTGAAAAAGGATGTTAATAAATGATTTTTGCAAATGTTGACTAGCAGGCTAGCGAGGCAACTGCCCATTGCTAAGCCTTCTCCTGCTGATAAAATTTGTTCCTAAACCAAAAGTAGTTACGTGATATCACTAAGGTTAGAAGTTCAACAAGCTATGAACTTCAGGTAGATTGACCTTTTTATATTCAAGGAAGTTGTTTTTAATCGCTGAGATGGTTTCTTTTACTGGTGTATAGTTAACTATACCAAACGGTTCGTGTCTGACTGTGTTTGGTATGAAAGCTCACAGCCATTGTTTGTACAAAATTTATACAAAATTTAAAGGGCTTGGTGAGGACCTCATTAAGCTTTCCTTCTGGGCGATAGTGGCATTTCCGACGTCATTACATTTGGTATCAGATCTAAAGTCAGTAACAACGAGTGACGTCACAACACAGCGATCAGCAGCTACATTTCCACATGGTCTGTGGAAACTTAGTGCTGTTTTACTTTTTTCATATGGCTCCACTGACAGTGTCTAATCACTTGGACCAGGGGGTTGGATGGAAGGTTCGACTGGTGAAAGTCAACTCAGTAATTTAAATAATATTAGGGGCACACTAAAGAACAAAATTGCAGTTTGTTGCGCATTTAGGTGTAGGCGGTTGTGTAAGTACATGATGAAAGACCCCCAGAATATCTTAAAGTTAATATTTATTTAAAAAAACTGAAACACCGATCAACCAGAAGAGTTGGCAAAGACGTTAATTATGAATGCGCGGTAAGGCGCAGACAAAAGAAAAAACATTTATTCAATTACTTGTACAGTTTTTTGTTTTTACACACTCTCTCGTATGTAGAAGGACGATGAAGATGTGTGATTTTAAATATGATCTGTTACGGGTTCTATGTATCTATTATATGTGTGCACGAATAATAGTATATTGAACAACAGGATCAAGTATATTTTATTTATTGAAATGAAGTGAAAACCATATAAGGGGGATTTTCGTGATTATGACAAGCGCCAGTGTCCTCGGAGTCCGCTACCTGCAAATACAATTGAAATGCAAGCTAAGTCCGATAGCCAAAAAAGATTGAAATAAGTGCAGAAGATTTATGATAACGCAATCGTATTATATCCTACAAAAATTTGTTTTCATATGAATACTTAATAATATTTACTAATAATGTTTTATTTATTTTTCATTTTTTATTAATACAACACATCTGTCGACCTTTGTGCCAGGACTTCATGGCACCGGTTGTGAGTGGCGTTTGTTAATTATTGTTATAGTAAGAAATTTCTGACATTGTTATGAGTCATAAAAAGTAATTGTATGTACTTTCAGTTTACATGAATCACGACGGAGAAGAAATATTGCAAAAGGCAAAAACTGAGGAGAAATTTTGGAAAGGAATAAGAATTGGTCGCATGTTACGTAAAAATTTTCAGTAGTAAGATATTCTAGAATGAGATTTTCACTCTGCAGTGGAGTGTGCACTGGTATGAAACTTCCTGGCGGATTAAAACTGTGTGCCGCACCGAGACTCGGACTCGGGACCTTTGACTTTCGCAGGCAGGTGGAAGGTAGGAGACGAGGTACTGGCGGAAGTAAAGCTGTGAGGACGGGGCGTGAGTCGTGCTTGGGTAGCTCAGTTGGTAGAGCACTTGTCCGCGAAAGACAAAGTTCGCGAGCTCAAGTCTCGGTCCGGCACACAGTTTTAATCTCCCAGGAAGTTTCATACCAGCGCACACACCGCTGCAGAGTGAAAATCTCATTCTGGAAATATCTCCTAGGCTGTGGCTAAGCCATGTCTCCGCAATATCCTTTCTTTCAGGAGTGATAATAGTCCTGTATGGTTCGCTGGAGAGCTTCTGTAAAGTTTGGAAGGTAAGAGACGAGGCACTGGCGGAAGTAAAGCTGTGAGGACGGGGCTTGAGTCGTGCTTGGGTAGCTCAGTTTGTAGAGCACTTGCCCGCGAAAGGCAAAGGTCCCGAGTTCGAGTCTCGGTCCGGCACACAGTTGTAATCTGCCAGGAAGTTTCAGTAACATATTCTATTCGGTGCAGCAAAGGTAGGGCGGCGACGCAAGTTACTTGCATGGTTACGCTTGGTAGCGCCTCTTTTGATGTAGATGGAAACCTTTTCCTCATTATTACCTTCCTTCAATTTTATTTGCAAAAAATTTACAGAAATTTTTCAGTGTCATATGCATTGTCAGTAAAACATAAAGAATTGTGACACAATAGTTTGCACATCGTAATTGGCGTAAAACAGACTTTGACATCACGTAAATTACAATTGACAAGTATAATAATTTGCATATGAAATTTTAACATTTTTGTGGATTTTCTATTTTTTACATGTTCATGCAACATGGCACAACGAAACCCAGACTCAAAGCCACCAAGTTAACAGGAGATTAAAGAGATAATTCAGTCACTGAAAAATAACAAAGCATCAGGAGAAGACCAAATCATTGCAGAATTATGGAAAAATGCAGGAGAAAATCTTATTGCAAAATTCAAAGAAATTATTCATGAAATCTGGAAAACTGAAAAAAAACCACAGATTGGAAGACAGCAATCATACATCCTCTATACAAAAAAGGAAGTAAAACAGACCCCAACAAATATCGTGGACTCTCTTTATTGTCAATAACATACAAAATTCTGTCTAAAGCCCTACTAAACCGAGCAGAACCTCAGCTGGATTCAAAACTAGGCGAATACCAAAGTGGATTCAGAATAGGTCGATCATACGTAGAACAAATCCTTAACTTGAAAAACTCGATGAAATATTTGCATAGTACTGCAAACAAAAGTTATGTCATCACGTTTGTCGACTTTAAAAAAGCATATGACACTATAGACCGAGAATCCCTTTTTGAAGTATGAGCAGAATTTGGACTAGATCAAAAGAACGTAAAATAACGAGGAAAATCCTAGGACCAAGAACTAAAGATGGTGTGCATTATCCAAAACTCAGTGCAGAAATATATAAAAATATCTTCAAAAATAACAGACACCATGAGCATGAGAAGAATTCAATTCATGGGGCATTTAGAAAGAATGGACTCAAACAGGTTAACGCACAAAATGCATACATTTTTAAAGAACAAAACTACAAGACCGAACTGGTACAAACAGACGGAAAAAGACCTGAGAGAATTAGGCTCTCCAAATCTACATGACAGAAATGAAATCAGAAAAATCACAAACACACGGAGTTTTGAGGAAGAAGACAGAAAAACTAACCGACATACGCGATGTACGCTAGCCCATTCGTTGCTTATGAAGGAATACTGGGCGAAAAGGAAGGCCAACAAATGTTGATTACGCGTGGTCCTAAATGATCCATCCGCGAAGAAGAAGAAGACAACATGGCAGAAAAATATATGTCAATTGTTGATAGCGATCACGAAAACGCATTCAGCCAAGATGGCAAAGAATTGCGCGATCGAACAATTGAAGTTCAGGTGCCATGCATGTCTACTGCAGAAAGTTTAAGTAGATCAGGAATGAGTGTCGCAGGGGTGACAAATAATAGCGACGCTCCACAACAGAACAACCTTGACGACACAATGTGTACAGCTGACAGCAACCACAGTAGTACAACTGAATCACTGCTATGGCAGTTACCATCTAAAATAAATGCAAAATTTGATTATGTGAAACACAATGTGAACACCAATTTCAGTAATTTGACACAAGATATGAACATGGTAAAACAGCAACAAAACACTGTTACACAAGATCTAAATGCAATGAAGCAAGAACAAAAACTAGTATTCAAGGAGTTGCAATGCATGGTCTCACAGAAATTCGATGACTTAGCCAAAAATTTTCGCACTGAAATCGACCGAAAATTGAATGATATGAAAACACAGGTAAAGCATGAACTACTTTCTGATAATAACAGTGACATTACGGGGTTAAAACAGAACGTAGATTCTTTCAATGACCATCACGATCTAGTAGAGCAACTGATAAAGAAGACAACAGACGCAAACACAAACATTGAAGCCACACAAGACCAGTTGGTTTCGACAGTAATAAAGGTAACCACTGTTGTGAACAAACTAAATAAAGCGAAAGGAAGCGTACCTTCAGTTGTAGAAGATCTTACTTTAAGGTCAGCAACATTAGAAGTTGACTCATGTGCTATGAAGGAGAAAGAGGCAAGATCAATGAAAATCTGAGTGATATCATTAGTCAAGCTGAAGCAGGTACGTTAGATAAGGGTAATACCATTGCAGAGAAGTTAGCAACGGATTGTAAATTATACACAGATGTAGTAGAAAAAGCTATAGAGAAAAAGGAAAAGGAAATTGTGAAGAAGGTAAACGTTAACGTACAAGCCGTGGAAGATAGGATCCGCAATCTTTTAGATGAAAATATTACCGGGTCTCGAAATATGCATGTAAATAATACACAGCCTACAGTGAACAAACCACAACCTGTCGATATTTATCCACAAATTGTCACGAGTCCCACAGCAGGTACCAGTGATAGTTGTAGATTGCAAAATGTAAACATACCCACAACTCCAATACCTGAACAATTACCAGCCGGAATTACAGGTGACCACAATAACAACATAAATACGACCGAAAATGCTACGTTTTTATGAACTATTTTTTTGCAGACGAAGGTTTGCTGAGACACCGACAGTTTCCTACATTCCTTACCGAAGGTAAAATAATGAATCCCGTAGTATTTATCAGTGCTTTTCGTCATGTATTTCCACGCATTTGGTCGGAAGCACAGAAAATTAGATTTGTCGTGGGATATACGCAAGGTGATGTACTTTTACAAGCAACTGAAGTGGCCGAAGGATCCAGGATCCAGGAGTAATCAGAGACTACGAATATAAATTTGAAATCTATTCACATGAGACATTTTGTGTAATGTCATATCCTATTCCACAGGCTAAATGAGAGCCAGCAAGGGAAGAGATCGATCACACCATTAATGCAACCTTCATTTTCACCCTAATGTAGTCCAATATTAGCAGTAAGCAAACCAGATGGTCCTGTAAGATTAATTTTCGATGCTAGAGGTATCAATAAGATTTTAGTACCAGTACACATAAGATCAGACAACTCAGAAGAACAGCTTATAAAGTTCTACAATACAAAATATTTGAGTATATTCGATCTTAGAATGTCCTACTGGCAAATAAAACTCCATAAAGAAAGTCGAAAATATACAGCAATTATTTCTGGTGGCAGAAGTTACGAATTCCGTGTTCTACCTTTTGGACTGAACATTAGTGCAGGAATGTTTATATCTACATTGGACAAGGTTTTAGGACCATAATTGCTTAGCAAAGTCACTGTTTATGTAGATTGCATTCTAATGGCTACACCCAATTGGTTATAACATATCAGGCTTATCGAACAGGTGCTTCAACGATTTGCAGATTACAGAGTAACAGCCAATTTTAAAAAGTCTAGTTTTGGTAAGGAACAAGTAAAATTTTTAGGATATGTTGTATCAGAACAAGGTATATTACCAGATCTGAAAAAACTTGATGCCATACACAATTGTCTAGCTCCAAGGAATAAAAAACAACTAAATGCCTTTTTAGGACTAGCTTCGTTTCTTGGTAAGTTCGTACCACAACAACTGATGGACAGTGATGCATTGCTTAACTTGTTACGAAAAAACAGGCTTTGGTTATGGCATGCTAAATGTCTGGAGGACTTTAATAACATTAAGCATGCATTAGTCAATGCAAACATTCTTAGCCACCCTGATATGTCCAAGGATTTTTGTCTATGGACAGATGCCTCACTCAAGGGCTAGGGCCATGCTTGTTCCAGATGCGAGTAGAAGAAGGTAAGGAAGTACCCAAGGTCATCAGTTCTGATAGTAGCACATTATCAGAAGCAGAAAGATCTTACTCTGTGTCAGAATTGGAAAGTTTAGATGTAATATGTAATATGGGCATTTAAAGAGTTTGATTATTTTTTTTGGGGCAAGAGTGCCAAAATTTACTGTGACCATCAGTCACTATAATTTCTTTTAACATGTGAAGCTAGGTGGTGTCTACATCTACAAGAATTCAGTTTCGAGATCATTTATATTAAAGGAAGTCAGAGTGTTTTTGCAAATGCCTTGTGCAGATTACCACAAGATTTATAGGAATTTGGTAAATTAACAGAGCAGGATGCAGAACTCAAAACGTTATTAATGCAAGGTACAGCACAACAGTCTGATTACCATAAGTTTCGTAAGCAAATGAAAATTATACAACAGCAAGATCACAGATAGAGTAAAGTCATGCAAAACCTTAAGCAAGGTGAAGGTGGCAAAATACTGTGAGAGATGTTAAATAATTTTCTTAGCAGAGTAAATGATCATAATAGGTAACACAATAAATGAAGGCTATGAATATAAACGAAGTATGGAAGTATCTGCAGACGTATGCAATATCAAAATGTAACAGTGGCCACTGAGCTATGTAATGCAATTAATTTTAAGTTTTTTCTTTCAGTGACCAGTGCATCATCATAATGCAGAAGAAGAGAATTATGTCAAGAGTAGCAGGTACTAATTGAAGAGCACCTCGAGTAAACAATTTAGTTATAAGGATATTTATACAAAGGTCATAAGGTGAATGAAAATTGAAATACGCATCATTGCAATGTGTCTTCATGGCAATTATCAGCACCTTCTTGCTGCAGAGTACACATAAAAATTTAAGCAAGAGATTAGGTGTTTTTTTTATTGTGTCACATGAAAGCTTGAATAATGACATTTCCAGGTATTTGAGAAAGATTAGTCTATGATGGTTAAAACATAAGATTTCACACTAACCTACACGTGAATTGAAATAAACAGACACTAACACATGAAGAAAAAACATGATACTACATGGGTGATGAGTCAGTACACATTATTTCAATGAAGCAAATGTTCCTTGGCAACTAGTCCACACTAACATTTATTACATTCTTAATTTTTTTCTCTGTGTTTACTGGTTTTAATTTCTCTTGACATATTTATTGTCATAACACCAAATTTGTCTTTATTCCAACATTTACTTCATATTTCTTTAAAATCATCAAACTTGAAATCACTCCCAACAAATTCATGACAAAAGTGATTTAAATTTGTATCATCTTGTCTAAAAATATTTAAAAAATTTAGATTAGCTCTAACTAACTGTTTTGATATTTCTGAATATGTTTGACGTAAATAAAAACAATATGTTTCTCTATGACTTCCCCTAGTAACATAGTCTCTAACTATACCTTGATTTTCAAGAATGAAATCATCAAAAGTAAAAGTTAATTATCTTGATGTTCATTTAATGAAATAATTTCACTATTATTTTTAATAAAAATAGCGGTTTTTTCATTAATTTTATCCTCAGATTTTCACATCTTTTTTATAGATTCTTCTATTTTGGTTGATTTAAGTTTTTGAGTAAACTAATGAATGATTAATTTTATCCAGTTTAACCATACTGGAACTAGAATACAATTATCAATCATTAATGTTGTTTTTTCACAACTACTTTGCCTTATGACTGCACATCAAATAGAATTTGATGAAAGTTTATGATGTTTATTTTTTTAATTTCTTTTCTGGTATTCTTATTTTTGGGTCTCAATCTTTCATTTATTTACATAACTTTTTGATTAACTGTTTCAATAAGAGAAACTTATAAAGGTGTTTCATAAGGCAGTTTTTTCAACATTTTTAACTCCAAATATCACATCAACAAATAATAAATTACATACTAACGATGTAATGATAGAAATTCCTGTTGGCCAATACATTTTGAAAAATTCATTGACTTGAAGTGCAATACCAACATTAAATAAGATAAAATTTTAAATATAGTTATTACTGAATGTGATATTATATTATTTATGGATAAAGAAGGTCGTATTGGGCAAGTTTTAGGATTTAATAATCAAATTATTGAAGCTAGAGAAAAAAAGTTGCTGATAATGTACCTAAAATTATTCGATTTGAATTAATAAATATAAACTTCAATCTAACTTACAGAATGTTTGTTACACATAGTGACAGAGACAGTAATATTATTTCTTCATTGAAACCAAATGCTGAATTGGAGGCCCAATAATTTATGAACCCAATCTTTCAATAGTTGAAACTTTTCAAAATTTAGAAATAGCTGATGAAAACGATAATTTTATTGACTTCAATTATGCTTAAGTAACAGTAATAATGAACTGGTAAATTTTTCTTAGGAAATCTTGAAAAATGTCGAGAGTGATCAGTTTCACTCATTTCCCACTAATGAAAAAACAAAAATTATTTAAATCTTCCTAATAAGAAACCAGAAATTAATATTGGTGATGGCTGGATTTATCTTAATTTGTCACAACTTTATATGACATTTGATGTTATTGACACAGGTGGAACAGATTTTTTAGCATACAGTGGTAAATCGAGTATTAAACTAATTGACAATTATGTGTTAAAATTGTTTAATATTATTACAATTAAAAAAGAAAACAATATTTTATCTGGAATAGAACATCCATTTATTTCTTTATCAAGTCTTATTTTTACTAACTTCATCTGTATCAGTTGACTTAAATATGGGAGGAGATATTTTTAACAATGGTAAAATTAAAAAGAAGCAAAATGAAGCACTGTACCCATCAAAATTTCAGTTGGATTTTTTAATGATTATAAAGAAGTTATGTGGAAGGAGATTTAACTGCAATTTTTATCTGGCATTCAAGAAAAGATCAATAAGATCGTATTTTTTGATGGACTTCTGATAATGATAACACTATGCTTCCAAAAGAAGGTAAAATTATTTTAAAAATTATGGAAATCTGTGTTCCTATTGTTAAATATGACCAGAATATTCGTTTGAGTGAGAACATACTTTATTTTCGTTGTTCTCCAAAGTAACAGAAAAATAATCATCTGAATGCTTGTTCTTTATTCGAACATGTTGCATTACAATATGTCTATATAAAAAACGGAAGAAATGAAATTTTTCCTCAAGAATTATGGATTCTTGATCTGCTGAATAACTTTTTAAAAGCTTATGATGCTTTTAGAGATTTTAAAAGAAGAACACAATTCAATAATGATGTAAATGTAAGCCCATTGCAACCTGTTGAGAGGTGTACAGGCGAGCTGCCTGCCAAATACTGCTGCAAGATGCCAAACTTTTCCAGTGCAGTGAGTCTGCTTTGGCAGTGGGCCAGATACATACATGCTGTAGTATAACACTCGACTTTCATGGTCATCTATGTGACCAGGTGCAGAACCCTGTCCAAACATAGGTGGGCAGAGAAATAAATATTCGCCACTCAGCTCTTCTTTTCGTATTAAGAATGGTTCTTGGACTTCTGACTACAGCTGACTCATTTACAATCTCCACAAAACCCAGTGGTACCATGAACCAAGCAGCTTCAACTCTGCCTAGTGGTGTCGCAAGCCTAGCCCCTGGTCCACAGGCTGCCTCTGGGCCTTATTGTTCTGACTTTGGAACTGGTGCTAATAAAGGAGGACCTCATGTAGAGAGTCTTCGTACAGTACTCTGGTCACCCCCAAGAGAGCTGAGTCCAACACAGGACCTCTATGTGCTGGGCCTACTATTCAGGGTCACTGTGGCATAAGCAACACCACTGAAATGAGGTCATAAATTTCTGTACAAAATCATGCTAAGTAAAATATTACTAACAGAAATCGCCTAACTCACCAACTGCCAACTCCTCTTTCAGGCAGACGCAACCAACCCACCTGAGAATGGTGTCTGCATTGCCGATACCATTACCACGTATATAAGGTGCAATTATGCATCAAGTTAATCATTCAGAAATCACGTCTGAATATTGATGTTAGTGAGAGTATCATGTTATAAATATGGAAATCAAAATTATGTGAGTTTGTAGGTCTTGTGCCTAACATTAAACTGATAGATTTGGAACCTACCTCAAGCTTGTACAACATAAAAGAAACAAAACTTATTCTTTCCATTCACCCACTGAAAGCGATTAATCTTCAATCTTACTTTTTTTATTTATTGGTCTTTGGGGTGAATAGGTCCATTTCATCATCTGTTTTGGTGAGTGGTGTGAATATAATCAGCATTGTTAATCTTATTCTTTTTTCCTATTTATTGGTCTAAGAGAATAAGAAACAAAACTTATATGTTTAAAAAAAAACTTCGCTCTGTGCAAAACCAAAAACTTGCCTGAATAGTTTTTTTTATTCTGTTTCTTGAATAAAAATTATTATATCTCTGATTACTTTACTGTAAAATGAAATTGATGAACTTGATTGTTTAAAACATTAATTCCCTGAAATCGTGTTTAAAAGTTATGTCATTTAATCTAAAAGTCATACCTCCAGAAGTAATGAAAAGCTTTCAAATGACATCTCCTTGACTAAAACCTGATACATTCTCTGTTAAAATAAACGGTTTTAATTAGCCTCATTTCCTCAAAAAAACATCAACATAACATTCAGCTTTCAAGTAACAAATTTTACATACATACAATCCACATTATTTCTTACTTTTCCCGTATACTTTGATCAAAGGAAAAATCTGAGTTGAGAACAATGCCAGGTGATTCTTCATTTCTGTCAATTCCTTGGTTTTCTTCTGAAAAAAAAAAAAACCACGGACGATTACTGTTTCTATTCATCTCACAAATTCCGACAACAAAGTCCTCCCTTTTCAATTAGCCGACACACAAGTCAGATTAATGTATACTTCAGAAGTGAACTTTCGGTTAGTGAAACACACGTGCTTAAAACAATACAATTTAGTTTGGTACTTACAGATAAAGTTCAAAGTAAGCACATTCAGCACCACAGCCAATGTTTGGCACAGAGTTAATGAAACCTCGACTGGTAGTGTCGCAAATTTTGAAATCCGTAATTTTCTTGTTGGATTGGTACACTACCAACCTACATAATAAATCTTTGAATACTATTGCACTTTGCCTTCTGGCAAGGTAGCAAAGATCTTTTTGGAGGTTTCCTTTCTGTTCGCGCCATTGTTTCTATTCAACCCATTTTACAACAGCCTGTACAGAGGGTATCGACTGTTGCCCTGGCCACATCCCTCCCCCACTAAAATCACCTGATCTTGGGTTGCCATGAGTCTGGCGTGTCACTACTCGACAGCCACTATGGTTTATGAACTCTGGTGGAGACTTAAAGTAGCATGGAATGACTTAACCATATCTATGATGCAAACTCAGTTCAGTTCAAAGCTTCATCTGTGTTACGGTAATGTTGCTGCCAAAGGTTGCAGCTCGATACAGGGTATCTCATTGGAGCAGATGCCAGTGGGTCCACAACCAATATATTGAGATAGGGAACCAATAGTAGGGATTGCATAATTATTGTGTTATGGAAACACGCAATGTACACTGCACAACAACAGCATAGTTCATAGTAATTGTTCAAAGCGACAATCGACAGTGTCATTGCATGCATAGCAACTGCGCATGTAGTTCTGCCGCAATCTCTCGAAGATCTCTAGTGTCTGTTACACCAAGAGACAGGCAGTCTGTACCCTACCAAATAGGTCTCCATCCGTTTCTCCAGGGCTGTCATACACCAATGTTTTGACGTATCCCCAGAGTAAAATGTCCATACGTTTGATATCTGGCGATTTCGCTGTCCATGGGACAGGATCACCCCTTCCAATCCAACTTTGAGGATACATGCTGCTCAGGTGCTCAAGGACATAACACCTAAGTGGCTGGTGTACCATCATGTTGAAACCACATCCTTTTGCGAGCAACGAGGGGTACAGTCTGCAATAACTGTGGCAGCACATCTCGCAGGTACACTAGGTAACGTCAACTGATCAAATTGGGAGGCAGAAATAAGGTCCTATTGTGTGATCTTGGTCAATGCCTGCCTTTACGCTGACAGAGCATCGTTGCAGGTGGCCACCGATGTGGGTGGCTTTGGAATTGTCCTCACACCAGCCACGGCTGTTGCTGCTGTTGAAAACACCGTCACATGTGAATGAAGTCTCATCTGTGGTCAATATAAAGTGTACAAAGATCAGCACTACAGCAGTGCAGTGGAAAATCAATTGACAGAAGTGTAATCGGTGCTCCTAATCCGTTGGTCGCAGTGCTTGCACACGTTCTTTGTGGCAGTGGTGTAATACCTGTTCCACCAGCATTCTCCACACTGTATCCTTCAAAGTGTAAGTTAACGGATGCTTATTGGTGAGTAGTCGGCCACACGATCCACCACCATCCCCTCAAAGTCTAGTGTTCGGACACATCTTTGGTGCGAACCCTGGCTGGCTCTCTATGGCGTAAATGACCCCATCTCTCATAATTTGGGGTCAATCGAGATAAACTTCTTCCAAGTAATAGGATGATGCCCTTTGGGAAAGCGTTCTCTCAATATTCGTGCTGCTTTGGAGGCCCTACATCCTGTCGCATCGTTCGTTAAATGCATGTCTGCCAACTCCCAAGAGGAGTAACGTTCTATCTTTGCCTACGCGTCGTGCACTGTGTAGTGTACGCAGTGTATGAGCATAGCACAATGAATATACCGGGTGATCAAAAAGTCAGTATAAATTTGAAAACTTAATAAACCACGGAATAATGTAGATAGAGAGGTAAAAATTGACACACACGCTTGGAATGACAAGGGGTTTTATTAGAACAAAAAAAAGCAAAGTTCACAAAATGTCCGACAGATGCGCGTCGTTTGGTGATGATCGTGTGCTCAGCCGCCACTTTCGTCATGCTTGGCCACCCAGATCCCCAGACCTCAGTCCGTGCGATTATTGGCTTTGGGGTTACCTGAAGGTGCAAGTGTATTGTGGTCGACCGACATCTCTATGGATGCTGAAAGACAACATCCGACCCCAATGCCTCACCA
This sequence comes from Schistocerca serialis cubense, assembly GCF_023864345.2. Taxonomy (NCBI): domain Eukaryota; kingdom Metazoa; phylum Arthropoda; class Insecta; order Orthoptera; family Acrididae; genus Schistocerca; species Schistocerca serialis. Next base: position 272,631,144 of record NC_064643.1, on the reverse strand, counting down.
TAACTCCGGACATGATTTACAGTGCTGTTCACAACATTGTTTCTCGACTACAGCTATTGTTGAGGAATGATGGTGGACATATTGAGAATTTCCTGTAAAGAACATCATCTATTTGTCTTACTTTGTTATGCTAATTATTGCTATTCTGATCCGATGAAGCGCCATCTGTCGAACATTTTTTGAACTTTTGTATTTCTCTGGTTCTAATAAAACCCCATGTCATTCCAAGCATGTGCGTCAATTTGTACCTCTCTATCTACATTATTCCGTGATTTATTCAGTTTTCAAATTTATACTGACTTTTTGATCACCCAGTACATTTCGAACCACTGATTCCCTAACTCAGTATAGTCGGTTGTGGACCCATCATCACCTGTTTTAATTTTTATCCAAAAGTTTCGACATACTCTGTATACCCGTCAATTCGCAACAAACTGAATGACATGTTCTTTCTCTCATACTATATGAACAAAGTAAGGAAAATGTTGTTATTTGCTATCCTTCTTGGTATCGCAGTTTTAATGACGACAAGCGTAAACTAAGTGATCAAAAGTATCCTGACACCCAAAAACATACGTTTCTACGTTTTTCAAATTAGGTACATTGTGCTGCTACCAACTGCCAGCGACTTCAGTAGTTATTAGGCATCGTGAGAGAGCAGAATGGGGCGCTCCGCGGAAACTTCGAACGTGGTCAGGTGATTGTGATTGCTTATCGCTTGTGTCACACGTCTGTATGAGAGATTTCCACTCTCATAAACATCCCTAGGCCCACAGTTTCCGATGTGATAGTGAAGTGGAAACGTGAAGGGAGACGTACAGCACAAAAGCGTACAGGCCGACCTCGTCTGTTGACTGGCAGAGACCGCCGACAGTTGAAGAGGGTCGTAATGTGTAATAGGCAGACATCTCACCAGACCATCACACAGGAAACACAAACTGCATCAGGATCTACTGCAAGTACTATGACAGGCGGGAAGTGAAAAAACTTGGATTTCAATGTCGAGTGGCTGCTCATAAGCCACACATCACGCCGGTAAATGCCAAACAACGCCTCGCTTGATGTTAGGAGCGTAGACGCTGGGCGACTGAACAGTAGAAAAACGTTGTGTGATGGCGCACTATGTGGTGATCCGATGGCAGGGTGTGGGTATGGCGAAAGCCCGGTGAACGCCATCTGACAGCGTGTGTAGTGGCAACAATAAAATTCGGAGGTGGTGGTATTATGGTGTGGTCGTGTTTTTCATGGAGGTGGCTTGCACCTCTTCTTGTTTTGCGTGGCACTGTCACAGCACAGGGCTACATTCATGTTTTTAGCACCTGCTTCTTCCCACTGCTGAAGAGCAGTTGGGGGATCTCGACTGCATCTTTCAATACGATCGAGCACCTGTTCATAATGCACCGCCTGTGGCGGAGTGGTTATACGACAGTAACATGCCTGTAATGGACTGGCCTTCACAGAGTCCTGATCTGAATCCTATAGAACACCTTTGGGATGTTTTGGAACGCCGACTTCGTGCCAGGCCTCACCGACCGACATCGATACGTCTCCTCAGTGCAGCACTACTGGAAGAATGAGCTGCCATTACCCAAGAAAACTTCCACACCTGATTAAACGTATGCCTGCGAGAGTGGAGGCTGTCATCAAGGCTAATGGTGGCCCAACACCATACTGAATTCCAGAGTTACCGATGGAGGGCGCCACGAATTTATAAGTCATCTTCAGCTGGGTGTCCGGATACTCTTGATCACAGAATGTACGAGGGGCGTTCAGAAAGTAAGCTCCGATCGGTCGCGAAATGGAAACGACTATGAAAATCCGATAAAGCTTTGCACAGATGTGTTGGGTAGTGTCTCTAGTATAACCCCAGTTAGCATCACGTCGCTCTTCTCATTTCTGAGCTCGCAGTGAGTGCGTAAAGATGTCTAGAAAATAGTGTCTGCCGCCAAGTACGAGGGCCTGGTGAGAAATTTCGCCTGAAGCTATGCAGCTAACATTACATAACTGTCGTGCTGTTTCTTCTTCAAGACAATTCTCAGCCGCATTCTGCAGGGGCAATGAAGATGCTCCTGCATCGTTTTCAAATGGAAATGTTAGATTACCCACAATACAGTCCGCAATTGTCTCCCCCTGAGTTTCATCTCTGGTCACATGAACCGCTGTCTTTGAAGACAACATTTTGACACAGACAACGAGGTGTAGGCCAGCGTGGAGAATTGGCGGAAAGCACTGGCGGCTGCCTTCTATGATGAGGCTATTGAAAAGTTGGTGCAACGCTATGACAAAAGTCTAAGTCAGAACGGCGACTACGTAGAGAAGTAGCTGAAAGATGTAGCTAATTGTTACAAGTAAAACATTTCTGATGTTCACTGTGGTTTCAATTTGGCAATCAATCGGAGCTTACTTTCTGAACAGGCCTCGTATGTATACGTCCATACGTAGTAAAGGCGCTGGTTGCACAGTTGAGGCCCCAGAGACCGCCACTGTCGTGACCCTCTTCAATCAAGTACGCCTATTTCATGTTTGTAGTAACTGACGTTCACACTGCTGAAGAACTTCAGTATTATTACTTCGTCAGTCCGGAACCGTAATAAAACTGATCCTCCTGCTGGATGAGTACGTTACGCTGTTGCATTTTGTCAGTGATGTCACAAAGCTGCGCACGACGTGGTGCGCCTGTACCCGACTATAACCTGGAAATCGTGGAAATTTACGGCAGCAGTTAGTTCCTTACTGCTCCGCCCCAGTGATTGTGTGCCGTTGCCGAAGGAGTAAGTTACGTCCCACCGCTGTAGGTCTCCACTTATAGTAATTCTTCCGTTCTCGGAAGAGTACTGAAATTAAAAAGGGAAAAAAGAAGAAACGAAACGAAGTTTACGGATGGACGGACGGAATGACCCCGAACAGTGCCGAGGACGGGGGGCGAGTTACGACTGGGGAATAAATAATTGCCGGCCGGCGCGGCAGCGTGACTGGCGTCGTCCGCTCTCTGTTGTCTGCTGTTAGGACCCGTCGGCCATCATGACGCGGCGCGGAGCGGTAATGACAGAAAACGCCAGCTCCACGCTGCCGCCTGCGTCGCCCACCCTGTCGCTTATGTCGATGGTAATAGCAGAAGCGTTCGCGCTTCTGGCAAGCACGGTGCTGTGCGTACAACGCAGCGGTCCAGCGTTAATGATTCTGACATCCCGTATTTACACACAGAAGGCTTCTATACAATGCTTTTCGGAGGAGACTTCGAACCAATGTAGTGATTTTCTTACATATGACAGTCGCAACTAAAGACCAATTACGAAGTCCGCAGCTTTCCCTGCGCATTGGCAATTCGTTATCGTTGGTCACAGCCAGTCGAGTGATAGTACACGGTAACCAACGAGAAACACTGATTTCCTTTTTTTTTTCAGATTTGTTACGCTTTCTGAGTTTGTAGTTACGGTCGACGTAACTGCACAGTGTACGTTGCAGTGAGTGAAACACATTCTTATGGAGTGTGCTACGACTTCCGAGAGTCTGGTTATGGTGGAACTTCAGAGCATAGCTTCGTTTCACATGCAGCAAAGGTGTTCGCAGTCACTGTTATCCCACATTTTCGTTTCTTTCTCGAAATTCACCGCCTGACAAAAACAAGTGAAGCCCCATAAGAGGAGAAGAAACCGGAATGAACTTTGCGCTTGGAGAGGGTGTGTGCTTTTATTTCAGTGATTACAAAATCGAGTTGAATTTACGAAAGAAGCCGGCCAGAGTGGCCGAGCAGTTCTAGGCGCTACGGTCTGGAACCACGCTACCGCTATGGTCGCAGGTTCGAGTCCTGCCTCGGGCGTGTATGTGTGTGGTGTCTTTAGGTAAGTTGGGTTAAAGTAGTTCAAAGTTCTAGGGGACTGATGACGTCAGCAGTTAAGTCCTATAGTGCTCAGAGCCATTTGAATTTTTTACGAAAGAATTTGGCAGTACGAGTCCACTTACCAGTGTCACGTCTGGCCTGGATACACGCACTGACTTCATTGA